>NC_141699.1:939959653-941233938 GCF_964263255.1 Lissotriton vulgaris
CCTCCAGCTACAAGAGTAACACACAATCCACATACAACAAAAACACAAACAGGGGTGGATACAGAGGCAATAACACCAAAGGAAGGGGTTGTGAAGGAAATGCAAATAGATCCTCCACTAACACCAAACGGTGACTTCTTGGCACTACCCCCAGACCATATAACCCCGGTCGGGGGACGACCAACAATTTCTGCCAATCTGGTTAAATATCACAACATATAAAATATAGCAGAGAGAGACCCCCTACACCAGGGGAATAGGGTACTTTTCAACAGTGAAATCAAAGAATTCCCTTGGCAAGATTACTAGCTAATCAGGCCCAAATGTTAATATTGGACTTCGTATTGGACAAATATAACAAAACATATGCATATGTATCAGTTATACCAAATTTATTATTATATTAAAAGCATAAAAATACACAATAAAAAACAATTCCACATTCTATTGGCATATACTACTAAAATTATCACCGTACTAAATCACATCAAAATTATAGACTCAAGATATCAACTTAAAAAGGAGACAATACCATACAGTTTATCAATTATAAAATCACAAAGAGGGGGAGAGACTAACAGAAGACAGTGTAATTTGTCATTCAGACTTTGCCCATCAAGTATCCAAATTAAAGGACCCAATCCTGGGCACATTAAATTCTTGCGATACACAGGAAAAGCTTGATTACTCAATTGTGCGGTTTGTTGGGCGTTGACGCGTTTCGATAGCGTAATTATTATGCCATCTTTCTCAAGACTGAATTAATGATCTCTCCTAATAAACGGCGCTGGATGGTTGCCTTGTAGTTAAAAGTCCTGTTGGTAAACATACTAAAATCAGTATTTTTCACAACATTCTCAGTTACATTTCTTAATCATTTTTATAAAACTTGCATTATTTGTCACATGAAGTGTACAGTCCTTAGTCCTTTCACAGGCATCAATTCTATTATTTACACATCTTTTTAATTTTTCTTCTATCTAGAGTTTGGATCAACTTTATGTTGCATCCCATGTAACGTTTTCCAGGCACCTTGTTAGCCTCATATTTATATCCATATTGCTTTGAAAGAAATACATGTCCAATATTACCATGTGTGCTTGTTTAAATTACATTTGTAGTCCACCAGTAGGGGAGGCCCACTGCCTAGAGAACCCTCTGGGGGATAAGCCACAATGATCTATCATCCATATATTGTATCTTTCGTCTAGGCTACCAGTGTTTTTACACCTAGAGATATATCATACCACCCTCTATTAGAGTTATTACCTTATCTCGCATCTTTGAGGTCTAGAGTTGCTAGGAAGTCTCCTTTGCAAAGCAGTGGTAAGACTTGTTGGAGAGTGAGCATATGAAAATGCTCTGACAAAATGTACAGGTTGAGGGGCCTGAGGTCCAATATTGGTCTGAGAGACCCGCCCTTCTTTGGAATCAGGAAGTATAGGGAGTATACTCCTGTTCCCTGATGTTGTAGTGGGACTGGTTCTATGGCCCCCTTTGCAGGGGCCATAGAACCAGTCCCACAGAATCAGGTAATCTAAACAACAAAGAATCGTACTGTGTGGAAATATTATGAAAGCTAGGTAGTTCAAGAAATAGAAGGAAATAAAGAAGGACAACAAAATAAAAAATTCTTCTTTATATAGAATCCGATCCTGCATGATTCTGAATGATCGCATAACAGGGAATACACTCCGGTAATTTAGGATTTTAAAAAGACAGAGTGTATCCAGATAGAGAGAACTAATCTTCTGTCATGTTAGAACTTTTTTGCTTTATAAAGTTTAATAACGACAATAAACTACTTTTCAGATTTGCCCAAAAACCCTATGATGTTGAGCTTGGCAATTCAGAAGAACTTCAAATAATGTGAGATAAGGTAATCACTCTAATAGAGGGTGGTATGATATATCTCTAGGTGTAAAAACACTGGTAGCCTAGACGAAAGATACAATATATTGATGATAGATCATGGTGGCTTATCCCCGAGAGGGTTCTCTCTAGGCAGTGGGCCTCCCCTACTGGTGGACTACAAATGTAATTTAACAAGCACACATGGTAATATTGGACATGTATTTCTTTCAAAGCAATATGGATATAAATATGAGGCTAACAAGGTGCCTGGAAAACGTTACATGGGATGCAACACAAAGTATATGATCCAAACTCTAAATAGAAGAAGAAAAATTAAAAAGATGTGTAAATAATAGAATTGATGCCTGTGAAAGGACTAAGGACTGCACACTTCATGTGACAAATAATGCAAGCTTTATAAAAATGATTAATTAAGAAATGTAACTCTGAGAATGTTGTGAAAAATACTGATTTTAGTATGTTTACCAACAGGACTTATAACTACAAGGCAACCATCCAGTGCCGTTTATTAAGAGAGATCATTAATTCAGTCTTGAGAAAGATGGCATAATAATTAAGCTATCGAAACGCGTCGACGCCCAACAAACCGCACAATTGAGTAATCAAGCTTTTCCTGTGTATCGCAAGAATTTAAAGTGTCCAGGATTGGGTCCTTGAATTTGGATACTTGATGTGCAAAGTCTGAATGACAAATTACACTGTCTTCTGTTCGTCTCTCCCCCTCTTTGTGTTTTTATAATTGATAAACTGTATGGTATTGTCTCCTTTTTCGGTCGAGGACCGGAAATGCTGGCTTGCCAGCATTTCCGGGAGGAGATCGTATGATACTTAGTAGGGATCTGGAACCCGCCTCCCTCGGCCGTCTCACCTCAATTGGCTGGCTTCCTAAAAGGAGGCCAGCCATTGGAGGAGAGAGCCGTCCCTCCAAATAAGCTCCGTCTTTTTCGGATTCGGGGGCGTGATTTTTTGCATTCTTTAGCCCTGTGACGTCGTCTGTCACTCAGGGCGCAAAAAACACGCCCCCGAATCCGAAAATGGCCGTGCGTTTCTCCGAGGCATTGTCTCCTTGCCTCGGAGAGACGTGGTCGTGTTTTCGTAGCTGCTCGCCTCCCTTCCCTGCTGCTTTTAGGAGCTGCTTGGCTCCGCTCGCCTCCCCCCGCCCTCCTCTGTCGTGCTCTCGCCTCCCCCCCCCCCCCCTCCCTCTGCTGCAGCTCTCCTCCGTCGTGCTCTGCCGCTCCCGGCCCCCACCCCTCCCTCCCGCATTCGTAATCGTGATTAGGCCACTCGCCTCCCTTCCCTGCTGCTTTTAGGAGCTGCTTGGCTCCGCTCACCTCCCCCCGCCCTCCTCCGTCGTGCTCTCGCCTCCCCCCCCCCCCCCCCCTTCCTCTGCTGCAGCTCTCCTCCGTCGTGCTCTGCCGCTCCCCGGCCCCCACCCCTCCCTCCCTGACTTATAAACCAGTTGCAAATGAAATGCACAGTGTCAGCTAAACGTAAATGCCTATATGTGTATAGCTCTCGGGTGAGGCCGATCCGTGGCACAGGTGGGTGCACGCGCCCGCTGCGGGCACTGAAATGTGAGTCCATGAGAGCGCAGCGGTGAACAGGTCGGTGAGTTTGTCGTGGCGAATGCGTCTGACAGAGTGTGTGTCCCTTGTGAATACGTTGCCGAGTCTGCATTCTTGTGAGTGTGTTGGCTAATGTGTTACTGTAGGCCAGGAGGTTCCGCAGCAGGGCCGTAACTCAGCCCCCGAGAAGCTGCGAGGTCCCAAGCCTTCAGGGGGGCTCACCCAGTCAGAGGCCAATGCATATCTGTGGTGTATGCTCGACCCAGGTGGCACTCAGCACATTGTACAGGGGCCCCGTCATTTTGCTTTCCGCAACGACACCTCAATGTTTCTGTACTCTCTAGCACTATTGAGAACCGGTTACCTAACTTAACTGGCACAGTGTTGGATAATGTAGTGCTAAGTGGGCACCCTGGTGAATGGTGAGTATTATTTATAGTTTTATATAGCGCGAATTGGACCCGAGACGGCGGGTATCAGAACGCTTTGCACGAATTGGAGGTGTGCACTCTGGTGAATGTGTTGCCTCTGCTTCAGTGAAAGGGAAAAATGCAGCCCCCCTCCCCACCCCCACCCCCCTATTTGTTTTCAAAATCTCCCTCTCTGCTAGTTAAAATGTTGGCATGTGCGGTGGCACTGCCCCTCCCCCACAGAGCTGCTCCAAGCTGCCAGGTTACTCAAAACCGTAAACTGCAGGTCCGTCCCTCACACCTCTTCATCCCGCACACTGCTTCTAAGCGCTGTGTCCCATGACGCTATAACGGCGCCTCAGAGGTCCCCACACTCCATAGAAAAACTTCTCACTCAGGCTCAAAAGCAAAGACATCCTTTCAACCTCAGACCCCACGCAGTGCAGCTAGCTATATACAGCGCCTGGATACACCCGTGGTGATGAGAGAGCTACTCAGATACTGACTGATTGATTTGTTGATTGATAGATAGATGTTGCAATCACTACATTAAAATATACTTTGCTGCTGTTACTGTTTCGATGGGCCGGATACAGCAAACATTTCTGAAACCGAGTTAGCCATACTGACAAGTCCCAATGTTTAAGCAGTATTAATGCAGTCTACACGCCGCTGATGGTCTGTGCAGAAGCATTCAGAATGCCTGCATCAATTATTAATATACATTTTTTTTTCGTGACTTTGCTTTTACTTGTATGATAAATGCAACTGTCTCTTTGGAGCTTGCTGTTTGGATTGTAAATCCATGTTAAAGGTTCACCGAACACCGATACAAAAGCAACATGTATATTTTGTTTTTTCTAGGAAGGCCTTTTTCAAGGTAGTGGGCGTCCCGAGTAATTTCTTTCCGCGAAGCAACTGTTTTTTCGTGATTTTCATTTTTTTCTTTCTGAAGTTAAAGCTTCTTGTGTTTTTTTTCGTACTCCTTTTTCTAGCATACCCCAGCGGCAGCGTGATCATGGGTAGACATAGTTGCCTGCGAGTAGGCAGGCCGCAGGACTCTAGTGCAAAGGTTCTCCACTTCACCAGGAAACCCCAAGTAGCTCCTAAAGCACAGCTAGAACCTCTTCTTGCCGTGAAGCTGGCCCTGCCGGCTGACAGTGGATTACTGAGCTCACCGGCTGCAATCGTCCTCTCTACATTTTCTTAGGTGGATGGGTCAGCATCTAAACCTCGGAGAATTGCCTTGTGCAAGCAGGTTTGATAAAAGTATGCAGCAACAAAAGGCAAAGTATGCGGTGTAATGCAGAACATTTGCTGATTGTTTTAAATATTTTGTCATTTTTATACTTGTAATACTGTCCGGGCATTAGTTGCATTTCAGTTTAACCCCAAAACATAGCAATGAGCAACAGAAAGGTGAGCAGTGAACCTTTGTAAAGGACCTTCACTACACAGTAGCATGTGTTGCTACTATTTTACGAATTGTTTTACTGTTTGGGGTAGAAACAATTGTTTTTTGTTAAAATCTTCAGATTATGCAGCAGATGTGGCAAATGTGGCAGATCCATTATTTATGTGAAATGAAATCATATAATTCCACTTCCCTGACAAAAAAACAATTGGCATCAAGAAGCTGCACTAGATAAACTAGTATTGGCAAAGCCATTAGGTGTAGACTTGGTAACGCTGTTGCAATCATTAATTCAAAAAAGAATATTGCACTAGTATGTCATCCAAAAAAAATACTTCCTATATGTGGAGAGCCTAAGCATGCAAAAATGTATTTAAATAAAAAAGGATTCACCATTGCATATAATTTAACAGTATGAATACACAACAGATGGAAGTAGTACCATTGTATCATGTCCCACCTCTAACTCCGCCCATAGCCCCGCCCACTAGCCGCACCTCTAACTCCATTTGATGAGTACCTGCACTTATTTTTTTCCATTTAAAGCACTGTGTGCAACGAATATCATTGATCCTTATTTCACAAAAGTGCCCTATTTATTTGAACCCAAACTGGTGTTGTGTCTGGAAAAGGTCATCTTTGACGTACTTTTATCCCTAAGTTGTCAGAGTGGTGAGTGCAGAGTGGTGAGTGCGCGTGCAGAGCGGTGAGTGCGCGTGCAGAGCGGTGAGTGCGCGTGCAGAGCGGTGAGTGCGCGTGCAGAGCGGTGAGTGCGCGTGCAGAGCGGTGAGTGCGCGTGCAGAGCGGTGAGTGCAGGTGCAGAGCGGTGAGTGCTGTTGAGTGCAGAGCGGTGTGTGCTGTTGAGTGCAGAGCGGTGTGTGCTGTTGAGTGCAGAGTGGTGTGTGCTGGCAATGTAAATGACAATGCCATTTATTTATGATTTAAAGAAAAAAAAGAAATGTCATGAGCAATGCCAATAGCTCTACCTTTAATGATGCCGAGACCATTGCATTGTAAATGCTTGTTTAAGTTGATATCTTGAGTCTATAATTTTGATGTGATTTAGTACTGTGATAATGTTAGTAGTATATGCCAATAGAATGTGGAATTGTTTTTTGTGTATTTTTATGCTTTTAATATAATAATAAATTTGGTATAACTTTGATACATATGCATATGTTTTGTTATATTTGTCCAATACGAACGTCCAATATTAACATTTGGGCCTGATTAGCTAGTAATCTTGCCAAGGGAATTCTTTGATTTCACTAAATATCACAACAGACAAGTGGGTCAGGCAAATTATCCAACATGGCTATTGCCTAGAACTCACCTCAACCCCACCCAACATACCACCCGTGCACCGTCCAATGTCACAGGAACATATAACACTACTGCAGCAAGAGGTCATCAGTATCCTGCAAAGGGGGCCATAGAACCAGTCCCACTACAACATCAGGGAACAGGAGTATACTCCCTATACTTCCTGATTCCAAAGAAGGGCGGGTCTCTCAGACCAATATTGGACCTCAGGCCCCTCAACCTGTACATTTTGTCAGAGCATTTTCATATGCTCACTCTCCAACAAGTCTTACCACTGCTTCGCAAAGGAGACTTCCTAGCAACTCTAGACCTCAAAGACGCATACTTTCATATACCAATACACCCTGCTCACAGAAAGTATCTCAGGTTCACCATTCAAGGACAGCACTACCAGTTCAAAGTCCTATCATTTGGTGTCACAGCAGCTCCACGAGTCTTCACCAAATGTCTAGCTATAGTCGCGGCACATCTCAGGAGGCAACACATCCATGTGTACCCATATCTGGACGATTGGCTAATACACGCGCCATCAGCCCAGCAGTGTTACAACCACATGTCAAAAACCATCCATCTCCTGCACAGTTTAGGCTTCTCGCTAAACTACCTAAAATCACATCTGCAACCCTCCCATGTACAACAATATCTGGGAGCAACTATAAATACACTGGCAGCAAAAACATATCCCAACGCACCACGGCATTCAAGCGGTAATCCAAAAATTCAGGCCCCAACACTGAGTTCCAGCTCGAGTGTTTATGCAACTAATAGGCATGATGGCCTTGTGCATATTCATAGTCCCTCATGCCAGACTACACATGCGTCCGGTCTAAGAGTGCCTAGAAAGGCAGTGGAATCTGGCTCAAGGGCAATTACAGGACCTAGTGTTGGTGACCAGTCGGGCATACAACTCTCTGCAGTGGTGGAATCCACAAAACCTTTGCAAAGGACGACTGTTCCAAGAGCCTGTCCCACAAATAGTGTTGACCACGGAAGCATACCAACTAGGATGGGGAGCCCATGTCCTACACTACACAGTACAGGGAGTCTGGAATGTACAACAAAAGAAGATGCACATCAACCTTCTAGAGCTGATGGCTATCTTTCTAGCTCTAGAAGCGTTCAAGCACACTTATGCAACAAAACCGTGTTTTTCATGACGGACAATATGACCGCTATGTATTACATTCAAAAACAGGGAGGAACACACTCACCACAGCTGTCGCACCTAGCTCAAGCAATGTGGAAGTGGGCCATTCAAAGGAACATGTTTCTTATGGCAGAGCACCTCCCAGGCAAAGACAATCAAGTAGCCGACCTGCCCAGCAGGCACAGTCAACAGATGCACAAATGGGAGATTTACCCCACAGTGCTCCAACCATTCTTCTGGAAGTGGGGACAACTAGAGATAGATCTGTTTGCCACAAGCGAAAACGCAAAATGCCAGTACTTTGCCGCCAGGTTCCCACATCAGCAATCACAGGGAAATGCGATATGGATGAACTGGTCAGGCAAATTTGTGTACGCTTTTCCCTCAGCTCCTTTAATACCGCTGGTGGCACGCATATTGCGCCAACATTCACTGACACTAATCCTAGTTGCTCCCACATGGGCGAGGCAACCATGGTACACAACGTTTCTAGAGCTGTCAGTGGTGCCCCATCAAAGACTGCGACTCACGCCCAATCTTCTAACTCAGAGCCATGGAGAAATCCAACACCCAGACCCGCAACAGCTGAACCTGGCGATATGGCTCCTGAAATCCTAGAATTTGGATACCTGATCTTGCCTCCAGACTGCATGAATATTATCAAAGAGGCAAGAAAACCCACTACCAGAGCATGTTATGCAGCAAAGTGGAAACGTTACGTCATTTACTGTCGTAACAACGATATTAACCCACTTGATGCTTTTACTCAAAACATAATTTGCTATCTCCTGCACCTACAACGCTGCAATTTAGCCTATTCATCCATCAGGATACATTTAGCTGCGTTAGCAGCATATCTTCAAAACAGGCAACACCTTTCAGTATTTAGGGTGCCAGCAATTAAGGCGTTTAAGGAAGGACTCAAACACGTAATTCCTCCAAGACACCCACCTTCACCAGTCTGGAATCTCAACATTGTTTTAACCAGACTCATGGGACCACCTTTTGAACCACTACACTCATGCGAAATACAATTTCTTACTTGGAAGGTGGATTTCCTTATTGCCATTACTTCGCTTCGAAGAGTTAGCGAGCTGCAAGCCCTAACTATACAAGAGCCATTCATTCAAGTACATGCAAATAGAGTAGTTCTCAGAACAAACCCTAAATTCATGCCAAAGGTGGTATCCCATTTCCATATAAATCAAACCATCGAACTGCCAGTGTTCTTTCAAAATCCACAAACAGTAGCTGAAAGGGCCTTGCATACTTTAGATGTTGAGAGAGCTCTGCTATACTATATAGACAGAACTAAGGCATTTCATAAAACAAAACAGTTGTTTGATGCTTTCTCACCGCAACACAAAGGCAACCCTATTTCAAAATCCGGTATAGCCAAATGGATCGTTAAGTGCATCCAAATATGTTATTTAAAAGCCAAATGCACCTTAACAGTTCCCCCTAGGGCGCATTCCACACGCAAGCTAGGGGCATCCATGGCTTTCCTGAGTAATATTCCTTTACACAAAATTTGTAAAGCAGCCACATGGTCAACCACACATACATTTACAAAACACTATTGTGTAGATGTTCATTCAAAACAGCAAGCTGCTGTAGGACAGGTTGTTCTCAAAACTCTTTTCCAGACTGCTGCAGCTGACACGGGTAGCCACCGCTAAGCGAGATACTGCTATACATTCTATGCACAGATATGAATTCAGCAGCCCACATGCCTTGAACGGAATATGCTACTTACCGGTATGTATCTGTTCTTGGCATGTAGGGCTGCTGACATTCATATCGCCCACCCACCTCCCCGGTGCCTGTCGTAGCTGCAGCATTCACTCTTTGCATGGCCATCTCTTACTATACTCCATCTCTGCCACAATGGCAAAACACAATCTGAGGATGGAGAGGATGCCCATGCGCACTGTAGTCCGAAGGAGGAGCCACCTATCTCGTGATACATCGAAGACTCTTCCAGGACAACAATGTGCAATCATCCGGACCCAACACTAGGCGGCGATCTATGCACAGATATGAATGCCAGCAGTTCTACATGCCAAGAACAGATGCATACTGGTAAGTAGCATGTTCCACTCCAACTTCTGAATCTAAAACAAAACTTTTCTGAAGGCCAAAAGGCTTTCGACTTTGACGGTATTGTTCTTGTTCGGTACCTCTCCACTCGATCCATCCTTCCATCTCGAATCGGACGTCGACGCGGGCCGTGGGCCTTTTTGACGCCACGTGAGCCGACCGTCGATGGAAAGAAGCCCGTTTAAAAGGTCCCCACAATGCCACTCCAAGTTCCCACATACTGATAAACACTCAGTATGCAACTAGTGCCTTTCCCCAGACCATAGGGAAGAAACCTGCCCAGCCTGCGCCAAGTTTCGATCGAAGAAAACTATACGAAACAGACTGGCCACTAGGCAAGAAATGCAGCGACCGGAACCTGACAACATCTTTGATGACCAGGATCTACCGGAAGCTCCAGACTCGGACCTAGAAATCGTCACCGTCTAGGACTACTCTGACTCCGATGACGAGATCCCACCAGGGCAAATCGTGAGTAGCCTGCCCCTGACACCAATTAGCCCGCTACCAAAGGCTCCGGTCGAGGCATCGCTTAAAGGCCTTCGCCAAGATCATAAAGTTTCGCCAACCCCACCATCCGGCTCGGCACCGAAACCTTCAGAGACCCCAGGGCCAAGTACCATCGTCCCGAAGAAGGTTCCAGAGCCAAAGAAGGTCGTCTATCCGAAAAAGGCCGTACAGCCAAAGAGCGTCGAGCCAAAGAAGACTGTTGCCCCCAAAAAGGCCGGTCAGCCAAAAACTGTCGACCCCAAAAAGGTAGTTGAACTGAACAAAGGCACGCAGCCGAAGGGCGCCGAACCAAAGAAGGTCGCAGACCCGAACAAGCCTACTGTTCCGAAATCCATTGACCCGGCAAAGGGTGCCGTACCGAAGCCCGTAGCAAGGCCGGAAAAACCTGTCGACCCAAAGATAACTGCTCCAAAGACACCAGTTGATCCAAAAAAGAACATCGACTCGGAAAGGATACTCATCCACAAAAGCCTATGGAGCACAAAAAACGTGTCGACCCGAAAGTTCCGGTCGACCCAAAGACACCCGTCGACCCAAAAAAAGGGGCTGAGCTGAAAAAATCCAACAACACCAAAAGTCATCGAAAAACCAGATGTTACTGACCGAAAGAAGTCTAACACTCAACCCAGGACTGTAGAGGAAGAACTCTTCCATCCAGATCCACCAGACGACCAGGCAAAGATATATATTAATCCAGAGACTGGTAAAGTTACCAGCCTACATAGGAAAAAGAGACCTTTGGACTTTGGCTCTCATTCCCCTATTCCATTGAAGAAAAAGGACTTTGGGACTTCTCCCTCTAGACCCTTCATCCCTTTTCAGCCTATCATGCCTACTACACCTTTTGTTCCCTACTCTCCTTATTCTCCTTCTCACCACGGGGACAATGAGGGTAACATGGGGGAGGAGCCACAGCCTCAATTTGATTTCCCACAAGATCCTCAACCACAAAAGAAACCATGGGAGGAGCCAATTGACCCTTACAACACCCATCCCATCCCTGATATACCCTCTTATCCTACTAAGCAGTCACCTACTGATGACACCGTAGTCTTCAACTCATAGACAGGGCAGCACAATTCCACAATGTAGACATGCATAATGACCCTGTTGAGAAAGACTTCTTATTTGACACCTTCCCTACTTCAGAAAAAAAGTGTCAGAACACTTCCCATGTTAAAGGGAGTTCTAAAACATGCACCTGACATATTTAAGGATACAGCCAGGGCACGGGTAATCAATCCCAGAATAGAAAAAAAAGTATAGGGCAGCTCCTACAGACCCTACTTACATCAAAGGGCAGATAACACTAGACTCGCTGGTAGTGGCTAATGCACGTAAAAGGGCCAACTCCCAAACAGGGGAAGCACCTCCCCCGATAAAGAGTCAAAAATACTGGAGGCATCAGGCAAAAGGGTAGCAGCACAAGCCTCCAACTCGTGGAGAATTGCTAATACACAAGCCCTACTGGCTCGTTACGACAGGGCGCACAATGATCAGCTCGAAAGCCTAATGCAACACCTACCTGAGCCTTTTAAAGCACAAGCTGATGATCTCATACAGGAGGTAAAATTCATAACAAACGCCTCCATCAAATATGCGCTTGACGCAGCAGACACCGCAGCTAGGTCAATTAACACTAGCGTCTTACTTCGCAGACATGCATGGCTGCGTATTTCTGGTTTTAAGAATGAGGTGCAGGCCACCATTCTTAACCAACCTGTCAATCAGGATTTTCTGTTTGGCCCTGCTGTCGACACCATTTTGGACAAAATGAAAAAAGACCCAGAAACCGCAAAATCAATGGGGACATTGCAATTTCAGCAACATAGAGGCTCCTTTCGACGATCTCCTCATACAGAGCAACTACACTAGGAAATACCTCGCAAACATCTGCCTCATACCAAAGTAACACATAAGGTTCCTTCAACAAAAACACAAACGGAGGAGGTTATAGGGACAACAATAATAAGGGAAGAGGACGTGGAGGCAATGACACCAGAGCCTCCACTGCCACAAAACAATGACTTCATTACGCTACCGCCAGACCACCTAACACCGGTCGGAGGCAGACTCCAACAGTTCCTACCCGTCTGGAATTCAATTACCACCGACAGGTGGGTGAGAGAAATTATCCAGTTTGGTTATTGCCTAGAACTGACTTCTACACCACCAAACATACCACCCAGACATCGTCCTATGTCCACGGAACACATTGCCCTGCTCCAACAAGAGGTGAAAGGCATGCTGGAAAAGGGGGCCATAGAGCAAGTCCCTTTCCACCAGCAAGGGACAGGAGTATACTCCCTATACTTCCTTATTCCCAAGAAGGATGGTTCCCTCAGACCAATATTGGACCTCAGACCCCTAAATCAATATATACTATCGGAGCACTTCCATATGATCACACTACAAGTGCTCCCGTTGCTACAACAAGGAGATTTCCTAGCAACACTGGACCTCAAAGATGCGTATTTTCACATACCCATCCATCCAGCCCACAGAAAATACCTCTGGTTCACAATAGAAGGTGAACACTACCAATTCAAGGTTTTGCCCTTCAGGGTTACCACGGCTCCAAGAGTGTTTACAAAATGCTTAGCGACAGTGGCAACACATCTCAGAAGCCAACACGTCCATGTGTACCCTTACTTGGACGATTGGCTAATACAAGAAAAATCGTACCAACAGTGTGCAGCACACATGTCTCAAACAATTCAGTTGCTACACAGCCTAGGCTTTTCAATCAACTACACAAAATCGCATCTGCAACCATCCCTCGTACAGCAATACCTGGGAGCCACTATAAACACCTCAGTGGCAAAGGCATATCCAAACTCCGCAAGGATAGTCAGTATGCAGATACTCATTTGCAAATTCCTGCCGCAACACTCTCGACCAGCTCGAGTCTTTATGCAGCTCATAGGCATGATGGCCTCCTGCATATTAATTGTCCCCCATGCCAGACTACAAATGCGCCCATTACAGGAATGCCTAGCACGGCAATGGAACCAGGCTCAAGGACAACTTAAAGACCTAGTCTTGGTAGACAGTCGCGCTCACAACTCTCTGCAGTAGTGGAACCCACAAAACCTTTCCAAGGGGCGACTGTTCCAAGAGCCGGTTCCACAACTAGTACTAATAGCGGACGCATCACTGACAGGCTAGGGAGCCCATCTCCTTCAATACACAGTACAAGGGCTCTGGACAACCAAACAGGAAAAGCTGCATATCAACCAACTAGAATTGCTAGCGATATTTCTAGCCCTAAAAGCATTTCAGAAATACTTGTACAACAAGACGGTGTTGATCCGGACGGACAACATGACCGTAATGTACTATATCCATAAACAGGGAGGA
Organism: Lissotriton vulgaris; assembly: GCF_964263255.1. NCBI lineage: Eukaryota > Metazoa > Chordata > Amphibia > Caudata > Salamandridae > Lissotriton > Lissotriton vulgaris. Next base: position 939,973,358 of record NC_141699.1, read on the forward strand.
AAGCACTCTCCACAGCTGTTCCATCTGGCACAAGCGGTACAGAAGGGGGTGGTGATAGACGGAGCATCTGAATCAATCAAACACTCAAACCCAGTCAAAAGATCTGGGTTTAATTCATCACCGTTCTTTAGCCCACTCTGCCACCCCAGTTCAGACATTGCTATATGCAAATCAGTCTGACCCTGTGCCTCATGGGAACCAAACTGCCAATCCATGTCTTCCCTGGACAGGAAACAAGCTTCCGAGGACCGGTTTCTGGCATTCCAGCAGTCTTCAGCCCGGCTTGCTTGAATCCAGTGGCAAAGTGAGCAAGGGACTCACGCAAATATGTTATGAAAAGGCAAAACGCACTTTAACCGTCCCCCCAAGAGCACACTCTACAAGGAAAATGGGGGCATCCATGGCTTTCCTAGGAAATATTCCTCTTGAAGATATCTGTAAGGCAGCCACATGGACCACCATACACACTTAACACTACTGTGTAGACGTACAAGCAAAACAGCAAGCTGCTGTAGGCCAGGCTGTCCTCAAAACTTTTTCAAACTGCTGCAGCTGGCACGGGTAGCCACCGCTAGAGAAGATACTGCTATACAGTCTATGCACAGATATGAATTCAGCAGCCCACATGCCTCGAATGGAATATGCTACTTACCAGTATGCATCTGTTCTTGGCGTTAGGGCTGCTGACATTCATATCACCCGCCCTCCTCCCTGGTGCCTGTCGCAGCTGCAGCATTATCTCTGGCATGGCCATCTTTCTTTACTTATCTCCACCTCTGCCACAATGGCGAAAAACAATCTGAAGATGCCCATGCGCACTGTAATCCAGGGGAGGAGTCACCTATCTCGTGATACTTCGAAGACTCTTCCAAGACAACAAAGTGCATTTATCCGGACCCAACACTAGGCGGCGATCCATAGATATGAATGTCAGCATCCCTACATGCCAAGAACAGATTCATACTGGTAAGTAGCATATTCCTCTCTGTCCCAGAATTCGATGTCAAGCTCGAAATCGAACTGAAGTCAGAGGAAGTTGCACCGGGACAGGGTGCTTTGCGTACTAAAGCTTTTACCCCATAAACCTTCTTCCACCAAACATAAGGCTTCAGCACCACCTCTGCCTTTGGGCCTTGGTCGGCACCAAGACTGTTTCAGACGCCCGACCACTGAAAAAAAACGGTCCAGTCTTCCAGCTCAGGTCGAGACAGATAGTCTTCAGATCCGAAACCTTGCGCGTTGAAAGACCAGTCTGATTGGGAGCCGAAACCTTCTGCTTCGAAGGACAGAGAGGACAAGTCCAGTTTGCCACCAAAATTGAAAGACTATATCCTAAACCCCCCTGACCAATCTTGGACATTATGATGCAAGATTAGACCCTAAACAAGACGCTATACATTAATCCAGATACTGGGCACATATTTGATAAAACACCTTCCAAAAGCAAAGTCTGTTCAGAGGACACTGGTTATACGATTCCTCTCAAGAAGGAGGACATGGCTACAAGTCCTATTCACCCTACTTTGCCATCACCTCCACCTCATTCACCATTACCACAACTGCAAGGCTCAGATCCACTACGCATAACTCCTCCGGGGTCTCCTCAAACACAGCCTGATTTAGGGGAGGATGATGTTAACGACAATGGCCATTTACCAGCAGATCCATGGGATAACTAATATTGATCCACCCATGGATAATGGTCTAGATTGATACTCTGCAAAGCCTTCACCTCCAGATGATGTAGCTTATCAAGAGCTAATTTCAAGGACAGCAGTTTATCTTGGAGTTAAATTACATAAAAGAGTCTTTGAAAGACTGCACCACGCACACAATTCAGCAAAGCCATCGCAGACTTCATCAGCCAGCACGCCCTTACCTCCTCTGACTACATCCTCCTAGGAAACCTCAACTTCCACCTGGAGAACAACAATGACAGAAACACAGTCGCCCTCCTGGACAATCTCGGACTCCAGCAACTGGTGAACACCCCCACCCCACCCACTACGCTGGTCACACGCTAGACCCCATCTTATCCTCCAGCAAGCACATCTCCTTCAGCCACTCCACCGGACTACACTGGACAGACCACAGCTGCGTCCACTTCAACTTCAGGAGAACCACGACCCACCACCACCCGCAACAGGTTCTCCGCAGAAGCTGGAACAAGATCTCCGCCAATCAACTCACCACCTCCCTCAGCCAGAACCCTCCTACCAACACAAGGGACCCCAATGAAGCAGCCCACAACCTCACACAGTGGCTCACCAACTGCGCTGATGACCTCGCGCCTCTGAAGAACCCCCTAGCAGACCCGGCAGCAAGAAAACCTCATGGTTCACCAACTACCTCAAAAACTCTAAGAGAACCTGCCGCACCCTCGTGAAAACCTGGTGCCACTACCAGACAACGGAGAACATGACAGCCCTCAAGAACGCCACCCGCAAACACCACCAACTGATCCCCACCACCAAAAGGACAACATTCAAAGAACGTCTGGACAAAAACACCAAAGAACTCTTCAACATCGTCAAAGAGCTCTCCAACCCCATCGCCTGCAACAACGACATCACACCCTCGCAAGACCTCTGCGACTCACTTGCCTCATTCTTTCACCGCAAGATCGCTGACTTACACAACAGCTTCGGCGCACAGACCGCGCTCCCAACCACTGAACCAGCGCCCCCCACCACCACCCTCTGCAACTGGACCCCGGTCAGCAACGATGAGACCACGCGCACGATGAACACCATCCACTCCGGAACCTACACAGACCCCTGTCCACACCACATCTTTAACAAAGCCGACTCCATCATCGCACCCCAACTCTGGGACATCATTAACAGCTCCTTCGCATCTGCCACCTTCCCGGAGAGCTGGAAACATGCCGAGCTCAGCGCCCTCTTGAAGAAACCCCCCGCGGACCCCACGGACCTCAAGAACTTCCGCCCCATCTCACTCCTCCCTTTTCCTGCCAAAGTCATCGAGAAGACCGTCAACAAACAACTCTCCGCCTTCCTCGAGACAAACGGATCCCCCGATTTCCCCCCCCCCCTGCCCCTCCCCTCACAGTCCGGTTTCCGAGCAAACCACAGCACCGAGACCGCCCTCATTACAGCTACTGACGACATCAGGTCCCTGCTACACAACGGGGAAACAGCGGCACTCATCCTCCTGGACCTCTCAGCAGCCTTCGACACCGTATGTCACTGCACCCTGATACAACGCCTCAGCAACACCGGAATCCAAGGAATGGCCTTGGAGTGGATCATCTCGTTCCTCGCCGGAAGAACCCAAAGAGTCCGCCCCCCCGTTCCCTTTCCGCGGCCACCAAAGTCATCTGCGGCGTTCCGCAAGGATCCTCACTCAGCCCCACCCTCTTAAACGTCTACATGAGCCCCCTCGCAGCCATCGCACGCCAACACAACCTAAACATCATCTCCTACGCTGACGATACCCAGCTGATCCTCTCCCTCACCAACGACCCCACCACCGCCAGAGCCAGCCTCCAGGAAGGAATGAAAGACGTAGTGGAATGGATGAAGCTCAGCCGTCTGAAACTGAACTCAGACAAAACGGAAGTCCTCATCCTGGGTCCTTCACCCTCTGCCTGGGACGACTCCTGGTGGCCCCCTGCCCTGGGCACCGCCCCCAAGCCAACGGACCATGCTCACAACCTGGGCTTTATCCTGGACTCCTCCCTCACGATGTCCAAGCAAGTCAACACCATCTCGTCGTCCTGCTTTAACACCCTGCGCATGCTCCGAAAGATCTTCCAGTGGATCCCCACCGAAACCAGGAAGACAGTCACCCAGGCCCCTCGTCACCAGCAGACTGGACTACGGGAACACCCTCTACGCCGGAACCACAGCCAAACTCCAGAAAAGACTCCAGCGCATACAAGAACGCTTCTGCACGACTCATCCTGGACATCCCCCGTCAAAGCCACATCTCTGCCCATCTGAAAGACCTACACTGGCTCCCCGTCAGCAAGAGGATCATTTTCAGACTCCTCACCCACGCACACAAGGCTCTCCACGGCATGGGCCCCACGTACCTCAACAGCCGCCTCGCTTTCTACACACCCACTCGCCAGCTCCGGTCCGCCAGCCTCGCCCTCGCCACCGTACCACGTATTCGCAGATCCACTGCCGGAGGAAGATCCTTCTCCTACCTGGCAGCCAAGACATGGAACTCCCTCCCCACCCACCTACGGCTGACCTAGGACCATCTCTCCTTCAGGAAACAACACAAGACCTGGCTGTTCGAGCAGTAGCGACTCTTCCCTCCCCCCCTGCGCCTTGAGACCCGGGTGAGTAGCGCGCTCTACAAATTCCATTATTGATTGATTGATTTGAGGCACTAGGGACTTCATATAGAACTAGTCAAGAGTCTACCCATGTTAAAAGGAAAGATGAGACATGCATATGAGATATTTGACCCTGTTCATGTCTGCATTTTAGCACAGAGGGTTGATTACAAATAATACAAACCCCCACCACCTGATCCCCCCCCCTTTTTTTTATTTTTATTTATTTATTAAAGGACCGCTATTCTTAGACTCACTAGTAGTATCTAATGCTCGTAAGAGAGCAAACTCCCGGACCTCTGCAGATGCACCTCCCCCAGACAAGGAGTCTAAATTGATCTACGCATCAGGTAAAAGGGTGGCCACTCAAGCTGCTAACCACTGGCCCATTGCTAACATGCAGGGTATACTAGCTAGTTATGACCGGGCAACCTGTCTCGAAGAAAGCCATTTCAACTTCTTTCTCCAGTGGCCATAGTGATAATGGATGCCTCCACTTTAGGGTGGGGAACTGATCTGGGGGAGCTGGAGGTCAAAGGTCTTTGGATACATTTGGATCTCAAGGCCTTCCTCCCTGTTTTTCGCAGGCAGTCGGTTCAGGTCCTAATGGACAACACTACAGCGATGTGGTAAATCAACAAACTGGGAGGAGTAGGGGCGTATCTTCTCTGCAGAGAGGCTCTACAACTCTCGTCCTGGGCGCAGGACCTCAGATTTACATAATCCCAAATCTTCTGGCCGTAGAACTGAGTAAGCTTGCAGGCAGTCTGTCGGCAGTATTTGGATGATCACGAGTGGCGTCTTCATCTGGAGGCAGTCCTTCACATTTTCAGGATGTGGTGGTTTCCTCAGTTGGACCTATTTGCCACTCACAAGAATGTGCACTGCCAGGCATTCTGCAGTCTCCAGTATCCGACGCAGGGAGCGTTGAGGGACGTGTCTCAATTAGATTGGGACTCACAGCTTCTTTGAGTTTCCTCCCATACCCTTGATTCCATGAGTTATGAGGAAGATTCCCCAAGACCGGGCCCAAGCCATTGATAGACCCGGATTGGCTGCGAAGGGTGTGGTACACAGACCTCCTTTACCTCTCATTGCACCTTCCACTGCATCTTCCTCTCAGGGCAGACCTCCTCTTGCAGTCACAGGTTCTACACCCCCACCACCAGAATCTGCACCTTCTTGCCTGAAGATTGAACTGGGCAACCTGAGTTCCTTCTCTCTCCCACAGGATGTAGTGGATGTTATATTATCAGCCAGAAGACACTCCACCAAATTTGTCTATTCTGGTAGGTGGGACAAGTTTGTTAAACGGTGTGGAGAGAGATCGATTGCTCCTTTGCAGGCCCATTTATCTGATGTTCTGAGTTTCTCTTTTTCCCTAACGCAGCAGGGTTGTCTACCTTGTATGCTTTTCTCTGTTTTGCAGATCAACCCTCGTTCTTTAAATTTCCCATAGGTATGAGATTCAATAAGGGTCTCACTAATAGGTTTCCTCCCTCTCCTTTTATCATGCCTCGGTGGGGTTTGAATTTTGTTCACATTCTTGATGGGTTCACCCTTAGAACCATTACATAGTTGTCCTTCAAGGTTTCTAGCGTTTAAAACTATATTTTTGGTTGCAGTTACTTCCGTTTCGAAGGTGAGTGAATTGCAGACTCTTAGCTCGAAGCCTCCTTTTACATCACTCTATGCGGATAAAATGTTCTTAGGACCAGAGCGGTTTTCCTGCCTACGGTGGTCACTCCTTTCCACTTGTGGCAGTCCATCACCTTACCCACTTTCTACCCTACCCCTTTATTAGGAGGAGGAGAGACTTCATCGCCTAGACCCCGAAGAGGGCGGTCAGCTTCTACTTGGACAGAACCAAGGACTTCAGGTTGGATGATCAACGCTTCGTTGGTTATGTGGGTTAGGGGAAGGGCAAGGCTGTCCAGGTGGATCATCCTGTGTATCAAGATCTGCTACACCTTGTCCAAGAAGGCACATCTGGAAGGTAACTGTGCTGATTCTAGCAGAGCTAAGTCTTCTTCTTTGGCTCGAGATGGTCCTATGGTAGACATCTGCAAGGCGACAACTTGGGTCTCCCGCAAAACTTTTGCGAAGCACTATTGCTTGGATTCGGAGGAGAGGAGGGATGGCCATTTTGCTAGTCTGTGCTGCAGGATTTTTTGGTAGAGGCACCCTCCACCCCCCTGAGGGGCAGGACTGCTTGCAGATTCAATTCAAAAGGAGAGGAATCCACTGACCGATGTATCTATCAGAAGAACAAGTTACTTACCTTCGGTAACACACTTTTCTGGTAGGTACAGTATCTGCCTGTGTGGATTCCACACTTACCCACCGGCCTCCCCGTTGTCTGTCTGCTTATACCGAAAAATAATCGATGTGTATTTCATGTGATTTATTGTTTGAATTGTGATACTTGACACTGGAAATGTGATGAAGAATTTCCAAGTTTGGTTGTGTTAGTATACTTGTGCAAATGTTGTTGGTTCACCGGTTCACCTTGAAGGCACAGAAAAAATGGGTGGAACTGACGTCCGCACGCTGACTAGGTCTTCTCATGGCTCCGATGAGATCACACAGAGTCGCATGCAGAGCTGTTTCATTGTGACGTCCTCATTGACGTGGGAGAGCGGAGGAGAAAAGTTTAATTGGAATGTTGCACATTGAGGTAAAGTGTTACAGAAGGGAAGTAGCTTGTTCGTTGAGAGATGTAATATCTTCAGGGGAGGAGATTTTCAGGCGAAGTTGGGTATTATCGGTGTACATGTGATAGTTGATGTTTAATTTCAGAATTTTGGTTAAAGGCGCCATGAACCAGTTAAAGAGTGAGTGAGAGCACAGAACCCTGTGGTACCCATAATGTGACCCGTGTGGAATTGAACAGGGACTAATAAACATTGATATTTTGGGATATGATGTGGAGGAAGGTGGTGAACCAGTCTAGGATGGAACCTGAAAGCACCATCCTGCGTTCAAGTAAGTCTTGGGGCTATCATGTTTCACTGTATCGAACGCTGACGAGAGGTCAAGGAGCATTAGTAGGCAAGATTAATTTAGATCAAGTTCAAGAATGCTGTATTCGACAACGTAATGTCGTAAAAGTAAGCATAGCATACAACAATACATTTCATTAACATTTTTTTTTTACAAAATTTAAAAATGTTCTAAAAAAGCATTTCTAGTGTCAGCCGGTTAACCAAGGCTTAAAATACGTACTAAACACAGCATTATATATAAAATTTAAAGTGCAAATGCGCAAACATGATCAAATACAAAAAGACTCCACTTATGTTGTTCCTGTGATCTATTAGACAAGCGTGCCCTAGGATACATATAGTACAGGGATATCTTATAAAGTGCAGGGTGCTGAAGAGGCATACACATTTGTAACATTCCTGGTATCAATCAAAATACCAAGATCCGCTATACATACAGTTCAAAAAGTATTGTATAAAAGTGCAATAGGGTAAACTCAATCAAATAAGATAATCCCCCTTTGTGACACATATTGGTCCTCAATGTAAAAAACATAATGACATTTTAAAACGCCAGTTTTTTCCTGCACCTAATGGCTCCTTTTAAAAAAACTTGCAACCCCAAAACAGACCATGGGGAAGATGATATTTGAAGGTACAATATGGCTGACCTAACTTGCACAAAGTGAAAATCTCTGAGTAATGGTAATATACATTTCTTATATAAAGAAACATAGTAATTGCAAAAGAAAATAAATTGAAGAATATCCTGTGCAGAGAAATTGTCGCAAGGACAGGGTTCTAAGGTGCCAGGTTTAGAAAAGCCCTGAGGAACTGGCAAAAGCCATTTGCAGACAAAATCTTGTTAAAACAAAACGATGGAAAGGTTTACCAACAATTAATAAATAAGGTTGGACTTGGGTATTCGTGGATAATGTAACATAGTGTCTTACCGATGGTTTTAACAACTCCTTTTCTTGCCTTAGTCCCTGGCGCTTGGACACAAACTGAAGTTTGATATTTTTTGATTGAGTTTGTCCATGGGTTTGGGACTTGGGAACTAGTCAGGACAACCTAGCCAATTTGTCAGTTCCTTTAAATACCTAAACCAGGGGATATGTTTGCTCTATCTAGTGCTAGACAATCAGTGAATATAATTTGGTTTAAATTTATAATGGGACTTGCCCATACTCTCAGCCAGTGCATTAACGGGGCTACTGCAATCTGGTCTGATATGTAACCCAACCCTAGTTCTTTGTGTATTATATATGCAGCGGTGGAATGCGGAACTGCCAAGACCCTACGTAAGAACTTACCTTCTCCAGTATTAGGGGTGTCTTTCATAGATTCACATGCCTGAATCATTCCCCGTCGTCAGTGGGAGTCCCACGGTACATAAAAAAGCAGTAATATGCCCTTTGTACGTAGCAAATAACAGTATACCCAACCAGGAAGTAAAGTAGCCCCAGCTACAGTGGAAAAAACTTCCACATTAGTGACTATCCAAGTCATTATGCATAGACTAAACTGCAGCCAATCAGGCCACAGCTCCCACCAGAATGCTCTCCCCAGAGACCCAGGCTCTCAGATTTTTTACCGCACATCGTGCAATAGGGAGTCTCTCTGAGCTCTTCTCAGTTTTTCTCTACTTCTGAAAGTTTTCACTTTCTAACATGTCTAAATCAAAGTCCCTGTTCAGGGCCTGTGAATCCTGTGGAAAAGCAAGGCTGTTACAGAGGATCCGCATACTCGTTGCATCTACTGCTTGTACCCTGATCATCAGGCTAAGGAGTGCAAGATTTGTCGCACCTTTCCTCCAAAGACCCTCAGGGACAGAGAGGGTCGCCTGCTGCTGTGGATTCAGCGGATTAAAGATAAGGATAACCCACTCTCTGAGGTAGGAAGTTTTGCCTCAGGGTCTTCTATGGGATCTAGAAGACGGATGGCTAAGTGTAAGGTGACTACTCCTAAGGCTAAGGTGGCAAGACAGGCCCAGCTCACTGAAGACGCTGGTAAGCCTTCTACCTCAAAAATGACAAAATCCTCTGAGAAATCTGTGAGGCCAACAGAATCTAAAAAGACTGCGTATTTATTGTCTCCTCAGAGGCCTGTGACCAAGGCAGCAACTACTCTGCCGTTTTCCTGTCAGGCAGCCACTACAGTGACTTCTACTATGACTTTTTCCTCACCAAAACCTACTATGGTGATGTCCTCTACGTCCTCTCCAACTTTTGTACATGTCCAGATTCGTCCCATCTCGTTGATGAAAATAGTCACATCTCTCGTCGACGAGCCTCCGTCGACGAAGCTAATACCAGCGTCGACGAAAAGCTTGCCGTCGACGACAGCCTTACCGTCAACGAAGAAGACCTTGCCGTCGACGAAGCAGCCGTCGACGATCCCATTGTCGACGAAGAAGACTCCGTCGACGGCCTCGTCGACAAAGAAAATAGTCCAGTCGACGGCCCCGTCGACGAAGAAAGTAGTCCCGTCGACGGTTCCCACGTCGACGACGAAGTCCATCTTGTCGACGAAGACTAAACAGCCACAATCGTCGACGGAGCAATTATCATCGAGTGCATCGTCGACGACGAAGACAAAGCCACAAGAAACAGAATTAACAATGGCACAAGAGAATCCAACAACACCAAAGCTGTCATCTTGCACAGATCTTCAAGTTTGGTCAGCAAGGAGCAATGTGATACCGCTGCCATCTCCAGCCACCACTGCGGCACTATTACAAAAGCGTTCATCACAGTCTGCATCTATGTCGCCACTAAAAATGCCAGACAGACTCTTGGATTCTGAGGATGATGAATCTGGTGATGAGTTATTTCAGCAAGCTACGAGCCCATCTCATTTGCTTATACAAATAAAGGATCAGGAGAAAGAGGAGCAAGTCATACAACCGCCTAGGTCGGAGACTGAACCAACACCAGGGATGCAAATGCCAATGGAACTTTTCCAAAATTTGCAGTATATGTTGAGCGATTATTATCGCCGTTTTCCGCCCTCAGAGTCAGGCGAATCACAAATCTCTTCTCCACGGCCTCGAGTAGCCTCGACTCCAATGGCTACAATGACAGAAGAAGCGGAGCATGCCCGACCATCAACACCGGTGTCCTACCACCAAACGAAGGATGAGAATACTGATGAGGAAGCTCATGAAGGTGAATTAGATAAAACGGACTCGTCGGAGTATGAGGATTATCAAGCTGACACACCTTCTCCAGATGAACAACCAAAAGCTGAGTCACCACCGGTGGATATTGCAAATTTCCATAGGATTATGGACAAAGCAACTAAGAGATTTCTCATTACCATGGAGGCTAAACAGGACGAATGTTTCCTGTACGACTTTAAGAGTTTGTCTCAGAGGCAAAGTTGGTCTATTCCTATTATAGACTTTATTTGGAAAGAAGGTCTAAAGATCATGGCCACACCAAATTCTTTGCCTGCGGTTTTACTGCGAGTGGACAAAAAGTACAGGGCACCAACTTCTTCACCTGCTTGCCTGATCGGCCAGGCCAAGACGGATCAGTCATTGCGCAAGCAGCTCAAAAGAGAGCAAAGAACCCGTCATCTCAGATCTCCACTCCTACGGACAGAGATGGGAGGCGACTCGATACCATTGGGAAAAAGGTATTGACTATTGCAGCGACCACAGTTAGGGCTGCTAATTCGCTGGCAATTCTCGGCAGGTATGATAGGCAGATGTGGTCAGACATATCGCCATACATTCAAAAACTGCCTGAACCGGACCGGACCGAAGCCACAAAAATTCTGCAGGAAGGGGAGTGTGCTTCGTCGGAGATCATTGATGCTGCAGTGGACGTAGCAGCTACAGGATTCAGACAGTTGGCAGGAGCTGCAGTCCTTAGAAGAGTGGGATGGTTGAAATCTACATCCTTTAGGCAGGAGGTGCAAGCCAAGGTGCTGAATATGGCTTATGATGGCGAGTACCTATTCGGCTCTCATGTGGATGAGGCTTTGCAAGCCATCAAGAAAGATACAGAAACTGCACGATCGTTGGGTACTCTGCAGTACCGGAAATCTTCCTTTCGTGGTGCTAGAGGAAGAGGTAACTTCACAAATAGAGGAGGATATTACCAACAACGATCATATACGAACAATCAAAATAACCAGAAGTACCAGCCATATAAGCAACAACCTTATGGCCAAAGAAGAAATAATTATTCACAGCCCCGAGGGAAAACAACATATCGGGGCAGAGACAACACTAACAAAAAGTGAGAAACACATCCTGCCACCACTTTGTCCCAGCCAGAAACAAATTGGAGGAAGAATATCCCTACATTGCTCAAGATGGTCAAAAAGTACCACAGACAGATGGGTCCTGGATGTGGTTTCCAAGGGCCACATATTAGAATTTGTAAAACCCCCTCCAAATTCACCCCCAAAAGGACCGCCCCCAGCACATCTTAAAGAGCTCTTCATCCAAATCAATACAATGATTCGAAAGGGGGCAATCGAGAGAGTACCTCAACATCAGAGAGGAAAAGGTTTTTACTCTCGTTTTTTCCTGATACGCAAAATATCGGGGGAATGGCTCCCCATCCTCGATTTGCGTGCCCTCAACAAATACATCAAAAAATTTACGTTCAGAATGTTGTCACTCCAAGAGATCCTCCAGTTTCTGGCAGAAGGGGATCACATGGCAACACTCGACCTTCAGGATGCTTACTTCCACGTACCCATTTTCCCCAGGCACAGGAAGTTCCTATGGTTCAGAGTGGATGGCATGGATTTTCAATTCAAGGTGCTTCCTTTTGGACTACGTTCAGCCCCGAGGGTATTCACAAAGATGTTGGCACCTGTAGCGGCCCACTTACGATTGCAGGGTATTCAGATATACCCATATCTGGACGACTGCCTTATCAAGGCCAATTCCTACGCCACAACAAGCAAGCATGTCCAGAAATGCCTTTGCCTGCTTCAAAGCCTGGGTTTCTCAATGAACTTCGAGAAATCAGATCTGGTACCATCACAAAGGAAGTCTTTCCTAGGAGCAACGCTGGATGCCAAGCACGCTCAGGTCTTCATTTCAAGCGAAAGACAAGAGAAGATTCAAAAGATGGCGACGGCACTCCTCAGAAAAGAGTGCGTTTCTGTTCGAAAATTCAAATCTTTCCTAGGGATGATCTCATCGTGCATCCCTCTCACTCCAAACTGTTGTCTGAGAATGACACCCTTGCAAGAGGAACTCAGTCACCAATGGGTGCAGGTATCCGGTTCTTTCGAGGATATCATCACCTTAACGCCTCGAATGAAGAATGCAATCCTGTGGTGGACTCAGGAACACAACCTGCAGGTGGGCTGTGCTTTCCTCGCAGAAGTCCCCAGATTCATCGTAACCACGGATGCCTCGCTAGAAGGTTGGGGCGCTCACCTTCAAGGGATGACAATCAGTGGCAAATGGGACAGACAGCAAAAGAAATGGCACATCAATTTATTGGAATTAAGGGCCATTTTCCTCGCCATGAAATCTTTTCAAGCGATACTGGAAGACTCAACAGTGTTGATTCGAACAGACAACACAACAAGCATGCATTACCTGAACAAGCAGGGGGGGGGGCACAAGATCAGCCTGGTTGTCCCAGCAGGCTCAAGAGATCTGGAGTTGGGCTCTGGATCACAACATCAACTTGTCAGCGGTGCATGTTCCAGGAGTAGCCAATGTGCTAGCAGATTCCCTGAGCAGATCCAAGAGCAGCACTCACGAGTGAGAACTGCATCAACCAGCGCTGGATCTGATCTTCCAGAGATGGGGTCACCCCTATCTAGATCTTTTCGCAACATATCGGAACAAGAAATGTACACACTTTGCGAGCTGGATTCCCCACAGAGAATCTTGCGGAGATGATCTGTCAATGAATTGGGAGCGGATATTTGCCTACGCCTTCCCGCCAATTCCATTAATTCCCAAGGTCATCAAGAAAATGAGAAGACAACCGTGTCGAATAATTTTGATTGCTCCACGGTGGCCACGCCAATATTGGTTCACACAGCTTCTTCTCTCAGAACGCGAACCAGTCCAGCTGCCTCAAATTCCAAATCTTCTGACAATTCAAGAAGGCAGGGTATATCATCCGGACCCTCGTTCTCTGAAATTATCGGCTTGGCTCCTCAACACCATGAGTTTGCACACTTGAACATTCCACAAGACTGTCAAGAAGTCCTAGCTAATGCTAGAGCGCCTTCAACAAACAAAACTTACAAGCTAAAATGGAAACGGTTTTGTGCTTGGTGCCAAACTATGAATCTGCATCCCATGTATGCTGAACCGGAAAAGATCTTACCCTTCTTTTTTCAGTTGGCTAAATCAGGGTTGGCGCACTCAACACTTAAAGTGTTTCTAGCGGCTATATCCCGATACCGTCAGGATGGTACGAATTCTCTATATTCATCAAGAATAATCCAGCAATTCTTTAAGGGTTTATTTCGTATGTTTCCACCAATACGTCGGCCACCTCCATCCTGGCATTTGAATATAGTACTAGCTCAGCTCATGCGCCATCCCTTTGAGCCGATCCATAAAGTTGATTTGAAGTTCATCACTTGGAAGGTCGCATTACTACTGGCGTTAACATCAGCCAGAAGGGTTAGTGACATGCAGGTGTTCACGTCTAAACCACCTTTCTTGCAATTCACAAATGACTCTGTGATACTGCGTACCAACCCGAAGTACATGCCCAAGGTACCATCGGATTTTCATTTGAATGAGCCAGTGATACTTAAGACATTCTTTCCGAATCCGCAGTCGCCAGCTGAGCGGACTTTACACTCGTTAGATATCAGAAGATGTCTTAAGTTTTATCTTTCAAGGACAGCTGCCATCAGGAAGACGGATCAGCTATTTGTAGCGCATGGCAGACTGAGACAAGGCTGTGCAGTGACAAAACAGACTATCGCTAGGTGGGTCTCATCAACGATAGGGCTCTGCCATCAACAAGCAGGTAAACCCTTGCAGACCTTACCTAGAGCGCATTCTACGAGAGCAGTCTCTTCTTCAACTGCTTTGTTTGCTGGTGTGCCTCTCCTGCAGATCTGCAGAGCTGCAACATGGTCCAGCAGGCACACATTCACGGGGCATTACTGTCTGGATTCTTCAAGCGATACCGATGCCTCGGTGGGAAGAGCAGTCCTGCGTATTCTTTTTCAATAAGGTGAGCCTCTGATGATCTCTCCCACCTCCTCTTCCTCTTTTGACGCTTTAATATGTTATTGCATTACATTATGTTCATGCATGAAAACTGTGTAGCTTGGCGTCCAAGAGCGATGTATTGTATTACTGCTAACTACTCTGATTCAGGCATGTGAATCTATGAAAGACACCCCTAATACTGGAGAAGAACAATAGCTACTTACCTGTAATCTGTGGTTCTCCAGTATTGGTGTCTTTCATAGATTCACATGCACCCACCCACCTCCCCTCAGAGTCTCACTCAGGCTATGATATAATATATATACTCAGGTACACTCCGGTGCTACAAAATCTAAGAGCCTGGGTCTCTGGGGAGAGCTTTCTGGTGTGAGCTGTGGCCTGATTGGCTGCAGTTTGGTCTATGCATAATGACTTGGATAGTCACTAATGTGGAAGTTTTTTCCACTGTAGCTGGGGCTACTTTACTTCCTGGTTGGGTATACTGTTATTTGCTATGTACAAAGGGCATATTACTGCTTTTTTATGTACCGTGGGACTCCCACTCCGACGACGGGGAATGATTCAGGCATGTGAATCTATGAAAGACACCAATACTGGAGAACCACAGATTACAGGTAAGTAACTATTGTTCTTCCTCCTGCTGAATGTCCTTTCCTTCTTTATATCCCCAGATGTCACTGCCATAGGTTGCCATGGGGATACATTTTTCCTTATATATATTCGTCAGGGCCGCAATGGGTTTAGTCCTTGGTTAATTAGCCAAATTTAGTGTGGCAGCTGTAGCCCTTGCAAGGGTATATATATATATATATATATATATATATATATATATATATATATATATATTTTGTGCGTAATTTGTGGGCACCATGACGCACGTTTGTCAAAAAGTAACCCCAAGTAGGGTAAAGTTGGAACCTTTTATTAAATCTTATTCCTTAACAATAAAATTAGATTTTTTTTTTTAGACTTTCCAGGGACTATAGACATAGTGTGCGATTTCTTAAAATGTATCTTCTGGCTAGAGTCACTCCTTTTCATCCAAGTTTTGGAAGCCTGCTAGGGGTTGGAATCTATTGCACATTAGTAGATTATTTTCTATATTAGTTTTAGCCACAGGCCTCCCTGGTTTTCGTGGTATTCTCCATTGCATAAAGCCTTCGTGCTGACTTTGGGGGGTAAAAGTACTGTAGTGAGACTACTCTTGTTTGGGAGTTTGCACTTCTCTGGTATGCACAGCCTATTAACATCTTGGCTTTCTCTGGGTCCTTGAAATTAACAACTATGCAATCTCCTACACCACTCTTTTTGTTTGCCTATACACCCCACTCTTATGGCCATAATAATGTCAGATGATATGTACTGACCATTTATTCGATTTTTAGTGCACCAATGGGTCACTTTATGTATTAGATCCTGGGTGGTTTCTTGGGAGAGAGAAGGAACCTCTAGTAAAACTGCAACCAGCAGGGCAGATGCAAGGGGCAAATCAAGGGTGCTTGGATTTGCAACTTTGGGTATGCCATGGTTAGGCTGATTGTGTGTGGGTAAAAGTGCCCTCTCTGGATCCAGGGGTCTTCTGACCTGGGCTACCTCGGGGTCCTGGGCTTCAGGTCCTGTTACCTCTGCTGTATTTGACTGACTTAGTCCACTAGGTATACCATTAGCTCCTAAAACATTAAAAAGATTTAAACATCGGCCTGGTGGGTCTGGTTAGGTTTGATTCTTATTTTGTAGTGGGATTTCTGCCCCTACCCCTGTTAGTTTTGGCACACAGGTCGTAGCACATTTGTTACAATTGGTGATTAAATTGTGGAATAATTCCTCTACTTTTTCTCCTTTGTGTGTTATTGGCGCTAAGAGGGTCTTTAACATTGATTCCAGCTTTGTAAATAAAGAGTCCAGTAACCGACCTTGGCTCAAATCAGGTTGTGAAGATGGCTGTGTCTGCCTTTGTAACCGTGGAGATTTCCTTATAGACTTATTGTACGAGTTACTTACCTCCTGTAACGATATATCTGGTAGAGACAATTCCAGCCACAGATTCCTTCACATAGAATACACCCCAGGCATGAGACTGGATCCGGAAAACTTTGCCACAGCATGCCTGCGCGCCGGGGGCATGGCATCACGCAACTCCGCCCAAGCATCGTCCGCGTATGTGACGTCAGCGAGGTCACTTAAGTCCCATCCCGGCGGGCCTAGGTCTGTTTTCTTCTGAGAACTTTTCCACGCCACAACGCGGAGCCAGCAGAGAAACAGTGGAAGCATGGGAACAATGTGCCAAAAAAAAAAAGGAATGGTGATGAACACCATATGGAGCAGTGCCAACACGGAGAAAGAACAGTGCACAACCCTGAGCAGCCACCCTGCAAGTCATGAAAACAGTACCCCCTTAAGATAAGTAAAATATGCAAAATGTCATGACAACATGCAGCAGGACTATAACCCCAACCAAGACCCATGAAGGGAAACCAGTTCCAAGACAAACAGGGAACGACAGACCTCCAAGGCAACCCCAGCACACTGCAACTTACACCCCCCCACTCCCCCCAACAAGGGGGCCAGGGCAGGGCACATCCAAATGGCTCAAGTCCAGAGGGTAGCAGAGGAGCCAGGACCTTCAGAAACAAGAGGGAGGGAGGGAGGGAAAGGGAGGAACAAGGGAAGGCCAGCCTCAATCCTGGAGCAACCATAGCAGAGAAGCCCAGGAGTACCTACAGATCCAGCCTCAACCGTTTCAAGAAGAGGAAGAAACAGAAAGCAAGATAACTGCTCGTCAAAGAGCAGAAGAATACACGCACCTAAACCATCCACCGGGAGGCGAGTGCAGAAGGGCAAGCCAAAGGGTCCTCGCAGAACGGGGAGGAAGGGCGGGCTGTGAAGGAATCTGCGGCTAGAAACGTCCCTACCAGATACATAGTTATCGTAGGTAAGTAACTTGTACATCTGATAGACTACTAGCTGCAGATTTCTTCGTGTAGAATAGATACCCTAGCCATACCCATGGGGAAGGAGCGCCTGCGGAAGGACTCCACCAGCCTAGACATAACAGGGAGGCCCACAGAGGACTAGTCCAATGGATAGCGCATAGAGCCCCGTCCACCCAGGCAAGGGGGGAAACCCCCACAAGCAAAACACCACCAACCCCAAGAGGGATGTGGGAAGAAGAAAGGATTTAAAGAAGCCCGTTCACTCAGAACAGAGGAACCAAGGGCAGGGAGGCCGAAGCACCCCACGTCCCTACAAGGCAACAGAGCTTCCATCCAATGCCAGGACAAGGAAGAGGAACACGAAAATCCCAAAAGGGCCCAAGGAAACGAGGGAAAAGAAGGCTAGCCCACCATAGACGGAAGGCAACAGACCAGACAGAGCGGCACCGGCAGTAATAAACCGCCAGAAGCAGGAAGAACAGCCCGAATCCCAGGAAGACCGGGCAGGCGAGGCCTGACAAAGGGAGAAACACAGAAGCATCCCAGCCTCCAGGACAGGAGCAGGAAGTAGAGGAAGTGCCCGTACACACTACTACGAGGTGTCCACGCACATGACCTAAAGAAGCATCAGCAACATACATAAACGCTATGGAGAGCAAGGGCCCGAAGGCGACCGGAACTCCCTAGCAAAGCGTAGGCTACATAACAGCTACCACTACCCCACATTGGGTAAGTTAAGTCCCAAGACATGGGAACCCTCTATGGAAGAAACTTCCGCAGCAGAGGAAAAAACTAAAGCACCATGTGGAAAAAAACAGCCCAAGAGAAAAATGGAAGGCCTAATCTCAGGGCCAAGTTTGTGCAGACAACTCTAGCAAAAACACACAGTCAACAAAGGGACGTCCAGCAGCCAACAACGCCACAGTCCCAGCAAGGACTCAAGTGGCCATAAAACACACCCCACAGCAATGGCAACCAGCCCAGAACCTAATCAACTCAGCAGTCACTTAGGAGGGGAAGGAGGAGGAGGACGAGGACAGAGCCCTGCCAAGAACCTTTGGAGGGTGCAGTCTGCAGAGGCATGAAATAACAGGGTACCATCGAATGGAAGATCAATCAGCCGCTCCAGAACACTTTCAGGGAACACGCAGTCCTGAAGCCAAGCATGGCGGCGAAGGGCGACTGATGAAGCCATGGCCCGGGCCAGTACCTCGAAGATGTCCAGAGCAGAGAATAAATGCTGCTAGCTCCGGGGCATCCAGCGCATGATGCCGTAAGTCCACCTGAACAGTCGCTTGTGAAGCAGCGGATCCCAAGGACTCAGCTAAGACCCACAAACAAGAGGTGGCCCTAGCCAACACACATAAAGTGTTAAGGGCCGTTAGGGTAGCGCTGGTCGAGGCGAACATGTTGCGCCCCCAAGAGTACAGCCAGCGGGCCTCCCGGGACGGTGGAGACGACTGTGGCGGCAGGGAGGGAAAAGCAGTCCGCAGAAGTGGTCTGGAATTAGAGGGAAAGACACGCCGTGTTACGTGGCATCGGAAGGTGCTGGTGCAGAAGGTGTTGAGGTACTGGATCCCCTGAGGTGGGGTGCCTCCAAGCCCCCTCCAGGGAAGAAAGGAGCGAACCCTCAAAGGGAAGCATTAGCTCCCTCCCACCAGAGCCCTGGTGGAGAACCTCCAAAAGATGATCCGCCGGGAAATGAGCAACTGAGTCACCCATACGCAGAATACAAACAGCTGTGGACACTGCGGGAGTGAAGGCCGCCCCGCCTCCGTAGGGCCCCACGGTGGAGAAAGTAGCTCCTCCGTGGGTGACGGTTGTAAACTAAGGCGGCCGTCCCCGAAGCGGGGCGGGCAAGGGCCAGACCTGTAAGTTAGAAGGAACCGAAGAGTGGGGGACCTCTTGCTCCTCCGGCCAACACCTTGGCCTCTGGAAACTCGTGGAGCCGCCCTTCGATGGTGCAGTGAAAAGGCCACCACGTGGCGTCCTGTCTCCGGGGAGGATGACACCAGTAGGCACCCAACCTCTAAAGAAGAGGGAGCGTCCAAAGACGAATCTGCACTCGACGCCTGTATGGCGCCGTAGAGTCAGCCGCTCGAGTCAGGACGGCACCACCATCCGGCGTCGAAGGAGACGCCGGATAGGGCCCCTCCAAGTCACACTGTGCAGCGGAGCTGGAGCCGAAGTGGCCGAGGGAGCCCGCAGGAACGACGCTGACTCGACATCAGATGAGGCAGCCGCCTGCGTGGAGGAACGCTAGGACCAGGGGAGTAACACGAAGCCCTCCACCAGCCTCGGCCCAGAATGTGACGGAGGTGGTTTTCCGACCCATGCGGTGCCGCCAGGCCAGATTTAACCGCCGATGAGGCAGCCACCTGCGTGGAGGGATGAGAGGGGCCCAGAGGAGGACGAGGGGTCCCCGTCCAGCCTCTGTCTAGAGCGGGACGAGGAGGGTCCACCGACCCCTCCTGCGCAGCTCGGTCCAGCGGTGTCAGCTCAGCGGTGGATAAGGCCGCTGCCTGCCCAGAGGACCGAGCGGGGCTCGGTGATGCGACCCGAGCCACGGCGACCTCCGGCGACACTACAGGGACTCCCGCAGGAGATTGCAGCGAAGCAGAAGCACCATAGTCCGAAGGAGGGACCCCCTTAAGGGCCTCACCCCAACTGCACCACATCCTCCAAGCCTGGAGCCGAGCCAGTCGGAGCCGCCGGCGGTGCCACAGAGGGCCCCGCGCAATGCAAACAATCCTCTGATGCCCCAGGTGGGGAAGGAGAAGGAGACGCCTATGTGGATAGGACGACGACACGCGGGCCGCATCACCCGCAGAGGGCCACGCCCCGGCAGGCCAAAGACCAGCCCCCGGGGACAAGCTGCGACACTTACACACCGGGGAGCTACTCTCTTGCGACATCGGAGAGGGGTGAGGACGCCGACGACGGCCACTTCTAAAACCATCTGCCGAGGCTGATCGAGGGGATGAAGTCGACCTTGAAAGACGCGCTGAGAGCAGTTTCATCCGGCGCTCCCGACGCAACTTCGGCTTCAGCTGTTGGCACGCCTCACAATCTGTAGAGTTGTAGTCATCCCCTAAACAACCCCTTGTTAATGAGGTGAGGGTGTGTTGCTGACATAAGACGCCTATATGACATGCAAGACTTGAAGCCCGAAGGCATTCGCACACTGTTCCACCAAAATATATCACAAATTAGAAAAGAAAAAGGGGCCCAAACAGGCCTGAACAGAAACCGGATCCGTGTTGCACGCAGAAAAGGAAAAAACTGACGTAGGCACGCCTGGGAGGGACTTATGTGACCTCGCTGACGCCACGTACGCGGATGACGCTTGGGCGGAGTCGCGTGATGCCGTCCCCCCGGCGCGCAGGGATGCTGTGGCGAAAAGTTTTCTGGATCCAGTCTCACGCCTGGGGATAACTTTACGTGAAGGAATCTGCAGCTAGTAGTCTCTATCAAATATAGGAGTTTGTTTTCTCTTTGGCGTTGGTAAGTCTGCGGCCGTTTCAATTCCCTCTGGTGCTTTGTCGGCTAAGATATTAGAAGACATGTTTGGGTTTGCCAGAGATAAATATTTGATTTGAAGGTGCAGAGATTATTGAAACTGCTGGGCAATCGGGAAGGTCCATGTTTTCCATGTAATTCCCTTGTTCTCCCTCCTCCCTGATAATGTGTGTCTGAAGACATTTTCCAGCCTCTAAGGATAACCTTTGCTCGGTCAAGGCTATCTGCTGCGTAATTGCGTGGACAGCTTTAGTCAGAAATCAATTTTACCCACCATACAACCCCCGGGGCACCCCCCTGTGTAGTGGGTGTTTTCCTTTTGCCCATTTCGGACGTTAAACCACTAGAGCCCCCTGTTTCTGATTAAAGTCGTTATGGAGTGCTTGAATGTTCAAATTAAAATGTGTGCTTAAAAGGTACATTACTGTGATGTCTGAATTCCATCCGGGGTCTCTGACTCCAAAGCACGCTTTGCAAATTACGGACTACGAACAGCCAAGGGCTCTGGCCCAGCCCGGCCTCCTCCAGTCGCAGACGGGCCCGCCCTTGGCCTAGGCACGTCCCGCGCCGCGGGAGAAGAGGTGGCCCTTTAAGTGTATTTCCCAGGGTGTTGCAGGGGTAGAAGCTGTTGCATGCAGGAGATAGGGCAAGGCTGACAAAGCTGGCCAGATTTATCCCTGGGACTACGGTCCCACCGGGGCTTCGTTGCGGCGATAATCTAGGCAGAAGTGAACCCCCTGCAGAGCCCAGCACAGCAAGCGGCAAACAGCGCAAGCATTTTTAGTGCGTCATCCACTTTGTGTGTTAGGGATGATTCAGTGGTGATGGAAACCATATTAGTATTGGTCTAAAAGTTGAAATTGTAATTTGAGTTTGCTTAATTGGGCATGGACAGATTCCAAATGTTGGAGATGTGGAAGAAGTTGTTTAGGTCTGTGTGATCCACTCTGTTTTTAAAATTTTTTTTTTTTTAAATAATGGGCTTTACCTGCCGGCAGTCTGTATAGTGCCTTGAAGTGATGAGGCATCTACTATCTTAGTCCAGATTGGGAGTATAGAGATTTTGATCTCACTTAGGAGATTCAAAGGAAGCACGTCGCTGGAGCGGTTTGAAGGTTTTGGTGTAAAGTTTTTTAAAATGGTGATTTCATCGAAGGTTTAGAATTAGTTTGATGGGGGGACGGTAATGTGTGATCAAATCGAAAGGTATTTCAATGCTGTCTGTAAGTCACTTTCAGTCTTTTCTATCTTTCCCAGGAAGAAAGCCGCAAGTTCCTCGCAGTTAAGCTGTGGACTAGACCAGAGTAGAGGGTTAAGTTGCCTGTTAGAATGAAGTTTACCAAGTAAGAACTGTTGTTTTGGTCGGCTTTCTTTTTTCATCAAGTTGTTTTCTACAGAATTTTGCTTTTGAGTTACGTTTGTGTTTGTTATAAATGCTTTTCAGAGATCTCAGGTGCTTGAGGGACAGAGATAATCTCCACAATTGTTCAGCTAGTCTCAGATTGTGGCTTTCAGCATTTATGCTATCATTGTACCAAGGTTTGGAGTCTTTGGTGGACATTCTTTTGGTTTGGAAGTTCCCAATTGAGTCTAGAATGTTCGTCATGGAATTGTTGTAGTGATCAGTAAGGTCCTGGACATTTGACATGTCCTCAGAGGGGGTAGGATGGAATTGTTGAGAGATGTCAGCTCATTCAGGTTTGTTTTGTATACTCCTTTTCCAGTGTCTATTTTTTTTTTATTTGAGCCTTTTTTGAGGTCACAGATTCTGA
This sequence comes from Lissotriton vulgaris, assembly GCF_964263255.1. Lineage (NCBI taxonomy): Eukaryota > Metazoa > Chordata > Amphibia > Caudata > Salamandridae > Lissotriton > Lissotriton vulgaris. Next base: position 939,996,061 of record NC_141699.1, read on the forward strand.
GATGAGGAAGGTGATGCAGTGGTGGTCTGGTCAGTCACATGGGAATTTAGATTCCTGTTGAATGGAATTGGCTTTAGTGATGATTAGGTCAAAGGTCTCACCGAAGTTGTGGGTAGGACTGTTGCATATTTGGATCAGCTCAAGGTCTTCTGGGAAGTTTTTTTTTAGGCTGTTCTCTTCATGGTCATTTGGGTAATTCCGGTGGAGGTTGAAGTACTCCAGGAAGATCTGGGCACAGTGTTATCCCGAGTTGGGTTAGATAATTTCCATCATTTGTTCAATGAATGGGAGGTTATCTTCTGGAGGATGATAGAATGCAGAAAATTTGCATAGAGGCCTGTCTTTACTTGCAATATCAGTGCATAGATATGCCCTGAAGATTAGTGATGATTTGTGCCTGTTTCACTGAGACAGTTGCGGTGTATGCAGACAATGCTCCCACCTGGTTTGTTTGATCTAATCTGATGATGTCATAGCCAGGTGGTACAACTATGTCGAGGAGCCATTTGGCCATGTTTCAGTCACGCCCAAAAGGTCAAATTCTGATGGGTACATCTGCCAGGGGATTCCTCACCTTGTGAATATTCCCCTGCGTCAGCAACATTCGGAAATTCTTTTGTAGCTCCTCACGCCTACGTGGACGACGTCTCAGAAGCCCGGCATCGCACGCGGCTCTGCTGACATTACTGACTTCATAATAGGACTCCGTCAGCGTGATGACATCAGTTCCCTTTTTTCTGCGTCGTCGACGCTAACGGTTTTCTAGGGATCCTCAGTAGCTCGTTTGATACTCTGTTACTGTTTGTTGTTTCCAGTGTTTTCTGGTTTCCTTTCGAGATGTCTTAGAAGAAAACCGGGTTCAAGCCCTGTGGAGAGTGCAGGAAGATGATGTCCATAACTGATCCGCACGAAGACTGTGTATGGTGTCTGTCTTCTGACCATGAAGTCCAAGGGTGTCCGTGTTGTAAGAAGATGAACCCCAAAGAGCTGCGAGAAAGAGGCGAAGCTTCTTGTGGCGAAGAAGAAAGGCAAGAAAGATCAGAAGAGTTCGAAGTCACGCTTGAAGCGGTCGAGGTCGTGTTCGAGGTCAGCTTCGAGGTTGTCTTCGGGGCATGCTTCTCGATCCAAGAAGAAGCATAAGAAGAGGAAGCAATGGTCTCAGCGTGATTCCGAGAGAGAGTCGGATCCGAAGTCGAAGTCTCCAGGCCGTCGACATCGGAAGGATTATGTGTCTCCTTCACCTGTTATACTGGATCCAGAAGGTGAGCCTTCGCCTGTGGAGTCACTGGAGCAGTCTCCAGCATCGAATCCTTCCCCGGCTCCGACACATTCATGGAACCGATGCTGCCTTTTAATGAGGCAATTATGGAGCCAGTTTTAGAAGTGTGGCGTAAGCCCTTTTCGTCTCCTGCAGTATCAAGAACTGTTGCAAGGAGATATAGGGTGGCTCTTGGGGATCCGGACTTCCTTTCATCACATCCGTCTCCATAGAGTTTAGTGGTTCAGGCGGCCTGCTCCAAAAAAATCTACTAGCGCTTTTCCACAGGTGCCTGGTGACAAGGAGTCTAAGAAGCTGGACCAATCAGCTAAAAAAGTTTTCTCTTCGGCTAGCATGGCCCTCAAGTCCACGAATGCTACGTGCCTTTTAGGGCGCTGTATACACGCTTTGATGGACTCTGCGAAGCATTTGGTGCCAAAGATTCCAGAGGAAGACAGGCAGAACTTCAATGAACTTCTTGCGGATACTCAGGCTGCTGCTCGCCAGGTGATCCAGAGCGGTTTGGACACAGCTGACTCTGTGGCAAGGGTCATGGGATCATCTATTGCCACCAGGAGGGCTGCTTGGTTGAAAACTTCAGAATTTTCTCCAGATGTGCAGGCTACTTTAATAGCCCTTCCATTTGATAGTTCCGGCCTGTTTGGAAAGAAGCCGGATGCTGCCTTGGAAAGGTTCAAGGACAGTAAGGCGAGGTTTTTAGGTCTTCAGTCCAGAGGATCTTCTAGTAAGAGGTTTTGGGAGATCTTCCTTTCGTTCTTACAAGCAACCGCAGCAGCAAAACTCATTGTAAAAATCGTACAGAGGTAGAAATAGAGGCCGCCCTAGAGGTCGTCAAGCTTTCTCCTCTTTCTCTTCCCACCTCCTCTTCCTCTTCCAACCCCCCTCCTCCCACAGCAAAGCAGCCCTAGATCTGCCATTCTGGATCATGTTGGTCCAGGGGGGGGGGATTTCTGCGAGATTGGGAATCGGTCACATCAGACCTTTGGGTTGTCAGTCTCGTGGAGAATGGGTATGGTCTTCCCTTTCGGGAATTTCTCACAAATTACCCTCCTTGTCAAGGATTTTGCACAGAGGACCACCTTCTTCTCCTGCAGGAGGAAGTTCTGGCATTATTGAGGAAAGGTGCGATAGAGGTGGTCCCAGAGCAGGAAAGGGATCAGGGATGCTACTCCTGGTATTTCCTGATTCCCAAGAAGGATGGCAGGCTTCGTCCAATCCTGGACCTCAGGATCTTGAACCTCTTTCTAAAACAGGAGAAGTTCAAGATGCTCACCCTTGCGCAGGTTCTTCAGGCGCTGCAGCAAGAGGACTGGATGGTGTTGATCGACTTGCAGGACGCGTATTTTCATATACCGATCCTGAAGTTGCACAAGAAGTATCTCTGTTTTACGGTAGGGTCGCAACATTACCAGTTTGCAGTCCTTCCAGTTGGTCTTACTACTGAACCTCGAGTGTTCACCAAGGTGATGGCTGTGGTGGCAGCACATCTCAGAAGGTCAGGGATTCCAATATTCCCTTATCTGGACGATTGGCTGATCATAGCAGAGTCGCCAGAGAAAGTGCTCCATCATCTGCAAGTCACAAATCAGTTGTTGTCCAGATTGGGATTTTCAATAAATGTACCCAAATCTCACCTGGTGCCCTCCCAGCGCAACCTTTTCATAGGTGCTGTACTGGATTCCACTGCGTGTCAGACATTCTCTCCTCCACAAAGGATTCTCGACATACAGGACATGATTCCTTTATTTTACAATGGAGCGGTTGTTCCAGTCCTGAAGGTCCTTCGTCTGCTCGCTTCCTGCATTCTGTTGGTCAACCATGCACGCTGGCACATGAGGGCCCTCCAGTGGTGCCTCCGCAGGCAGTGGTATCAGCACAACGGAGATCTCAGGGAGTCTGTGAGGATCTCCAGAGAAGCTGCGGCGGATCTATCTTGGTGGAGCGTGGAGGGCAATCTGTCTCAAGGAAAACCGTTTCATCTGCCTCTATCGGTGGCCACAAGGGATGCATTCACCCTAGGGCGGGGTACTCATCTGGGAGATCAAGGGTCTTTGGTCTCCAGAGGAAAGGTTGCTTCACATCAACCTTCTAGAATTGTGGGCGATACGTTTGGCGCTCAAGGCATTCCTCCCATCCCTTCGCGGTCAGTCGGTTCAAGTCCTAACGGACAACACTACCGCGATGTGGTATGTTAACAAGCAGGGAGGAGTGGGATCGCGTTGCCTTTGCAGAGAGGCTCTGCGTCTCTGGTCCTGGGTTCAGGACCATCAGATTTGTCTGATGGCAAGTCATCTGGCCGGAGTTCTGAACGAACGTACGTGCAGACAATCTCAGTCAGCAGTTCTCAGCCAACCACGAGTGGAGGCTTCATCCAGAGGTAGTTCGTCACGTCTTTTAGACGTGGGGAACTCCTCAGGTGAACTGTTTGCCACTCACGAGAATGCTCACTGCCCGTCATTCTGAGTCTCCAGTAGTACTATACAGGAAGCTTTGGGGGACGTGTTTCAGTTGAGTTGGGGCGCACAACTCCTTTATGCGTTTCCTCCCATACCCTTGATTCCTCGTGTTCTGAAGAAGATTCGCCAAGACCGGGCCCAAGTCCTATTGATCGCCCCGGATTGGCCAAGAAGGGTGTGGTACACGGATCTTCTCCACCTCTCCTCGTGCCCTCCGCTCCGTCTTCCTTTCAGGGCAGTCCTCCTCTCACAGTCACAGGGGCAGGTTCTACACTCCCACCTCCAGACCTTACACCTTCATGCCTGAAGATTGAACAGGGCAACCTGAATTCTTTTTCTCTCCCACATGACGTGGTGGATGTCATTTTATCAGCCAGGCGTCATTCCACCAAATCTATCTATTCTTATAGGTGGTCCAAGTTTGTTTCATGGTGTGGAGAGAAATGCATTGACCCCTTGAAGGCTGGCTTGTCCAACGTTTTGCAGTTTGCACTCTCCTTGGCTCATCAAGGATTTGCCGTGGCGACTGTGAAAGCTTATCTTTCGGCCTTGTCGGCATTCCTATGTTTGCCAGACCAGCCTTCTTTATTTAAGTCTCCTATTGTTTTAAGGTTTTTAAAGGGCCTTACAAATAAATTTCCTCCTACCCCTTTTATTGTGCCTCAATAGGACTTGAATCTTGTCCTTACTTTCTTAATGGGTTCACCTTTCGAGCACTTGCACAAGTGTCCCTTGAGGTCTTTTAAAACGGCTTTCTGATTGCGATTACCTCGGCAAGGAGGGTAAGTGAGCTTCAAGCTCTAAGCTCAAAACCCCCATTCTTGACCATTCATGCTGAAAGAATGGCACTTGGGACAAGGGCTGCTTTTCTGCCTAAGGTGGTAACTCCCTTCCATCTGGGGCAGTCCATTACCCTCCCTTCCTTCTATCCTCCCCCTTCCAAGGAGGAGGAGAGACTTCACCGTTTGGATCCTAAGAGGGCGGTGAGCTTCTACCTGGACAGAACCAGGGAGTTCATAATTGATGACCAACTCTTCGTGAGTTTCGTTGGTGCCAGAAGAGGCAAAGCGGTGCACAAGCGCACGCTGTCGAGATGGATTGTCTTGTGTATCAAGATATACTCTCTAGCTGGTAAGGAACCTCCAGAAGGTTTGAGAGCTCATTCTACTAGAGCAAAGTCATCTACATCTGCTTTGTCTAGGGGTGTTCCTGTGGAGGACATTTGCAGGGCGGTAACTTGGACCTCCCTCCACACTTTCGCAAAGCATTATTGTTTGGATGCAGAGGTGAGGGGGGACGGACACTTTGCTCATTCCATCCTTCAGGACTTCTTGGTATAGAAGGGTGGACACCCTCCTCCGGGAGTGGAACTGCTATGGGAATCTATTCACAAGGTGAGGAATCCACTGGCAGATGTATCCATCTGCCTGTGGATTACTCACTGGCCCTCACGCCTCCCCGTAGTCCACCCTTGTATACCTTCAATAGTGACAATGTATTAATGCATATATATATATATATAACTGTTAAAGGAAGTGAATTGTTATAATTGCTTTCCAGCATTGTTTGCACACTGTGTGTTATCTTGGTTATTTTGTACTGTACATTGTGTATATAATCTTCTGTTGTCGGTCCGTTCATGTGCCTCGAGGGCACGGAAAAAAGGGCGGAACTGAAGTCATCGCGCCGACGGAGTCCTATTATGGAGTCAGTGACGTCAGCGGAGCCGCGTGCCTGTGAGGTCGTCCACTTCAAAAAAGAATTTCCGAATGTTGCTGACGCAGGGGAATATTCACTAGGTGAGGAATCCACAGGCAGCTACTGTAGCCACCAGAAAAAGCATTACAGAAGGTAAGTAACTTGTTCTGCAAGTCCAAGGATGGAAGTCTGCAATGTCCACCACATGTTTAGATGGGGATCTGCGATTGAGTAGCATACATTTCAAGTGGGGTATGATCAACTGAGGTAGCCTGTGTGATGGAAATTTGCTTAAGGTTTGAATTGTTTATGGCTCTGGAATGGAGCCTAGGTTCTTTGTGTGGATTTGCAGGAATTTTAGGGATTTGACCCAAGTTGTTAATATTGTAGTGTATAGAATAATAAGAGGAGGGGGGGGGGGAATGAATGACCTTGTTGTACTGTGGATCTTTCATCCTGAAGGGCTCATTGGGGGTAGGGCATGGTTCTCCAAGGCGGAGACTACAGGGTTGCTGAGATCTGATGGGGGGGGGGGGGGGGGGGAGAGGGGCTGGCTAATGGGCGCCTAAAGTAGGTATTGGCATTGGAGTGTCTATTATTCCCTGGAATCCTGATAAGCCACCAATAACTTGCTAGCTGTAGGTGATGGTTATTAAGCTTTGTAGTTCTGCCTTAACTTGTAGGTCAAGAGTAATCTCAGTAAGTCTGGAGTCTAGTGGGGTTTTGGAACAGGTGGTTGTGGTTTTGGTCAGTGGGCCAGGATTTGAGAAGGTGCTGTTAGTGCTGCTGAACTTGGAGAAGAGTGGGGGTTGGAGATGGAGATAGGTTTGAGGGGAGGAGGTGTAGAGTCAGTGAGCGAGCTGATAAGTGCTGGGGGACGCATAAGCCATGTTGCTCGTCGTGTTTGGGAGTTCAGACTTTGTAAATATCATGATTAGGTCCATGGGGAATGTCAAAGGTGCACTAGTGGTGTCCAAACGAGTGTATTCACAACTTGAGTTTCCATATGAGCGTGGGAGGATTCCTTGCTAGTCCGTTTTTGATGAAAGAGAACATTTAATCTAGTACTTCTAAATTGTGGTCAGATGACTGGATGAGGATAATCCCATTGTTATATAGGGAGGGAGGGAGCGAGCTACTGAGTCTTCGTCCATGTGAGGCTTTTTTGGATGTAGTAATCCGGAGCAAATGCTGCCATTGTGCCCTTTTAGTGTAGAAGATCAGACAACTAAATAGGAGCTCCTTTTGTGCAGAAGTATGGGTCAGAAATGAGGGTTTCTGGGTGGGATTTGAGACGCCTGTGCTTAAAGTTCTTTGATGCTTTTTTAGTGTGATTAGGAGGGCCTTTCATGCTGTAAGCATTGCAGTCAGCTGGTACCTGTTTGGTGTCTGATGACCTTTGAGAGTTTGGATCCATGATTGAGTGATTGCTAGAGCTAGAGACGTATGAGGGGGAAGGACAGTATGTAACGCTCCCATGGAGACTAAGGAGATTAAGTGGTAAGCTCAGTTGGGGAATGAAGAGCTGAGGCAAATCATGGTATAGGTAGATATATGTTTCATGGCTCCATTCTAGGATAGATAAACAAACAAAAGAGGAGTACCATCAGAGATAGCTTAAATAAAGCGGTCTGAATGGGATGAATGAAAAAAAGAAGAGAGTCCTTCCTTTATTAAGAAACCCCTCACTCACCGACCTAGTCGGTGACATGCTTCATCATCGGGGTCCACCCTGACAGCCGAGTGCCATCAGGGTGTGCTGCGACACCTGGACTACAGTGGAGCTGGTATTTGTGTGTGTGAAGTGAAAAAAAGGGTGTTAAAAATTGTCCTGGTATACTTGTATGAAAAATGTATTCGCAAGGAACTGGACAATATTAAAATTAAGTGTATGGATACATTAAGGTGTTATGACCGTGTGTATCACTTATGTGTGAGGTCTACATGTTTCAACCCGTAGGATGGAAGGTACCGGGTTTTCGTCAGGACCAGAAGGAAAATGGGTGGTCAGGACACACTAACGCCCTGCCGTTCCCTAGATTCCTGTGCACTACTGACAATTAGTCAGAGTGAAAAAGAAGCTCAAAAACAAAATAGTCGAGCTAAAAGCAAAAAGACTCCTATTGTGGATCTTTTAGGCTTCACTGGGTGGAGGGAAGGTAAAAAAACTCAAACTGCCATATTAGTTTAGTTGGGTTTAGGATTCTAAGTACCTACTCACCTCTCCGTGCCTCCCCGCTAAATACCAGCTCCACTGTAGTCCAGGTGTCGCAGCACACCCTGATGGCACTCGGCTGTCAGGGTGGACCCCGATGATGAAGCATGTCACCGACTAGGTCGGCGAGTGAGGGGTTTCTTAATAAAGGAAGGACTCTCTTCTTTTTTTCATTCATCCCATTCAGACCGCTTTATTTAAGCTACCTCTGATGGTACTCCTCTTTTGTTTGTTTATTACTGATACCCAGGGGATCAGGAGTACTCTCCATTCACGTTTGTGAATCAAATCCCTTACTCTCTCTTTTGTTTAATTATATCCATTCTAGGATACCCACCCTTTTATCAGCATCATGACAAAGGTTGTCCAGAGAGATGAGGGTTCTCTTTCTGTATCCGGTTTCCCACAGGTTTGAATCGTGGGACTTTGTATACTTGGTGGAAATCTGCTTTCCTGGAGGGGAAGGGAGGTCCGATTACAATTACAGATAACTGACAGAGTAGTAACACTATTACAATCGAACCAAAGTGTGATAGTTAAGCATGGTTGAACACTGATTAATGAGAGGGTAGGGATGTTGTGGTGGTCAATGAACTAAGATGATGGGATTAGGTGGTGTGTAGACAGTCTTGGACACTCCCTAATTTGTCTTTTCATGGATACCCAAGAAATCAGGAATCAACCTAATTCCAAGATGGCTGCCCACTTGGAGTAGTTTATCTATTATTGATCATATAAGTCCTCCTTTCATGTCAATCAAATGGTCCTTCTGAGTCCCTTGTCAATTTCAAAGATGGAGGGAGTGTGTAGACCGGTGTGGACACTAAATTGTTTGTAAAGCCACCATTTTAAGTTAGGCAGAGACCTTTGTAAGGGGAAACAACCCCAAGATGGAGAGTACGCCAAGCCTATTTGGACCTCTAACACACAAAAGGCCCCAAACTACTCCTGCACAATTAGGTTGGACATTGGCATACCTTCAACAAAATTAGGAAATCATCCCGTTCGTGCGAGCCAAGCTCTGAACAAGTCCTCAGGTTGGAGGGCTCCAGAGAACGGAGGTGAGCCCCTGCTAGCAGTGCTGGAGCCCAGCACGGATGGATGGTCCAGAGTGAATGTAGGCAGCCATTCGTAGAGTGTCGGAGTCGAAAGATGACCCAGAGAGAATACAGTCGAGATTGGCTCTGCATGGGCTGCTGTGGATGCTCATGTAAGCTGATGTAAGTTCTCGCATGGACAAAAGCTTGGCCAGGGACATTTTATTTGAGAGCACCCAAATTTAGAGTCGACTGTGACTGGCGCTGCAATAACTTGCCAATGTAATAATCTGTAAGGCTGAGAGATGGGTGAGGTCATGAGAGGACCAGACAAGGGTTGAATGCGAGGGCTGTGCCCACAGTGAAGACGGCGGCTCAGAGAGAAGGCACAAACCAGAAACAGGCTGCAGGACAACTCAAGAGTGGGTCAGAGACCACAACACAAAGCCCTGGCAGAGGACAGAGCTATAAATTAAACAACGGGGGTCAGCTCCAAGGATGGGCCTCCGATGACCCAGCAACTCTCACCTTCAAATACATGGGCCAGGTCGGGACTCTGGACACGTCATCATCAAAGGGAGATACACAAGGACACTCAGTATGCTCCTCAGCATGAGTTGTGACCAGCCTGCCTCATAATTCGGTGTTAGGCCCTCATAGATACTGGAAACTCTGATCTCATGAGGGACTGCACAGAAGCCCAGGATGACGCAACTTTGGGCTGGGGACCTGATATCTCGGGTCTATTTCGTGCTATATAATACTCCTAAACAAAATTTGAAAAAAAAGCAACTGCTTGTGCAAGGCGTGATGGGCTATAGAAACTACTGGTTTCTTATAGAGGTAGTGTCAAATCACAGCTACTCCTTGCTGCTTACCTAGTACCTTCTTGCTTTCCTTTATATCTAGGCAGCAAAGTCAGTGTATGCTGCAATGTTATAATGTATTTTTCTAATATATATATTTTTTTAATTTACCCTTAATGTGCTACAGTATAGATATCTGGAATTAAAATGTCAGTTCTGCATTAAAGTATCTTTATTGATAGTCCTAAACGCTGAATAAGTAATTACCTGCTGCCTGTGCAGACCCTGAAACACCTTAGAAAATATAGCCTTTAATGAAGGTAACTTTGTGAATGTTCTACATTCTAGTTTTTTCATATGGCAACTGCAATGTTAGGCTGTCAGGGATGTCATTTATTTCTGAGTGTTGGTAAATCTTGATGAAAATCAATAACCTCTTGAGCTTACACCTTTTAATATTTAAAGCATAAAAGGAAAATGCAGCCTAGCTTGATGGGAGAAAAAAAGACTCCTCCTCACAGTTGCCTGTGCGAGTCAGCTCTTTATTCTGGTTCCTTCAGGTAGGCTCTCTAAACACTGCTGATTTTTTTCTTGACATATTTTCCTCTACTGTTGGGAAACCTCCTCTGATACCCTTATAATGTCTGAATTATTTCTCCTTCCTTCTTGTGGAAAGAACAAGGTATCTTCTGATGCACACAGTCTGTGTGGTATGCCTGTTGCAATCTCATCAGGCAAAAGGATGTGACATTTGTGACAAAATGCAGAACATGATTCTTAAAGACAGCGAGGGCATCAGATTGAGAGGTCTGATGCAGGATATGAGGGCAGAAGAAGATTGGAAAGAGCGTCCTCTGTTAAAATTCATAGATCTGATAAAGACTCTCAGACAGAGATCTACAGATAAACAGTCATTCTCAATGACTCATCCGATGGTGTCAAGTCCAGTGCCGCTGCTGTGGGGTTCAGTGTAGACTTGCTCTGCTTCAAAAGAAGGGTCTTTGTCATGTCACTGCTGCAGCTTGCCGTCAAAATAGACTTTGAGACTATCTGTGTTTCTTACAATGCCAAAGATCCCGACAGCAGCAGCTTGTTTGCCACTGCAGGACACTTGATCAACAGTATTACACATTCAGTTGAAAAGACACATATCACTGCCACAGTTGACGTCGTCGACAAAAAGCTCTGCACTTCGTCTAATCTACCTCGATGGTGAAAGTTTCACAAGTGGTACTCTCCTTCACTAGAGTGGTCTGGATCAGTCATACCCCAGATGATCCCTTGCAGACACACTTTGTATCCCTTAGTTCTCTTGCCAGTTAAAAGGATATCAAACACTATTTCCATGTCCCCAGTCAGAAAATGTAAACCCCTGTCACCCATTAGGACAACATCACAGAAAAAACAATCGAACAGAAAAAATGCATTCTATTCCAAATCTCCTTTTCCAACAACATACCCCTTATACTCTCTCACCACCACAGTCCTCTTTATCTCCTGTCGAGGATATTCTTACTTTTAGAGGAGCAACTAAGTTAAATATTAATCTAGACACACCTCAACCCAGGGTTTCTGCCATACTCAAAACTCTACAACAAAAGTCCGCTCCGAAGCCTCTTCTACAGGTCTGTGGGATATTGTGGAAGACAGATTTCTTAATTCAGCCACTGTTAAAGCCGCCACTCCAAGACTTCTAAATATATCTTAATCACCCCAGCAAGATCTCTTTTTTTATCATAATGGATCTTAAATCCAATTCAGTCATTTTTACAGTGGTTAGATGGAAACAAAGTAATATATTCAAGATTTTTTCTAGTCTGAAAGAAAAGTCAAGCCAGACAGTTTTAATCAATTCTAGAGTTTTTGGATCCTCAACAAATGTATCTCCATATTTACATTCTGAATGTTGGCTCTTCATCAAATCTAACCACAAATAAGAAAAGGTGATTGCTCTCCGTGATAGATTTACACAGGAAAGTGTGTGTCCTTCGTAGGAGAGGGTATCATCCACATCCATGCAAAAGAAATTCTCAGATCTGATCAAACCATCCGTCCATCAGATCTCATCCCTCCTATGATCCATGGTGTCACACATTTTCATAGTCCCAAATCCAAAACTATTCATGAGACCTCTTTACTGCTGTGTAGAAGACCAATGGTCACAGAAAACAGGAGGCCGAGAAGATCACATTTGCTTGACAGACTGCGCTCGACATTCTTGGACCTAGTAGTCCAAAGCTCAAAATGTACTATTCTGTTCCTCACCATCACAAATGCCTCCCTGTCCTGTTGCGCATATGAACCATCTAACAGTTCAAGGTCTATGGTCACAGAAGGAGAAATCTTGCTATGTAACTGGTTTGGAACTGAAAGCAGTATATCTTTCTTAAAACCATTCTACCATCTCTTTCCTCCAAAGAAATTTGAAATCAAACCATACCAAGACAATATATCACATCAACGAACAAAGAGGAACACAATCAAGGCCGTTATCACGTCGAGCTCAAACAGTGTCGCACTGGGTGCTTGTAAGAGGCTGTTCACTCACATCTATTCATATACCAAGAGATCAAAATGGCAGATTTTATAGGTTATCAAAAAGAAAATCATGAATGGATACTCGGCGATGAAATAAGATATTTTTGCAGAGTGGGGTACTCCCACAATAGATTTGGTTGCTATGGCACAAAACAAAAAATGGCTGAAACTTTGCATCTACGGTACCAGAACCACACTCGGGGGGCAGTGCCCTCTTGATCAGCGAGTGAACTCCATTTCTTTACGCCTTTCCACCAATAGTACTAGTGATCCACAAATTGCGCAAATCAAACATGAAAATTATTGTAATAGCACCTCATTAGCTGGGACAGTGGTGGTACATGTATATTCTTCACCTATCCTTGAGACACCACAAATGCCTTCCACTCAGAGGAGATCTCCTATCCTGACTTCAGGGCCAAATTTGGCATCTGACCCTACAGTCTTTGAATTTGACAGCATGGCTTCTTAAATCACACAATGTTAATGTTATGTTAAAGGGGGTGCTTCTATAGCGCACGGCTACTCCGAGAAGTGTCCCGGCGATGTATGATATGATCACAATATGATCACTCAAATGTACCTATTGTTTGTATTAGCATTTTTGAGAAATCAAAACACCCTTCCACAAGACTATGTTTCCCACTTAAATGGGAAAGATTTTGTATCTGGTGGCAAAGCAATGGGCATAATCCTATCACTGGTCAGGAAAACGCCTGTTCGAGGCATATGAGCTGCAGATTTGCACTGTTGCATAGAACGCCATCTAGTGTTGGGCCCGGATGTTTGCACATGTTTTTGTCCTGAAAAATTCTTTGGAAGTTATGAGATAGGTGACTCCTCCTTTGGATCACATTGCGCATGGGCATCTGCTCCATCCTCAGATTGTTTTTTTCCCGCCATCGGGCTTGGATGTGTTTCCTGCGCTACAGTTTCGAAACGAGTTTTCGTTCGGTGTGCAACCGCTCACCCGTTTCCGAAGGTATTGTCTCTTATGCGTTTCCCTCTCGACATGAGTCTGGACAACTTTGAGTTCTTCGATTCCTGTCGTCGACTAAGGCCTTCGGGCCTACCTAGGCCTTATCTTCTGGAAAGGACGACATTCAAGAAGTGTCCTCAATGTGTCCTCAATGTGGGTCGAAATTTTCCCACACCGATCTCCATGAGGTGTGCAACCTTTGCCTCTCACCAGAGCACAAGGCCAGGGACTGTTCGGCTTGTGCCTCCTTCCGCTCCAAAAAGACAATTCGGGACCAACTAGCTCGAAGGACCATGGCTCGCTCGTCAGCTTCGATCCCCAACGACCTCTGTGAAGAGGGTGTTGATGTGCCAGAACAGCAGAAGGCTGAAGAAGACGTCAGCTACTCTGACGCCGAGGACTCTGACGCCGAGTACGTCACTCCAGCACAGCGGGTCGCAAGTAGACACGTTGGCCCCGACCTGTCCTCTACTCCCTCCAAAAAGGCTTCGGTCACACCCTTGTCTTCGGACCCGGGTGCACACCAAGAGACTGCTTCCCATGCCCTGCCTTCGGGCTCGGTAAAGAATCCTACTAAGCCTTTAGGTGACTCGGGCTCGAGTCAGCCTACACCCGGTGCAGACACACACCTACCAGCACAGAAAAATAAGCAATCTTCTTCCTCATCCACGCCGACTGCTGCTTCAACATCCAAGCACTCTGCGCCAAAGACTGGCACTGGCTCATCGACGTTGAAAACACACTCGGAGCCAACCAAAAATCTGCCACCTAAGCGCCCCGACTCCCATTTTTCAGAGCCAAAAAAAGGCCTTGGAACCAAAAAAACAACACGTTCCGCCGGCCAAGGACACTGCAAAAGGTCCCGGTTCCAAGTCAAAAGAACCTAGAACAGATACCGAGTCTGTGCCGAAAAAGCCTCTGAAGCCTGAGAACTTCGACACCGAAGGATCTGTCTTATACAAAGGAACTTTTTCAACCAGATCCTACCCAAAAGACTCTTGTGAAAGATCCTAAGACTGGTCAATTGGCTCTTAGCTCCAAGAAGCGACCACTAGATGCGCCTGCACCGGCTCCTCCTCCAAAAAAGAGAGACATTGCAACATCTCCATTAAGGATCCCTTCTCCTCCTCCCCCACCACATCACTCTCCTACACCAGATGATGTGGATACCGATTCTGATGATACAGGGGGGGGTGCGGGTGATCCATTAGGGAACCCTAGTCCTCCTCACTCCCCTAACCCATGGGATGATTATAACACGTCTCTTATGTTCCCCAGGATGATATATATATCCCTCCAGACTCCCTTGTAGCCTCCAATGCACGGAAAAGGGCCAATTCACAAACATCAGGTGAGGCCCCCCTCCCACCAGATAAGTAGTCTAAACTCCTTGACGCCTCTGGCAAACGAACGGCGTCACAGGCAGCAAACATATGGCGCATCGCTACTACTCAAGCGCTGTTAGCAAGGTACGACTGGGCACATTATGATGAGCTGGAATCCATAATACAGCACCTCCAAGATAAATACAAAAATAGGACCAATGAACTCATACAAGAAGGTAAAACTATCACTAATACCGCTATACGTGTGCCCTAGATGCAGCAGATACTGCTTCAAGGGCAATTAACACCAGCGTCCTTTTGCATAGGCATGCCTGGCTACGTATTTCAGGTTTCAAACCCGAAGTCCAGAGTTCTATCCTCAATCAACCATTCGATGAGCAACACCTATTTGGCCCTAATGTTGATGTTTCCCTTGAAAAGATAACAAAGGATACCGACGCAGCTAAATCTATGGGAGCCTTGCAGTCGCAAGCTCCCATACGCTCCTTTCGCCTCTAAACCCAGAACCATGGAGAGATCAGACACCCGGACCCAGCTCAGCTCAACCTTGCGATCTGGCTCCTGAGGTCCTAAAATTCGGTTACCTTAACCTTCCTCTTGACTGCATGAACGTCATAAAAGACGCTAGACGTCCAACCACTAGAGCATGCTATGCAGCCTAGTGGAAACGTTTTGTAATATACTGTCATAACAACAATATCAATCCCCTAGATGTGTCTATTCAATACATTATAGGCTACTTATTACACCTCCAAAGATGTAACACATCTATTAGACCGCCTCTTGCTGCCATAGCAGCATATTTACAAAATAGACAGCATCTATCTCTTCAGAGTACCTGCTATAAAAGCCTTTATGGAAGGTCTTAAAAGAATAATTCCTCCCAGAGCACCACCTTCACCAGTGTGGAATTTAAACATTGTTGTCACATGGCTAATGGGACCTCCCTTCGAACCTTTACATAAATGTGAACTACAATTCTTAACATGGAAAGTTGCGTTCAGTGGTCGAAGTGGGAGAAAAAAAGTAGGGGAACTGTGGACGGAGATCAGGGGGCGGGAATAACCTGAGGCTTTGGTCAGTGGGCGGTGTCAGAGGTGTGGCCAGAAAGAGCAAATCATTTTAATTTTTAGTGTTTGTTTGGCATTTCACTGCCTAGTTGCAACTTATTATGTTATTTAATTAAACCAATGGATACACATATGTTTAATGAGTTATTGACATTAAAATACCTTCACAAATTGTGATTCGTTTCCAATCACAGAATGTCCCAAATACGCTTAAAAGTGGAATCACAAGCCATTTGTCTCTGAGCTATGGAGTTTGTCATCAGCACGTCTCCCTTTTTCCACAAGAGCAGTTCAAACATGAATGACAAACAATTATTCTACACGTTTATACAACGCAATATGCATATATAGGTATATATCTGTAGTACAAATAAATGCTTTTGTACAGAAGGATATGCTGTATATTTCTGTTTGCTTATGGTGGTTATGTGAGGAAGAGTCAATTCTTCGGTAGTTTTCTGAAGCTAAGGTGGCTGTCCATGGATCTTATCTTCCACTTGACAAAGCTCCATCCCTCTCTAGGAAGAACATTAATCACCAGAGTTATGAGTACATTTTTATTGTTGCAGAAAATTGCTGGAGGCCAGGAAGGAGGCAGCATGTGACTTTAGAAAAATAATATACTTGCGAACATGACGCCCCGCGTGATCAGTACCTCCAAGATTGGTGCACTTCTCCACCCATGGAAAACAATGTTGTTCAAAGAAAGACGAGAAAACAAAAGCAGAGCTTCACTTTCAAACTCAGTAAAGTGCCGCTAATGTGTTTGGATGAATAAAATCAATCTGGCCATTTTGACTCCACTCTAATTTTTATTGTATTGTAATTGCATTTATATAGCATGTACTACCCCTGACGAGGCGTCAAAGCACTTTTTAGGTGAGTAGCAAGCTACTCCGGAACCCATAAAGGATTAGTGGTGAATTAGTATAGTGAAACATGAAAGTAATTTGAGTAGTCGATATATTAGTCAGTTTTTTGGATTAGGAAGGATAGTGTAAGGATAGAAAAGGGAGAAAGGTTTGCATTTATATAGCGCTTGCTACCCCTGATGGGGTGTTGAAGCACTTTTTTTGGCGAGTAGCATGCTACTCCAGAACCAATAAAGGATTAGTAGTGAATTAGTATAGTGAAAAATGAAATTCATTTGAGTGGTGGATATGTTAGTCTGTTATTTGGATTGAAAAGGATAGTGGAGGGATGGAAGAGGAAAGGATTTAGAAATCTTTTTTTTTTGGAGCTTGGAATGAGTAAGAGAGGTGTAGTGGGAAGAGCCAGAAGGAAAAGTTTAGAAAGGCTTGTTTTGGGGGATCGGAACAGTAAAAGAGGTATAAGATGATGCAAGGAGGCGTATTGCTGCCGAATCCCCTCCACGACTGATTGCCACACACGTCGGGAGTAGGAAGCGCTATATAAATGCATCTACAATTACAATTCGGAAAAGGACCTTACCGGCCCATTCCTCAGCAATGTCTCCTGTGTGGCAATCTAATTAATCCCCTAGATAGAGTGCATAATGTGAGAGCAGGCAGGGACGTGGCCATGCCTGATGGTCATGCAAGCCTTCTCTGATGTCAGTATCTATGCCGCTAGGAACAACAGCGTGTATGTGTGGGTTCCAACTATAGCAGGACTGCGCTATGGAATGAAGGCTCTGTGGCCCTGGCATAGGCTGACCAGGTGTCCCGGATTTGCTGGGACAGTCTCGGGTTTTCAACAACTGTCCCCGTAGATTTCAGCAAATTTGGCTCATGTCCCGGTTTTTAGAGTGGGTTAACTGTAAACGGTGAGAATCCATTTTTTAGGGGTTCCAGAGCGGGGTTAGGTAGCATCTTTTATAAGTAAGTAATTGAATGAACAGGCATGATGCTGGTTTTAAATATTACGTTATATAGGTCTTCTCAGTGCGTCTTCTGTGCTGCTGAGGGCTTTCATTCTATGCCACTTCGCTATTGTAGAATTGTGGGGGCTTCCTCTATTTTTGCGAAATCTCCCAGTTGAGGGGTCCTAAGATGTGGTAACCCTACTCTGGCAGCATCTTACACCCCCCAGAAGACAATAGCCCCTCTTCGACTGGAAGTGCGGGGGAGCTGCCAGAAGCAGAGCAGGAGACGTGGACACTGTCCTTGTCTTCTCTGGGAAGGAAGGAAGAAACAGAGCCTTTTCCTTCTCTGCCTGTCCCGCCTCCCCGAACGGCCACAAACTCCAAGCCTTATCTATAGATCTTGGCTATTTCTGGCGTCCTGAAACGCACGTTTAAACTAAAAAAGTAGGGGAACGGAATCTGTTAAATGAGAGAAGTAGGGGCACGCCGTGCCCTACCGTTCCCGCCCACTTCTTTCACTGGTTGTGTTCCTAGTAGGTATTACTTCTCTTCGGAGAGTTAGTGAACTACAAGCACTAACTATTCAAGAACCTTTCCTGCAAATGCATCATAATAAGGTTGTTCTCCGTACTAATTCTAAATTCCTTCCTAAAGTCATTTCTCCCTTCCACCTCAATCCATCTGTGGCACTACCTGTTTTTTTCTTGCAGCCACAAACAGTCGCAGGAAGAGCACTTCATACCTCAGATAAGTAAAAAGGTCATTACATACTACATTGAGAGAACACAACCCTTTCGTAAAACAAAACAACTTTTCGTGTCTTTCTCACCACCACACAAAGGCAACCCTATATCAAAATCCGGGATTGTCAAACGTATACAAGTTTGCTACCATAAAGCTAAACGTACATTATCTGTTCCTCCTAAAGCCCACTGTACAAGAAAGATAGGGGCTTCAATGGCATTTTTAGGGAACATTGCCTTAGATAACATCTGCAAAGCAGCTACATGGTCTACACCGCACACATTCACAAAACATTGTGTAGATGTGCTAACTATACAACAAGCTACTGTAGGCCAGGTTGTACTCAAAACAATATTTCAAAATACTGCAACAGATACTGGTGGTTGCCGCTAAGAGGGGGTACTGCTGTATAATCTATGCAACAGTGTGTAATCTGCTGCTCATATGCCTCAAACGGAAAATGCTATTTACCAGTATGCATCTGTTCTTGGCATGTAGAGCTGCAGAGTTAGACACGCCCACCCGGCTACCTTTACCTGTTCCAGTATTATCTTAATTAGATACAGCTTACATGGACACCCTTCCTTTTCTTGCAAAGCTCCATCATTTCCCTAATAGCGACAAACAATCTGAAGATGGAGCCAATGCCCATGCGCAATATGATCCAAAGGAGGAGTTACCTATCTCGTGATTTCCAAAGAACTTTTCAGGACAAAAACAGGTACAAACATCCAGGCCCAACACTAGATGGCGATCTATGCAACCGTGTGTAACTGTGCAGCTCTACATGCCAACAACAGATGCATACTGGTAAGTATCATTTTCCTTCTTCCATATTTAGTTTATTTGTCCAAATCCACAATACAATTCTCATCAATAAGATTTCACCTTTGTGCATACATAAAATACCTGCACCAAGGATACTGCTTCAAACATTTTGTAATAAAAGATTTTCCTGAAGGACTTAAGGTTTTTCCTCCAATTAAAAGGCCTTCAACACTATGGGAACCAAATCTAGTGCTTTCGAAACTGATGGGTCCACCTTTCATACCAATTCATAAAGCCACCGTAAAACATCTGTCATGGAAGACTGCCTTTTTAATAGCTATTACATCTGCATGCAGGATTAGTGAACTATGAGCACTTTCAGCAGTAGATCCTTTTTTACTTAGGCAAATCAGAAAAGGTTGGAAAAACTAATCAACTCTTTGCTAACTATGGTAGTTTATGTCAAGGTTTAGCAACTTCAGAACAGACCATTGTAATATGGATTTTTATGTATTTTCCTATGTTACCAATGAGCCAACAAACAGCTCCCAGGTAAATGTAGGGCTCACTCAACAAGAGGTAAGGCAGCAACCACAGCATCAATGAAGATCCCACAATGCAGAAGGAAAAGTTACTTCTGTAGTAGGGGATCTCTGTGTATAGTCATAATCTAGTGAATAGTCCCGCCCATGTGCGTGGACCCCGGAGCAATAAAAAATAATCTCTTAAATTGTTAAAAAATGCAGAACGGTAAAGACACTTAAGAGAGAATTTAAAGACAGATAATGCAGCCTATATCCACAGGCTACACTGTCCAGTACTTCAACTAGAAATTCCACCAAAAAAAACACACAAACAGCACAGCCTGCCCAGTTTCCTCCATAGAGAAACTTGCCTCTACCAGTAAAAGCCTCTGGAATGATAGAGAGGAAGGCATGGACAGACAAGCCCCATAGGCTGCCATAATGTGGCTTAAACAGAATACTGTGCCTTTAAGAGAACTTTCCAGAACTTCTCCCAGTATCCCAGAATGCACAGCAGGTCCCTTTTACTTTCAGTTCTTTTTTCCGGCTCCTGCTAACAGGACCCTGGTGCATTGAGCTCTCCCTTTTTCAAGGGTTTATTGGAATTTTGTGCACTTTTGGTTTTGAAAGTGCTTTCAGTTTGTGTACTTGGTGTTTCTCTTCACTCCTGTGTATTTGTTCAGGCTTTTTAGGGCTCTAAAATGCCTGCTCTCTTCGACAAGTGCCCAGCATGTGGAAGGAAGAAGTCCAAGTCTGATCCACACAACGTCTGCATACTCTGTCTCCCTGCTGCACATGTCCCTGAAGAATGTGACATCTGCCAGAACTTTTCAGCAAGGACCCTGAGAGAAAGGCTGAAGATTAGGCTTCAAGGTCTAGAGGAGAGACGACTGCAAGCTGCAGGTGGGGCTGGGAAGGCTC
Organism: Lissotriton vulgaris; assembly: GCF_964263255.1. NCBI lineage: Eukaryota > Metazoa > Chordata > Amphibia > Caudata > Salamandridae > Lissotriton > Lissotriton vulgaris. The sequence continues at coordinate 940,016,267 of NC_141699.1, forward strand.
CCTCTGCCTCTGCTAAGACCTCTTGGGAGGCTCCCCAGAGGCAGGAAGCCCAGCAAAAGGTCCCGGTCTCCGTCGGTGTCGATTGCATCGACGACGATGTAGAGAGGGATGACGACTGTGTGTTCCCCATCTCCCCGGGGCTCCGGGTCGAGACGGCGTGAAGGATCGACCCCGAAGGGCCTGGGTAGGCCGCCGTCGAGATCACCGTCGACTGATTCTTCGTCGTCATCGTCGACGTCAGCGTCGAGCCATCGACGTTGAAGAAGGAGCGACAGGCGTCGGCGCTCGCCGCCGCCGGTCGCCGTCGAAGCATCGAGAAAGCGGTCGGCGTCGAGAAGGAGTCGACGCTCATCGTCGAGGACTGACGTTCAACGTCTCAGAGGCGGCGTTCGGCATTGAGGAAGAAGCGCTCGACGTCGCGGAGGCGGCGGTCGATGCCGGAGTCATGGAGCTGGCATTCGACGCCGGAGAAGCGACGCTCGGTGTCGAGAAGAAAGAGATCAGCTTCTCGGGGACTTTCAAACTCTCCTAAGCGGCGCAGAAGGAGTTCTGGCGCCAGAAGTCACGCTGGATCTGGGGGAGAACGCCGGAGACGGCGGTCGCCGACTGGAAGGGCTGGTTCACAGTCCCCTCCCCCCGAAGAAGTCACCGGGCTCGGTGTACTCGGTGGTTTATACACCACCTCGGCCGAAGACGCCCCCACCTCCTATACCTAAGGAGGATCCTCCCAGCAACCCTCCTCTTCCACCGCTTCCGCCTTCAGGACCACCTCATGGGCCCGCCCCTCAGGCGGAGATACCTCCTGTTCCTCCGCCAAGGTCGGTGTCGCTGCCTCCACTCCCTACTCCGCCTAAGGGGACACCTTAACCAAAACCCCAGAATAGGCCACGGAAGACGCCTCCATGGAGACCTGCGGAGCGTCCACGAACTGGGAGATCACGTTCTCGTTCCAGGAGGAGGGAGCGATTGCGGAGTCACAGCAAGTCATCCAAGCGGTCGAGACGATGCCACAGGAGGCGCAGGTCTCGTTCCCATACGGGGTCTTCAGAGACCAGGGACTATTCACCGACTTTGTCGGGGTCACCGGAGACAAGAGTGTCGCCGGTTGACGATCTGGTGTCCTTTCATGATGTCCTGTTAAGAGGTGCAGCAAAATTGGGCATCTCATTGACGGTGCCCACGCCCAAGACATTGGTGATCCTCGAGACGCTGCACCAGAAACATCTGTCTCGGCTATTACTACCACTAGGTACCGGGACTGGAGGATCCGGCCATGGACCTTTTTATCACCACGGCGGTGACTAAGGCGGCCCCCTCGAGACTGCAGAAAAAATACCGGGCTCCCGACTCTGATCCGGCTTTTCTAAGGGTGAAACCTCCTCCAGACTCTGGGATAGTGACGGCGGCTTGAAAACAGTATGCCACCACTCCGTCATCGACAGTCCCACCGGATAAGGAATCTAGATGGCTGGATTCGGCGGGGAGGAAGGTTTGTGGGACGTCAGCGACTTCCATGAAGGCTGCGAGTGCCACAGCTTTGTTGGGGCGGTATGACCGAGCCCTCTGGGAATCCCTCCAGAAGTTTGTAGAACACCTGCCTCGTGACAAGAGAGGAGATTTCCAGGAGGTGTTGAATGAGGGGATGTTGGTGGCAAACCAGGTCATCAGTGCTGCAGCCGATTCTTCCCTCTTGGCGGCGCATGGTTTCTGCCATGGGATTAACCAGCGAAGACACGCCTGGCTCCGCCTCACGTCGCTTAAACCTGACGCACAACAAAGGGTTGCCAACTTACCATTCTCTGGCGAAACCCTGTTTGGAAAACATGCAGATGACGAAATGGCCCGCATGAAGGCGGAGGCCGAAACACTCACGGCTGTGGGTCTGGAAAAGCCCAAGGATAACAAGAAATCTTACCGCCCGTTCCAGAGACGGTTCGGTGGACAGGGCAGAGGGCATGGCCAGGCTTCGGGACATCAGGAGCAACAACAGCAGCAGTTCCGAAGACCGTTTCAGAAGCGGCAGAAAGGCAGAAGCGGCCAACAGTCAGCAACAGCGACCAAAGGCCCGGCCGGGTCTAGGCCCTGAGCACTTACTTCCCCTGCATCCGTTACCCACTCCAGTGGGGGGAAGCGTTCAATTTTCTCTGGCAGAGTGGAGAAAAATTACTCAGGACAAGTGGGTGCTGAATATTGTTTGCGATGGATACAGTCTTTGGTTCACCAGCCCGCCTCCATCATTTCCTCCCGTCAGCGCGCAGGGTCAGCTGCGCGAGCGCCAGGCGGAGGCCGATCTCCTGTTAAGGAAAAGGGCAATGGAAGACGTACCTCTGTCTCAAAGGGGAAGAGGTCTGTACTCCCGGTTCTTCCTGGCTCGCAACAAGGACAAGAACGAGTTCAGGCCCATTCTGGACTTGCGACAGGCAAACAAGTGGATTCGCAGAGAGAAGTTTTGCATGCTGTCGTTGCATCAGATTTATCCTCAGTTGCAACAGGGAGACTGGCTATGTGCTATAGACCTACAAGATGCGTACTTTCATGTGCCCATTGCACACAAACACAGGAAGTTCCTGCGATTCCAAGTCGGCGCCAATCATTATCAATACACAGTACTGCCATTCGGACTGAAGTCTGCGCCGAGAACATTCTCGAAATGCATGGCGGTGTTAGGAGCACACCTAAGGAAGAACAAGGTGTTCATCTACCCGTACCTGGACGATTGGTTGATCAAGGCCTCCTCCTTCTTGGAAGCTCAAGCACACTTCCAGAAGACGTGCGTTCTCTTGAACAAGCTGGGGTTGCACATCAACATGTCCAAGTCTATCCCGACGCCGGTCCAGTGCATTCAGTACTTGGGAGCCTCCATCAATACGCTGTCAGCTAGCGTGTCTCCTTCGGAGGAGCGACGATTATCACTCCTTCGGAAGGCTCAGGCTCTTATGACCAATCCATCTACAACAGTGAGGATGGTGTCTTCTCTACTGGGATCGATGGCCTCTTGCATCTTCCCAACGCCACACGCACGTCTGCACATGAGACCGCTGCAGGAGTGCTTGGAGGATCAGTGGGATCAGAGGAAAGGGTCTTGGGACGACAAGATACAACTGTCTCTGCATGCTCTTCAGTCTCTGAAGTGGTGGTGTTCAGAGGAGAATCTCCTCAGAGGGGTTCCCTTCCACAAGGACATTCCCTCGCAGACTGTCGTGACGGATGCTTCTCTCCACGGTTGGGGGGCGCACTCCGGAGACTTACAGATTCAAGGAACGTGGGCCCCGATGGAGTCCACGTATCATATCAATTTCCTGGAACTCAGAGCTGTTCACTTGGCACTGAAGGCCTTTCATCCGTCCTTTCAGACCAACTCTCTGCTTGTACAGACGGACAATACGACCACGATGTATTACCTCAACAAGCAGGGGGGCTCGAGATCACGCACTCTGTCACTGGAGGCGCAGGCGATCTGGCACTAGCTTCTGGCCAGAGGACTGACGATAACGGCTACCCATCTGCCAGGTGTGCAGAATGTTCAGGCGGATGCACTGAGCAGACTGAAACGACGAAGTACTAGGAGAAGTCTTCGCAAGTTGGGGGACTCCAGACGTAGATCTGTTCGCCACTGCCGAAAACAGCAAATGCCGAGACTTCGCCTTCAGGTACTACCAGCAGGGGATGCTGGGGAGTGCGCTATGGATCAACTGGTCGAACAGCTTTCTGTACGCTTTTCCACCCATTCCCCTGATTCTGGCGGTGCTCATCAAGCTGGCCCAGTCCAAGGCGCGGATGATCCTGATTGCCCCGGAATGGCCCAGGCAGTGGTGGTTCACGGACCTGCTTCACCGGTCTCTTCTTCCTCACATACCGTGCAGGCCGGACCTTCTCACGAAGTTTGGGGGGCAGATTTTGCACCCCAACCTCTCGTCTGAGTTTGGCGGCATGGCTCCTGAGATAGTGCAATATGGCCATTTGAATCTGCCCGAAGATTGCATGGACATACTGAAGGAATCTAAGCGACCTTCCACTTGGACTTCCTATGCTTACAAGTGGAAGAGGTTCTGTATCTGGTGCCAGTCCAAGAACTATGACCCGACGACGTGCAAGGAAGACGCCATTCTTCCTTACCTTCTACATTTAGCGCAGTCTGGCCTTAATGTTCATTCCATTAAGGTTCATCTCGCTGCATTGACTGCCTACAGGAAATGCCCTTCACAGACTTCCTTCTTCCAGATCCCTGTGATCAAAGATTTTCTGGAAGGCATGAAGAAAGTATTCCCTCCTGTCCGGCTTCCTTCGCCTTCATGGGAATTGAATGTGGTGCTGTCCAGATTGATGAAGGAGCCTTTTGAACCTATTCATAAGGCTTTGTTGCAGCACCTGTCCTGGAAGGCGGCGTTCCTCGTGGCCATTACATCGGCCCGCAGGGTGAGTGAAATTCAAGCGTTGTGTTGCCAAGAACCTTATACTGTATTTCATGCTGCTAAGGTTGTTATGCGTACTCACCCTAAATTTCTTCCCAAGGTTATTTCTGATTTTCATGTCAACCAGACCATAACTTTACCTACGTTTTTTCAGAATCCTTCATCTCCAGCGGAAAGGTCTTTACATTCCCTGGATGTTAGGAGGGCGTTGAAATTGTATCTGGATAAAACCAAAGATATTCGTAGGACAGACCAATTGTTTATCAATTATGTATCAGTCAGGACCGTTCTTGCTATCTCTAAGCAGTCCATCTCTAGGTGGATTGTGTCCTGCATACAGCTGTGTTACCAAAAAGCTAATAAGACCTTAGGGGGTAGACCTAAGGCTCATTCCACCAGGGGCAAAGCTGCCACGACTGCTTTGCTCCGTAATGTTCCAATTGCAGAAATCTGCAAGGCGGCCACTTGGAAGTCGGTCCATACCTTTGCTAAGCATTACTGCCTGGACACTGATGCCAGGGCAGACGCTCAGGTTGGGCAGGCTTCGCTGCGAAATCTGTTCGCACAATAGTGGTGTTAATTCTCGTTCTCCAGTATTGGGGTGTCTTTCATAGATTCACATGCTTGAATATTCCCCGTCGTCGGAGTGGGAGTCCCACGGTAAATAAAATAGCAATAAATACTAAATATATAATAATATATAATAAATATATATATATACATAATAAGGAAAAACCCAAAAAATGCATACAAGAAGCATAGGGTACCTAACCAAAAAGTTCTCCATAGGAATGCATGGGAATAAAACAGTTCCAATGCACCCTATCCTTGTCATTATGTTAGTCCAAACTGCAGCCAATCAGGCGCCAGCAGCCCTCTAGAACCTTCTCCTCAGAGCTCAAGCCCTCAGATTTTCTACCGCACGTCGTGTGTAAGGGAGTCTCCCTGAGCTCTGCTCAGTTTTCTTCTCTTCAAGTGTTTCCAGTTTCTCCACAATGTCTTCAAGTAAGAAGTCTCTTTTCAGAGCTTGTTCCTCCTGTGGAAAGCTGAGATTATTTCATGACGACCCTCACAGTAAGTGTATTTACTGCCTGTACCCGGACCATGAAGTGGGAACCTGTAAGCTCTGTAGAAAATTCTCAGAGAAAACTCTTAAGGACAGAGAAGGCCGCTTACTAGTTTGGCTTCAAAGGCTGAAGGACAAAGACAATGTACTTTCTGGTGCTGAAAGTCTTGTTTCAGGCCCATCTAAAGCAGCTTCTAAGCGTGGTAGTGTGCAGGAGGTGCCTTCCCCATTTCTTAAAAAGAGGAAACTATCCCTCGCTTTGACCCCTGCGGTGTCTTCACCATTACCTACCACGTCTGGGCCCACAAGACATGGCTCTCAGGCTCCTTCTGCTTCAAATTCCAGTTTTTCTGTGAAGAAAACGGATTTTCCGTCGACGACGGTAGTTTCAGCTCCGTCGACGAAAATGGCTGTCTCTGGATCAAAATCGACGACGACAGTCACGACGACGCTGGCCTCTGGATCGTCGTCGGCTTCGGCGTCGACGGCTTCGTCGTCGATGAGAGTGGTTCTCAGTTCTAAGACCGTTTCTTCTTTGATTCTAATTTCATCTTCGTCGACGAAGAGAGTTCACTCGTCGACGACCCGGTCGTCGTCGACGAAAGGATCGAAGACTCTGGGTTCGTCTACGCCCTCGACGATGAGCGTACCGTCGATGTCTGTCCCGTCGACGAGAGGACCTGTTCCATCTGTCCCGTGGACGACCGCTCCGTCGACGACCGCTCCGTCGACGAAGACCTTGAAATTGAAGGTTCCGTCGACGACGACGACGATGCCCATGAAGATTACTCCGTCGACGGTCTCCTCGTCGGCGACGACATCCAAGCCAGTTCCCTCGCAGAAGACGACTGATGTCATGCCGTCGACGCGTACGCAGGACACAGTTTTCACGCCAGCCTCTTCATTTGCTTCAATGCCTTTATTGCCTCTACAGTCCAGCAAATCTGTCCAGTTCGGGACTTTTACAGAAGGAGAAATGGCTAATCCTCCATCTCCTTTGTTTGCTACTGATTCAGATCAAGAGTCTGATGACCAAGCTCATAGTCTTTCGGACTTGAACATAAAGTGCCAAGACTTCAGTAACGATGAAGAGGATCAGTATGGCCAACATCAAGCCACTCACCCTCAAGTACCAGCTGCGATGTTGCCTATATCAATGATATCGAACCTCCAAAGTATGTTGGAAGATTACAATCGACGGTTCCCACCATCTCCACAGGTTGCCGCTGTCCCATCAGTGTTGAACCCAGTTACGGAGCCGGCACTGGCTCCTTCACACCCGGCGCCGCCTGTTACTGTTCACAGGAGTACATCAGTTCGAGTTCACACAACAATTTATCCAGATGATGATGATGACGAGAATCCTCCAGAGCGTGAGGATGGAGAAGTTTCTGATGTGGATGAGGATGGTGAAGAACATTTAGCGGAGTGGGATGACTATCGTGCTCAGACACCATCCCCTTCTCAGGTGCCGCCAGGGGATTCTCCTCCAGTGGATATTGCAGGCTTCCACCAATTAATGGACAGGGCGGCGCAACGGTTCAAATTACCACGAGCCCACAGAGAGGAAGATTGCTTCCTATATGATTTCAAGAACCAACCATTAAAACAGATACACACAGTCCCGATTATAGACTTCATCTGGACTGAAGGGGTGAAATTAATGAAGACGCCTAACTCTTTACCAGCACAACTGCCGAGGTTGGAAAAGAAATATAAGGCGCCAGTGGGATCTCCAGCATGCCTTACAGGTCAACCTAAGCCCGATTCTGTCGTTACGCAGGCAGCTCAAAGAGGTTCGAAAAATCCAGCATCTACAATCACCGCTCATCCAGACCGAGAGGGCCGTCGCCTTGATGCTATTGGGCGTAAATTTTCCTCCATGTCCTCTACAACGGTTCGAGTAGCTAACGCTATGGCTATCTTAGGCCGTTATGATCGTCAGGCTTGGGCTGATATGTCCGCCTATGTGGCGTTACTCCCGGATGCTTCCAAGACAGAAGCACAGAAGATTCTGCAAGAAGGAGAAAGAACTGCAGAGGAACTCATTGATTGTGCAGTGGATGTGGCCTGCTCTGGTTTTCGCCAACTCGCTGGAGCGGCCGTCCTACGTCGACAAGGTTGGCTACGCTCAACTTCGTTTCGACAGGAAGTTCAGACAAGAATCCTGGATATGCCATATGACGGCGAGTCATTATTTGGAGCGCATATTGATGAAGCGCTACAATCCATAAAAAAGGACACGGACACTGCACGTGCCTTGGGTACCCTTCAATTTAAGAAGCAGCCCTTTCGGGGTGCTCGAGGACGTGGCACTACATCCACTTTTCGTGGAGGAAGCAGCCAATATCGGTCCTATAACCAAGGTAACCAACGTTTCACCGGTAACCGTCAACAGTCTTCCCGTCAGCAACCTGCCAGAAATTACAGAGGAAAGTCCACTTTCAGGGGACAATCCAACAAACGTCAATGACTTGTCTGTCGAACGGAGAATTGGAGGTCAAATCTCTCTGTTTGGTTCTCAATGGTCCTCCATTACAACGGACCGTTGGGTACTCGATATTGTGAAAAAAGGCCATGCATTGGAATTTGTCGAGGTACCTCCTCCAACGCCACCTTCCGGACCACCACCTCCGCACCTCAAGGAACTATTTCATCAAGTTCGCCTTCTCATTCAAAAAGGTGCGGTGGAAGTAGTACCAAAGTCTCAGAGAGGGAAGGGGTTTTATTCCCGTTTTTTCCTTATCGTCAAGAAGAACGGAGAATGGAGACCCATATTGGACTTGAGAGCACTCAATCACTATCTCAAGGATCAGACCTTCCGTATGCTAACGCTTACAGAAATCTTGCGTTTACTCTCTGTCGGAGATTTCATGACGACCATCGATCTCCGAGACGCCTACTTCCATGTCCCAATACTCGCAGGTCATCGAAAGTTCCTGCGCTTCAAGGTGGGGCACCTTCATTTCCAATTCAAGGTCCTTCCATTTGGCCTCCGGTCGGCCCCCCGAGTCTTTACAAAAATGTTGGCTCCGGTCATGGCTTTTCTTCGTCTCCAAGGCATCCAGATATTCCCATATCTCGACGACTGCCTCCTGAAATCGCAATCCCGCTCACAACTCCAACACCATACTTCCATTTGTCAGACAGTATTCCGTTCCTTGGGTCTGTCCATCAAACTGGAGAAATCTCAATTGCAGCCAACAACTTGCAAGGATTTCCTAGGAGCAACGCTGGACACCAAACTAGCAAAGGCGTTTGTCTCCCAGGAACGTCAGCAAAGGATTCTCCGATTAGTTTCACTACTTCTGGCAAAGAGGTGCGCTTCAGTCTGTTTGTTGAAGTCCTTTCTAGGGATGGCTTCGTCGTGCATCGCTCTTGTCCCTCATTGCCGACTACGAGCGCGACCTATCCAACGATCAGGTTACCATCACCGTCCCCATGAAGAAAGCGCTCAGATGGTGGGCACAACCACATCAGCTAGCGGCAGGCACGTCCTTTCTGTTCAACACCCCGGATCTAACTTTAACGACGGACGCATCTCTGGAGGGTTGGGGAGCTCACCTCCAAGACCTCTCCGTCAAGGGGAAATGGACTGTGCATCAAAAGACCTGGCACATCAACAAGTTGGAGCTCATGGCTATCTTTTTGGCCCTGAAGTCATTTCAACCAGTGCTGCAAGGGGAGTCGGTTCTCATACAGACGGACAACACAACCTGCATGCATTACATAAACAAGCAGGGCGGAACAAAGTCTCCGGTGTTATCCCGCCTGGCAGAGGCGATTTGGGACTGGTCCATCAATCATCAGATCACAATCACCGCAGTTCATCTTCCGGGGTTGTCCAACCTTCTGGCGGATTCCCTAAGCAGATCCCGATCATCCAACCACGAGTGGGAACTCCACCAGCCAACACTCGATATGGTTTTTCGTCGTTGGGGATTCCCGGAAATCGACCTCTTTGCAGCTCCAGAGAACCGCAAATGCCCCGCTTACGCAAGCTGGCATCCCCACAAAGGATCCCAAGGCAATGCCCTTTTGATGGATTGGTCGAATCTCTTCGCCTACGCCTTTCCTCCGATCCCTCTAGTGCCACGAGTACTTTGGAAGATTCGGAGAGAACCCTGCCACATCCTTCTGATTGCTCCCAGGTGGCCACGACAGGCGTGGTTCTCGGAGCTGCTACTCCTGTCTCAATGCAAACCCATTCTTCTTCATCCTCGAATGGATCTTCTCTCCATGAACAGGGGTCAAATCTACCATCCAGACCCCTCTTCTCTGAGCTTATCAGCCTGGAACCTGAACACTGTGAATTTGCACATCTAACCATCCCTCAGGAGTGTCGTAACATCCTTGCTCAGGCCAGGGCTCCATCAACTATAAAGACCTATAAGTTGAAATGGAAACGCTTTTGCCACTGGTGTGCAGACGCCGGAGTACATCCTTTGCGTGCCACGCCCGCTGAGCTCCTCCCTTTCTTTTTCCAACTGGCTCAGTCGGGTTTGTCACATGCTACTTTAAGAGTTTTTCTGGCGGCAATATCACGCTTCCGCCATGATGGCTCCGCCTCCCTATGTTCATCCAGGTTAATACGTCAATTTTTCAAGGGACTTCTTCGGACTTTTCCTCCAGTTCGGCGTCCCCCTCCCGAGTGGCGCCTCAACATTGTCCTATCACAATTAATGACTGCACCTTTTGAACCAATCCATAAAGCAGACCTCAAGTATGTCACCTGGAAGGTCGCGCTTTTACTTGCTTTGACGTCTTCACGTCGAGTGAGTGATATGTATGCATTCACGATCAAACCACCATTTCTACAGTTTAAACCGGATTCTGTGCTTTTACGCACTAACCCTACTTTTCTTCCAAAAGTGCCTTCAGACTTCCATATTAATGAGCCTGTTATACTGAAGTCTTTCTTTGCCAACCCGCAATCTCCTGCAGAACAACGCTTGCACTCTTTGGACATTAGAAGATGTTTAAAGTTTTACATCAGCAGAACAGCCCAGTTCCGAAAGTCGGATCAGCTCTTTGTGGCCTATGGTCGCTTTCAAAAAGGGCGGCCAGTCACCAAACCTACAGTAGCCCGCTGGGTGGCTTCGGCGATTGCTTTCTGCCATCAGAAAGCGGGAAAGCCTTTACAGACTGCAGTACGGGCCCACTCTACCAGGTCTATGGCCTCTTCGACTGCACTCTTTGCCGGAGTTCCATTGCATCAGATTTGCAGAGCAGCCACGTGGTCCAGCAGGCACACGTTCACAAAGCACTACAATCTGGGTGCCATGGCTGAAGGAGATACCGCAGTGGGACAAGCTGTGCTCCGTAATCTTTTTCAATAAGGTGAGCCTCTATTCTACCCTCCTCCTAATAGTTTCCAGTTTTATGCATGTCTTCTCTATGTATACATATAGTTGTATAACTTCTATGGCATGGGTTATTACACCCGTTGATTCCAACCTTTTGTTTTTACATTGCATTCTGGAAACTTTGTGTTGGGATACGGACTGCTAACTATTCTATATTCAAGCATGTGAATCTATGAAAGACACCCCAATACTGGAGAAGAACAATTGTTACTTACCTGTAAACAGGTGGTTCTCCAGTATTGGTGTCTTTCATAGATTCACATGCGACCCTCCCATCCTCCCCTCAGAGGCTCTCTTCTCCTCATAGACTCTGTGGTCACTCTTGTGCTACGAAAATCTGAGGGCTTGAGCTCTGAGGAGAAGGTTCTAGAGGGCTGCTGGCGCCTGATTGGCTGCAGTTTGGACTAACATAATGACAAGGATAGGCTGCATTGGAATTGTTTTATTCCCATGCATTCCTATGGAGAACTTTTTGGTTAGGTACCCTATGCTTCTTGTATGCATTTTTTGGGTTTTTCCTTATTATGTATATATATATTTATTATATATTATTATATATTTAGTATTTATTGCTATTTTATTTACCGTGGGACTCCCACTCCGACGACGGGGAATATTCAAGCATGTGAATCTATGAAAGACACCAATACTGGAGAACCACCTGTTTACAGGTAAGTAACAATTGTTCTTCTCCACCGCCACTTGGTGTGGGGATGGGCTTGCCATTCTATTCACTAGATTATGACTATACACAGAGATCCCCTACTACAGAAGGAGTAGTTTGTGTCCTGTAACTCCAGTTCTGTAGTGGGGGTATCTCTGTTATAGTCATAAGCGCCCACCCTCCTCCCCGGTGGAGAAAGATCTTCATGTAAGGAAGGCTACAGGTCTGGCGTGTTACGCCTTCAAAAAGAACTGAAAGTAAAAGGGACCTGCTGTGCATTCTAGGATACCGGGAGAAGTTCTGGAAAGTTCTCTTAAATGCACAGTTTCCTGTTTAAGCCACATAATGACAGCCTATGGGGCTTGTCTGTCCATGCCTTCCTCTCTATCATTCCAGAGGCTTTTACTGGTAGAGGCAAGTTTCTCTATGGAGGAAACTGGGCAGGATGTGCTGTTTGTGTGTTTTTTTTGGTGGAATTTCTAGTTGAAGTACTTAACAGTGTAGCCTGTGGATATAGGCTGCATTATCTGTCTTTAAATTCTCTCTTAAGTGTCTTTGCAGTTCTGCATTTTTTGACAATTTAAGAGATTATTTTTGATTGCTCCGGGGTCCACGCACATGGGCGGGACTATTCACTAAATTCTGACTATAACAGAGATACCCTCACTACAGAACTGGAGTTACAGGACAGAAACTACTCCATACCTGTGGGGAGGGGGTTTTACCGCTGCTCATAGTTACCTCGATCATTCAAGTTACATGCACATACATGACCAGGGCTGCACTGTTGTGAATACACCGGTGACCGGCAGTACAAAGGAGAACACACAGACTGCCATCCTGCAGGATTTCAGGAAGGGCCTAAAAACATGGTTATTCGATTAACGTCCCTCATCAGCAGCACCGCCCTCACCCCCCAGATACCCTCACAGGTGATAAGTAGCGCTATGCAAATCCTGTTTGTCAGAGGCATAATAGGGAGTGGGTAGGGTGGCAGGCCCACTGAGAGCAGGCACCGCCCAGCAGGTGTCACTCATGTCTCGATCTGGTGACGTCAGGCCTGGGCTGTACTCTGATTGACTGGTGGCCCATTGCGGCGGCCTTTATAATTTATTTGGGGACTGGGGACACTGAATGACACTACTGTAAAGTGTCAGACAGTGAGTGTCCCCAAATAACTTATAAAGGCCGCTGCAACAGGCCACTAGTGCTGCGCGGCCGCCGCCCACAAAATAGTGCCACCCCCGTAGCTACGCCACTGCATATAGAGCCTAAAAAAGAACCTGTTCCAGTTGCTCTTTCTAATTTCGGCCGGTGCTAAGGTTGTAGGTATGATGTTACTTGTTGTATCACATTTCTGGTTGCAATGACAGAAACAGCAAAATACAAAGGTGGCACACTATTCTAAACACAGATTTTTAGGATACGTTTTTTAAAGCCACGCCCTTAATTCAATCAGCCACCCCTCTTTGAGAGACCCCCCAGTTTTTTCATCCCACTTAAATCCCTGTTGACAGCTATGCTGCCACTCTCTAAATATCCCCTCTGAAAACTCTCCAGTGACAGTCTTACCTCACTCGTCGTGACTCGCTCCAGGGTCTCTGTGGCAGGTATGGGTGGTTGTTTCAGCAGCCAGACCAATCCCCAGAGAGCAGCACTGCCACTGACTACCCCAACAGCAACAGGCCAGAATGAGCGCGAGAGAGCGTAGCGGTGATGCGTCACTGCTATGTCGTTCTTATCGCAGGGGCAGGGCTGGCACGGCCAAAATAAAGCATTTAATGTCGCCCAGCAGGCCAGGGCCGTCATTGGTAGGGCTTGTGCGCTACAAGATTGATTGACGGCCCTGAAGGCTGGGATGGACAAACACTGGGGAGCAGGGCCCAAACCAGTAGGGAGCAGGGCACACATGTGATCAGGGAGCAGGGCACAAACCAGCAGGGAGCAGGACACAAAGCAGGGAGCAAGGCACACAAGGCAGGGACAGGGCACACACATGATCAGGGAGCAGGGCCCAAACCAGCAGGGAGTAGGGCACACAAGGCAGGAAGCAGGGCACACAAGGCAGGGAGCTGGGCCCAAACGAGCAGGGAGCAGGGTACACAAGGCAGGGAGCAGGCACACACATGATCAGGGAGCAGGGCCCACAGCAGCAGGGCACACCCCTGCAAGAAGCGGGGCGCAAAACATTAGGGAGCAGGGTACACACCAGCAGGAAGCATAGCCACAACAGCAGGGCAAGCATGCGACTCACTGAGCCGCATACATTCTTAGAGTACAGGTAGCCCCTGGTACCTGTAGCTAAATTGTGAGTGACATCTGATTCATAGTGCTTTTAATTTACTGGAAACAAGACCGAGCTTACATTAAAAAGAGGAGATGGCAGAGGTTGAAAGAGAGTTGACACTCAAACACACAACGCCTACACTGATGCCTATAGTGCAAACGATTGCTTTACAGGAGTGCACAGTCCTGTTTCAATGTTGCACGCTTGCATTTCCCTGGGTAAAAGACATAGGTATCGCACAAAAGTCCTACGTCCTTTAACCTATGTAAACCATGCATAATAGAGAGCTCTTTAGGCAGTGTTCCCAGTATTTTCCAAAAGTAATTCATAACAGTGTAGTATTGCACCGAAACGCTTCACCAACAAGAGCCCGGACAGAACATGGGAATCTTAACCCCACACCCAGATTCCTGTCCAGAGACAGACTACAGGAGCACAGGATGGAAGACACGAAACCTCACCCAAGACGACACAGATACCCAACCAGGACAGCCAAAGCCTAAAAATTCAAAAGATGATGACCTTCCAGACCAGCACACTTCATACATGTAATAAATAGAAAACTCACTTCATGAAAGTGAAAGCTGCACGATGTGCACAGCACTGCTAGGATACAAGTGTCTCGTGGAAAGAAAAGGCTATATACAGCTGTCCGCAGGCTCTCTGCGCCTCCCCTCTGTGTGTACAGATATCGCATTCCTCAAACTTTGTGTAACTGTCTTGGCACCCAGCGCGCCCACACACACATGCACACGACAAAGCACGTGCCTGTTCATAAGTTCCCATAGATACATGCCAAGGTAAAAGCAGTTTTCTTACCTGATCTGAACACGATGATGCAGAAAACCAGGACGCTTCTGAGGAAAACCCCTAGCTCCATGGTGTCTGGGGAGCGGTGGGGGCTGCTCGGGCTGGGAGATAGACGGCGGTGGCTGGGCTGGGAATGATCCTGTGACGTGCGCCACTGCCTTCTCATGGGTCTATGCACAAGGGAGGCCGGCCGGGCTGGGGGAGCGTAGCAGTGGTTCTCATCGCCGAGGCAGGGCTGGCCCGGCCAAAATAAAGCATTTAATGCCGCCCAGCAGTCAGGGCCGTCATTGGTAGCGCTCGTGTGCTACAAGGTTGATTGACGGCCCTGAAGGCTGGAACGGACGAATAGTTGAGCTGGGAATACGCAGCCAGAGGTCATGTGCGTGCAGCGTGCAGCGCACACTTTCAAACTGCGCGGCCGCCCTCAAAATTGTGCCGCCTGGGGCGGACCGCACCCCCCTAGCTACGCGGGTGCTTGCAGGCAAAAAAGCATTGTGAGTAGGGGTTTCTAACGGGACAGCCTTTTTTCTTTGTATCTCAATGCAAGCCTGTCGGCTTGCATTGTCTCTTGCCTTTCCATGGCAGATGATGTTAACTTAGTTATTCATCAAGATTTGCCAGCATTCAGAAAGAAAATAACTTCTCTGACAGCGTAACATTGGTATTTTCATAGGAAATTTCCTTGAAATTAGAACATTTAAGAAGAAAGAGGAAACAGCAGAACCTGTTCTAATAAGGTCCATACTTTTACTGGCCAACATTGCTCCATAAAGGCAGAAGAAATCCATATGAACACTGAGGAAAGGTGACTGACATCTACCCCAGTAGGAAAAGTGTTGTGCTACTGCAAAATGTTAAGTATTTCCTTCCAAGCACTGGAAAGTAGCTGTATAAGTAAAGCAAATGGACTGTGTCAATAAGGAGTCCCTTAGGTGGCGTGTAGGCGCTTCCCTACTTGGTTTGAGATGCAAAGACCTATTGAAGTCTAATAAAATAATCATTCTGATGGAGTCTTCTAACTGCAGATTCCACACCTTGGGACTATCCCCAGGTGCCATACTGGGTCTGGAAAATTCAAAGCAGTGCTCCTGGGTCCATGCCAATACTGTTCTGCTCTGGAACTGGCATTCCGAAATGTGTGTGTAAGTGCCACCCATGCTTGCTGACGGTTCTCTTCAGAATTGTTTTCAGTTTGCAAGGAATGTCACCCTCTAAAACTACAGGGCTTAAGCTTTGTAGTGATTGTCACAAACAAATGTTCCGATGAAGTCTGCATTTGGTGCTTAGCTCTTCGCATTACTCTAAGGCCTGTGACCAGATGAACCAGAAAGCTATCCGAGAACACCGGACAAAGCTCTAAACGGTGAAGCACCAGAAGGCTCTGCACAGGTTCAGATCCAAGTTGAGAGCACAGATCAGCTCTGAAGGCAGATGGTCTTCTTGTTCGAAGAAACCTAATTAGTCCAAGTGGTTCTCAGTCCTTCCTGTCATTCTCTGGAGAGGGCACCACCATGTCTCTGTGCGATTCCCATTCTACAAAGTAACCAATACCGTCCCTTATCTCAATGCACCTCGAGTTCCTGGGCCCATCTGTGACTTTGCCGCAAGTCAAAGTCTTTCTAGATGCTGTGCATTTTTTTCGTACAGTATTTTATTTAACAAGCTACAAAAATGTAAGTTGTTGAGGTAACGTAAAACTAGACAGTCAATTATCATGGCCAGGCTTAAGCTGAAGAAAGCATGGATGCAACCGACAAACCAACACCAGCGATATAAGATGCACAGCTTCTCACACCTTCTCAAAGATGCACAGAAACTGAGTGAATACTCAGTCAACCTCAGTAAAAAGTTTCATGTCCTGCAAGAACTAGAGGATAACAGAGACCCAATAGAAAGTTAGTGGGGGAAGATCGAAACAGTGACATCAACCTGCCAGGCGGTACTGGGTCTTGAGAAACTTTAATTGTAAATTGTTGTGTCTTGTAAAGCGCACTGCTACCCGGAGGCCTCGTAGCGCTATAGACCGCTGGGGAACCCGTCCTGGCTTTCCCTGTGAGATAGTCCCTCCTGGGGGTCTCCAAGGTGAAACCAGGCATCCCCGGCGTTTATGTGGGGCCGTTGTGGAGATGAGGCAAGCTAATGCCCAGAGTTGCCGAGTGTGCTCCCTGGTCGGAGTAGGCACCGATGCGAGAATTATCAGTCCGCTGATCCTGGTCCAAGACCCTGCCGCGTCGGGAATCGAACCCTGGTCCCGGGCCGTTCTCTGCACTCGGGTCTGCCGCCTCTAACCAGTGAGCCACACCTCTCCACTAAACGTTGGCATAAAGAATGGATCTCCACCAAGACTGCAAAATCCAAGAGAGAAAGGAAAAGAAAGCTACAGTCAACACACCTGACCAAGAGCCAAAAAAGCGAAAGCTCAAGGCGAATACACCAAAACTAACAAGGAAGCAAAGAGAAGCTTAAGAGCAGATGAGCGAAGATTCATTGATGGACTTGCCACCGGAGCCCAGGAAGCAGCAAGCAATGGAAACTTGAACGAACTCTACCACAGAACAAGAATATTTCCCGGCAGATGTATCAAGTCAGAGGAACTTTTCTCTAATAAACTCTCTTCTTGTGATTGCATCTCAGCAGTGGCCCGCTGCCTGAGGACAGTTACAATGGCTTGGCTCAATATCTTTTATGATAAGGTTGCTTCCATCTATTCAACCTTTCCCGAATCAGACAGAAATGCGCCCCACCTGAAGGTCTGGTTTGGCTCTTCAGCAAATAGTGAGTCTCACTTTGTCACAATGGAGGATCTTCTCCCGACACTGACCTCTGTGAAATCAGGGGCCCCCTCTGACTCCACTTTGCTGGCCATTATGCAGTGCGTCCTGACCATCATAGCTCCGGTGCTATGCGATCTTCTTAACAGTTTCTTCTAAGAGAGCCAAGTCCCTCAACCATAGAAACATTCCACTATAGTCCCTCTGCTAAAGAAGCTACTTCTTGACCCCACCAAGCAGGAGACCTTTAGGCCCATGTAATTTCTCCCCTTTTTTTTAATCTAAGGTGGCTGACAAATGTATGAATGAACAGCTCTCCTCCTTTAATGAAACAAGCAAGGGATCTTCTTTATGAGCCCCAATCTGGTTTCTGTCCCCAATATAATAAGAGTCGGCACTTAAGGAGACTCTACAGCACTGCTCTTGCTGGACCTCAGCATAGCCTTGACACAGTGTCCCAGTGCCTTCTTCAATGATTGTGGTGCGGCGAAATTGGTGGCTGAGCCTGACGTTATTTAATCTGTATATGCGCCCTCTGGCTCATATCATAGAGTGCTACTGCTTCAACATTGTGTAGCACACAGACGATAATCCCGCTCTAAAGAGGCGGCCAGTACCTCTGTTCTGCTTAGATCTTGCCTGTTGGAGGTGGATGAGCCTCAGCTGTCTTGAGCAAAATGCTGCAAAGTCCTCCTCCTAGGCAAGCAGCGTTCGATTTGGTCATCAGCCTGGTGGCCTGATTCTCTTGGCCCTCTACCTGTGTCCAAACCCAGAGTTGAAAATCTAGGTATCGCGTCCACACTATCATTTGACAGCCAAATCACCACCCTAACGGGACAATGCTTCAGGATCCTAAAAACCTTGAAAAGAATCCTTGCTTTTCTGCCAGAGGCAGATAAAAAGACAGTGGCCCAGTCCCTGGTCATCTCCAGACTGGATTACTGCATTGTTCTATATCTGGGGGTCTCTCAGTTTCGACTTGTAAGTCTTCAGCGTGTGCAGAGTGCGGCAGCACATCTGCTGCTGAGACGCTTCCCTATAGCCTCCGCTCTTGCAAAGGTGCACTAGCTTCCCATGAGAGAAAGGGTGTCCTTCAAAGCCTTGCGCTACTGTCATATAATCCTCAACAGTAAAGGCCCTAGGTATCTGCAGCCTTAAATTACATCCTATACTCCAAGACGAGAATTGAGATCGGCCGGGGCCTCTTTGGTTTGTATTCCTAACATCAAAAGAGCTTGCATTGGAAGATGTGGGTTTGGCTTCCTGGCCATCAAGATGTGGAACTCATTTCCTCTTTTGCTTAGGCAGGAAAAATCAGCTAGATTTCCAAAAGAAGCTAAAAACCTGGGTTTTTAGATCAGCATAGTACCTTAGGACTCACCTGACCTGGACTTTAGGCGTGAAACCGTAGCGCTGGGACACTTCAGTCAGTGTAACCATGCACTTTATAAATCAATTCATTATTTTTACAGCTGGGAAAACAATCATGTGTAACGAAGGCCAACAATGAAGATGGGTGGAGCACTTTGAAGCACTGCTAAACCAGCCCATGCTGCAGTCCCCACCAGACATACAACAAGCAGAAAAGGACTTGCCAATTGACTGCAGCAGATCAACCAAGGAATCGAGGGCTGCCTTCATTCAGTTAAAGAACAGGAGCGCCAAGGACACAACACTGCAAACCAAGATCCGGCTTTTTAACACGAATGTAAAATCTGTTATTTTGTATAGAGCAGAAACTTGTTGAAAATCTGTGACCACCACCAACAAAGTTCAGACCTTCATCAACACCTGTTTGAGGAAAATCCTCCAAACCTGCTGGCCAAACACCATCAGCTGCAACAACCTATGGCAGAAATCACGTAAAGATGCTGGGGCTGGATAGGTCACACCCTCTGTGAGCCAGCATCAGACACTACCAGACAAGAACCCTCAAGGGAGAAGGAAAAGAGGAAGGCGAAGAAACACCTGGCACAAAGGTCTGAAGGCTGACTGCAAGCAGATGGGTTACACCTGGAGTCCGATTGAAAGAAAAGCCCAGGACAGATGGCTGAAGAGTCATGGTTGATGGCCTATACCCGAGAGGTAATAGGCATAAGTAACATGTCAGCCTATGTTTCTTAGGGGGTCTTTTCACAATGTGATAGTGTCTTTGGTTAGCTTAACATTAGCATTTCTGGGTTATTACCCCTACCCCCTGCAAAGTAGAGGGCCATATGATGTCATATTTGCCTTCCAGTCAGTTTTTCCTTTACTAATAGCATCTATAGTCTACTTGACCATTGCTGGATGTTATAGCCATGGTTTTCCAATGTAGGGTGATCAATTGTTTAGCAGCCAGCATTATATAAGTAATCAATAGCTGCATCTATATGTATCCAGAGTCTTTCCGCCTTGTGCAGAGACAACTCAAATAGCAGTCTGAGTTGGGAGACCAGATAGTAGCGCTTAACATCAAGTAACCAAGATCTCCTATTTACTTTACCCAATATTTGTGCTGGTCTCTCCGCCCAAATAAAGGCATCAATGGCTACCTAGAGCGCCTTCATGTCCTTCTTGAGAACCGTTACTAGTAAGGCCTGAAAAAAATACAATAATCTGGATAGTACATTGAATTTCACAGCCGCTACTGTCCTTAGCCAGAATATAGAGAGGTTTTGCGGTCTGCTGAGATCAGTAGTAATATCATTAATCAGTCTTGGGTAATTGCACTAAAAAGCTTAAATATAAATTCCATGTTTTTTTAATGTTAACCATGGCCCATTGCAAAACGTTCCTTGGAAAAAGACAGCACTTTACATGTTGGGGTAACCCCACACTGAAAAAGTCTGAGTTATCTAGGTTAACCTTAAAACTAGAGACACTCTTCTACAACCTTGAGGGCCTTCAAAATAGATGTACCTGTCCCAAGAATATCCTATGCATACAAGTGAATAGTGTTCACCCCCAAAAGACTTCCCTTAATATCAAAATGGTATCTTATAAAAAAAACAGCCAGTGGTACAATTAATGCAAAAAGAGGAGAGGCTAAGGGGCACCCCTGGTGCGTATGTCTATATAGAGGGACTCTGTCATGTTTTTGCCCCATTAACTGTTTTTACATCCTACATTCAGTGTTTTATAACCAGCTTCAGTCCATGTTTTCATATGTGGACCCAATGCTATTGCTTTTAAGTCAACGAAGGAATGTTCAACATCAAATAAAAGTATGCCCAGAGGAGATTACTGATGGTTTGACATTTCTAGAAGGTGGAGAACACGACTTGTATTATCAGCTAGATTGATGTGGTGTATAAGGTAGGGTGAGTTTTATGCAAGCCTGTAGGTTCATATTTTCGTGAAGATTTTAGAGTGACTTTAAGAGCGCTGTAGGTCTATATGGCGCACAAAAGCCTTCAGCCTTTATATCGGCAATATGCGACTCAGTCATTAAGGGAGTAACTATATGTGAGTGGATAAAGGAGTTAAGTGTCTCTACCAGCCATAGAATCAATTCAGCACAAAACTGTAAAATAGATTGGTCATCGCAAGGGGTTTTATTGGGATGCAAGTCTGCGACTGCTTTTGAAACCACTGCCTTCTTTTAAATATAGGTGTCTAGTGCCCTATTAGTTGGTAGTCGATAACTCGGGGGGATTACCCGTCCTCATAAAAGAATCCACCAAGTCTACGAGTTCTTCTGAGTAGAGTTTACCGTAATAATCCCTGAATGTAGCTCTATATCTTCCATGCTAATTGGATTGCTCTCAGACACTGGAGTGAGGAGATTCTCTAAGTGGTTAATCACAGTCTTACGTTTCATGGAGGAGTTGGTTGGAATAACTGACTTGACTGTCTGCCACAGTGGTTGGGTTACCTTTAAGAATAACGGAACTGATCATAGTTTGTTTGGGTTTATTTTGAGGAGTGACGTGTCGCTGGCAGAAGGCCTGGGGAGAGAAGTCTATACCTACCTATGAAGTTAGTTAAGAGTAACCTGAGCCATCGATCCAGACTATGCCACTAAAGACTGGACTGTTTACCTTGTTCAAAAAATAAAAACCTGATCAATACCCCTCAATTGGTGCACACCTTGTACCTGCACTTATCACAGTGAGAATGTGCCAGAGTATACTACTGGGGGGGGGGGGAGACTGACTTCCGTCAGGCCCTGGGACTGTCATACGTACTCATAAGCATGGCGTTGACCCATGGGTGGGTCCGTCCATACTCGGAGGGGGCTGCCCCCCACCGCCCCAACATTGTTGGTTCCACCCAGTATTTTGCCTCCGTCAGGCTTTAATCATCACCCTTCTAGAAAAAAGAAAAACCCTCTGATTTATGTGACTCATATCGGCCTTTATCCCTGATTAACCTTGATGTAAAATACTCACAAAAATCTTAGCCACCAAGCTCCAGACTTTGATGCCTTGTTTGGTCCTGCCAGACCAATCTGGCTTTATCCCAGAGTGGTCCACATATCGCAATCTTAGGACTATCTTTGCGATGATGCATGTCCTTGATCCGAATCTGCATGCTGCAGCCGTGATGTTGGATGCGGCTAAAGCGTTTGACTCCATAGAGTGGAGCTACATTTTCCGAATCCTGCAGCGGATGGGCTTTCCACCGCCATGTCTGGGCTGGGTGGAAATATATGCTGAACCGACGGCAAGGATCCGGGTGGGAGGTCTGACATCCGAGCCATTCTCAATCAAACGTGCGACCCGTCAAGGATGCCCCTAATCACCGTTGCTATTTTCTATTACACTTGAGCCACTGGCTCCACCACAGCCCAGGGTCGGAGCCCGGGACGGACGAACGGGCGCCGTGGGATACCTGCTGGAGGCCTTTAGTTTTAGCGTGCAGAAAAGGCTGTGCTGCCCTATGAAATGTTAAATTACAATAAAGCACTTTGAATAATTTTGGGGCTCATTGTGGAGTCAGGGACACGACGGACATTCCTGGAAACGGAACAGTTTACGAAAAATGACCGTCCAGGTGTTGCTTTTCGCTAACTTTACCAAATCAGTAGATTTTCCAAATGTTTGGTATAAACGGCAGTGGCATAGGAAGGATGCCAAAGCCCCCAAAGATAGACTCCCAGCCACCATTTCAGCCACATGTAGTACACCCCTCAAACTCCTGGGCCTCGGTGCCACAGCACCTGCCTGACCTTTGATGGCTTTGAGGACACTGATGCGCAGGTACATACCTATTAAGTCAGATGTTTTGAGACCCATGTATACTGTGTTCACATGCTAAGCAATTCACACTTTCTTTATCAGTCAGTATTTTCAGCCAGAAAGTGCAGTCCTAGTTGAATAAAACAGCCCGAAAACTATGCTGGAATGACTTTATTAACAAGGGTAAACCCAAAATCCACCAAGAAAAAGAATAGGTAGCCAGTATAAAGAAAACAAGGAGGCACTGCTCACTCCTGCAGGCAAAACGCAGTGGGATGGGAGGAATGCAGCTGAGGGGTGGGGGGAAGTGCGGCCGAAAGCACACAAGGAGTTTCCCTTGCGAGAACGAGCAGGAGCACCATCTGTTTGCAAGTTAATTACAGACATGTGGCAGTTAAAGACGGTGATGCTCATCCGACCCCCCTAAACAGTATCATCACTCACGCATGACGGGGTACTCCAAAAGCTGGAATTAATACATTAGATAACAATTGCAGCATGGCAATCCATAGGTCAGCTAGCCAGTAAACTTCCTATATATGCCCCAGCACTACCTCTAGCACATCATGCCGCATTGTTGGTGACGCAAGAGGCCGGTCCAGTGCGGTCGCTCAGGCATAGTTACTATGCAGGACCTTTATCCAGATGGCACTTTCATAACCTCTGAAGACCTCCGGTATATTGATGACCCTACGTTGCTCTTTCAATTCACTGTCCATCGACTTAAGCAAGCTATTAAATTGCATTATGTTACATACTCGGCTGCACCACCCGTTCTACAATCCTTACAGCTACTACTGACTACTCCTACACGGAGAAAGTTAATCACTAAACTATATAGAGCAATACGAGCCGAGAACACCAGCGAGCCAGACAGGAGCCTTGCTCGGTGGAACGACAAGCTGACCACCCCCCTGACGCTCTCTGAGTGGGAACATATTTGCAACCTAACAAGCCAACTCACACCTAATGGCAACCTCCAGATCATAGATTTTAACTACATCCATCAGATATATCACAAGCCTCTTCAATAACACAGCTATGTCCTGCGGTATTCTAGCTGATGTAAGTGGTGTGTTCAATTGGAAGGAGTAGTTTCTGTCCTGTAACTCCAGTTCTGTAGTAGGGGTATCTCTGTTATAGTCATAATCTAGTGAATAGTCCCGCCCATGTGCGTGGACCCCGGCAATCAAAAATAATCTCTCGAGTTGTCAAATCATGCAGAAACTGCAAATACACTTAAGAGAGAATTTAAAGACAAATAATGCAGCCTATATCCACAGGCTACACTGTCCAGTACTTCAACTAGAAATTCCGCCAAACAATACCACACACAACACAGCCTGCCCAGTTTCTACCATAGAGAAACTTGCCTCCACCAGTAAAAGACTCTGGAATGATAGAGAGGAAGGCATGGACAGACAAGCCCCATAGGCTGCCATTATGTGGCTTAAATAGGATACTGTGCCTTTAAGAGAACTTTCCAGAACTTTCTCCCAGTATCCCAGAATGCATAGCAGGTCCCTCTTACTTTCAGTTCTTTTTGAAGGCGTAGCACGCCAGACCTGTAGCATTCCTTACATGTACAATTATCTCCACCGGGCAGGAGGGCGGGCGCTTATGACTATAACAGAGATACCCCTACTACAGAACTGGAGTTACAGGACAGAAACTACTCCTTCTGTAGTAGGGGATCTCTGTGTATAGTCATAATCTAGTGAATAGAATGGCAAGCCCATCCCCACACCAAAGCGGCGGTGGAGAAAGAAATTAACACCACTATTGTGCGAACAAATTCCGCAGCGAAGCCTGTCCAACCTGAGCATCTGCCCTGGCATCAGTGTCCAGACAGTAATGCTTAGCAAAGGTATGAACCGACTTCCAAGTGGCTGCTTTGCAGATTTCAGCAATCGGCACATTATGGAGCAAGGCTGTCGTGGCAGCTTTGCCCCTGGTGGAATGAGCCTTAGGCTTACCTCCTAAGGTCTTATTAGCTTTTTGGTAACACAATTGTATGCAGGACACAATCCACCTAGAGATGGACTGCTTAGAGGTAGCAAGACCAGTCCTGACTGATCCATAATTGATAAACAACTGGTCAGACCTACGAATATCTTTGGTTTTATCCAGATAACATTTCAACACCCTCCTAACATCCAGGGAATGGAGAGCCCTTTCCGCTGGAGATGAAGGATTCTGAAAAAACGTAGGCAAAGTTATGGTCTGGTTGACATGAAAATCAGAAATAACCTTGGGAAGAAATTTAGGGTGAGTACGCATAACAACTTTAGCAGCATGAAATACAGTATAAGGTTCTTGACAACACAACGCCTGAATTTCACTCACCCTGCGGGCCGATGTAATGGCCACGAGGAACGCCGCCTTCCAGGACAGGTGCTGCAACGAAGCCTTATGAATAGGTTCAAAAGGCTCCTTCATCAACCTGGACAGCACTACATTCAGTTCCCATGAAGGGGAAGGAAGCCTGACAGGAGGGAATACTTTCTTCAAGCCTTCCAGAAAATCTTTGATCACAGGGAATTGGAAGAAGGAAGTCTGTGAAGGGCATTTCCTGTAGGCAATCAATGCAGCGAGATGAACCTTAATGGAATGAACATTAAGTCCAGACTGCGCCAAATGTAGAAGGTAAGGAAGGATGACATCTTCCTTGCACGTCGTCGGGCCATGGTTCTTAGACTGGCACCAGATACAGAACCTCTTCCACTTGTAAGCATAGGAAGTCCGAGTGGAAGGTCTCTTAGACTCCTTCAGTATGTCCATGCAATCTTCGGGCAGATTCAGATGGCCATATTGCACTATCTCAGGAGCCATGCCGTCAAACTCAAAGACGAGAGGTTGGGGTGTAACATCTGTCCCCCGAACTTCGTGAGAAGGTCAGGCCTGCACGGCAGCCGAATGTGAGGAAGGAGAGACCGGTGAAGCAGGTCCGTGAACCACCACTGTCTGGGCCATTCCGGGGCAATGAGTATCATCCGAGCCCTGGACCGGGCCAGGTTGATGAGCACCGCCGGAATCAGGGGAATGGGTGGAAAAGCGTACAGAAAGCTGTTCGACCAGTTGATCCATAACGCATTCCCCAGCTGGTAGTACCTGGAGGCGAAGTCTCGGCATTTGCTGTTTTCGGCAGTGGCGAATAGATCTACGTCTGGAGTTCCACACCTTGCGAAGACTTCTCCTAGTACTTCGTCGTTTATGACCCATTCGTGGATTTCCTGAATCAGTCTGCTCAGTGCGTCCGCCTGAACATTCTGCACACCTGGCAGATGGGTAGCCGTTATCGTTAGTCCTCTGGCCAGAAGCCAGTGCCAGATCGTCTGCGCCTCCTGCGACAGAGTGCGTGATCTCGAGCCCCCCTGCTTGTTGAGGTAATACATCGTGGTGGTATTGTCCGTCTGTACAAGCAGAGAGTTGCTCTGAAAGGACAGAAGAAAGGCCTTCAGTGCCAAGTGAACAGCTCTGAGTTCCAGGAAATTGATATGATACGTGGACTCCATCGGGGACACGTTCCTTGGATCTGTAGGTTTCCGGAGTGCGCTCCCCACCCCTGGAGAGAAGCATCCGTCACGACAGTCTGCGAGGGAATGTCCCTGTGGAAGGGAACCCCTCTGAGGAGATTCTCCGCTGAACACCACCACTTCAGAAACTGAAGAGCATGCAAAGACAGTCGTATCTTGTCGTACCAGGATCCTTTCCTCTGATCCCACTGGTCTTCCAAGCACTCTTGCAGCGGTCTCATGTGCAGCCGTGCGTGTGGCGTCAGGACGATACAAGAGGCCATCGATCCCAGTAGAGAAGACACCGTCCTCACTGTTATAGATGGAGTGGTCATAAGAGCCTGAGCCTTCCGAAGGAGTGATAATCGTCGCTCTTCCGAAGGAGACACGCTTGCTGACAGCGTATTGATGGAGGCTCCCAAGTACTGTATGCATTGGACCGGAGTCGGGACAGACTTGGACATGTTGATGTGCAACCCCAGCTTGTTTAAGAGAACGCACTTCTTCTGGAAGTGTGCTCGCGCTTCCGAGAAGGAGGATGCCTTGATCAACCAATCGTCCAGGTACGGGTAGACAAACACCTTGTTCTTCCGTAGGTGTGCTGCTACCACCGCCATGCACTTCGAGAATGTTCTCGGCGCAGACTTTAGTCCGAATGGGAGTACTGTGTATTGATAATGATTGGCGCCGACTTGGAACCGCAGGAACTTCCTGTGTTTGTGTGCAATGGGCACATGGAAGTACGCATCCTGTAGGTCTATAGCACATAGCCAGTCTCCCTGTTGCAACTGAGGATAAATCTGATGCAACAACAGCATGCGAAACTTTTCCCTGCGAATCCATCTGTTTGTCTGTCGCAAGTCCAGAATGGGCCTGAACTCGTTCTTGTCCTTCTTGTGAACCAGGAAGAACCGGGAGTACAGACCTCTTCCTCTCTGAGACAGAGGTACGTCTTCTATCGCCCTTTTCCTTAACAGGTATCTGCCTCCGCCTGAAGCTCGCGCAGCTGAAACTGCGAGCCGACCGGTGGAATTGCTGGAGGCGGGCTGGTGAACCGAAGAGTGTATCCATTGCAAACAATATTCAGCACCCACTTGTCCTGAGTAATTTTTCTCCACTCTGCCAGAAAAAAATTGAATGCTTCCCCCTACCGGAGTGGGTAACAGATCCGGGGGAAGTAAGTGCTCAGGGCCTAGACCCGGCCGGGCCTTTGGTCGCTGGGGGCTGACTGTTGGCCTCCTCTGCCCTTCGGGCGTTTCTGGAACGGCTTACGGAACTGTTGATGTTGCTGCGACTGTTGAGGAAATAGAAATATTTCGTGGCCAGTGTGTCCCCTACATGCACCCTATGTCTGTACATGTACCCCATGTATGTCCATGTCACCATGTAATTCCCTTCTCATGCTTGTAATAATAGTGTCTCTACATTTCCGTCCCATGTTAACATGTCAGTTATCAGGCCCTCCATGAATGAAACGTTAATTCTGCACTGAGGCCTATGTTGCCAATGCATTCACATGGTACACGTTTTAGTGTCGAGATGAAATCGTTCATCAGCCGAGCCAGGACCCGAATTCAGGCTCCAAGCTCCAAGCCTCTTGACACTCTGAAAGCTGCAGTTTAGTTATGTACCCCTGACCTCTCACATACTTCCTGCTCAGCCGAGAGATGCCCAGCCTGGCCTGCCAAGACAGTTATCTGCTCGGCTCCATAGAAACACATTCCTGTCTAGTGAAAGGGGTAAACATATTCCGCCTGCAGAAGATAGGGCCTAGCCTTTCTGTCTCCATCCAAGTGAGTTACTGAACCCGTTTCCATAGGAGGCCCATGGCCCCACGCAATGCACGAAGAAATATATGCACACACTAGCATTTAGTTATGAGCAGCCTTTGCTCGAGCGACCTTTACTTCAGACAATTCATCCTCCAAACACAAGATATCAGATAATGCCAGGGGTGCAGGTCGTTCTGACATCCAAGACTCCTCTACTAGCACTAAAAGTCAGCTCCCCCCAGCTCTCCCCAGTTACAAGTCAATTCCACGTCATGACCAGTTTGCGCGCACAAGTAGGGTAAAGGTTCCTGCTGACCATGCAGACCCCCTCTATCCATCCACCCACCTATGACACACCTATGACTCATCAAGTGAACACCTCCTTGCACGCCTCTTTCACGCCCATGTGCTCTTATCTCTCTCTTTCACTTGCTCCACCTGGAGTGCTCCGCCTTCTTTATTCAATCCAATGTATGTTTTAACTATATATAATGTGCTCTGTGAATAAAGATTTAGATGACGATCCTTCCTGATCCCTAGTGGAGATGGAACCCGATTCTCCTTTAGCTCGAGCTACTGAATAAAGCCCTTCTGAATCGGACACCACGGACTCTGCCTCTCATTATATGCATGATCCTTGTTAATGTATAGAAACTCCGATAAGGTAAATATTTTATTTACCACATTAATCTGGCGCCCGAATAGGGACCAGTCCCCTTCCCCACGCGCCGGCTATGTAGGTCCAGCCCCCTGCCCCCTTCTACAGCCGTGACGGACTTCAAGTGTACACGACAGCGGGACTTCCTGCCTACTCCCTCAGGCCCACGGAGGAGACGGAGACTGCGACCAGGCATCCACACGAGGCGGTGAGGATCGCGGACCATCCCAACCAGAGCCCAAGCCGAGAGAGCAAGGTCCGAGGTATCACGAGGCCCACCTGTTCCGAGGCGCATGCGCAGCAACAGCAGCAGTAGCAGTCACGCAGCATCGAGTTTCCGAGGCCTTCAAGTTCTGCTTCCCGGTGAGTACCGTTATTGGGAACGCACAGAGACTGGTTCATTTATTTGAGCCCGGTAAAGACGTATCTGGGTACACAGGTACGGTAGAGACGTGTCCATTTCGGTGGATGCGGTAAAGACGTGTCTCTTTATGAGACCGGTATGGTTGTACTGTTTTGCAGTGCATAAAGTAAACAGTTTTTCAGGATCGTGTTTTTTCTACGTACTAGTTAGGATGTATCTGTTTTTAATGTTTTAATGTTGTAGTGTGAATGGTTGTTTCCAGTCTATTCTTGTGTATATATTGTGTTCGTTCAAGTTAGCTCCAACATGCCACTGTTTTCGAAATTACGTCAGGTAGGGACCAGGAAAGGGATACTTGAAGAGGCGGTCCCCGTCCCGCCTAGAGACACTCCTGGCCATTTCATGTACCAAAAGCACGGGTTAGATGCCATACTGTTTCTAGACTTATGGGTAGATTACACGAAGGATCTGGAAGAGAAATATAGATGGCCTGCCTCCGGAACATGGGATGCTGATTGCATTATGAGAGTAGAGGAAGCATTATGGAAGAAGAAAGTTAGACCGTCCCAGAAAGATGCCATTGAGTTATGGCGTAAAGAAGCGCATAGGAGAACAGAGAAAGAATTCTACAAAGCAGAGAGAAGTAAAGAAGCAGCAGAAAAAGCCAGAGAAAAAGAGCTAAAGGAAGAAGGTGAACGGGTCAAGGCAGAACAAGCAGATAGAGAAAGAAATGCCCTCATCAGAGGCATGTATCCCGTCCTCGCAGAAGGACTAACTAAAGTGACCCCGGAAGTATCTAGTAATTTGCCGCCACCACTGATCCCGACTAAAGTATGTAGTCATAAACAGACAGCAGCGGACATTTTTCTTTCCTCTTATCTAGAAGAGGCCGCTCCGGATTATGCTAATGCAGGTTTTCCTCCTCCTCCTCCTGGTAATAATCCTGGTAATAATCCTTTTCTCCCTCCGCCCGCATCACAGGATCAACTCACACCAGTAGTGACAATGACAGTGAAAGACGATTCAAGCCAAGGGGCAATGGGAGGGGGGCCCACCGCAAACATACCGCAAACACCGCCACCATCACGAGTACTGCAAGAATTAGCGTTACAACGAACGCCAAAAATGACAGCATCACCACTTACACAAAATGTAATGATTTCACATTGTATATATGATCCAGTACCAGGTGTGGGCCCAATGCTCATATTCTCATTACGATTAAGACGCGATGCAGACTATTTGATCACATTACCAGGCATGAAGGACAATTTAGACAGAATATACCATTTTATTAGAACGGGGGAGGGACCCGAAAGTATACATGAGGCCATGGAACAAAGAAAGGTAGAGGTTCAACGCATGATTTTACGTTTTTTGATTAATTGTCTGATCAGGGAACAAGACCAGCCAAATAAAGGAGTATCTAGAGGTATGGCAGAGTGGATCGATAATATAGCTGCTTGTAAACATGATACAATGTCAAAGATAAAATGCATGTACAGGAAAATTCGTAAAGAAATTCTGAATTTACACAGGAATGAGTCAGATGCACACAGGAAAGAGTCAGACGAGAATGAGGACGACTTAGCGTCAGATAATGCTGAACCCGAAACAGAGGAAGTGTATAAAATAAATTACGTAGGTAGAGCAAGACAGTTTGACAGGCCCAAAGGTCTCGATTACAGTAAACATGGACCTCCCATACCGGAAAGATATTCTCTCGAACACCTATTCCAAGCTACTGAGAACGCACTAAAAAGACGAGTAGAATACGATAGACCTCACACTATGCATGAACAGGAACTAGCCCGGTCAGCCGTTCAATGGGCGTGTAATTCTAATATGTATAATGATGACGTAGTGGCGCAAACTTTTTTAAGCCTTCCCCCGGAAGAACATTACAAAAAACAATTTGATGGACAGAATGTAGATCAATGTCTTACATTCACCCCAGTACAAGGATCTTGGCCTAAATCCATCGTTTTTTGCACTCCACACCACCCTGGGTTAGATAATGGCTTTATGCAAATCAGCTCTGACCCTGTGCCCCATGGGAACAGTCCATTCCGAACTACACAGCCATATCTTTCCCAGACCGGAATCAAGCATCCGAGGACCGGACCGGTTTCGAGGTAACACCTCTCATCAGCCCGGCTAGCTTGACTCCAGTGGTGTGGAGGCTCTGGGACCCACGTCTGAGCTACCCCAGTACACTCAGGGAGAAAATTACAAAAAACAATTTGATGGACAGAATGTAGATCAATGTCTTACATTCACCCCAGTACAAGGATCTGGGCCTAAATCCATCGTTTTTTGCACTCCACACCACCCTGGGTTAGATAATGGCTTTATGCAAATCAGCTCTGACCCTGTGCCCCATGGGAACAGTCCAGTCCGAACTACACAGCCATATCTTTCCCAGACCGGAATCAAGCATCCGAGGACCGGACCGATTTCGAGGTAACACCTCTCATCAGCCCGGCTAGCTTGACTCCAGTGGTGTGGAGGCTCTGGGACCCACGTCTGAGCTACCCCAGTACACTCAGGGAGAAAATTACAAAAAACAATTTGATGGACAGAATGTAGATCAATGTCTTACATTCACCCCAGTACAAGGATCTGGGCCTAAATCCATCGTTTTTTGCACTCCATACCACCCTGGGTTAGATAATGGCTTTATGCAAATCAGCTCTGACCCTGTGCCCCATGGGAACAGTCCAGTCCGAACTACACAGCCATATCTTTCCCAGACCGGAATCAAGCATCCGAGGACCGGACCAGTTTCGAGGTAACACCTCTCATCAGCCCGGCTAGCTTGACTCCAGTGGTGTGGAGGCTCTGGGACCCACGTCTGAGCTACCCCAGTACACTCAGGGAGAAAATTACAAAAACCAATTTGATGGACAGAATGTAGATCAATGTCTTTTTTTTCACCCCGAGTGGGCTGGGTATACTCAGACGTGAGTCCCAGGCTCTCCACACCACTGGAGTCAAGCTATCCAGGCTGAATGAAGGCTGATAGCCAGAAACCGGTCCTTGGATGCTTGATTCCGGTCTGGGAAAGGCATGGCTTGGTAGTTCGGACTGGACTGTTCCCATGGGGCACAGGGTCAGAGCTGATTTGCATATAGCCAGTGTCTAACCCAGGGTGGTGTGGAGTGCAAAAAAACTATGGATTTAGGCCCAGATCCTTGTACTGGGGTGAATGTATGACATTGTTCTACATTTTGTCCATCAACTGTGTTTTTTGCAATTTTCACCCCGAGTGGGCTGGGTATACTCAGACGTGAGTCCCAGGCTCTCCACACCACTGGAGTCAAGCTATCCAGGCTGAATGAAGGCTGATAGCCAGAAACCGGTCCTTGGATGCTTGATTCCGGTCTGGGAAAGACATGGCTTGGTAGTTCGGACTGGACTGTTCCCATGGGGCACAGGGTCAGAGCTGATTTGCATATAGCCAGTGTCTAACCCAGGGTGGTGTGGAGTGCAAATAAACGATGGATTTAGGCCCAGATCCTTGTACTGGGGTGAATGTATGACATTGTTCTACATTCTGTCCATCAACTGTGTTTTTTGCAATTTTCACCCCGAGTGGGCTGGGTATACTCAGACGTGAGTCCCAGGCTCTCCACACCACTGGAGTCAAGCTATCCAGGCTGAATGAAGGCTGATAGCCAGAAACCGGTCCTTGGATGCTTGATTCCGGTCTGGGAAAGACATGGCTTGGTAGTTCGGACTGGACTGTTCCCATGGGGCACAGGGTCAGAGCTGATTTGCATATAGCCAGTGTCTAACCCAGGGTGGTGTGGAGTGCAAAAAAACGATGGATTTACGCCCAGATCCTTGTACTGGGGTGAATGTATGACATTGTTCTACATTCTGTCCATCAACTGTGTTTTTTGCAATTTTCCCCCGGAAGAACAGCGCTTATCTGGTATTTATATGGTTCAACATCTGATCACGTTGTACGAGAGTCAACGTGCTGATCCCGGTTCCTTATATAAATTACTCGACGATTTACTCCTAGAGAGATGGAGAGGCCTAGGTACCGAATTAATTAATGTCATTCTAGACCAACGACATAAGTACTTGACTTTTCTGACCACGCACCTAATTCCGGCTCCACACCACGACAGAAAGATCTTACACATAGACAGACAGAACCCCCTACGAGAGGTGCATCCCGTTAGAAATGCAGCGAATGAGCTTCAACGAGTATATGTTTACAGACCCTTGACGAAAATAGAAATATTGGAAATGAAAAAGATGCTGCCCTGCCATGATAAAGACCCAGGGGGATTCCACCGTGAATTAAAGGACATTCTCCGGATAGGGGATTACACATACGCTGACATCATTAAATTATTAAAAGTACTGTTGCCAGCAGGCATTTATGAAAAGCTTAAAGAGAAAGACTGGGAGGTGGGAGAGAAAAAGATAAATTGGACAGAATTGGAAGACGAGGATTGAACACGGCTCCCTGGTGTTGGTCTTGGGGACAAAGCTAAAGCACTACCTGAACTATTGATACAGGTCCTGCCGAGACTATTGGTTACTAAAAAGGAAGATTGGGATGCTATTTCAGCATGTAAACAGAAACCAGATGAAGACACTAGTGATTTTTATTCTAGATTCGAAAAATGTTTTACTATTAATAGTGGCCTTAAGCCAAATAGCGAATCATACCCACATCTTTTTGTGAACAAATTAGTAGAGAATTCCTTACCCCCGATCAAAAATAGAGTACTGAAGGTTGAGAGTACCTGGCAAGCAAATAGCCCTTCCCAAATGTTACAAATGTTACAATACCATCAGAACAGAATTAGAGAGGAACAGGAACACAAAAAGAGACGCATGAAAGATACGAAAATGAAAGTACTAGTTGCACAATCAGTACCAGCTGATGGCCATAAAAAGGTCACGGCACCTGTTAAAGGGAACTGTAATTATTGCAAGCAACCAGGTCACTACGTAAATGAATGTGCTGTCCTGAAACACAATATAGCTACAGGCAAGACAAAAGAAAGACCGCGTATTCCCAGACAGAATAGCACCCCGCAGAACACGCAAACGCCACAAAACACGCAACAGACAGTAGCTGTACCGCAACCAATAGCTGCCACACAACACGTCACGCAACAAATGTACCAGTACGCACAGTCAGACTATCCAGAATATCAACAGTAATCATGAAATAGCCTAGAGAGGGAGGTTGGCTTGCCCCTTATTGAAGTTCCCGTAGATCAAGAGGGTCCTTATGTACATAGTCGTGTATTGGGAAAAGACAGAAAAATTTTGATTGACACAGGGGCGAGCAGAACTACCATCAGTCATGACGAGGTTCCAGGGGCACCCCTCTCAGGCTCACAGAATATTTCCCTGGGATTTTCAGGAAAGCCTATTGTTAACGAAGTGTCAAAGCCAGTATCCCTAGGAGTTGGTCCATTGTCCCGTACCACAGACTTATTACTTACTAATTCATGTCCGGAAAATTTGCTTGGTATAAAGACATTGAAAGAACTAGGAGCAGTAATTTGTTGTTCTCCGGAAGGAGTGCGATTGTTTTTACGTGATTTCAAAGGACATTATGTGTTGAAAGATTTTGATCCCGGACTCCAGAATGTACCACAGTATTTATGGGCACGAGGTCCGACTGATGTAGGTTACATGCACATTACGCCACACAGAGTCACTCTCAAACCAGGAGTTGTACTGCCACGAATCCGACAATACAAGTTACCACCTGACGCCGTAGTAGCATTACTGAAAATTGTTGACGAACTCATTGCACAAGGAGTGGTTGTAGAAACTGATTCAAATGTATGTAATTCACCTGTCATCCCTATTCTTAAACAAACTGACCCAAATGCACCACCAGTCTACAGACTAGTGATTGACCTCCGAGAACTGAACAAATGCATAATACCCCAGTACCCAGTGGTCCCAGACATTTCTTCATTACTGACTGCAATTGATTCCGAGGCAGCGTTCTTTACTGTAATTGATCTAAAGAACGCCTTCTTTAGTGTCCCAATTCATCCAGAGAGCCAATACCTTTTTGGATTCTGTTTAAATGGACGCAGCTTCAAATTCACGAAGGCTCCTCAAGGATTCACAGAAAGTCCTAGTATTTACAGTCAAGCATTAAAAAGACAACTAGACAGTATTCACATGCCTGCCAACACTGCACTGCTCCAATATGTGGACGATATCCTGATCACAGCACGAACAGAAAAAGACTGCGAACATGCATCACTGATAGTCTTATACTTTCTGGCAGACAAGGGGCACAAAGTGTCCCCTTCAAAGTTGCAATTCTGTGCACAGCAAGTGGTATACCTTGGACACTTGCTGTCCAAGAGGGGTAGACAGCTGACACAAGACCGCATTCAGTTAATTGCCAATCTTTCACAGCCCAAGACACAAAAGGAAGTACAGGCCTTCATTGGCCTCACTTCTTACTGCAGACAATGGATTCCTCAGTATGCATATCTAGCAAAACCACTCATACAGTGAACATGGACAGAAGCATACCCAGTCCCAGATTACACTGCTGTAACCACTGCCAGGCAGTTGGTTCGAGAATTCTTTCCACGGTACGGCTTGCCCCGTGTCATGTACTCAGATAACGGTCAGCCATTCTCCTCTGAATTAATGAAACAAGTATCTCTTCTGTTAGGGTACCAGTGGAAGTTCCATTGTGTACGGCACCCAGAGGCAGCAGGCCTTGTCGAAAGGCATAATCAGACACTTAAGACGAAATTAGCGAAAGTCTGTGCAGAAAAAGGCGTGGATTGGATGGTAGCCTTGCCGGTTGCCCTCTTTTACATGCGTATGGTAGCTCATTCCAGAACAGGATTGTCCCCGTACGAGGTGGTTTTTGGTAGACCGCCGAATATGTGGGGTACGCCTATACCAAAAAGGATTACCGATGTTGACAGTAATATGCTGACAGATTACCTGGCTTCCTTGATGTCTGCACTCCTTTCTTGTCGTTCACAGGTTGTAGCTGCCTTCCCCGACAACACCCAAGTAAAGGAACATTCCATCGTTCCTGGTGATACCGTGCTGGTCCGGAACTTTGATCGTTCAAGTCCTCTCGAGCCCCGCTGGCGAGCACCGAAGCTGGTACTTCTCACAACGAGGACCGCCGTCAAGGTCGAGGGAAGAAAGGGCTGGATCCATGCCCAGCACGTTAAAAGATTCCATGGACACGGAACTGTAAACAAGATTAAGGACTGCCCAGATACCAGTGACTCGAAACTCCCTTTGCTAGAAAAGACTCTGCAACAGGAGTACAAATTAAAGCTGCGGTCTATTAAGTCAGACAGCGTTTAATTGTTTAAGTCCACCCTGTGGTGAATCGGTTAGACAGGTTCCTGACATGTATAAGATCGTAGACCCGAGTAGTAGACAGAGAGATAAGAAAGAGAAATACTGCAAGACCTTACGCAGCAGATGCATAGTAACTCTGATCATTATGTTTTTTCTAAGTATATCGATTATATGTATCAGCTTGACGCTACATGTTTTCTTTCCTCCTCTTGGTTCACATATACATTCCTCCTTCAACGACACTGTAGAGCACACATTCAGTGATCTGCCACCCCTTGAACTGTCATATCGACTAGCACTGCGCAACAACACTTTTATTCGCATGTTACACCATTCTCATCAGACCAGCAATGTAACGAATTGCTGGGTATGTGGCCGACTCCCACCTTATCAGAAAACAAAGGGAGTTTTGCCCCTCTTTCCTTATCCGTTTTCGCACAATGGTTCGTGCGGAGCATGGTTTGCTTTAATGTCATCAAAAGACAGAAAGTTCACAGATTCCCAGAGTGAACGGACCTGGGGAGACTTAAACATAGTAATGAATAAGGTATGTTTCCCAGATAAAGATGGTTTTCCCCAAAGAAAAGGAACAGATCTAGAAAATGAAGTATACGACCTAGGAAATGTTTCCCTTAACTTTATGATTCTGAATGTCCTGTCCGGGAAAAACACAGGTTCACCGTTCATAACAGTCTTACCAGTAAAAGGTGAATTATGCGTTAGAAAGAAAGGCTCAGTGCATTTAGGACAAAGTGATTGTAATACTGTGGTCGAGTTTAATGATAAAGGAAAGTCTACTTTCAAAGCTTCTCGCCATTCCTATTTCATCTGCGGTCAGACAGCCTATGTACGTCTGCCTTTAGGCTGGGGTGGGACGTGTTATATAGCGTTCCTACTGCCACCTTTTTTTCTAGCCCCATCCCATTATCATTGAGATTCACGACTAGTACATGTTAGACACAAGAGGGAGACCGAATCCCCTGTTGTCGATCAGACTGAGACAGCTCTGGAGCAATATACAGATTTCAATAAAGGATTCTTTTTCTTCATAGGTCCCGTCCAAAACAGTAAACTAATACGTAGGTTAACAAGAACTTTGGAAGCAGTAGTGAATGAGACTACTTCTGCTTTAGGAAACTTGAAAGAGGAGCAGTCTGCTATGAGACTTGTTGTTCTTCAGAACCGCCTTGTTCTTGACGTCATCCTGGCAAATAGGGGCGGGGCTTGTAGAGTGATCGGCTCCAGTTGTTGTGTGTTTATTCCTAATAACGCGCCATCCGTGTATGCAGCAATAACAAGACTCCATAAGATAGCTCACGAGATACACCAAAATCCAGGCACCTGGACTTTGTCCGGTTGGCTCTGGAGTGTGATATCAGCTTGGGGATGGAAAGTACTGTCATTCCTAGGAACAATACTACTAGTTATATTCAGTTGCTGTCTCTGTTTACAATGTGGCCCAGCGATTTGCGGCTTGTGTGCCACTGCCTGTATTCCCCGTCCACGTCCACGAGTACGAAAGAATAAAGATGAGCAAATGATGCTGCATGATCATATATGTGGTATCATGAATATCGATGTGTCCTGAAGGGCACATTAGGGAACAAGGAGGGAATGAGGAAATATAAATATTTCGTGGCCAGTGTGTCCCCTACATGCACCCTATGTCTGTACATGTACCCCATGTATGTCCATGTCACCATGTAATTCCCTTCTCATGCTTGTAATAATAGTGTCTCTACATTTCCGTCCCATGTTAACATGTCAGTTATCAGGCCCTCCATGAATGAAACGTTAATTCTGCACTGAGGCCTATGTTGCCAATGCATTCACATGGTACACGTTTTAATGTCGAGATGAAATCGTTCATCAGCCGAGCCAGGACCCGAATTCAGGCTCCAAGCTCCATGCCTCTTGACACTCTGAAAGCTGCAGTTTAGTTATGTACCCCTGACCTCTCACATACTTCCTGCTCAGCCGAGAGATGCCCAGCCTGGCCTGCCAAGACAGTATTTTGCCTACAGTTATCTGCTCGGCTCCATAGAAACACATTCCTGTCTAGTGAAAGGGGTAAACATATTCCGCCTGCAGAAGATAGGGCCTAGCCTTTCTGTCTCCATCCAAGTGAGTTACTGAACCCGTTTCCATAGGAGGCCCATGGCCCCACGCAATGCACGAAGAAATATATGCACACACTAGCATTTAGTTATGAGCAGCCTTTGCTCGAGCGACCTTTACTTCAGACAATACATCCTCCAAACACAAGATATCAGATAATGCCAGGGGTGCAGGTCGTTCTGACATCCAAGACTCCTCTACTAGCACTAAAAGTCAGCTTCCCCCAGCTCTCCCCAGTTACACGTCAATTCCACGTCATGACCAGTTTGCGCGCACAAGTAGGGTAAAGGTTCCTGCTGACCATGCAGACCCCCTCTATGCATCCACCCACCTATGACACACCTATGACTCATCAAGTGAACACCTCCTTGCGCGCCTCTTTCACGCCCATGTGCTCTTATCTCTCTCTTTCACTTGCTCCACCTGGAGTGCTCCGCCTTCTTTATTCAATCCAATGTATGTTTTACCTATATATAATGTGCTCTGTGAATAAAGATTTAGATGACGATCCTTCCTGATCCCTAGTGGAGATGGAACCCGATTCTCCTTTAGCTCGAGCTACTGAATAAAGCCCTTCTGAATCGGACACCACGGACTCTGCCTCTCATTATATGCATGATCCTAGTTAATGTATAGAAACTCCGATAGGGTAAATATTTTATTTACCACACTGTCCCTAAGGTTGGCCACGTCCTCTGCCCTGTCCACCGAACCGCCGTTGGAATGGGCGGTACGATTTCTTCGCTTCTTTTTGCTTCTCCAGGCCCAGATCGTGAGCGGTTTGGCCTCCGCCTTCATGCGGGCCATTTCGTCATCCGCATGTTTCCCAAAAAGGGTCTCGCCAGAAAATGGAAGGTTGGCTACCCTTTGCTGTGCGTCCGGTTTTAGTGACGTAAGGCGGAGCCAGGCGTGACGTCGCTGGTTAACTCCATGACAAAAACCATGTGCCGCTAATAGGGATGAGTCTGCTGCAGCGCTGATAATCTGATTCGCTACCAGCATACCTTCGTTTAGCACTTCCTGGAGGTCTTCCCGCTTCTCGCGAGGCAAGTGTTCCGCAAACTGCTGGAGGGAGTCCCAGAGGGCGCGGTCGTAGCGTCCCAACAAAGCCGTGGCACTTGCAGCCTCATATCACATCAATTTCCTGGAACTCAGAGCTGTTCCTCATAGAGGTCGCCGATGTTCCACATACTTTCCTTCCAGCTGAATCCATCCATCTAGACTCTTTATCCGGGGGAACCGTGGATGACGGGGTGGTGGCATGTTGTTTGCGGGCCGCCGTCACAATCACAGAATCCAGAGGAGGTTCCGGCCTTAGAAAGGCCGGGTCCGAATCGGGAGCCCTGTATTTTTTCAGCAATCTCGATGGGGCCGCCAGGCCCGGCACCAGAGGCAGCAGTGGACGAGACATGTGTTTCTGGTGCAGTGTCTCGAAAAGGACAGATGTCTTAGGCATGGGCACCGTCAAAGATATGCCCAATTTGGCAGCGCCTCTCAAAAGGACATCATGGAACGCAATTAGGTCATCAATCGGCAACACCCTTGTGTCCGGTGATCCCGACAAGGTCGGAGAATAGTCCCTGGTCCCTGAGGACCTCGTGCGAGATCTGTGCCTCCTATGGCGGTGTCTCGACCGAGTGGACGACCTTTGGTGCGATCGCTCCTTCCTCCTAGAGCGAGAGTGTGATCTCCCGGCCCGTGGACGCTCTACAGGTTTCCGTGGGGGCGTCTTCCTCGGTTCCTCCTGGGGTTTAGGTCTAGGGGACCCCTTAGGAGGTGTCGGCAGAGGGGGCAATCACGTCGACCGCGACGGAGGGACCGGGGGTATCACCGACCGAGGGGCAGGCCCATGCGGTGGAAGCGGTGGTAATGGTCGTCCTGGCCGAAGTGGAGGGTTGGTGGGAGGGTCCTCCTTAGGTACAGGAGGAGGGGGCGACTTAGGCCGAGTTGGGGTATACACCACTGAGTACATCGAGCCCGGTGACTCCTTCGGCGAAGGGGACTGTGACCCAGCCCCTTCAGCAGGCGATCGCTTTCTCTTGCGTCCTCCACTAGATCCAGCCTGACTTCTGGCGCCAGAACTCCTCTTGCGCCGCTTAGGAGCGTTGGAGCGACTCCTAGGCGCCGATCTCTTCCTTCTCGACGCTGAGCGTCGCTTTTCTGGCGTCGAACGTCGCAGCCGCAACGCGTCGAACGCCGCCTCTGCGACGTCGACCTCTTCTTCCTAGACGTCGAACGCCGCCTCCGCGACGTCAACCTCTTCTTTCTCGACGCCGCCTCCGCGACGTCGACCGTTCCATTCTCGACGACTAGCGTCGATTCCTCCTTCTTGAGGTCCTAGACGTCGAGGAGCCCCTCGACGCCGATCGTCGTCTCGACGGCGACCGGCGGTGTCACCTCGACGGCGAGCGCCGATGCCTGTCGCTCCGTCTTCGACGTCGATAGGTCGACGCAGACGTCGATGATGAGGATGAAGATGCAGTCGACGGTGGTCTCGACGGCGGTCTATCCAGGCCCTTCGACGTCGAATCTTCACGCCGTCTCGACCTGGAGCCCCGGGGAGATGGGGAACACACCGCCGTCATCCCTCTCGACGTCGTCGTCGATGCAATCGACGCCGACGGAGACCGGGCCCGTTTGCTGGTCTTCCTGCCTCTGGGGAGCCCCCCCAGAGGCCTCAGCAGAGAAAGAGGGAACCTTCCGAGCCTGCCCAGACCCACCTGCAGCCTGCAGTCGTCTCTCTTCAAGGCCTTGAAGCCTAATCTTCAGCCTGTCCCTCAGGGTCCTTGCTGAAAGTTGCTGGCAGATGTCACAATCATCAGGGACATGTGTGTCAGGGAGACAGACGATGCAGATGTCATGTGGATCACTCTTGGCCTTCTTCCTTCCACATGCTGGGCATTTGTCGAAAAGACCAGGCATTTTAGAGCCCTAGAAAGCCTGAACCAACACACAGGAGAGAAGAGAAGCACCAAGAAATATATACTCAAACACTTTTATCCAAAAAAGTGACAAAAATCCAATAAACCCTTGAAACAAGGGAGAGCTCAATGCCAGGGTCCTGTTAGCAGGAGCCGGAAAAAAGAACTAAAAGTAAGAGGGACCTGCTATGCATTCTGGGATACTGGGAGAAAGTTCTGGAAAGTTCTCTTAAAGGCACAGTATCCTATTTAAGCCACATAATGGCAGTCTATGGGGCTTGTCTGTCCATGCCTTCCACTCTATCATTCCAGAGTCTTTTACTGGTGGAGGCAAGTTTCTCTATGGTAGAAACTGGGCAGGCTGTGTTGTGTGTGGTATTGTTTGGTGGAATTTCTAGTTGAAGTACTGGACAGTATAGCCTGTGGATATAGGCTGCATTATTTGTCTTTAAATTCTCTCTTAAGTGTCTTTGCAGTTTCTGCATGATTTGACAACTTAAGAGATTATTTTTGATTGCCGGGGTCCACACACATGGGCGGGACTATTCACTAGATTATGACTATATACAGAGATCCCCTACTACAGAAGCTGACTTTTTGCACCTTACCTGGAACTGTGGGAGGGTGGCAAGATTCTGGGAGCAGGTGGTGCATCATATACTGGAAATGTCTGGGTCAGAAATACAATGTATACCGTTGGTGTGTCTCTTCTGTTATGTTCCTAAGGTGAAGGGGACTCTGAATAAATTTATACGCATTGCCTTGCTCATGGCCAAACGTCGGGTCGCTATAACGTGGGAAGGCACTCATATACCGAAGGTTGAACACTGGCTTAAGGACTTGGTGTATTGCAAAGAAAATTTGGAACTATGTGCAGAAGAACTCCCAACGTCGT
This sequence comes from Lissotriton vulgaris, assembly GCF_964263255.1. Lineage (NCBI taxonomy): Eukaryota > Metazoa > Chordata > Amphibia > Caudata > Salamandridae > Lissotriton > Lissotriton vulgaris. The sequence continues at coordinate 940,058,386 of NC_141699.1, forward strand.
CTAAACCCAAAGACATTTGGGAGCCTCTACGCCAATTTCTCCAGCAACAAGCCGCAGCTGGATCTCCAGCTGGGACAGATTGGTGCACTATGTGGCTATTTCCTATCACTCGTGGCGTTAGCTAAGGTCATTGTTTTGATATGTAATGATCATGCCTTTCCGGGTTGATCAATCACAAATGTTTTTGTTAGTTTTGAGTTGGAGCTACCTTGCATGGTAGCTATGCTGCCTCTTTTTTTTAACCCCTTCCATGCTGCCGCGATTCCCCTGGTGTGCTGTAAACAACACGAACAGGGGCGGGCCGTGACGAACCCCAGCCGTCATCAGCACACAAGCACCGTAGTGCATGACGGCTGGGGTTCGTCATCAGCATGTAAGGGGTTAAATGCAATAAAAAGTTTAAAAACAAACAAAAAAAAAAACCATTGTTGGTTCCACAGACGGTGCTTAAACTTTACCATGGGCAAAAAGATAAAGCAGCCAGAAACGGGCGAGGAACTAGTATCTACTTTGGATTTATTTTTCTTAAAAGCAACAAATGTCCTAACAAAGGAAATAGATTTGACTTAACAAAGGCTCTCATTGGGAGGGGTGGTAGATGGTTGGTGCTAACCCCCAAAGATCTGAATCTAGTAATCTACCTGGGGGCCTCATCGCAGATTTATCTAACACCATGATTTATGTGATACTACTATGCTATCTGCCAAGGAGGCCAGATGCAAAAGGAAAAGGGGCAGATTCAGAGACACGTTACCCATCAGAGCTAAAAGATCTAAGAAAGGTCCTGTCATGGGAACTCTGACTCCCAAATTATTTTGCAGGGCTTGCTGTTACCAAATATGGAAGATCTATATGAAAAATCGAAAAGTCTTCTGGTAACTTTTGTTAACCTTTATTATCCTTCCTAAAAAATATTGAATAGCAGGTAGTACAACTAGTTAAGAGGGGAGGGCAGACGGTACTAACAGTGCATGCTACGTAAGCCCCTAACAAACCTAATGCCCTGAATACACTCCCAAACCTATATTGAGCCTCCCATGACAGGGTGGTAAGGCAGGGGATAGAGGATTAGGGCCCTGAGCAACTCCTTATGTGGCAACTATGGATAACCGACAGCAAGGTAGTGTACCTAGAGGGGTGAAGAGGGTCCTAGGCCTACATCCTCAAGCCTGTCTGCTAAAAGACCTAATTTAAATCGATTCTGTTCTAGTGAAGAAGAGAAAAGGATAATACCAAGGGACTAGAGGGAGAATGGAGCGTTCCCTAACTAAGGGAGGGAGTAGAGCACAATTTATAATTCTCCCTCGGCATGGTCCCTGTATGTCATAGTACTCATTAATGTACCGGAGTTAAATTCTACACTACAAGAGACAACAGAGCAACTAATGGACAAAGCGCCCTACTGGCTGACGAAGCATGCTAGAGGAGGGCCATATATTCAGGGGCATCTCCTTATGGCTGGGAGAACCCCATTGGTAGGTCCTGGCTCAAAAAAAGATCATGGGGTATTGCATTGTAGTCAATTTTGATAGTACAAGATTAGTGGGGGATCTCTTAGGACTGCTCCTTCAATTGGAACACAGATTTATGCGCTACCGCTGGGTTCTTTTATAAACCCCAAGACATCTGTAGGTACCAGAAAAGGAGAGAAGGCAACAATGGCTCTCACTACATCAATTTCGCACCTCGAAGAGGTTTTTATGACTCCAGTGGGATCCATACTTTAAACCAGTTTGCCCAATTTGACAGCTTAGAAAGCTGTAATTGACTTCCCCTGATAGGAAACAAGGTCGAGCCTGAGAGGGTATGTACGCAATCAGGAACAAGGGAGGAGAATTAAAACGCAGAGGGGATAACGCAATTGAAGCTGATATCATGGAACATCGCAGGATATAGCGGCAAGAAAACCAATACAGACTGGATTAAAGAGATCATTAGACATGATATTGTTTGCTTTAAGGATTTCATCTCCCTGGTTGGTTATCTATCGTTCCAAACCCCGGTAGGGCAAAGGGAGGCCTAATAACATTAGCAAACACTGCTAAGATCAAAATCCTAATTGCATATGTAACAAGGACCCCCTGAAGAATTGAATTTCGTAATTCCTAGGTCAGGGAAAAGAACATGTTTGAGAGATAACAACCTAGGCAATTAAACACAGTAAATTACTTTAAGATCAAAAGATAAATACAAATGAACTACAGCTGCTAAAAAACACAGTTTTATTAGTTAGTTAACACAGGTAAAAAAGGTTCATTATAAGACACAAAATAGCAATAAAAATCTCATAGTACACTTGACAATCACAATTTGATATTTAACAGACATAAAAAAATATATATTGGCTAGGTGGCATGAAGATTCAATCTCTACGCGCGTTTCGGCGGCCAGCGCCTTCTTCCTGGAGCAGCCACACAATATCTATAGGTGGAGATATATATAACATACAATTATATCGTTTCTTACTCATATAAAATATATAAAACATGTAGCTAACTATTATGTATTTTATTTTAAAAAAAGAGAAGACAGTTTTTAGTAGCAGCTGCAGATTAAAAAGAACAACATTATAAATAGCGTTTATCTTGTCATTTCCTTATAAAAACTGAATTTTTTATACTCAAATTGGAAAGGAGTAAGGATTAATATTAAGGGTCATGATGAAACTAATGCATATAGTGTGCATATGTTTGATATTACTAAAGTGCGTTCTAGTTTATTAACTGAGGCCATGATTTGTAATATGCACTGCAATTTCAGTAAGTGATCAGGGGACCTAATAGATGGGGTGATAGTGCCCTGATCTCAAATGAAAGTATTTGTATTATTAAAAAGAAGGTTAAGGTTAAGATTCTTCAATCTGGCATAACAAAAAACACAATGTTAATCCCTGGATGGAACTTATACTTACTAAATAGAAATGTCAGCGGAGGATAGTTGGTTAAAATTAGATATTCAATTTCTCTTTTATCGATGTCGATTATGAAATAGCTAAGATCAAAAAATAGAGAGAGTCACATAGATGCTTACTAGAGTATAGAGGTCGTTGCCCTTTTCTATAGTCAATTGTATCCATTGTCATTTTACCTGATTATATAGATGTTTAAATGATCTAAGCCCGCCAACCGGAACCCTTTAGTGTGGATGAGTCCTGATAGGGAACGATCTTGAGGATCTAGATTCCGGATCTTTGTTATGGTGGGTAGAAGAGAAAATAGATGGGTGTTTGTTATCTATTTATTCGTATTGTTATTCTCTTAATTCATAGAGGGCATAGAAAAAAAGGGCTGATGTGCAGGACAATTAAGGTTCTTCGATATTCTGGGTGGCGGCATTTATTCTTACCTATTGCACTTTAGTTATTTCTTTTCAGTTGTTAGGTTGGACTTGCTCTTTTTTTGGGTCTATATTCTTCTTTGGTATAGTCCTAAACCTTTAGAAAAAAAAGCACATCAGAAGTACATTCTAATTGTTGCTACTTCTTTTTTAGAATAAATTATACCTTTTCTAATATCTTCCAGAGTCTTACCTAAAAATATTGGGTGTTTCTCTTTTCTATTTTCCAAAATATAGAGGATTTCTTGATCATCCAAAATATAGAGGATTTCTTGATCATCTATGATGTGGTGTTCAGGAGATTAAAAGATCTCCCTGCCTAGAATAAGTAGGATGGTATATTTAGTTAAAGGATAGAATAATTTACTGTATCTGAATCTTGGTATTTAATTTCTCAGGGTTTGCAAACGGAGTCTTACCTAATGATAATTGGCAGGGCTCTCTATGTCCGGCGGCGGGCGGTACGTCTCGTCGGGTGAAGAACGCGGAAACAAATGGTGGTCGAGTACCTGTTTAAAGGCGTATATATACGTCTTTACGAGGTCGCGTGATTCTCAGGAATTACTTGCACCTGTTTTACATTTGTAATCAGTTTCCTCTTTCGGTCCTTGGCGCGAAATTCGCGGAGTTAGCGGAGTTGTCAAACTTTAGGGGAAGCGGAGTTTTGTGAGCTCCCATCCCATTGGATGGTTGTTGCCTTGCGCTCACATGATAGGTTGTTCTGATGTAAATAAAGGGCAGCATTGGTGGAAAAAGCACACCAGCCGAGTCTGTTTTCCTCGTTTCGCATAATAGGTTGCTTTGGTGTAAACAAGGGGCAGCATTGGTGGATAATATATACAAGCCGAGTGTGTCTTCCTCGTTTAAATAAAAGCAAAGATTCCACCAAACATCAGTAGGAGTTAAGAGCTGAATTAATTTCGATATCATTACTGTTTGAAGTGGCAAAGTTAGATGGATGATACATGATTATTTTTAGCGCGTAGTGCATTATTTAAAAAAATGAATTAAGCTAGATTTTCTTTTAAAGGGCTGCTATTGTAATCGATGTACAGATCAGTAACCCTCGAGATTTAGTACCGTATCATATTTTAGATAGGACATAGGGTAAAGAACTAATAACAGTGGTTTAGCGGAGTCAAAAACAACGGAGTTTTTTGAACTTTCGCCGAATGGGGTGTTTGTTCATTGTGCTCACATCAGTGGTTACTTTGATGTAGACAAAGATGGTATTGGTGGAAATCACACATAATGTGAATCTGCTGTCCTCTTTTAAATGTAAACAAGGAATTCTAACATGTATTTGGAAAGGGAGGAATAACGATCGAAAATTATTAATGTAAAATTTTTTTCCCTAGATTGATTAATATATTACATTTATTTTTATATCATTGTATTTAAAGATGGGAGAAGCAAAAATTTTTTTTTAATTTTTAAAGGTTATTACAAAATTAAATGTACAGTTCGGGGAGATTCTTTAGGGGTTTGTTAGTCATGCCTCCAATATGTTGGAAGTCAAAACCGGTACAAAACAGTCTCAGTGCATGTCGGACTTAGGTATTATATCATGAAATGATGTATCACTAAAGAGGGGTTATTTCATCTTTTAATCTAGTGTGTTCGTTCAAACAGGAGGCACAGGTGGGAGTGTGTTTTAAATTATTGCGTTTTCCCACGGGATTTCACTATTCAGGCCCTGTCGAAAAGAATTAAAAACAAATATCCAAAAGACTTCTCTTTTCTTTCGAATGGACATGCCTCCTTTTGATTCTGGGACATGGATTTTTTCTAAAATCCTCCATTTGAAGTCGTCGGCATGATGACCTTTATCTAAAAAATGTTTGACCATTGGGCATGCAGTTTTTTTGGTTTTTATCGCTGAACGATGTTCGTTCAGGCGTGTCTGAATTGCTCTTGAGGTCTCACCTACGTATCCTTGAGGACAAGGACATTGGATAAAGTATATGACATTGCTTGTTTTGCAGTTCCACATTTCCTGTGCTTTGGTTTTGTGGCCATTGTATTCAAATTCCTCACCTAATAAAATGTTACAACATGATTTGCATGATGAACATGGAAAAGTTCCTTTTAAGGGGTGATTAGTCAAGATTGAGCGCTGAATATGGGTGTCATTTTTGGTATTCTTGGCAAATCGGGAATGGACAATAAACTCTTTTATATTTTTATTTCTCCTGTGTGCGAAAATCGGTTTCATCAATCTTTGGTCGTTCGTACAGTTACTGTTTAGTATATGCCAATTGGAGTTTATGACATGTCTTACTTTCTCATTTATTGTTGAGTGCCTTGTGACACAAACTATTTGGTCATTGGGTTTGGTGGGTTTTGTTTTTAGAAGACAGTCTCTGTCATAGTATCGCGCCCGTTTATAGGATTCCCTTATTAATCGGTGGGGGTAACCTCTCTCGATAAACTTAGTCCGCATTACCGCTGCTTGTTTGTCGAAATCTCTTACATTTGTACAGTTACGCCTAACGCGTAGGAACTGTGAGAATGGGATGCTATTTTTTTGGGTACGTGGATGAAAGCTTTGATAATGAAGTAAAGTATTTCTTGCTGTGGGCTTTATGTGAAGATCTACTTCTAAAGTCCCAGCATTGTCTAAAATTTCTATATCTAGAAATTCGACTTTTTTGTTACTCACGTGGGAGGTAAAGTTGAGGTTAGGATTGGCTCCATTTATCCAATCAAGGAATTCTGTTAGAGTTTCTCTCCCATCGGTCCAGATAAAGAAGATGTCATCAATGTATCTGGACCAATGGGAGATTGACTCGTAAAAGGGTGCAACTTCGTTGTGTACAAATTCTTTTTCAAATGATGCCATAAAGATATTAGCTATGGATGGGGCCACTGAAGCACCCATGCTTACACCCTTTATTTGACGATATAAATGATTGCCAAATTCAAAAACATTCTCTGTTAATACAATTTCGAGACATGCAAGCAAGAATCTTTTTGGGCAAGGGATTTGGTGTAGATCAATGAACCAACTAGTGGTTTTCAGCGCGTCCATAAGGGGGATGTTGCTATATAGAGACTCCACGTCCATTGTGACCAACAGGTCATTATTTGAATTGAAGGAAATTCCTTCAATCTTCTGTATTATATGACCTGTGTCCCGAATGTAAGATTCTATTTTAGGGACAAAAGGGCGTAGATAATTATCTACATATTTGGAAAGTGGCTCGGTAGCTGTACCTATTGTGGAGACTATGGGTCTATAGGGGGGGTTGTTGGCATCCTTATGGATCTTTGGCAGACCATAAATGCAGGCAATTTTTCCTTGGTTATGATTCAGATAATCAAATTCTTTACCATTGATAAAACCATCTTCTAGGGCGGATTTGGTTAGGGACATAATTCTTTTCGATAGATTAATTGTAGAGTGAACTTTGAGGGGGACGTAGAAGGTAGGGTCATTTAGCATTTTAAGCATGTTTACTTCATACTCTGAAGTATCAACTATAACAATTCCTCCACCTTTATCGCATCCTTTGATGGTAAGGTCTTTATTATTGGACAAGGATATTAGGGCTTGATGCTCTTCTCTCTCTAAATTGTAAATAGGTTTGGGGATGTATCTGAGGGCTTGATCCAATTTTCGTAGTACTACTAATTCAAAAGTGGCAACTTCAGGTCCCAATTGTTCGAGACCTGGACAAAAAGTAGAAGGGAGGCAGAGTGGTTTGATGGAGGAACTATCTTCATCTGTTGGTGTATTTGAAGCAAAAAATTTTTTTAGGCGGATTTTACGAAAAAAAGAAATGATATCACAGTGAAGTTCAAACAAATTTATGGTAGAGTGTGGGACATATGATAGTCCTTTGGATAGTAGGTTTGTACTGTGGTTATCTAGCTCTGTCTTGGTTAGGTTGAAGATTGGGATTATGTCCCTTGCTTCCAATATTGTCTGCTTCTCGTTTCTCGCACAAATTGCGGTTCTTCCTGTTGGTAGTGGTGTTGAGGTTGGTAGTTGCCTCTCGGCTGACCCTGGAAGTGTACTCTGGGGCGTCCCCGTCCCCCTCTGCGGTTCCCTAAAAAAGGCTGCCTACGGGTGCCTCTGTTTGGAGTTTGATTGTAAAGTATTTCAGAGTCATAATATCCCTCATTGCTTTCGTTTTCAGAATCAGAAGTTTCTGAAAAAGTATTTACTCGCTGGTTCTGTGGTTGATTTTCTCTAGTATCGGTAGTGTAATGATTTTGTTGGTAGAAGTCAGGTCTTAAATAAGGATATGTATTTTCGATAGTAGCATATCTCTTATCTTTCATCAATTTATCATTTTTCCTTTTTTCTAAATAGCTTGTAAATGATTCTATTTCTTTATTACATTCCTCTATCTTCTTCATGGCTTCATCTACGTGGCCTATTCTTTTCAGTTTAGATTCTAATTCTTCTACTTCAGACCTTACTTCTGCAGCTAACTCTTTTGCGGTCTCAACGATGAGCATCATCAGATCCCTAGAGCATCTGCTGGCTATTCTGCTCCATTTGTCCAGAAAGGCCTTGTGTTGAACAAATAAGCCGGGGACATTTCTTACTCTTAGGCCCATGGGAATGATACCCAGCCTAAGGTAGGCCAGCATGAATTCCCCATGTGCCTCAATTCTTTTTAATTTCTTTTTTAGATCTAAGAGTTTTTTAGTGTCATCATTGTGTAGATTAGAGTTTGAAGAGGAGGCACCAAAGGAGGATGGTATACCTACCAGTGTTTCAAATTCTTCGTCTGTGAAACCGAAGGTTTTTTGAAGTGCCATATTGATATTAATGTGGGATATGATATAGAGATAAATGTAAGTAGATGGATTTCTACAAGGAAATGACAAGAGGGAATAGAATGATATACTGGATTGATAAATGAGAAACAGCCCTACACAGACAAGCTGTGGGTAAACAATTGCATATGTAACAAGGACCCCCTGAAGAATTGAATTTCGTAATTCCTAGGTCAGGGAAAAGAACATGTTTGAGAGATAACAACCTAGGCAATTAAACACAGTAAATTACTTTAAGATCAAAAGATAAATACAAATGAACTACAGCTGCTAAAAAACACAGTTTTATTAGTTAGTTAACACAGGTAAAAAAGGTTCATTATAAGACACAAAATAGCAATAAAAATCTCATAGTACACTTGACAATCACAATTTGACATTTAACAGACATAAAAAAATATATATTGGCTAGGTGGCATGAAGATTCAATCTCTACGCGCGTTTCGGCGGCCAGCGCCTTCTTCCTGGAGCAGCCACACAATATCTATAGGTGGAGATATATATAACATACAATTATATCGTTTCTTACTCATATAAAATATATAAAACATGTAGCTAACTATTATGTATTTTATTTTAAAAAAAGATTGATACTTCAGAGTATGAAGTAAACATGCTTAAAATGCTAAATGACCCTACCTTCTACGTCCCCCTCAAAGTTCACTCTACAATTAATCTATCGAAAAGAATTATGTCCCTAACCAAATCCGCCCTAGAAGATGGTTTTATCAATGTTAAAGAATTTGATTATCTGAATCATAACCAAGGAAAAATTGCCTGCATTTATGGTCTGCCAAAGATCCATAAGGATGCCAACAACCCCCCCTATAGACCCATAGTCTCCACAATAGGTACAGCTACCGAGCCACTTTCCAAATATGTAGATAATTATCTACGCCCTTTTGTCCCTAAAATAGAATCTTACATTCGGGACACAGGTCATATAATACAGAAGATTGAAGGAATTTCCTTCAATTCAAATAATGACCTGTTGGTCACAATGGACGTGGAGTCTCTATATAGCAACATCCCCCTTATGGACGCGCTGAAAACCACTAGTTGGTTCATTGATCTACACCAAATCCCTTGCCCAAAAAGATTCTTGCTTGCATGTCTCGAAATTGTATTAACAGAGAATGTTTTTGAATTTGGCAATCATTTATATCGTCAAATAAAGGGTGTAAGCATGGGTGCTTCAGTGGCCCCATCCATAGCTAATATCTTTATGGCATCATTTGAAAAAGAATTTGTACACAACGAAGTTGCACCCTTTTACGAGTCAATCTCCCATTGGTCCAGATACATTGATGACATCTTCTTTATCTGGACCGATGGGAGAGAAACTCTAACAGAATTCCTTGATTGGATAAATGGAGCCAATCCTAACCTCAACTTTACCTCCCACGTGAGTAACAAAAAAGTCGAATTTCTAGATATAGAAATTTTAGACAATGCTGGGACTTTAGAAGTAGATCTTCACATAAAGCCCACAGCAAGAAATACTTTACTTCATTATCAAAGCTTTCATCCACGTACCCAAAAAAATAGCATCCCATTCTCACAGTTCCTACGCGTTAGGCGTAACTGTACAAATGTAAGAGATTTCGACAAACAAGCAGCGGTAATGCGGACTAAGTTTATCGAGAGAGGTTACCCCCACCGATTAATAAGGGAATCCTATAAACGGGCGCGATACTATGACAGAGACTGTCTTCTAAAAACAAAACCCACCAAACCCAATGACCAAATAGTTTGTGTCACAAGGCACTCAACAATAAATGAGAAAGTAAGACATGTCATAAACTCCAATTGGCATATACTAAACAGTAACTGTACGAACGACCAAAGATTGATGAAACCGATTTTCGCACACAGGAGAAATAAAAATATAAAAGAGTTTATTGTCCATTCCCGATTTGCCAAGAATACCAAAAATGACACCCATATTCAGCGCTCAATCTTGACTAATCACCCCTTAAAAGGAACTTTTCCATGTTCATCATGCAAATCATGTTGTAACATTTTATTAGGTGAGGAATTTGAATACAATGGCCACAAAACCAAAGCACAGGAAATGTGGAACTGCAAAACAAGCAATGTCATATACTTTATCCAATGTCCTTGTCCTCAAGGATACGTAGGTGAGACCTCAAGAGCAATTCAGACACGCCTGAACGAACATCGTTCAGCGATAAAAACCAAAAAAACTGCATGCCCAATGGTCAAACATTTTTTAGATAAAGGTCATCATGCCGACGACTTCAAATGGAGGATTTTAGAAAAAATCCATGTCCCAGAATCAAAAGGAGGCATGTCCATTCGAAAGAAAAGAGAAGTCTTTTGGATATTTGTTTTTAATTCTTTTCGACAGGGCCTGAATAGTGAAATCCCGTGGGAAAACGCAATAATTTAAAACACACTCCCACCTGTGCCTCCTGTTTGAACGAACACACTAGATTAAAAGATGAAATAACCCCTCTTTAGTGATACATCATTTCATGATATAATACCTAAGTCCGACATGCACTGAGACTGTTTTGTACCGGTTTTGACTTCCAACATATTGGAGGCATGACTAACAAACCCCTAAAGAATCTCCCCGAACTGTACATTTAATTTTGTAATAACCTTTAAAAATTAAAAAAATTTTTTTGCTTCTCCCATCTTTAAATACAATGATATAAAAATAAATGTAATATATTAATCAATCTAGGGAAAAAAATTTTACATTAATAATTTTCGATCGTTATTCCTCCCTTTCCAAATACATGTTAGAATTCCTTGTTTACATTTAAAAGAGGACAGCAGATTCACATTATGTGTGATTTCCACCAATACCATCTTTGTCTACATCAAAGTAACCACTGATGTGAGCACAATGAACAAACACCCCATTCGGCGAAAGTTCAAAAAACTCCGTTGTTTTTGACTCCGCTAAACCACTGTTATTAGTTCTTTACCCTATGTCCTATCTAAAATATGATACGGTACTAAATCTCGAGGGTTACTGATCTGTACATCGATTACAATAGCAGCCCTTTAAAAGAAAATCTAGCTTAATTCATTTTTTTAAATAATGCACTACGCGCTAAAAATAATCATGTATCATCCATCTAACTTTGCCACTTCAAACAGTAATGATATCGAAATTAATTCAGCTCTTAACTCCTACTGATGTTTGGTGGAATCTTTGCTTTTATTTAAACGAGGAAGACACACTCGGCTTGTATATATTATCCACCAATGCTGCCCCTTGTTTACACCAAAGCAACCTATTATGCGAAACGAGGAAAACAGACTCGGCTGGTGTGCTTTTTCCACCAATGCTGCCCTTTATTTACATCAGAACAACCTATCATGTGAGCGCAAGGCAACAACCATCCAATGGGATGGGAGCTCACAAAACTCCGCTTCCCCTAAAGTTTGACAACTCCACTAACTCCGCGAATTTCGCGCCAAGGACCGAAAGAGGAAACTGATTACAAATGTAAAACAGGTGCAAGTAATTCCTGAGAATCACGCGACCTCGTAAAGACGTATATATACGCCTTTAAACAGGTACTCGACCACCATTTGTTTCCGCGTTCTTCACCCGACGAGACGTACCGCCCGCCGCCGGACATAGAGAGCCCTGCCAATTATCATTAGGTAAGACTCCGTTTGCAAACCCTGAGAAATTAAATACCAAGATTCAGATACAGTAAATTATTCTATCCTTTAACTAAATATACCATCCTACTTATTCTAGGCAGGGAGATCTTTTAATCTCCTGAACACCACATCATAGATGATCAAGAAATCCTCTATATTTTGGATGATCAAGAAATCCTCTATATTTTGGAAAATAGAAAAGAGAAACACCCAATATTTTTAGGTAAGACTCTGGAAGATATTAGAAAAGGTATAATTTATTCTAAAAAAGAAGTAGCAACAATTAGAATGTACTTCTGATGTGCTTTTTTTTCTAAAGGTTTAGGACTATACCAAAGAAGAATATAGACCCAAAAAAAGAGCAAGTCCAACCTAACAACTGAAAAGAAATAACTAAAGTGCAATAGGTAAGAATAAATGCCGCCACCCAGAATATCGAAGAACCTTAATTGTCCTGCACATCAGCCCTTTTTTTCTATGCCCTCTATGAATTAAGAGAATAACAATACGAATAAATAGATAACAAACACCCATCTATTTTCTCTTCTACCCACCATAACAAAGATCCGGAATCTAGATCCTCAAGATCGTTCCCTATCAGGACTCATCCACACTAAAGGGTTCCGGTTGGCGGGCTTAGATCATTTAAACATCTATATAATCAGGTAAAATGACAATGGATACAATTGACTATAGAAAAGGGCAACGACCTCTATACTCTAGTAAGCATCTATGTGACTCTCTCTATTTTTTGATCTTAGCTATTTCATAATCGACATCGATAAAAGAGAAATTGAATATCTAATTTTAACCAACTATCCTCCGCTGACATTTCTATTTAGTAAGTATAAGTTCCATCCAGGGATTAACATTGTGTTTTTTGTTATGCCAGATTGAAGAATCTTAACCTTAACCGTCTTTTTAATAATACAAATACTTTCATTTGAGATCAGGGCACTATCACCCCATCTATTAGGTCCCCTGATCACTTACTGAAATTGCAGTGCATATTACAAATCATGGCCTCAGTTAATAAACTAGAACGCACTTTAGTAATATCAAACATATGCACACTATATGCATTAGTTTCATCATGACCCTTAATATTAATCCTTACTCCTTTCCAATTTGAGTATAAAAAATTCAGTTTTTATAAGGAAATGACAAGATAAGCGCTATTTATAATGTTGTTCTTTTTAATCTGCAGCTGCTACTAAAAACTGTCTTCTCTTTTTTTAAAATAAAATACATAATAGTTAGCTACATGTTTTATATATTTTATATGAGTAAGAAACGATATAATTGTATGTTATATATATCTCCACCTATAGATATTGTGTGGCTGCTCCAGGAAGAAGGCGCTGGCCGCCGAAACGCGCGTAGAGATTGAATCTTCATGCCACCTAGCCAATATATATTTTTTTATGTCTGTTAAATGTCAAATTGTGATTGTCAAGTGTACTATGAGATTTTTATTGCTATTTTGTGTCTTATAATGAACCTTTTTTACCTGTGTTAACTAACTAATAAAACTGTGTTTTTTAGCAGCTGTAGTTCATTTGTATTTATCTTTTGATCTTAAAGTAATTTACTGTGTTTAATTGCCTAGGTTGTTATCTCTCAAACAAGATCAAAATCCTAAACATTTTCAACAACTCGCCGTATTTCCATTACCTGGTCTGAGGGACAGGGTGAGTGGTCGTAAATTATTATAACAACCATTTTGGGCATCTGATATATGTAGTGGAAGAAGTTGAAAAGGAAATTGAGATAACTTCCCATCCTCCTAAACCTTTGAAAATAATATCAATAGGAGATTTTAATATCAAGAACTGCCAAATAGTTGAACAACCCATCTGTGCAATATCAGATTCGGACGGAGACCTGATTACACATTTTATCCACTCATCCTACAGTAACGCCCTAAAAGACTTTTGATCACCTGGAACTTAATGGTTGGTAATGGGATAAACGCGAATATTGGACACATGGACGAAATCTTAAAAAAAGGTAGGCAAAGGGTCAACCATAGTTTATATTATTATTTCAGAGAAGGCATAAAAACGTGAAGGTATTGCTCACAAGACTTTAGTTATCACGCCCCCTGACTTGTGTATTAAGATGGAAAGGATTCACCAGTTTGATGGGAAGGAAAGTACCCAGGCCAATTTTATACAGGAAAAATAGTTACACATTAAAGTAGGTCAGAGTGGATAAGGCTAACTTACTCGCTTTTTTTTGTCATCTAAGAAACGTGAGGTTATGACCTGTTTAGATGACCTAGCGTCCCCGATTCAGGTGCTAGTGATATTTAAAGATAGTCTAATTGGCATTAATCAGTTTTTAGCCTGCCTTTCAACTACCTCAGTGTGTCCATCAACTTGATAGTTTGATAGCAATTGCTCTATGGCACTAGCAAATTTCCGCACAGTCTTGAAAGGGGTTCCAAAAAATATCCAACTTGTTAGGTCCCTTCGGGCCAGGTACAAAGAAACAAGAGACCACAGATTGACATACCTGAGAGAGGAAGCTTGGGAGAGCCTAAAGCAAGCCTCAGAGAGAAACCACAATACTGGGTTTTGAAAGATCGTAAATAATCCTTTCTTAAAAGATACAGTGGAACCGTCCCTAGACACAGGCTTTGAGGAAGATGTGTGGGTTAAATATTTTCAAAATGTTTTTCAAATTAATGAGGGGTTAATCAACCACGTGGATTCCCTCAAGGATAAATAAGCTCTAATAATAATACTAATAATAATAATAATGTTCTAATAATGTTCTTTGAAGTGGCAGATGTAGAACAAGCTCTGCAGCAGGCACGTCCCCTGAAGGCCCTCTGGCTCGATGGTGGTACCTGTTGACATCTTTTCAACCAACATGTCACTGTGGGCCCAACTACTGGCAAATGTCTTTAATTCTATAGTAAAAACTGCACCGCCACCTTCATGGACTCACTCAATTATACGGATTTTTAAAAAGGGAGACGCATCTAACCCAATAAATGCTAAGCCTAACCACCTAATTGATTGCTCAGCAAAATTATGGGACGCCTACTGCTAAACAGGTTAGAAGAATGGTCAAGGGGAAAAGAAGATTTTATCGGAGGCTCAATATGGGTTCAGGAAAGGTAAAGGTAACATTGACCAATGTTTGAATTTAATGATGGTGACTGCTAAATATACTATGCGAAACAAGGTCAACTCTGTATGGCCTTTATTGACCTCTCCTACACGTTCAACTGCATGGCCCATAGCAAGCTATGGGGCATCATGGAAAGCATGGGAGTAGAAGAACTGATAATCTCTTTCCTAAGGCAGCTGTACGGGAGAGCCATGGCATGTAACAATGTCACCTGCAATTATGGTCTGAATACTCATGTAAAGCGCTCCGATACCTCCGGGTCTAGCCAGCGCTATATAAAACCTTTAAAATAAAAAGTGTGCGGTATGGGAAACAAGGGGAATGTAAAAAAACCTTTAATATCGAAAAGGGCATAAGACAAGGCTTTGTCCATGCCCCTTTTTTATTTGCCCTTTATACTAATACATTGGAATCTGTATTGGTGGAGAGTGGGTAGGTATCCCATATGTAGAATGACGCATTGCTCTTGGCTAGAACTCCAAGGGCACTACAGAGACACCTAGAGGAATATATACGCTTTATGGCAAGCTTAGACCTACATGTTAACGAGACTAAAACAGTTGTCTTAATTGCAGAGTTCTTCATATGTAACAGAAGAGTATAAGTGGTGGATACGTTTTCTTATCTGGGAGTTCTTTTTGATCGCAAACTAAATTGGAAGGACATGGTGACAAACAGGCAGTTTTATGGAAAAAAAACATCGTAACAATTTTTGGGATTTTCAAAAAAATGAGGCTAAAATCCTATCCTGGAGATGCTTAAGATGTACTCGGCTAAAGCAAAGGCTTTTGCTACATATGGGGCTGCAATTTGGCGTATGGCGAAAGTCGGAGAGCGTGGAGGACGCTTTTTGTAAAAGACTATTATCTGCCCCCTGCGCTTGCTTGAATTTCATCTGCCACACTGTAGTAGGTTTACCTTTCATCAGTGATGTGATTAAACTGGCCCCTATATAACTGTGACACTCAATATGAAAAAGGGAAAGTGTCAAATTGAACCAATCAGTGGTAACAGATGTTCTAAAAATGGACCATGCACTTAGAATTCCATGATCAAGTTATATAAAGATCACTTTGACATTGTTAGGCCTCCGTGAACTGTATGATCCCCTTCATTGTGTGTCACCTTCCCGAAGTGTAAACTAAAATAACTAATTTTGGCTAAGGCAGCAAATGACAGAGCAGTCAAAAACAAATGTAAAAGCACAATCATTTTATATAAGATGGTACCTTCTTGTAAAGCACAGCACACTCATCTGGGCTTTGTTAAAAACTAACAAGATCGATTCATTTTGATACGATTCCATTTAAACCTTATTCCACTTATGATTGGTTTCCCTGAAAATATATAATTCTTTTAATCAGCTGTCGCCCTGTCCTTGTGATGAAAAATCTACACAAACTATTATGCGTTTGTATTCTTTAGCTTTAAATATACATTAGAAAAATATATACATTGGTGACTTTCTACGCAAATATGGATTTATACAGTGTCTGCCAGCTCTATCTTTTATACAGAAACTAGACTATGTTTGTCTGTTACACCATTGCTCATTTTCTATGAGCAGTTATTAAAAGTCACCGATTGTTATAGTCATGATGATTCTCACTAGGATAAGTATTTTTTTTTAGCCCTGTCTGTCTTGCAAACAGCCTACTATAATAGGATGACATAAAAGTTTAACTGACTAGAGGAAACACGGGGCTTAGACGTTTATACTATTTTATAAGATCTGAATCCGTATGAGACAGGATATAGATGAATTACATTTCTGACTGTAATAGGCTGCTTGCTTAGGGCATTGTTTATTCATTGCACCTTCTCTGGAGCCCAGTGAATTTTATTAACCAGAATTTTACTTAATTAAGTTCTGTTTACTTTTAGAAATGTTTATGTATTTATTGTATTTTTATACTTTTAAATGATGCGGAATAAAGTTGCTTGACAGACTGATAATTTAAATTTATTTGGGGCCTCGTTAATAAATAATGAACATGAACTGTTACTGCTCTGAGATGGAGTACACCTGATCAGTAAGGATTGTCTTTTTTCCCCTGTGGCACTCCTTTAGGGACTTTCAAGTATTTGTTTTGTTTAGCTCTTATAGATTATGTACATTTTTAAACGAATTCTTGTTAATTTGTCTCTGCCTTTGTTTTTTTACATCTGTGATACAGTCTAACTCATCTGATTAAGCATGCATTTGAAAAAAATTCCAAACTATTAAAACACCTTGTTTACAGACCGATTGAATACATTTATTACAACCATATAATACATTTTTTTAAACCTTAGGCTGCTGTGTTTCTTTGTGCTTGGTGTGACTCGTTTTGATGTATTCTCCTGGTGTTCGTAAATCAAAAGTTAAAAGCACTATTATTCAGAGGGACTAGACCACTGTACAACAGTAAACTACTGATGCTCAGGTAAAACAAAAAATGACACTACAGTACTGCTGCAGTTAAGCTAAAATAAAAACACACCAGCAACAGTTTTAAAGTGGAAGATACCACTTTGATATTTTATTAGAAATTTTCCAAGGCTCAAAAGGCTGATTTTAAGCATCACTAGAGTAAGTAGCCTATAGTATACATATCGTGGTATATACATACATGTTGTACGTTTTAAATTATAACAAAGCTTCATTTGCATACTGAATACATACAGACAAAAATCTGTGACAGTGTTCATGTTAGAATCATTAGCCTCCAATTGCAGTAATAGTTCAGTATCAACTCCCTGGCAAAACGTAACCTTCTCATGCTTTCCATTTACCAGCAGATATTGTATTTAAGGATTAATTCATGATGTTCATCCACACTTTGAAGAAATCCATATGTCATAAAGAAGCCTAGATTTAGGTTAGATGTCAATAGCTTCCAATGTTTTTGTGTGCAGCAGATGTAAATATATTTCTTAATGCTAAATTAATTGCTCCCTGGGACTCCCATATTTGGGTAACAGAAGCGATTACGCATTTAATGATATTGTTGCACGCAAGTTTCTAAACTATGTTCGTTCCTTCTGAAAGTAAGTCAGTATTTTGTTGCAGTTGAACCACAATCCTATCTTCATTTATTTCATCTTCATCACTGCTATTTGTATCTTGGTTGTCATCATCCTCGTATTCAGAAGAATCTACAACATTCTGATGTGAATCTGACATTGCCCCAAACGACTGAGTACTAATGGACGTTAGGGGTCTAATCAAGGGTGTGTGCTCAGTGACGACTTCATCTTCTTGACTACTGTCTGAATCGGTATCCGAGTCCCCTTGAGATGGAACAACTTTCTGTTTACAAACTGGACAAGTCTTCTTTGTTTTAGTTAACCAGGGGTCCACACACTTGCAGTGATAGGCTGTCAGATAAAACAGAAATGACAAAATGTCAGATGCATGTTTTGGTATGAGTTACACATTAATGACGTGCAGGAAACAATCTATGTTTACGTATACAATTCTTAAAATTTCTTTGAAATACTTTTATAGAGCCATATTTGAAAAATAATATAGTAATCTTAGGTCTAGTCATCTTTTGTTGCAGTGACAGGAACTGTACAAGTGCAGTTTACAAATGTGGAGAAGAGGTTTGGACTGGAAAGGATATTCAATAAGGATTCCCATGAAGAACAGTTACAGTTGAGGGGCCTTTTTGTCATAATGGATTTTTTTTTTATTGATGGCCCAAAGTACTTAATAAAATAGCTAGACCATTTTTTTTTAAAGAGGCAAGACAAAAATACTAAGTGGTCACTGACCATGAAACCGAGCTGTACTTAAAAGGTTTCATAAAGAAACCTGGCCCATCTGGTTTGGAGACTGAATTTACCCCTTCCGTGCGGAGCATATTTCCCTGCTGTGCAGGGGGGCGAGGGTGCCCGCACAGTGCCCCGGTGCTCATGACTAGCTCAGCTCGTCATGAGGCACGGTGCTACGGTGCTCTTGACGAGCTAAGCTCATCATGACCACACCTGTTCCCGTGGAACGCTCAGCACAGCAGCGGAATTATCCCCCCATGTGAGCGTTCCACGGCTCATGACGAGCTCAGCTTGTCATGAGCACCGGAGCGCCGGGCCTCATGTCAAGCTCAGCTCGTCATGAGCATGGAAAAGGTTAAGGTAGAAGCCCTTACTAAACACATTAAACGATCTCCCAAGTGACAGCCCTGTAGAGTTTGAAAAATTGACAAACTGTTCCCGTTGAACACTCAGCACAGCAGCGGAATTATCCCCCCATGTGAGCGTTCCACGGCTCATGACGAGCTCAGCTCGTCATGAGCACCGGAGCGCCGTGCCTCATGTCGAGCTCAGCTCGTCATGAGCATGGAAAAGGTTAAGGTAGAAGTCCTTATTAAACACATTAAACGATCTCCCAAGCGACAGCCCTGTAGAGTTTGAAAAATTGACTTTCCTTAAAGAGCTGCTTCAGCGCTTGGACAAAGCATACGGTATTCTCAGGAGGTGGCCTATTAACTTTCTGAAAATGTAACAAAGTGCAGAAACTAGATATACGTTGATTGGTAGCAGTGAAACCTAGCTGACGTGTAAGCTTTAAGAAACCTACATTTTACTGACTCTTTCAAAATGAAGTGATGACCAAATAAGCGGCTGCTGGTACAAGGCATGATGGAATATAAAAACTGCAGGTTTCTTATAGGACTAGTGCCAAATTAGAGCTATCCATTGCTGCTACCTGTCTTACAAATATTTAAATTTAGACAACCCATCAATAACACTTGAAAAATGTATTGACAATCTGGCTAACCATACCCACAAATTATAGCCTATATTCCTGATCAATGTAAATTGTTATGTAAAGGTCCAGGGGCCAGATGTACAAAGATTAGGAATACAGATTTTCTAATTGTGATTCTCTCCGAAGCACAAATAAGAAATCAGTAATCCTAAAGTATGAAACTCGTTTAGTTTCATTTAGGGATTCCTTGTGGGTCGCAAATCGACCCACCTTATGAATATTGAGGTAGGTTGCAGTTTACGACCCATTAGGAACCAGAGCCATCATAGGGATGGTGCACTGCTGAGGTTAATAAAGTAATCTTTTTTTGTCTTTTCATGCAGCCCTTTTCCCGTAATGGAAAACGGGATGCGTTTAAAAAGAAAACCTTGAGGTTTCATGTTTTAAGAGTAGGCGGTGGTCTATAGAATCATAGAGGCTGCCAATTCTTTTTTAACTTCAAAGAAGGTGCTAGAGTTTGACTCAAATATACTGATATGGCTGGGTGTCAAAAAATATATACCTCACAGCTTCAATTTGATCTCGCTCGCTCCCTAAAACAACCTCCCTCACTTTAACGCTATTCTAAATAAAAGAAAAAACTGTCATACAAAAGGAGGCAAAACTAGATGTACATCTGAAAAAAATTGTCAGCATGGAACAATAACAAAAGACTTGGGGATAACCCATAAATTGGAACAAATGGACCTCAAAAGGAATTTTCCTGGTTAAACAGTTAACATTTTGAACCAAACATACTACCTTTGCTAACCTACAACAGACTCATAATCTTCAATTCTATAGATTGTTGAAACTGAATGTGATTTTGAATAAAGCTAACCTAGACTGTGACCCTTCATAACTAAGTCTTATAACAAAGTTGTTTATAGCGGAGACCTGTTTGTTACTATTGCTCGTTTTAAGTAAATTCTTAGTACTATATTCTCAAGAACGTGTGATAACCATTGCAAAAGTAACAATGCAACACTCAACATCGCAGTCTATCGCTGGAAAATTACGCCGTGTTAACTAAGTATTCACAAGACGGTGGTACCATGCAATAGTCTCCAGATAACCCATCAAATGACAGTGTTAAAATCAACGCCACACCACAAAAATGCGAAACACGAACGCAAAAAACGTTGCGATTAGACCAATCGCCATACAAAAATCAGTGAAAACCAGCGAAAGGCCTGCAATTCACACACTTCAGGCGGGAAAAATCACCATGAAAGTAGGAAAAAAACAAACAACAGCAAAGCACAATGGATGTTGCCGGAGCAAGTACGGAGTAGAACCAGAACCCCAGAAGCCCCCCGGAGGACCAGCCTGGGACTTCGGGGTCAGGGAAGGCCAAGGAGAAGAAGAGTAGGAAGAATCGGTTCAGTCCGCAGGATCATGATAATGGAGGTGGTAGAACATCATCAACAGCTGTTTGTCTCCTCCACTGTGTCATTGGCAACCAAAAATGGACTATGGCAGTCCATTGTGGACAAGGTGATTGCAGGGAGTGCTGAAGAGGACAATGGTAGAGGTCAAGAGGCACTGGAATGATGTCAAGCGCAAAACCAAGCTGAAACTCATTAACAACCGGAAGGCAGCAATGCAGACTGGAGGTGGGATTCCTGCACCACAGGAGGAGCTGGATGATATGGAGGAAATGGTCTCCACAGTCATCAGTGGGGAGACGGTGGCAGGAGTTGGGGGACCGGACACTGCTCAACATGACCAGACAACAGCACCAGGGTGAATAATGACCGGGGACGGGGGAGATGGGCACAATGGCACACATGCACAATTAAGTAGAGCACATCTGCGGACAAACCATGCCCCAGACCACCAACTCCCGCCAAGAGACCAATGTACCCAAGTATGCAACATCTCTGCATTGTACAAGCACAGAGGTCAAAGGCACACCGCATGAAAGGGAGAAGAGGCAGCAAAATCAGAGCTGCAGGAGTGCCTACCCCAAAATACAGCACACACACATAACATGCAGAGCACACCAACACTGACAACAATGTGGTACAAACCGCAAAA
Organism: Lissotriton vulgaris; assembly: GCF_964263255.1. Lineage (NCBI taxonomy): Eukaryota > Metazoa > Chordata > Amphibia > Caudata > Salamandridae > Lissotriton > Lissotriton vulgaris. The sequence continues at coordinate 940,080,080 of NC_141699.1, forward strand.
CACCTACAACAGAACACACAACACAACTGATGCCGCTTGGGTGTAGACACTGGCCAATCACATTTTGCTTTGCAGGAAAATGTAAGTTGATAATGTAAAAGTACAAACACACAGACGTCTGTTGTCGAAATGTCCAATGTCCCCCATCAAATAGGCAGTGTGAGAAGTTAGCCTGGCATATGTTGTCCACTATTCTAGTGGGCACCTTGCACCAGTCTAAACGACCCTTATGATGGTGGTTGTAAAGTCAACCTTATAGATAAGCTATCCTAGTGGTAGCATGGACCAGCAGTCTAGCTAAAACTCCAGAGAGCATGTGAAGCAAGCTGTTTTACCAATTATAATCGCTTGAATAACAAATGAAAGGACACCACACAAGGTATATATAAAATATATATGTATTTATTACTAACACAACCCCTCTGCACTCTTTATGAGGTCAGAGATCGAGATACATCACAAGTTACTCATTAAGCATACTTTAAGTTGCACAAATACAATTCTGCCCCAGGGGTCTCCCGAACCATATACTAAGTAAGTGGTATAAGAACCACTTCAGGAATAGTGAATAGGTCTAGAGCCTAGGGAATCGCTGGGGCTGCACTGGACAGCCAGGGATTGGAAGTAGGAGGCCCACGGAAGACGCGTGCAGTGTCTAAACACAGTCGCGAGTACCATAGAGTTATAATGGGAACGTAAAAGTTACAAAGTAGTTGATTGAGGACACTTCCGGATGGACTACGGTAAAACCCTTTTAAACTAGGACACTTCGAGAGTCAACACCCACGGGAGCACCGGAGTACTCGAGTTACCTCACCCAGGGAAGCCGGGTGCATAGGTGTTCTTTCGTGTCTGGTTTCGTCACTGTTTCCTATAGAGAGCTGCAAAGAAGTGCTGCAGGCGACCAGGAGAAAAGTGTCTGGGTGGATCCAAGGGTGGATCGAAGATGTGAAGAACCTGAAAGCAGAGGGGACAGAGTCTGGGTCACTAGCCAGTGTCCAGGAAGGAACCAGGCGATGTCGAGTGTTTCAGGTAAAGCTGGTCTCTGCAGCCACGAGGACCAGGAGGTGTCGACGACGACCAGGAGCTGGAGATTGGACCCAACAAGCCTTGGAAAACGCAATCCACGCAGGAAGGGAAGATTGGCTTCAGTTCAGACCAGCAAGGTCTGGGGAGCTTCTCCTTTGCAGGGAAGCTGGAGCAAGCCCGGAGCAACCAGGCAAGCGGTGTAGTTTCAAAAGAAAGTCTTCGGAGGGCTAACTATCTAGCAACTGGGAAGACGCGTCGAGCTGAAATGCAAAAGCAGGCCCCACGCGGCACTCGTGGAGTGTGGAGGTCTGAGCTACGGTGCAAATGGCGCTCGGGTCTGGGGCTTCTCAAAACCCAATGCACAACTGCGAGGGGTCTCGGTAGTTGCACTGTTAGCAAAGAGCAGGTAGTCCAGGGTGTCTAGTCCCACGTCTCTCGTGTCCGCCATGGGTCTCCGCTTTGCTGTGGATGTGGATCGGAGTAGAAGTCTGGAAGTCCAGTTCCTGAGTCGCCGAGTCGTCTGGTTCCAGCGGGAGAGTCGACAAAGCAAACCGGCAAGTTACTGGTGGTGCCTGTTTGCACAGGGTGGTCACTCCTTGACCAAAAGGGGGATGTCTTCAGTCTTCTAGTCGGTATAGAACGTCGAAGGTACAAGAGTTTCATTTCAGAGTTTCAGTCCAGGATAATCTAATGTCTCTAGACACAGCTCCTATCTTTATACTGATTTTAGGGTCTGGAGTACCTGCTAGGTCCCTGCTATGGGTGGACCCTGAGAAGGGGGTGGTTACACCCCTTTCCCTTTGTCCAGTTTCGCGCCAGAGCGGGGCTGGAGTGCCCCAGCAACTGGTTTGAACCGGGCTACGCATGGAGCACCTTGTGTGCCCCAGGCAGTGTCTGGAAAAGCATCTTTCCATTAAACCCACCCTGCCCCAATACACCTCAGACTGTCTGGGGAGGTGCTAGCACCTCCCTCGACAGGAAACCTATTGTCCAGGCCTCCCTTGCCGGAGTTTCGTCCAGCTGGAGGAGGTCAGACTTGTGTCTGTGGCAGCAGCATCCATTTTGTGATGCTGAGGCTCTGTTTAACTTTAACCGGGTAAAGTAGTAACTACATGTCTTCTCCCTCTAGAAGGGTGGAATGCTACCCCCGCCGCCAGAACTGGTGTGGGGGGGGGGGGGGGTGTATTCCAAAGTGTTTGACACCTTACACAACATGTTTTGATGAAGCCAAACCAAAGTTAGCATTGACAGCGAGGATTATAATGCACTTAAGAGTATATGGTATGGCTATATCATAGAACAGCTATAAGGACATGGTTCCGAAAGCTGCAGAAGGGCTCAGCTCATGCTAGAGCACCCTCTCACATAAAACCAAGTACTCTGCCTTCAGGATTGTTGAGGCCTGCCATAGGAGTGACTTATAGGTATATATGTGTCCGTATATAAAGGTAGCTATAGATATACTATATCTAAGTAAGGGGTGATTACACCACCTTACCCAAGCTGAGTGATCAGCCTGTGGTGTCAGTTTGGATGGCCAGCCAGGGGTGGCATAATACATGCTGCAGCCCCTGGTAGGCATTGGATGCACCTATTCCCTGGGTACCTATGGTACACTATACAGGGGCTCACACAGGTGACCCAATACCCAATCAAGTATGTACCTAAAGTACATGGAGTTCATTTTACAAAGAGAGCAGCTAGCCTGGGGCCCTGAATAGCAGGATCCCAGGCCAACTAAGTCAACAACCAGCTAAACACTAGGCAAAAAGTTGGGGTAACCATATAGTCAGATATCCACCTTCCTACATGTACAATGCAACAACATATATGTGGACACATTGTTAAACTGCATCTCTCCTTCACATTGCAGAGGGAGAATCAACACCTCCTGCAGAGCAGCCCGACCCTCTCTTTGATAACAAAGAGGACCACCACAGATTCGACTCAGACGCCCTCCAAGAGTTCATTGACAGCCTCCACACCACACCTCCAGGAGCTGGGCAGCCCAGCAGCTACGAGGCGACCCCACCCCCTGCACAGACCACACAGCAGGCAGCACCCACCAGCACGGCTGCCTCCCAGGACCCCCACGAAGAACACATGGCCTTCCAACGCCGCTTTTTTTTTGGGTGCCAGGAACAGCTGGCTGAACAGGTGCTGTTGGGCTTCGACCGCATGGCAGACAAACTAGATGCCATACGTGTGTGTCTAAGTCCCATCAGGGACACTCCTGGTCCCTAACAGACACCCACAGTCCGCTCCATGCTCCCCAATGAACCATGGCTGACATCGCTGGAGCCCTGACTCAGAGACTAGAACAACTGTCCAGTCAGAGTGGCTCTAGCAATGTCACACAGGAGTTGGGAAACATGCGGAGGTTAATGGAGACCATGGAGCAGGCAAATGCGGAAAGAGCGGCTGTTATGGCTGCACACCAGAGAGTGGTAGCTGGGTTCCTCAGGACAATCCTCATGGCATTGCTGCCACAACGCCTGGCTCTGATTCATGCTGCTGCTACCACTATATGCACATCTCCACCCCCTGAAGTGACAGTGCCTCACAGTGCGGCAGACATTCCACCTCCTGCTCCTGAGGTGTCACTGTCACAGTGCAGGAGACAGAACACCGCCATCCACATGTGAGGCACATGAAACAGCAGAGGATGAAGATGCGGATGAATCTGCCCTTGTGGTAAGAAGGACGCAGTAGCATGCATCCCTGCCATAGGGCTGGCTTCAGCTTGGTTCTGCCCTCTACATCATCACCTTCCAATGTCCCCCGATGCACTCTGCAACACTCACCTTGGACCTCGACATGGACTGCCATATGTTGTTTGATCGCCAATGACACAAGCAATCTGACTGCGGACTGAACTCTTCCTCTTCCTTTAGACTTGTCATTCCTTGAAGGCCTCTGGCTGGCCCTCCACAGGCCAACATAGTCATATGGGGTTTGCATGGCCCTGTACTGCTCCAGATGCAACACTCCACTGAATGTGCATTTAACATTCATAATCCCACAGATGTGTCATGTCTATGGTCTTTCAAGTGTGGAAGTATGGATTAATGTAGGCTCACTGGACTCCTCAAACGTCCATGTGGCTCATGTCATAGAACAGGGGACACATTGCCAAATGGGGTCCGGGTGGCGCTGACACAACAACAGGGACACAGGCATGAGTTACTTCCTTGTCTAGCCCAGTACGGAACCTCGCCCAGGGCCCCAGGGTAATTTACAAACACTTATGCTGGACTGGCATATGCCAGGCCAGCCCACCCCCCTTGTGAGCGTAAGAGGAGACGGCAACACTACATGTCCCAGGTCTTCATGGTAGTGATCTGCTGGCCACAGGTCTAGCTGTCAGCATACCACAGCCACTCCCTCATGGCTGGTTTACACCCACACCACACCCATCCAGCACATGTCACCCTGCCAAAAAAACGGTCCGGGTGCACGTGGTGGATGCCATTTCCACTCTATATCTAGGTGAATCAGTGTGGTGTACACGTAAGCATGAGGGTCTAGGGCCCTGCAACGTCAAATTCCCAGGGCCGGAGGTGACATGCGGTCGTCCACAACACGATACCCAATCATACAGGGTCCATAACCTTGGGGGCACAGACTTGGTGGCACCAGATACATTGCGGCTGGCACAGACACACTGCCACGGGACAGTGACTTTGGGTGCACTGAGGTAGGGGCACCTTAAGTGCTGAGCGGGTGTGCAGCCTGCGATGATGCCCCGTCCCGGCGGTCCGGACTGCTCAGGATTTGTGTGCCCTGCTGGACCGCAGTGTAGACCAGAGCCAGTGGGCAACGCGGGCTTACCGCCACGTGGTGTCACATCCTGGATCACAGAGTTAGTGGCACCTCAAGGGCTGAGCGGTTGTGCAGCCTGCGATGATGGCCTGTGCACTGGTATGTCCTCTGCCAATGCAAAATCAAGACCCAGAATCAAATGTGAGACCTGGTGGCCTGCAGAGTGGGGAAGCATGAATGTGGGGGGTGCCATGTCCGCAGGCTCCATTGTCGTCTCTCTTCTTTCCCCTTATACCGCTGCTCAGGATGTGTAAAAAGTTAAAAGTACGACACTTGGATATACATATGCTAAAACAACAAGCCAGATCTTATAAACACACCCCGTTTCCATCCTTAACCTCTCCCCTTTTTCACCTGAAACTTCAACTACATTCTTGTTTTCATTACAAGAATGGTAAAAGTATAATCATTATTATAAAAATCAAAATGGAGGCATGTGTTTGTTCCTCCATTTTACATTATAGCTTGAATGATGTTAAAATATTTTGAACTAAATTAAAGCATCCACCAGAAGGACCGGTTCTCTTCCAGGGGATCCTCATCAATAGTCACAAGCACTGCATATTCCCGCCAATGTGCGGGGACCCCAGGAATACTAAAAATCATATATGAAAAACATACACACATATATATATATACACATATATCATTTTTTCTCATACCAATACAGCTCCCATCTAGGAGGTTAAACAATGTAATAAAACACAAAACTGCTTTTGCAAAATACATAATATATTTATAAAAACACAAGAGGGCAAGTAGCACTTGAACTTGTTTTTTAATGAGTAAACCTCATGAAAAAAAACTGCAAATAAAGCAGACATTTTTATCCTACAGGCTGCACTGTAAAACAATAGCATAGAAAATTAAAGCATTTTCATACCAAACTGCCACCGTGCCTTTAAGGCAGCCATGACCCCTAGCTTTCCATCATGCCTCGGGTGACAGTTAGGTCAATTGTTCTTTCCGGCTCCTTCAGTCAGGACCCTGGATTCACAGCTCTTTCTTTTTTTGACTTTGTCACAAAATATCTGATATTTTTGAAGATTTTTTACTTTCACTGGACGTCTTTTTACCTTAGAGTGAGAGTGACACCTTTTTTGAATTCCAGCAAAGGTTTATTTCTGTCAGAAATGCCTTCCTTATTTGATCCTTGCCCTGCCTGTAGCAAGAAGAAGGCTAGATCAGACACACAACCTGTGTGTATCCTCTGCCTCCCTGATTCTCGTTCTTCTACCAACTGTCATCATTGTAAGAATTTGTCGAGAAGGATCATCAAAGACAGGGAGAGGATTAGACTTTATGGCCTCTCTGAAAGAGGTAGTTCTCCAGTGAGCCAGCAGAAAAAGAGAACTTGGTCGACGTCGAGAGGCAAGGTCAGGACCTGTTCTACAACGGCGTCGGGATTGACGTTGAAGCTGCTGACGACGAAGAATTTGTCGAAGACTATGGTGATGCCGGCGCATCATTCTTCTAAGAAAATTGACAACGCGCTCATTGTCAACGAAGGGAACAGGCCCTCCGTTGTTGTCAATCAGGTGACGGTCAACGTCGAGGGGCAAGTCTCCATCGAGCCTGGCTAGCTGACCAAAGTCAAGACACATCACTCCGTCGTCACCACGTTAACGCCGATCAATGTCAAGGCAAAGGTCTCTGTCGAGGTCAGTCCTAAGAACTTCGAGGAGCAAGACTCCGTCACCGACATCGAGGCAGAAGTCGCCGAAGTCAGTACAAAGATCTTCGACGTCGAGGCGCAACACTCCGTCGCCAACGTGGAGGCAGAAGTCTCTGTCTAGGTCAGTGCAAAGATCTTTGACGTCAAGGCAGAAGTCTCCATCGACGGCAGCACACCGCCGGTTGACTTCGAGAAAACGGTCTTCAGAACAGACGCGGCTGAAGTCGAAACACGGTACTCCATCAGCGTCAAGTAGACGTACAACTTCGAGAGGCCGGTAGACTGCAAGATTGAGCCCTCCGTCCAAGAGGAGAAAGTCTATGTCGAGGTAGGCGTCTCCGTCAACGAGACGACGGTTGACAAGGCAGTCTGTGGAGAGGCGTTCCAGATCAATGTTGAGGCACCAGTTCAAAGAGGCCTCACATCCGGTAAGCTTGTCCACGTCACCGTCACAGATTTCAAGAACAGGTTTTCCCAGCTCTCACAGAGGTTCAACGTCAAGATCTCCGGAGGTCGTGATCTCGACATCCAGCAGTCCATTGTCCAGGGGACACCAAGATTTTGCTGACCAGGCCTGCACAAGAAAGAGAACTCTCCTCCTCCTACACATTCTCCTGAGGGGCGAGAAGGGCAAAGATCGCCTTCCATCCATCTTTCGCCAATGGAACAGACCCTTGCATCACTGGGCCACAACTCCAGCCACAAGGGCACAGTATTACTCAAGCCCCCTTCACAGGTTTTCGTTGCCTCGACTGGTACAGGAGGTGGATAGAGAAGGTACTCCTGCGCACCTTCACATAAGGAGATCTATCAGCAGGAGGAGAAGGCACAGATCTCCACCTTCCTCCTCTTCTACACGCATGTCACACAGAGACTATTGACCTACTCTTACTGACAGCCCGCCGTCGAGGGTCTCTCCGGTGGATGATGTTGGCACTTTTCAGGACGTGCTTGGTAGAGAGGCGCCGAAACTAAACATCCCTATGCCGACTCGACAGAGTTAGTCCTCTTATCTTTGAGACTTTACAAAAAAAAGGGCAGCATCTAGACCTCTGCTACCGTTGGTACCGGGACTCATAGAACCAGTGATGGACATTTTTCTCACGCCGGCAACACTTGACTGTGCCGGCTAGGATTTTGAAGAAATATCGTTTACCGGAAGAGAACACACTTTTCCTTAAATCTGACCCCCCCTCAGGATTCTGTGATCGCTGCACCAAAAAGACTTATGCTATTGCTTCCTCCTCCACTGTTCCACCAGATAAGGAGAGTATGACTCAGGATTCGTGGGGAAGAAAGGTATGTGGCACATCAGCCTCTTTGATGAAGGCTTCGAGTGCATCGGCTTTCTTGGGCCAGTATGACCGGTCTCTGTGGGACTCCCTGCAAAGATTCATGGGAAAGTTACCACAGGAAGATCGCAAGGACTTTGAGATCTTGCATGAAGGCGGCTTGGTGGCTAACCAAGTTATCAGCACTGCAGCAGATGGAGCTACTCTTTCGGCTCATGCCTATGCGCATGGAATATGCGCTAGAAGAACCTCCTGCCTCCGACTCACAGCACTCAAACCAGAGGCACAGTCTCGGATCCTAAATCTTCCCTTCTCCGGATCATCTCTGTTCGGGGCACAAACAAATGAAGAAAGGAGACTGAGCTAGACACACTAAAGTCCATTGGGTCTAGAGAAAAAGAAAGAATTCTGCAAACTATTCAGGCCTTACAATTGGCGATCCTCCCAACAGAGGGTTTACACCCCTCATTGGCAGAAAAAACAGGATTAGCAAGGTCAACAAAGGTCTCACTATCAAGGCAGGCGTTCCTCCAGAGGAAGAGGAAACCAGCGACAGGCTAACACCTCCACCAAGACGTAGACCAAACAATGAGTGCCCTCTTCTCCTGTCGCCACTCACCATTCCATTGGGGGGAAGTATTGCAAATCATCTGTGACAAAGGACCAGTGGGTGTTAGCTATGCTGCAGAATGTGTACTCTCTAAGTTTTCAACGCCATCCTCCTTCAATCCCTCTAGTTCCATCAGTGTATCACCAGATCAAAATATTGCAGAGAGAACTTGCAACCCTTCTGCAAAAAAAATCAGCGATTGAGAAGGTGCCAATATCGCAAAGAGGGAGAGGGGTCTACTCAAGATACTTCTTGGTAAGAAGAAGGGTCGAAAAGCAGAATACAGACCCATTTTGGATCTGCAAACACTCAACAAATCAATCAGGAAGAAGTTTTGCATGTTGGCTCTCCATCAAATATATCCACATCTCAAGCAGGGAGATTGGATGTGTTTGCTGGATCTACAGGATGCATACTTTCACGTTCCGGTCAGTCAGCATCACAGACAATACCTGAGATTCCTGGTGGGATCTTCTCACTACCAGTTCAAGCTACTACCCTTTGGGTTGAATTCAGCTCCCCAAGTGTTCACGAAGTGCATGGCGGTGGTGACAGCCACACTACACCGCAGAGGCATCTTCGTGTACCAGTACCTGGACGAATGGCTGTTGAAGGGTCCCTACCCCCACAGCGTAAGAAGTCATTTCCTGCAATGCCTAAAGCTTTGTCACCGGCTGGGCCTCCATGTGAACTTCTACAAATCGACTCAGCACCCCACACAGAGAATCCATTATCTTGGAGCTCTGCTAGACTCCGAGGCAGGAAAATGTGTTCGAGGCATAGGACCTGCAGATCTCACACGGAGTATTAGATTGCCACCTGGTGTTGGGCTCGGATAATTGCATGTTGTTGTCGTCTTGAAAGAAGTCTTTGTAGTCACGAGATAGGCGACTCCCCCCTTGGACGATAGTGCGCATGGGCATCGACTCCATCCTTAGATTGTTTTTTTCCTCCACTGGGTACGGATGTAACTTTTCCGCTCCTGTTCGAAATCTACTTTCTAAGTAGTTCGACGCGTAAAAACTTAAACTCTTCTAAACAACTTTAGACATCAATAACCATCGACTATCTCATCAGCTCGATTCCGGTCATCGACACGGGACGTTGGGCCTATCCACGCCGTGAGGCCTACAGCTCATGGAAAGGGCGCCGTTCAAGAAATGCCCCAAGTGTGAAGCAAAATTCCCGCAGAGTGACCATCACAAGGTCTGTAACCTGTGCTTATCACCAGAACATGACGAGCCCAGCTGTGAAGCCTGCACATCCTTTCGATCCAAGAAGACCATTCGGGATCGGAGGGCCGGTCGACACATCATGCAGAGATCAGCTCCGGAACTGGTGGACATCTTCGACGAGGGTCCAGAGGTACCAGAGGAAGATTCCAAAGATCTTGAAATCGTATCTGGGGCAGCCGACTCCGATGACTCCATACCTTCAGGTCAACGCGCGAGTACTACTGCCCCTACCCCTACACCCAAATCAAAGGCAAAGGTCAACACGCTGCCTCAGGGGCCCAGTCTCAACTGAAAGACTACTTCAGAAGCCCCGCCTTCGAGCCCGGCTCGGAAGAAAATTCAAAACCTTACTGTAGCTCGAGCCAAGCAAACCGCATGTGCCAATACCACCAGCTCCTTCGGAACCAAAACCGAAAGAAGTCCTGGTTCCGAAATCCACTCCGAAACAGTCGACTCCGAAAGACAAAATGGCTCTGAAAATAATAAAGCCTGCTTCCGACGCTTCCAAGCCGACGAAACCTTCTTCGGTTCCAAAGCCAAGATCTTCGGAGCGAAGAACTACACTCACTCTAGACGCGACTAAAGCTTTCGATAGGGTCAATTGGCCCTATCTAGGTGCTGTTCTGAAGAAGTTCAACTTCGGTGAGAAATTCTGTCGAACCGTATCACTCATGTACAATGCTCCAACAGCAAGGTTACTAATTAATGGTGCACTGTCAGACTCTTTTAAAATTTTGAGGGGTACGAGACAGGGCTGCCCGCTCTCTCCCCTCCTCTTCAATCTGCACATCGAACCGTTTGCAGAAATTTTAAGGGGAGATGAAAATATTCCATCATTCAGATTTGGGGAGTGGGAGAGGCGGGGTGCACTCTATGCAGACGACATTCTTATTTTTACATCTGACCCGAAGACATCATTCCCAGCGGTTATTAAGAGGGCTGAAGAGTTTGGTCGCATCTCGGGTATGAGATAAATGCTAGTAAAACTGACATCATGGCATGGAACATCCCCAACTTACAGCTGGATGTGACCAACTCAATGCGATATCTGGGTATCCGGGTGGTTCAAGATGTCGGGGACATCGCTCAAGTCAACTTAGAGAGAGTGTACAATGAGTGTAGGAAACTGTTAAAATCTTTGTTCAATCTTCCATTCACTATACTAGGTAGAGTGAGACTGATAAAGATGTCTATCCTCCCTAAATTTACATTTATTTTTAACACCATTCCCCTGGCCTTTGATAGTAAAACCTTGGATAAGTGTCAGAGAGAATAAATTCCTTCATTTGGAATTATAAAATCGGCGAGAGTGGCATGGAAGAAGTTGAGGAGGAGGAGGGAAAAAGGGGGGGCTGTCCTTGCCCGATTTGCAGTATTACGCATGGGCCTTTCAGTTGTCCCATTCCAGAATGCTTTTAAAATCACCATCTAATACATCTGCTGGGGCAATGTTTAAAGCCATGCTGGCTGGTGCAACATTACCAACCAATGGATTCTTGTTTAAATTTGGGGACCAAAAATACTTTAAAAAGTCAAGTTAAAAATCCTTATGTCCCAGGTAAAAGCCTGGCTACAGATAAGGAAAAGACTAAGCTTGCCGTATTTTTCAAACTATGCACCTATCTGGGACTCCCTGGGCTTACCGCCATGTCTGAAAGACAGACTAGCAATACCGGTGAGAGATGGAGGAATAACAAGATGGGGAGAACTGCTGGCAGGAGAGACCCTGCGGTCTTGGGAGGAGCTACGGGAACAGCTTGGCCCCGAGTTTTCGAGATTCAAGTTTATCCAATTAGATAGTTGGGTCAAAGCTCTGGGTAGGTCAGGGGTAACGCTTGGGAAGGATAATACCATAGAACAACTGTTGGTGGAACGACAAGGGGGGGTAAAGAGGTGACGCAGTGGTACTGGAATTTGTTAGAGGAGGTAGATGGAGAGTTTACTCTCCCTGAGGAATTGTGGGAAGAAGAACTGGGTGCCCAAAGTATAGAAATCTGGAAGAGATCTTTTACCTTGCTATACAAAACCGTTAAACCTGCATGGCTGAGACGTAACCATTTTTTTACGATACATCGAGCCTACCTCTCCCCTTTAAAATTGTCTAAATTTATTCCAGGCAAGAAATGCAATAAGTGCAACTACATCAAGGCCTCGGACGTCCATATGTTTAAGGACTGTCCTTATATAGTCCAGTTTTCGAATGAAGTGAAAGCAACCCTAGACTCTATCCTCAACATATCTGTGTCCATCACACTACCCCTTATTATCTTTAGATGGGATAATAGTATAACCGGCCATGCAAGGTCTTTTTTGTTCTATTCAGTTTTGCTGGCTAGAAGACAGATATGTAAAGTCTGGATAGAAAATACGGCACCATCACACGCAAACTGGTTGTCTTCCATTTATGAAACATCTAAGATGGATATGACGAGATCTTGCAGTATACGCAACGTGGCTTTTTGGGACCTTTTGGTTCAGTGGAACTAGCCCCCCCCCCTCTGTCCATGGCTGGTTCTACAGGTTATTAATACCAAGATGGAGTCAGTGCAGGCACGATCCTGTTCACCCCCTGTACCTCTTAAGGTCATCTACTGCCGATTCTGAGAAATCGTGTCGCCGAGTGGGTAACAACAAAAACTACGTATCTCGAAGCATGACACGTATGGCGGTTGGCGGCTAATTAAGAGGAGGGCAAGGCGAATGAGGACAAAAAAAAAGAACTATGCCAAAGGACTCTGCCACAACTCCTAAGGCTAAAGACAATGAAAGCAACAACCCCGCTCGGAACCGAAAAAAATCGGCACCGAAAGCAGTTCCTGAAGAAGAGGAGCTTTTTCACCCTGATCCTTTACAGAAAGATGTATATTAACCAAAGAACAGTACATTTTTCTACTGTTCCAGACAGAAAGAGGAAATTTGATATAGCACCACCTCCAGTGCCTATAAAGGAGGACTCTGCCACTTCACCTATGCACCCTTCTTCTCCTATACCTCCCTCTATTCCACCTACTCTTCCTTTCCCTCCTCTGACTGGGAGTACCCTATCCCACAGGATGTACCAGATATCCCTGACCCTCATCCATACCCATCCAAACATCTCCTCCTGAAGATAATATTGGGTTTGGACACTTACTCAATAGAGCTGCCATCCATCATGGGGTCACTCAGATGAGACAGAAGAAGATTTTTTACTAGACACTTTTGAACAATCCCAAAAGACAGTTCAGATATTACCTATGATCAAAGGGGTCATTAAGCATGCACCAGAAGTATTTAAGGATCCTGTACGTGCTAGGATCATAAACCTCAGAATAGGCCTGCTCCGGGGATCCTGCCTACATTAAGGGACAACTACCTTTAGATTCCCTAGTCGTTTCCAACGCTAGAAAATGAGCAAACTCCCAAACCTCAGGTGAAGAGTCACCTCCTGATAGAGTCAAAAATGATAGACGCTTCAGGCAAGAGAATAGCTGCCCAGGCAAGCAACACATGGCGCATAGCTAACACACAAGCCCTCCTCGCAAGATACGACAGGGCTCATTATGATCAGTTAGAAACACTCTTACAGCAACTACCTGACCAATATAAAGCACAAGCAAATGACCTTATCCAAGAGGGTAAGCTAATTTCTAATGCTTCCATCAAGTGCGCACTTGATGCAGCAGACACTGCATCTAGAGCAATCAACACTAGTGTCCTTCTTAGACGCCACGCATCTCAGGCTTTAAGCAAGAGGTGCAAACTACTATCTTAAATCAGACATTTAACCAACAACAGCTTTTTGGGCCAGCTGTAGACACAGCACTTGAAAAATGAAAAAGGACACTGCCACTGCCAAATCTATGGGAGCTTTGCAGTCCCCACAAACACAAGGCTCCTTTTGTCGCTCCTTCTACAGAGGAGGCTCCAAACAAGCTGGAGCAGACAATTCAGCTTCCTTTCAAACCAATACGCAAACATCCTCAAATAGGGGATATTTTAGAGGAGGCTACAGAGGCAACAACAAGGGAAGAGGGCGAGGTAATAACAGCAATCAAACCTCTCCCACCACGAAACAGTGACTTCCTTCTGCTCCCCCAACAGCATTACACTAATGTCGGGGGGAGACTAACAGTTCCTACCTGTATGGAATTCTATCACAACAGACAAGTGGGTAAGACAAATTATCCAGTAAGGTTACTGCCTAGAACTTACAGCTACCCCTCCACATATACCACCCAGACAGCGTCCAATGTCCACAGAACATCTTACGCTGCTCAAACAAGAGGTTCTCAAAAGGACACAATAGAGAGAGTTCCATTACAACATCAAGGGACAGGGATTTACTCGCTGTATTTCCTGATACCCAAGAAGGACGGGACACTAAGACCAATTCTCAACCTCAGGCCCCTCAATCTGTATATACACTCAGATAATTTTCACATGATCACTTTACAACAAGTGCTCCCATTGCTGCAACAAGGCGATTTTTTTACTACACTAGATCTCAAGAACGCCTACTTCCACATTCCCATACATCCTTCTCACAGGAAGTATCTAAGGTTTGTACTAGAAAGACAACACTATCAGTTCAAAGTCCTTCCATTCAGGGTCACAACTGCACCAAGATCGTTTACAAAGTGCCTAGCAGTAGTAGCAGCACATCTCTGAAGACAACACATCCATGTCTTCCCTTATCTAGACGATTGGCTCATAAAAGCCAAGTCATTCAATCAGTGTGTCCAACACACATCTCAGACAATTCAAACATTGCACAACTTGGGGTTTACAATCAACCACACCAAGTCGCATCTCCAGTCCTCATGTACATCAATACCTAGGGGCTACAATAAACACTTCTACAGCTCTGGCTTATTCCAGTCCAGCCAGGATACAGAGCATTCAAGCCTTAGTCACAAGGTTTCAAGACCAACACTCTCTCCCAGCCAGAGTGTTCATGCAATTAATATGCATGATGGCAGCTTGCATTTTTATTGTACCATATGCAAGACTGCAAATGTGTCTATTGCAAGAATGTCTAGCACATCAGTGGAACCAGGCTCAAGGACAACTTACAGATCTGGTGTTGGTGGACAGCTGCACACATCGCTCTCTGCAGTGGTGGAACACCAAAAACTTGTCCAGAGGGCGGCAGTTCCTCGAACCTGTTCCACAGATAATACTTACAACAGACGCATCCCTGACAGGATGGGAAGTCCATCTCCTACACCATACAACTTAGGGAAGATAGACCACTCAAAAAGTGCTCCACATCAATCACCTAGAGCTACTAGCAATACTCCTAGCACTGAAGTTCTTCCAAGTACATGTACAGAACAAAGCTGTCCTGATCCGGACGGACAACATGACCGCCATGTACTACATTCATAAACAAGGAGGCACACATTCTCTGCAACTGTCCCAGCTTGCACAGAGCATTTGGAGATGGGCCATTCCACAAAAAATATATCTACTAGCAGAACACCTTCCAGGAGTTCACAATCCGATTCCAGATCTGTTAAGTTGACAGACAACAGATTCACGAATGGGAACAACATCCGCAAGTTCTTCTACCATTCTTTCACAAGTGGGGTCATCCAGATATAGATCTGTTCTCGACACATGAAAACGCAAAACGCCCAACCTTCGCTGCCAGGTTTCCACATCCACTGTCCAAAGGCAATGCGATATGGATGAACTGGTCAGGTAGATTTGCGTACGCTTTTCCGCCACTCCCACTATCACCACTAGTAGTGCGCAAGCTACGACAAGTCTCTCAAAATGATCTTAGTAGCTCCCACATGGGCACGCCAACTGTGGTTCACAACACTGCTAGAACTCTCTCTAGTTCCACGCCAAAGACTGTGTCTGACACCATCTATGCTAACGCAGAACTAAGGAGACATCAGACATCCAGATTCAAGTCAACTGAATCTGGCGATCTGGCTCCTGAAGTCTTAGAGTTTGGTTACCTTAACCTGCCACCAGACTGTATAGATATCTTTAAGGAAGCCAGTGTGGCTCAATGGATGGAGCGGCAGACCCTGATGCAGAGGTCTGGCCCGGGACCAGGGTTCAATTTCCTTGGACCTGATAATTCTCGCCTCTGTGCCTATTCTAATCATGGGTCCCACTCTGCAACTCTGGGCAATAGCTTGCTTAATCTCCATAACGGCCCCAACAGAGCTGGGATGCCTGGCTTCACCTTGGGGGTGCCCAGAAGTAGACATTTCACAGGGAAAAGCCAGGAGGGGCTTCACAGCGGTATGCATACAGCGCCAGGAAACCCCGGTTGGGGTATAAGTGCGCTTTACAAGTACAAATTAATTTCATTTAATTTCGCTACTAGAGCTTGCTATGCTGCAAAATGGAAAAGATTTGCCATTTACTGCACCAATAATCAAATAGATCCCCTGGATACTTCCATCTAGAATATCATCTCCTACCTTCTACACTTACAAAGATGTAGTCTAGCATATTCATCTATACATCTACATCTTGCAGCCATTGCTGCGTACCTACAAAATAGACATCTGTCATTATTTAGAGTGCCTGCAAATAAACCATTTATGGAAGGATTAAAAAATAATAATTCCTCCTAGGTTACCACCCTCTCCAGTGTGGAACCTAAACATTGTTCTTACCAGGCTCATGGGACCCCCTTTTGAACCTTTACACAAATGTGAACTGCAATTCCTCACATCACATGGAAAATAGCTTTCCTTGTTGCTATTACCTCTCTTAGGAGAGTGAGTGAGATTCAAGCTTTCACTATACAAGAACCATTTTTACAATTACACCGTAACAAAGAAGTCCTAAGAACAAATCCCAAATTCCTTCCTAAAGTCATTACTAATTTTCATCTAAACCAATCAGTAGAGTTGCCAGTGTTTTTTTAAACCCCAGACTCTGTAGCAGAAAGAGCTCTACACACCCTAGACGTGAAAAGAGCCCTTCTCCATTACATTGACAGGACCAAATCCTTTCGCAAAACAAAACAATTGTTTGTAGCTTTCTCTCCACCACATAAAGGCAACCTCATCTCTAAAGCTGGAATTGTAAGGTTGATTGTAAAATGCATAGAAATATGCTATCAAAAAGCAAAACGTACATTAACAATTCCTCCGAGAGCGCACTCCACTCGCAAACTAGGAGCCTCTATGGCTTTCTCAGGGAACATTTCCCTAGAAGACATCTGCAAGGCAGCAACATGGTCTACAACACATGAATTATGTATAACATGCATACTGCCATGTCGGCAAACAAGGTAAAAGCTCTGGGTAACAATAGTGTGTGAGTGTAGAAAACGAAAACCTATTCCAATATGGCCGCCAGATAGCGATACTTAAGAATCCTCTCAAATGCCTGAACCAGCGGGTCAGGCCAGTTGAAGTCCTTTCCGTCCATAAACAAAGATACAGATTTTAGTCGGGTAGATCACTAGTAAAAAGGTAATAATATACAAAAGTACGTAATGTGTACTTCCGGGGACAACACATTGGAATTGAATAAATAACGTCATATTCCGGAAGCATTCCTTTCGAACACTTTCGGGATTGAACGTTGGAGCAGGGAGGCCCCTTTTCATTTATCAGGTATGTACGAGAAACGAAACAGCGTAGTAATAACAGCGAAGATTGATATAGAGTGCTATGCTCGTGCGTCTAGAACAATTTATCTGGATACTGACGAAATCGATTCCAGCACGCTTGAATATGTTTCAAGTAACTTCAGTTCACTTGAATAGTGGCCGCAAGTAAAATAACATGTTAGTACCATGCCAAAATGTATTTACGGATGCGAACAAGTGTGAAATATCAAGTACAAAGTTGAATACGAGGTAGTCGGGCAGTTAATTTAATTACCGGATCATAGCGCAAACGTTATGAGTGCTCTGACGCTAATAAAACCATGCGTAAGATATCTCCAACGCGACTAGAACCCACACTAATAACATTAAGAGTAGATACAGGAGTGCGTGGTTTGATGTTTTGATACAAAACAAGAAATAATACTGCTTTGGTAAACATGAAGACCAGCATTTAAGTTAGAGACACGATTCAAAGATTAGTGCTTTATGATCAACAAGAAGAGACGAAACTCATATATAAATAGTCCATAACATCTTTTCAAGTAATGTGCACGAAAAACTGTGAACCATGCAACGGTGGCCACCTATAGTGCCCGAGGTCTAAATTGAAGTAAAGAGACCAGATAAAATACGGTGACCCACTATAGAAGAACCAAAGAAAATAAATGTCAAGCCGTTATTAAGGGGTAAGTCGGGACCAAGATATAGTGATAAACAGGCGAAATAATAAAGTGAAGAAAGCAATACATTTGAATAATCAGAAGGGTTCCCATATTTTTTTGTAGCTAACATTGAGATTATCCAGACTATTCTCCGCAACCATTAACCATTAAGCAAAGACGGTGGCTCCAACATACTATCACAACAGGGATATGTTGTAAAAGGTAAATTACCAATAAATAGTTGTGAGTTTTCTACCAATTATATTTGAAGACTGTCAATAAGTTCTGACTAAGGTCTTTAACATTTTTATCCTAAAGGCGACAAGTAAACAGCTGATACTGAAGTGGATACTTTGAATGCCCCAGGGATTATGAAATTGATGAAACATAATCAGATTAATATAATAAGGTATGTATGAGAACTATTGTCACCAAGACGGTAATTTATGCCCAGCTAAAGAAGAAATGAGTCTAATCTTTTAGAAATATGAGGGTAATTCGATTTTTAACCCAATTTGTCCATTCCTAGTGTTGTAATGCAAGACGGAGATAGTGGTCTGCAGATATTACTGTTGGGCTCGTTTTTTAAAAAATAATGTTCTTAAGAAAAAGTTGATATGTTCAGGCATCTCGAAGAGAATGCTAATTAAATACTAGGGTTCACAGTATATGCTAGGCGTCTAAATGTATTGCTTTTATTTATATTTTAAAAGAGTTGTTTCGTCCTGATGAAGGTGGAAAATATGGGGCGTGGCTTGGACGCCGATGGCGATGGTCGCCTGTCGAGCTCGGCTCCGAGACTGAGCCCGCATTTATCCTGAATTCCGAGGGTTTTGGGGCGCCCCGATCCCCACAAATCGGAGATCGAGTTGAGGCCGACTTGGTGAGGCACCTGAGTGACCCCAAAAATCGACTGTTCTGGTCGAAAAGCGAAGTTGCGGAGGGAGCGGAGCGGAGCTCAAGATGGCGCCCGGGCCTTCTCGATAGACTTGCCGAGACCCTCGGCTCGGAAGTGCCTGCCAGCTCTGCGCGTGCCTTCTCCACACCTCATCTCTCGGATGTAGGAAGGTGGATACCTGACTATGGTTGCCCCCAACTTTTTTGCCTGGTGTTTTGCTAGTTTTCCGACTTAGTTGACCTGGGGCCCTACCAATCAGGACCCCAGGCCTACTGCTCTCTCTCTAAAATGGATTCCATGTACCTTAGGTACATTTCCAATTGGTACTGGGCCACCTTATCAGACCCTGTAACTCAGGGCATAGGTGTACCCAGGGCCTACCAGGGGCTGCAGCATGTATTATGCCACCCCTGGCTGGCCATCTAAATCTGACACAACTGGCTGCATGACAGCTGGGGCAAGGTGGTGTAATCACCCTTTGCTTTAGATATAGTATACCTATATCTAACCCTAAAAATGGACACACAGATTCCTATCAGTCACTCCTATGGCAGGCCTTAACAATCCTGAAGGCAGAGTGCTTGGAATCGTGTGAAATGGTGCTCTGGCATGAGCTGAGCCCGTTTGCAGCTTGCAGAACCAAGTCCTAATAGCTTTTCCATGATAACGCATACCATATACTCTTAAGTGCATTATAATCCTCCCGGTTAAATGCTATCTTTGGGTATTGCTTTATCAAAACATGTCGAGTAAGGTGTCATACGAATTGGAATACTAACCCCTCGCCAATTCTGGCGACGGGGTTAGCATTCCACCCTTCTAGAGGGACACGACATGTATGTAACTGTGAACCCCGGTCAAAGTTAAACGAAGCCTCAGCTCCACAAAATGGATGCTGCCACCACAGACACGAGTCTGACCTCCTGCTGCTGGGAGTCCTTCCAGCGAGGAGAGCTTGGACAAAGGGTTTCCTGTCAGGGGCGGTGCTAGCACCATTCCAGACAGGGTTTTGTGTATCCTGGGTAGGCAGGGCTTTACAGGAAGGTGACTGCTGAGTGGCACCCCGGTGCTCACTACGCATCTTCTGGCTAGAACCAGTTCCAGGGGCACACCAGCCCCTGGCCTGGGGAAAGTCCGGCATGGGAGAGGGGTGTAACCACCCCCCTTCCTGGTCCCACCCCTAGGGCAGGACCTAGTCGCGTACCCACCCCTTTCTTTAGGATAAAGGCAGGAGCGGGGACCCTTCCAAAGTAGATCATCTTTGAATCCTGAAACTACTTTCTACGAAAGGAACTCAAGACTTCTTCTCAAGATTTCTCCCTTGTGACTAAGGAGTAGTCACCCTGCATCCGCAGGCACCATCTAAGAACTCTGCGGTTTGCTGCACGTCCTTCCTCAGGAATCCGACCGACCAACACGACGAGACCCGGCTTCCCTGGCACCTCTGACCTCTACCTACCTCTACAGCTAAGCTGAGAACCGTAGGTGCGACAAGACCACGAGGGACCGGCCATCATCAGAACTGCACGACTTCTATCCAGCACGACCGCCGAGGGATCCTCTGGTGAGTGCTTTGGGGTCCGAGAAGCCCGACCCTGAGCAGCTCCAGCACCGAAGTCCAGCCTCCCAGCATCTCCACGATCTGCGTGGGGCCCTTCTGCTTTTTGCTGCTCACCGCGTTGTTTGGCTACTAGCCCGCTGGCTTGTGGCCTTCTGAACGACGCCCGACGACATCACTGCTGCTGGTCTGGTTGCTCCAGACTGGCCCTTGCTCCCTTCCAAAAGAGGAGCACCCCGGACCCTCCTGGTCCACTCCAGACGCCATTTTGAGTCCACCGCGTGGGCTTGAATTTGCCAAGACGTGTTGCCCCAATCCTGGGTCCAGCGACGTCGACAGCATCATCCATCGTGGGACAGCTCGCACCTCCATCCTGGTCGCCGACAATGCCTCCTGGTCCGTGAGATCTGCAGAGCACAGCGTCGCCTAGTCACCTAGTCGAGGTGACTACCATCCGGTGCCCTCCTGGTGCCACCTGACTACTGGCTAGTAGTCACGAACTTGGTCCCCGCTGCTTTCAGGTGTCATCCATCTTCGATCCAGGCTTGGATCCATCGAACAATCTTCACTGGTCGCCTGCCAGCAACTTCTTTTCTTCAGGCTCCTGGTTCGTCTACGAGGATTCCCGACGTCTTTTGAGACCTATGCAACTGCAGCCCCTGGGCTAGGTAACTTCGGCATTTCGGTGCCCCAGCATAGCCTCACTATCCAAGGGTCAGGATCCACTGTCGTTTTCGATCTACCTTATCGGGTTCGCCCGAGAACACTAACTTTGTCTTTACTAGCTCCCATAGACTTTGTCCCGCATCCCGCGTGAGAGTGCACACTCTGCACCCGAGTCCCCTAGGCCTCCTACTAGTAATCTGAAGGTTCAGTAACGTAGTCCTAGCGATTCCAAAGCCTATTAGTACAGTACTTACCTGCTAGTAATTTCGCATTACACTTTCAGAGTATATGGTTTTTCGTGCCCCTCGAGCATTTGTGTAAATTGTGCAACTTGAAGTATTTTCATAAGAGTTTTGTTGTGTGCTTAGTACCCTGTCCTCATAAAGAGTACAGGGCTGTTGTGATCTAAATAAATACACTGTTTATTTTCATAACACTTGTGTGGTGTCCTTTCACTTGGTGTTCAAGGGGTATATGTGATGGTATAACAGCTGGCTTAACACGCCCTCCAGAGTTTAGCCCGAAGACTGCTCGTATCCACGCTACTAGGATAGCTGGTCTATAAGGTTGACTTACAACCAATCACCATAAGGGTTGTTTGGACTGATACAAAGTGCTCACTAGAATAGTGAACATTATATATCAGGCCAACTTCTCACATCGGAGAGACGACTATCCGCCCGACGACCTGGGAGTGTCCGGACACCATAGACATCCCTGGAGGATTAACAGTCGGTTTTTCGGCGCCGGATGGTCCCCGGCTGCCGGAGGTCTTGACCAGGAGAGCGGAGCCACCCGAGACGATCAGCCGTACTCCGCTGAGATCCTGTAATCACCTGGCCCCAAGGAACTTTATAGGCGACACTACACCGTGGCCCTGCGGAAGACCCGGCTGTATTGGTGACCACAATTCGCAAACTCGCTTGGGCCGGCGGGCCCTTGTCGATTGCCGGTGGTCGCCCCCCACTTCCCCCCTGGTGGCCTCCGGGGACTCGGCGGTGGTTCATCCCGAGAGATCGGCGTAGTGGCAGAAATCTGCGCCACTGCATTGGGGACGTTTGAAGGCCCACTCCACCGCGGCCGCTCACCG
The DNA here is from genome assembly GCF_964263255.1 of Lissotriton vulgaris. Lineage (NCBI taxonomy): Eukaryota > Metazoa > Chordata > Amphibia > Caudata > Salamandridae > Lissotriton > Lissotriton vulgaris. The sequence continues at coordinate 940,102,187 of NC_141699.1, forward strand.
GGCGAGCAACAGCCGACGCCCATATTTGGTGGGTCGCCTGCCGAGCTTCGTACTGCAGGGCACGTCCGACATGGGGAAGCCAAGAGGACCTAAAGGGACCACCCCGGCCGCCTCGGACACGGAGGCGCCGGATAAAGACGATCGACATGATCCGGAGAGTTCTGGAGGCCCTCATCTACAGCAACAGTTCGATGGGATCCTGGAGGCGATCGCAGATACGCGATCGGCCCTACAACAAGACATCGCCCAGGTTGCGACGAGTCTGGGCCTCCTCAGGGCGGACCATGGTAAGCTCTCGGACAGAGTCAAAGAGGTAGAGAGCTCGGTGAAGGTCCTGGAGCCGGCGCAAAAGACTCTGGCCGCTAGGATGAAGGATGCCCTGACCCGGATCGGTGACTTGGAAAGACGGGCGGAGGACGCGGAAGGGCTTAACAGGAGGAACAATATTCGCGTAGTGGGCCTACCGGAAAAAATCGAGAATGGAGACATGGTGGCCTATTTGGAATCTTGGCTCCGAACTGTGGTGGCGCCGGAGGGTCTGTCCTCCTTCTATACCCTGGAGCGTGCACACAGGGTGCCTGCCAGACCGCCTCAACAAGGCCGCTCCCCGCGCCTGGTGGTGGCGCGTTTATTGCATTTCCGTGACAGGGATCTGCTCCTCAATGCCGCCAGACACAATGGCCCGTACCAGGTGGAGAACAGCCAAGTGAACATTTTCCCGGACTATACCTATGAGACTCAACGTAAGCGGACCTCCTTCCTAGCGGTCAAAAGTGAGCTGCGGAGCGAGGGTATACAATACTCTCTCCTCTTTCCAGTGAGACTCCGCGTCATCCTTGATGATACGACCCAATTTTTTTAAACCCCGGAGGACGTTTGTGCTTGGCTTGAACTGTACAGGGCTGGCAAAGATGGCTTCGGATCCTCCTTCCAGGCGACGTCGGAGCCCGGACAACAACGGCGATCCAAAAGACTTCGGAGCCGCAGCGGTAAACCAGGCAAGCCCTCGACGGTAGAGACTTTGGCCGAGCGACGAGGAGTGTTGGAAATGGTGTCCAACTTATCTGGCTCCCAGGGCGGTCCCATCGTCGAAGAATCGGAACCTGGCGGAGAGGGGGCCCACTCGGACACTGAGGACTCAGAGACTGACAGTGTTAATTTACCAGTTGTTACGCCAGACTCGGCTGAGGGCATGCTGGATGGGCAGGGATGAACTCGGGTGAGCTGATTCCATTTGGGTGGGGGAATGTCGCGGGAGGTGTGGAGATGGTAGGAGTTGCTGCTGGACCGTGAATCACCGATGGGGTTGGGGGGCCTCGCTCTGCCTGATACTTATGATTTGGTGCTCGGTCTAGTCTCGGTAGCCCGAGACTCGGTGGCCCGTTGCTGGCGCCCGGCCCGCACTCGGCCCTTAAGGCATACCTACGTGGCTACCGTAGGATTAGTTGGGGGAAGGGAGTTTACTGAGGGTGCAGTTTGGATGGGAACTGGATGGTGCTATTTGGGTCCTATTCTGGGGTGGGGGGAGGGGGTTTGTTTCAAGGGGAAGTTTTGTCGTTGTTTGGGGGGATGGCCGCCATTGGTGTTGAATCGACTATTGAACGTTTTATGACTGAGCGTTGTTGGGGGAACCTGGACGCGACAATGGCTGAGATCACTAATGTAAAATGCGTCACTTGGAATGTGCGGGGCCTTCACACTATGTCCAGACGGCACAAAATTCACGCTTATCTGATGCGTAGAGGGGTGCAAATAGCGTTGCTGCAGGAGACACACCTTACTAAGGCGGAAGGGGCGGCGCTACAGCGTAGATGGAGAGGGCAGGTTTACTACACCACATATTCAGCTTATGCGAGAGGGGTGTTGATCTGGATAAGAGCTGGGACACCCCTACAGGTTTCCAAATCTGTGGTAGATCCGGAGGGTCGCTACGTGGCTATTTCTGGCACATTAGGGGGTAGGGCACTGAATATTTGTTGCATTTATGCGCCTAACGTGGACCAGCTCGCCCTCCTGTCCGGGCTGTCGGGCTCCTTGGCCCATTTCCTGTCCGGGACCCTCCTGCTGGGAGGAGATTTTAATTCGGTGGTGGATGTCGACATCGATCGTTCACACCCCCCCCTTTCGGACTCCCCGGTCCGATGGGTAGCGAAAGGCAGGAAGGAATGGCAGGCTCAATGGGGGCTGACAGACATTTGGCGTGCACAGCACCCCTATACTAGAGATTATTCGTACTTTTCTGGTATGCACAAATTACATGTGAGACTGGATGGGTTTCTGGGGTCGGCGGAATTGGTGTCCGCGACCGTGCGATCTGAATATTTGGCTAGGACCATCTCAGATCACAACCCCACCTTTAGCGGATTTCAGTTGGTTTCCCGGGGTCCCCAGCGTACCTACTTGGAAACTGCGCCCCGAGATATTAGAATATATAGTCTTCAAGGCGGACCTAGAGGATAAAATAACTGATTATTTTGCGACTAATGGGGGCACTGCTGGGTCGAGGGCCTCGGAGTGGGATGCTTTCAAGGTGGTGATCAGGGGCTACTGTATATCCAAGAAAGTGGGAATGCGTCGTGTCATCCTTGATGACCTGGCCAATGCGGACCGGAAGCTCCGCAAGATGGAGCTTCGCCGCCCCGGCCACCCAAAACTTCAAGAACGTACTGCTGCAGCGAGAGAGGCAGTGGCGGCGGAGGTCGAACGATTGCGATGTTTCGATTATAAGGCCTATGTTACCAGATCGCTCACCGAAGGAGACAAGTCGGGCGCGCTCTTGGCTTGGTTGGCCAATCCCACGCGCCGGACTTCCCTGACGGTGTTGATGCGCACCGCGGAGGGACTTGAGGTGCATACCCAACCGGAGATACTCGATTGCTACTTGCGCTACTATGAACGGCTATACCGTAGTAGGCTGACCCGTGATCCTACCCTGATCGACGATTATTTACAATCCTTAGAGATTCCCGCATTGGAACCTGACATAGCGAAGGCCCTGGGCACCGACATAGAAATTGGGGAAATCCGTAGCGCCATAAAAGGGATGGCGAGAAACAAGACCCTGGGCCTCGATGGGCTCCCGGTCGAATTTTACTCCACCTACGTAGATCTATTGGCACCCCGACTATTAATAGTCTACAAGGAAGTGAAACGCTTGGGGCGCCTCCCCGGCTCGATGTGCGAAGCCTTGGTAGTCCCCCTCCTCAAACCTGGTAGGGAGTCCGATGACCCGGCGTCCTATCGACCGTTATCAATGCTAACGGTAGATTATAAGATCTTGAGCAGCATATTGGCATCGAGACTGCTGGGGCACATGCGCTCCTTGGTGCATGAGGACCAGGCAGGATTTATCCCTAAACGCAATACAACCATGAATATTCGTCGCTTATTACGTCTGCTAGAGGAACCACATACGGAGGCCTTTTGCCCCTTGGTCCTTTCGGTTGATTTGGAAAAGGCCTTTGACAGCCTAGAATGGGAATATTTGCGTAGAGTACTACTGCGGTTCGGTCTGGGAGAGGGATTTGTCAGATGGACCATGGTACTCTATGCCTCGGCGTCGGCCAGGGTGAGGGCGGGCCCGCTGGTCTCTCAACAATACCCAGTGGAGCGAGGCACGAGACAAGGTTGCTCGTTATCCCCCCTGCTCTTCGCGCTCGCAGTGGAACCGCTAGCGTTATCGGTCCGGACCGGAGCTTATTTCGGCGGACTAAGGACCTTATCTGGACAGCAATACATCTCTCTGTATGCCGATGACCTGCTGCTCTTTCTTGAGGACTCGGGTAACGCTCTGGATGGGGCCGAGGAGGCTCTCACGACCTTCGGAGAGATCTCAGGCCTCAAGGTGAATTGGGCCAAGACTTGCCTATTTCCGGTTCGGAAGGGAGGGCCCAGACCCGACACCACTAGAGAGATTAGATGGGAACCTAGCTGCCTCAAATACCTGGGGGTATATGTGTACCATGACCCCGCCGATCTTCTGGACGGCAATATAGCCCGCTGTATTCGCAGCGAGGCAGCATGGATTTCTGGGCCACCCTGCCGCTTTCGGTGGCAGGGCGTGTAGCACTGTTGAAAATGGTAGCACTACCCCGGCTAATATATTATTTTAGAGCGCTCCCGATTTGGGTTCCGCCGGCCACCTTCCGGCTCTTGAGATCCATGGTGGTGGGGTTCCTCTGGGGGTCGGACCGCCGAAGGGTGGCACTCAAGACCCTGATGAGACCAAAATCGGAGGGCGGCCTAGCGGTGCCGGATTTTGAAAAATACTATTTAGCGGCCCAATTGCAAACCTTCACCCAGGAAGTAGCGAGAGAGTTCCGAGGCCCGGAGGAGGGGAGAGGCAGGGGAATTCCCAGACTCGTTATTTCCTATGTTGCATTACGCCAGCGCTTAGTTCTGCAAGACCTTACGCTCGAGGAACAGACTATACGGCTGTGCTGGAATCGCGCCCACGCCCGGGGGGAGCTAAAACTCACATATGCTCCGGAGATTCCATTGGGGATGTGAACGGCCTTGCCGCACGGTGGTGAATGGTCGCGCTTAAGACATTGGGAAGATGCAGGGTTGCAGTTAGTGGGAGATCTTTATGAAGATGGGGTGTTGCTGCCCTTCCAGGAGATTCTGGACCGTTTTGACGTTCCCCGAGGCGACTTCCTACTTCATACAGCTATAATTAGGGCAATTCAGACGCACTGGAAGAGGGGTATGGAGGAGCCACCAACATCATCGGTGTGCCAATATGTTATGATGTCCGCGGGGACAGTCAAGGCAGTCACGTGTTTATATAATAGATTAATTAGTGAGGGTCTGCCCCCGCTTGCCGTACTGCGGAACCGCTGAGAAACCGACATAGGGAAAGATATACCGGAAACGACGTGGGCGCAGCTGATGCGTCGAGCCTGGAAAGGCACACGCCACGCCCGGTTTCAATTGGTTCATTTTTATGTACTTCACAGGGCCTACCTGACTCCGGCGAAAATCCAACAATACTTCGCCACGGACACGGCGGCCTGTCCCAGATGCCGAACACCCCCCGCGGCGGACCTCATGCACATGCTGTGGTCCTGCCCAGCGCTGTCCTCCTACTGGCTCCTGATAGAGGGCACCCTCAATGGGGTCACTGGGAGAGCCTTGACTTTCGATGCAGCGGTGGGGATCCTACACTGGTTCCCTCATACCCCTTAAACCAAAATCTCTAGTAAATTTATTGACCTAGGGCTTATCCTCGCAAAAAGGGAGATAACTAGGCATTGGAAGGCAAGAGCTGGTCCAACGGGAGCTAAATGGCACAACGAACTCCTGAAGTGGGCCACGGGGGAGAGCACCCTGCGATACCAGCTGGCGAGGCGACAGCAGAATGAGAGGGCGCTAGAAGCTGCATTGGAATGGGAGACGTAAGTGCAGGCCCTGCGAGATTATAGCGCTTCCAGCGATTCCGAGAGTGATGACGCAGCACAACCTGAGTCCCGTTAGGTCCCCATAACACTGGTCTCTACGCAGTTCATTACGGTTTCTTCCCACAAGCTCTTTTTACACATACACCACACTGATGGCGGGGCTGGGTGGGGGGAGGGGTTGGGTTGAGTGGGTGTTGGGGAGTTTTTCTTTTAGGATGATTTAGAAAAGCAGATGAAGATCGCTCGTTTATCCAGATCAACCTCAGCAGTATGCCGGATCCCCATATGCGACTTTATAGTACACGCCGCCCGACCCTCGGGTTGCGGGCTGAATGGCTGTGTATACAAGGTGTTTCTTCACGGGGGATCGGTTGTTTTTATTTTTCGACTGCAGCTATTTCGCTGATCTGTCATGTAACTTTGGCTAATTCCGGCAATAAAAATATATTTAAAAAAGAAAAAAAAAATGAAGGTGGAAAATATCTACTGTACACCGAAACGCCGCGTCAACTGTTTTTAACAAATTATATTTGTCTCATCAAGATAAAGAGACACGTATATATATGTTTTTAGATTGTAACCCTTAGGGAGGTCCAAGTATGATATAATATGACTAAAATACCTTTTTAACATATCTTTTTTATATGTGCTTTGTAATGTACTGTGATACCCTGAATATTATTAGAATATTTTAAACATTGTCAAATGAAATTCAGCCTGTGAAAGAAAACGTTATGTGCATACTGATAAGTGGAATTATTAATGTAGTTGATAGTTTTCTCTTGTGTAACATTGTGTAACAGGGTTTATGTCCTTTTTGTTCTACAACACATACCTTCACTAAACACTATTGTGTTGATGTGCAAGCAAGCAGCAAGCTGCTGTAGGCCAAGCTGTCCTCAAAACTCTCTTTTAAACTACTGCAGCAGATACAGGTGACCACCGCTAGGGGAGACACTGCTGTATAATCGATGCACAGTGTGAGATCTGCAGCTCACATGCCTTGAATGGAAAATGCTACTTACCAGTATGCATCTGTTCTTGGCATGTAGAGCTGTAGAGTCTCACACGCCCACCCGCCTCCCCGGGACCTGTATCTGTTCCAGTTCTATCTTACTTGGATATACACGCATGGACATCCCTTTTTCTTTCTACTAACTCCATCATTTGACATCATGGCGATAAACAATCTAAGGATGGAGTCGATGCCCATGCGCACTATAGTCCAAGGTAGGATTCACCTATCTTGTTACAAGAAAGACTTCTTCCAAGACGACAACAACATGCAATCATCCAAGCCCAGCACCAGGTAGCGATCTAATGCTGCAGCTCTACATGTCAGAACAGATGCATACTGGTAAGTAGCACTTTTCTTCCTCCGGAGGAGAGACAATTTTCCATCATACAGAAATGCAAACTTGTTCTGGACAACAGAATGCTGTTGGTTCGTCGGATTGCCCCCCTGTTAGGGTCAATGGCATCCTGTATTTTCCAGGTCCCCAATGCCAGGTTCCGAATGTGTCCTCTACAGCAGAATCTGGAGGACAAGAGACTTAATTTGTTGCGAGCTGGGACGACAAAATAAGTCTCTCAAACGCAGCAAGAGCATCCATCCAATGGTGGATGAAGGAGAATATGCAAGTAGGGATACCTTTTTATCAAGCACCTCCCTCTCAAACACTGATCACAGACGCTTATCTCCAGGGCTGGGGATCCCACATGGGGTCTCTCCAGACACAAGGTCAATGGTTGTCAAAAGACCGGTCATATCACAAACATGCTGGAGCTGAGAGCAGTTCACCTGGCCCTCAAGGCTTTCCTCCCTTCGATTCGGGAAAGTTCAATCTTAGTACAGACGGACAATACCACCACCATGTACAATGTGGTGGTTCCATGTACCTGAATAAACAGGGGTGAACTCGCTCATGCACATTGTCTCTGGAAGCTCAAGCCCTCTGGCATTGGCTCCTGGCACGGAATCTATTGATCACAGCAGTACATCTGCCAAGAGAACAGAATGCAAGAGAGGATGCTCTCAGTAGACATTTTGAAGACAGACAAGACTGGGTTCTCAACGACGAGGTCGTCGAAGACATCTTCCAGACTTTGGGGCGTACCAGCATCGATCTCTTTGCGGACGACAAAAATACAAAATGCCGAGACTTCGCCTCAAGGTTCTACCGGCCAGGGTCGAAGGGGAATGCACTTTTGATAGACAGGTCAGGTGCATTTGTGTTGGCCTTTCCACCCCTTCCTCTCATTCAAGGTGGTGACCAATCTGTCTCATTCTAACACGAGAATGATCCCGATTGCCTCGGACTGGCCGAGACAATGATTGTACCCGGACCTTCTGCACCTGCCAGAATGCCCGCACAGGAGGCTGCCGTGCAGAACGGAACTACTGTTCAAAATGAATGAAGGGGATTCATCACCCCCAACCTTCCCTCAATGAACTTGGCAGGTCCTCCAGTATGGTCATGTAGGACTGCCTCAAGACTGCATGTCCATCTTAAAAGAAGCAAGAAAGCCATCCACTAGACACTCATGTGTGCAAGTGAAAACGTTTTTATATGTAGTGCGTTCAAAACAATTGTAACCCAACCAAAGGGTAGGAAGAGGTCATTCTACCATACCTGCTTTACCTGGCTAAAGCAGGCTTGAAGTTTCCTTCCATTAAGGTACATTTAGCAGCTATCACTGCATATAGGCGCTCACCTTCTCAGCCTTCTTTCTTTCAGTTACAGGTTGTAAAAGACTTCTTACAGGGTCTGAAAAAGGTTTACCTGAGGGTCCGGCCTCCTTCACCACCCTGGGAGCGAAACCTGGTGCTATCAAAGTTGATGGATCCGCCTTTCAAACCTATCAAAAAGCAACCTTGCAACACTTTACTTGGAAGGCGGCTTTTTTGGTAGCGATCACATCAGCTCGCAGAGTGAGCGAAATACAGGCCCTCTGCTCTAAGGAGCCATATACTGTTTTACATCTTAATAGGGTCGTACTGAGGACTCATCCCTCTTTCCTTATGAAGGTGCTGTCAGATTTCTATGTGACTCAGACTATCTCTGCCCACTTTTTTCCCTAATCCCTCCACTCCAGCTGAGAGGGCTTTACACTCTCTGGACCTAAAAAGTTTTAAAATTCTACCTGGATAGGTCCAGGTCCACGAGAAAATCTGTTCAACTATTTGTTAACTAGGAGTTGATCAGAACAGGTTTTTCATCTTCGAAGCGGTCCATCTCCAGGTGGATAGTTTCATGAATAATAATAATAATAATACTGGATTTTATACAGCGCGAACAGCTACCTCACAAGGAGGTGTCCCGGCGCTAGTAGAACACAAATGACCTGGGCTAAAGAATAGGAAAGCTAGCGTGGCTGGGTGAATAGCCAGGTCTTAAGTAATTTCTTAAAGCAGGGTTCAGACGGGGCCTGTTGGATTGCTTGAGGCAGTGAGTTCCACAGAGCGGGGACGTTTGCTGAAAAGGTCCGACCGCCTAGTCGGGCCTTTTTTGCGCGCGGGACGGCCAGCTGGACACGGTCGTTGGACCGTAGTGCACGACTTTGGAGATATCTTGGGAGGCGATTTTTCAGGCATTGTGGGCAGGAGCCATGCAGAGATCTGAACGCCAGCGTCAGAGCTTTGAATTTTATTCTGTTGGCTACTGGCAGCCAGTGCAGGGTTCGGAGATGCGGAGAGACTGACTGCTTGAACGGGATTCGCAGTAGTAGTCTCGCAGCCGCATTTTGAACTACCTGAAGCTTGTGAGTCAGGTATTTTGGAAGGCCAAGGTATAAACCATTGGCATAATCCAGTCGGGAGGTGACAGTCGCGTGGACAACCGTTTTTCTGCAGCTCACTGGTAGGAGTCTTAGGATTTTTCGGAGGTTTCTCAGCTTGCTCAGGCAGCATCCGGCGACTTGTTGGATATGGGATGAGAAGGACATGTTATCATCCCATCTCACACCAAGATTTTTTGCCGAGTGACTGGGTGAAGGGGGCGGGCCCATCTCCGTTGGCCACCAGAATTCTGGGGGGGGAGGGACCCTTGCCGAAGAAGATGACTTCGGTTTTATTGGCATTAAGTTTTAATTTATTAGTGTTCATCCAGTGTGCTATATCCTGGAGACAGCCTTTGAAATTAGAGAAAGACTCCTGCGTCATCTCAGAGTAAGGAAATACCAACTGGGTGTCGTCGGCATATGAGATTGCCTTGACGCCCCAGTTGGCAATTAGCGTAAAGAGAGGAGCCAGGTAGATGTTGAACAAAAGGGGGCTGAGGGCCGACCCCTGCGGGACTCCACAGCTGAGGGTTTTAGGTGTAGAAGAAATCGTTCCAAGTGCCACCTTCTGCGTTCTCTGAGATAGGTAGGAGTTTATCCACCCCAGCGCTCTGTCCTGAATACCTATCTCAGCCAGCCGGCTGAGTAGTCTGGCGTGGTCCACCGTATCGAAGGCGGCCGACAGATCCAGGAGTACCAGCATTGCTGAGTTTCCTGCATCCATCGACCACCTCACAGACTCGGCGACTTCAATGAGCGCTGTCTCTGTGCTAAAGCCGGGGCGGAAGCCAGATTGAGTTTCATGCAAAATGTTGTTGGTTTCTACAAATTTGCTCAGTTGGCGGTGTATAACTTTTTCCAGCATTTTTCCCGGGGCAGCTAGTAGGGATATTGGGCGGAGATTCGTAAGGTCATCTGGGTCCCCATTAGGTTTTTTCTTTAGGGGTAGGAGAGTAGCGTGCTTCCAGATGTCCGGGAATATGCCCGACATGATGGAGGAGTTCCAGATACCTTGAAGTGTGGGGGCGACCGAGTCCGCTATGGCACTCCATAGTTTAGCTGGGCAGTGGTCGTCAGGGGAGCCGGATTTGCAGCGGATGAGTTCCTGCCTTACCTCAATCAGGGGGATATGCATGAACTGGGTGAGGATCTCGTCTGGCCCACCATTATTCGCTCGGTCCTACTTCACAGTTTTTATTATTGGACCAAAGGAGTCATATACTTTCTTAATTTTTTGGTCAAAAAACTCTGAAATTTGTTCGCATAGCGTAGCTGTGGGTACAACCTCTCTTTCAATGCATTTTGGTTTGAAGAACGATTGTACCACTTTGAAGACCTGTTTGCTAGACTGTTCTGCCTGAATAATCGAGTCCGCATAGAAACGCTTTTTACTTTTTCTGATAGCTTTCCGGAATTTTTTGGAAGCTTCTTTATACCTAGCTTTTTCTTCCAGACCGTAGCTTGCTCTCCAGAGTCTCTCCAGTTTTTTACAGGCTGCTTTCTCATTCCTGAGTTCTTGTGAGAACCAGGGAGCTGAGGGGGAGTCTCTTTTAGATAGAGCCCGAGAGGCTGGAGCAATGGAGGAAACCATCATTCCGATCCATTCATTAAGTAGTTGAGCATCCGTGTTGGCATTATTTGTCAAGGATGGGGAGGTTTGCGCTAGGACAGGGCACATAGTATCGGGGGTCAGTTTTTTCCATTGCCTCTTCAGGTAGTAGCTTTTACTCGCAGCAGGGATGTTATTCACAATGTTCAGTGAAAAAGGGACGAGTAAGTGGTCTGACCATGTCAGAGGGAGAGGAGTCTCAGAGAGCACATTCTTGATATTAGAAAAGATGAGATCAATAGTGTGGCCCCCCGTGTGTGTAGGGCCCTCATTGATCAGTCTGAGACTGGCCGTATTTAACGTGGTTTTTAGCAGTTCTGCCAGGGCACAGTCAGGTTTATCCATGTGGATATTGAAATCACCTACCACAATAAAAAGGGGGTGAAGAAGCGAGCTCTGGACGATCGTGTCTAATAAGGTAGTTAGGGAGGGGTCTGAGCCGACCGGAGGGCGATATATCACTAGTCCTGCTAGGGATAGCTGAGGGCTCACTTGAAAGCAAAAGTGAAGGCCTTCAATTCCTTGAATAGCAGTGGGGGCTGAGGATGTTAATACTAAATTCTCTTTAAAAATAATGGCTACACCACCGCCTCTTTTTGTCCTAGGGCGGTTGGCGAGGCATATTTTAAATCCCGGAGGGACTGCAAGTGCAATGGAAGTCAAGTTGTCCTCCTTGATCCATGTTTCTGTTAAAAAGAGGATATCCCATTCTTGTTCTTCTAATAAAAGCCAGACATCATCTGCATGTTTGGCTAGGGATCTGCAGTTAAGTAGACCTGCCCTAAGGTTTCTTTGAGGTGGAGGTTTGTACTTAGGGGGTATCATGGAGGCCTCCCTGCCAATAGCTATCCCACAGTTGTTACAGATCTGGGGGGGTTCGAAGGTCATAGGGTCTGTAGAGTGAGGGCAGCACTTGGATGGGGGATCGAGCTCTTTAAGGTCCTCACCTGACCACGCTATCCTTCCACCATGTGTTCCGCTGCCGGCAGCATATCTGGCCCCGGCCGCGGTCTGGTCGCGGACGGGCGCAGACTGGCTTGCCTTAGGCGCGCCTTCGGCGCGCAAACGGCGCCCCCGCTGCGCCCGTCCGCTGCGCTTCCGGTGGAAACACATGATAAATAGTGGCGGAGGTAGGGGCGTGGCCTGTCAGGTGGTGGGCGTGGCCTGCGTGTCCCCGGGCAGGGCGTCCACTCGAGAAAGTATCCCGTGGCAGAGGGGGATCGAGGTAGGAAAGCTGTTAATCACCTTGAATACACACTCGAAGTAGTAAAATAAAGTCTAAAATCACTTTATTTTCACAGTAATACAATTTTTAAAAAAGCGCTAGCTAGACTCTCCCGGCTTCCGCCTCAGGAGGTCAAAGTGTTCTGCCTCGCGCTGGGAGTGGCGCGCTATTTGAGCGTTCGTTCGTCTAAAGGGGGCGTGGCCTGTCAGGTGGTGGGCGTGGCCTGCGTGTCCCCGGGCAGGGCGTCCACTCGAGAAAGTATCCCGTGGCAGAGGGGGATCGAGGTAGGAAAGTTGTTAATCACCTTGAATACACACTCGAAGTAGTAAAATAAAGTCTAAAATCACTTTATTTTCACAGTAATACAATTTTTTAAAAAGCGCTAGCTAGACTCTCCCGGCTTCCGCCTCAGGAGGTCAAAGTGTTCATGCATCAAATTAGCTTATCAATTAGCGCATGGCCCCTTGGGCCTATTCCCAATGCGCATTCCACAAGAGGAAAAGCGGCTATGACTGCTTTTCTTCATAACATGCCTATGTCTGAAATCTGTAAGGCGACAACTTGGAGGTCTGTCCATACATTTACGAGGCATTGTTGTCTAGATTCAGACACTCAAGTAGGCCAGGCCTCCTTGAGGAATCCTTGAGGAATCTGTTCAACAGCTGATGGCGGCTGTTATTGTATGTTGGGTCATTCTTTCTCTCAATTGCCTGCAGGTGGAAGATGGGCTTGCTATTCTATTCAGTGATTATGACTATTGATGAGGATCCCCTGGAAGTGAAGGATAAATTACTTACTTTTAATCCTAATTCTCTTCCAGGGGGTATCCTGATCAAATTCCTAAACCACCCACCCACCTCCCCAGGCAAATTAGATTTTCTTCATTGTTAAAGGATTTATTTGTGCCCTGTTCTTCAGGGTTACGCAAAGAACAACTGACCTAACTGTCACCCCTGAGGCATGATAGGAAGCTATGGGTCATGGCTGCCTTAAAGGCACGGTACCAGTTTTGTATGAAAATGCTTTCATTTTCTATGCTATTGGATTACAATGCAGCCTGTAGGATAACAAAATCTGCTTTATTTGCAGTTTTTTCTTCACAAGGTTTACTCCTTAAAACAGAGTTCAAGTGCTACTTGCCCACTTGTGTTTTTATATATATATTATGTATTTAGCAAAATCAGTTTGTGTTTTATTACATTGTTTAGCCTCCTAGATGGGAGCTGCATTGGTGTGAGAAGAAAGGATATGTGTGTGTGTGTGTATATATATATTATATATATTTATATATATATATATATATATATATATATATTATATATATATATATATATATATATATATATATATATATATATATTTCATATATATATTTGTTATTATTTGCAGGGTGCCCGCACGTGGGCGGGAATATTCAGTGCTTACTACTTTGATGAGGATACCCCTGGAAGAGAACTAGGATTACAGGTAAGTAACTTATCCTTACTGACCTTTGGTAACACTCTTTCTGGTGGGTACTCTAACCACAGACTCCTCACCGGCCTCCTGTTCTGTGGAATGGCCGCTTTACATCTAAAAAATGATCTCTAATTCAAGATCTGCAGGTTGGCACAAACAATTGTTTGTGGGGCTCTGTGTTCAGCACCCTTGTTGTCCAGAAAGAAACTGATGTCAGTGTGCATGGGTGGTGCCTGTATGCGGCTGCATGCCGGAAACAGCAACATGACACCATCTACTGGCACAAAGCAGCTATGCTGAAATATCTTCCAGATCCAGTCTAGCAGTTGGGGATGTGCTAGAGGTCAGGAATCTGCAGTTTGAGTATCGACCTGAAAGACCATAAGCAAATGTAAATAACTTGTTCTTTACAGCTGCCGTCTTCACTAGAAATTATGAGGACTATATCTCTGTGTTTTCAGAAGTTAAGAGATAAGGAGAGTAGCTGGCCTTTATGCTCAAAGAAGTGCCTGATTATGCCACCAGAAATACTGGCCGAATTAGTCCATAGAAATTTACTTTGTTGGGAAACCTTATTTGCAGACTCTACAGATTAAGTGAGTGATTTACTGCCAAGTTTTATTTCTTCTATAGGTAGGTGTAATCTGGCACCTGCTAAACCTTTAACACATTTGAAGAATGTTTCTGCTATGCCTTCAACTTATGTTTAAGCTTCTTTTATTGCTAGACTGTGCGGCCTGAACAGGCAAAATCAGGTTATGCAGTCATCTCTGTGATGTTATGTTATTTTGTGTCTTTTATAGCGCTCGGCTACTCAAAAGAGTGTCCCGGTGCTTTATTGACAACCTAAAAAAGACAAACACAACACTTAGATTAAAAGAGACAGAGTTAACAGAATACAAAGATCTAGGAAGCAAAAAGCCAAGTTTTCAGGCCCTTCCTGAAAGCCAACAAATTTGGGGTGCTACGTGATCACTTAACCAGATTTTGAATGCTCAGGAAGCAATCTTCTGCGAGTGCCTACATTGGCTCCACACAGACATCAGATAGAATTGAGAGCATGAGTAAAAACAAGCATTTGCAATGCAATAGGCCTCATATTTGTTGAAGTTAGAGATGTTGATGTTGAAAATAACAATGTTTTTTACTTTAGTTTTTTTATTTGCAGTGGAGTGATTATATTTGCATAGCACTACTGCCAATGGTATAAAAAAACAAAAGTAAAAAACATTGTCATTTTCAAAGCAAACAGCTCTAACTTTAACTAATGCGAGACCTATTGAATTAGAAATGCTATTGGTCTTGCATTTTTGGGGAGTTACAGTTATTGGCATTATAAATGGTCAATGTTTTTACCTAGCCATGTTCCAGGGTGTGGTACCATATGTGAACAAAAGTAGTCCCATGGGCCCTCTTTTGGCCACATATAGTACTGCACCCTGCAAAGTTGGAGTTATTGGCATCATAAATAGGGCTCCTAGTTTTATGGTATTTTTTTTTTTCATTTACGTCTGTATTTATTCATATTTATTTTTTGCCCATCTCATTAGTATTTATCCATATTTATTTTGCAAATATATAGTCATAAAATTGATATTTCCTCATTTAACTGATAAACATGCACTCATACTTTGCGGCCTGTCGCGTCTTATCAAATTAAGCAGCCAAATATAGAGAACACTGCGCTTTCAGGTAAATATGAGCATCATAATACAAATATTTTACCATACACCTGCGTTTAGGGAAATCTGACCCCATTTTTAACTTCCCATGCTGCCTATCTGCTCAGTTGTCCTAGAAATCACGAAAAACAGCATGGTAGAATCAGCCACAAGAAGCACACTTTTCTGAATTTTTCCGCTTTTAAAAATAAATACAGACAAAAAAAACTTTGTTTTCGGTCTGTAATTATCTGTAAAAATCAGTAAAAATGGAAAACTGGGAGCCTTAATCATAAATGCGAATGTTTTTTTACCTAGCCATGTTACAGGGCGCAGTACCATATGTGGCTAAAGAGGTTGCATGGAACCTCTTTTTGTCACATAGAGTACTGCACCCTGCAGAAGATATGGTAAATTCACCCTACCCATAATGCATTGCATGCAAGACAGTACCACAAGTACATTCAAATAGCTATGTCTATATATACAATTAGTAGCTTTGGAATGTGACAAAAGAATTATATTAATTCCAGAATAGGTTGTACTCTGTGTGGAGCTGATGAAGGGAAATGTATATAAGGTCTCATGAAAATGTGAGATGTGCTAGCTAGTGGGTAAAATAACCACTGCCAGCCTTGCTTAGGATTAAATGTGTGTCCTGCCTGAAGCCCTTCAAGAAAATAGTGCTCGGAGGTTGTAATTAAAACCTAGGTAGTAACAGCAGATGTAACGAGGTGTCCTCATGGGAGGTTACAAGAAGAGACAATGCAATACTAAGGAGTGACTACCAAGCCTACTGACCAATGAAAAGCCACCATTTACAAAGGATGGGGACAGGAGTCAATTGAAAAGTGGGAGGAGGAGCTTTATGTCCATATCCTGAATACAGCATGTCTCGAAGACACAGTGCAAGCACTTCCTAGGCGAGACCTAATCATATTTACAGGTCTAACAGGTAATAGAGCAATCACACTCGGAATCTCAATGCCTGGGTCCCTTCACTTTTTATATTACAGTCCCT
Organism: Lissotriton vulgaris; assembly: GCF_964263255.1. Lineage (NCBI taxonomy): Eukaryota > Metazoa > Chordata > Amphibia > Caudata > Salamandridae > Lissotriton > Lissotriton vulgaris. Next base: position 940,118,340 of record NC_141699.1, read on the forward strand.
AAAGAAATTAAGAGTCATAATGCCTTTTCTGTATTTTTACCTTCTAAATACTCTCCTTTTCTTAGACCTAGACACAACCAAGCTTTAAATGTGCCTCACTTTCTGAAGGAAGTTGAACAGGTGATACTCCTGTGACTGCTTGATGCATACATCTACCTACAAATCTAGGCCTCCAAGAATTCTCAGCCTTGTAATTTATGATGTGAACCTCTACTAATACAAGGTTCTTAGGTTTGGCTTGAATATTAACCAAGATGCAAATAGTATATTCAACCCAACCTAAGAGGCCATGACATCCAACTGCCTCCATTTTCTGAGGGCTAGCCCATCATGTAAATGTAAATGTACAGGAATTTATATAGCGCAAATCACCGAGCGGTTTCTAAGCGCTTGCTTAGGGAACCCGTCCTGGTATTCCCCTGTGAGATAACCCCGGCAGGGTATCCGCAAGGTGAAAGCCAGGCATCCCGCCGCGAGGGGCCGTTGTGGAGATTAAGCAAGCTATTGCCCAGAGTCGTAGAGTGTGAACCCGTGAATCGAGTAGGCACCAGAGCGAGAATTGTCGTGTCCATGGACATTTTAGGACTCAAGACCCCGCCGAGCCGGGAATTGAACCCTGGTCCCGGGCTGACCTCTGCTTCCAGCGCTGCCTCCTCTAACCAGTGAGCCACACTTCTCCACTCAAAGCTTCTTCTCTATATAGGACTTTTGGCCTTTCCTACAATATTCAAGGTACATTACCAATTGCAGCTGTTTTCAGCTTTCAGGCAAAGCCCCAGAATCCTGATCCCTGCCTGAACGATGAGGTAGGTTTTGAGGTTTCAGAAAATCCCTGTTATTTTGGTCTCTTGTCCACATCTTGTTCTTTATACAACAGAGCTTTAACATCAAATAACTCATTTTGATCACAGTGTACCTGAAGTCAGGTCTGTCTTGGTGAAGTTAGAAGACCCCAATTTTTTGAGGGGGTGAGGGATTTCTTTGTTCAGCCCTCAAAGTGCTATAGCCGCAAACACCACAAATTACAGTTCAAGATTTAATCTGGTCATTTTTGAGAAGTGGAGAAACATGCACCCCAACCTTCAGCAATTCAAGTCGCCATCCTATAACTCTCCTGGGGTAAATCGATTCAAAACCAGTCAGACAATACCACCGATGTGATTTAATTCACAAATACTAGACACTGAAAGGAGGGTCTGGGAGGACATAGATGTCTAACACCAGAATGCCTTCATGCTAGGACTATAATCACAACCATCGCCATGGGACGAGGAGTTTGAAAGCTCTGAGGAGGCTCCTTCTTGGCATAACACCGCACAGCTTAAAGCAAAAGACAATCCACATCAATAAGGTCTGTTTGGGGACTGCTTTTCTTAGCACCAATAAATTGGACAGCTGATAGACTACCAAGTCTTATTAAGCAGTGTAGCCACTCCTTTAAAATGGACTTGGCGTATTGGAGAACACTGGGAGCATGAGGAACTGTTTCACACTAAAAGATGCTACTACTTTCCGAGGAAAGGATGCTAGAATCCAAAGCATCAACTTTGGGGAAATCGTGGTATACTGCAGCTGAACACATTTTTCCTGCATTTACTGACACAACCTTCAGAAGAAATGGCAACGAGAAAAAATGCCTTGAGGCTTAAAATTGTAATTGCAGTTATATATCGTTTACTACCCCTGACGAGGCATCAAACTACTTTTTCAGCGAGTAGCACACTACACTGGAACCCAAAAAGGATTAGTGGTGACTTGGTATAGGGCAATATTAAATTAACTTTAGCGGTGGACATGTGAAGAGTTTGCATTTATATAGCTCTTGCTACCCCTGAGGAGGTGTCAAAATGCTTTTCGGCAGGTAGCACGCTACTCCGGAACACAAACAGGATAAGTAGGGAATTAGTATAGGAAATATAAAATTAATTTGAGCAGTGGACATGTTAGTTGGATTGAAAAGGATAGGGGAGGGATAGAAGAGGGAAGGGTCTAGAAAGTTTTTTGCTGAGCTCATATCAGTAGGAGGAGGAGGCTGGGGTTGAGTAAAAGGGGAGGTGGACAGGCGAAAAGTCAGAGAGAAAGGTTTAAAAAGGCTTATGTGGGAAATCTGAACAGTTAAAGAGGTATGAGATGATGCAAGGAGTGAAGAGTCTAGAAAAGGTTATTTTTGTGGATCATAGTAGAATGGGCTTGTGGATGATTTAGAGAGAGGAGGTATAGTATATAGTGCGAGAGGTATAGGGTGAGAAATAGGGTAGTGCATTGGAGATGCTGAATTACAAAGTCTCAGTAAGCAACAGTGCATAGACACACAGCAATAAAGTAAGGACCAAATTAAGATCCCTCTGCCGCATGATTAAATAAGCCTGGGGAAACATCTGAAAAACAATTGCCAGCCTCTTGAAATGCATCACAATGGATGACTTTAATAAAGAGAGCTGGTCAGGTAAACAAAGAAAGGCCTAAAGGGCTTACAGCAAACCCTTGTTGCATCAGCGACGAAACAAACAAAACACAGGTAGCTTGGCTTGATGAGGATCTACCCGTCTGTCTTCACACCAGGTAACAAACCTAGACCAGCAGCCAGAGTAAATGGACTTGGTGGATGGACTACAAGCAGTCAAAATCACATCCACCAACTGTGGTGGAAGGTCAAAGCTATTTGGTTGGTTTTGTTCAATCTCCTTGCAAGGAGGGATGGATTGTGGAGGCTTGCGTGCAGAATTCTGTCTTCCTGTTGACACAGGATACTATGGCAAAAGTAGTCAAAGTGGAGAGCAGATGCTCCGATCCAGCAGGTCAGGGTACACGACTCATGGAGTCCAGTGTGGGGCTATCAAGATAAGCTGGGCCCAGTTCTTTCTGACCATTTTGCGGAATAAGAGGTAGAGCAAGGAGTACCATCAAAGGCAGAGCAATAAACAAGTTGTAGCCCTCCTGGTTGCTGCTAATGAAAAGTCATTTACCCACGTTGTCATTAGTTGGATCCAGCTGATCAGGAACAGTTAACCAGCAGTAGCAGCAAAACCCGACAAGAAAGCTATTGTGTAAAGTGACCGTAATTTTTAGAAGACACCTCAACAGACAACAGATGCTGATAGCTATTGTGTCCTGGGCTTCTCATCATTAACGCTTGGTCTTAGGAGGTCACAATTGTATTGTGGTTGATGCTAGATCAATAAGACTGTTCATATGCTTAAGTGAGTGTACCTCCTACTAACCAAGCCTTTTACTTATCAAAATATGAAGGGATTCGGAGGTTCCCTGGATTGTGTCTCCTAACATTTGTTAATAACATGCCTGGCTGGGTAACACCTCTCTCTTTCAATGCGTGTTGCATGACCAGTAGGTTTTAAAATTTCAGTACATGCTATGACCCGTTTCATTGCCAGCACTATTAATGGCAATTTAAACACCCAAAAAGGATCAACTAGCTTGGTATTGGTGCCTCAGAAGTACATCCAAACCCAATAAGGAAGTCTACCTGGTTCAAGAAGCATCAGCATTGTTAAAGGTAGCATAAAAGATCCATAACTCAAAAATACTTTATATTGTTGTCAGTGTCTCCTGTATTTCGTAGAAGGAACCAGAAACGGAAGGGGTGAATATACCTCAGCATGCCCTGCACAATGAAAGCTGACTCAAAGCCTTAGGGTCGCATAGCAGGAGAAGACCGGTCTCAGATCTTGTGGGGACCCAACCACCGGCACATCCTTTAGACAGGGCATGAGACCTCAACACCCTGGTTGTGTAGTTCATTTGAGCCTGCCTGTTCAAGGCAGACAGTTCCACGTTTTTGGTAAGATGTTGCTGCTTCACCTAAAACCTGATTTCCTCCTGGTCCAGGTGACCAACCCATCCCAGAGGACCAACATATGTTACAGCCATCACCTCTGGAAGTACAGGCAGAATGGCCCACCACATGCGAAGCTGGCATCCATCATTCACCACTGAAGGCCCCTGGCTGTCTCTTAACATATGCAGATGTCGCGAGAAGCACCTTCAGTGTGGGGTCCACTGAAGGCAATGCATCCACTGCCAAGCCCACGTGCCAAAAGGCATCAGGAACCAGCAGTATGCACAAAATTACATCACCCAGAAGAACCTTTAAAATCATCCGGGCCTGAACCAAGGCCCAAGCCCGAAACATTGTCATCAAAGAATACCCCAGACTCGAGGCAGAGATGCCTTCAAAACCTCAAGTCCAGGATGGTCTGTAAAGGAAATCATCTACATAGGGAAATAGATCGCTCCTGCCCAGAGGGAACCGCATAAATAACTGTTCACTGTGGGCAGGAGCAATGCAGACTCCTGCAGCACGCAAACAAGCAGCGGGGGCCCTCGGGCTCCCTCTCAGAACCCAACTTTTGTTTGTTGGTGCCCTGGGTGGGCCCTGGGGCACCCACCAATGTTACAGTGAGTCCCTGGGGGATGGGATCCTGAGGGGCTTAATAGGCCAAGAAGACCATGCGGCCACCCTCCCCTTTTAGACACCCTGGGAGATGGGGTCCAGAGGGCTTAATAAAGCTCAGTGAGTGGGGCTGCACAGTCCTCCTCCCCTTAATATATGGCCTGAGAGTAGGGTCCATTGTTCCCCCTTTTTATTGGTGCAGAGTATGTAAAGTCGGCAAATCACGAGCAGGTGCCGCCTTTTGGTCTCGCCACTTCCACATCCGTAGTATGCAACAGTGTTTTTGCCCTTTTTCAGGCTGATGGACAGTGTGTTTTCTTTACAATTGCATGTTGAACAAGGATTTGCAATGCAATAGGTCTCGCATTTGCGAGAGTTTGAGCTATTACCATTGTAAATGACAACGCCTTTGATTTATGTGCTGGTTTTCAAAACGGATAAAAGGCATTGTCATTTACAATGCCAATAGCTTAACTTGCAACTGCGAGACCTATTGCATTGCAAATGCTTGTTTTTATATAGTGTATAGTACGATAGATGGCCACTTCTAAGTGCAGTTAATGACAAGTGTTACTATTAACCAATTTAATTGCGCTCTGGATACCAACGTGAAAAACTGAAGGGCTGAGTTGGCCTTGCTGGGATTTGGTCTTGTGATTTACATGGTGTAGCATATGTTAGAGGCCAACTTTTACGCCACAGAACCACCTTTCATGCTCGACTTTGGTCTGTATAAAAGGCCTCTGAAGCCTAAGGTGACATAGCTCAGGTGGATATTGCACCTGTTAAGAAATCTAAATGTAACTTGAGTTGTAAACGTTCAGGTCTCTTAAGTTTCCCAGGTTCATGTGTGAGTGGCTTAAACAGGCCACTTTTTGCATTCTGAGATTTAGAGTCCCGTTTATCGCATTATAAAATCAGGACTAAAAGACCTAGAATACAAAGTAAAAACGTGGACTGGATTACACTCATATGGATCTAGGAAACGTGAGTACTCTGGTATCCACTTTCAGCTGCTCCTGGTTTTTCCTTATCTTTTTTTCCGTATAGTGCTGTATGACATGTTGGTGAGTATTTTCACTTTGCTGGATTTGATTGTAATTATAAAAATATTTGTTGGCATGTGCAGGTTCCACAGAAAGTAATTTTCCTCTAACAAGATTTGGAATGAACGGGTACCAGGATATTAGATAAAGGGATGTTCGTTTAAGAGTTCGCCAATTTCCCTTTTCCATGTGCGACTAACTCCATAGAATGTAGAATTTTTCTTTGCATTCTAGTACTTGTGGTTCTGAATTTATACTGTGGTGTACTAGAAGGCAAAAACACAGGACTGGATTGGCTGGAAAGAAGAAACTTCTTCTGCATACACAACTATTTTTATTTAATATTCAGCACTCCATAGGAGTGAATGTGCTTTCATGCTTTCTGCAATGTGTGCCGCTGCATGCGGTCTCACATTGGTAAAACTAATAGTTTAGCCCTTTAAAGCTGCATCCTTTTGACTTTATCGATGCTTGTTCAACTTGCAAGATATTGTCAATTATTGCAGAAATGCACTTTTCATTTTCAATGAGTATACTGTTTGTAATGTTTATTCTTTCTCTGTTGCTGCACCTCAGGCACCCAAACGTCCATGTTTTGGGACTCTTGATCTAAATACATTGCATTTGCTTGCTGGTTAACACACTGGCTAATTATGAACCTAACAATTTATTATAGCCCTATGTAACAAGCTTTGGAAAAGCCAGTGGGTTTCGAATGCTGATCCGGATCAGCATCAGAAAGGCGATAGGTGCAATGCAGGCGCAATAGATGTGCTGGATGGGCATTTAAAAAGCCACGCAAGATGGAGAAGGGCAATAAAAGCACTGGAGAGGTGGAGCAATACAGAAAGCACAGCAGAGGTGGGAAAGTCATTGAGTTAAAAGGATGGTACAGAACATATGAACCTTGTAAAGTGGGTGGGGGTGGTGGGGTGGGGAGGGATTGTTGGGGGAAAATACAAAAAGAGAAATAAAAGACATGGAAAAGAAGCAAGCAAATGAAATTGACAAGAAAGCCAGCCAGTGATCATTGATAATCAGTGGTCTGACCCAAAGCCCACTCTAAGTATTTATAGTGTACACACTAAGGGCCCGATTATGATGGAGGATTTTCCGCATTCTCCGGGCCGGCGGAAGCCACCGCCGGCCCGGAGGATGCGGAAAATCCTCTGCGGGCCCACCAAAGACCCACCGCCACATTAGGATGGCTGGTGGGTCTTGGTATCAGTCCACCGCTTTTCCGCAGCGGTTGGCTTACAACCGCAGCAGAAAAGCCCTAATATGGTGGCGGTGTCTCTCAGACACCGCCAGACATATTAGGATGGCTGCCAAAACATGCTTTTCCACGCGGGTTCTCCGCCGTGGAAAAGCATACGGATCTTCACTTCGGGGGCCCGTAGCGGGCCCCCTGGGTGAAGGGGGGTTGGGGGGTGCACCTAGAATGCATCCTTCTCAACACCCGCTCGGTCCACAGGCACGCCACTGACCTTTGGAACCTACTAGACACCATCTCTCCAGACGTCGCCTTCCTAACGGAAACTTGGATGAACGCTTCCTCCGCCCCTGACATCGCCATCGCTATCCCTGACGACTATAAGATCACACGCAAGGACCGCACTGACCACACAGGAGGTGGAATCGCCATCGTCCATAAGAAAACTATCCGCATCTCAACCAGCTCGGACGCCAACCTCGCCAACTCCGAACACCTTCACTTCCAGATCCACATCGACCCCAAGACCACACTCAGAGGCACTCTCCTCTACAGACCACCAGGACCGCGCGCAAAATTCAGTGAAGACATCACGGACTTCATCACTCCACACGCGCTCCCCTCCAAAGACTACATCCTTCTGGGAGACCTCAACTTCCACCTTGAAAAGAGCAACGACCGCAACACCGCCACCCTCTTGGACAACCTCGCCAACCTCGGACTTAAACAACTGGTCACTTCCCCCACCCACATCGCAGGTCACACACTCGACCCCATCTTCACCTCCAGCAACCATGTCTCCTTCAGCCACACTACGGATCTCCTCTGGACTGACCACAGCTGTGTTCATTTCACCTACAACAAGCCGAAACCCACCATCCACCTTCAACCAACTCTACAAAGAAACTGGAACAAAATCACCACAGAACAGATCTCCACATCGCTCCTTCAAACCTCCCCAGCCCTCTCTTCTAACGCCAACGAAGCCGCCTCCAACCTCACCCTTTGGTTATCCAACACCGCCGACAACTTAGCACCACTGAAAAAACGTCAACACAAACCTGGCATCAAAAAGGCCTCATGGTTCAACGACGACCTCAAGAAGTCCAAGAAACTGTGCCGCTCCCTTGAGAAGACCTGGAAAAAAGACCCATCCACCAGCAACAAGGACGCCTTCAAAAGCGCCATCCGTACTCACCACCAACTGATCCGAAAAGCCAAGAAAACAGCATTCAAAGATCGACTTGACAACAACGCCCACAACAGCAAGGAACTTTTCAACATCGTCAAGGAATTTTCCAACCCCTCGGCCAACTCCAACGACATCACCCCCTCTCAAACCCTCTGCGATTCCCTAGCTTCTTTTTTCCACAACAAAATTGCTGACATCCACAATAGCTTTGACAACCAACCCGGAAGACAATCATCAGCTGACCATCTTCCCCCCGTTAACACCCTTAACGCCTGGAACCCTATCTCCACTGAGGACACCATCCGCCTGATGAACTCCATCCACTCTGGTTCCCCCACAGACCCATGCCTCACCACATCTTCAACAAAGCAGACTCCGTCATAGCTCCGCACCTCCGAGACGTCATCAACTGCTCCTTCAACTCCGCTACCTTCCCAGAAGACTGGAAACACGCTGAACTCACCGCCCTTCTGAAAAAACCAACAGCAGACCCCACCGAACTCAAAAACTACCGCCCCATCTCGCTTCTTCCATTCCCGGCCAAAGTCATCGAGAAAGCTGTCAACATCCAGCTCGCCGCCTTCCTCGAAGCCAACAAATCACTCGACCCCTCACAATCTGGCTTCCGAGCCAAACACAGCACTGAGACCGCCCTCATCGCAGCAACAGACGACATTCGAACTCTACTGGACAATGGAGACACAGTCGCCCTCATCCTCCTCGACCTCTCTGCAGCCTTCGACACAGTCTGCCACAGCACCCTTTTACAACGCCTCAGAAATATCGGAATCCAAGGAAAGGCACTGGATTGGATCACCTCGTTCCTCACCGGAAGAACCCAGAAAGTTCGCCTCCCACCATTCAAGTCCGAGGCCTCTGAAATCATCTGCGGCGTACCACAAGGATCCTCACTCAGTCCCACCCTCTTCAACGTATACATGAGCCCCCTCGCGGCCATCGCCCGCCAACACAACCTCAACATCATCTCTTACGCGGATGACACTCAACTGATCCTATCCCTCACCAAGGACCCCAGCACCGCCAAAACTAACCTACACGAGGGAATGAAAGAAGTCGCCGAATGGATGAAACAAAGCCGTCTGAAACTGAACTCAGACAAAACAGAAGTCCTCATCTTAGGTAAATCCCCCTCTGCATGGAACGACTCTTGGTGGCCGGAAGCCCTGGGAAAAGCACCCATCCCGACAGACCACGCACGGAACCTAGGCGTCATCCTGGATTCTTCACTCTCTATGAACAGACAAGTCAGCGCCGTATCCTCTTCCTGCTTTAACATTCTTCGCATGCTCAGAAAAACATTTCGCTGGATCCCCTCCGAAACAAGGAAAACAGTCACCCACGCTCTGGTCACGAGCCGACTGGACTACGGAAACACCCTCTACGCAGGTACTACCGCAAAACTCCAGAAGAAACTACAACGAATCCAAAACGCCTCAGCCAGGCTCATATTAGACATCCCACGCAACGAACACATCTCTGGTCACCTTAAAGACCTCCACTGGCTACCCGTCAATAAGAGGATCACTTTTAGACTGCTTACCCACGCACACAAATCACTCTACGACATCGGACCAGAATGCCTCAACTCTCGACTGTCCTTTTATACCCCCTCCCGCCAACTTCGCTCCTCCAGCCAAGCTTTCGCCACTGTACCTCGCATCAACAAGACCACCATGGGAGGCAGATCCTTCTCATACCTGGCTGCCAAAACATGGAACTCTCTCCCCGATTACCTTCGCCTCACCCAGAATCACCTAGCGTTCAGAAAGCAGCTTAAAACGTGGATATTTGACAAATAATCCTCCTCCCCTTCCTTAGCGCCTTGAAACCCTCTGGGTATGTAGTGCGCTATATAAATGTTATGACTTGACTTGACTTGACTTATGGTACCCCCCTGCATTTGTATGCAGAAATCGGCAGGCACCGCGCGGTGCCTGCCGCTTTCTGCATACAAATGCAAAGTATGCATTTTTAACATTGCGGCGGGTTCAGCTTGAAGCCGCACCCGCCGCAATGTTAAAAATAGAGGATGTGACCGCCAGGGTGGCGGTCACATCCTAATTGCACAGGAGGGAACTCCGCAGGCCATGCGGAGGTTCCCTCCTACTCAGTGATCACGGACGGACTCAAGTCCGTCCGCGATCATAATGGGCCCCTAAGTTTTCAACAAAAGCCGGCTGTAAACCAGACCAAAAAAGGAGACTTCGGGCATGTTACAATTTTTTTCTTTAGTATTATAAAAAAAAGTTTAGGGTGGAATGTTTGCATTAACCTCAGTCACCTGTAATTACTCTGGGCTACATTCAACTATATAATGTATTATTTACTTACTGTGCCACTTCAGATAGGGACCAGCAAGTCTTATTATTTCTTCAATAGAAACAGTCCAAGGGAGCCTAAACCAGCAGGCCACATCCTCTTTGAATGAGAACAAACCATATCAGCCTTGTTGGACCACATTTGTCCCGTGGCACAGCAAACAAAAGACCCACGGACATCTGACAAAAGTAATTCATTTTCGTCTTCCAAGTACACCTGCGTACTAAGAAGCAGCATAGCGTGCTACTGTAACTATGTGTAATAGTTAATTTTTTTCTACTTTTAAAATTTTTCTTCCAATTGTATGGCATCATGAATATATGACGATACATCGCATGCAATTACAATGCGGTTGTTACAACGCAAGTGTTGTTACAAAGCGTTGCTATTAAAATCGAAAACTTTTACCACACATGATATTACAACGCAAAGGCATGCGTGGTAAAGGCATACACTTGGTAAAAGTGCTTAAGGTAAGTAAATAAATATAAATATAAATATATATATATATATATAAATATAAATATATATAAATATAAATATATATATATATATATATATATATATATACATATATATATACATACATACATACATACATATACACACACACATATACACATTTTATAAATATATATTATATATACACATTTTATAAAAATATATATACATCTTTTTTACCCCATAAAATCCTAAAATTACCCCTACTACCTCAGTACCCATACCCCCCTAAAATCCTAAACATCCACTTACCACCCCAATACCCATCCCCCTAAAATTACCCTTTCCACCCCAAAACCCACCCTGAACCCTAAAATTAACCCTTGGAACCCAAACTCACCCTGAACCCTAAAATTACCTCTGGCACCCCAAATCCCATACCCACCCAGAACTCCAAAATTAACCCTGGTACCCCAAAACCCAAACTAAAATTACCCCTGGTACCCCAAAACCCAATATTAACCCTGGCACTCCCAAACTCACCCTAAACCCTAAAATTATCCCCTGACACCCCAATACCCAAACACACCCTGAACCCTAAAATTACGCTTGAAACCCCAAAACCCAAACCCACCCTGAACACCAAAATGAACCCTTGCACCCCAAAACCCAAACACATCCTGAATCCTAAAGTTAGCCCGACACCCCAAAATACATACCCACCCTGAACCCCACAATTAACCCTTGCACCCCAAAACACAAACACACCCTTAGCTCTAAAATTACCCCAGGCACCCCCAAACCCATACCCACCCTGAACCCTAAAATTACCCCAGGCACCCCAAAACCCAAACCCACACTGAACCTTAAAAATGACTTAGCAACCCAAACCCACCCTGAACCCTAAAATTACCCTTGCCGCCCCAAAACCCATACCCACCCTAAAGCTTGAAATTACCCTTGGCACCCCAAAACCCACCCTGAACCCTAAAATGTACCTTGGCACCCAAAAAACTATACCCCTACACCCTAAACCTTATACTTGCATGTATAAAACATATGCCTTTACCATATATACTTTTACAACGAAATTTGTGTAAAGGCATGTGTGGTAAAAGCATTTGCATTGTAATGCCATGCGTTGTAATGGCATTGTGATGTAATGGTTGTTGCGTTGTTACAACCGCGTTGTAATGGCAATGCGTTGTAACATCTGCGATGTAAAGGAAGTTTCCCTCCACGTGTAGGTGGCTGCCTGTTTTTTAGTTATGCCTTATGATTGCCAGCTTCCCAACGCCAAACATATTAACCTTGCCAGTGCTTGTTTTGGTTTGGGCTCATCCTGGTGCCCTTCTCTAGCACAGAATGCAACTGCAGCAGAAGTTGCGTTTATTTTTTTTTAATTTTTTTGAAAACCTTTATTGACATTCAAACCAAATACAAGTATGGGCCTACAACCCCGGGGGCCGGCCGCTAAGCAGTTAGATTAACAGAGAGCAATTTTAATCACATGCAGCACCTCGGGGAGCAGAATCTCCATGCTAGCGTACTCTTGGCCACTGAACAGCACAATTAGAAAAACAGGATATAAAAGGTTTTTATTTTATAATATAAGATGGAAGGATCAGGTGCCGAACAATTTCCCAGCAGCGAAAATGGCAGGCAGAATAGTAAACGTGTCAACAATAAACAGTAATCGATCAAATCAATGGCGCTGAAACAGGAGGTTCAGGATGTGAAGGAATATTACGGTCAATTAGCGCCTGCAGTCACCTGCCCTAAGACCCAAAAAACACCACGAAAATTGAGGCACAGATGAAAAAGCAGGGATTGATACCAAAGGAAACCCACTGCACTGACCCAGAAAAAGAAAAAGACAAAGAAAGATAAGAGAAGAGAAAAAAGGCCATAGAAACAAAATAAAAACGAAAGATCCCCTCCCCCAACCCCCCACCCTGCACCCCTGCAGGTGACTACGACCCCCCCCCCCCCCAGCAGTATGCCTGTCGCCCGAGAGCCAAACCCGAAATATAGAAGAAGAAGAGAAAAAAGAGAAAGAAAGGAAACCCCACCCAACGGGGAAGCGGAGGAGGGCGATAGTCTATGCGCTCCCGGTCTCTCCCACCCGCCCTATCAAAGGGGCCCCCCTAAGCCAACACAAGTAAAGTTGTCCACCATACAAAAATACCCCGGGGGGAACCACAAACCCCCCGCCCCGGAATCCGTCTGTTAATGAAGCAGTCCCGTTACCAATAGATCCATCGTAAACGATTCAACCCACAATCTCAGCCTTGGCCCCGTCTAACAAAGTTGCTGAGTCCCTCGGATAAGAAAAGCCACATCCCCGGAAAGTCAAAGGTCACACAGAAGCAGCCGGAGCTTGAGTCAGCAATTAGGAGAGGAATAGCAGGTCCCAACGCATACAGCTTGCACCAACGATGTCCCTCCCCGTCCCCGGAGCCAAGCATCGTTCCATCCGCCACGTTGGGAGACCGATTGGGGAGGGGGTGCGACTCGTTCCGACACAGATCAAAGTGTGGGCCAACAGTGTCCAGGATGGGGGAAGCAGTGAAATGCTCCGATAACTGTAGGACCGATGCTTCCGAGAACGTAAGAGAGTCACCAATCTCAGCACACACGATGAATTCCGTTTCTTTGGGGGCAGGCACAGCTTCCAGCACCGGGTCCAAACACACCAGTAGGGCTTCCAAGTCGGCTGCCGGGTCTCAAAGAGCAAGCCAGGGCTCGTTCCCGGTCCTATGATCCCATCTGTTGCCGACAGCCAATGATTGACCTGGGCCCTCACCATCGCGTGAAGCGCCGCAACTTCCGCCATTACCATCCGCAAGGAAGGGCCACATTGAGTCCGTTCCGCCGGGTTCCATACGGCCGCAGGCATTAACGATCCCCACGGAGAGGCCTCCTCTCCGGGGCATGAAATGCCGGAGCAGAAACAGGCCGTGAGGGACGGGCCAGCAACACGCAGCAACGCACGGCGGGACCCCTACCCCGGGGCACCAGCGGTGCTAGTGCCGGGCCTCCGGGCCGGGGCCCCCGCGACGCAGCACCGCGCACCACCCGTCGCCTCACCTCAGGTACAGCACCAGGCAGCAGATGATTGCAAAGTAGTTCAGAGAATTTTTCGAAAGTTCCAAGGACCGGACCCAACCACCCTCGGCAGTCCGTTGTTGTTCACTTTGGACCCGGGTAGACCAGCAATCGAGACCCCGGCTTCCAGTCTGGGTTAGGCCTCAAAACATTTTCGATGTTACTTCACACCAGAACATCAGAAAAATTCCGCGATCACACCATCGGGATGCAGACTAGTTCACCCACACGAATCCGGGGCAGGAGATTAGGATATTCGACAGGATAAGCGAGCGTAGGACGGGGGTCAGCGGAGCCGGGAGACTATGCGGCCATCTTGGTTGGTGTCGTAGCTCCTCCTCCAGAAGTTGCGTTTATGGTGTAAACGAAGTAACAAACTTTGCAGAAGACTCATAAATTGTAAAAAAGGAGAACACATCATAAGAAGTTAAAGACAACACTACATTAAAATATTCTCACAATTGAGCTGTCCTTGGACCTTTTTCGCCGCAGCCCACTCCGATATCTATCCGCATTATCCTTGATTTCATACAACAAAATGAGCGTTACTCTTCGATTATATAAGCTCTGTCCTCCCCTATCCATTTGAGGAACCTTGCAATCACTGAATCACAGACTTACCAACTTCAAACAAGAGGGGAAAATAGATGCAAAGTATACAAGCCCGGTCCAGGCAGAGATAAGTGAAATCTATAAAAAACCAAACACCTCTCTTCCACCATGGGCAGTGGCTCACACTGCCTGGGGAACACAGCAAAGAAGTCTATGGCTGTACAGGCAGGAGCAACTGAAGTGCCTGGAGCAATTCTATTAGAGGGGAGCTTCACAAAGCGTGACTTCACATTTTAGTGCGTTAATGCGGGAACAGTCACTAAAATGAGCTACCCTAAACTGTGATGCATGGCACTTGGAGGGCTGGTCAGCATATTGATTTTATTACACCAAACACTATTTTGTAGATGTTGGGGCATTTACTTATATGACAGGAAATCAACAGATCACCGGAAGCCTCGCGCACATAAAGAGGTGTTGTGCTGCATAACACAGAAAAGTTTTGCTGGGTGGATGGGGGGGCGGGGAAGCTCAAACCTTATTTACATGACGTCTGTTAACACCTTAGGAGCGTCAAACGTTCAGCGCCCAGTGCTGAACGTTCGAATAACTGGTGCCGCCCTGTTGGCCAACGGTCGTGCCTAGCACTGGCAAGGTAGTGCTCGCGACGACCGTTGGCCAACGGCGCACTTAAAGGGTTAACCTGTTGACCGCGGCGCGCATTCCGCCACGGTGCGGGCATTTTAAACAGTGTGCGGGGTTCAGACGGCCCCTGGCTGTCCTCCGCACATGCCCACCGTCACGTGGGATGGCCGGGGGCCGTCCGCAGCACTGAAGTCGTTAATTAACCCAGTTCGCATCTAGGAGATCTCACGCAAGCAGGACAAAGCAAACCAACCAATTGTTATCTTTTTGTAAATCACCACAGGCAGCAGCATATTTTTATGGGTTTCCAACACTCGGTCCTGGTGGGGGTAAGCGTGCTGCCATTCTGTCTTTCAGTGGTTTTAGAAAGAAAGCAGCACTGCGTGTAGTGCATGAGGTCGGGGCAGAGGCGGACTAGCCATAGAGGGCATCAGGCATTTCCCCGGTAGGCCGCTAGGGTGGGGGCCGGTTTTGGGCCCCTGGGGGGCCGGTTTTGTTACCGGGGGTCTGCAATATCAGCCCGGTAACAAAATCTGCCGAAACCGGCCCTCACAAACTGCTCGGCTGCACTCTCCCTCACCCTAGGGGGGTGCAGCTGAGCAGTTTGCCAGGGCTGGTTTCTGTTCCCAGTCCGGCCGTGGGTCGGGGACATCGGGCATGTTTATGGACTCGGTAAGTGTCCACTGCAGAAGGCAGGACTTGTCAGCCGTCGCTAACAGCGTGCTACAGTCACGCTGTCTCACGGCCCAGAAATGGCCAAAAGCCCAGTCTGTTGGTGAGCAGAGCGTGCACTGGAAGCCATGGACGGGAGGGAGGGGGAACAATGGTGGCAAATGGAGGAAGCGCCCATAATGGCCCCGCTTCAGGAACATTGATCGCGGTGTCCGTGCAGCTGAGGATTGAAAGGGGGCGGGGGGGTTAGGTGGGGAGCATATTTAAAACTTATATTATAGCACAACGCCCATAAAGCGGGAACCACGCTGAGCTTCTAAAAAGCTTTGCGGGAAACCACAAAGCGGTTAAAGAAACTAGTGCTGGCAGACTATAATTAAAACCTTTGGGGGTAACAACACAAGTAAGAGTGCCAGTCCTCATGGGAGGCTACAAAAGAAGATAAGGCGGTACTAAGGAGGGACTAAGAAGCCTATTCACGAATCAGAAGCCAGCACTTAAGGAGGACATCGACACGAGCCAATAACAAATATGGGCCGAGAGTGGGCCCGGCTTCAAGTACATACTCCAATCCAGCATGGCTCGACCTAAAAATTATCTGAAATCTTTGACAGAGGGGAATGCATTGTTGATTTATTGGCACGCAATCTCTACTGTTGTGACTGTCCATGACAAGTGAGTTCTCTCTTGTCTCCTGGTCTGAGAGCAAAGTCCATGGTTCTCCCTTTTAATTGCAGCAGAGTATGCAAATGTGCTAAATCGCCCACAAGCGCTGTCTGTTTGGCTCCACCCCTTCCAAGTTAGAAGTTATGCAACAGTGTTCCTGCCATTTTCCAGGCTGATGGACAGTGTTTTTCAAGTTGTGGAGAAAACACAATCAGAAATTTTTGATGGAGGGTAATGCTTCGTCGATTTATTTGTTTGCCATCTCTTCTGTAGTGACTGTCCAAGATGAATGGGTTCTTTTTTTTCAGTCTCCTGAGAGCAGAGTCCATGGTTCTCTCTTTTAATTGCAAAGGTGCCAGATCGCCTTAAAGCTCCGCCCTATGGCCATGCCCCTACCATGTTCGTAATATGCAACAGTGTCTTCCAGGTTGATGGATAGCAACTTATTAAAGTGACCAAGCAAGTTTCCTGACTATTTTGATGGCGCGTTCTTGATGCAGAGGAAAATGAGGACATCTCCACTTAACAAAGAAGCACTTCATATAATTAAGATGAAGTACCCTTGTTTGGTAGAGATTCAACTCTTTGTCTGTAGTGCTGTTGCCTTCTCTATACGAGGATTAATTCGGTCACTGGTTACTACATGAAGACGCCCAAGGAACAATCACACTGCCAAAAATGACACATACACAAGGTGCTGCAGACATTACCTCGTGGTCTTTTACACAGGTGTAGTGTAGAATATGCACTAGACATTCACCCAACGAGGCAGCACATACTAATTAACCAGTAGAAAGTACTCCAGTTGTATAGACATTTTTAATAAAAATGTGGACTCTTTTTGGATGAATACATAGGTGAGGTTCCATTCTGGCCCTGATGCTCATTTCACAGAAATTAAACCTCAAAGGGACACTTGCAAATATTAACATAGCAGATGCCCTAGTTGATCCTCCACTTCTGTAAAGGACAAATCATTCAAACTTATTGAGACTGGCCAAAGCAAGTGTGTTTTCTGTACCATTCAACGTTGAAAAATGATCTGAAATCCTGGATGGAAGAGAATGCATCATTGATTTATTGGAGCAGAATCTCTTCTGTAGTGACTGTCCAAGAGGAGTGGGTTCTTTTTTGTCTCCTGGTCGTAGAGCTGAGTCCATGGTTCTCCCTTTTAAGAAATGCGGAGATGTGCAAAATTGCCTACAAGCTCCGCCCGTTTGGCCCCACCCCATCCATGATGGACAGCTCAACTTACCAAAGTGATCCAAGCACGTTTCCTGCCGATTTTGATATTGTGTTCTTGATGCAGACTAATATAAGGACATTTCAACCAAACAAAGAAGCACTTCGTATAATTAAGAGGAAGTGCCCTTGTTTGGTGGAGATTCAACTCTTTGTAGTCTCATCGTCTTTTCTATACAAGGATTCATTTTGTCACCGTTTTCTGTATGAAGATGCTTGAGGAAAAATCACATAGCTAAAATTACACATACAGATGGTCACTGGAGATATTACCTTGTGGTCCTTTACAAAGCTGTAGTGTAGAGTATTCACTAGACAAAACCAAAGGTTAAAGTAATGTTATTGTTAGATGTGATGAAAAGGTCAGTTTTTGTTTATAAAAAAAAAGGGGGCGTGGCCAATATGGCGACAGCTTAGAACGTGCCTAGCGATCGCTCCGGCCCGCCGGGATCACCAGCTTCACTTTAGCACCCCATCCAGAGCTTCGTCGGGCGGCAGACTGCTGTAATGACCACGTGACCTGAGGAAATTGCTGTTGGTGGTCCTCACTGGTCCCTGCATTCCTGTTACATGCAGTGCCTTGCCGCGGGCCGGTAGACCACGAGGTGCGGCCCGGAGATTTTTGACAGAGACCTGGTGCACTGCGGCCTGAATCCTGCACTGGACCACCCCGCTGGCCCCTACTGACAGACCGGGACCCTACAGGCTGGACTTCTGCCCTTTGCGGGCTGCAGGTACTAGCTGCAGCATTGCCTCCCCGGGACACCCGCCGCCGCTTTGCTTCCCCCGGGGTGCTTGACAGAGTGTGCTCAGTTGAAGGGGGATTGGTGCGGGGGTGGTACCCGCGGGCCCGGGGTCCGGACAGAGCCTTCCTGCAGGTACTTGAGCTTGCTGGCGGGGGTCCGCATCAGGGCGGGGATCAGCGCCCGCGGCCAGAGTCTGTATTGGAGCGGGATCGCCCGTCACCTTGCTGTCCGCTCAGCACTTCCCCGCTCACCATCCTCCTCGGGGGTGCTTCCTTGCGGCGGACCCCCTGGAGGGCCGGTTTAGATCCTGCTGACCTGATTAGTGGAGGGGGCGCCCGCCATTTTGAAGTGCCTGCTTTGTGGATAGAGTTTGCCATCGGACACACTGCTCAGAGGAGTGGCCCTGTCCTATGGTGGGTGTGCTGTGATCCTGAGGTCTGCATGGGGCTCTCCTGCCACTATTAGGGCCTACATGCGTGGGTCCGCTTCCGGGCGGGGGATCGGCACCCGCCATTTTGCTACGGTGCTCCTGGAACCATGTCCTGCCCGCCCGGAACATCATTGCTTTCTCTCGTACCCGGATGTGTGCTTTTCCTCTGAGGGGCCAGCTTAGTGTCTGTGGCCAGTCGACTTGTGGTGCGGGGGGGTGCCCACCATTCTAGTGTGTCAATACCACGGGAGTACCTACTCTTGCAAGCATTACTCGGTGGTGCAGGCTGGTCCCGCTGGCAGAGGAGCTCCTGCACGTACCAACTGCCCTTGCCTGGGTTCAGCTCCTGAGGGCGGCCTGGTGCCTTTTATCCCCCGGAGCCAACTACCTACACACGGGGTACGCGGGTAGGGCACTTGTCCTCGGTGGCTGCTCGGGTGTTATTGAACCCCACAAAGGATGAGATAGGCCCCCCTAGGGACCATGATGGTCTGTTGTGCCTCTCCGGATATTGGTTGACGCGCTAGACCATGTCGACACTACTGATCTGGGGACAAAACAAAAGAGCTGGGTCCTACCCAATTACATGTCTGATCTCTGCGCTCCTCCATACATCCCATCGGCTTACTGCCTCATCCCACAAGCCAACAGTCCTGGCCCTGCCACGCCAACCCCGGTATACGGCCCACCTGCTACCGGCATCTCTGCACGGCCTGCTGAATCACTCAGTGGCAGGGGCTTCCTGCTTCAGCCCTCCAGATCTGCAGGCTTACATGGTGACGGGACGACCAAGAAAGGACCGTACGGTCAGAGACAATACTGCAGCCCAAGGCGGTCAATCAGGGCATGGTGTCGACTATAGGACCGACGGAGGGAGCAGATGAGACGGCCACGCAGGCCTTTATGACCTTACTTTTCTCAGCACTCAAGGAGGATCTTCAGGAGCTCAAGGAACAGCTGGCGGTCGACCTCCGTGAGGTCCGCTGTGATGTTTCGGAGATTGGCGATAGAGTGGCGACCCTGGAGGAACACGAAAATGGTAGGGATGAAGAAATCGAGGCCTTACAACAGGAAATCATTCTCCTCAAGGAGCAGCACGTCGAGCTGCTGGGGCAGGCAGAGGACCTTGAGAACCGCTCCCACCGCAACAGCATTCGCATTCGTGGGGTGAAACAGGGAGCGGAAGAAGGTGACATTGGAGTATTTGTTCAAGCCCTGTTTCGTCACATTCTAGGTCTGGACCACACCTTCGAGATTTAAATTGACAGAGTGCATAGAGTAGGCCTACCTCGGCGAGCCACGGCGCCGCCTCCGGACATTCTGGCATTTGTCCACAACTTCCAATTGAAGGAACTCATCCTCCGCAAAGCAAGAGACTCCCACCCTCTGCAGTGCCGCGACCTTGCTCCGACTCTTTTTCAAGACCTCTCTGCAGTCATCCTGTTTAAACGGCGGGAATTTAGGCCCATCACCCAACACTTTAGGGAGAAAGGGATCCCGTACACGTTGGGGCATCCCTTTCGTATCATCTTTAAATTCAATGGGAAACCACGTCAGCTGCGCTCCCTCCAGGAAGCCTCGGATCTTTCGGGTCTCTCGCCTCCGGCCACACCTCGGCCACATAAATCTTCTACGCCTCGTGCCGACAGGCCAGACCGCTGGCACACCGTGGGTAAGCCTTCCTCGCCGTCTCATAGGCCGGATGCTGCTACTCGAGCAATAGAGAGGGAAAATGTTCTGGCCTCGCTGGCACACACCCCAGCTCTCACCTCCCCTGCCTGACTCTTAGCAATAGCTCGCTGACGTGTCCCTCCTCTCGTGCGAGCCGGAGGATCGTACTGCTCCACCCTCATGGACTTGGTTTGTTACCACGCCCTCGAATTGTACTCTTTTGACGGACATGAGTCACCCCCGCGCTGTTGCTGCCTACTTCCTTTGTCATCAGAGAGCGGCCGACCCCGGTGTGGCTGGACACAGATGTTTCTGCAGCGGTTTATTTTTGGGGTTTATGTTATTGGTTTTGGGTTAGGGTGGGTCGTCTCCTCAGTGGGTTCCTTTGTCAGATACGCACAGGGGACCTTTGTCTGTTGGTCTACTCTTCGTTCCCTTGCCTTTAGTGCTGTGTCTCCCCAGGAGGTGGGTCTGTCCCCCTTTAGCGCTTCTCTCACCTACACTACCCCATCTGGAGCTTAAAATCACTAGTCTCAATGCTCGGGCCTTAACAAACCAGTTAAACGTAAGGCGATCTTATCTCTCTTAGAAAACTCTGGAGGTGACATCTGCCTCATCCAGGAAACTCACCTACTACAGAGCGACACTCACCGTATGCACCATGGCCACTTTCCGCACCAGCGCTGGTCCTCGACCATTAGCAAACGGGTTGGGTTGCCATACTATTTTCTAGGCATTTCAAGGGCACAGTATTGGGGATGGTCGTCGAGATCAGGAGTCGCCTCCTAGCCCTGCGGTTCCAAATCGGCACTCCCCCAATGAACGCCTAGAGAAGTTCCTGATAGACGCCTGCGCTGAGGTTTTGCAATCCCCTGATGCTGCTGTGGTAATAGGCGGTGACCTCAACCTAGTGATGAACGGGGTGTTAGATCGCTCTGGTGCTCATTCAGGGGGTGCATGTGCCCTCTCAGCAGCGGGTTTGGGCTGGCTGGGCGGCGCCGGGATCAGGGATGCCTGGCTTTGTTTACACCCAGCTGAAAGACTTTTCTTACTATTCGGCTGTGCATAAGACGTATGCCCGGCTGGACCATTTCCTAGTTACTCCTGCTGTCTGGCCCTTAATTATGGGTTCTACTATCAAAGCTAGGGCTCTCTCGGACCATGCACATATCACTATCCCTACGCCTCCCTTCTGAACGCTCTTCCACTACGCCAAGTTGGCACTTGCGAGATGCATTGCTTCGATCTCCCGACATAGTAGCAGCCGTTAAAAACGAACCATCCTGGACTATATAGTGATTAATGATCAAAAAGATAAGCAGCTTTCTGCGGTTTGGGAGGCGCTTAATCTGGAGGTGCGAGGGGCTCTTATAGCGAAGGCGGCCTTCGAGAATAAAACTAGACAAACCAAACGTGCAGAGCTAGAGGCATCAGTACAGGAACTCGAGGCCATACACAAGCGCACAGGAGCCCCCCCAAGTCTGGCGGCAATTAGAGAGGGAGAAACTCCAGCTCCGTCGCCTAGACCGAGCAGAACACGCAGTGGTCCATTTAAAGTACAAATATTTTGTGGGCTCCAACAAAGATGGCCGTATGCTAGCCCATTGTCTTCGTAGCCAGCAGGAAGCCTATGCTGAGAAGACGCTCCGCGACAGTAGTGGCCGATCTATCTCTGGTTCCGCCGATATCGTCTTGGCATTTTGATCTTTTTACAGCTCTCTCTACACAGCTGATCCTTCCTTAAGCCCTGATCCTTCTCTCTACCTCGGTGGTGCTGCTGTGACACCTCTGCCGGCGGCAGAGTCCACTGCCTTGGACTCGCCCATCAGCATAGAAGAAGTAATTTCTGCTATTGCGCGTCTGAAGTTGCAAAAGGCCCCACGGCTTTAGTGCCCTTTTTTATAAGACTTATTGCGTCAAACTCGCCCCATTACTTACCCGTTTGTTTAACTCATTCGCAGAAACCGGGTCCCTCACCCCATCCATGCTGCAAGCGTCTATCTCTGTCATCCTCAAGCCGCGCATAGATCCGGAACTTTGTAGTTCCTATCGTCTCACTCTTAAACATAGATGCCAAACTTTTTTCTAGCATCTTGGCGCACAGACTTAACCCGCATATGCCGGGTCTTGTGGACCCGGATCAATCTGGTTTCATCCTGGGGTGGCACTGTGGGGACAACACCAAGCGTATGTCACCTGATTGATAAAGTGCACCGATCAAAAGAAGAAGCCCTTCTGTTGGCAAATGACGCGGAGAAGGCATTTGATTGTGTGCATTGGCCATATCTCTTCGCAACATCAGAGCTTTTTGGTCTGGGTCCGCGGTTCCGGAGCTAGGTAGGGAGTATCTATAGTGTGCCCCAGGCGTTGGTACGGGTCAATGGAGTCCGCTCTGATCAGTTTAGCGTTGGGCGCGGTACGAGACAGGGTTGTCCCCTCTCGCCCCTACTTTTCGCCCTGTATATAGAGCCATTGGCCCAACGAGTCCGCGACAACCCTCTTGCACCAGGCATTCCATTCAGCCTCGACCACCACCTTATTAGCTTATACGCAGACGACCTCATCTTTTCGGTGGCACACCCGCTGACCTCTCTGCCGGCTATAGTGGACGACCTCCAGCTGTTTAATCACTTCTACGGCTTTAAAATCAATATGATGAAATCACAAATACTCAATTTCACGGCCTCGCCGCAGATGGGGAGGGCACTCCGCAATCGCTTTACATTTGAGTGGGTGACGGAAGGCCTTACCTACTTGGGGCCGGTCCTCCGCAGAAGCTTGGCTCAGACGGGGGAGCGGAATTACTCGATCCTTTTGAAACGGATTCGCGAGGATATGACTCGTTGGCGCCGTCTTCCTCTGACTTCGTTTGAGAGACTGGCTGCGGTTAAAATGAACATGCTTCCACGGGCACCATTTTTGTTTCAAACGCTGCCACTGGAACCCCCCCCCCCTCGCACGCACTGGCACAGATGCAGTCGGCAATTGAGGGATTTGTCTGGGGCTCAACCACAACGTGTCTGCGGAAAACTCAGCTTCAACGTCCTAAGAAATATGGTGGCCTAGCCTTCCCTAATCTGTCACAATATTTCCAGGCTTCGCAATTACGTTTTTTGGTTGAGTAGAACCATCCTTTGACGGAGAAATATTGGGTCTTCATGGACCAGTCGGTTCCTGGTCACTACATTTGGCGTGATGCATGGCTGCCAAGACCGGATCGGGTTTGGGGCCTGTACTCCTCCCCAGTTACGCACCCCACACTGCGTGCTTGGGACAAGGTCTCCCGTAAGGCAAACTTGACCACATTTCGATCTCCCACGACGCTGCTTTTCAACCAGGGGCGAATAAAGGTGCTGCCTCCCGATGGAGTGAAGGGGGCTGTAAACGATTAGGGCATACCCTTCAAGGAACTTCAATCGGACTACAACTTGCCTGCGACCGATCTGTACTTGCATTCCCAAATGACTCACTGGATCTCTGACCCTGCGACGCGCTCTGTAGCGTTTCGCCCGCTGTTGCCCTCCGAGAAATGGCTAAGGACCAAGAAAGACGGCAAACAACTTATCTCCGAAATGTATTCCTTCCTTTCCTCTGCCCTCCCTCGCCATCGCACTGTGGGTCAGAAGCGATGGGAGGTAGAATTGGAGCGCGAGCTTTCAGACAAGGAATGGGAGGACATTTTCTACAGTGCGCACCACACAACATTTTCCTCGAGCCACACGGAAACTGCCTATAAGATCGCAACATATTGGTATTGTACCCCCGATAGGCTTCTTAGATGGCAACCCCACTGCGATGGCCTCTGCTGGCGGGGATGTGGTAGTCCGGGGACACTCATTCATCTGCTTTGGCATTGCCCCAAACTGACCCGCTATTGGGAACAGATCCTGGATGATATTGATGCTGCCTTGGATACCTCTATCCCCCGGCGTACACACTTTTAGGCCGTTTAAACGCAATCACCTTTCCTCTGCGCTCGCTTAGGGGGGAGACAAATGTCGCTGGCACTGAACGCTGCATTACGGGTTATTTTGGGGAGGTGGAAATCAAACTGAATCCCAGAGCGCATTCACTGGGTGCATCAACTCTGGAGCCTCCTGGCCATGGAGAAGCGCTCTATGACAGCTGCTGGGAAGAGCGAAACCTTTGCCAAAACCTGGGCCCCCTTTCTATCTATTCTCACCACTGAATTTCGAGAGCTGTCCTATCCACAATATCTCCGTATTTTGAAACTGGTCACTGAGGACATCTCTGTCCTCCCTTGAGAGCACGCAGCACACATCCCTTTCCATTTCCTTCGGGGATAGACCCCGAACCATTCCACAGAGCACGGGCTGTTGATTCCCCTTTCCCCCTGGTGTGCTTTTTTTTCCTAGATTAGCTCAATGAGGGGGTGGGGGAGGGAGTCATTGGGTTCCGGGTTGTTGGTTTTTGTAGTTGCTATGTTGATGATTTATCTGGGGCTTATCCCATAGTGCCTGCAGCCCTTCGGGTTCCTTTCACAGCTCCAGAACAGCCTTGACTATCACCCGCTCTCTAGATAAGCCTTTAACACAGGACATTGTATACTGCATTCTTTCAGACGCGGCCGGCCCTGTTGGGTTGTAGGCGGCTGGCTGCGTTTAACATTCGATATTCATGCTCACATTGTCCCAGGTTAGCCTATCCTGTCAATGCTTTGCCGGCCCACTGGGTTGTAGGCACCTCTATCTTGTTTTTCGCACTATAATACTTTTTTAATACTAAAAAAAAAAGAAATTAGAAATTCACTGAAAAAAACAAAGGTTAAAGTGATGTTACAGTTAGATGAACAGGTCAGTGACAACATTAACATTTTGGACTAAAATAAAAAAAAAATTCACAAATTATAGCTTTTGCGCCCCTACCATGCACTGCTTATGACCCCACATATTACATCACGCATGACATGTTCTATGACATCTTTTATCACATCAATAATGACATCGCTGATGACCTCATCCAGGCTTCTTTTGTACACATTCCTCTATAAACTAGTATGGCATTAGAAGCCTGAAAGTAAGTACAAAAAGGTTTGTCATAATATGAAGCATCATTAATGCCATCACAGAAACAACTCCATGAGGTGTAGCAAGCATTGACGCTATACCATACACTTCACAGGTAGTCTAGTTTACACTAACAATCAACCACAGATATATGGGAAACACTCACTGCACAATGTGTTCAATATGTATGCAACTGTTCGGAGAAAGACAAGTTCCTCAAGATGCTCAAAGTCTGTTACAAAATTAATGCCCTGCTACGGACAGCTATTATCTGCATCAAAGCCCTCACAGTGACTGAACCTACATTGATAAATGAAGAGTGTTTACTCAATATCGTACTGTTTACAGGCAGTACAACTCACATGACAAATACAATAGAATATTAAAAACTATCTAGTAATGACAGTGTACACTTTATGAAACACTTAACAAAAAAAGACACTATTCGCTTAAAATAATCAACGTCTGAAAGTGCTAAAGATCATACTATGCAGGCTGCATACTGTGGTGACATCTTTACAGATAGCCCAGCTTCTGAAGCATGTGTATATAGGTTCACACAGCCTTTTAATGCAAACAGACTCACAGTTTTATTTTATGTAGAAATTGTCATGCTGAGACGATTCTGTTTAATTACTCAAGGCGGCTTACAATACTTAGTATCTACTACGTAAAATCTTTGTCCTGTTTGAAACTTCATCTGCAGAACCAAACCCTTGTGTGGAACATGCTGGTCACAAGTCATCAACTGTCATCTGTACACAGAGTTACTTTTTAATTCAAATACTTATAATCTGTTCAAAACCTCTACACACCTACGATGCATTAGAATCACATGCATGTTGTAAACACACCCATTAGAAGGACACAGGCTGTAGAAAATAAGGTAAATAAGTTAGTTACCCAACACTTTGTAAACTATAAAACAAATTAGCACACTCATTGGATGAGGTCATCAGTGACGAAACATGTTATGAGTGATGTTATGAGTAATGTTATATGTGAGATCATAAGGAGTACATGGCATGGGGGCAGATTTCTGTGGTTTAGAGTTCAAAACGTTAATGTTGACACTTATATACTCACCTAACTATAATGTCACTTTAACCTTTGTTTTTGTCCTCAGTGATTTTATATATATATCTTGCAAGCCACAAAGATCCTCAAAAAGCTGGAGCCCAGGACTGGTGCACGTCGGGGTTGCGGAACCCTATTAACTCGAATCACCTCTGATAGCTTAAAAAAAACATGGAACATGCACTCCCTCCAGCGATAATTATTTTGCTCCAATTTACCTCATGAAGAGTTTATTGCTCAAATGCTGAAATTACCCAACGTGTGAGCAAAGGGTGTAATACGCCGAAACCTGTTGGGTTTCGGCGCATTTGAGCAATAAACTCTTCATGCAGTAAAGTTTTCCATAGGAACTTTAGACACAGCTGCAGCACAAACCACTGAACGGATTTACACCAAATTTGGCAGAAAGCTAGATCTTGGTGTAAATCTGGAGCCTCCACGAATCCAACAGATCTCAAGCTGAGATATGATTGGATGCCACCACATCAACTAGGAAGTGGTGGCAGCCATCTTAAGACTAGGGTCCCAGTCCTGAGCTCTATGAAAAAAAAAGTTTACAAAAACACAAGGGAACAGGGTAGGAACACCCCCCCCCCCCCCCCCAAGCCTGGTAGTGGGGTCCCAGAGACCGCCCTGTTAGGACCCCATTTAAAAAAAAAGTTTTGCCTCACGGCCTGCCTTTGTCGCATTAGAAGGCACTAGGTACCTCATTTCCTGGGGTTGATACAATAACTGTGTCCCAGGGAGCCCACCACGGGACACAGTAGTTTGCCTGCATGCACAACTGCTTGGTGGTAGCAGTTTTAAATCAGCCATGTGTAAGCAAACATGCAAGTCTAGTACCACTTGGCAGGAGAGGAAATAGCTGTTCACTCTGGGTGGGAGCAGTGCCAGCTCCTGCACCATGCAACGTGGTGTTTGGTGGGTATACCAGGACACTCACCTATATTTAAGGTAGGCCCTGGAGGAATGGGTCCCCGGAGCTATTATAGGCTCATGGAGGTGGCCGTTCAGCCCCACTCCCATCTTTAATAACAGGACCGGCACCTAGTAAGGCTCCAGGAGAAGCAGTCGGATGTACCCTCCCCAATTTTTTTAATTGGTTTTGGACCCAGCTGATGGGGCCCTGGGGCCTATAAAGGCTCGGCGAGGAAGCCCCTCTCCTTCTTAATGCATTTTGGCCTTTTGACCGCATCCTCATCCCTTTGAAGGATCAGGCAGGGGTGCCCTGCACCCTTTCCCCTTTTGTTTGTTCTATTCGGCCCCAGGGATGGGGTCCCCAGGGCCCACAGCCCCATCTCCTTTTAACTGAATTAGGACTAAGGGACTGGGATCATAGGGCCCAATTAAGGTATGGCGATGGAGACTGCACGTCTCATCCCCTCAATGTTTTGGCCTCCTGGTAAACGGTACCCAGGGCCCAAAGGCCAAGCCTATTCCGCAAAAGCTGTGAACAACTTGGGGCTGACTGGCTCAGGGATGGGTTGAAGACAGGGCCTGGCTGAAGGCTGTGCACAGCGTAGGTTTAGCTGCCTGTGTTGGAGGGGGCAGCACCAGTGCCATATATATGTTTTGGCTCGGGGTATGGGGTTCCTGTGGCCTGAAGGCCAACCTTATGCTATGCATTTAAAAGACGTGTGTGGCGTAGAGTTGGCTGCCTGCGGGTGGGCTGGCCAATTAACCCCCATATTACATTACTCCTACATCACTGATATCACTGCAACATTTGCAATTAAATTGATGATAAAATGGTACATGGCGCGAGCTATAGTTACCTTAGGGTGCGCGTATAATGAATGAATTTGTGTGGTTTTTAGACTTTCAAACTTTACATGGGTACTGAACATTTTACCTAACGTTACTTTGACCTTTGTTTTTTTCCGAATATATATATATATATATATCTCCTACTGGCGGTCGCCAGTAGGTATATATAGTTAGGATTTTTTTGAATAAGGATTTCTGAAAATTCTATGTTGAATAACTTTGGCGTTGATGGACGGAATTGGCTGAAATTTTCAGGAAAATGGCACATTTTGTTTCTGAGCGTCCCCTGAAAGTTTGGGGGGGTTTTGTCATGCGGGGGCCGAGAAAAAAGGGGGGTCCCAAAACGTGTTTTTAACATTGAGTTTTCCATAGGGCGGTTGGACTCACTTTTAGCTCGAACGGCTGAATGGATTTCTATGAAACTTGGCAAAATTGTAGAGACTGTTTGTCCGATGTGCCTTTGCTAGGTCTCAAGACATGTGCTCCAGTGGATTTTGAGAAATTAACGTTCAAAAAAATATATATATCTGTGACAGCGTCCCGGTTAGCGCCCCGGTTCGCGTACCAGACGCGTAACGGAACTTTGCGAGGAGAAGCGGATTGGCTCTCCGGTGACTCAACATTCTAAACAGTCCGGAGCGGCCGCCATCTTGTCTCTCGGTAGGATCGAGAGACAAGAGGTGGAAATAAACGAAGGGGGAAATGAATGAAAGGGGCAAGGTAGACCCCTCCTGACCCCCTAGGATTTATGTGGGGGCTATTAAAGGGCCCCGCGGGGCAAAAAAATAAAATAATTTTTTCCCCGATTTTTCGCGGTGGAAGCGCTACCCGATACGCGAACCAGGTAGCTCACCGGTAGCGTAACGGGAGTCCGCCATCTTGTGTTTCGGACGAATTTAGTCACAAGATGGAGGATAAACAAGGGTGGGAATGGGTATAAGGGGGCACGGGAGAAATATCCTGACCCCCTAGGTTTTCTGAGGGTGGCTGAGGAGGCCCATATATGTAAAAAAAAACTAAAAAACTTTTTTTTCAAATTTTCGCACGGTTAGCGCCAGGTCCGCGCACCGGGTAGCGTTCCGGAAAGTGTAACAAGGGGAAAACCAAGGGAAATAGTAAAATAATATTTTAGAGTGCTTTGAGGTAGGGTAGCTCTGAATAGAGCTATTGTGTTGTGTGGGTGATGTAAGTACCAACATGTAGGTACCAATGAAGAGTCTAAAATTCAATGTACACAGTCTCTCCTGGAGAAATATTTTGTATGTTCTAATATGGGTTATTTAAATGTAAATGTGTGGAAAAGCACTTCATGCTTTAAAGCAATTGTATTTTTGAACTGATTGTTCTTTGCTCTTAGTCCTCCTCTTTGTTTTTTTTCCCCACACTCTTCTTCAGCATGATAGTTGATAAATTTGTTCCCTCAAAAAATTGATATACACAAAAAAATTATATTAAATACATATCAAATATATTTTTCCTTTAAAAGAAGAATACATTTTACAGCTTTTGATATTTGCTATTAAAAAACCATTGAAATTCACTGAAAAACCATAGGTTATAGACCATATATAGTTAGGAATTAGCATTTACAAAACCTTGAAAATTCACTGAAAAAAACCATAGGTTATAGACCATATATAGTTAGGAATTAGCATTTACAAAACCTTATTTTACTCACACAAAACCATTGAAATTCGCATATATAGTTAGTTGCACTAACTATATATGGATTAGTAAAATACCATCCAGGTCTACAAGGAATGAATAACAGCAGTCCTTGACAGATGTTTTGCTCTTATTAGAGCTCGCCAGAGTGACAGCTTTGTCCAGACACAATGTAGCACCCAGTATAAGTATGACTTACACAGATTTCCCTGCTTTTATATTAAATCAGAAGTTAAAAGTATCCATCAGAATGAAATGTTGTAGGCAACATTTAGGGTGTATAATCAAAACATCTGTAATAAAAATTTCGAAAAACCAATGAATAGCCGCTTACCATGTGAACATGGAAGAATACGGAGTTTGTCCCCCTCCTCATATTCATCCAAGCATACGGCACAGACATCGTACTCATCACCTGCAGATGAGAACAAATAATTATTTACAAAACTATAGCCAGAATGTTTAGATAAGGAAAAATCACATTTGAATGCATTCTTTGCATTTGAAAACTAAAAATACGTTTGGAAGCCATTGTTTCATCTCACATGTTAGAAATCTCCTTGGATTTAAAAGTTGGAATGTACATGTTTACTTAAAGACCAACTCCTACAGTCCATTCTGATACCCCAAAACAGTCTGCTGTCCTAACGAAGGTCTCTATATTTCCACATTGACAATTTGAGTTGGGTAATAAAATTGAGAAAGTTTAAATATCTTTAGAAAATATAGATAATTGGGAACCTAGGATTGGTATTAACTTCGAATGTTGCCCAGCATGTTGACAACTGGAAGAACTCAAACAAATCTGACATCTTTTTGCTTGGTCATTCTGTCTCCATCTGGTTGTCTTCGTGACCTACCAATCTGGGCTCCTCCCACAAATCCTCATCTGCTGTTCAATCATCGTTTCTGGTGTCGCTGAGAGCCACAGGGGACTTTGAGCCCAAAACTCTTTGCAGCTGAAGCAGGAGGAGGAGATTGCCATACCTCCCTGTATCACTATATACCGCTGAAACAGCCCTACTGTGCACCAGGTAAAAACAGCGGCCAAGAGTCTTCTGCCTATCAGCGACAGGAAGAGGCAGGACCGGGCCATCCCCCTTGGCTATATCTCCCTGGAGGCATCTTGGCAGTGATATACCTAGCTGTAACAGTGAAGTACTTGAGTCTGTGTTTATTAACATGATAATGGGCAAAAGGACACTTTGGATAATGCTGCAAGTACTGGGTCTGAGGGAAAATCTGCAAAAAAACATACTGCAGAAAACTTCACTCTAGACTGAGGCTACAGGCTCCAAACCAAAAAGCACTCACTTCTTAAAAGGTAATAAACAAAACAAGCATTTGCAATGCAAAAGGTCTCGCATTAGGAAAGTTTGAGCTATTGGTATTGTAAATGACAAATTTTATATTTATGTGTTGGTTTTGAAAATAGCGAAATTAATAGCTTTGTCATTTACAATGCAAATAGTTTTAACTTTCGTAAATGTGACACCTATAGCATTTGTAATGCAATATGTGTTGTATTTACGTGACTTAGATGTATTGATATTACACATAACAATGGCTTTTATTTTTTTAATAATGAATACTTAAATAAAAGTTATTGTAATTTATAATGGCAATAGCTTAAACTTTTGTAAATTACTTTTGTGAAGATTATGTTCAGTGTATTTTATTGTGACAAAAATCCAAGAACAGAAGTGAAATATTAACATCTTTTTATGACATTTGTAATAAAGCTTGAAACATTGAGAGAACATATTTGAACCAGTTATTGTTGAATGGTTGGACAGATTGATGCTGTGGTGGCGCGAAGTGATGCTGTGGCGTTCAGTGATGCTGTGGCGTTCAGTGATGCTGTGGCGTTCAGTGATGCTGTGGTAGCGCATAGTGCTGTTGTGGTGCCCCTGAGTAATGCTGTGGTGATGCGATAGATGAGGGAGGGCGACAGACAGATCGAGGGCGACAGACAGATCGAGGGCGACAGACAGATCGAGGGCAAAAGATAGATAGGTAGGTAGATAGAGAGAGAGTGATGGCGATAGACCGATAGAGTGAGGGTGTAATTATGTGGCGTGTAATTATGTGGCACTGTCTTGTGTATTGGTTTCACCTTTGCACAGTGTTAAGTTAGCATGTGCTGGTTAGAAGTAAATTTTTCCTTTCCTGCTGCCTCTGCACACAACACATTTTGTTACTAATGCTTTTCGCCAAGTTAGGTATTTTGCTTTACACAAGAATAACATGTTTGCTTATAATATCAGTCTTGCTTGGTAAGCTATGTCTGTACAGTGAGTGCCGAGGCCTTCAAGGTTATTTCAACACAGAGCTTATTGTTTGGATTGATCAGGGCACAGAGTAGACCTAATATGGCTGCAGCTGTGGCCAACTTTGGTTTTAGGCATGAATAATAATGCACTGCACAAGGCAGGAGACACACTTGATGAATATCCATATACAGAGTGTTGGTGCAGGAGATGATGTGATTTCCACTGAACCCAAAGGTATGGGCCCGCCCTTCTAAACCCAAATAGACCTTCTGTAGATATAATATAATATACTAGCTAGGGAGGGTAAACCGAGGTTCTATTTAGACCAGTTTCCTTTAGCATTTTAACATGCTTTCACCCTTTGTATTTTATGGAATAGTAATTATGCTGTTAACCTTGATCTTTGTAATATGTTAGCTTGTATTAGCTAGGATACTGCGTTTGAGAACACTGCATTAGAAATAAACATTTCAAACTTGCACATGTCATCATTGACTACTCGTTCTGGATTGATATGTTCGTATACCGAAAGAGTGTTCATGTGTTCCACGTTACCGGAGGTGTACTAAGTCCATGTTTTGGGTTGTCTAAATCATTGGGGTTTTGTAAGTACCAATGAGACACTGATAGCTAGTCTGGTAGGGGATTTTAGATGCTGAGGTGAGTTTTGGCACACCCTAATACACTGAGGTTCCAAGTCTCTATGCACAGTTCTGTATATGAGCAGAAATCCCTGCTACATGGCGCCCGATCGTTGGTGGTCTTATTACATGACACTTGAGTAGTGCTTATATCGGTCCTTAACACCCTTTCCTAGTGTTTCCGGAAAACAGTGGTGTCGGACAAACCTGCCTATAATAATATATGTCTTTTCAAGCTTGATTCTTTCAAAACGGTTTCCTTCAATTACTACCCAGTTGTGCTACGTACTTTTCATTGTAGCTTTCTCTTTCTGTGTCACTATGGCCGCGGTGGACATTCCGCAACATAGTCGCATTGCGGTGCGCAATCACTTGCAGAATTATGCTGTCCCTGTAGATGGGATGGCCGTGATTTTGGTGGGGAGTGCAGAGGTGGCTTACCCATACTAGATTTTTTTACTCGTGGGTGACCTCCCCGGCTGTGAACGCAAATACCAATGTGTTAGACACGTACACTCCCACTGTAGTGCCGCAGGACTATGCTCCATATAGGACACAGGAAGTTCCGATTGATGCTTGGCAGCACAGAGTTTGGTTAAATAGTGTCCTACCTCACTCTAACAGCTCTGAGGTTAGGTCCCTTGTCTATTCCAGGCGCGACTTGGCCTGTTTTGGCTGGATTTACACCTCATCCTCAGCACGGAGAGTGTTCCGCAATTAGCGTGATTAGGTCGTTAGTGCAATACATTACCCGCAATCTCCCGGGCGGGGCCCCGGGTGGTGCGGCGCTTCCTGCTGGACAGGGCGGAATGAAGCTTAGTCCTGTAATGGTCAATGCTGTGATGGGCAAGCGCCCCCAGGATAAGGATGAATAACCTTTCTGGCTTGCTGAATAGTTTGACCAGCTGGAAGCGGTATTTCCTAACGACTCCTGGTGAAAAACAGGATTCTGACAATTAGCATGCCTAAAGACTTGACCCCAGAAATCGGTGACTGAGTCATGGGGGAAGATCTTTGCGGCAGTTTATGCGAGGTGCTTCGGCACTCCGTCCATGACTGTCCTTCCGACGGTCATTAAACGTGTTCAGGGTGAGCACGGACCCGAGGCAGCGGTTGAATTGGGTATGCGCCTATGCAGCTCCTTTGACTTGGTTTCCGATCTCATACTTGCGAATGTCAAGGGGGATGCGGTGAACTTTCCGGTGTCCAATGCATTGCAGGCAATTCCCGATGCCGAAAAACCCCGACAGTTACCGAAGATTATTGTGGCGGCTTATAAGACCGTGGGCCGCAATAGCATGGGTGTCAAGCCATTTTCCACTAAGGAGAAAAGGCAACCCCAAGGGCCGAAGTCAGAGAATGACGAACAGCTCAAGACCAAAAAACAAAATTGGCCGAAAAAACAAAAACAGGGTAAACAACAACAGAAACAGGAGTCTCGTCCTGCATCACCAGTGCCTGCACCTGCAGAACGTATTTATGACTTGCGCGACGATAAAATCACCTGATCGTTTTCAGGTTTCTGA
This sequence comes from Lissotriton vulgaris, assembly GCF_964263255.1. NCBI lineage: Eukaryota > Metazoa > Chordata > Amphibia > Caudata > Salamandridae > Lissotriton > Lissotriton vulgaris. Next base: position 940,152,691 of record NC_141699.1, read on the forward strand.
ACAACGCTCTCCTCGTTCTTTTCAGGACTCATCGACCAGTGGTGGAGGTGGCGGCAGAGGTCGGGGTGGCCAGCAGGGATGCGACCAGCCCCGCCCGAAAGACGGTAAAGGCAAGCAAGACGATTCAACACCGAAGAGACCCCAGTTTCAGAAAAAGAAAGTTGCCTCTTAAACAGAGAGATATGCCACAGATAGTGAGAACGCAGCTTTGGAATCAGACATGGGCTCTGATCTTGCTGGACAGCGCGGCGGAGATTACCATAGTACGAGAGGCCCTGCGTCCGCTACTGAAGTGACAGCGACTGATCGATATGTTGTTGTGGAGACAGCTGATACTAGAGTAGCTCCCTCTGATAGACTTTATGAAATAGTCTTTTTAATTGAAGGTGACATACAACGTACAATCAAGGGGGTATTTTGGGAAAATCTTACGACTACATATGACATTTTGTTAGCAGAGGCTGACTGGCCCCCACCTTTTGTGCTCGCAGCTCCGAGAGAGGAGGAGGTGATCCTCCCTAGTTTTGCGCACACGGTCTCGAAAGAGCATGCGCTGAATTTTGCAGAAGAGTATGCTAAGGCTCTTGCGCCGGCTTTGTACCGTACACAGTGTGGTTCGGATAAATTCTCCGCACCACGAGATTCCTTTACGGTCTATGCCACAGCCTCAACCTCAATATCCCATCCGGCGGGAAGCTAAGGCTTCCGTCGCGGAAATTCTTGAACAATTAGAATATAAAGGTGTGATTGAAACTTGTGTGTCACTGATGAATAACCCTCTTTTTACTGTGACCAAGCCTGACGGTTCGTACCGTTTGGTATTGGATTACTGGCATTTGAACTTGCATTGCAGTACCTGTGCAGTACAGAATACCCACGGCTCTGCTCTTGTGGATGGTCTGGTGCGTAAACGTTTAAAAACTACACTTGACATATCCAACGTTTTTTTTGCCCACAATTTGGACGGACTGAGTTCCCAGTGGACCAGTTTTACCTGTGGCGGCAAACAACGCCACTATACTCGTTTACCTATGGGCTATAAGAATAGTCCTGGTGTGTTTGCTGCCCATATAGTCTCTCTTTTAGAGAGGATAGACACTGATCAGTGTTCGTATGTGGATGACATATCTCACAGACGAGCTTTGGGCGCATCTGTGTCGCGTTGACCGCATAATTTGTAACTTTGCGGACTTCGGTTACAAATTCAACTTTGCAAAGTCCCACATTGCAGAGTACACAGTGTTGTTCCTGGGCTTCGAGCTCAACAATGAAGGTCGAGGATTAGCTCCTCACTTCTTGGAGAAATGCGCACAACTGCGCGCTCCTATCACTCTGAAGAAATTACAGTCCTTGCTGAGATTTTTGAATTTCGGGCGTACTTATATTCCCGAATATGCCCAGCGTATCAAGCCTTTGTATGCTTTGATACAACCAACTTTTACCAAATCTTGCTGGCTGCCGGAACATTCAGCTATTTTGCAATCTTTGCAGGCTGATCTTCTAGAATCTAAATTCTTACTGACCCGTGATAACTACACCAACCTGGTGATAAGAATCATCCCTGGGGCGGTGGGTTTCACGTACCTTACTTTTAACGAAGGAGACACAGTACCTATTGCTTACAAGTCACACTTCTACACTTCGGCTGAAATGCGGTTTTCCTCTGTGGAAAAAGTTGACAGCAGTGCAAATGGCGATTCTCAAGGAACATGCGCGGTCGCAGGGAAAACGCATGTTGGTTGTAACCCGGTTTCCTGCATTAGAGGCAGTAACGAAAGCCAGTGTGCCAAATTCTAAAGCTTTGCACCATCGGTGGATACAATGGGAAGCTTCATTGACGTCTACGGATGTCACGTTTATTTTTGATGCTTCCTTACAGTCGCAGGAGTTTTTGCAGTATGAATTTGTTCATCCTGCCCCTTTGGCTATGCAGCCTTTGGAGGACTTCCATTGCATCATATACACTAATGGTTCAGCGCAGATTGGGCATGGGTCTAAGCACGCATACGTTTCCGCTGGCGCTATTGTGGTAGGTGCCATGGTGATTGACTAGTTAAAGTCCAGAGTCGTGCACACGCAGACTCTTGGGGACTGCACCGCACAATTGGCAGAGCTTCGTGCTCTGATGCTTGCATTGGATTATGCTGATCCAGGTGTGACAACTCTTATTGTGAGTGATTCTTACTACTGTGTCCATTCTTACAAAGAAAACCTGTTCTTTTGGATTCAGAATGATTTTCGTGATTCACAGGGTAGCACAATATAACATAAAATGATCTGGGTCCGAGTGGCTTAGCTTAAAGAGCAGTTGCCCCTCGTGTTTGTGATTCATACTCTCGGTCATTAGCGCGTGGGAGTCCACGCTGTTGGCAACTCGCTTGCCGATGAGGCAGCAAAATCAGCAATATTGACATATTTGGTTGCAGCAGTTACACGTTCCAAAAGTAAGATTGATGATGTTATTGTTGCAGCTGTTGCTGCAACTGAGAAGGGAGGTAAAAATCCAAAAGGATTCCCTTCGAAGTATTCATACCACTTAAGTCCTGATAAAGTTCCTTATGTGAAAATTCCTGACGTTGGTGAGAGGTTACTTCCCAACGCGGACCGCAGGCCTACTCAGATTACCGCAGCCCATGAAGGTGTTGCGTCTGCGCATGCGGGCGCTTCGGCTACTGTAGCTCAGTTACAACAACGTTTTTGGTGGCGGGGGCTGTACAAACAGACGCGAGATTAGGTCTTTCAATGTGACATTTGCCTGCAGATTAAGCCTTCGACTGCTGCGCGTCCGCCCCAGACACAGTTGTACATATCTAATAAACCCCTTGGGTGCGTTTATTTGGATCACTGCGGTCCCTTTTCTTCGGATACTGCGTATAAGTACATCTTAATAGCAGTTGATTCATGCACACGCTTTGTGTGGGTCTGGCCTCACCGCAGCGTTGATTCACGGACTGTCATAAGAGACTTGCGTATCTTTGTAGGGATTTTTGCCTGGGGTACCTTCCATTCGGATCAGGGTCCGGCTGTCGCCTCTAAGGCGTATAAGGATGCCATGACTTCGTTGGGGGTCCAAGTCAAGTTATCGTCTCCAGACAGACCTGAGGGTAATAGTGTTGTGGAACGGATGAACCGAGATTTAAAGCAGTCTTTGATGGCTCGAGTTATAGGCACTGGCAGGAACTGGCTGGCCCATCTCAATGGCGTGCAGCGTGCTCTTAATAATCTCCCTAGAAGGTCTCTGAGTGGGCGGACCCCATACGAAATGCTTTTTGGTATCAAGTGTATGTACCGGACCTTGACGGTCTAGACTCGGTGGCTCAAGCCGCCTCCTTTGACGTAGATGAACATTGCAATGTTTTACAGGATCTACAAAAGACAAGAGACAGTCTTGCAAAGGAACATTTGCCCTCCACCTCGGATGATGCGTTGCAGATCCCGGTAGTTGGCTGGCTACCCCACGTTGGAGAACTGGTTCCTGAGAAGATCGAGAACAAGAAAGAATTTGGTCCCTCTTATCGAGCTCCGGTTCCAGTGCTTGGTGTGAAGGGCACAAGAACAGTCATTTTACCACCACTTTCAGGTCGTCAGGAGAACAGGTATATCTCCATTGACAATGTCAAGATACACAGAGAGGCCGATTCTTCTTAGTATGACACCGGCAGTCTCATGTCCTTCGATTTTGAGAAATTCTGTTTTGGCCCCGGTTTCCAATCCTGTGTCTGATGTTGCTCTCGAGTTGCCTGCAATGTCCAGTCCTTTATTGAGTATATTGCCTGGTACTCAACATGATGAAACTGACTATACCTACCCAACTGACTTATCGATGCCCGATTTGCAAACTCGCTTGGCTACAGAATCCAGATTTTCATTTGACACTGTTTCCCACACATCTAAAAAGCCCTCGAAGATTCCAGTTTTGGCAAGACTGTTTAAAAAACATTTTTTGATTCCCCCATGAACTTCTATTTGGATGGTGCTTTTTTCGATTTACCTTTTTATGACAATTGGTTTTTGGGTTTTATTTTTTCCATCTCATAAATGGACACTATGTTGAGGAGAGAACTTGCATTCGACATATCAATGGAACTTTGGCTCCCCATTCTTCATCACACAGAGTGCAGAGAGACCTGGCTTTTGTTAACATCACTGCTTGGCCTGTCTTAGATAGATTGTATGGGATGCTGTTCGATTTCGAGTTCATGGGCCTACTGAGGTTATAAATGTGCCTAATGTGCTTAGAGTGTCTATGGGGGATGTAGTTAAACAAAATATACGTTCTGATGATTGGGATGTTCAGGCCGTTGAATCATTGTTTTCCAATTTGAAATATTATCCTGCCTTTGATGCTGAAGATTTGTACTTAAAGTCTGCTAATTATGGTGATTTGTATTGTTATCAACATTTTGGCAATCACTACCTACATAAAGCTAATACCAGGAGGCTCACTGTAAATTACACACAGTGGGAACACTGTCCAGCTACTATACAAGGCAGTTCTGCTACCTTTTTGAAAAGGTTCACTTACTTTACAAATTTTAATCAATCTAATCCAAAAGCCTTTTATTTTAAAATGGCTGAAAAGTCCATTTCCAAAGTTAGACTTACCGATACTAAATTATTGTATTCAAAGTCCTTTCTAGACTAGTTGGCCGTTGGGGGCTACGAGTTGTGGAAGGATACAATTGACCTTAAATCAGTTTGGGGTTCTAAAAGCTGGCAAGTGCAAGGCACTGAGGCTTTGCACCGTGCATGCCTCATCCCGAACCATATGTTGTTTTTGAATTCTACAATTTCACAAACGACATGCTTTGGATTGGCTACTCCTAAAAGAGTAAATGCTCCTTCTTTTCCTGATTTAGAGGAATATTCCGGTTGGGGTAATTTTACCAAATTTTCCATGAGAGAGTTACAAACTATTGTTGAATTCCTCCTTTAACATATCCAGTTTGGATCCCGAAGGCAGGTTGCTCTGGCACAAAAGTGCTGATTCATGCGAGCATCATTTTCTGGGTTAAGCTCAAGGCTTTACACAGGTCAGGCTAGATCCCCGTTTTGAAAGTGGCCATTCTGTGACTACCTATTCTGTAGGCAAATTGTGTCAGAACTGGCTCAGACATTCTACCTTGGCGTCGGTTAAACTGCATTTGTCTAAACGGACTGATGATATTGATTTGAATGATTTTATTAAAGGCCCGGCTAAAGGTAGATCCAAAAGATGGATATATGCTGTTTATAACGAAATCGGGAAAGCTTCCCAGGTTGAGGCGGCTACTCGCCTTGGGGCTATAGATCAAGCTAATTTAGAAAAAGTGCTAGCAGTTGTAGATCACAGCATTAACACGCTCTCTTCTCGCATTTACACATTAGATAATATTGTGTCATCTGTTGTAGATATTGTGCAGGATGAAGTGTCCACTTTGTACCACGGTCAGAATCAGTTGCATTCCATTATGCAATTTGCATGGACATTGCAGACCCTTAAGGCGGGAAAAGTGCAGTGGCATTACATGAATAAGTCATCCTTATTTGCCCCTTTTAATTTGACTGACAAGCAACGCTTACAATCAATGAAGGATGCTTCTATTTCCATGTTACACATTGAGAAGTTACAGCCTTTACAGTTTTCTGTGGCGGAAGCCAATGCTGCTACGTGGCTTATTCATGGTTTAATAACTCTGCCGTTTTTTTATTTGCATTTACAAATTGTGTGAAGTACTTAGCCATTGGCAGATACGAGCCTCTGGGAAGTTCTTATCTCCAAGAAGCCTGGTCGCTTCTATATATATATATATATATATTTAGATATCTTAGGGAGGGAAGAGAAGTTTATTTGAATGGTGAAGAATGCACTGAAACACCGGATCATTCCTTAATGTTTCGACATATCCAATTACATGGCTCTTGCAACCAAAACGAGCCTAATTTAGCCTGTGTTTTGAAAGGTACACCCGTGCCTGCAATAGTTCCCACATTCACGTTGCTGGCTAACAAGAGTTATTTACTTTTGAACAATGAGGACTGTTGTGGGTTAATAAAAGGGATTGCTTATGTCGTTACAGTCAGTGAACGTGTAGTTTGTTGCAAGAATGTAATGTATCCACCCCCGCATGGGAAACGATGTTTCCATCTGGCCTAAGATTCCGACCTTGAAAGCAGAGTTCAATAAGATGAGTCTCATAAGAGCTCTATTGTCCCAGAAAGAAGTTGCCCTCACATCTGCTCGTGAAACATTTGTCCTTCACGTGGCAAACACCCGCACAGAAGTGCATGCCTTGTTAATTACTGATTTGCCCTTGCACTTCGGTGAATTAATTCATACTATCTCCAATGCGTCCTCCACTTCGGGGCTGGCTCACTTTTTTAAAGTTGTAAGCAGTGGCTTAGTGACTTCCTTCCAAAACATTTTCGGAGTCATTCCAGCTTTCTTCCATTCTATTTTCTCCAGCCTGTTTGGTGGATTTCCCTTGCTACTGGCTCTTGCTGTTGACGTGCTATTTCTGTCTATTTCAAAATGGATGCACATCCTGTGTTACAAGACGGGCTGTCTCGGCTAGGGTTCCTTCGCGCCCGGATTCTTGAGTACTATGGTGCGCTGCCTCTTGCTACACTGAGTGCAGCTTATGGATTATCGTTTCGATTTTCCTTCTTTACATGCGTTCAGCCTGTTTTCCATTGCCTGAGTTGCGACTTCGAATGGGCCCTGGATTTGTGTCTCTGCAATATGGTGTCTCCCACTGCAGATTATAATCAACTTATGAGTCCCTTAGTTACTCATAAATTGCTTTGTTCTGATGGAGGGTTTATGGCCTTTGCAGCGATGCATGGTATATTGGGTCTTTGGAATGTGTTCGCAGCGGCGCAAGATTTCTTGGCTCGCAGTTTCCTCGAGATCCCACCTAGTTGTTCTCTGACGGTGCAAGAGGCTCCGGTCATCGAAGAGCATGTATGTTCTTTCCCTTTGTTAAGTTGGATGGCTGATCTATTTCCGGATGATAATAGTGACTTCCTGTTGGAGGCTGTTGCTGCATATTTTGCATATTCATTATTAGGATGAATTGTGTTTGCAGTCTCGGTTTCTTAACCTAAAACATCACGTTGGATTTAAAAAAAAATTTGGGACTCTCAGATTGTATTTGAAAGGCTTGCCTATTGATTTTATCAAAGTCCAATACTGTGTTTTTTCACGTCTATTACATTTTTTTTTCCTCTTAGATTTTTTTAGTGCCAAATTAGAGACTTGTGTTTGAACTATCGAACTTGAACTCTGCGTTCCTAAATTTGTACCTTCATTCTTGTCCTATCAGTGCTTGGATCAAAGGAGGGGGTCTTGTATATTGGTTTCACCTTTGCACTGTGTTAGGTTAGCATGTGCTGGTTAGAAGTTAAACGCCATTTTTCCTTTCCTGCTGCCTCTGCACACGACACATTGTTGTTAATGCTTTTCGCCTAGTTAGGTATTTTGCTTCACATAAGAATAACATGTTTGCTTATAATATCAGTCTTGCTTGGTAAGCTATGTCTGTACAGTGAGTGCCGGGGCCTTCAAGGTTATTTCAACACAGCGCTTATTGTTTGGATTGATCAGCGCACAGAGTAGACATAATATGGATGCAGCTGTAGCCAACTTTGGTTTTAGGCATGAATAATATTGCACTGCACAAGGCAGGAGACACACTTGATGAATATCCGTATGCAGAGTGTTGGTGCAGGAGATGATGTGATCCATTTCCACTGAACCCAAAAGGTATGGGCCCGCCCTTCTAAACCCAAAGAGACCTTCTGTAGATATAATATAATAAACTAGCTAGGGAGGGTAAACCGAGGTTCTTTTTAGACCTGTTTCCTTTAGCATTTTAACATGCTTTCAACCTTTGTATTTTATAGAATAGTAACTATGCTGTTAACCTTGATCTTTGGAAAAAGTTTGCTTGTATTAGCTAAGATACTGCGTTTGAGAACACTGCATTAGAAATAAACATTTCAAACTCGCACGTGTCCTCATTGACTCCTTGTTCTGGATTGATATGTTAGTATACAGAAAGAGTGTTCATGTGCTCCACGTTACCTGAGGTGTTCTAAGTCCATGTTCTGGGTTGTCTAAATCATTGGGGTTTTGTAAGTACCAATGAGACACTGATAGCTAGTCTGGTCGGGGATTTTGGATGCTGAGGTGAGTTTTGGCACACCCTAATTCACTGAGGTTCCAAGTCTCTATGCACAGTTCTGTATATGAGCAGAAATCCCTGCTACAGCACTGAGTGGTATTTGGAGTGTATGTTGCGTTGAGCGCAGTGTAATTATGTAGCATATAATTATGTGGAACTGAGTGGTATTGTCTGGAGTGTATGTTGTATTCAGTAGAGTGTAATTATGTGGCGTGTAATTATGTAGCACTGAGTGGTATTTTGAATGTATGTTGCGTTGAGCGCAGTGTAATTATGTAGCATATAATTATGTGGAGTGTATGTTGTATTCAGTAGAGTGTAATTATGTGGCGTGTAATTATGTGGCACAGAGTGGTATTTGGATATGGAACAGAGAAGTGCAAGGCAAGACAAAAGAACACGGAAGGAACACAGCTGCGAGATAGAGCAACACAGAGGCAGGGGACCCAACACAAGGGACAGAAACAACATAGGACACAGAGAAGCACACAGTGAGACAAAGCAACATAAGACTGGAGGGGTGGTGTGCATAGAGGCACACAGCGAGACAGGGCAGCATCGAGACAACGGGGCAGATAAGCACACGAGGGAGACAGCTGGAAAACACGCGCACTCTTGTAGAGTGCAAGGACCTCGTACTCTAAGAAAGCATTGATGACCCAGAAATGGTCCACATCAGAGGATTGAGTGAAGCCCAAGTATCCACATGGGTCCAAGTCAAGGTACACCGATGGAGGAAAACCCTCGAAACCTGCTTCGACCTCAAGAGAGAATAACTGGCATGGCAGGGAGAAATAAAAGCCAGCTTGATGCCATGCGAGAAAACAGATCCACAGCAGCAGCGAAAAGCCACTCAACATAGATGCTGAAAGCCACCATAATACTGAGGCACCCATCTACGATGTTGAAAGATTACTCAGCATTGCTGTCAGAGCTCGACAAAGAAAGAAAATCACTTGCAGTGGAATAACAAGCTCTCGGCATAGCGTGGCGGGGAGCGGCGTTCCTTTGAAGACGGAAGGTTGGGAGGGAACGAGCATATGGGGTGTGAGTGATAACGAAAGTAAGAGGGGGGAGCAGGAAGTGAGGCCGAGCGCGCGCTGGCGAAGCTTTGCGCTTGAATGCCTCACATGCACTGGGCGTAATCCGCACTCCAAAACCCTCTTGGTAGGATTTGCTGGTGGCCCTCTATTTGTCTCGCCAGCAATGCGCAAGCGCATTGGCAGGCCGAGACCTAAAAAGCACGTCTAGAGTGGGAATCCTTCGCCCACATATTACAATAGGTCTTGACATTCTTGCTAAAACTAATGATTGTCACCCAATTGATTTATTAACTGCAGCTAACAATCAAGCACCAATGGCAGAATCAGCGCATGCCTGCCCAAACGTCATACCCGGCATAGAATGATCAAACCAATATGCCCTGCTTGCAAGCTTGACATAAGACATTTCTGAATCCAATGCTCCAAAGGCAGCAATAGAAGATATGGGTTTATTAACTGCCCATCTAAGGAGTGAGCTAAATGCTGTGAAGTCCTTAAACTTAAGAGTGCTACAGCTCTCACAGTCTAACACAAATTCTTCCAACAACCTACCAGCCCACCTGCATGTGTGCAGGACCTGAAAAGCACATAGGGCAGTATGCAGTGTATATACAAAATTGGACATGTATTTTTAGTTTTTAGATGTCCTAGTAGTGAAAAACTCTTAAATTCGTTTTTCACTACTGCAAGGTCTACCTCTCCCATAGGATAACACTGGGTTATATTTAGTCAATTACCCAAGTATTTATTAAGCGTGGCAAATTACCCACAAGTGTCTCAAGGTGTTGGAGTTGCTAACTGGTTTGTGGTTATCTATTCATTCAAACAAACAGGTCTTTTTTGCCTGGAGTTTTATACAGCGCGCACTTGACCCGATGGTATCGGATATCAGAGCGCTTTACACGAGCACCAGTTGCGTTGCATGAGGACACATTTATTGTGGTTTGGCACGGGGAGATTGAGTGATTGCCCAGAATCACAGGATGTTGCGCATCCTTACCAAGACTCAAACCCGGTTCCCCAGATTCGAGATCGACCGCCCTTGCCACTAGGCCAACTCTTCTTCCTTGAACCTTGAATCCTTTCCTGAATTGTTAGAGCAATGAGAAATGAGAAAGTCCTGAGGAGCAGGAGAAGGTCGTGGGGGCCACCAGGAGTGAGAAGAAGCATCCAGCGCTGTTGCCTCTGCGGATCTCAGGGGGTCTGCAAGGCAGAGGAGGCGGATCGTAGTTATCTGGTTGGTTGGTGGAAGGTCATAAGTTTGTTGATGTATGCAGGTTTTTCGTTTTGCAGGGCTTTGTATGCATGGGTCAACATCTTGAACACGCATCTCTTATGGCTCAGGAGCCAGTTTAGCTTCTTGAGGTGGGGTGTGATGTGGGTCAATCTGGGGCGGTCGAGGTTGAGTCTAGCCGCTGAGTTTTGTATTGTCTGTAGTATTTTCAGGAGGCGTGCTGTGATTCCTACGTAGAGTGTGTTCCCGTTTTTCAGCCTGCTGGTGACGAGAGCCTGTGAGACCGTCCTTGTGGTGTTGACTGGAAGCCACCGGAAGATATTGCGGAGCATGCATAGGGTGTGGAAGCATATGTGAGTAAAATACCCAGGCAAATTATAGGAAACAACTAGCACATAAGAAGTGGCTAAACCACAAGAGGAAAAATTACATTCCACTATTGTTTGTACATACCAAAATATAAATTTAATATAAGTTAGTCACATTCGATAAAATTGATACATCATTTTACACAAAAAGATAAAAAAGCATTATAGCATATGCATAGCTTCAATCATACGAGTAATCATTTTAAAAAAAATTATTGGATGGTTTCCTGTCTGTCTACGCGTTTAGGGTGTGGAAGCAAGCAGATGAGACTGTGTCTACCCTGTTTCTCCATAGATAGCTTGCTGTCCAAGATGATGCCGAGGTTGAGGGCTTGGGTAATGCCAACAAGGAGAAATCACCCTGCCTGAAAACATATATTCAATGTGCCAATCATCTCTGATATATGCACATAACTATAAGAAACTGACTCTCAACAACAAGAAACACAAAAAATTACCAAACAAATATCAACTTTATTAAATATATCTCAGGAAATGAGAATTATTCAAAGATTAATACATGATAATAGCAAACCAAGAATAAGCCAGGCACAACCAACACAACCACAAACCATTCATTCAGACAAACTAATGCATACCCATACATACACATATGTCCTACTAAATGTAGGTCCCACAATTTCTTGACATAAATGTACACAGAAAATGGTAGCCCCCTTTATGCAACACAGTTGATGACACTAAAAATACCCCATATAGCTGGAATAATAGGGAAAAACGTGTTATATAATTGGAATATAATATAGGATACAACTCATTTGACAGAATACATTTTCTATTAACATAATTTCTGTAAGGGGGAAACAGATGGACAAAAGCACTTCAGCACGGACTCGTGCTTCGGTGAATGACCCCGGTATGGGTCTCACCTTCTTTAGGGTGCAATACTTTGGATGAGCAGTAAGAGAAGAGAAGAGAAGCGCCTGGATTCAAAGTCGTCCACAAAGGAAGAATGATACCGGATAATGTCACAGAACATTGACCCAGGGCATACAAATGCCTAGGGTCAACGCGTGAGGCTGAAGACACAAAGGATCTCTGAGGGGCCGGGAGTCCAAATGGAGATAGGCCAGGGACTGGCCGTGAGGCCCTCAGGGGCTAGATGGTAGCACAGATATTCCAGCTATTCCAGAGAAGGCGTGAAGTATAAGCCAGGATAACAAAGTACGGAGGTCCAAAATAATTCCTTCCAGTCCGACAGATACAGATATTGGGCCGGTGTCGTCCCAGGATGCGGGCTTGGTCTGTTGGGACAGGGGATTGGGCGAGTTCAGAAGCCCACCATGCATTGTTCCATGGAGAGGTTTTGTTTCCAAAGAAGAGGACTTTCGTCCGGGACACTCAATCGAGTAGCCGTGCGCTCTATAAATCCCAAATAACATAATATAACACTGTCCGTGTTAAGCTTGAGACAGCTGTTCTTCATCCAGTCGACGACGTTCATCATACATCCGTCGAAGTTGGCTTTGGTGGTGGAGGGGTCTTCTAACAGTGAGAGGATGAGCCGAGTGTCGTCGGCATAGGAGATGATGTTGAGTCTGTGCAAACAAACGGTGTTGGCAGGGGTGGGGGTCATGTACGTAGCCCGTAGCTCCAAGGGGCCCCCTCGGCACTGAACTCTGGCCTGGAGAGCTCCCGATTGAACCCAGAGGGGGGCCCCCCTAAGTACCGTGCAGGTAGGCCCTCTCACTTTTCGTTACGCCAGTGAGTGGAAGAGGATTGGGCTGATGTACAACTCTTTGGGGATGCTGCAGATGATTTTCTTGAGTTCCAAGGTGAACTGTGGGAGATGGATTTCATTAAAATACCGGAGGCTACCACTATGCATATTTCTTTTAATGCTAACTCCAAGTAGCCCCTTAGAAGCAAGAAAAAATAAAGTGAAACCATTTTAGAATAGAATCTTCCAGATGTATAATAGCCAGGCACATGGAATAGTCTGCCTCTTTTAAATGCGTCTCCAGGCCGATTTGTAAATTTTCAAATATGACCTGTATCCTCTAGAATGAGCAATTTCATGTGTAGGTATGTTTTTTTCAACTTGATTTGTATGCCTTTCTGATCTAGACTTGTGCCATTTTGACATCAAACCCAACCTAAATTCTGGCTCACACCTAACCAGTTTCCAATTTACGGAAATATTGTTCCCCCCTCATTCACTCCAGATCTCACCCTGCTTTTCCACCCGAACATGGGCTACCCCAAAATACAGACAAGTCGGGAACTCCAATAACGAAAATAAAATCAATAATAAAACATGTTAAAAAATTACAGTCGCGGATCAGAACATTCACTCTGGTTCAGCAAACAGCATTAAATCGGCTCTCCTCCGAGCGCTTCACCAACGAGGAAGGAAACCGGAGGAAAGTCCTTCAGCAACAGCCAGACACACAGTGCACGGAGGAAGGTGCGGTCAAAACCAGCACAAGCAACACCTCCGGACCCTGAGAAAAGACCCTCAGCAACATATTAATTTCACTCCTGACGCGGCCGAAGAAGACTCTGGCACAAAAGTGTCCCAGGCAATGCCTCCATAAATACAAAGCTGCCCTGGGCACTAATCAAGGTGTTTCCCAGGCAACCCCCTGTAGTTTAGGGGCTGCCTGGGCAATGCAGTAAATCGGCAGCTGAAAGCTTGCGAGTGTATCTAACGTTGGGAAGTCTGACAGTTGGATGCTCTGGTGATCAGCTGCTGACTGCTAATGCGACCGCAAGTACCTAAAAGCTATTTTTCTACCAAGCCGCCTCACTTTTCAGTAAAGGCGCATAAAATTTAAAAGACCTGATGTACCAAAGACTTATTTTACATAAGCTCCTCTGAGCTGTACTAATTTCAGGTCACCTGCCTTCAATGCCATCTATATATATATTATTAAGTACTACAACCTGTAAAGGAGCATAAAATCGAACATGTCTGAGGTAGAATCAGATGTTCTAGATGTACCTACTCCTAAGATCAATAATGAAGAAACGAAAAAGACTATTCAGCAAGAAATGCGCTCCTGCATGCGCATAACACTAAGTCAGGTCATGTCAACCAAAAGACCTTTAATTGAGGAAGAAGATGGCACTAACCTAGAAAGGCCAAAATGGGTAACACAATAAAAAGGTGGCAAACGATTAAAGAAAAATAACAACAATGAAAGCACAAGCCACTTGAGCACATTGGGACGTCCAAGCACCTCAAATAATTTGGGAGGTCTATGCACCTCATCATAGAAAGGAGGTCTAAGCACCTCAAACTATAAGGGAGGTCTACAAACCTCAAAAGTATCAGGTTTCCTAAGCGACAACCTATCAATCATGGTACACAAGATCTTAGATTGGACAACAAGGGGACCAAAACACAAATCTGTTGGATGAATACATCCTTGACCTAGACCAGTAAGATCTAGACTTGTAGATCCCCCTATCAGAGGAAAACCTCCCTTCCTCGTCCAAAGAAATTATAACCAACCCACTGGGTGACGAGATGTTCTCTCCATATAACATCAGATACCAGAGGAACTCAGAATAGTGGCCACAAGATCAAGTAGCCAAATTCATAAAGAGATGGATTAGGAATCCCCTAGAAAGAGAAACACAAAATATCCTAAGAGTAGAATGTCCCAGACCAGTGGTTCAAGAAAAGGTATGCCTGACACCCAATCTCGATCCAGAATTGATCAAATTCCTTATCAAGCTGGGAAGAGACCCCAGGAAGGGCATGGAAATGTCTCTGAAGGCCTGCCAGGATCGTATGCTTGATATTTTAGGCCTGTTGACAAGAATAGCTGATATGGCGGAAGAGAGCCACATTAACGGTACAACCTTTAGACATAGAACTACTAAGAGGATGGAGCCAGAGAACCCTGATCCTATTAGGGAAAGCGAATGCAGGGATAAATGCAGAGCAACAAAGAGTAGTCCTTACCAAGATCAACCCTAAGCTGAGCGACATGGCTGAGAAAGAACCCTCAGCAAACCCCAATTCGGAGAGGACATGATCAAGACCAAGGGCAAATGCGTTGCAACCTTCACAGCCCTAGACAAGGCTCAGAACAGCATGGGTCGAGTATTCAACCCCATTGTTTTTGCCCGGGCCAGTAGAAGGGGCCTCTCTACCAGCCGAGACTACCAAGGGCCCTACTAGAAACAACGAGGATTCAATCTTCCTTACCAAGCGATTTACCCCTGAAGGACTGGGCTATTCTAAGGCCCAGCGGTGCCAGGGGACCACACCTGAAACCTTCGTGGGTTACCTGTTCTGGCGTACAAATGACAGACACGGGACACTTCCTTCGGCGTCAAAGATCGAGGTTTATTTACTGCAGGGAACACAGAAGTACAACGCGTGTAGGTTCTAGGAGACGAGACTGCTTCAAATTGCAACTGTGGATCGCCCCTTTTATACATAATTCTGTCATAGCACAACATGGCAACCAAAATGTTACAACTTAGTTCCCACAGTAAAACTTCAAAGGGTCGCTTAAATGTATTCAGGGTCCCGGAACATAATTACAGTAGCATCGCCGGTTCCCAACTGTAAAAGTACACTATCCCACCATTAGCACATTCCATTCTGGCTGTAAACGAGTTTAGAGAAAAGACAGAAACAGGTGCAAGGAAGACAAGGATAGACAACAGATCGAAAAGAAAGTAGGGGGGCGATATCGGAAACACGATTGCAGGATCAAAGAACTCGTGCCTAACTAATGCACAGCTGAAACAATAGACCGGCACGGCAAGATGAGCCTTGAGCGGGGCCATCTGCCTTTACAGTATCATCCCCCTCGTCATAAAGACACCCTCAAAGGAACACGTGTCTTCCGCAAGAGTTTGGGAGTCCCAGGGTCACGAAGCGGACAGTGTCCGTTCGCTGGCTACTTGAGGGCAAGAAACAAAATGGATGCCGTATCTAAAATGGAACCCGTGGGTTCAGATGAAGAAACCCACGAATAAGACGAACGGTTCAGGCCAGCGTAGCGAAAACGCGTACACCCACTAAACTCGTCATTTGCGGTTCATAGATACCAAACTCGTCCATATTCGAACGAGTCGAAAACACCACTTACAATTGTCACGGAACCTCAGACGCTCCTTTTGCCCTTATGTAGGCAAGCACTAGTCGATATCAGAATCGGTCTCGATATTCATCAGATCATTCAGATGTTGCTGCAAGAACATTCTATCCATCAATGCTTCCTTGGTAACAGATGGCCGTCTTATACACGTCGTGGCACAGAGGCCACATAAGGCAGGACCACACTGTACACAAAGACAACACGTGAACAGAAATGCTACAACAACCCCAATGATCATCAGAATCTTCCAACCCCACGTCGACATCAGGCCCCAAAACCATCCTAGTAGCGTCCAATCACCTACGTCCACGTGTATGGACTCGGAGATCTTATGCAACTTTGAGATGGCTTGATAGACAGTTGGAGAGTTATCAGGGATGAAAATGCAGCAACTTGAATGGATCACCTTACATACACCACCTCTATCTGCAAGGACAACGTCTAAAACCATACGATTTTGTAACGTCATAAGCCTGTCTGCCTGAAGCTCTGCTGTCAGATTACCAAGAGCACTTGCAGTTATATTAGCAGTTGATTCCACCACTCGAGTCAACTGTCTCAGGTTCCTACTATTGATCATAGGTCCCCAAAACGGCAAGAAACCCTTAAAGAAGTCTCCTGCTTCTTGACCGGCAGTGTCTTCTTCGCTAATCACGCCTCTCACAACTCTGGTCTTGTGATAATCCGACTCAACCGTAAAGGTCGGCGGCAACAGATTTGCAATATAGCAGGTGCCTGAGAAGTCACGAGGCAACCATGTATATGCACGATCGTAACATACAAAGTATGTACCCTTAGCAGTCAAAAGAACAGGGGAAGAGGCCGTAGGTAAAACATACGTTTCAGTACAGGCACTCCTCCCGAGCTGAGCTCGCGGACTACGGCCAAGACCTTTCAAACAAAAATTACCGAGATGGGGTACGATCCAGATCGGAGACGAGCTTTTAAGCTGCCGATCACCCACTGACATGGTATGCTCAGCCTCACTCAGATCTCTGTATGCTCGCACCTCTTCCTCAGGAATAAGCGATGCGTCAAAGATATCTCTATCTAAATCGGCAATCACTCTTGCCAAAGGTTTGTGGTACGGGCCAGGACCATGATCTGCAGAGCGTGGCTCTCGATGGGGGTAGGAATCTAGTGCGCTACGAAACAGTTTGGAATGCTCGAGCTGACCCCTGGGAACTATAAGGAAGGACCAAGTACGGAATTCCTCTATCCATGGTATGTGGCATTAAACCACACACCCAGCAGTTGGTAGTATTCATCACCAACTGATGTTGATGAAGAAGGTGAACAAAGGAGTTATTCATGAATTCCGCACGTCTAACCTGTTCGTGTTGAGGTAGAGGGTGGAAGGAATGTGGAGAAACAGTGGGAGTAGATTTTGGTTCAGAAAAAGAAGTAGGTAAAGCAGAAGACAATAATGACTGTATTCCAAAATATACTCCACCCATCAATAACATGGAAACAGTCAAAAACAGCAGGAACACCTGAAACAGAAAGCATTTAGTTTGTACAACCCTATGTAGTGTTGATCTTTGCGCTAGAGTCTTCTCCACTTCCGACAACTTTGAGAATTCCATCCTCTAAAAACCGTCCGCAACGTTCTTGACGCACTTCGTTCTGAGTAGCGATGATCAATTCCCAGGAGTTCCTAGGAACCGACAAAAGTACCGACCTAGTGTCAGGAACCTGCTAAACAGAAGGAAGTACCCGCACGGCCCTACGGTCAACCCGGATGTGAGGTTCTTTAATCAAACATTCAAAGATAATGCAAAAAAATCTCCTAGCTGTGGAAAAACACACGTGGAAAAGAACTCAAAAATTAATAGAGGCTACAAGTGTTCATAATGTTCAAAGTGACAACAAGGGGTAACGTGAATTTCAAAAAGGGAAAAAAAGAAAAAAATATTTTATTAGTCTTTGTTATGAGAACGAAGAAAATATCTGCTTCTTCCAGGACGAATCTGCTCCTCGAATAATTGTTCAGGTTGCGGAACAGAGTCCTGTTGAGCAGATGACAGTTCAAATCTTGAGTTTTCCAATGACAAAGGTTCGACAAAGTTATCTGATTGCACTGAAGTGTCTCTTACAGGCTGAGCGTCACTGAACGGCACAAATTTAGTCGGGGTCTCAGTCTCTGTTGCTGCAAATCCAGTCCTCACCCACGAATCTGTCGGTAAAGGTATAGGCACCTTTTTAGTGTGGGTGGCATGCACCCAGTTTTTCCGGCCTTCCAAACGAACTGCAGTTCTCGTGGCGAGGAGGACCTGAAAAGGGCCCACAAATCTCGGCTCCAAGTTACGCTTCCTGCCGAAATTACGGGTGACAACCCAGTCACCCGGTTGGAGCAGATGTCCAGGACCCTCTGTCTGTGCCGGCAGTGCTTCAAAAACCTGTTGATGAATTAACCTCAGTTTAGCAGTCAGATCATGAAGATAATCAATTAACATTGGGTACTCAAGACTATCGAAAGACCTAGGCCTAGGGACCCCCCAAACATTCGCAGGGCGGCCGAACACAATCTCATATGGGCTAAGCCCTACTCGAGAGTGTACAGTCGCCCTGGTCGACAAGAGAGCCAGAGGCAAGGCATCAGGCCATGATAAACCAGTCGTAGCTTGGATCTTAGCAAGTTTCAGTTTCAGAGTACCATTGTACCCTTCAACTAGACCTGCTGACTGGGGATGGTTGGCACTATGGAATTTTTGTCGAATTCCAAGGCCCTTACACACACTCTGCATCACGCTCCCCACAAACTCACTTCCGTTATCTGACCATACAATCCGTGGCATTCCATACCGAGGAAAGTATTCCTTCAGTAGGACTTTCGCTGTGGACAGGGCAGTATTATCTTTGAGAGGATAGGCTTCGATCCATCTGGAGAATGCGCAAACCACGTCTAAAACGTACTTTAGATTATTGCATCTCTCCATATGGATGAAGTCCAGTTGGATAACCTCAAAGGGACATGTAGGAGGAGGAAAATGGCCAGGTGGGGTAGGAGTGCCCTTGCCAGGATTGTGCATCATACATACCATACAATTCTTAACCATTCTCTCAGCACACTTAGCGATACCATCATTCTTCCATACAGGGGACAGCAACTTGCAGATACCTTTCGCGCTAATATGTGACAAGCCGTGAGCCATAGTCACAACGGCTAGCACATATGCCTCCGGCAACATCCATCTCTGAGTTTCCGACAAATCAATCCAACATCCATGCGCATCTAACTTTCCTGTGCTTTCTTCCCACTTAGTCTTTTCAGTTTCGGTGGCCTCATTCTGAATCGCTTTTACGCTCTCAACAGTGTCCTCACAGATACCAGTCTCTGCAGGCCACCTCACTGAACTCGTAACATACATTTGGGTTGCAAGATTTCTAGCTGTCTCTTTAGCAATCTCATCCGCAAACGCGTTACCACGACCAACATCATCCGTCACTTTTCGATGCGCGCTGCATTTAATAATCGCCCCTGCTTAGGCAATGTAAGTGCGTCTAAAAGATCGTTCACGAGCTGTCCGTGTTGGATCTTTGTGCCATGCGATGTCATAAAGCCTCTCTCTCGCCACAATCGACCAAAGCTATGTGCAACGCCAAAAGCATATTGACTATCGGTAAACACATTCACTCGCTTTCCCTTCGACAAAACACACGCTCTCGTCAACGCAATCAACTCTGCCGCCTGTGCGGAATTCTGATTCAATATCGCAGTTTCCACAATTGTACTCAACGTCACCACAGCATACGCAGTCGTCACATCACCATTCGGCAACTTAAAACACGAACCATCAACATACAAGGTACCATCGGGATCTGCCAATGGAGTGTTTTTTAGGTCAACACGACCCTTCGTTTCTTCCTCAGTTCGCAAATAACAATCATGTGGTGATACATCGTCTGATTCCATATTAGTTGGCAATAACGTCGCCGGGTTTAAGACATTGCAGCGCTTTATTTGGATATGACTCGCCAAAAGCGTCAACTCGTAACCGGACAACCTTGCGCTTGTCAAGTGTTGGGTTTTTGTACGATTCAAGAGAGTGTCAACTGCATGCGGAACCATCACCGTAAGCATATTATCCATGACCTATCCTGCAGATTGTCGAATGGACACCGCAGCTGCCGCTGTCGCTCTCAAACAACTCGGCAAAGCTCTAGCTACTGGGTCCAAGGTCGAGGAAAAAATTGGACATGGACGCTGCTTACCACCAAGTTGCTGCGTCAAAACACTCAACGCACAACCCTCTCTCTCGTGAACGTATAGTGTAAAGGGCTTGCTGTAGTCAGGAGTACCTAACACAGGAGCCGAACACAACGCATCACGCAATTCAGAGAAACTTTTCTGACACTCTTCAGTCCATGGCAAAGGAGTTGGAACATCCTTGCACGTGAGGGCTACCAATGGTTTCGCTAGCAATGAAAAATTCGGAATCCATTGCCTGCAGTATGACGTTATACCTAGAAAGGCACGCACATCTCTCTGAGTTGTTGGCACAGTCATTCGAGCGATCGCTGCAATTCTCTCTGGGGTCAACCTTCTTCGACAATAAGTGACAGAGATAGGTTACTTCTTGACAACAATATTGCAGTTTAGAAGGTGACACCTTATAATGTAAGTCACAGAGATGCTGTAGCAGCGACACCGTAGCAGTTTTACAGATCTCTTTTGTGTCAGCAGCCACCAGCAAGTCATCAACATACTGGATCAAAGCCGCACCAGCCGGTAACACAAACGCATCAAGTTGACTTTTCAGGGCTTGGCTGTATATCGATGGACTCTCACAATAGCCCTGAGGAGCGCGTTTAAACCTAAAGCTGCGACCTCCTAATGAGAAGCTGAATAGATCTCTGCTTTCTTCAGCAATCGGAATGCTAAAGAAAGCATTCTTCAGATCGATCACTGAGAACCAAGAATCGGAGGCTGGAATCAGAGTCAGTAAGGCCGTAATGTCAGGCACCACAGGAAATTGAGGAATCACAATTTTGTTCACCTCCCGTAAATCAATAACAAAACGGTAAACAGGAGGCTTGGATGGATCAGTGCGTTTCAGGATAGGTAACACAGGACTATTACACACGTTTCCCCGAGTTTCCTCAATAACATCTTTATCGATCAAATCATAGATGATCGCTAACAACGCTCGTTCTCCATCAAGGGAGATACGATACTGGGGAATACGTGGCAATCGCACATTCTGTTTCAGTTGAACAACATAAGGAGAAATGTCAAGCAGGCCCACGTCATTGGGACCCGTTGCCCACAAAGATGCAGGAAGAGAACTCAATTCCGGTGGGAGCTTATCGGATGACAAATACATAGGAGAGATCACTCTCTGTCCCAAAGTAAGCTCCACTCCCGCAGGAGAACAGTACAAGGTCGCATATAATCGTTTCAGCAAATCCAGGCCCAAAAGATTTTCACCACAACCAGTAGTCAAAATCAAGGGAGCTTTCAGCTCACGAAACCCAATTGTAATGGGCAACGGGCTAGAAACCGGATTGCTAACGGGGGCGCCAGAAAATCCAACGGAAACGTTCGTTAAGCCAGACAAAGGTGCGCCAGGGAGTTTCGAATGCATGATGGAACTTTTCGCTGCACCAGTGTTCAACAGAAAAGGCTCAACTACGCCCGATGTGGCAACTGCGACGTAAGGCCCTCTCTGATCAACCGGAACTGATACTACTCCCTCTCTTTGTCTGTGGCTGTCCTAGTAAGTACCGCCATCAATATCATGCTCGATGTAACAATCATCCACATGATACTGTGCAGATCTTCCTGACTATGAACCACGCTGATCAAAGCAATTATTGGAATCTGATGAATTAGTAGAACGCTCATTTTGATTTTGAGTAACACCACGACCTCTACCTCGTGAAGCCTGTTGAGGACCACTACGGCCTCCTCGAGCCGAGACGCCACTATTTCGGTCGCGCAAAACCGGACAATCAAACTTCAAATGGCCCTCACCCCTACAGTACGCACATTGATTATACCCGAGCATAGATCTCGGCGTGGAAGAGTCATTACGCGACTGACCTAGAGAATTGTGATTGCGATCTATTTTGCTGCCGAGAGTCATTCTGATTCGAGCGTGGAGGATACGCTTGCTGTAACAGAACCTTCGTTTTGAGATCCTTTGTTTTCTTATCCGCACGATCATTTTCCTCCTTCTCCCTATTTTCGTAATACTGAGCCGTGGCCAATATCTGAGCAGAGGTAGAAACAGCCCACGAACTCTCTGAATTATTCAATTTGTTGCTAAGGTCAGGCAGCAAATTCGATACGAATTTATCCACGAACAACCTCTGACCTCCCTCAGTGCTCATATCCTGACCACTGTGATCTATGATTGCCTCCTCAAATCTCGTAAAGAAATCGGAGACACTCTCGTCCTTCCTTTTGCTTACACGCAGACAGTTTATCCCAATTGACTTTCATCGCTGGCATAAGTGTCTTCATTAGTGTAATAATTAGTGTAATAATTCTTTGAGGCAAAGCCGCAATCAACTGCTCAGGCTTAGCCCCACCAACCTGTAATGCATCAGCCGCTGTAAGTGCAGCCCAATCACCACCTAACTCAGCTGCGTGATCTTCTTGACGAATTTTCGTCCAAACCGGTTGAGGTACTACGTTGCCGAACAACATGTCGATGTCGGCAAGATTCATGATAGTAGCATCCACTAGTTGAGACAACTCTTTGTAGTATCCTGCCGGATTTTTGCGGGGGTCAGGCAAAGATTGTTTCACCTGCAAAACTTCCGATCGCTTCCATGGGAGGTGTATCCAGACTCTCTGGAAGTGGGGCAAAATGATAGTATTAGCTTGCGCATCACCTGGCATCCACACTGGAGGAACTTCTCGCATGGGATACTGACCAGGCGTTGCCATCCACTCCTCAGTTTCATCTTTAAACAATGCTCGAGGTATTACAGTAGGCCGAAAAGATAGAAGATGTTCAACAGCACGGCGAACATTACTACCCACGATCATACCACTCGAAAACTGATGCTGAAGTTCAGTCACTTCGGGCGGCACATTATCTACCTCATCATTATCCATCACTTCTCGTAAACATTTACACATTTCCTCAAACACAAATCTCTGTGTGGGCTCATTAAACTGAGAGAAGGTCTCAAAAATTATGCGCGGGGAATTTTTAACGGGATGCCTAATCCAATTACGCGATTTACAAAAGGGGGTGGTGATGAACAGAGTGTCTGAATTGAGCAGACCACTCTTACCCAGTCAAAAGATCAGGGCTTGATCCATCACCGTTATTTATCTCACTGCCCCATCCCAGCTCAGAACCTGGCTATATGCAAATCAGTCTGTCCCTGGCCCAGTGCATCATGGGAACAGGGCAGACTAAACTACCAAGCCAATTCTTTACCAGAAAGGAGACAAGCTACCGGGGACCGGTTTCTGGCATTTCAGCCTCTTCGGCCCGGCTTGCTTGAATCCTGATGGAGCAGTGAGAAAGGGACTCATGTCTGAGTATACCCTGCCACACCTATAGTGGCCAAAATCGATTTACAAAAGGGGGTGGTGATGAACAGAGTGTCTGAATTGAGCACTCTTTTTGTCCACCCTAAGCGTGGAAGGGTATTCTCAGATGTGAGACCCTTGCTCATTGCACCATCAGGATTCAAGCAAACCGGGCCGAAGACGGCTGTAATGCCAGAAACCGGTCCCCGGGAGCTTGTTTCCTTCCCAGTGTAAGAATTGGCTTTTGTAGTTTGGTTTGCCCTGTTCCCATCATGCACTGGGACAGGAACAGACTAGTTTGCATACAGCCAGGTTCTGAAACTGGGATGGTGCAGTGAGCTAAAAAACGGTGTTGGATCTAGCCCTGATCTCTTGACTGGGTGAGAGCTTTCTGCTTTATTCAGAGACTCTGTCCCTCACCACCCCTTGTTGTAAATATTTTTGTCCACCCTAAGCGTGGAAGGGTATTCTCAGATGTGAGACCCTTGCTCATTGCACCATCAGGATTCAAGCAAACCGGGCCGAAGACGGCTGTAATGCCAGAAACCGGTCCCCGGGAGCTTGTTTCCTTCCCAGTGTAAGAATTGGCTTTTGTAGTTTGGTTTGCCCTGTTCCCATCATGCACTGGGACAGGAACAGACTAGTTTGCATACAGCCAGGTTCTGAAACTGGGATGGTGCAGTGAGCTAAAAAACGGTGTTGGATCTAGCCCTGATCTCTTGACTGGGTGAGAGCTTTCTGCTTTATTCAGAGACTCTGTCCCTCACCACCCCTTGTTGTAAATATTTTTGTCCACCCTAAGCGTGGAAGGGTATTCTCAGATGTGAGACCCTTGCTCATTGCACCATCAGGATTCAAGCAAACCGGGCCGAAGACGGCTGTAATGCCAGAAACCGGTCCCCGGGAGCTTGTTTCCTTCCCAGTGTAAGAATTGGCTTTTGTAGTTTGGTTTGCCCTGTTCCCATCATGCACTGGGACAGGAACAGACTAGTTTGCATACAGCCAGGTTCTGAAACTGGGATGGTGCAGTGAGCTAAAAAACGGTGTTGGATCTAGCCCTGATCTCTTGACTGGGTGAGAGCTTTCTGCTTTATTCAGAGACTCTGTCCCTCACCACCCCTTGTTGTAAATATTTTTGTCCACCCTAAGCGTGGAAGGGTATTCTCAGATGTGAGACCCTTGCTCATTGCACCATCAGGATTCAAGCAAACCGGGCCGAAGACGGCTGTAATGCCAGAAACCGGTCCCCGGGAGCTTGTTTCCTTCCCAGTGTAAGAATTGGCTTTTGTAGTTTGGTTTGCCCTGTTCCCATCATGCACTGGGACAGGAACAGACTAGTTTGCATACAGCCAGGTTCTGAAACTGGGATGGTGCAGTGAGCTAAAAAACGGTGTTGGATCTAGCCCTGATCTCTTGACTGGGTGAGAGCTTTCTGCTTTATTCAGAGACTCTGTCCCTCACCACCCCTTGTTGTAAATAATCCAATTACGCGCCATTTTTATTAACGTATCACTCTCTCTACCACCAGGGATTTGGCTTTGACGTTGAGGAACATCGAAAACATCGGACCCAAGGATAGGTCCAAATGGAGGGTAAAGATTAGCAACAGCATTAGGTATGCGACTACGAACAGACGGAGAAGAGGAAAGAAGTACAGGAGCAACAGCATGAGGACTAAACACAGGAGCAGTAGGAGCAGCCAAAAGAGCAGAAGTAGCGGGAACAGTAGATTGAGAAGGTATAGGCAGTGGAGCAGTGGGAAGAGGAGGAGGTAAGGGAATAGGAACAACTTGGGGAACAAGGGGATTCGGAAGAACAGGACCAGCGACAGGCTGACCAGCAGCTGCCGGAACGACAGGTTGAGGGACAGGAGGAACCACAGGCGCTGTAGTATCCTGCGCATATGGAGGTGGTGACTTCAGTAGGTAGGACAACAAAGGGTCCTCTACTGCTTCCTCTCCCTTCTTATCAGTACTCGACGGTAAAACGGTATAACACTTATCCACCGCCATACGTTGTAGTCTATCAAAAACTTCCTTTTCCTTCTCTTCTTTGTCTCGCTGAAACTGCTCTGCATTTCTCATTGTCGTAACAATACCTTCCCTCTTATTTCTTTTAAGCTGTTTGATTTCCTTCTGCTTGGCTTCTTTACGCCATAACCGAAAAGAAACAAACATGGCCGGCCTAGCTTTCCTTTTGAACAATTTTGCTTCTAGATTATCCAGAATCGCTGTTTCGAAACTACCATGAGGTGGCCAACTAAGGACACCATCCTCTTTTGTATAGCGAACCCAGCAATCATTATATGCAATAGGACCCACTCCATGTCGACTATATAACTCATAAACCGGAGTTCCAACTGGAGGTATCGGACATGAGTCCTCCAATCGGGAATACGCACCAAAACTTTTAAAGCAGCTAAACAAAGCACTACGGCCAGGCATCGTGCACACTAACCGAGTTTCACAAACGTCAAGGGTTATTGGATTACGATGTCCTTGCAAAAATGCAAAACCCTCGGTTTTTGGCAATTGTAATCGTCAAATAAAACCCAACAACTAAAAAACCAAATACTAAGAACCACAAATGCAATGGAACCATGCAAAACAACCAAGCACCAACAACAACCAACGACTCTGGGAGCGACCCACAAATACTTAACTGAAAGAACAATGGCGTCACCAGGAAGGCCCGTCAATCGTCTCGCTGTACCAAGGACTACGCCAGGCGCCAAAACAGGTCGACAGTCAGAGCATCAGTCCGTCGCAGCCGTCAGGAGGCGGGGATCTTCGCGGAAAAGTCTTCGGGCCACTTGTTTCGACAACAGGATCGATGAAGCGGGGTGCACCTTCCCTCGGAGATTTCACACGAAGTTCCTCACGATCGTCGGGCTGTGGACCGGTACCGCTGATGTCGCCCCACATGGGGGCCAACTGAAGGACTGGGCTATTCTAAGGCCCAGCGGTGCCAGGGGACAACACCTGAAACCTTCGTGGGTTACCTGTTCTGGCGTACAAATGACAGAGACATGGGACACTTCCTTCGGCGTCAAAGATCGAGGTTTATTTACTGCAGGGAACACAGAAGTCACAAGAAGTACAACTCATGTAGGTTCTAGGAGACTGCTTCAAATTGCAACTGTGGATCGCCCCTTTTATACATAATTCTGTCATAGCACAACATGGCAACCAAAAGGTTACAACTTAGTTCCCACAGTAAAACTTCAAAGGGTCGCTTTCATGTATTCAGGGTCCCGGAACATAATTACAGTAGCATCGCCGGTTCCCAACTGTAAAAGTACATTATCCCACCATTAGCACATTCCATTCTGTAAACGAGTTTAGAGAAAAGACAGAAACAGGTGCAAGGAAGACAAGGATAGACAACAGATCGAAAAGAAAGTAGGGGGGCGATATCGGAAACACGATTGCAGGATCAAAGAACTCGTGCCTAACTAATGCACTGCTGAAACAATAGACCGGCACAGCAAGATGAGCCTTGAGTGGGGCCATCTGCCTTTACAGTATCATCCCCCTCGTCATAAAGACACCCTCAAAGGAACACGTGTCTTCCGCAAGAGTTTGGGAGTCCCAGGGTCACGAAGCGGACAGTGTCCGTTCGCTGGCTACTTGAGGGCAAGAAACAAAATGGATGCCGTATCTAAAATGGAACCCGTGGGTTCAGATGAAGAAACCCACGAATAAGACGAACGGTTCAGGCCAGCGTAGCGAAAACGCGTACACCCACTAAACTCGTCATTTGCGATTCATAGATACCAAACTCGTCCATATTCGAACGAGTCGAAAACACCACTTACAATTGCCACGGAACCTCACCCCCCACCATTCTACCCCATGGAGGAAGACCCTCCCGCTCTAGAGGATTCAGAGCGCACAGACAAGGCTCTAGTAATTTCTAGAGTGAGTACCAACACCCTTCATTTTTTTCCCCGGGAAAGGTGGGAGGTTGACTCAGATTCATTTTACAGACTTGGAAAACAATTACACAAGACCCCTGGGTTTTAGAAACCATTCAAGGCTTCAAAATAGAATTTTCAAAAACACCAACACAATCCTCAACCCCAAGAAACCTAGTAAGGACCACAGAAAAGAAAATCAGCTATTTCAGAAGGCAACGTTTTAATAAATGGCAAGACCATAGGGAAAATTGCCATACTATGTAGAATTATGAAAAGTATCAGATAAAGGAGACCACCTAAACACAAAACTCTATGGGCTATTAAGTTACTATTAGACCTTTTCACTACCTGGCCTGAGAACAGATACCTAGATAAGAAGAGACTTTTCATAAAACTAGCCTCTATACTCTGCCTAATCTCTTGCCGTACAGTATCAGACGTTAAAGCACTAGAAGTAACTAATTAAGTCTAAGACGCCTTTGGTGTCAATTTTGAGGTTATAAAAAGAACTAAGACTATGTCAGGTACAATTTTCTATCCAAAGTTTAATGCATGCAAAAAACGTAGTGTGGTAGGTTGTATGAAAGAACATGATGCAAGAATGAGTGATCGTGCGAATGATGTTAACAATTACTTTTCTATTCTGTAAAACCCTTCAAACCCATTATATCAGCTTCCATAGCAAAATGGGTTAAATATGCAATGCAATCTGCATGTATTGACCTAAAAAGGTTTCAGGCACACTTAATAAGGGGCGCTATGGATAGTGAATCATTTTGGAAAGGGGGTAAGTAAGATGACATTCTTAAAGAGGCTGATTGGTCAAATTCTAACACTTTTGCTAAACACTATTGTAAACCTATTAAACATATGTCAGATGTAGTGTTACAAAACTACCCAGATGCATAATGGTAGCCTCCGGTCTTGTAATAAAATTGCGATTCTTCTAATAACATGAAAATAGAATCTGGATTTCATTTAAGACACGGAGGCTAACATTATCCCACCCTTCCCCTCGCATGGTAGAATAAATAAATTAGTGAATAGATGCAGATTTTATGATACAACCTTTATTCAATATATTGTAGAAAATTTTCATACAACCGTTATTCAATGTATTGTTGAAAGTTTCATACAACCTTTTTTCAATGGATTTTTAAAAATGTCATATAACATGCCTGCTTCGATATTACACCTTTCTCAGTTACATGAAAACATTTTCTTATTTCAGATAACTTAACATAACTGATTCATCTATACTGCTGTTCCCGTAAGGAAGATGTTCAGCAAGAATTACCTCCGTGACCTCTTCATTCAATCTTTGCTGTTTCTATCTGTATGGAATGCATTAAAAAAATGAAGAAACGTAAAGAAAATGTTATGCAGAAGAAGACTTACCTTAATACCTCACATTTAAAAGAGGCAGACTATTCTATGTGCATGACTATTAAACATCTGGAAGATTCTGTTCTAGAACGGTTTCACTTTATGATGTATTGCTTCTAAGTGGCTGCTTGGAGTTCGCATTAAAAGAAATACACATAATAGGTTAGCCTACGTGTCTTTAATAAAATCCAGATTCTCTTGTCATGTTATTAGGAGAATCGCAATTCTCTTCCGGTGAGGTGTGAGTGATGCATTTGAGGGTATCTTTCT
Organism: Lissotriton vulgaris; assembly: GCF_964263255.1. NCBI lineage: Eukaryota > Metazoa > Chordata > Amphibia > Caudata > Salamandridae > Lissotriton > Lissotriton vulgaris. The sequence continues at coordinate 940,181,655 of NC_141699.1, forward strand.
GGATCCCGATGTGGAGTGATGGGAGACGGTGTCGAGGGCTGCTGCCATTTTGCTGTGTTCCAGGAGGGCCCTGATGTCGTCGATGGCTGCGACCAGCGCGGTCTCGGTGCTGTGGTTGGCTCCGAATCCGAATTGAGACGGGTTAAAGAGGTTGTTGTGTTCCAGTTGTTCAGCTAGTTGCTTACTGATTGCCTTCTCGAGAACCTTCCCTGGAAAGGGGAGCAGGGAGAAGGGCCAGTAGTTCTTCGATTCTCCTGGGTCGGCATATGGTTTCTTCAGGAGCGGCCTCACTCTAGCGTGTTTCCAGTCCTCAAGGAAGGAGGCCGAGGTGATGAAGGTGTTCAGGACTTTCGAGCTTGTCGCCTATCATCTTGCTCTTGAGGTTTAAGATGTGGTTGGGACCAGGGTCCAAGGGCACTACCGAATGCATGGAGTTCATGATGGCGATTGTGGCTTGAGTTGTGAGAGGGTCCCAATGGGTGAGCAGGTGTTCCGGGTTTATGTTCGTGGGTGTGAGCAGGCTGATGCAATCAGTGGTGGAAGTTGGGGTTTCAAGTTTTTGTAGATGACATCTTGTGGTGGAAGAAGGTACGCCTGGCTGTTGGGAGGGGGTGATGTTCGCAGCAGCTGCGGGGTTGGAGAACTCCTTCACAATAGCGAAGAGCTCCTTGCTGTGATTTGTTCTGGCTTTTATGTGGTCTGATAGGGCATTCTTCTTTGTTTCTTTCAGGAGGTGGTGGTACTGGCTGAGTGCTGTCTTGAAGGTGGTATGGTCTCCTGTCTTTTTGCTGTTGTGCCACTTCCTTTCTAATTGCCGGCATTTACATTTGGTGGAGTTCAACTCCTCTGTGTAACAGCTGGCTCTTCTGATAGGTCCTTTGGATTTAGCTGGCGTGATGGGGGCGATTATGTTGGCGAAATCTGTGAGCCACTGGAGAAGTTCTTTGCAGCCTGTTCTGGGTTGGATGTTGTGTCCAGGAGGTGGGAGTTGAGATCATTGTTGCACTGGTCTTCTGATGTCTTTATCTAGTTTCTGCCCATGGAGCTGGTGGGGAGGGTGCCAGTGTTGGTAGGACCTGAGATGGTGAAGTGGATGCTGTAGTGGTAAATCCAGGTGAGCTGTGGTTGTACTTGACTCTGTCAAGTTACGTGAAAATGGAGTGGAGCGTGTGTCCTGCATTGTGGGTAGGGTCAGTGTCAAGCTGCTTGAGGCTGATGTTGTTCATGCTTTCATGGAGGTCAGTTGTGTTGGCGTTGCTGGGGTCAGAGGTGGAAGGTAAGATCCCCTAGGAAGATGTTGTGCTCAGAGTCGTTTGCGGTCGCGGGGATGAGGTCAGGGATGGAGTTGCAGAAGGTGGGGCGTGGTGCTTGTGGTCAGTAGGCGAGAGTGCTTCTGAGTGTGCTTTTTCCGTCTGTGTGGAGTTGGAAGTTCAAATGCTCCAATATCGGGCTGAGTCGTTTGAGGAGGTTGTGCAGCTGACGGTGTTGTTTTAGATGATGGCAATTCCACCTCCATGTTTGTTGGTTCAGTGTTATACAGGGGGTGGCAATGGCGATGTCCCACACAAAGGTGGGGTTCAGCCAGGTCTCCCTGAGACGATGTTCAGGATGAGGAATGAGATGGTGTCCCAGATCTCCGTTGCGTGTTTTTTGAGCAATTGTGCATTGTGTAGAATGTACTGGAGTTGCGCCGTGGTGGACGAAGTCGTGTTTGCGGTGTCTCCAGCGTTGGTTGCTTCTGTGTTGCAGGTGAAGTGGCAGTTCTGGCAGGAGAACGGTCCTTTGGTGTTGCATGGAGATGTACAGCAGCAGTTGTTGTCGAAACATTCCGGATCCAGGGCTCAAATGTCTGCGGTGGAGTAGCTGCACAGGGTGGAAGAACCAGGGTCTCTGGTGCATAGCACGGTTAAGGCGCAAACAGGCTTGCCTTTGGCGCAAAAGGGGCAGTGGGAATAGTGATCGGCGTTAAGCGAGCTGCAAGGCTTGCTGAACAACACAGAATATGGCACAAAATTAGACACTAGAATAACAGAAACACTTTAAACACTGTAAAATAATGGGTACAGATGACAGCAAACAAATGGGTACAGATGACAGCAAACAGACGCGAAGGGCAAAACCAGGAAGATGCCACTCATTGGGGAGGGGGGGGGGGGAAGAGTTGACAAATGATAAATTTCCATTTGGGGAACAGGTAGGAAAGTAGAGTTTGTTGTCTCTAGAGAATTGTAATTTCAAACGCTCTTTACTGGTAGAGTTGGATTTTAAGTAAATTCTGAAAAGTTCATTTTTTGAAAATTGCCATTTCTGAAAGAGACTTCTAGCTGCTCATTCCTTACCTTAGAATTATCCACAGCCGTCAAGACTGGATCTGAAATTTTTTCGGAAACAGTATCGATGTGCGCTGGTGGGTGGCATCATTTGGCTCCGCATGACATCGTTGGCGTAAGAAGTCATGTGCTCGGTGACTATATAGGCATCACACCAGTGCACTGACTTCCATTTCTTTTTGCACCTTTACACGCTAGGAGTGCGGCGTCACGAGAAACATGGACCGCTGGTGTGGAAAACTAGGGCCTTGAAAGAGGAACTTGTCTGTCCCTAGAAATCCATTCAGAGAGCAGGCAGGATGGGTGGGTCGGCAGGAATCTGAGGCTAGATAGTCTACAGGTAAGGTATTACCAAAGAGACTTCTAGCAGTAGATTCCTTACTTGGAATAGATTCCAAAGCAATACCTCCCCAGAGGAGGGTGTGCAAAACAGTTTTGCACTAGAAAGTCCTGCAGGATTGAACAAAAAAAGTGCCCTCCCTGATGGACCTGCTTGTCCAGGCAGTAATACTTCGTCAACATGTGTAGAGAAGCCCTTGATGCTGCCTGATAGATGGCCAAGACCAGAACTCTGCATGCTAACACAGTAGTCGTAGCCTTAACTCTGGGGAATGGGCACGCAAACCCTCAGGGGGTTGCTTCTTGGCTAATGCGTAGCATATTTTAATGCAGAGTCTGATCTATCTGGAGATGGTCTCTTTCTGCAAGGACTTTACCCTCTTTGCTCTAGCATACTCCACAAAGAGTTGGTCGTCCACCCGGAACTCTTTTGTGTGATCAAGGTAGAACGACTACGTTCTTTTTAGGTCCAGTCGGTTAAGACACTCCTTTTCCTTAGAGGTATGTGGCAGAGTGTAAAAGGTAGGCAGGGTGATGGACTGGCCAACATGAAAAGAAGGGACAACTTTTGGCATAAAGGAAGGTCTAGTGTAAATAACCAGCGTGTCTGGTTAGATATTCTGTCATGGAGGCATGGATGACAACACCTGAAGCTCAAAGACCCTCCTGGCAGATGTTACTGCCACTAAGAAGGCTGTCTTGATAGTAAGGAGGCTGAGCAAACAGTCAAGCAGTGGCTCAAAGCCCAGATCAGAAATGTAAGGATGAGATTGTGATCTCACTGTGGAAGGGCAAAGGTGGAATCGTGTTGCAAACCTTTTCAAGAACCTATTTACAACATGGGATTTGAACAGGGATGGCTGATCTGGCAACCACAGAAAGGCTGAGATGGTAGAAAGACAGCCCATTAAGGTGCCTAAAGCAACGCCCTTCTTGGCAAGAGAAAGGAGAAAGAGACTGAACTGAGAGAGGACAATTTTGTGTCACCAGGCCACAAACTTGCCCAAACGGCAGGAGTATACATTCTTCGTAGAGGGCAGGCTTGCTGCCAAGATAACATTGCAGACTTCGGGCGGAAGGTCGAAAGCTGTCAACTGTCACCGTACAATCTCCACACATGAAGGTGGAGCGTTGACTGGTTCAGGTGGAAAACCACCTGCTGCTGCGACATAAGATCTTCCCAAGGGGGCAGCCTTGTCAGAGGACCGATGGCCATGCTCAACCGCTTGGGATAGCAAACTCTCTAAGACCAGCCCTGAGCCACAAGGATGACTTGGGCCTGGTACTTCCTGATCTTCTTGAGAAGTCTGGGCAGGAGTGGTATGGGTGGAAAGGCTTAGATGCCTGAGCTCCACTCTAAGCAAAAAGAGTCTGAGCGAGAGCCGCCTTGGAAACTCCAGCACACATAACCACCAACATTGCACGATCTCCGGGGTGGCAAACCCATCTATCCAAGGCTCTCCCCACTGCTGAAAGACCTTGCACCACCTCCGGATGGAGATGTCACCCGTAATCCGCTATGCATCCATGGCGGATTTTGTCTGCCCTGGCATTCAGAGAGCCAGCCAGGTTTTGAACCACCAGGGATATGCCCGGATGATACAGCCATGTCCAGAGATGCAGGGCCTCCTGACAAAGGGTCCATGACCCCACCACACCCTGTTTGTTGCAGTACCACATGGTGGCGGTGTTGCCCATGAACACCTACACCAGTATTCCCTTGGTGGAGGGTGGAAAGGCTTTCAATGCCAGCCAGATTACACAGAGCTGAAGTAGGTTGACATGGAGTGCGTGAGCAGTACATCAGCGAGGAAGCAGTTGGCGTCATTGGGCTCCATGTGAGTCATCGTCGCCGGAAGTGATGGGCACGGTGCCTATATTGGTGTCACCCAAGCTCAAATCAATTATTTTCTCTCCGCGCCAGTCAGCGCAGATCCAGAAAAGAGATACCCCCAGTCACATTTTGACTGATATTGGGTTGTCTACCAGGAAGGCTGGATTCTAAGCCTGTGACGCCTGTCACCAAAAAATGTTGGTGACGGACCTGCACTTCATCTGTCTCTGGTGTCTTGAGTGTGACCATGACTCCAAGACCTACGTTTTTTTTCGGCCATGCACCCAAAGGCCTTGAGGGAGCAATCCCTCAAGCTTCTTGCCGCTCGACATGCAACGCCTCAACGGTCTTGATCCTTGTTTTCTGGACGGTCCCAGGATTGGTTATGGAGCCATTGATCTTTGTCGCAGTCAAAGTCTTCGACTTTGTCCCATCCGTTGCAGACATTTGATGAGACGCAGGAACGTCAATACTTGAGGGATGGCTCCACAGCTGAGGCCGTTTCTGGACCTCCGCCAGGAGACACCCCTAAGAACCGCTTCTCCCATTTAACAAAGCCCTCACAGACATCCTGCTTGGGGACTTGTTCAAGTGCTACTCAGGGGCTCCTGTGAACAGGACAATTGCCCACCTCAGTTGCCCCACCCCAGGAGTGGGAGGTGGGTGGCATAGCGGAGCTACACAGAGTGCCACTGAGTTTTGCTTTGTTTCTGACTCTGTGGCACTCTGCGTAGCCCTGCTACGAAACACTACGCCCGTGGTTAGTTAAGGGGCTATCCAGGCAGAAATTTGACTTTGTTGTGGTCATAATAATTGCGAATATGTTAATTTTCTAGAGTTTAAGGGACTCTATGGCGGTTGTTTGGATGAAAAAGAAACTTCTTTTGAGTATTTAGTTAGGTTTGGGCACCCAAGCCTAATTATATTTCTGACAAAGTTAGTATAGTTAAACTTTCTAGATTACAAATCTCCCAATAGTGTTGGGTCATCTACATACTGAAAGGATATATGAGACTTCACAAATAACCCAGCCAGAGGCACCACAAAAAGAATAAATAGGAGGGGCCACAGATGGACCCTAGGGTTACTGTGCAAATGGCTTATCCAAGGCATTTTTGATTTTGATACACTGTGATCAGTTAGTCAGAATTTAAACCAGTTGAGAAATGGGACCATAATGCCCATTCTGCTACTGAAGATTTGGAGGAGGATATGGTATTGAATACTGCAGATAGGTCAAGGAGGACAAGAAGTGTGTTGCCCCTGATTTTGAGATGTATTACCTAGTGGCACAGTTACGGTGGGCGACAAGATGGGTAGCAGCACAGATGGGTGTGGGCGCAGATGCAGAGAACCATGGGTCACCGTTAAGATTGTTAATGCAATTCCTGCTTGGTCCCAAAAAGAAGAAACTTAGAATTAAGCGGACCCTTAAGAGTGAATAAATATTGTTAGGCCAGGAGCCTACACAAAACCGAACTCTAATCCCAGATTGATCAAATACACCTTTGAACTGTCTGAATACTGTGCCCCACAAGCAGTGCTATATCTAAATATGTACATGGATGGATTGGGGGATTGAGAAATTTTGAGGCCAATTTATGGGTGGGGTGATCTTGAATTATGAAAAATTAATGAATGAATTTGGTCTACTTGCAGGACAGTTCCTGCTGTACAGTTCTATAGTGGCTATGTTCAAAGACATTGAAGGCTGGAAAATGCGTAACTCCTGCCCACCAAGGGTCGATGCCATATATAAAATGTCAGGCAATTATAAAGGTATAACTCTCTAATATCATGAGATGAGAACCCAAATCAATAACCCCCTGGACTCACTCAGAGATAAATTGTCAGAAGATATACACAGTTAAATTGGGGAAGTAGACTGGGTAAGAGTGTTGGGAAATGCTCCCAAAATCTCCCACTTTGAAAGCTTCAAACTGATCAATCTCTACAATATTCATATGGCTTATATCCCTTGTGCACAAGATGAATAACCACTTCATGAAGGTGCAAGCTAAATGTACTTGTTGTGGGGTGTTAAGGGCAGACCTGTTATCATACGGTTTGGCTTTCCTCCAATATTGTTGCATATTAGATTGGTGTTATTGCCTTTATTAATGAGACTACAGACAGGAACATAACTTTACTTGAGACATGTATATTCAGTATACACATCTGACACAAAAAGCGTAAACTTAGTACCAAATTCATAGACTTGACCTTGGTGCTATCTAAAAGGCAAAGAACACTGAAATGGTAGTCGATGGTGAGATCAAGATACAAGAGCTGAAGAAAAAAGTAAGCTAGGTGGTCAAGTTATAAAAGTATACTGCTGCTCCTAGAGATCAAACGAGGGAGAGGTAAACTGGAATTGAAGAGCATGGGACACAATTCTGATTTCAGCAGTAGAAGTTGGTAATGATCCTACTGAAGTTATTTTACCGCAGAATTCAACTTTGGCTACTTAAAGGGTGAAGGGTAGGGATTGGGACTGGCCGAACTGTGTGGAGTGGTCCCCTTATTGACATCAATATTGATTCTGGAAAACCCAGGCCTCATTTGCTCCTCCTCCCTTTGTACTTTTATATATTAGATAATATTAACATAGGTCTTGATTAATGCTTAAATGGTTATATTTTTGTTGTGCAAGAAATTAGTAGTGTGTAACGGGGTCCCCCAGAGTGGCTCCGCAACAGGGCGCGAACTAACCAGATGTGACCCCCCCCTCTTATTTCCACAGCCCACGCAGGATTCGGAGTGGTACAGCCCCGACTCCTACAGTTGCGACGAAGAGGACGTATGGCCCTTTAACGAGCCCGGAGATCCAGAAGGGGAGGAGTCGCACCAGTGGTTAAAAGAGGAGGACGCCCAACCTCAGGTGTGTCTATACACCGGAGGAGAGGTCAGAGTGAAGAGGAGCGGAGTGGCGGGAAGCAGCGTTGAAGAACAGAGAGAAGAAGGACGAGAGAGAAGAGCGGAGCAGCGGAGCGGAGAACGTGGAGAGAGCGAGGATCGGCGGAGTACCATCACCGGGAGTATCGACGAGTCCGAGATCCAGTGGGGAGAACCGGCGGATCAAGAGAGGTCCTGGGAGTTTATACCCGAGAGCAGCGAGAACCGAGCCCGGCAGGAGGAAAGAGACATCGAGACACCCACGGAAGAACAGGGAAAGCCTGGAGGCCAACACCACGCGTCGCCCAGCCGTACGCCAGGAGGGGTACGGCTCACGGAGGTACGTGAACGCTTCCTGGGGTGGTTTTCGGAGAAAGCCCGACGATTAACGGGCCGAGGGGGGAGGAACCTGCGGGAGGTCCCCAGGGGGGAACGCACGAGCACTCGCCCTCCTCCTTGATCGTAAACCCCGAGCACAGTATCACTTGTCAAAAACCTCTCCCTCACAACCCCTTCCCTGTGTTCACTGCAGTACAATCAGCACCTTACTGATACCTGCCTCTCATTTCCTTTCTCCCCTTCGGCCTCGGCTTGGGCGGCCAGCACGGAGCCTCCAGACCCACCTGAGCGACGGAGTCCGGTAAAGCGGAAGGACGAGGGAACCCGAAGGAAACCCCACCGCGAGAGAAGCCGATCTCCCCGGAGGCCCCTTGTCAGAAAGACCTGTACTGATGCGCTGTATGAACAATTAAAATCCAGAGTAACAAAAACACGTCTCCTGCCCATTTCTGGTCCCGCCGTTACAGTGGTGGAGAATGCGGGCAATATAGCCATCTGCGACCAGAAGATGGAGAGTGTGGTGCAAGCCTTGGTGCAAGGGCAGGAGAGGCTAGAGAGGTTGGCCGAGCAACAGCTCAGGGCGGCCGAAGCAGATCGAGAACTGATAAAAACAGCCGTGACGGCCCGGGCTCTAGACCCCCCTCTCACGTCCGGCTCGGTGTCGGTCAGTAATGTACCCCACACCATAGGAGGGGTCTCTCTACAAAAATATCAACCGGGAGAGGACCCCGATGCCTTCTTGTTAAACTTTGAACGGGCGGCCAGGGCCTGTGGTTGGCCTGGAGCAAAATGGCCGTTTTTCTTGGCCCCCCTGCTGGTTGGCGAGGCACAAGCCGCCTACCAGGTAGCAAACCCACGAGGAGATACCCCTTACAATGACATCAAACGGATTATCCTAGACCATCTGGGATTGGACAGGGAAGCATACCGGCTGAGGTTCCGGCGAGAAAGAGGGGTGACCGGGGAAACGCCAAAAACCCTCTTTGTCCGACTGAAGATGGCTGCTGACAAATGGCTCAGCCCGATGGAAAGTACAAAAGAGGAAATAATGGACCGGATTTACCTGGAACAATTTGTAGAGGCGCTACCCTTTGCCACCCAGAGGTGGTTAAAACAACATCCTGATCTGACGACGGCCCAAGCAGTGGAAATGGCCAATACTTATTCCAGAGTACAACAGAGACCCCTACCGGCCCTGGAGACCGACAAGGGGAAGACGTCCTTCAGGTCCGAAAAAAAACCCCTGAGGGCTCCAGAACCACCCAGGCCCCGTCCCTGGAAAAACAAACCCCTCCCCCACACAGGTCCACAGTGTTTTGAGTGCGGGACCTGGGGTCATATAGCTCGGAATTGCCCAAGGAGAAGAACAGCAGACGAACCAATGGAAGTTGGATACCTGCCTCGCACCGTCCTCTACTCGGCGGAGATGGGACACGCTTACCGAGTAAGTATGAGGATAAACGGTAACCCGGTGCAGGCACTCCTTGATTCTGGCTGCCGTCAATCAGTAGTGCAGGCCCACCACGTAAGATCTCACCAGCTTATACCCCACGAGCAAGTATACATCCGATGTGTCCACGGGGATGTGAAGCCCTATCCCGTCGCTATAATGTCCCTAGTCCCCCAGGAAGGATCTGCCGTTCAGGTTAGGGTTGGGGTATTGTCAACGCTCCCTGAGGATCTGATAATAGGGACGGACAACCCGGCCTTTCTGTCTATGTTCAAGCGGAGCCTGGCCCAGCCCCAGACGAGACGGGTACCCAGAAGAACATCAGAAGCGGTGACGGCCTTGGCTTCCTCGGATCCCTGGACACTGGACCGCAGTTTTCAATTCGCCCAGGCAAATGACTCCACCCTGATCAACGCATGGGAGAAGGCGCATCACACCCAAGATGAGGACCCACGGAGATATCCAAGACTGTTCATTAAAAACGGACTGCTGTATCGTCAAGGAGGGAAGGAGGACCCCGAGCAGTTGCTGGTACCGGGATCCTTCCGTGAGCAGGTCCTGTTTTTTTCACATTCACATCTAGTTGCAGGTCACACAGGAGCGGAGAAAACCACCCAGAACCTCCTGAAATGTTTTTACTGGCCAGGGATTTACAAAGACGCGTTGACATACTGCCAACAGTGTGACATTTGTCAAACCCGAAACATGACAAAGCCCCCTGCCGTACCATTACAACCCCTCCCCATTATCGGAGTTCCCTTTGAACGTATCGGTATGGACATTATTGGTCCCCTCCCGAAAACCAAGAAGGGATATTCTTATGTCCTGGTCATCGTCGATTACGCCACACGGTTCCCAGAAGCCTTCCCCCTAACGTCCACCACCTCCAAGAACGTGGCGGACAAAATGCTGGAACTCTTTACAAGGGTCGGGTTCCCAAAAGAAATACTAACCGACCAAGGGACTCCTTTCGTGTCACGCCTCATGGGGGACGTTTGTAAAGTGCTCCAGATACACCAAATCAGGACCGCGGTATATCACCCGCAAACCGACGGCTTGGTTGAGAGATATAACCGCACCCTAAAAACCACCTTACGAAAAATGTTGGAAGTCAACAGTAACGAATGGGACCAAGTGCTTCCCATTGCTTTGTATGTAATAAGAGGACAAACCCAAAGCAGTTTAGGGGTGTCGGCCTTTGAGATGCTGTACGGGAGAAAACCCAGAACACTATTGGACATGACAAAGGAAGCGTGGGAAAATGAAACCCCAGAAGAAATTGCCAACACGCTAGAATACGCTCGAAACCTGCGTTCCAAGCTGGGGAAACTAAGGGACCTGGCGTTCGCCAATCTGGAGAAACAGCAGAACAAACAGAAAACCCTTTATGATAAAGGAAAGAAGTGGAGAAGCCTGGAAAAGGGCGATTGGGCGCTGGTGTTGTTACCCTCATTCACACAGAAATTCAAGGCGGAGTGGAGTGGACCGTACCAAGTTGTGGAGAAGATCGGTAAGACCAGTTACCGGCTACAAGTGACCGCCCGAAAAAAACAAGTCTACCACATAAACTTGCTAAAAAAATGGCTAGGACCACCACCCCGCCCGGTCCACCTTGCTGCGCCGGATGTAGACAACGACCTCTCCACGATCCCCCTACTCGTGATTAACGATGAATTGAGACAGGAGGAGAAACAAGAACTGATGGACGTCCTGCGGAAACAGGAACAGGTGTTTTCAGACCTCCCGGGGAAAACCACGATGGCAGAACACCACATTGACACCGAGCCAGGAAAGACGGTAAAGATCAGACCGTATCGGATCCCAGAAGCCCGGAGACAAGACATACGTCGAGAGGTATCCGACATGCTACAACTAGGGGTAATCCGTCCCTCCCACAGCAATTGGTCGAGCCCCATCGTACTCATACCCAAACCAGACGGATCCCGTAGGTTCTGTATGGACTTTAGGGCCCTGAATGCCATCTCAAAGTTCGATGCCTATCCCATTCCCAGGATTGACGAACTCATAGAAAAGCTGGGAGAGGCCCAGTACATAAGTACGATAGACCTCACGAAAGGATACTGGCAGGTGCCATTGAGGGAGGAGGACCGGCATAAGACTGCCTTTTCGACCACGGAGGGTCATTACGAGTTCACGGTCCTACCGTTTGGCCTTCACGGCGCCCCCGCCACCTTCCAGAGACTTATGAATAACGTGCTACAAAACCTATCATCCTTCACCTCAGCGTACTTGGACGACATTGTGGTGTTCAGCCCCGATTGGAAGACCCATTTGAGACACCTATCGCAAGTCTTGGATACCCTGAACCAGGCAGGACTAAAAATCAATGCAAAAAAATCCCGTCTCGCTTTTCACAAGGTGAAGTACCTAGGATACGTCTTGGGACATGGCATGATCGAGCCCCAAACGGAAAAAGTTCGTGCCATATCGGAGACCCCGTTTCCCACCACAAAAAAAGAGTTGAGGGCGTTTCTGGGGCTAATCGGGTACTATCGGAGATTTATACCGAATTTTGCACAGGTGGCCGCCCCCCTTACGGATGCCCTGCAGTCCTCAGTCAAACAGGCCACACTGACAAAACCCACGGTGTACATGTTGGACTCCTTCAACGACTTGAAGAAAAGGATCACTTCCACCCCCGTCTTGAATTCCCCGGATTTTACGCGGCCCTTCTCCTTACACACCGACGCGTCTGAGTTTGGGATCGGCGCGGTGCTGTCCCAGGAAGGTCGGGACGGATTGGACCACCCGATCCTATTCGTTAGCCGGAAACTTTTCCCAAGGGAACTAAAGTATGCTACAGTGGAGAAGGAGTGCCTGGCTATCCGATGGGCGGTCGACAAGCTAGCCTATTACCTCGAGGGCCGGCCTTTCTCTCTGTATACGGACCACGCGCCCCTTACGTGGATGGCGCAGAACAAATCCTCAAACGCCAGGATCATGAGGTGGTTCCTGGCCCTGCAGCCATACTCCTTCAGAGTGTGCCACAAACGTGGCGTGGACAATGTTGGGGCTGACTTCTTGTCCCGCCATCCGCTTCCCGAGCGGAAGCGTCCAGGGGGGGAGGTGTGTAACGGGGTCCCCCAGAGTGGCTCCGCAACAGGGCGCGAACTAACCAGATGTGACCCCCCCCTCTTATTTCCACAGCCCACGCAGGATTCGGAGTGGTACAGCCCCGACTCCTACAGTTGCGACGAAGAGGACGTATGGCCCTTTAACGAGCCCGGAGATCCAGAAGGGGAGGAGTCGCACCAGTGGTTAAAAGAGGAGGACGCCCAACCTCAGGTGTGTCTATACACCGGAGGAGAGGTCAGAGTGAAGAGGAGCGGAGTGGCGGGAAGCAGCGTTGAAGAACAGAGAGAAGAAGGACGAGAGAGAAGAGCGGAGCAGCGGAGCGGAGAACGTGGAGAGAGCGAGGATCGGCGGAGTACCATCACCGGGAGTATCGACGAGTCCGAGATCCAGTGGGGAGAACCGGCGGATCAAGAGAGGTCCTGGGAGTTTATACCCGAGAGCAGCGAGAACCGAGCCCGGCAGGAGGAAAGAGACATCGAGACACCCACGGAAGAACAGGGAAAGCCTGGAGGCCAACACCACGCGTCGCCCAGCCGTACGCCAGGAGGGGTACGGCTCACGGAGGTACGTGAACGCTTCCTGGGGTGGTTTTCGGAGAAAGCCCGACGATTAACGGGCCGAGGGGGGAGGAACCTGCGGGAGGTCCCCAGGGGGGAACGCACGAGCACTCGCCCTCCTCCTTGATCGTAAACCCCGAGCACAGTATCACTTGTCAAAAACCTCTCCCTCACAACCCCTTCCCTGTGTTCACTGCAGTACAATCAGCACCTTACTGATACCTGCCTCTCATTTCCTTTCTCCCCTTCGGCCTCGGCTTGGGCGGCCAGCACGGAGCCTCCAGACCCACCTGAGCGACGGAGTCCGGTAAAGCGGAAGGACGAGGGAACCCGAAGGAAACCCCACCGCGAGAGAAGCCGATCTCCCCGGAGGCCCCTTGTCAGAAAGACCTGTACTGATGCGCTGTATGAACAATTAAAATCCAGAGTAACAAAAACACGTCTCCTGCCCATTTCTGGTCCCGCCGTTACATAGTGACATGGCAGTATAGAAAGTGCAGAAACATGCAAAAGTATGTCTGGTATGTGTATAGAGAAAGGAAGGGAGAATGCTGTTCTTAGGACGAGAACCCTCACTCACCCTTGGGTGTCATGCTTCATAATACGGTTCCCTCTTCACATCTGCACAGCAAGGTGCCTGGTATAGGCTACAACTCTCAAAAGAAGAGGAGCAGAGGTGTTTTGGGTTAGATGAGAAAATATGTTTAGGTGAGGTGCAGAGTGCTATCTCATTTTAGCATAAGTGGGGGAGGAGTGATTAAGAAAAAACGGTCTCCTGGAAGGTGAAAACTCAATTTTACTCTGATGCCTCTGGTGGACAGGATTAAAAGGAAAGAATGACAGGGAGTTTAGAAAGAATATTCCGTAGAGTCAAGGTCAACATGTTTATGCCCTGTGGGGATCCCAGCCGGGCTTCAGGGGCATTCTTCAGGACCAAAAACACTTTAATGTCACTCTGCAATCAAATTTGTGAAAAAACATATGCAGGTCACATCATAGTACACCAGAAGATACAGAAAAAGTGGCCCACAGTGTCGCAATCACATGGGTCCACTACTTTAGCGAGTAAGAAAACATAACAGAAAGGGTGAAAAGCATTCAAACATCTGACAACAGGGTGAGAATCTGCAACAAGCTTCGCTCTCGAGCTGAGTGGTCGCTCCCCTGCTTCCCTGGCGACTTGTGGTATTGTTGTTCCGCATTTACTTGAATAACTGCCTCCTATTGTTGCCTGCAGTCTGCCCTGCTTGCCGCTTTACTTTAGTAGCATTTTTAAAGCGCTATTGTAATTGTCTCTGTTATTGCGCGTTTCTCCCCAAGCGCTCCGCTCTGCTGACCCCTCCGCTGCCATTTTGTTTGTTGTGGTCGCCCTCTGGAGCCCGCCCCGCCTCCCAGCTGAGCCGCCCTCCCACTGCCTACAAACAGCGCTCCGTTACCTGAACGCGCTGTGACTCGCTTCGCTCTCGAGCTGAGTGGTCGCTCCCCTGCTTCCCTGGCGACTTGTGGTATCGTTGTTCCGCATTTACTTGAATAACTGCCTCCTATTGTTGCCTGCAGTCTGCCCTGCTTGCCGCTTTACTTTAGTAGCATTTTTAAAGCGCTATTGTAATTGTATCTGTTATTGCGCGTTTCTCCCCAAGCGCTCCGCTCTGCGGACCCCTCCGCTGCCATTTTGTTTGTTGTGGTCGCCCTCTGGAGCCCGCCCCGCCTCCCAGCTGAGCCGCCCTCGCCCCTCCCCCTCCACTACCCATATATGACAGTTGTTCCCGCGCGCAGCGTTCACGCGCAGCGATCGCGCCCCAGTCGCGCCGAAGGTGCGCCAATGGTAAGCCCGTCTACGCCCGTCCGCGCCTGGACCGCGCCCAGCGCCATACCCCCTGGCCCTCGCATTGCCCAGCCCTCCCGCATTACCTACGATGCCCCCACCCTCCTAGCCCTTAACCCCGGCCGCTCCCCCAACTGCGTCCAAGCCGCTCCTGGACACACCCATGGACCTTTCTCATGCTACTCCTGCAAATTCATTGGCACCGTCAACAACTCCGCTACGATCACCCCACAGACTCCCGACCCCAACAACCTACAATGCATCTTGCTCAACACCCGTTCGGTCCACAGGCACGCCATTGACCTATGGAATCTACTAGACACCATCTCTCCGGACGTCGCCTTCCTAACAGAAACATGGATGAACGCCTCTTCCGCCCCAGACATCACCATTGCCATCCCAGAAGACTATAAGATCATACGCAAGGACCGTACCTGCCACACAGGAGGAGGAATCGCTATCGTCCACAAAAAATATATCCACATCTCAACCAGCTCTGACGTCAATCTCGCCAACTCTAAACACCTTCACTTCCAGATTCACACCGACCCCAAAACCACACTCAGAGGCACCCTCCTTTACAGACCTCCAGGACCCCGCGCACAATTTAGTGAAGACATCACGGATTTCATCACTCCACACGCCCTCCCATCCAAAGATTACATCCTTCTGGGAGACCTCAATTTTCACCTTGAAAAGAACAACGAGCATAACTCCACCACCCTTTTGGACAACCTCGCCAACCTCGGACTTAAACAACTGGTCACTTCCCCCACCCACATCGCAGGTCACACACTCGACCCTATCTTCACCTCCAGCAACCATGTCTCCTTCAGCCACACTACGGCTCTCCTCTGGACTGACCACAGCTGCGTCCACTTTACCTACAACAAGCCCAAACCCAACAACCACCCCCAACCAACTCTGCAAAGAAACTGGAACAAAATCACCATCGACCAGATCTCCTCATCGCTTCTTCAAAAGCCCCCCGCCCACTCCTCAAACCCCGACCAAGCCGCCACCAACCTCACCCTATGGTTATCCAACAGCGCCGACATCCTAGCACCACTGAAAAAACGACAAATCAAACTTGGCAGCAAGAAAGCCTCCTGGTTCAACGATGATCTTAAGAAATCCAAGAAACTCTGCAGCTCCCTGGAGAAGGCCTGGAAAAAAGACCCAACCACCAGCACCAAGGAAGCCTTCAAAAACGCCACTCGCACACACCACCAACTGATCCGAAAAGCCGAGCAAACCGCCTTCAAGGACCGACTAGATAGCAACTGCCCACAACAGCAAGGAACTTTTCAACATCGTCAAGGAATTCACCAATCCCTCGGCCAACTCCAACGACATCACCCCCTCTCAAGCCCTCTGCGACTCCCTAGCCTCATTCTTCCACAACAAAATTGCAGACATCCACAACAGCTTCGACAACCAACCCGGAGACCATTCCACCCAACCATCTGCTGGACCTTCACCACCCTCGAACACCCTTAATGACTGGAACCCAATCTCCACTGAGGACACTATCCGCCTGATGAACTCCATCCACTCAGGATCCCCCACAGACCCATGCCCTCACCACATCTTCAACAAAGCAGACTCCATCATAGCACCGCACCTCAGAGACGTCATCAACTGCTCCCTCAACTCCGCCACCTTCCCGGAAAGCTAGAAACACGCAGAACTCAGCGCCCTTCTGAAAAAACCCACAGCGGACCCCACCGAACTCAAAAACTACCGTCCCATCTCGCTCCTTCCATTCCCGGCCATAGTCATCGAGAAAGCCGTCAACAACCAGCTCGCCGCCTTCCTCGAAGCCAACAACTCCCTCGACTCCTCACAGTCCGGCTTCCGAGCCAAACACAGCACTGAAACCGCCCGCATCACAGCAACAGATGACATTCGAACCCTACTGGACAATGGAGACACAGTCGCCCTCATCCTCCTCGACCTCTCCGCAGCCTTCGACACAGTCTGCCATAACACCCTTCTACAGCGCCTCAGAAACATCGGAATCCAAGGAAAAGCACTAGAATGGATCACCTCGTTCCTCACCGGAAGAACCCAGAGAGTCCGCCTTCCACCATTCAAGTCAGAGGCCACTGAATTCATCTGCGGCGTTCCACAAGGATCTTCACTCAGCCCCACCCTTTTCAACGTATACATGAGCCCCCTCGCAACCATCGCACGCCAACACAACCTCAACATCATCTCCTACGCGGACGACACTCAACTGATCCTATCACTCACCAATGACCCTCACACCGCCAAAACTAACCTACACGAAGGAATGAAAGAAGTTGCCGAATGGATGAAACATAGCCGTCTGAAACTGAACTCTGATAAAACAGAAGTCCTTATCTTAGGTACCTCCCCCTCTGCATGGGACGATTCTTGGTGGCCAGAAGCCCTTGGAAAAGCACCCATCCCGACAGACCACGCACAGAACCTGGGCGTCATCCTGGATTCCTCACTTTCGATGTACAAACAAGTCAACGCTGTCTCTTCATCCTGCTTCAACATTCTTCGCATGCTCAAAAAAACATTTCGTTGGATCCCCACCGAAACTAGGAAAACGGTCACCCACGCCCTGGTCACGAGCCGACTGGACTACGGAAACACCCTCTACGCCGGCACTACCGCTAAACTCCAGAAAAAACTCCAACGAATCCAAAACGCCTCAGCCAGGCTCATATTAGACATCCCGCGTAAAGAACATATCTCTGGTCACCTGAAAAACCTCCACTGGCTACCCGTCAATAAGAGGATCACCTTCCGTCTCCTAACCCACGCACACAAAGCACTCTACGAAATCGGACCAGAATGCCTCAACACACGACTGTCCTTCTACTCCCACTCCCGCCAGCTACGATCATCCAACCAAGCCCTTGCCACTGTACCCCGCATCAACAAAACCACCATGGGAGGTAGATCCTTCTCCTACCTGGCAGCTAAAACCTGGAACTCCCTTCCCACTCACCTTCGCCTTACTCAGAATCACCTAGCATTCAGAAAGCAACTTAAAACGTGGATATTTGACAAGTAATTCCCCTCCCCTCCTCAAGCGCCTTGAGACCCTCTGGGTATGTAGAGCGCTATATAAATTCTTTGACTTGACTTGACTTGACTCTGTGTAGATCTGAATGAGAGGAGTCAATTGAATGACCATCATCAAAATCCACACTAGTGTTTAGATGAGTGAGGGGTATTTCTTACACATAATTAACAATGTACTACTCACTCTCATGCCTCAAAGGCTGCCTTACAAGCAGGGCTGTATAATAAAAAGACATTTTTGATTAAGAAAAATAAAAAGGAAAGTATACAAAATGATAGAATCATGTCATCTCTATGAATTATATAATATGCAATTGTGCCGGTGTCTCCCTAGTGTTGCACACGTGCAGTCTTTTAAATATTCTTAATGTGGGGTTTTTCTTAAACAAATATACATACATGTGGTGCATATATACAATTGCTAAGAGTGTTTGGTAATTAATTAAAATGATATCAAATCCCATGATTGGTGTAGAGTGCTTTGGCACTCATCTAAGAGGAAAAGGGACTGCAGACTCAAACTAAAAACTATCTATGTGGTTTTCAAACCACTGCGTTGAGGAGCTCATTCTGACCGGGACTGGTCTGGAAGAAATGCGACACAAGCACAATGCCGTGAGAGTGCCTGAATGTCCTGGGGTTAGTAGTCAGGAAATGGCTACAAATATTGCTGGGTCACGCACTGTAAAATAGAGTAAACACAAAACCATTGGATAATTCATGCAATTCGCAACACTGTGTAATGGAAAGAGGCTCAGAGCCAAGCCTCTGTATGTATAACACCAGAGAATGCTACACTCCCGGAGTTGCAGCAAAATAACAGTGCAGGGTACCCAGAACGCACCCACATACCTGGAAGTCTGCTGCATGGACCCTACTGAGGGCAAGCCCGGAAAGTGTGTATACGTAATGTCAGGCTTGTATATAATGGGGAGCGCTACCTGATTGGTGATCAATAGCAGGTGCGCCAGGTTACCTGGGAGGTATAGTCCGGACATCAGAGGCGTCGTCCGCAGTATGGCTTACAAGAAGTGAAGGTTTTGGGAGTTATAGTCCTTGTGGATGCCCTTTGGTATTAAAGGTAGCAGAACAACAAGGGAAAGCTATTGGGTTAGTAGTCTTCCTTCTCAAGGTATATACAAGGGAACGCTCATCTCTGTATGTGTAATGTGTTTCCTATACAGGTTGCGGGTAAACGGGGTGTAAAACCCACATAGTAATAAATGTGGGCTCTTGTAGAGTATTGTATCCAATTTATACGCCATATGTAAACAAGCAGAAGCAAGAACAAATATCTCGGAGAACTGTGGCGAGTAATGACACTGTACCAATTAAAAAGATGCTGAAACATGCATTGGTTCTCTATAGTGTATTCAGATTACATAGACGTAAGCATAGAAAGTGTGCGAATCAGTATTTTTTGTTTCTTATATCAGCCTACAGGATGTCTATTTATCTGTGTGACTAATCTTAAATGCTACAAGGTAGTCTGTGGGATATCATCGTTCAGACTGTGTAGGTGACTTTTTAATCTGAAAATCCAACGCTGTTCTGGGCGGAACAACAAGGTCTTTAAATCACCCATGCCACTAGTATAATGATGCTCGTCTATGATTAGCCATTTGATGTCTTTTTCTGAATCCAGTCATCAGATAGTGAGTTGTCAATTTGGTGTTGGATTTATTTATTTATTTTTTACATCTAACGGAGCTACCATGTTCCACCACTCAATTTTTGAGCTTGCAAGTTGCCATACCTACATATTTAAAAGGGCAAGTAATGAAGTAAATGACTCCATTAGTGTTACAATTTGTATGGTTATGAAACTCCCAAGGGGTCCTCAGACCTAGGTCCACCTGGCTCAAAGTTTGTGTCAAATGGCAGACAGAACAGAACCCACATGGGAAATGTCCTTACACTGGAGGTAAGGACCATAACATATCTTGATATTCTCTCAGGGATGGTAGAGGTCTTGTATGGATGGCCAAGTCTCTTGACTGAGGTTTCTCACGTTACCTTCACCTGTGTTAAGCATGCACCATTTTTTGTTGATGGCCTTCTTTAGGGTATCAGGTGGCTGAATTTGTAAGTGTCTGTAAGTGCCTTGGAGGTCAAGAAGGTTCTACTGGATATTCAAAGAATTGTATGCCACGCAAGCATGGTGCCCAGTTAAGACTTAAAAGAGTGGCCCACATGGGACCATATTCTGAAATTAGCCAAAAAACACCCCAAAGGAAGGGTCACCTGCTCTGTACTTCTAAAATGCCCTCACCCAGACAGGGAAGGTACCCTGTCTTCTTCCAGGTTTGTTAAGCTTAATAGTTGAACAGAAAGTCCATACTAATCAGCTAAGATCATCCTGTAACCATGCCTACCTTACTAACATTCGCTAATGAGCTTTCAGCACTTACTGCTTTCCTTACTTTGTGTGGAGTTACTACCATGGAAGGAAACTTCACATTCGTGTGAGAGACAATACCCAATTTACCACAGAGGCATTTTGTTCTTGACTAAACACTCAGTAGAGTTAAGGGCAATGTAGGACATAGCGTCATCTTCAGGAGTGTCAGGATTTAACCACTTATGTACCAAAATATATATATGGTTCAAAGGTCTATTACCACACATAACAAAGGCCTTTAAAATGAACCCACTCATGTTACCGTACAAAATTGGCTGATTTTAATGAGGTACCCCCACCCACCACCACCACGCAACTTAGACCAAATAAAATCTACAGGTGACCCCATAAAGATTAGAAGAATTCATAACTCTCTACCACCACCAGCATGTCAGTTCAGTTCAAAATACACTTTATTCAATTTGGTTAAAATCATAAAAGCCAATAAAAACACAGTAATATTTACAACTTAAAAAGGTACATACAGATCTTTAGAATGTGCAACACTTTAAACAGTCATGAATAACGGAACAGAAATGTTAACATTCATGTTACAACGTTACCCTTTTTGAGCCTCGACTTGATTCTAAATGCAGCAACTAAAAAGCTAGCCACAGAGTATGTGATGAAAATATTACCTAAAGACTGTAAGTACAACAGGGCAGGCCTGACTTGTATAAAACCGGCATCCTTATAAATAACGGAAAATGAAATCCTTGCTTCCATTAATCAACGCGTGGCTTAAAACAGACTTTAAGCCGACAACAACAAATGCCATGAAAGGTGAATGCCCAACAAAACAGAATAGGATACACTTCTGCAAGGTCTGTAAAATGAATTACTTAGAAGTCTTATATTCTCACACTACCTTCACAGAAAAATTAAGAATTGCGTGCCTCTAGGTATACAGTGTGCCCCTGGAGAAGAACATACGTGAATATCTACGCTACAACACAAGGCACCCCGCTACAGGAATGCCACCAAAGTGTTTATAACAAATACAAGAGGAACACAGAGCTTCTCCTCGCTAGACATATTGGGATGCAATTAATCAGAAGCTACAAGACAGTTTTTGAAATAATATAAGGTGACAAAAAGCGAAGTAACTCGCTTGAACATTTACCAAAGGATTGCTGCTGTACTACCTGAAGAAAAGGAAATTGTTGCCAGTAATATCGCAGGCATACACCTCTAAGGATATGAATACCTTGTGCCACTACCACAAGTTACATTTAAGTGCGAAACAGCATCAAAAAGAGAAGGAACAGCAGCAAAAGAAATTCAGGAATGGGTCAGATAAAGACAAAAAAACAAGATTCCCTTTTCCTTTATTTGTGGTTGGGAAGAGATTATTTCATCCAGACCCTCGATTATTTCAGATAGAGGTAGACTTAGTGTAGGATAGAGTTTCAAACAGGTTACCAAATTTACAAAAACAATGGTATACACTACTTCATAGTTGAACAACCAAAAAACAAATGCAAAGGAATGTGATGTTTGCCTATTTTATTTACCAGTAGATTCATAGATCATCATTATTGATACATTACGATAAAAAACAATTCTCCATCTTTTTTATTAAAAAAACATACAATACATAATAAAAAGATTTTTTAAAAAGACTGTCGACGCGGCGCTTCGGTGTTCTAAAAGATAGTCACTTACTTCAGGACAACAATTTCAAGTTTAAAAACATCTGAATAGAGACTGTTTTAAGCCTCAATAAGTCGGCTACAGGTGTTGATGCGGTCCTTCAGTACTTTAGGATAAAATGTAGAATAATACTCTAGTTAATAATTTCCTCTCTTGCATCGCTAAAATAGTTTCATCATATATGGCTTGCTTCTGTTCAGACTAGCTCGGTGCAAAAAGAGCATTTCATATATCGCTGTCTTGTTTATCCACTATCCTACACTAAGTCTACCGCTTTCTGAAATAATAGAGGGTCTGGATGAAATAATCTCTTTCCAACCACAAGAAAAGGGAATCTTGTTTTTTGTCTCTATACACCCATCCCTTTTCCAAAAGAAGGGTACCTCCTATATTACCTATGGTTCAGATAACGCCAGGCAGTGGATCCTTCACTTAGAAATCGTAAAACAAAGCCCCCACAACACGATATCAGTTCTAATAAATGCTATGTTCCAAGCTCACAAGAACAATGGCAATGGCTCATGCGGGGAGACAATGCAAAGACAGGAGAAATGATCATACAGTCTAATCATACAGTCTCACTTCTGCAACATTTAATTTCCCCAAAAATTCAGGACTTGCAATAAAACCCAGATACGACTGGTAGATGGCATGAAATGGCTTTGGATCAGAAGGCCTCATGACAGATCAACGGGAGATGGTGCTACTAAGCAGAGGGGTAAAAATCACAACAGTGGTCTTCAGGCCCTTTTGAAAAGGAGTGAAATTAATTTGGCAAATACAACAAGGTGATGGACGGAGTGCTGACACTTTTCAACTACTCACCCCCAGTCACAGATCTGAGTTTAATCAATTTTTCTTTTGCTCACTATGCCATCCCAGTTTGGACCCAGTCATATGCAAATCAGTGTTGACCTTGTTTCTTATGGGAAGAGTCCAGCCCGAACTGCCAGGCCATGTCCTTCCTGGACCGGAAACAAGCATCCTGGGACTGCTTCCAGGGTTTCACCCCTCATCGGCCACTTGTTTGCAGCCAGTGGCACAGCGATTAAGGGGACCACGTCTGGGCATACCCATGACCTTTTGGGGCAAATATAGAAAAAAAATACAAGGTGATGGACGGAGTACTGAAACTTTTCAACAAGGTGGCCTCTCATAGTCTGGTAGAAATGGAACCACCATCTGCAACGTCTCCGAAAGGAACTAGAGAATGGTGCCTTCATTTATGTACCATCTCGATCCATTGTCACTCTGTCAGATGGAAATGGGAAAAATTAATCTGTATCAATTTTCTAACAAGGAAGAGCCTGAGACACCAGTCCCATAGGCGAAGGATAAGAAGATAAACAATTTGGATTGGCTGGGATCTGACCATGTGAATCCTGGCAATCTAGGCTGTAGCCAGCTTAATCCAAGCAGACATAATATGATCTAGTAGGGCCTCCTTAATAGGCGATATGGTTCGGATGTCGAAGAACTGGACTGCAGTATTACAGGCAATGGCAATTCTGGTACTTTAGCTGCCTTGTGTAGTATTACCTTAAAAAAAAGTTTGCTAAAGAACAATCAGGGACAACCTTAGAAAAAGTTGGAAAAATCACTGATGTTTTGGAGACCCAAAAAGGACAGTGCTTGGAGTCCATAGAAGAGTAAAATGCTGTCCAACTCACTACTGTCCTTCACATGCAAGGCCTTATTTGATGCTTGCATAAGGTCAGCAGAAAAAAAAACCAAGACTGGCCCTTCCTGTGCCTTCACTTAGCCAAAACGTTCTTGGCACTAGGTAATTCCAACAGTAGATCTGCAACCAACGCCTTGATGACGTTGGTACTGGAGTCAATGCTGGAACAACTGACAAGGGCTTTGGTTGCAGAAGAGGGGCTGCTGGGGCTGGAATGATGACTGGGGCATCAACATGGTCGATCGGTATTGAGGGAGAGGCCAGCGGCGAGGGAAGGTTGAATATCTCACAGCCACCTTTGGGGCCAGAAGGTGCAGAGAGAGGTAAAGGAGACCTGAACATAGCAGGCAAGGTCTAAGTGAAAGCTGCCACTTAAGCTAGGTCAGTGCCAGGTGCAGGAAAAGCCGGAGTGGTCCAGCAACAGTTGCTGTGATGCCAAACCAGGTCAGACACCAGGGTTATGTCCTCCAGATCACACAATAGATCTAAAGTTGATATCAAGGTCAAATTCATAGTTTGCGCCTGCTGGGGTGGACGCCCTGCCCTGTGACGAGGAGCTATTGCGTGAGAGGAGAAAGATTCCTTAGTAGGATACTTCATAAACTTGGTACAGAAAAATACTTCTCTGTGCCAGTCTCCAGAACAGGATCTGAAGAGACAATGACTCACTCACTCCTTTGCTCATAGCAGCCTTGAGGTGAAAGAAAAGTTCCTTCCCAGTACTCAATAGCCGTCCAATGCATAAAGCCACCACTGGAAGTAAAGTTATTGCGATGTCCATATACTCCAAGGACGGAAGTGATGGGGGTCGGAAAAAGATTAAGGATTGCGGCAGGAACTACATATGTGATATTCTGACCTCTTTGGAGGTGGTATTTTTAAAGGAACTGCAAATACAAATTTGTTGACAGATAGTTTTCAATGCACAGCAACTCCTGATTGATCCATATGTGCACAAAAAGAGAGAACTGACAGGGCGC
Source organism: Lissotriton vulgaris (assembly GCF_964263255.1). Taxonomy (NCBI): domain Eukaryota; kingdom Metazoa; phylum Chordata; class Amphibia; order Caudata; family Salamandridae; genus Lissotriton; species Lissotriton vulgaris. The sequence goes on from NC_141699.1 coordinate 940,206,098, forward strand.
CAGGTTGGTGCTATTTACAGCTCTGTGCTGTCACTTTCAGTGAGCTACTGAGTCGAGTTGGAGCTGTGGAGACACCTCCTGGTGCAAAAGAGATATTTGAAAGCCTCCTGTTCCTAGACCTAAAAAGGCTCTTTGTGCGATATTGCTCTTGAAAGAGCCAGACTAAGCGAGACCTTCATTCACACAGGTTCCCTCAACCATGATATTGGGACCATACTGGCCCAATGCATTACGAAAGGTCAAGAGCACCCAGGGGCTTTTATTAGCCATTGATTGTCATCATGAGAACAGAATCGGGCGATCCTGCAACTGGGCATTGAGGTAGGTTCGGCTATCCCTGTTTGGGACCAAGTCTAGGTGAATAAAAAGCCCTTAAAAATCTTAATATCCCTTAACCAGGCAAGTCAACGCCGTCTCCGCGTCCTGCTTCAACACCCTCCGCATGCTCCGCAGGATCTTCAAATGGATCCCTCCCGACACGTGGAAAACCATCACCCAGGCCCTCATCACCAGCAGACTCGACTACGGGAACGCCCTCTACTCAGGAACAACAACCAAGCTCCTGAGACGACTACAACGAATCCAGAACACCTCAACATGACTGATCCTCAACATCCCCCGACACAGACATCACACCCCACCTGAGAGGCCTGCACTGGCTCCCCGTCAACAAGAGAATCACCTTCAAACTCCTCATCCACGCACACAAAGCCCTACACAACACCGGACCTACATACCTCAACACTCGACTCCGCTTCCACACCCCCACCCGAAGCCTCCGCTCAGCCAACCTCGCCCTCGCCACAGTTCCTCGTATCCGGAAAACCACAGCCAGCGGCAGATCCTTCTCCTACCTCGCCGCCAAGACCTGGAACGCTCTCCCCACCAGCCTATGACAGATTCAGGACCTGCTGGCCTTCAGGGGACTCCTCAAGACCTGGCTCTTCAATCAGTAGCGGGCCCCCCTCCCCCCCCCAGCGCCTTGAGACCCTCACCGGTATGTAGTGCGCTTTATAAATGCAGTGATTGATTGACTGATTAAAAAAGACGATCTCAACCTCTCTGCCTTCTCCTTGCACAGATTAGATTTCACTATTTGGCATAAGCTGAAACTATCCATGGAATTGTGGTTTACATTTTGACAAAGTTCTGTCGATTAGACAGATGGAACTTTGCTGATCGAAAATAAGTCCCTTGTTTAAATCTGAGAGTGGAGAGTTGCACCAGAGGCCTCCTCCTTCCGATTTCTGTCCCCAGATTGTTCATTCTAAATAGTTTCTTGGGCTCAGCTTTAATGGCCGCCAAAATGCACATATATTACGTCCCAGGTATATCCTAGGTGTGCCCTGGGATAGGGAATACCTAAATTGGTCTATTCACCACATGTATCAAGGGAGTTCACCTTCTTAATCCCATTTCCTGGTTGGTAGTACAAGTATATACTTTTGGGGTATGGAAGATGCACCTAGAAGAGCTGCCCTGTGGCAGCTGCATGAATTAAGTATCCCAATCACTGGAAATGGGATCATTAATTTCTCATTTTAATTTAATGGTAGCAAACATCTGAATATCAATGTATGATTGAGGTCTCATTAATGATCGGAAATCTGGAGTGCCTACAAACAAAAGAAGGTTTGTGATCTTCGTAACACCGGTCACTAGGGTATCTTTTAGTCTGTGTGAACAGGTCTCACAGGAAATGGTGTATGCAGGTTGGAGGAGTGACACGTTCCACAGAAGAAACACAGATAGCTCTCGCCCCCTTCTTTCCTAAGGCCTGTCTGGCTGAGATACACAAGGTGTTGTGCCAGAGTAGCCTCCAAAGGATGCCCTATGTATGGTGGCACGCACAGGATTATACACAGTGCATATTGCGAGCAGGGGCGGCTCCTCCGCTAAGGCGGAGGACCGTCGCCACACTGATCTCAGAGCAATGAAAAAAGTAAAAGTAAAATGATAACATTGTTATTATCTTTTTATTTTTCTTCCCTACGTGGCTAGGTTAGAGAGGAGCGGGGCTGGGGTCACAGGGGGAGGAGTGGTGGGCACACTCTAAGTGCACATGATCGTTTGGCCAGCCATCTTGAGCCTGGTGGGGAACATGCACAGGCTCATGGTACGGGTCTGAGTGCCGAACCACTGTGCTCGGACCAATCACAACAATGCGATTGGCTAAGGGGAGCCTGTGTGCTTCCTGCTTAAGTTCCGGGACTCATCGAAGGGAAGCGGAGGAGAGACAAGGCCGGCCGAAGAGGTGTTTATTTTTTGTTTGTAGTTTTTTTTTTCATCCCTCAACCCCCTAGCGCATCACCACCCCTGTTTCCTACCAGCCGCCACTGAATGTGAGAATGGCAAGTGGACACAAACATTCTCACCTGAGCCATGGGTTCTAAAATGTTAATTCATGACTTGCGATAGTGTAGGCTGCTGCCCAGCCGCTTAAAATTGTTACCGCAAGTGGATCTATATCAAGGACCTTAAAGATATACACCGACACTGAACTACACGGAAACTCCAGACCACTGACAGACATACATGGAAACTCCAGAGCACCGACATATACCTATATGGAAACTCCAGAGCACCTCATTGCATCACCCACTGGTGTGGGTAATGTCCCCCGGGTACTGGATTGGTCCTTATAAAAAAAGGTTTCAATGTTTGATTGAGGTCTCATTAATGATCTGAAATCTGCAGATAATCCCCTTGAAGAAGGCGCATAGCCGAAATGCATTGGGACAAAAAAGTTGGACGGATAATTATGTATCAACTATAATGCATTGTGGGAAATTCAGTTTATCGTCAGAAAACATCGTGTGTGATGAATAACACAAGATTAAAAAGAACTTGATCTAAAAGGAATGTTTATTTGTGATTTTCAAACATTGAAACCTTTTTTATAAGGACCATCCAGTGCCCGGGGGACATTACCTACACCAGTGGGTGATGCAATAAGAAGTTTTGGTATTTACACCCGGTTCAGAGTTTGATACTCTGGAGCACGGAACAACGACACAAACAAGTTAAAACACAGCAGTACACGAGCTGATCTTTATTGTTTAAACTCCAGAGCACTGACACAGACCTACATGGAAACTCAAGAGCACCGACAGAACTATTTGGTAATTCCAGAGCGCCGACTCAGACCTACAAGGAACCTCTAGAGATGCTCCCTGAACGTGGTGCTAAATGTTACCCATTTCCTCAAGGCTACATCTAAGATGGATGCCCACGTGAAACTATGTTGAAAGGCTGCTGCTACTGCTGTCCTTTGCTGTGTTGAAGCCCTTAAATAGCCCATAGTGTGCAAATACTCTGATCCCAAGTACCAAGAAGCCTTATCTTCCGTCACCTAAGAGGGCCTGCCAAATATTAACCAACAAGTGAAGGTGAGCTAAGGGATAACTCTACTTGGCGCTTTCTCTTAATGCCCATGTTTGCTTGTTTCAAATTACTGGGACCCTTCTCTTTGTCCCTGCATTGCCCTTGGCTCATACAGTATTGTGCACAAACCATTCAGCATCTTCAGTGGCCAGGTAGCCTGAACAAGTGTTCCCATGCCACATTTGGAGTTCACTAAATGATTTCATAGAGATTGATTCAAACGGGTATGAGAGGCAATATATATACAAAGTGAGACAAAGTATGTACAAAAAGCAAAATGAGGAATTCCACGTTGGTGTTTCTGATCATAAGGTGTCTTTATTCAAGAAGCACTTAGTTTCCAAACGTAGAAGCCAACATGTTTCGCCCAGACATGGGCTTCTTCAGGGCGATAGATATAAGAAGTAGCTTTGCCTGGGGGTAAAGTTCTCGTCCGAATTCAAAGCAAGTCCAGGTCAGGACACATGAAGTTGGAGGGTTAGACCTCTTAATATTGCAGTAGAGGTGGTCCAAAGATGGAGTGCACCAATAACTGCCTCTGTTGAGTTGCTCAGCAGTAACAGTCAAAAAGAAGTTGGAAAGTTGTGCTCCGTGTTAGAGCAGAATCAGCGCCGTAACTTCCTCGCTGTAAACCATAGAGATCCAGCACACACCTGACTAGCTTGCTAGTCAGTTTCAGAGCTTAAAGAAGGTCAGGCGTGGTCCTCGTATGTGCCCTTTGCCTTCTTGGGCTTAAAAATCCACTTTTTCTTGAGGGTTGAAACCGTCTTAAACTCCTATCATATGGAAATCTGTTCTTCCTAGACATGGAAGCTTTGACTCTCTGGTATTCGTTATGAGTGGCCAGATTTAGGTGTGGGCATACTGGGGACAATAGGGGGGGATCCATCCAGTATACTTGCACCTAAACTCTGGCCATTATGAAAAATCCCCCCCCCCCTTGAATGATGAATAACCAGGAGGACCCAGAATTACTGGGTGGTTTTTCTGCAGGTATTTTCTGATTCTGGGAACACATCCTGTGATCCCTGTTCTGAAAAGGTGGCAAATGCCTATGAGGGCTGGCGCAGGTCAGCGATAATGGGGACGGGGGCTGTCTGGGACAAGGGCAGGCTCTGGGCTCTCGGGTGGATGCCTCGCTGCACCTGTACCTGAATCCCTGTCAATCTTTAACCACAGTTGTGTGTAGTGGATCAGTGCCCGGTAAAACTCTGTCCCGAATTCAAACCTAATAATCCCTGGTAAAAGGAAACACTGGCCCACTCTGCACTGGCCGAAGTGTTATCTCCTCCAGGGATAACTCATGACGAAAGCCCCTGTCCATAGGATTTTGGGAGGATGTGGGGGGGTATCAATCATTTTGTAAAATTATTTCCATCAAGTTATTTCTGATTTTTGTGTGTTTGGAGGGCGGGGGGGCTCATCTACTTTTATCCCAATTTTGACACTTTTTCTGTCCCGTGCTCATCGGTCGTTGATGTCACCAGAAGCTCCTTTAGCTGCCCGTATCCCAAATGGGCTGGAGATGGCTGGGATCCTTCCTCCCCCCCCCCCCCCAAACTCAGGAAAATAATGGACGCTCACATACATCTCTGCCCTTCCTCCCAGTCAAAAGTTGGAAACAGTGACCAGGGCAACAAGTATTATTTCGCCAATTCACATCTTCACGGTGGACTGAAAAGGACAGCTTGACAATTTAATGACACTGCATGTAGTGGCCAAACAGGATGCCTGTCTCACCAGGGGAATTACTTCTGGTCAAATCTCATTTCTTCCCCCTCAAGTATTTGAATTTGCTACTTGTCCTATGATGAAAAAAGTACCTGGTACCAATATTCTGTTTGACTACTATTTGACTAATAAACACGCTGGGGCCACGGTGTAGGGCATGTCTGTTTTGGTTTGTTACAATTTGTTGCCCTCTGCCTAAACAGTTGGTATGATGGCTTTCATTCCTCCCCTGAAATGGAACCTCTCCCCACCTGGTCCAGCCACAAAGGAATCCGCTTCTCACTCCATGGTAATGTGTAGGGTGGCTGAAGTGCTTTAAACAACTCTGCAAGTCATGACTAATGTATTAACAGAAGTGCTCTGGCTGGGGCAGACCTTCTTGCCTTTTAATGAGGCACGAACATATACCTATAGGAGGCTTGGGCCATGCTTTGTTTTTGCCAATGACAGCAGACAAATAGTGTGCCACCCCCCGCTTACCTCACAGAGCTTTCTTAACTACTACTTCACGCCCTGTGGAAGAAAAAACAGACACATGCAGAAAATCTTAAACAATTGAGGAGGCTAATTAAAATGCAGCCAGTCTCTCACACGCCCCTGCCCCCAATGCTACTCGAGCAGTTGCATCACTGATAGTTACGCCCTTGACATCAGGATAGCCATAGACATCAGGATAGCCATAAGGTGCTCACGGACGCACAATCCCTCAGGATTACAAACTACAACAAAGTCACTTATGCATTATATAGATTTGGCATTTCTAAAACTCTAGCATGGAATGCCTTTGAGCTCATTAAGTGCACAACAAAGGGACAAATAGAGATGACAGAATCCTACTAGAACGGGAACAGCAATATTGCCCTGAGCAAGTTAAAAGTTATTAAAATGGCCTGAAGCATAGGCAGAACTTGAATCATATTTCTGAAAACACCAGAAAAAGCGAATCTCTTGGGGTAAGCGGAGGAGAGTCGCACACTGTTGCTGCTTACACTGGTAGGAGAATTGTGAGAGGGGCTAAGAGAACAAGGTTGATGAAATCCCAGCAACATCCCCCTTTCATCAGCTCTCTGCCACCCTCGTTAGCTTCAAATGTTTCTGGTTCCTCACAAGGCCCCTCCAGCTCTCGCCTTGCTACATTTTACATTGCCACAGCATCACTCAGCACCACTCAAACCCACAGCATCACTCAGCGCACACAGCACCACTCAGCGCACACAGCACCACTCAGCGCACACAGCACCACTCAGCGCACACAGCACCACTCAGCGCACACAGCACCACTCAGCGCACACAGCACCACTCAGCGCACACAGCACCACTCAGCGCCACAGCACCACTCAGCGCCACAGCACCACTCAGCGCCACAGCACCACTCAGCGCCACAGCACCACTCAGCGCCACAGCACCACTCAGCGCCACAACACCACTCAAAGCCTCAGCATGGTTAGAGGCAAGATGGTGGCCGCTGCTGTGGCCGTTTGAGGTGCTCTGCCTATGACTCCGACTGACTCCCCCTGCCTGTGATGATTACCTCCGAGACTGGTCCTGTGCTTTTAGCCTCATCGGAACAGAGCTTTCTGGCATCCGTATTTGGACACGTTGTGCTGGTTAAAGCTCCCTGAGGTGTGTTCCCCCGTCTTCTTGCAAAGGTTTTCCGGAGGTCAGCGGCGGCCGGTGCTCGACGCTGGAGCTGCTTGCTGACTAGAGTGCACACAGCTGGGCGTGAGCCGGTGAGGAGGAGCGAGATAAGCGCCGAACGCCGAGTGCTCTGACCGCGCGGTCCTTTCATAGTTCAATTCACCGTGTTCTAACCTGCCGGAGAAAGGACTGCTACTGTTCGGCTAGGACGCCAGTAATTCGTAGTCTGTACTGTGTGAGAGCGGATAGCACACTCCTGGACTTCTGTGACTCAAAACAAGCACCACCCGGTAAGAATGGCGCCGAAGGGAAGGGGCAATGCAAGAAACAAAGGGGCGCGTCAGCTGATACACCCACTGGAGGGGGGGCCGAGCATAGTGTTAACATGGACAGTGCTGATAATGCGCCTAAAACTAAAGGAAACACAACGAAAAGTGTAATGAAAAGTAACTCTGCAGGGACGGCTACTACTAAATCTGCCTCCTCTAGGGTTGATGTTGGTGTTGAGAGCATGGTCTCTGAAAATATCTGCATTCAGACTCGGACTGGATCGACAGCAGCATATGTACAAGGAGCCCCCCAGCGTCAGAACCGGAGTCAGAGTCAGTGCCAGGTTCTGGAGACGCCTATAAAGCAAAAGACTGTACCAGCAATCTTTGATAAGAAGCGCATAGCAAAAGCTAAGATGATTCCCGAGTCAGATTTGGCGCTTGTAGGCGGAAATGCGGGGGAAGTCACTGGGGGCCCCCCTAGTGCACAACATTTGAGCTCTGTCACTATTACTGCTACTCCTGGAGGGCCCTCGGACAGCAGTCATGAAAGGAATGAAAACCTGGCAGTAAGGGGAGAAAATGCAGTGCCAATAACAGTAACAGCAATGGTGTCAGCCACGGAGGATGGCAACTTACAGCAAAGACTCAACCCTCCCTGCAGGGTATGGATAAGGGTGCAGAATCGGAGTACGCTGGGTCAGACGGCAAATTTTATTCAATGTCAGATTTAACGACTGTCAGATAAGGAACTAGACTTGGATAGCTCTAGTAATCTAGGTGAATGGGGGGACCTCCCTGATGATAATGATCTGGATGAGTATGAGCAATCTTTGTCTCATGATACTGTAAGGAAAATCAGGGAGACGTGCGGAGGCCTGCAGCACGACCGGGAGCCTCCCTTAGCCCAGCTCAACCTAGATGAGGATTTTGAAGAGGATTCAATCACTCTTGGTCTGATTTATAAAACTATCATGGCTCATCGTAGTGAAACAAAAGCTGAGGGGTTACGCACACAAGGAGCCGTAAGGAAACTCCAGAACACTGTACGAACGCTTGGTGAAGACTTGCGCAGAAGTAACCACTCGGGTGGTCGAAGTAGAAGAGTGTCCTCGGCGGAGGACTCTAGTGAAGCAACAAACAGCTATAGAAACTTTGGAGAAATCCAAGTCAGACATTGACTGGAAGCTTACGGACTTAGAGAATTGTGCGTGTCGTAATAATCTACGCGTACTAGGTGTAGCTGAAACAAGAGAAGGGTCAGATCCGCGTAAATTCATCGTTCAGATGTTCAAAGAAGCCTTCCCAGAATTGAGTGCATGGATTTGGGAAATGGAAGTTATACGAGCACACAGGATCCCCTTTGTGATGCGCCAACATGGGAAAGAACGGCAAGTTGATCAGAATTCATATCCCAGGGCAATATTAATTTGTTTGAACAACTATTTGTTACACGAAGCACTCTATGACTTAGCACATCCAGGAAAAAAACGGAGTGGTATGGGGTGCAAGTTTTTTGTCCGCCATGATTTGTGTCCTGTAACTGAACGAACTATGGCAATTGCGGAAATTGATTGCTCCTTTACAAGCGAAGGGAGCTCAGGTCTCGTCTGATGTGAATCCATTGTTCAAAATATCATTTGGATAAAGACAGGGTAATAGATTCTATGTTAATTTTCCCTGTTTGTACAGGGTTCGATGAGATATTAGCTAAGACAAGGGAAAGTGGGACACATGAGGGTGGTGGGGAGAGTCAATAGGGGGGGGATCGGTCAAAGCACCTCGACATCGCTGAGGACATGGTCTTTAAGCATCATATTGGGTGGGAGGGTAGGGGGAAGGGGGGGGGGGTTCTGGGGTGGAGGTGAGGGGGTGTGGCTGGGAGGGGGAAAACATAAAATAATACATGAATACTGTCCGGAAATGAGTCACTTTGGTAAAAATATTGTTACCCTTCAGTTAATAAATGGAGCTAATTTAGTGAGATTTGATATAGTTAAATGGCTGGTAGGGGTATTAGGATACGTACATTAAATGTTAGTGGGCTGAACTCAATAGATAGAAGACGCCGGGTTGCACAGGAATTACGTGCCATTTATTGTGATATAATTTGTCTCCAAGAGACTCATATTGTATGGTCAAAACGCAGATTGCTTGAAGAGTTGGGATTTAATCTTAATACTTGTACTAAGTACTCGGGTTTTTCGAGAGGGGTGGCAATCTTGGGAAAGAAGAATGTAGGCAAAACTGGTAAAATTCTAGTTGATGATTAAGGAAGATGGGAAATTGCAGAATGTGTTGTAGGTCTGGTAACTTTTACGGTTTGTGCTGTTTATGGAGCAAATCTTGATGAAGCATCAACTTTGGAGTTTTTAAATGTTGAGTTAGCTACTTGGCCTACACCGTTGATTCTGTGTGGAGACTTAAATATAAATTTAGCCCCGAACATTCTATGTAATAAAGACGAAAGATACAGTGGTCGGAAGCCACGGGTGTTCAAGGTATTGCAGGCATTAATGATGGTACATGGGTTGGTGGATGCATGGGCCTTCTTTAGGGGGATGGCTCCAGGGTACGAGTTCTTCTCCTTCCCCCATCGTAAGTTAGTTCGACTTGATTATTTTTTTATTCCTCAGTCATTGTTGAAATCAGCTGTCATCCAAGTCTATCCTAGAATCACGTCCGATCATGGACCGGTGGTTCTTTCTATAGCGGATAGAGTAACCTCTCTAAGACCAAGGGCATATTCTTTTGATCGCAAGTTATTATTAGAACAGCAATTCACTGAATACATGAAACAGTGGATTGTAATTTTTTTGAATATTAATCGAGGGACCAGTAGTGTGGGCAATGTCTGGGATTGTTTTAAAGCTGCATTTAGGGGGGGGCCCTGAACTTTGGTTTATATAATCAAAAACAACAAGCGATAAAACTTCAAGAGCTTTATCAAGAACTAACAAAGGCTGAGGAACTACTAGCGCAGGGTATATGGTCGGGGGCGGATATAACGGCTCAGATGACGGTAGTGGCTAGACTGAAAGCAAGGCTAAATCGTAATGGTCGCAGGAAAGCGCAAATATTTTTTTTTATCAAACAACAAATCCAGTATGAGTATGGGGAGGCAAGTGGTAGATGTCTTTCCCAGAAAATAAGGTTAAGGGAAGCAGCACAGTGGATGGATAGTATAGAAGTTTTAAGAGGGAATTTAGTGGATAATGAAACTGGAATATTAGAGGCGTTTAGGCAATTTTATGAATCATTGTATCAAGGAGATGAGTATGACATGGATAGGGCTGCCACTCTCATCGGGTAATACTGTATGGCAGATCTACCTGAAGATGAAAGGGAAAGTCTAGAGGCACCTATTTCGTCAGAAGAACTAGAATTAGCAGTTAATGGGTTAGCCAGGGGCAAGGCAGCAGGTCCAGATAAGTTACCCTTGGAAATATATAAGATTTTTTTTTCTGTCTTAAAAACAGATCTCCTTGCGACTATGAGAAACGCCCAGAAAGGGGCGCCTCCAGGGAGCTGGAGTGAGGCATGTATTGTGGTTTTCCACAAAAAAGGAAAACTTGCGAATCTTGCTGGGTCCTACCGCCCTATCTCGCTTTTGAACGCTGATGTGAAAATTTATTCGAAGATCCTCGCGAATAGGCTGTCTGGTGTGATCACTTATTTAGTTTACACCATACAGCGTGGGTTTATCCCGCACCGAGGAACGGCGGATCATGTTCGCCGGGTGATTACTTTATTTGATTTTGTCAATGTTACCCAGGAGCCATTATGTTTAATTTTATTAAATGCCGAAAAGGCTTTTGACCGGGTCTCATGGTGCTTTTTATGGGACGTAATGAGGCGAAGGGGGTTTGGCCCCGAGTTCATAACATCACTTCAGACACTTTATTTTCAACCTATCAGCACCATGGGACTCGTGTCTGATCTGGTGCAAATACAGAGGGGTACCAGACAAGGCTGCCCCTGCTCTCCTCTTATTTTCATTGTATATCGAGCCCTTTTTAAGAATGTTGGAAGCTTGTTCAAGGATTTCTCCGGTGGCTATGCAAAATTATCAATTTAAGGTCCTAGCTTATGTGGACGACGTGGCAATTGTTATGCCATGCCTTGCAGCCGCAATGGAGGAGATCGAATGTATAGCCGCGAACTTCGGTGCAGTTGCTGGCTATAAACTGAATGCTTCCAAAACCCAGTTATGTGCCAATCTGCCAAAGTACACTGATCCGCGGGTTTGTAAAGAAGTTTCTTATTTAGGGATTAAGTTAAGGGTCTCTTCAATGGCCCTGGTCAAGTCTAACTGGGAGGATCTAACATCAGGGGTGCGGAAACAGTTGGATCAGGCGGAATGTCTACATCTTTCGTTAGTTGGGCGCTGTAGTCTATTAAAAATGATGATATTGCCACAAATATTATATTTTTTCAGGTGTGTCCCTTTAGAAATCTCCACAGTAAGCTTAGCACAGCTCCAGGCTCTCTTTATTCGTTTTATGTGGGCTGGGGGTAAGGCCCGCCGTGCGCTATATGATCTTACCAAGAAATTTAGGAGGCTGGTCGGTACTATACTTTACTCTTTATTATTATGCCTGCATGCTTCAAGGCATGAATGTCCTGCTAACAGGGATAGGTCCTCCGAATTTGGTAGAGTGCCCGTCAATTTATCAGATGCTACTGGGCGTGAAGGCTAAAAACTGTCTGTTGTTGCACCAGGAATGGAGTTATTATAAACGCACACGTTTTAAGGTTCTGTTGGCTGCTTATAAGATTTGGAGAACACTGAGGAGAATGCTTGGTATAGAAAAAATGTTTGGCATACACCATTGACATCTCCTATATTTCTGCCAATTGACCTATGGGATCGGGTGGTTCATGTATGGTGGCAAAAAGGATTAAGGCTGTTGGGGGATTTTTTATAGTGATGGTTGTCTAAAATCCTTCGAGCAACTCAGTGAGCAATACCAGCTTCCCAGGGAGAATTTTGCGAAGTACTTGCAAATCAGGAATTTTCTGTCTCAGAAAGCAACAAATCTTCAAGCGAACCCCTTGATAGAAGATAATATAAAAGCTGCTAAAATAGGAGTGTTATATGGCCATATGTTGGGTACTAAGGCAAATGATTTAGAGCAACAAAATTCTAAATGGGGGAATAAACTAGGGAGGCAGGATATACGGATAGAAATTTCTCTGGGGATGGCTATGAATCTATTCCTTTCGGCAAAATTATCTGCACAGCATTATAAATCCATCTTTAATTTATATTATACACCCGACAAGATCTCCAAATGGCAGGGAGATATTATAGGGAAATGTTTTCGGTGTGGATACCCATCTGCGGATGACCTTCATATTTTCTTTGGGTGCCCGCGGTTAGCATCTTTATTATCACAGATGGAGAATTATTTATCGGCCATTCTGGGTATGCCAGTACAATTAAGTGCTACACAGATACTGTTAGGTGTAGAAATGGGGCCGGCAGTGCCAGACCTATTATAACAACATGCAAAGTTAATATTCTTAGTTACAGCTGTATATCGGCTTGTAATAGCTTCTTGGTGGCTACATCAGGAACTGCCTTCTTTTGAATTATGGAGGGCACGCTTTTTTGCAGTACATAATATGGAGTATAGTCTATATGCCCTCAAGGGGCATAGAAAAAAAGAAGTTTGGTCAACAAATTTAGGGCAATGTCACTAATCATCTAGAGTCTGTCATTTGATGGTTTGTTTTAATTATTCGGTTCTCCCTACAGTTTTATTGATATCTGTTGAATCTTGGACTATTTTATTGTATGGTTAATGGCATCTTTACGTAAGTACTGTTATTGATTTTTTTATGTTTCATTTATCTTGCTCCAGGACTATTTATGCTATGATTTTTAACAGTGTATATGTATTGTGTAAATCATGACTCTTTAACGACTAATTCATGTATTTTGCAAAAATAAATTAAAAAACACAAAGCCACAGCATCACTCAACACCACAGCATCTATCAGCACCACTGAACGAGACAGCATCACTCAGCACCACTGAACGCCGCAGCATCACTCTGTGCAACCATTCAACAACAACTGGTTCAAATATGTTCTCTCAATGTTTCAAGCTTCATTACAAAAGTCACAAAAAGATATTATTTCACTTCTGTTCTTGGATTTGTCACAATAAATTACACTGAAAATAATCTTCACAAAAGTTATTTACAAAAGTTTAAGCTATTGCCATTATTAATTACAATAACTTTTATTTAAGTATTAATTATGTAAAAAAAATAAAAGCCATTGTTATTTGTATATCAATACATTTAAGTCACGTTACTTACAACACATATTGCATTACAATTGCTATAGGTGTCACGTTTGCGAAAGTTAAAACTATTGGCATTGTAAACGACAAAGCTATTAATTTCGCTATTTTCAAAACCAACACAAATAAAAAAATTGTCATTTACAATACCAATAGCTCAAACTTTCCTAATGCGAGACCTATTGCATTGAAAATGCTAGTTTTTTTCTTTTACTACTGGTTAACTCCTATTTACCCTAATGTGTTGCTACGTGTGTTTCAAGCAAGCATCTGCTACTAACGCTTGCTTCAACAAGGCAGGGAGCCGAGTGGTTTTCCAGGACTGGGGGAGGACACTGGGAAGAAAGAAAGGCCTAGAGCTGCTGGGAGATTTAATCTAACTGAGCAGGAATTCAGGATTCCAAATCAGACCGATTTACACATTCTGAGTGGCTCCTAACAGGTTTATATCTACTCTGAGGATTCACAGCTAGTACCCGAGACAAGCCTCATTACAGCAGCCATCAACTCGCACATCACTACACCTTATTCACAGGCTGCAGTTATGGGGAGATCAGAGAACTACAATGTCCACTTAGCTCAATGAATGTTTTGTATTTGCATGTATATAGCGCTTACTATCCCTGACGAGGTGTCGACACACTTTTCAGCGAGTAGCATACTACTCCGAACAGAAAGAGAATTTGTGGGGGTGAATTAGTATCGGAAGGTATGAATGAGCTGCTGGAGCACTTTTCAGCGGGTAGTACGCTAGTCTGGAACCCAAACAGGATTAATGCGGAATTAGTTACCTGCACTGGGAAACCTAGTACTGCAGAAGACTGTTTAGAATTTTCCACTTTTCTGTGCAAAAAGCTGAACAGGCTTGTAAAAATGTTTCTGGTCTCTGCTGCTACACCCTCCTGAAATAAAAACATTTCTGAAAATATTCCTTGCCATTTGTGTGATTTACATATTTAAGTAGTTGTGTGTGTGAAATCCCAGCCTTGTTATTCTGACTGATTTACAATGTTACTTATTTTAAAGTATGCTTAAATAACTGTAGTTCAAAACAGTAATTTATAATTTATACCAGGCAAAATTGTTACTGGCAATAAATATATATTTATACATGTGTTAATTGTTTCCTAATATTTATTCAGAAACTTCATTTTGAAGCCAGTGAACATTCACGCAGGTAGATAGAAATACTGACAAGTGGGAAAACCTAAAAAGTAAAAAAATAAATATCCAAACTGCAACTCATTTGTAGTTTCTCAGTACCCATAAGAGAAATGAAAACAAATGCATAGAGTGCACATATACCAAATGGCATCAAGGCGCTGTAGCCACTAGATCCACATAAAACCAAAAGACCGATAGTCAGCATAAGAACATCGAAAATCGTAAGTTTCTATGAAGCAGAGAGCCAGGTTTAAAGAGCCTTTCTAAAAACACGATTCTCAAGACTCATAAAAAAAAACAGTTTCTATCAAACATGGTTCATCAAATCTCATTAGGGCTGAGCATTTCTTTCAGGTTAAAAATCACTTCAGAACTCTGTTTTATTCCGAAGATTTGTATGATACCACTAACATACGATTTATATTGTGACTATAAACTGTTATTACCCTTTCTATGGGCCCATTTTTTAGACCCTCAAAACCAGGCATTCACTACAATGCATTTAAAATTGACAACGTTGGTGAGGTCTTATCACAAAAACAAAACAGGTATGCTCCTTGTATTGTTCTACCAAATCAGTCCCATGAAAATCATACTATTTAACCAACTATTTCATGATTTTCACCCCAAATTTCTAGAGTCTGATTTGCAATATCAATATTATTCAAGGGACAGGGAAAACTCGGTTGGTTACTGAATGGGGTGAAGTAGGGTCCTCTGCTTCGAGCACGCTAACTCCACACCCGTCAATGACTTTCTTGCAAGTCTGAAGTCTCAGCAAATCTTGCAAGATCATCAAATCACAAGGTATTCAGGGAGCAGACTTCACCCTGAGCAGGAGATGTAAGGAGGGATGAGGTGGGTGCCAGCCCCACCCCGAAGGGCTTGAAAGGAGGGGACCACAGCATTGGTGAAGTTCCCCAAAAAAGGTGAGGTGGTCACTTGGAAGGACTGTGTGCATGTATGCGCATGGGCATGAGGCACTGGCTGCCTTGGGGAGTGCAGTACTAGTAGTGTTTACCAGGGGCTGTGAGGTGATCACTTTGGATGAGGCTCTTGGGTAACAGTGGTAGTCTATGGTACATTATCATTCCTTACTTGGAGCGATTAGTTTGGAGTTTGCTAGACAGATAATATAGTGTAGGCTGTGGATTTATCATATTTTAATATCTCAGTTTTTGATTTGCATAAGTTGAGGTGATTCATTCACATCCAATGATCAACTGCTTGGAGGTAATTCCAAATGGCACAGGAATCCAATTCAAATAGGCTTTGAAGTTTGAGTAATTTGTGCATCATCCACTTAGCTGTAGCAATTGAAGTTTATTGAGGACATAAGCTCTGGCTGTACTATCGGTTAGGAGTTACAGAGCAGGCGGTGATGGTCGATCTTTCAGCGACTCTTGCAGTTGAAAACAAATGTGTCAGAGCTGAAGGGAAGTAGAGCTGGAAGGGTGCATCTATTAGCAAAGAAGGAAGCAATCCAGCTAAAGATTGCACCTTGTATTCCTATAGATTCAAGGCTCTGGTGCGGAGTGCAATAGTAGACTATATCAATGGCAGCAGTAAGATCCAAAAGCAGAAGACCCACTACTTAATCAGAATCCACCATTGTATTCAAGGTATCCGATAAGTGGAGATTTGGTGACCCTACAATGTTGGAATCCAATCTCACCTTAGAGAAATTATGATCTACTGGATAAGCTGACAGTTGTGTGTAGGGAGTTCTTGCAGCCCTTTGCTCAGCAGAGGATCAACACATACTGGGAAATAGTCCGAAAGGAGCCTTGGATCAATGCCCAATTTTTGTTAGAATAAGTAAACAATCTGAAGTGCTTCCAGGAGCAGACTACACTGCTTGGATTGTTTTGCACTTGTTCTGATCATGACAGCAGATCGGCTGTCAATTAGGACACCCTCAAATATATGAGCTGGACAGAAGTTAAACAGTGATCTTCATGGTCCTTAGACTTTTGTCAGATTGTTGTGTCATCAATGGGTTGAAAGACAGTAGATTGTGTAAAGGCAACTTTGCTTTTTAGCGTTGAGTACACAAATATTTTATGATTATCACATGAAGTTCCCTGGTCGGGGATGTAGCTTCATATATTAGATGGGAGTAGTGGAGCCCTTCTGACTGCAGATTTATAGACAGCAGGATGATCCTGCAGACTCACTTTCTCCTTGTGGCTGTTTATCTTTTCACATGTTTTTTCACTGATCATCTGTTGAATTTAAGCGTTTTTAGTTATGGTGTCAAGCAAACTGCTTTCCAAAATTTATTGGAATGTGGAGGTCTATGTTGGCAGGATACAATCGACGACTGATATCAGCCAGTTATGGATCGGTTGAGTGATACTGATTGACTGTTCAGCACAGATGAGTTAATTTCAACATTGAAATCCACACAGTCCAATCATTTCCAAGGTCTACTAGATGGGACTCTAACCTTAGCTGCGGATGCCGCCAGATGGAGGCTGAAAGGAATGATTGCACGATCAGCTCAGTTCGAGTGAAAGTTGCTGAAGTTCTGCGAAGCAACATGTCATCCACTGAAAAACCAGTCAGCCAATACACTAGAAGTAGATTGCTTTTCAGGGGGCATCTCTAAGACGCCCTCCGAGTGCATTTTATAATAAATCCAACACTAGCTTCAGTAAAGCCATCATGGAGATGTGGAGTTCGTAATGACAAACTCCCAGCCCATGTACTCTAAATGACTTCACTACACTTAAACTGCCTGTGAATGGCACAGGCACTGTAGGGGCATATTGCTCATGCAGCTATGCCCTCACCTGTGGGATGGTGCACCCTACCGTAGGGATGTGAGGCCTGCTAGAGGGGTGACTTACTCATGCCATAGGTAGTGTTGGTTGGCATGGCACACAGGGATGTGTGCCATGTCGACTCTTCAGTTTGTCCTGCACCAAAACACACAGCCTGCAAAGGCAGTGTGTGGGTGTTAAGGGGAGCGGTCCCTGAGGGAGCATAATATATGCGGAGGCCCTCTCCGGTCATAAGGCCCTTAGTACCGGAGGTACCTTTACAACGGACTTACAGGTGGCCCAGAGGTGTGCCAATGGTGAAAACAAAGGTACAGGTTTTGGGAAAGAACACATGTGCTGAGGCCTGGTTAGCAGGGTCCCAGCACACACTCAGTCAAGTTAGCATCAGGTATCTGGCTAAAAAGGTATGAGGTAACCATGAAAAAAGCGGCACTTTCCTACACCGGATTAAACGACATTGGTAACAGATGTATTTTATAGCACCTAAGGGAGCACAGCATTACACATTATTCAGACTTGATGATCTTAAGAACTTCAGTCTAAGTGGGAAGGCAGGCTGATTTGAAGCTGCTGAGGCCTCTTTCCATGGCTCAAACTTGATTTCCAGTCCTTCTAGCACGTTTTTGGGCATCTCCAATCAGTCTTTCCTGATCTATGAGGATTCTTATCTTTTCTCAGTGTGTCTTGCACCCACTCGCAAAGGATGACCAATTGCACTTATTCGCTTGGTCTATTTATTAAGATGCTGGTAAACCCCACGTGTTTCAGGGCAAGTTGCTTTATACATCCGACAAGCTTGGTCAGCAGGTGTTCACACCTAATAATCTTCTACCTTCTGTAGATGGTCTAGTTTGTCATTTTTTGTCTCCTGGAATGCTTCAATGTAATTTTTGTCTAATAATGCTTGTATATATCTACATGTCCTATGCAATATAGCAGTCTGTGTCCGACGGTAGGCCACAGAATGCCATCTCTGTAGATGGATAAGATGGAGTTGGAATTTGGATATGAATTTTAAATAATTAAAACAATATGGAGTGCTAATATATAAAACGTATGAGTTTATGTAGATTAATTAGGCAAGTATTCAAACAATTTATGTCAGAAATGTGGACATGAAAACATTTTCACGGTTTCCATTATCTTGTTTTTCTATATATTCATACGAGTGATGTGTTATGTTATACTTGAAAAGAGCATCATGCCCGAAGCAAAATGTTTTGGATTCCGCATTCAATAAAAGGGTGAATCTGTGCAAGTCCCAAGAGCGCTCATGTTTTGTTTTATGGAGGACAATTTTGAATTAAATAGCAGGATTCTGTGCCTGCTCACATGCACCAAGGCCGTTTGGGATAAGGATCACATTAAAGCAGGAGTAGTTTTAGTGGGTATATTATATAAAACATATCACATGTATATACATTGTCAATACATGTTCTGATGTTTTTCCCCACCCGTGAATTCTGAAAACAAGTATGCTGCAAATTAGGGTAAGAGAGTTCTTGCATACGTTTCTTATAGGCCATGACCAGAAAGTGAGATTTGTAGATTGTTCTACAAGGACCAATAACGAAGGCTTGGATCTTCAGCATGTGGTTTGCAAAGAAATAGGCAGGAAGATGGATGTCCACAGATATGGACTTGTTGTACTACCTGGTTCTAGTTGACCAAGTGCCTTGAAATTCTCTAAGCCTCATGGAAGCTGTGGTATTTGGTAGTGACCCTGTATTTTACCGGTTGTTTTTTTAAATTTAGAATAGTAAAGGACAGATAGTATGATACTCGCCTCATTGTTATTCATAGAACTAAGCTTTCTTAACGGTATTAGATAGAAATCTTTTCTCAAGTGCTACATTTTTATTTCTCTAGAAGTTTAAAGCCAGAAGCTCAATGTACAGAGCCCTGTATCATCTTCACATACTAGCTGCTCAGTTTGTAATATTTTGTTGACATGTTAATTTTGGGTCTGCAGTACTAGCTCTGGTTTTTCTTGATAACTTGCACAATTCCTCTTGGGTTTGGCAAATAGTGTCAACTGTGTTGGTTTTTGTTTTCCTGAGTGACTTTAGAAGTAGTCTTTACTATGGTAACTTTCTGCCTCAATCTTTTCTTTTACCCTTTTACGGACTAAATTGAGGACTTTTTAAAACATTTATCACTAGATTCTAGACTTCTGGTAGTTTTTTTGTCATATTTCTTTATTTTATCTGAACATCTGGTACAGGTATTCTGTGGCTTAAGGTTGATGAACAACTTAATATCAAGTACCATTACAAAACAGTGAAGAGTATTTCAAGGGAACCGTAGAGGCTACATATCAAGAGAATAAACGCCAATACAGTAAGCAAGCAGTACATATGGAAGTTGCCACTCTTTGCAGTAGTATACTCAGTGCCGGATTAGTATATTTTCATCTGTGCCTTTATTTAAACAGTCTCCTTCCATAACATGCGCACTCTTAACATTTTCAGAGATGGAAGTTTACCAACAACTTTATCCAATGTCTTTGAGTGACTACACATTCTCATTAGCGTTAATGAGCGTCTCCCTACTTTGCAACTCGTCAGAGCTGAAGTGTGAAGAACTTACAGCACAGGTGCTCGGCACACAGGAATCAGTGGGTTCAATTAATCGACCAGTCCCAACATTCATTTCAAATTCAGATAACTTACAAACCAATTCTTTTTCAGTGAGTATTTAACTTGTTGCATCTAGTTTAAGAGGAAAGGTGAATTACTGACAGATCATCGTTTACATACCCAGGTCTGTTGTGAGGTCAAGAATCTAATTGTATCTAATTTTAACTTTAAGAAATAGTTATTTTTTATAGCTAGACTAATTCTTATGGCTTAACGTGGTTTACAACTCTTTAACAAAAACATAGTCTACCTGAATGGCATTTAATAGTGACATTTACTTGCCTTTTTTGTACTTGTGTACTGGCAGCTTTTTCAGCTGATCTTTTCGAAGTCTATTTTTTCTCGATTTGTGCCTGTCCTGCACAAATTTTGTGATCTGGAAAGAAGAGCACTAATAAAGATACAATTCATTCAATTTACTCTCACATCTTTAAAGCATATCTGAAAGTTACATTACTGAATGATAACATTCCTTCATACATGTATACCTTGTAAAACAATATTTTCAAATGCAGTCCTAGCATTTGAACAGAAATAAAAAAATGTATAATTTACTTTAGGATGGACAGCATTGTTGCCTTTTTGGCATGGTCGCAAATGTGTGATGTAATAGAACGCCTACATAATCAACATTTGAACAGATTCATTATTAAATATTCAAGTACAAGATTGGGTGCAGTGTCTAATGGAAATTAAATAAATGGAAATATAGAATGAAGAGGCTGGCAAGGTCTGCTAGCTTTACACTTGCCAGCTCTCTGCTGCTGCTTCCATGTTTAAAGCTGCATTCATTTTTAAGAAATCCCATCTCTGCAGTGTACTTTTCTTCATTAAATATATTGTTATTCGGCACTTTAACTTCCCACTTATAACCTTGCAAAATGTTTATTTAATGCAATACTGCGGAAAACACGCGTTTTCTCCTCTATGGAATCTATTCTGCATATGACACTGCACCTCCGACAGGATGTTAATCAAGTTGGTAATTAAGACTGAATTTGAGCAATGTTTGTAAACGTTATATTTTATACTGCCAAATTAAAAAAATAATTAATTTCAAATGACGGTACAACACATTGTTAAAATCTTTACTGTGTGAGAACATGTACTCTGGGGAAAACGCAAGAAATTACAGTAAAGGCGTAATCTGTTCCTGTTGTAACCACTCCACAGTGCGGTGATGGCTTGCTTCTATTACCTCCTCACCCTTCAAACATGACAAAGTCCTTACTCTGCAAGAAAGCCACACCCTCCAAAATAGGCAACCAATAAGCATGATCCGACAACCCTGGCCAGATCTACCCATAGACGTCGTATCCACATAAAAAACACCTTGTATTTATGGATAAGGTGCTGTGCCCATAAGAAATCCAGGATCTACGTATTGAATAATCTTAGAACTGTTTGACACACTATACGAGACATTGTAAAAACTGGGATTCAACTGCACCAACTCAATCTTGAATACTTTTGTCAAGATATGTGAAGAGAGAAAAACTTACGAGATGGAATGAGGCATAAAACTCAATTAATTTTTTATCAAATTGATAAGGTGAAGCAGTCTTATAAAGCGTGCGATCATGTGGTTCGTGGCTATTTCCTGCATGTTTTTTTCAAAATAGGCATAAAAATAGAGGTCAAATGATATTATTCTCAGATAGAACCACCATTATGAATTCACGATTTCCCCATGTTCACCTATGAATTTTCAAGAGATTTTGACTTGGGGGGAGGGGGGGAAGCTTCAATTATTTTTTCCCCCACCATCATGATAATGGCCCATTGGAAAACATTCTGTGGGACTAAGGGAAAGAGGGTATGATGAGAATTATTTGCCCGTAGGGGTAGTGAGGACATATCCCAGGAGGTTACAAAAGCCCCTTTCAGGGGATAATTAGTTTTTCATATCGCCATTTTGGAATCTGAAAATCTAGGTTTTTCAACATAGAAAAATAACTCTCCTCGGTATATTTATTGTATCAGTCCTAACTTAAATACCATGTTGGTTCTGTCTCCCATCAACCCATGCGGAGACAGACATATGCTGGAGTAAATGTGACTCATGATCTACTTCTCATGGGTAGTGCTACTGGGTTATGCTGATAGTTCAGTTGGTAAGGTCATGGAAAGATGTCTTAATCCACAGACCCCATGAATTGACCTTGCTACCCAGAGTAAGAGAGAAGCTGTCAATGTGCAGTTCGGAGAGGCAATTTTCGATGAGCTTTGAGCGATGTGGTTACCTTATGGGTCTAAATTAAATTTTCTGCAGACTGAGCGCGAGAAAGTTCAAAGATATTAAACTGTGCAGCCTAGCAAGGTGTATTTTGATGCACTACCTGTCTATGTGCCATTAGCTGCGATAAAGGCAAATCAGCTGAGAAAATTACTTTTTTAACATGTAACCTGGATAAAGCCCTGGTTTCGTAAAATGGAGAGCAGATATCTTCTCCTGATCTCATTATAATGTCCGCAGAACATGATAAAGTGCATCGTGTCCTGTGTTGAAAAATGGTCACAATCGCATGGTTCAGCATCATTTGGTCTAGACCTGATGATGCTGAACCATGCGATTGTGACCATTTTTCAACACAGGACACGATGCACTATCATGTTCTGCGGACATTATAATGAGATCAGGAGAAGATATCTGCTCCCCATTTTACGAAACCAGGGCTTTATCCAGGTTAAACCAGCCCTGTTGTTTTTGCAACTTCTTCCTAATGTTAAAGTTGCTTTCTCAGTCGCTAGTTTTCTAGTTGAAGGAGCACGTTTAAACAAGCATCGCATAAGGCACAGGCACTTTATCTCTGAAAAATGAACTTCCTCTTTTTTCTATTTATCTAAATGAGTTGTGTTTTAAAAAGTCCTTCTTCTTAGCTCTTTTTAATATATTTATGTGTGTTGTACTGTATCTCAAATGTTTTTATATCAACGACTGTATATCTTAAAATGTGTTAACTTTTTTTGTGCTTCAATGAAACTGTGATATGTAACATTGCTCGTTCTTTTATGATTTTCAATAATCGAATAAAGAAAAATTGACTGACTGACTGACATGTCAGTTTCAAGGACTGCGTTGAGCCTATGATGACCAACATGGGCGAATGTCTCCAATAAATCAAGCGGGATGAGAAGGCGGATATCACTGTTGTGAAACATGCGGGGATTGCCACCTGGAACAGTAATGGGTGCAGTTTCAATGCTGCAACCATTAAGAAAACCTGACAGGAACCACTGGTATGGTGCTAGCAACTTACACTGGGGAGTGTCGAAGGTGGTCAGCCACACATTTTTCAATGACTTTATCTAAAAGAGATAGGACACAGGTCAGTAACTGGAAAGTTAGTCTACAATATAGCGAAAGTAGATCCCCCTCGGAGTGAAATTAAACTTGCTGTGCAAATGCACATTCATTTGGGCCTGGTTCCATGTGTTTGAGATTACCAGATGCACATGTCACAATGGACGGATTGCACGCATACACAAATTCATGATGGCTTTGTGGAATACAGTGCAGCCCACTGAGCCCTGCTTTGTTCATGTTGTTTATTTTGGTATGACAGGTTAATCAGGATGGTATTTTAAGTATTTGATCTCTCCAACTATAATACTTTTAAGTGCTGAAGTCTGCAGCCACTGTAACTTTCTTTCAGTTATCCAATTATAGAACAACAGAATAAATGGACACAACAGAGGCATGGTTTGCTGGACAAAAGGGGTCTTTTCAGGGCTCACACACGTATGGATTACAAAACATGCATATGGGATAGATGAGGATAACTGAATACAAATCTAAAATGTATTTTGGTTACAAAGAATGCAAAAGACGAGACACCATTTCTGGAAATATACCTACCATGAAGATGACAATTAGAATAAGACAGATTCCCACTATAATGAGGAAAGGAATTAGGTAGTACTCCAATGGAAGACTCCACTCAGGAAGTAAAACAATATGGCCACTGTGTATCAGAAAGAACAGTTGGAATGTGTTACAATTCACACAAAAGACGTTAAAAGAACAGGATACAAACGTAAAAACATTATCGAAAATCAAATCAAAATGCCTGTACAAATAATGCTCATGACAGAATGAAATAACTTAAAAAGTGGAAATAAATTAAAAACACAAACACTTTAATTCTGGCTTAATTTATCTACACAATGTAGACACGCTGTAAATGTTTGTAAAACAGTACAGAGAGAAAAACATGCTAATGTACATTGCCACTAAAATGTTTTAATATATGAAAATTCTTGTTTAATTAAATAACTGCCTGAATGCTAGAATTCACTCAAGATTACGTTGGTGAGTTAAGAGGTACAAATCATTTCTTGATACTGAACTTTCTTGGTTGCTTTTAAGTTCCTGCAGTGGTTAGGCAAAAAAAAAAGGTTATCTGTCATTGTGTGTACACATTACTACCTGCAATATAAGTCATATTAAAGAGACTAGAAGCAGTAAATATGCATAGATTTAATGGTTTGTGTTGAAAGGTATGGGCGGTTTCTCAATTCGTAGAGACTAAAGTCTTGGAAATCAAAGATCCATGGTTCAAACAAGCATTTGCAATGCAATAGGTCTTCGCATGAGAGTTTGAGC
Organism: Lissotriton vulgaris; assembly: GCF_964263255.1. Lineage (NCBI taxonomy): Eukaryota > Metazoa > Chordata > Amphibia > Caudata > Salamandridae > Lissotriton > Lissotriton vulgaris. Next base: position 940,230,628 of record NC_141699.1, read on the forward strand.
TATTGGCATCGTAAATGACAATGCCTTTTATTTATGTGTTGTTTTTAAAACAGATAAAGACAAGCATTGTCATTACAATGCCACTCGCTTAAACTCTCACAAATGCGAGACCTATTGCATTGCCAATGGGTTTGGTGCCTGTGCTATAAAGATTTTTTAAAAACCTTTATGAAAGCGCATGTCCTGCCTGCTACTGCAGGCAGGACAAAGCTTTTGAGAAAATAGTGCTTGAAGGGTGTAATTAAAGCCTACTGAGTAACTACACAGGTAACAGGGGATGTCCTCTAGGAAGGTTACGAAATGAGACAAGGCAGTACTAAGGAGAACTACTAAGCCTATTGACCAATGAAAAGCCACAGTTTACAGTGGACAATAACACAAGCCAATGAAAAATATGGGCAGAGAGTGGGCGGAGCTTAAAGGCCATAACTGAATACAGGATGCCTCGCAGCGCATGTGCTGCCCAGGCTCCACCTAAAAAAACACATTCCACTATATAGAAACACTATCCTTTCTCCAATTAAATAAGCTCAAGTGAAAAAAGAATTGCCATCCACCTATGCATTATAACGTAAAAATGATTGTCTGGTAAAATATGTTGAATAAGAGCACTTATGACTGCCAAGACCGGTGTAATAGATGGCTGCTAAAAAAGCTTCTTAGTAAGATGAACATCTTACCCAGAGACATGAAAATCAAAGAGTCAAGTCTCGGAAGAACCAAAATAGTTTTTCATCCTTCGGAGGATGAAAAACATGAGAAGCGCAGACTTGTGCAACAATAACCCACAAAGGCAATTCTATTGTTGTACTCTATATTATTAGTTCTGCGCAATATTTCTATTACATGAATGCAGTCTTGCGGAGTTTCCAATTATTAACCTAAATATGACTCGCAGTTTCTCCTGCATTTCTTATGCCTGTATGTCGGCACAGTTTTCACTTCTGTGTGCTAGTTAGTGCCACTAATTCACAAACATTTTGAATGCGGGAACATTCCTTGCTTAACATTCTGAAATCGTCCTGCACCATTAACTCACAATTACTCTGCATGCAAATGGTTACCATGCCATATTTTTCTCACAAGTGACAACACAACTAAAATATAAACATGAAGAAACCTTGATTTCAACAAGGGAACGTGCAGTGCGCAGTATGTTCTGATGAAAAAACTAGGCAGCTTCATAGACCCCTAATGGACAGACAAATTACTTACCTTTGGTAACGCCTTATCTGGCCAGAGACATGATCTAGCCGCAGATTCCCTACATTTGAAGTTCCAGACGCCAGGCTGGGTCCGGAAGATTTTTGATACCAGTACCGCTGCGCACTGGTAGGTGGTGTCAGTAGACTGCGTGGCGTTGTGTTCATAGTCATCGGGACATCCGTGTCGTCAATATAACAGCCACTCCGGTGCGCTGATGTCCGTACTTTTCATGACTTTCCATACCAGAAGCCGGGAGCCATGAAGTAATAGACCATGGTGTGCTAAAAATGGCAACTAGGGCCCTGAAAGGAAATTGCCCTCGACACTAGAACCAATCCCCAGTGCGGGGATGTGTGGTTCGGTAAGGAATCTACAGCTAGATCATCTCAACCAGATAAGGCATTACCGAAGGTAATTCACTTGTCCATCTGATCTAGACATCTAGCCACAGATTCCTTAAAATTGAACAGATACCCAAGCAATACCATTCCCGGAGGAGGGAGTACGGAAAGGTTTAGACCAGGAAGTCCTGCAAGGAATAGGGACCAAACAGGTCTTCTCTGTAAACCTGGGAATCCAGGCAGCAGTTTCTGGCAAACGTGTGCAGCGATGTCCATGTGGCTGCTTGGCAGATAGCAGAAGTGGGAACACCATGCTGGAGAGCAGTGGTGGACACTTTTGCCCTGGTGGTATGGGGTCTAAGCGCTTTAGTAGGATCTTTCTTCGCTAAATCGTAAAAGATTTTGCTACAGAGGATAACCCAGAGGGATATAGTCTTCTTTTGGACAGCACGCCCTTTCTGTGCACCCACGTACCCTATAAAGAGTTGGTCATCCACCCAGAACTCTTTGGCTCGATTTAGGTAGAACAATAACGCTCTTTTTGGGTCCAAATGATGGAGATGCTCCTCTTTCTTGGAAAGGTGCAGAGGTGCATAGAAGTTGGGTAGAGTAACCTACTGCCCCATATGAAAGGGTGTTACCACCTTAGGTAGAAAAGTTCCCTTCTGAGGAGCACCACTTTATCCGGAAAGACCGTCAGATAAGGAGGCTGTGATGACTTTGCCTGCAGTTCGCTCACCCTCCTGGTAGAGGTTATTGCCACTAAGAAGGCTGCTTTGATGGTGAACAGCCATAGAGTTCAGTTGTGCAGTGGATCAAACGTTACACAAATCAGAAAGGTATGAACCAAATTAAGGTCACACTGTGGCATAATAAAGGGTGAAGGGGGAAACAAGTGGGTTAACCCCTTCAAGAATTGCTGCACCAGAGGGGATTTGAAAAGAGAAGACTGATCAGGCAGCCGAAGAAAAGAGGAAATAGCCGAAAGATAGACCTTCAAGGTGCCCAGAGCAGAGCCCTGCTGGGCCAAAGAAAGTATGAACAGGAGGATATCAGATACAGATGCAGATAGAGGGACAGTAGACCGGTATGTGCAAAAGTTGAAAAAAATTGGACCATCAGCAGACTTATACCAACTTCGTAGAGGGACGCCCGGCTACCAGAATAACCTCACAGACTTTGGGAGGAAGGTCGAGAGCTGTCAGCTGTTGCTGCTTAATCTCCATGCAAGGAGGCGGAGAGTGAACAGGTTCAAGTGGAGAACCCTCCCCTGCTGCTGAGACAGGAGGTCTTCCCGAAGGGGCAGCCTAATCAGAAGATCGATGCTCATTGCCAGAAGCTCAGGATACCAGAAGCTCAGGATACCAGACTTTCCATTCCCAGTCCGGAGCCACAAGAGAGACTTGTGCCCGGTCTCTCCTTTTTTCTTGAGCACTCTGGGTAGGAATGGTATGGGCGGAGAGGTATACAGGAGGCCAGAGCTCCACTCATGACAAAAAGCGTAGCTGAGTGAGAGCCGCCTTGGAAACTCCAAGAAAAAAGAAGTTGCTAGCCCTCTCAATTATTTAGTCTCTAAACATTTTGAGACCACAGACAAAAAATGAATCATTTGTTTGTAAGGGTAAATTTATTTAGCCCTTTTTAAACTTATTTTCAAAGTTGAACTGTTTTGAAGGCGAGAAGAACACTTTACAACAATGTACAAGACACAGTAACACCTATTTACAACTACTATACAAATAACGTCTATCAAACAATTATACACAAACTTCTTTATCAAAAAGCAAAAATTGTCGAGTATTTCAAAATGCTAATTATTCTTTACAAGAGTATAAACCACTACAAAAAACCACAGACAAAGAAATGGCAACAAGAATTAAATTTTTGTTTAGCAATCAATTCAGAGATACTGAATAATCTCTTCAGAGACAGATAGTTTATAGTTGCCGCTTGCCGACGCGTTTCGAATCTGTAAAGAATCGCAGATTCTCCTCAGGGCTCTGTCATTGTGGTTGATCTATGTGAATAAAGGAAGTTTGTTTTAGAAAAAAGTAAAATGAGACTGGTTGACCCCCTATGGTCGCTAAGGGCTACCGGACTCATTACCTTCGCGAAAAGGCGGTATAGTCTCGATGGTCCATTTGCTCATGCAGGTCTGTGCGCTGCAGATGTTCAATGTGGCAGAAGATGAGTTCTGCAAGAGATTAATTCATATGCTTACTAAACCACCCGGGGCAGCACAGTGTGACTGACTCCAGACTGGAAAGGCACAGGGTTTTCTTACCTTAGTCAGATATGACGGTAAGGCTCTGTCTAATTCCTTTCAATGGTCAATGCATTTACGATGATACCTATGAGACACAAACGTTGTGCTCAGTGTTAGAATCTATTTTGACACCCTGGACAAAAGAGTTATGCGACGGAGTGTTGAAAAACATACCTATTGTTTGAAGGTAGAGCGGAGAACGCCGGTCGTCATGCCGTTTCTCCTTTTCGTTCTCTGTTTGAGGTTTTAGTCAATGGCGGGGGCCAAGTTTAGAATCCTCCGCAGTATTCACAACGGCGTGTGTATGAATCATGCTGAAATGAAAGGGAGAGATTTCCTTAGTTATCAGCATAAAGCTGTTACGCTTGCCCTAGTGCTTACAGAGCCTCACTGACACTCACCTCGCTCTTGTGATATCTGACCAGCAAATGCGAACACTCAGGCAGCCGTGTGGCCGGCTAGAGCTCCTAAATCATAGTGAACCATGCACTCGGCATTGTGGGTATTGTAGTTTTTCAGTATTGGTTAAATGGGATTTCACAGCCGTGAAATTTCGGAGAGTGAATTCAACCCAGTTTGAGTACTGTTAAACTTGAGTATCAAGTACGCCTCCTTTTTCAATAGGATTTGTTCAATGTTGGTACCTGTTTTAGGCTGGTTTATGCTGAATAGTACGGTCCATGTAAACTCGTTCTCACCGTGTTGTTTATCTGCGAAGTGTTGGGCTAAGGGCGCAGTAAGAACTTTGTTCTTGATGCGTGACCTGTGCTGTGTCATGCGTGTATTGACCTGTTGATTGGTCTTGCCTATGTAGATTTTAGAACAAGGGCAAATGATGGCGTAAACAACATTTTTTGTTCTGCAATTGGTAAAGCCTGTGTGTGACCATGTTGTGTTGCAATGTTGAAAAGTTTTGCCTTCAATGGTTGTATCGCAAGCAATGCAATTACCACATCTGTGGTGTCCTTCAATGGGTTTGAGACCCCATTGAGACAATAAGTCACTTTTGGGTTTGGCTATTCTAATATCTGCACGAACTATTTGCTGGCCAATATTTTGATTTCTTTTAAAAGCAAATATTGGGCGTGGAATTGGTGTGTCTAGTTCTTCAAGCAAATGCCAATGTTTTAGCACCAATTGACGTATTTTGTGGGTTTCAGCACAAAATGTAGTCACACAAACCAGGTTCTCTAAGTCACGCTTGATTTTAGTTTCAAGAAGGCACTCTCTGGGTGTGTAGCGTGCTCTCTTGAAAGAGTGTTTCAACAGTTTTTTTGGGTACCCCCGCTGTGTTAATTCCTCACAGAAGTTCTGCCCATGTTGGTCGAATTGTGCCAGCTCCGAACAATTCCTCCTGATGCGCAGGAGTTGTCCATACGGCAAGTTAGCCCTCAAGTTTCTGGGATGCGAGCTATTGTAATGGAGTATGGTGTTCTTGTCTGTGGCTTTCTTGAATAAGGAGGACTTCAGGGAGCCTCCAGCATCTGTTATTTCCACATCCAAAAATGTCATTTTCACATTGCTGGAATCAACCGAAAATTTTATGTCCTGGTGTCTCGTATTGAGCCACTGGTGAAAGTCACTCAACTCAGTGCTACTCCCCTGCCACAGGAGCCACACGTCGATGTAACGATACCAGTGCACAATTTGATGTTTGAAAGGGTTATTTTCCTCCACAAATCTTCTCATATTCGGCCATATATAATACGGCCATTTCCGGAGCGTAAGGGCACCCCATCGCGGTGCCCTTGATTTGCAAAAAGAAGTCATCATTGAAACGGAAGTAGTTTCTTTTGAGGGTTATCTCGGCCAACTTCAAGATAAAGGAGGTGGGAATCCTATGAGGTCTTTCTCTTGAATCAAGGTAGAGTTCTAACACCTCTAGTGCCTCGTCCTGCGGTATCTGGGTGTACAGTGACGTGACATCCATCGTAACCATGAGTTGTGATGTATGATCGAACTGGGTCCCTTCTACCTTCACTAGAAAATCAGTTGTGTCCCTTAAAAAAGATCTAACTTTGGCCACAAAAGGTTTTAGCAAGAAATCCACATATTTTGATAGTGGCTCTAGACAAGAATCACAACCCGACACGATTGGTCGTCCCGGGGGATTCGACAAGTTTTTATGAATTTTCGGCAAGAAATATGCCACCGGTGTTCTGGGGCATTTCTTCACCAAGAATTCACTTTCTTTCGGACCAAGAAACCCACTTTCTTTGCCTGTTTGAACTGTCTCCAAAATTAGTGACTGAATTTGTTGTAATGGGTCCTCCTGCAGTTTTCTGTACCACTCTTTGTTGTTCACTTGCGAGAACCCTTCAGTCAGGTATTGTTCTCTCGGCCAGATTACCACCGCACCGATCGGCCTGTTTTATTATTATCGAGGGATCTTCCTTTAGGTTTTTCAAAGCTAGTCGCTGTCCTTTAGAGATATTATGTTTAATACATTTCTGATTGTTCTCTAGTTTGTTAATTGAGGACAACAAAACTTGCTCAAAAGCGTGAACTTGTTTAGGAATATTCTGATTCGGTACAAAGGTGGATTTGTTCCTAAGGCCCGTTGTTTCCATGTTAGTACTTGGAGGCTGATTCGCAAAGAAAGCTTTGAGTCTGATCTTACGGCAAAACTCTATTGCCTCCAATTTGATCTTTGTAAAGTCTGTCTGTCTAGAAGGGACAAATTTAAGTCCTAGATTAAGGACCGTTTCTTCCTCTTTTGTCAATGTCCTGGTAGATAGGTTCACTATGGTGGAGGGACCCTCTACGTTTTGTAGTAATTCCTCCTGGTTCGCATTTCCCATGCTGGTTTGAATCTTACTTTTTGTTGTTGGCCTTTTTCTAAAAAAGGAGTTTGTCTCTTGTTGTTGTTCCCTCTGTTTTCAGACCCTGAGGACTCCGAAGACGAAGTCTCAGAGAAAGTTTTGTATCTATTTCTGGACCTTCCTTGAAAATTTGAAAGTGCTCCTCGAGATTCGGTTTGGGAGTAATAGTCTTCTTTAAGGAAGGGGTAGGCCCTTTCCAATGTGAAGGATTTAGAATCCCTTTCGTACTGAGCTGTTTTGCTGTTGATGGTATTGTCTTTAAAGGTCTGTATTTCTTTATCTAATTTCTCAAGTAGGGCCTTAGAGTCCGGAATCACCTGACTGTCCCTAATGGCCTTAGTAAGTTCTTCGATTTCCTCTAACTCCTTTGCACACAATCGCTGCGCTGTTTCTATGGTGTGGACCATAAGGTCTCTGCTGCATTTGGTGTTTATGCAGCTGAAACCCTTTTTGTAGTCCGCATCGTCAGTGAAAATCACAGGCACATTCTTAACCTGAAGCCCCCAAGGGATGGTGCCACCCCTTAGGTGCTTGAGGAGAAAATGGCCGTGTAATTCAGTGCGAATATGTTTTTTACGAAGTCTCGTTAATTTGTCAGTTTCATTCTGTTGTTGAGCTGAAGAACTTAAGGTAACCTCAGCGAAGGGGGAATTGGCCAACAGATTTTTAATGTGGCTCTCAGAGAAAGATAAAGTGTCCTTCTCGCCCATTCCTTTTGGAGGGACAAGATGTCTCTCCCAGCCGTCAGCTCAAAGAAAGCTTCCACCGTGGAGAAAATCCTGATGCCCTAAGGACTCTCGCGGGTGTGTGCCCGCTCTAAAGTTTTATGAAACAACGGAGTCTGGTCCCGGGACGAGGGGGCAGCTGGACCGATATATCACAAGAAAAAAGAAGTTGCTAGCCCTCTCAATTATTTAGTCTCTAAACATTTTGAGATCACAGACAAAAAATGAATCATTTGTTTGTAAGGGTAAATTTATTTAGCCCTTTTTAAACTTATTTTCAAAGTTGAACTGTTTTGAAGGCGAGAAGAACACTTTACAACAATGTACAAGACACAGTAACACCTATTTACAACTACTATACAAATAACGTCTATACAGTTAAACAAACAATTATACACAAACTTCTTTATCAAAAAGCAAAAATTGGCGAGTATTTCAAAATGCTAATTATTCTTTACAAGAGTATAAACCACTACAAAAAACCACAGACTGAAAGAAATGGCAACAAGAATTGAATTTTTGTTTAGCAATCAATTCAGAGATACTGAATAATCTCTTCAGGGACAGATAGTTTATAGTTGCCGCTTGCCGACGCGTTTCGAATCTGTAAAGAATCGCAGATTCTCGTCAGGGCTCTGTCATTGTGGTTGATCTATGTGAATAAAGGAAGTTTGTTTTAGAAAAAAGTAAAATGAGACTTGTTGACCCCCTACGGTCGCTAAGGGCTACCGGACTCATTACCTTCGCGAAAAGGCGGTATGGTCTCGATGGTCCAATTGCTCATGCAGGTCTGTGCGCTGCAGATGTTCAATGTGGCAGAAGATGAGTTCTGCAAGAGATTAATTCATATGCTTACTAAACCACCCGGGGCAGCACAGTGTGACTGACTCCAGACTGGAAAGGCACAGGGTTTTCTTACCTTAGTCAAATCAAGTACGCCTCCTTTGTTCTTGATGCGTGACCTGTGCTGTGTCATGCGTGTATTGACTTGTTGATTGGTCTTGCCTATGTAGATTTGAGGTCAATACACGCATGACACAGCACAGGTCACGCATCAAGAACAAAGTTCTTACTGCGCCCTTAGCCCAACACTTCGCAGATAAACAACACGGTGAGAACGAGTTTACATGGACCGTACTATTCAGCATAAACCAGCCTAAAACAGGTACCAACATTGAACAAATCCTATTGAAAAAGGAGGCGTACTTGATACTCAAGTTTAACAGTACTCAAACTGGGTTGAATTCACTCTCCGAAATTTCACGGCTGTGAAATCCCATTTAACTAATACTGAAAAACTACAATACCCACAATGCAGAGTGCATGGTTTACTATGATGTAGGAGCTCTAGCCGGCCACACGGCTGCCTGAGTGTTCGCATTTGCTGGTCAGATATCACAAGAGCGAGGTGAGTGTCAGTGAGGCTCTGTAAGCACTAGGGCAAACGTAACAGCTTTATGCTGATAACTAAGGAAATCTCTCCCTTTCATTTCAGCGTGATTCATACACACGCCGTTGTGAATACTGCGGAGGATTCTAAACTTGGCCCCCGCCATTGACTAAAACCTCAAACAGAGAACGAAAAGGAGAAACGGCATGACGACCGGCGTTCTCCGCTCTACCTTCAAACAATAGGTATGTTTTTCAACACTCCCTCGCATAACTCTTTTGTCCAGGGTGTCAAAATAGATTCTAACACTGAGCACAACGTTTGTGTCTCATAGGTATCATCGTAAATGCATTGACCATTGAAAGGAATTAGACAGAGCCTTACCGTCATACCTGACTAAGGTAAGAAAACCCTGTGCCTTTCCAGTCTGGAGTCAGTCACACTGTGCTGCCCCGGGTGGTTTAGTAAGCATATGAATTAATCTCTTGCAGAACTCATCTTCTGCCACATTGAACATCTGCAGCGCACAGACCTGCATGAGCAATTGGACCATCGAGATCATACCGCCTTTTCGCGAAGGTAATGAGTCCGGTAGCCCTTAGCGACCATAGGGGGTCAACAAGTCTCATTTTACTTTTTTCTAAAACAAACTTCCTTTATTCACATAGATCAACCACAATGACAGAGCCCTGAGGAGAATCTGCGATTCTTTACAGATTCGAAACGCGTCGGCAAGCGGCAACTATAAACTATCTGTCCCTGAAGAGATTATTCAGTATCTCTGAATTGATTGCTAAACAAAAATTCAATTCTTGTTGCCATTTCTTTCAGTCTGTGGTTTTTTGTAGTGGTTTATACTCTTGTAAAGAATAATTAACATTTTGAAATACTCGCCAATTTTTGCTTTTTGATAAAGAAGTTTGTGTATAATTGTTTGTTTAACTGTATAGACGTTATTTGTATAGTAGTTGTAAATAGGTGTTACTGTGTCTTGTACATTGTTGTAAAGTGTTCTTCTCGCCTTCAAAACAGTTCAACTTTGAAAATAAGTTTAAAAAGGGCTAAATAAATTTACCCTTACAAACAAATGATTCATTTTTTGTCTGTGGTCTCAAAATGTTTAGAGACTAAATAATTGAGAGGGCTAGCAACTTCTTTTTTCTTGTGATATATCGGTCCAGCTGCCCCCTCGTCCCGGGACCAGACTCCGTTGTTTCATAAAGCCTTGGAAACTCCAGCACGCAAAGCGGTTGACATTGCGCGTTCTCTACGGAGGCAAACAGATCTAACCCAGGCTCTCCCCACTGCTGAAAGAGTCCTTGTGCCACCTCTGGATGCAGATGTCACTTGTGATCCGCTAGGCACCTTCAGATGAGTTAATCCGCTCTGGCGTTCAAAGAACTGGCCAGATGCTAAACCACCAGGGTAATGCCCTGCTATTCCAGCCAAATCCAGAGGCGCAAAGCCTCTTGACACAGGGTCCATGACCCCACTCGGCCTTGCTTGTTGCAGTATCACTTGACGGTCATGTTGTCCGTGAACACCTGAACTAGCCTCCCCTTGATGGACGGCAAGAAGGCTTTTGTAGTTCCAACCAGATCGCCCGAAGCTCCAACAGGTTTATATGGAGCCGGGCCTCCACCGAAGACCAGAGTCCTCTGATCTCCACCTCTCTCAGATGGCTGCCCCATCCCAGAAGCGAGAGGGGTCTGCCCCTGACCCAATGCGGATTGATAGCCACCACTGCAGGTCTTTCGCAGTACCCTCCGAGATCTGGACCACGGTGGTGAGATTTCCCAGTTGCTGCGCCAATTGGAACTTCAGGTCCCATTGCAGAGCCCGTACGTGCCATCTGGCATAGTCAACAAGAAGGATGCAAGAGGCCAAGAGGCCCAGTAGCCTCAGAGTCATTCTCACAGAAATCCAGGATAGAGGCTGAGATATCTATATCATAGCTCGAATATTCCTGCTTGGGAGGATAAGCTCAAAACTGCACCATGTCCAGAACTGCTCCAATGAAGGGGAGCGTCTGAGAGGGAGTCAGGTGCGATTTTGGCATGTTGATAGTGAACCCCAGTGGATGTAAGAGGTTCACCGTAGTCTAGGGATGGGAGACGTTGCGAACCCCTGTCCTCCGCAGATGAGCTGCCACCACCTCCTTGAGGCCAAAGGGAACCTCAGCAAACTGAAAGTGCTCTTGACCCACTGTAAACCGCAGATAGCGATGATGGGCCAGGAGGCAGGGAATGTGGAAAGAGGCATCCTGCAAGTCCAACGCTACCATCCAGTCTCCTGGGTCTAGGGTAGACAGTACCTGAGCCAGAGTGAGCATCTTGAATTTCTCCTTCTTGAGGAAGTATTTGAGGGCTCTGAGGTAAAGGAGAGGACGGAGGCCTCCATCATCCTTTGGAAACAGGAAATAGCGGGAATAGCTACCTCAGTCTATTTCTGACCCGGGAACCTTCTCTATAGCTCTCTTGGCCAAGAGAGTCTTGACTTGCTTGAAGAGTAGCGCAAGATGATCCTCCACCAGCCAATTGTGAGTTGGAGGCATAGAGTGAGGGGTAGTCTCAAAGGGGAGGGAGTATCCCCTTCGGACTAGCTGCAACACCCACATGTTCGAGGTGATGATGCGCCAGTGGTGGAGGTGATGGCATATCCAGCCACCCACTGGACGCTTGTGACCCTGAAGGACCAGAGTAGGAAGGTTTTGTGGTGGAGAAGCGGATGGTGGTTTGGCTCAACTCCTGGCTTCCCAACCCTCGAAGACGGGATGAACCGCAGCCACAACCTGAAGAGGTTGCTGAACTTGTGGAACCCACTGGCTGGAATAGGGTTGGCACGGTTGGAAGCCCCTTCCAAAGGCACGAAAGGAGCGAAAAGCAGATGCAGGCCGGGTTGTAGTACTGAGGCCCAAGGATTTGGCCGTAGCCACCGAATCCGTGAAGTGCTTAACGCTGCATCAGCCTCGTCTTCGAAAAGACGTGAGCCATCAAAAGGCATGTTCATGAGGTTTGTAAAACCAAAGGGGACCTGGTTTTGCTTTGTTCGCCCTAAGTTGGCAGGGTATGCCCAGACGTGGGTCCCTTGCTCACTTTGCCACTGGATTCAAGCTAGCCTGGCTGATGACGGCTGATTAGCCAGAAACCGGTCCCAGGATGCTTGTTTCCGATCCAGGGAAGACATGGCTTGGTAGTTCGTGCTGGACTGTTCCCATGAGGCACAGGGTCAGACTGATTTGCATATGGCAATGTCTGAACTGGGGTGGCGGAGTGAGCTAAAGAATGATGATGGATTAAACCCAGATCAGTGGACTGGGGGTGAGTGCTTGCAATGTTCAACACTCTGCCATCATCCCCTTTGGTTTTGCTTTGTTCGGCCTAAGTTGGCAGGGTATGCCCAGACGTGGGTCCCTTGCTCACTTTGCAACTGGATTCAAGCTAACGTGGCTGATGACGGCTGATTAGCCAGAGACCGGTCCCAGGGTGCTTGCTTCGGTCCAGAGAAGACATGGCTTGGCAGTTCGGCTGGACTGTTCCCATGAGGCACAGGGTCAGACTGATTTGAATATGGCAATGTCTGAACTGGGGTGGCGGAGTGAGCTAAAGAATGATGCTGGATTAAACCCAAATCAGTTGACTGGGGCGAGTGCTTGCAATGTTTAACACTCTGTCCATCATCCCCTTTGGTTTTGCTATATCCATGAGGTTTCCCCGGACATCCCCCGAAAAGCCAGACGTCTCCAGCAAGGCGTGGTGCCTGATGGCCACTGTCGAAGAAATCGCTCTGCCCAGCGAGTCAGTTGTCTCCAAGCCACAGCGAATGGCGAACTTCGCTGCATCTCTCCCGTCTGATATTGCTTCAGAGAGCAGGATCCAGTCCTCCTACGAGACCCTAGGCAGCACCTGCGCAACCGTATCCCATATAGAATGGGAATAGCGGCCAAAAGGCATGTGTTATTCACCGACCGCACTGCGAGGCTGGCGGAAGAAAAAAAATCTTCCTAAAGATATCCAGCCATTTGGATTCCCTGTCTGGAGGGGCGGAAGGAACGCGCCACAGGCAGTGGAAGCCTAGACCACCAAGCTTGGGGGTTGTGGTGGGCAGTGAGGAAAACAGAGTTGCCCGATGCAGGGCGATGGCATCGGGCAATTGGTCTATTCACAGGAGCCCTTGTGCTGGGTTTAGACCAGGTGCCCAGAAGAATATCCGTTAAGGCCTCTTTAAAATGCAGCAAGAGCTCCGATGAGGACACATTAAGCTGCAGGGCCTTCGTCAAGACATTCGTCTTGACTGCCAGTGTAGGAAGATGCAGGTCCAGGACCTCAGCAGTCCTATGCACCACCATAGCAAACAACGCCCCCTCCTCAGTAGCCAGGTACGGGAAGACACCATGCCAGAATCGGGGGAGGTGTCCAGGCTACTGGCTTCACACAGTTCATTTTTTTTGTTTAAATTTGTTTATTGGGTTTTTGTTTGCATTTTACAACCAACATGACAGTGATTATACGGTATAGTAATGCATGACCATAGGTGCATAGTCCCACAAAAAACGCTTAGTAGTCTTTCCCGTTCAGTAACCCAGTGTCCTTCGACCACACCTAACTGTGTGATCCAGTAGCGTTTACCTCATGGTCCCCTGCAGGGTCGGTTGTTCACCCCTGAGAAGAGCAAAGACTGTCCGTGGTGAGCGGTCTACTATTCTCGGCAAGGTAGTGACCTCATGGTACGTTAACTGTTATTTGGTCGTCGCAAATTGTGACGTCGTCATCTATAGGTCTACCCAATGAACCATCGGTAGGGGGAGGGGGGGGGGGGGAGGGACAGTACCCTCTCCAATCTAAACTTTCTAACTCTTTCAAAACTTTCGGTAGGGGGAGGGCCGCTTCGCCAGGGTGCAGTGTCGGCGCTCCTGAGGTACAGGGTACAACAGTGTGTGGGGAGTTAATGGCGCGCGTCAAGTCGCAAGGGTTGCGGGCGCGGCTTCTTGCGATGTTCGGGTAGTGTTTTTGGCAGGGTCATTGAGGTGTGGGGTCTGGTGTGGCTATTCGTGTCTGGGATTGCGAGGCCGTAGGTAACTCTTGGGGGCGTGTTGCCTGTGTAAATTTGTACATTTGTACATTAACTGGACCCAGTCTAAGGATATGGGGTGTTTGCGGTGACTCCTCACTTCCTCCTCCCGGAGTATCTCCTCCTCCGCCTTGCCCCACTTATGGATCACGCCTATCCACGCCGCTTCCGGTGGTCCCGTTGGGGACCTCCAATGCATAGCTATTCCCCGTTTTGCCAAAAGAATGGCTAGTGAGAGGAAACAATACTGTGCTTTCTCGGTTTTCCGCCGGCTGAAGATCCAGAGCGCGCATACTTCCCATGTGGACATGGTTGTGATGGCAGTAACCTCTTCAAGGGTTCGATGGACAGTGCCCCAGAATCCTTGGAGTGTGGGACAATCCCAGGACATATAGCTGAAATCCGCTCCCGGGGTTTGACATAGGGGGCACTCAAAGTGTGTATCCGGAAAGACGCGCTGCAGTCGGTGTGGTGTGAGGGAGGCTCTATGGAGGACATTGAATTGTATATTATGGAATCTGGCATTTCTGGCTACTTTTTTGGGGTATTCCAGGGCTGTGCTCCATTCTTTATCGTGGACTACTCTGCTGATGTCCGTCTCCCACTTCTGGCGTAAGGGTTGAAGGGATGGGAGGAGTAGTGTACGTACCGCCTTATAAAGCCAAGTTACCAGGTGTCGCCCCAATCCCCTGTGTCAGGATTCCAGTGCCTATGACTGCTATCTAGTAATTGCCTATGATGGAGATCATATTGCTCAATCATCTGATCAAATGTTTTCAGCTGTCCTTCTTCGAATAATGATTCTACCTCCGTGACTGACAATTCTGTCCAGACTCAACGTGTTCCCTGTGTATAATATGTGTCTCCTCGTGGGAAGCCCACCAGTGGTAGCAGGGGTGAGTACGGTGGTTGTGTTTTGGACATGCGGTGGATGTGCATCATGCAGGTGCGGGCAATAGACAGTTGTAGGGGACGAGCCCGTATAGGTTTAGTGCCCGGCAGCAGCATTTGATGGATCGCTGGTTGTAGCAAAGGGCTGTCAGTAGTGATGGTCTCCCCTATGTGACGCCCTGCTTTCCAGAATGACAGCCTTTGGAGCTGGGCCGGCAGGAAGTACGCCTCGAAGGCCGGTGCTCCCAGTCCCCCTTCCGTGGTAGGCAGGTAAAGTGTGGACAATGCTACTTGTCGCCGTCCTCAGCCCCACACCAACTCCGTTAGGACGCTGTTCAATTCTTTAAAGAACGATTGTGGCGGAACCACTGGGAGGTTTACTAAATGATGTAGTAGCTTCACGCAGTTCCTCATACCCGTCATGTCCTGGGGCTGCGGGATTTCTAAGAGATCCTGCTCCCCCTCCCAATCCTCTACTTCCAACACGAAACCTTCAGAAAGGGGCTGGTTAGTCGTATCAAGCCATGTAGCTCCATCGGCGCTAGAAACCTCAGAGTCGGACAAAGCCCCAGGGAAGGTCACTGTGGAGGTGAACCGGCGCCTGTCCAGACTAGGGAACGGGTCCAACAGGAGGCCGTGGCCGAAGGTGTGGGGTCCATGTGTTCTCCTTCACCTAGACCTGCGGGGCCCCAAGGCGTTCCGGCAGGGTGAGACCGCCCAAACACAGCACACATGGTGTTATAAAATTCCTTAAGTTGTGTGGGGTCACTCCCGCCCCGGGAAAGGGAGGGAGACGTGGAGTCGACCCAGGTGTCTGCTCCGCGGAACGGGGCCTAGAACGCCAAAGCTCCTCCATCTCACCGCTTGGCAGACAGGGTGAAGGCGAAGCACGCTTCGACTTCGAGCTTCTTGTGATGCCTCTTACCTGATGACTTCAGCAAAGAGGACTTCGAGACCCCGGAACGATGCTGGGAACTTCCTCTAGACCGAGTCCGGGACCAAGATCGATGAGGCGACCTCCGTGGTGCGTTCCAGGCCGCAAGCAGCTTCAGGGACCGCTCCCTCAAAGCCTTCGGCGCCATGACCTGACAATCGGAGCAGCACTTTGTGTCGTGGCCGCATTTCAGGCACCAGAGACACACGAGAGGGGTGTCCATTACAGACATGGTGAAGTGACAGTTGCCGCACGGCTTGAACCCCAAAATCTTCCTACTGGACATTCCTAATACACCAAAAGAAGTCAACAAAAGGTAAAAAAAACTCTAAAATTGACAGCTCTCGTCAAAGGATCGGCACTGGCTGGCGCGAAAGAAAAAAACCGACATCAGCGCACTAGAGTGGCAGTTATACTGTTGACGCAGACATCATGACGGTGACCACCACAAAGTCACGTGGAGTCAACTGATGCCACCTACCAGCACGCAGGGGTACTGCTATCAAAAATCTTATGGATCCAGCCTGACACCTGGAAGTTCAAAGGTAAGAATCTGTGGTTAGATGTCTCTATCCGATCATAATTAATTTGTTTGTTTATGGCCATTCTATGACAAAGGCAAAAATGAATTGCAGCAAGTCTAGCAATTTTAAAGTTCTCATCCTAAGAACCCTATGGCTGAGGAAGAAAGGGGAGCAGAGTAAACACACTTGTAACCTAACAATTTCCCTTTCCTTACATGTTCTCTTCGAAATCTGACTTACAAGGAGATTAATTCTGCAATAAAGAAAATACACAATGAGCTAGACACCACTCAAAGGCGAGGGTGCAATCTCTTTTTATATCTCAGCTCCCCTTGTCTATTATGAGTCCCACTGCATAGCAGGATCTCAGACCACTCTGACAGGATGCAAGGCTCGCCAAATTACAGGGACTGTTATCACTTTGAGATGCTGAGGACCTAAAAGACGCTATATTTTACATGGTTTAGGGAGAAAACAATAAATTGTGGTACTGTTTTAAGTTAAGTAACTTTGCATATCAAAAGGTACTTCACATTTTAGAAAGCAATGACAGAGTTATGGAGTGGTTACTGTTTGACTTGGCTTTTTCTGATGGTTTCCCCTCCTGGTTTATCAACCTGTTTTGTTGACTTTTAGGACTCTGCACACTTTACCACTATTAAAAACATGGCAGAATTGGCTTGCACCCAACTGGCATATTTAATTTATTTGTAAGAACCTAGTAAAGAGTACTGAATCTGCCCATGGCCTGTAAATTAAATGCTACTGTTGGGCCTGCAACACTGATTGTGCCACCCACTTAGGTAGCCCTTGAAAACATGTCCCAGGCCGGCCATTGCTGCCTGTGTGTGCAGTTATTTACTGCCATTTCGACCCGGCAAAATAAACCTTTTGCCAGGTTTAAACCTTTCTTTTTAATACATATAGGTCAACCCCAGGGTAGACGCTGGACAGCCCAGAGGGTAGAATGCAGTGTTTTTAAATAGTAGGACATGTATTTCTAACCTTTAACTTCGTTTTTCACTACTGCAAGTTGTATTTTTCCCACAGGATAACATTGAAGTTACCTAATTACAATGAATAAGTGATCATTTACAAATGGGAGAAGGTATTTAGGCCATGTTTCGGTGTGTTTTGAATTGTAATTAAAAATCCTCTCTCAAGGTGAAGGTGGATTTTAACTTACAATTTTGAAAATCGCACTTCTTAGAAGTTGGCCTTTTCCTGCCTTAGTCATTTAGTGCCTGTAGCCTGTCTCTGGGTCACTTGACTGGGTTTAGGGGACAGTTAGGTTTTGTGCAATCCTCCTAGGCGGCCACACACCATTGAGAGCTTAGGTGTGTCTCGATAAGCCATCACCAGCAGGACAGGCTGGCTGGGCAAAGACCTACTTGTACTTGAATACCCTGCAAAGTGGTTCCACCCCAGGTCTGGACCTTTGGAAGTGGGCCTTAAGGTGCTCTGCCAGCTCATCTGTGGATCCAGCAAAACCAACATGGCTCCTCTGCTGTGTGGCGCAATCCAGAGCAAAACCGGCGCATTGCCTCTGCTGCAAGAATTTTCCCAGCTCAAGGACTTCGCATCGACTTCACACCCTGCATTGGAACTGCCGTTGAGTAAAGGTTCAACAATGCAGGCATTCGCATAGCAGCTCTTTCTTCACGGCAGCCCTGACGACAATGCAGGTTCTTGGATCGCAGCCCTTCAGAACTGAAACATCAACAATGCAGGACTTTGCATCGCAGCGCCTCGGAACCGAGCCATCACCACAGCAGAACGATGCATCCTCAACGAGTGGCCTCTTAATGCTCTGCAACCAGGATTTAAGGTACTCTTGTTCAGTGGGTTTAACTGGGACCCTGTTTCCATCCTGCACTGCACGGCAGTCGGCCTGAACTGGTGACTTTGTCCCGGTCTGGCACAACCCAATATCCACAGTTGGTGCTTTGTGCGTTTTAGCGCTACATTTGCTGACATCTTTAAAACAGCCTAGCTCCGGTTCTATGGATTGGATTTTTGTTGTTTTGGCCTTGTTTTATTTATGAAAATGTACTCTATTTTTCTAAATTAGTGAGGGATTCTCCTTGCATTGTGTTTTTCACTTCATTACTCTTTGAAGTGCTGCATAAATATTTTAAACAATGCCTCTAAGTTGAGCCGGACTGCTCTGTGCCAAGCTACAAGAAGGTTGAGCACAGATTAGTTTGGGGTTTGCTTGTGCATCACTCGGACAAAAACTGTGGTTGCTGTTTGAGTAAGTGTTTCACCCCCCTCAACCAGTAACCCAATTTCTCACAATTAACATTTCTTGGACCAAGCTACTTGACAGGGAAAAGGTACATTGAGACAGTACTAAAGCCATGTGTGGAACTTCTACAATATCCTTTGTCACATGAAATCACTGAATCTACAATTCAATCATCCTATGAGATACATGAGCCACAAGACCTGGGGTAAATGTTTTAACTCTTTATGAAGCTGAATTCCTTTAAGGGGACATGTATTAGACTACCTCTCACCAAACAATAAGATCAAACATACTAGGGATTCCATTTAAAGGATAGGACTCTTCAACAAAAAACCTGAGAACTGTGTACAGAGCTTCATTCGACATTGAAGGAAGACCCCACAAAAGAGGCACTGATGGATTTTACCACTCTCTCCATATCCTGGATTAAAGGTATCCACTATTTATGGGTTACCCTTCTAGGGATCTTTCTTATCCCACTGCAGTAATTGGCACAGAATACAATGAATGAATTGGCCTATCATGATCAGGTGTAGATTATCACCATTTGTTCTGAAATATTTTTGTTCACTTTTGCAAATAAGGACATACTATAATGAACGTAGTAAACAAAATAACACTATAACCAAATAGAATACCTTGAAAAGTTAAAAATATAAGACAAAATGAACTACAGGCTCATAACAAAAGAGCTGAGGAGATATGTTTGTTGACTTGCATGATGTATATAGAGTATGCCATCTCTAGTTGCAGTTCTGAATTAGGAAGAAGTAGTCGGATTAAGAAAAACACAATTAACCTGTGATAAGTGTTGAAATAATTAACTGGCATTTAGCCAATCCATTATACTTTGGAACACAAGTTTCATCAATAAGAAAAAACATCATGCAGGATCTACTTGGGAAGAACAGAATAGCAGTCCCAGCTTTATGAATCAGGTCTTTTCATAAGGTTTAGGGACAAGTGTATATATATCTAGGAGGGTTTAGAAAACGTTTAGTAAACAAGATATTGAAATGAGATTAATTGGAGTCAAAGTAATGTGATGCCTGATAAAAACCATTTCAGAGCCCATCACTGTGCAAATCAAAGGAGGCTGTAAGTGACAAGGGATGAGAACTCCATGTTTAAGAAAGATATCAAATAAATCTGGAAAAAAGAACGGATATATAAAGGCAGATGGTAATGGTGAACCAAAGTTCAATACAGATTTTTGCAGACATTGGTGTGTAAACAAGATATGAGAGAATACCCATGAGTTACCAAGAAGACACAAGATTTCCGACACCTCACTACACCAGCCTGTGCCAACTTCAGAACAGTCCAGAAAGTTTTTTGTAGTTTTTAGTGAGGCCATTGGGAAATAGGTGAAATTTTAGGTTTTTGGTAAGCTGTCCCAAATTTGAAACCATGAATAAACTGATAGAGATACTCAAGTATCTGTTAACAAACCGCAGTGAAGGTTTAACAAACATAGTGGAGGAGAGTGCCAGGGTCAATTTAATTGATTGTTGTCCTCTATAACTTAAATTCTAGTTTCTACTCAGAAAGAAGGAAGGCGGAGTGGTATGAATTAGGAATGCACAGTAACTTCGGCCCCATAAAAAACATTTGGAATTCTTTAACACATGATTTCAGTGATATAAATTGCCTTTATTTTGACGTTTGGGTGTAAAATTTGAGACTTCTCTGGGCTATGTTGGAGGAGGCTGGGTGGATCCACCCGATACATAGCTCTATCTCAAGGGGTCACTGATGCCGAGAGCCCGCCTCATCCTCTTGCAACCTTGGACGTCAGTATTCCATCTCAAATTAAAATCCAGCTTGCCAAATGTATTGATCATGATGAAATTTATACCAAACCTACTAGCTGTGCTAGATCTCTTTGTTCCACTGAGAATTATCCTTTAAGGTAAATGTGGGCAACAAAGAACAACTGCCTGGTACCAGTTCACTCTTCTTTGGAAGATACACCTTTCCTCTGTACCAGGTTCTGCTCTACCATACAAGCCTTAGTGCTCTCCTGTTGCAGCACAGGAAACTCCTTGCTAGATGGTTAACAATATTCCACTCTTACAGCTCGAACGGCATGATCACTGCTGCTTACAGAAAGCTTGGCTGACTTGCCCCCGTCCTAAGTGTCTACAATCAGTGACATCACAACACGTTATCAGTTGAAAATGTAAGAGTCTTGAATGTCAGCTGTGAAAATGTCATCCCCAAAAGGCTAGTGATATCCAGTGGCCGAGAGCAACTCACAATCATTCTACTGGAATTGCTGAGAGTCAAAAAATAGACTGTTCTGAAACAACCTTCTTATTTCAAAGACCCACATTCTGTAAAGGCTTCTCACTGCATTTTAAACCATGTTTCTTCATTTATCAAATATAGGAAGAACTGAACACGGTGCTCTTCCTGCATTTTCGTAAGCCCTTGTCGCTAGATGCACAACTATTTGTCCTAGCAACATTTTAATGTGTGATTACTAGTATTTAGATCCCATTTTTCATGTTTCTAGAGTTCAACCTGTGTCCATCCGGACCTCTTGAAAGAACACGATTATTGCCAGGTTCGTTTGAAGCAGCGTTTACTAAATAAAAACCCAATGCATTTTGGGCTATTTAAAGCCCTTCGTTGGGGGTCACTGTAAATACACAACAAAACTACACCAATCAACATTCATCATCATGTTATACCATCACTCGATTATATGCAAATTATCATCAACCAGTGTGTGCAGCTTCAAAACTTTATAAACAATACAACCCTTTTTCACAACATCATGCCTTGTTTTCTGTTTTCCATATGGCGCAACTTTACCTTCCAGCCAAATCGTATTAAAAATATCAATCTCATTATTCACCCTGTTTTCCTCCAACAATCTTATATCTATACCTCATGCTAAACAGTATGTGAAGCCTTTCCATTTCCCTCCCCTCTATCCCTCTACAATCAGTACTAACGCCCTTCTTACTTCCGCATCAGTGTGCAACATATAACCCAAGGCGCTGTAACCGTCCTCACCAACCCATCTAACTTTTCATTTCAAATTCAAAAACGTTGGTGCAATCACTGCTCCTGTGAAAGTGTTCTTAGATGCAAATCCTTTCTAAGACCAAGACGGTACTTGCAATTCAGTACTTTCAAGTGCATGATAAGGAAAGACATCTTTCATTTCTACTACCAAAATATCTACAATATTGGACTCCTTTACATTTAAATCACTATTCAACCTGGTCAGTGTTGTAAGTGGATAACTCTCCCGATTGATGCATCAAATGACAAATATAACCTGTTTGCAGATTACTTTGTTAAAACAATTAAGGATTAACTCCAATGTGTTTGAGGAAAACACGATGGCTGGACCACTGCAGGTTATTCAATCAGAATTGGAGTCCATACAAAGTACCTGCCTAGAAGAATTTAAGCCATTGGACTTGAATGGACTGCAAGCCTTTATATCGAAGGTAAAATCTGGAGCCCCTAATGATCCAGCAAGGCTGGACATTTTAAAAAGGACAGGTTCTATTCTTTAAACAACATTTCTCAGTCTGTTGAATATCCTCCATCCCAGCTACGGCGGTGCCACGCGATTGTAAACAAGCTAAAGTTATTACTTTCTTTAAAAAAAAAAAAAAAACACCCTAGACATGCACTGCCTGAAAATTATCAGCCAATCTCCCTTTGGCCATTTCTGACAAAATCTGTAGAGAAACATGTGAATAAACAATTGATGAAGTATTGGAAGAATATCAACTGTTACATACTTCTCTGAATGGCTTTAGGCCTGCTCATTGCACCAAGACAGCGTTTCTCAAGGTGACCAAGGAGCTTCATTAGTTGGTGGATAAGGGGCTTTCATTACCATATCCCATAAGGTGCTCTTAAGCAGACTGAATAAGACCAAGATACAGGGTAAGGTGCTGGCTTGGCTCACTTCCTTTCTTAAGGATTGCTCCTTTCAGGTATCTTTTTCATTTGCTGCCATTAAGCGACAACTGAAGTTTACGGTTCCTCAAGACTTTGCTTTAATCCCCGCACTTTTTAACGTTAACGTAAGGCCACTAGAAGAAATTTCCAATCCTCTGGGAGGACCTTAGTATCATTTGCTGGTGACACCCAGCTGTTTCTATCATTGTCATCCTTAGAGGAGAGGGGGCCTACCATACTTGAAAACCGTATGTCAGAAGCGGCATAACGGCTCCATTCAAACTATTCGAAGTTAAATGTCAATAAAACCGAAATTCTTACATTGGGCAAACACTCTCTGGAATGGGGTCCACATTGATGGCCTAACATGTTGGGTCAGCCTCCTGAGCCAAAATCAGTAGTAAAAAACCTGGAATTCTGAGTGGATAAGCCGACCCTTGAGCCAAAAATCACAGCCCTGACATTTAGTTGTTTTGGTTTAGAAGACCTAAGAAAATCTTAGGTTTCTTCACTGAATCAGTTAACAAGATGATTATACAGGCCTTAACCGCATCGATGCGGCGGCTTTTCCCACTGTGTGCGGCATTTTTTAAATTACCGCGTTACATGACGAGCTCAGCTTGTCATCAGCACACGGCTGGTAAGCCTGGTGACGAGCTGAGCTCGTCATCAGCATCGAACTGGTTAATTATTTCATACTTAGACTACTGCAACATTCTATATCTGGGCTACACTGGGTATGTTAAAAAGAGGTTGCAGATCATTCAGAATGCACCAGCAAGCTGCTATGCCGCCAGATGCCAAGAACTCATTTAGTGATGCAGTAGCTCGGCACTCTATTAGCTCCCCCTGAAGAAGTGTATTCAATTTAAGGCACTATGTGTGGCTCATCGAGTCTTTAGCTAAGTGGGTGTGCCAAGCTTGTTTTCTCTGCTTCAATCTTCCCGCCCTACCAGGTTATGATCAGCAGACCACAATCTGGCAGTGATTCCACGCTCACGGCTGGCCAGACAGGGAGAAAGGGCTTTCTTTCCATGTTTTGGCACCTACTCTTTGGAGTAAGCTACCCAATCATTTAAGGGACATGTCTAATCATTTTAGCTTTAGGAAGCAGCTTAAGACTTGGCGGCTTTAGTTTTAGTAGTAATTTTGGCTATCTTCAGCTTCAGGCTCGAAGGGACACCATTTCTAGGGCAGTCATGCGTGCTATAAATTGATGTAGCATAATATAACATATAAAGTAGTTAATAAGAAAAGTACAACACCACAGATCATGCCATTTTATATATTATTAGAAAAAGGCAAATCTTGAGCTGTGACTCCCCAATAATCAGAAGAAAAGTATAGCTTGCAAATCAAACCGCAGAAATTAAAATGAAATGATCAGAAATAGGTCTAAGGTAACCCATAATGAATTTTTTTAAACAAAAGGACTATCCAACCAAGAGGCAAAAAATGTTAGTGTTCAGGAACTGCAGAAAATGCACCATGAAATGAAATTAAATACTTAATAAGCTGCAGCTCTAGATTATATACAAGGACTGTGGTAGTCTTGTTATGTTCAAAGAACAACTTTCTTCTCATTTATCATGAATCCCCAAAAGTCATATATGGCATGCTATTTACCATTCTTATTCTAACAAACCTGTCAGTGTGACACCTATTGGTAAACTCTAAACAAACACTTTGATCTTCCTAAGTTTCTGTACCAACTTTCAAATGCCATATGTTTTGTACAACTGTTGGTAATCAGGGGCAAGTGAAAGATCATTTCAAGCCATACATCTGGATGGTAGGGGAAATGGAGGAATACTGGAGCCAAACATAAAAGATACACTATTTTTACAAAGCAGGCAGCAGTCTAGATATTTCTTGTAACGGAACCATAAATCTGCATTTCTTATCTATTCTTTTATTAGAGATTTCAACCTGGCAGACGGGGTGCATTCAAAGTGCAGGAAATGAGGGGATTCCCACTTTCAAAGCAAGGTCTATTACTTTCCATTACCTAATTGAATGAAAGTGGTGGTATATAATAACACATCCAATTGAATAGCAAAGAATAATAGTCTCAAATGTACTTCAAGTAAGCTATCTACTAATGAAATGTTGAAAACCGGTTATTAAACACATTCACAAGTATTATGAAATTAACAAAATATTTGGCAAAATGTTCAAATGAATTTAATGTCAGAGTATGGTTTAGCAAAATAAATAATATAGAGGAAGATACATACCCTCTCTCAAAGGTGAATTCGTCTTTCAGGGAATTGGCGGACGACTCACCAATAAATACGGAAGGGATTTCAATCTTCTTCATTAATTCAACTGCCAAGAATGAGAGATTTGAAAATATAAAGAAAATGACAATCAGTAGATAAATAATTTGTTCTTTATTAAAATATTATATTTTGACTCCACTAATTTTTATAACCGCTAATTACCTTAATCAAAGTAGGGAGAAATTGTTCATTTCGGTTATTTTAAACAAAGTTTTTTAGATTTGGTTGCAAACAGATTTCACCGTCTGTTGGCCTGATCTATTGTTACAAATATGCATAAGGTGAGCTTTGTGTGAGCCCCTTGCTCGTGATTTCAAGCTAAGCAAATCAAAGTAGAATTTCATGCTGATTCAGATTGATTAAAAGATGTGCAAGTGAGTGGTGCAAGGAAGGACAAGCCCTGGCAAAGCCAATAGGTTTTGGCAATGCCCGAGCTATGGGCTGAGTCAATGTGAATGCCTTTTAGCCATGTTGTCCAGCAGCACATAAGCAGTTCAGCATAGCTAAAAGTTACTGAAAACCCAGAATGGCAGGATGTTGGACCAATGCAGTCTCTCTCCGATTGCCCCCATGTTGAGGTTACTGTCCTGCCCCTCCTAACACAAAAATGTGCTATGAAATGGCCTGCGCTGGCTGCGCATCATAGCACTTATTTCAGTAAATTTCAGGAGAGCTGAACAGCAGTCTGTGCTGCTAGACAACATGGCTAAAAGACATTCACATTAACAAGGCCAATAGCTCGGGCGCTGTAATATCTATTGACTTTGCTAACACTTGTTTGGTGTTGACAGGGTCTTGATGAACAAATGTGTTAAGGATAGTGAGAAACAGTTGAAGAGCTTTGAAGTGAAACATGGATGTGGCGTAATTTCCTGGGCTGCCGATTGGGGAACCAAGTTTGAATCTCTGGGTCGGCTGAATAATTTGTGATTCTGGGAAAATCATGTACACTTCCCACTGCCTACGACAATGAATGTTTCATTGTGTAATATAACTGGTGAGCACTGTAAGTGCTCTAATACCATCGGTTGGTGTTAGCACTATGGCAAGATGAAGTACGGAGCAAGCGCTCCAACACCATCAGATCGTGCAAAAAAAACAAAAAGTGAGAGGGAGATAGTGGGGTGGGTGGGGGGGTATGTAACAAGCAGGGAGCAGGAGGGGATGGGGAGCTGGGCAAGCAATGACGGAGAAAACAAAAACTCCTTAATTGAAGCAGAACCAGCAACAAAAATGAATGTGTCACTGTGTAATGTAGCTGGTGAGTATTTAAAGCGACCCAATACCATCTGCTTGTGTTTGCGCTGTGGCAAGACGGTCAACAGAGCAAGCGCTCCAATACCATCAAATCGTGAAAAAAAAAAAAAACAAAATCCAACAAGTGCTCGTCCTATTTTAACAATTTTTAAAGAAATGCATTAATTTATATACATGTGCATGCATTTTAGTGGTGTGTGTACATTGGGAGATGGCCTGAAAACACAACGCAGTGCTTGAAAACAAAGAAAAGATAGCTCTGCAAACTGGGAGCTGTGTAAGGAGACATACACTTGATCCATGAGCTATGGTAGGGCCAAACACAAGAAGAGGGCATGGTGCACGCATGCCATGACAAGTGGCATCAAAGCAAATGAGAGAAATGCTGAATTTTAGCAATGGTAGGAGCAGCGCGGCCTGTAAGACCACAGGCAGAACACAAAATGGTTTTTGTCTAGCCGAGACCTAAGAAAGGAGTCAAACCAATCTTGGCTGATGTCTTTACAAATGCAATGATTTCATCAAACTGTAAAAGGAAGGGGAGCAGGTGAGAAATCAATAGATCAAATTACAGGGTTGGACGAAGAGGAGGGAGAGTGAGGCAAAACCCAAAAAGGTATCAGAGAGATGTTGCATCTGCATCACTGGAAATGGAACTGTCCTAACCCTAACATAAATTGTGATGCATTTCACAAGCTGATCAACTAGAGTCTACATAACTTCCTCAGAGTCAATATCCTACCTTTTTAGGACACCTCGAAAATGGCAGACTACTCCCATATACACAGATTCCTGTAGACCAGAATGGGTCCTATATGAAATGTGTGATAACCTCATGACAACATTTTTAGCTGCCAGGACCTGAAAATCTCCGAATTCTCTTCACTGCCTCTTTCAGGTTTGACAATTGATGCTGCTGGCATTTTATACAAGAGTCCCACACCACACTACAGATAGCCTCTCGGTTATTCTAGGACCGATCACTGATCAGCCCGCCTTCTTGTCGAGCCCTTCCTTACACTCAAACACAATCGCAAAGAACCTTACTTCTATGCACACGGAATTGTACTTATAATGGGGTTTATTTGAATGTAAAGAAATTAATGGAAATTGAAGTTCTAGCTGTTTTTTTGTTTTTGTTTTTGGAAGACCTTTATTGTGCACAATATTGTTATCATACAGTGTACATTTTGTGGCGTTCAAGGGCCAGTCGGGCAATAAATAAGCAAGCAGATCCTTGTCTGGATGACACAGCCATTTAGCCGGTAACCTGGGGGTCCGGCGGCGAAACACATAAACATGCATGTAAAATAATCTGGTATTTAGTTGTATAAATGATAGGTCTACATTTTATCTTTTATTATCAACATGAACAGTGCAGGTTTATTCAAGCATTAGTGCTGTTGTGATCAGCGCTCAAGTCCCCACTGAGGACCTGGGAATCCACTGTGGTTAAGCAATAGTGGGGGAGCGGTCGATAGGCGGTGTATCAGGTGTGTGCATATAATGCTTACGCGGGTGTGGCAAAACGTGTAGTGGTGTAGCTCACTGAGGCATAGAAGCAAACGGTTATGCTCGGCGTAGCTTGTTTGCAGCCGTTATGTGTGGAGGCCCGGATATCCGGTAGTGTGGTGTATATGCATCTCTCCAGTGTTGTGATTAGGAGGTCGCAAAAACGGGGTTGGTGGTAGGTGTACGGCATATCCTGGTCGTGGCCAATGTGGGTGGGGCTTCAGTGCGAGCCCGCATCTTTCTGCAGTCCGTGAGCGCTGTCGCGTCACGGCGGTCGGCAAGCGTCGTGAGTTCAGTAAGGGGATCGTTTCTTGCTAGCTATTTAATGCGTCTGTTGTCTTCGTCTGCAATAATGGAGGGGGCCTGGTCGGGAAACATGACCAGTGAGCTAACTGTTCCCTATGCCTATGCAACGGTGGGAAAAACCAGTGAGTGGGGAGGCAAGTGAGGTCAGGGGGGGGTGGAGATCGGCGTGGGTTCCTGTGGGGGGTCAGCTGGTGCGAGGCGAGGTACAGCAGGGTATTCCGCATTGCAAAAAAGTTGGGGGAGGGGGGGGGGGGTTTGGGAGCGGGGGGTGGCTGTCAGCGTGTGCTTGGGGAGGCCGAGGTGAAGGTAGTGGTAGGTGCGCTAAGCGGAGTAAGCGTCAGGTGTATGCCGGAGAGGTGTAATGATCAGTACCCGCAAGGGCAGGGCTTAAGGCCTATGGAGGCAAGGGAGATGGGGGAAGGAGATACAGAGCTGTGGTCACTGTGGTCGTTGGTTGGCATCGTAGTGGCGATGGGGCCTGTTGCTTTAAGTTATCCCTTGCTCCTGGCAGGTTCGCTGGAATGTCAGGAGGTCATCCCAGAGCTGAGAAATGGGGAATTTTCGAAGTCCTGCGGTTTCCTTCCGGAGGAGTACCGTGCTTTCAGCCCGCGCCCAGTTGGTAAAGGAGGCGTACCAGTGTTGAATGTGTGGGGGGGGGCCGTGGCCTTCCAGTGTTTAGTAAGCAGGCGCTTTGCAGTTATGAGACCAATGTCCCAGAAGCGCGCCTGTACTGTATTGAGTTTTGTGCGCTTGTACAGTCCCAGGATGCACGCCTACCACGTGTGGGGCATCTGTTCGTCAGTGTTGTGTGTGAGTAGCGCGGTGACGTCATCCCAGTATGTTCGTATGTCAGGGCAGTGCCATAGCATGTGCAAGAGTTCTGCCCCGTTTAGGGAGCAGCGTTGACAAGCGGCATTAGTGGTTGCAAAATACCTGTTAATTTTGTCGGGCGTGAGATAAGCTCGGTGTAAAATGTAGAATTGAATAATTTTAAAGCGGGGGTTGCGTGGAATGTTCGTTGGTCCGGCCAAGATCATCTCCCATTCCTTTTCAGTCCAGTCCCGTCCCCTGTCTGCTGTCCATTTTTCCCGCAGCGGCATCGTGGACGGTTGCGAGTGTGTCTGTAGGGCTTGCGCTAGCCAGTGTATGATGTGTGAGCCATTGCCCATAACGTGTAGATATTACATAAAGGTGTGCATCGGTGGTTCCTCTGTCATGTCGCCCCAGGAGGCAGTAAGTGTACGCAAGAGGGACGCATGTAACAGGAACTGGCCAGCTGGAAGGTCCGTGCCAGCCGCTAGATGCGCGAAAGTGAGTAGCTCTCCATCTGCATACAGATCACTCAGCGTGTTCACGCCTGCTTGCGTCCAGGTGGTCAAGCGAGTCTCAGTGAGCGCACCTGCCGGGCCGGGAGTGCCCAGTAGGGGAATATCGGGGCATAAGGTGTCGTTGCCCGGGTGAGTCACAGACATCGCAGAAAGCACTTGCGCACTACTGCGAGGTGCAATTGGGAGGGGCAGGGGGCCCGGGTTAGCGGATGGAACAGCGTGCAAATTTGGGTTTGCGTCCAGGCAGCAGTGTCCGAGGTAGTGTCCTCCAGATGGTTGCCGCTTAGCCACCCCGTCACCCGTTGCAGCTGTGCCGAGAGGTAGTACAACTCTATGTTGGGAACCGCTAGGCCTCCTGAGTCAGTGGGCATGTACAGCTTGGTCAGTGCCACGTGGGGGCGGCCCGCATTCCAGATGAGGCTGCGCAGCAGGACCTCCAGGTCGCGAAATATTTTATTGGGCACATACGTGGGAATATTGGAGAAATAGTACAGCAATCTAGGCAGCACGATCATTTTGGTCAGTGCTATTCGGCTAGGTACATTGAAGGGTAGGGTGTTCCAGAAGCTGATTTGTGCTCGAATTGAGGCGATCGTCCGCAGGAGATTCCCCTCCAGGACGTCTATTGGGTCCAGATAGATCCGTATCCCTAGGTATCGAAATGTGGTGGGGTACCATTGTAATCTCCCTCCGCCCAGGTGGATGTCGCATTCTGGCGTGTCCGGGCTAAAGGGATAAGCCCCCGATTTAGCCCAGTTAACTCGCAGTCCCGACATCTCCTCAAATGTTCGGAAGACGCCAGTTAGGGAGGCGGGGACATCAGTTATGTCTCTAACGTACAGAAATAAATCATCAGCGTAGAGTGACACTGCATGGAGGCTGTCCGCCAGTGGTATCCCCCATTCAGGTCCCTGGGTCCTGAGAATTGTGGCCAGGGTTTCCATGGCCAATGAGAACAGTATGGGTGATAGGGGGCAGCCTTGCCTAGTGCCCCTTCGCACTCTGATAACGTCTGAGAGTAGTGAGCCCGTGCGGACTCGGACCGTTGGTTTGTCATATAGAAGGCCCACCATAGCTTCGTAGCCTCCCCCTAGCTGGTACTTCTCAGTAACCGCTCTCAGGTACGGCCACTCAACCGAGTCAAAGGCCTTTTCCAGGTCTAATATCAGGCATCCTGCTCTCGGCGAATATTGTGAGAGGTGTCGCGTCGGGACAAAGCCGTTCTGGTCCTGGTGTACCAGTCGGGGTATACAAGGGGCAAGTCTACGGGCCAACGTGGAGGCCAGTATTTTGTAGTCCGTGTTTAGTAGCGCTAGGGGGCGGTAAGAGCCCATCCGTGTGCTGTCTTTGTCAGGTTTAAGGATAGAGATCAGAGTGGCCTCATTTAACGTTGGGGGTAAGGCCGCGTCTTCCGCAGCTGTGGCGTACATTTTCAGAAGTTCCGGAACAAGGATATCGGAACTAGCCTTGTAGAATTCGTCTGGGAGCCCGTCTGGGCCCGGGGATTTGCCGTTGGACAAGTTAAATATAGCTTTGCGGATCTCATCTGGTTCGAGCGTGGCTCCCAGTTCGTCCTGCTGCGCAGTGGTGAGCTGTGGCAGCTGTAGAGGGGAAAGGTAGTCAGCAATGTCGGGGCAGGGGCTTGGTAGCCGGGAGCGATATAGTGTTTCATAGTGGGTGGTGAACGCTTCGTGTATATGGCGCTGCGTGTATAGTAAGCCCCTCCCTTCCATGTGTATTGCCGTCACTGGGGTCGAGCGATTCTCTTGCGATATCAGTCAGGCCAGGAGTTTGCCAGGCCTGTCACTCAGGTGGTGCGTTCTCGCCGAGTGCGCAGCGTAGTTGATGTTGCGTAGTCGTTCCAGTAGGCGCGCATGTTCTGCTTGCGCCCCCAGTAACGAGTCAGCATCTCCCCCAATAGCCTCTTCCTCCCTGTCGAGCAAGTCAGATTCTAGTCTAGTCAGGTCGCCCTCCAATTGGTGCCTCATGTGTCCCTGCGTCCTCAAGCAGTGGGCTCAGATCACTACCTTGAAAGCGTCCCATTCTATCTGGGAGGAGGACGCCGTGTCTGTGTTGTCCTCAAAGTATTGAGCAGTGCGTGTGAGGAGGGAGTCACGGAAGGCCGCATCGAGCAGTAGTGTAGGCTGTAGTCGCCAGGTGGGTACAGGGGGGCGCGGGCGTTCCCAAGCTATGGATAGAAGGTGTGGGTTATGTTCTGAGTGCGTGCAGCCCATGTATCGCGCATCTGTTACTAGAGGTAGGAGTTCAGTGGATGCCATGAACCTGTCAAGGCGGACATGTAGGTCGTGAGCGCCAGAGTAATAGGAGTAGACCCGTGTTCCAGGATTGCACGATCTCCAGACATCATGGAGGTCCCACTGCGCAGCCCACCCAAGCAATGCCTTTGTGGCGCCCCGAGTGGGTGCATTAAGTGAGGGTGGGGAGGAGCGGTCTAGTGTTGTGTCAAGCGTGCAGTTGTAGTCCCCGCCCAGTATCCATGGAGCCGCGTGCCAGGTCGTCATTGTTGTGGAGTGGCGCGTCAGGAAGCCTCCCTGATCTATATTTGGGGAGCATAGGGACACTAGAACCACCTGTTGCCCATCTAGTCTGCCTTGCACGACAACTAATCTGACCTCCTGGTCTATGGCGGTATCAGTGGCTGTCCAGGGGGTTCCAGGACGGACCCATATCAGTGCGCCGCGAGCATATGAGGAGTAGTCTGTGGCATAGAGTTGGCCACGCTATCTGCGGTGTAATGCGTGTACCTCTGTCTTATTTAGGTGTGATTCTTGGAGCAGTGCTATGTTTATCTTGTGCCTTTTGAGGTATGAATAGATCTGGTAGCGCCTAGCCGGTGTGTGCATTCCCCTGACTTTCCAGGTGCATATTCGTATTTCAGCCATATCTACCATTCGTGCAATATCCTCCAGCCCCCCCGCATGTCAAAGCCCCGCTTGTAGTTCCCCACCAAGTCCAGTCTCCCATCCTCAATGCAAAAAGGCTGCCATTCTTCAGCACAATGTGGAATGATCTCCAGTGGTGCAGAGGGGTGAGGAAGAGAGGGAAAACATATAGCCTCAACATGGCAACACAATCGAAAATACCAAAAGGTCGGCTGCACAACATGTCGCCGTCCAAACGCTCGAATGAGCTCGTAAACTACACAGTTCTAGGGGGTATCGTGTGACTTATTCGTGTGAGAGTAGTAATTACAATGTAGTTCGTGGGGAGTGCAGCATCCCTCCCGGGTGGGTAGAGAGGCCGTTGCTGTCTGGCGTGTACCCAGGCCCCGCTGTCAGTATAGCGTCAGTGGCGCCCCCAAGTGTCAGTGGTGGGGGTAGGGCCTCCAGGGGAGATCCCCCTCTTCGAGCGGCCAAGGCAGTGACGGCAAGTATGTGCAACGCTTCAGTCTTGTCGCTTGTTTCTTGCCAGTGGGTGGTTGGGGCGAGTGTATAAAGCAAAAAGTTACTCACAGTGTCTGGTTCGTTCCTGATCCTGGGGAGTCTGCATCTACAGATAGGCGCACAGGTTGCCTATGAGGAGGCGAGTCAGTTAGGCGGCTGCCCAGCTGAGTCCGCGCTGTGTTCCAGAGGCGAGGTGAGTCCCGACCCTGGTCAGCCGAAAAGTTCTGCTGTCTGCGGTGTGACTTCCGGAAGTTCCTCAGAGCGTTGGGTGTCCGGTAGGCCGTAAACCGCTTCATCATCCGTTAGGGATGCGGTCCGGGTGGCGTTCGGGTGTGGCGATTGGGCTGGAGAGCTGCTGAGTTCCGCCACCCTGCGTAGGGCATCTCGTTGTTCCTGTAGTATTTGATCCATGGACGGAGAATGCGTTGCCGCTTCTCGATTCTGTGGGGATGAGGGCGTCCTGCGGCGTCGTCGTCTTCTCGGTCCCAGAGTTCGTTCCGTGGTGGTGGTTCCCCGTGCTTTCCTAGGTGCGTCTGGCATCCCTTCAACGAGCCAAGCCTCCGCTTCCTCTGGGTTGGTGAAGAAGTGAGTCTTGTCTTGTGCAACCACTCTTAGTTTGGCTGGGAAGAGCAGGGAGTACTTGAGATCCGCTTGGCGCAGTCGTCTCTTCACTGCCAGGAAGGAGTGTCTCTGCCTTTGTACTTGCACGGTGTAGTCAGGGAAGAACATCACTGTGGCATTGTCTATGTTGACTTCCCCTAGCTTCCTAGATTTGCGTAGTATCGCATTGCGGTCCCTGTAGTTCAGGACACGGAGGAGAAATGGCCTGGGGTTTGAGCCAGGGGGAAGAGGTCTTGTGGGCACTTGATGGGCCCGTTCCACCACGAAATGGGGTGAGAGCGCGTCTTCTGGCAGCAGGTCACGCAACCAGTCCTCTACGCGGCGGGCAGGGTCTGTCCCTTCCCATTTCTCCGGAATGCCCACTAAGTGGATGTTATTTCTTCGCGCCCGTCCTTCCGCATCCACAGCGCGGTCTTCTAGAAACTCCACTCTGTTTAGGAGGTCTTGTATGTGTTTATCTGCCTGGGTTACCTTCGGCTCGATGGCTGCCACCGCACTCTCCAGCGTCGTGGTGCGTTCTTGGAGTTTCTTGTGGTCGGCTCTAAGGTGGGTCAGGTCTATTGCCACACCATCTATCCTGGTCTCTAGGGAAGTGCGCATCTGTTGGAGGGATTCTTCCATCCTCTCCATGGCCGCCAGCACACTGTCTAGTTTCGATGCCACTTGCTCCGCGTCCATCTTGGGCGCCGCTTTAGTTTGCTTCCCCTTCGTTGACGCGGTCCCTGAGGGGGGGGGTATGCAGTCAACTCCAGGTGTCCCCCGGTCTTAGCGTCTCCGAGTGCAGGTCACTCCTCTCGGGTGTGTGTAGCGGGGACAGCGTGCAGCGGGGGTGATGAAGGGCACCGCCCCCCCCCCGGTATTGCACCTCCGGTTCCAGGTTCCAGGCCCCAGCTCACCTCCGTGTCCGCGGAGCTCTCCAGGCCCGTCTCTGGGCAGAGTCGCGGCCGTCCACGGCTCCTCGCCACCCCCGTCTGCACTCTTGAGGCCTCAGGCACCACTGCTGCAGGTTGGGTAGGTCGCAGAGTTGAGTCCGGCACTGCCATAGTGACTCGCTTTCTAATTTTTAGGGGGTCAATTAGCATGGAATCAACTCCCACAAGGGTTTACGGGGCCCATCCATTTTTTCTCATACCTTGAACGAGGATTAGGACACCTATGTTTTCTCTGGCAGAGCTACTTTAGTCCAGTGAATCTGATAGTCAACAGATCTACATATTGAACCAAAGGAAGGTTAACTTTCTGTATCACCTCACTGAATTGGCTAAAATAGAGCATAAGGCTTTAAGGGTGAAATTACAATTCTGCCTTCACCATGTCGCTGTTTAAGTCACAACATCAGGGCAAGGGAGAAACACTTATCCACAAACTGGATTAAAGTCATCTATAAGTTAACAAGGCCTGTCACGGTCTCTCAGGTACACACTTTTTTGAGAATGCGTCCCTAATTGGACTTCGCTACGACTATGTCAAGAGAGACATTTCATAGCCTTTGCGTTGGACAAGAGAAGCAGAGCAAGCACCTGTAAATATGAAGCAAGCTCTCTCCTCCACCCCTGTGATAGGTCTTCTGGATTAATCCAGACATTCACTCTGCATTGTCATGACAAAGATGGGCCTGACCCTTGGGTATTAGTACCAGATCACAGAATTCAGGAGAAACACACAGCCTACTACTTTTTTTCATTGCCGCAGTTGTGGTGGGTCTCCTGCCACCTTCAGAGGCTGTAGTGGCTGCCACCCATCTTGTGCAAGCCTTGGAAAATATGGTAATTGGCTCTACTTTCATTGTGGCTGTGCCCCATGGTGCAGTCATCCTCCTGCTTAGCATTAAAACTCAATACCTATCCATAGCCAGTTTCTCCCAGTATGAAATTCTATTGTCTGCTTCTCACATTACCCCGGTTCACTGTCTAGTCTGGAAATAGACTTCACAAATGCCTGCAACCAAGATGAGGAGCCCCATGACTGTTTGTAAGTTACAGCTCACCTGTCTAAGGCCAGTATTCTCTGATGCACCAATATCCAATTATGAACACATGTACTTTGTTGATGGTTCAAGTCTTAGAAATAGTTGTGGTACATTAGTGGTCAGTTATGTTGTTTGTCTTACATATGAAGTTGTTGAGGGTAATGGTTTACCTCGAAACGAATATGCTACTTACTAGTATGCATCTGTTCTTGGCATGTAGGGCTGCTGACATTCGTATCTGTGCATAGATCGCCGCCTAGTGTTGGGTCCGGATGATTGCACATTGTTGTCCTGGAAGAGTCTTCGAAGTATCACGAGATAGGTGGCTCCTCCCCTGGACTACAGTGCGCATGGGCATCGACTCCATCCCCAGATTGTTTTTAGCCATTGTGGCCAAGATGGAGTGAAACTCAGTGAATGATGACCATGCTATGAGTATATATGTGAATACTGCAGCTGCTACAGGCGCCGGGGAGGAGGGCGGGCGATATGAATGTCAGCAGCCCTACATGCCAAGAACAGATGCATACTAGTAAGTAGCATATTCGGTTCGAGGCATGTGGGCTGCTGAATTCATATCTGTGCATAGAATACATAGCAGTCCCTCCATTAACGGCGGCCGCCCGTGCCAGCTGCAGCAGTTTGAAAAAGTGTCTTGAGAACAGCCTGCCCTACAGCTGCCTGCTGTTTGGAGTGCACATCAACACAGTAATGCTTAGTAAATGTGTGCATGGTAGACCATGTTGCTGCTCTACATATGTCCTCTAAGGGAATGTTTCCAAGGAAAGCCATAGAGGCCCCCAACTTCCTGGTGGAGTGGGCTCTTGGTGGAATGGTAAGAGTGCGTTTGGCTTTTGCATAGCAGATCTGGATACATTTAACGATCCACCTAGCAATACCAGCCTTGGAAATAGGGTTACCTTTGTGGTGTGGCGCAAAGGCGACAAAGAGTTGTTTAGTCTTTCTAAAATCTTTGGTCCTATCAATGTAATACAATAGGGCCCGCTTAACGTCAAGGGTGTGGAGCATCCGCTCCGCCAGGGACTCAGGATTTTGAAAGAAAACAGGTAATTCGATTGTTTGGTTGATGTGGAACTGAGACACAACCTTGGGCAGGAACTTAGGGTTAGTGCGGAGCACCACCCTGTTGGAATGAATTTGGATAAATGGCTCTTGGATTGTGAGGGCTTGCAATTCACTGACCCTCCGTAGCGATGTAATTGCTACAAGGAAAGCCACTTTCCATGTCAAGAACTGAATCTCGCAGGAATGCAGTGGTTCAAAGGGAGGACCCATCAGTCTGGTAAGAACCACATTGAGGTTCCACTCAGGAGCTGGTGGAGTCCGTGGTGGAATGACTCGTTTGAGGCCTTCCAAAAAAGCTTTGATGGCAGGCACCTTGAAGAGCGAAAGGTGTTGTCTATTTTGGAGATACGCGGCCATTGCAGACAGATGAATGCGAATGGAAGTATAGGCCAGATTACACTTGTACAGATGGAACAGGTAACAGATGATGTCTTGAATGGAAGCATCAAGCGGGTTAATGTTGTGGTTTGCACAATAAATTGCAAACCGCTTCCATTTTGCCGCGTAGCAGGCTCTAGTAGTAGGCTTCCTTGCCTCCCGAATGATGTCCATGCAATTGGGAGGTAAGTTTAGGTAGCCAAACTCTAGGACTTCAGGAGCCAGATCGTCAGGTTGAGCTGTTGCGGATCTGGGTGCTGAATGTCGCCATGGCTCTGCGTCAGAAGGCTGGGTGTGAGACAGCCTCTGATGCGGTACCACGGACAGTTCCAGAAACGTGGTGTACCGCGGTTGACGAGCCCATGTTGGAGCAACCAGGATGAGAGTCATCGAGTGTTGCCTGAGTTTGCGTGCCACCAGCGGTATCAGTGGTGCTGGGGGAAAAGCGTACGCAAATTTGCCTGACCAGTTCATCCATATCTCATTGCCCTGCGACAGTGGGTGTGGGAATCTGGCGGCGAAGCTTTGGCATTTAGCGTTCTCCTGAGTGGCGAACAGGTCGATCTCTGGATGACCCCACCTTTGGAAGTACGGCTGGAGTACTGATGGATGTATCTCCCACTCGTGCATTTGGTGGCTGTGCTATAAAGCCAGCAGACAAGGGGGGTAGCATTGTTATAATGGATACACAGGATTACAATACTCGCATGTATACCATGCTTAATAACAAGGAACACTACTGCCCATCTACAAGAGAAGAACTTAAGTCACTTGCAGATAAGATCACTAGACTACTGCAATGGGCCAAGGAAGATGGTATTATCTGTCAAGACGAACACCTCTTCCTACATAACGAATACCCGACCATACCTGCACTAAACGGCCTGCCAAAAGTGCACAAGAACATATTAGATCCCCCAATGAGACCAATTGTGTCAAGTATCAATTCAGTAACTGAACCCCTAAGCAAGTATATTGATATCTTTCTGCAACCATTAGTTAAAAACCAAAGGGCATACATAAAAGACACCACTTCAATGATCGGAAAGATTGAAGGCCTTCCCTTCAACTCGGATACCCAGTTCTTGGTTTCCCTAGACATAGAGGCCTTGTATACTAACATTCCCCAAGACGACACCATACATATGGTGGCAGATATGTTGCAAACTAATGACCATGATTTAAATCCCCATTCAACATTCATAGTAGAATGTGCAACATTAATATTGAAAAATAATATTTTTCTGTTTGAGAAAACTCTTTTTAAACAAACAAAAGGGACAAGCATGGGGGCCACCTGTGCGCCGAGCCTAGCATGTCTCTACGTATCAAGATTTGAAGATAAGCATATCTTCAACTCAATGGCGCCATTTTTTGAGAATGTGTCACAATGGACACGTTACATTGATGACATCTTTTTTATTTGGACTGGCCTAGAGACAACTTTGATTGAGCTTATAGATTGGCTCAACCTAGGAGATATCAACTTAAGATTCACGCATAGCATCAGTAACCACAAATGTGAGTTTCTTGACATAGTAATTAAACATAGCGAAGGCAAACTCCTGGTTGAATTATACACGAAACCAACAGACAGGAATACAATGTTACACTTCAATAGCCACCACCCGGCCTGTCAAAAAAACAATATACCATATGGACAGTTTCTCAGACTGAGAAGAAACTGCACAAAGAATACTGATTATGATAAACATGCCCAAATCCTTACTGAAAAATTCCTAGAAAGGGGATACCTGAAGAAACTGATACGTCACTCCTACAAAAGGGCTAAATATTACAACAGGGACGAATTTTTTAACAAAAGTGATAAAGTACAGAAAGATAGACCACTGATTTTTGTAACTAACCACAGCAGCATTAACAATAAAATAAAAAACATAATAAACAGAAATTGGAATCTGGTTTCCAACCAAAACGGCACTATTCTTCCCAAACACATGTTCTCCTACAGGAGGAACAAAACAATTAGAAACAGTCTAGTGAAAACATATAGGGAAACCAATCAGGAGCGTCAAATGACCATAGATAAGAACCCTCTTCCCAAAGGAACTTTCCCGTGCAGTGGATGCGGTAACTGTAATGACATCATAAGAGGCACAGAAATAACACTAAACGGCAAGAACCATAGATTTGCTGATTTTCATAACTGCAGGTCAAAAAACCTCATTTACCTAATTCAATGCCCGTGTAATCTAACTTACATAGGGGAAACTTCCAGGGAAATAAGAATCAGATTGAATGAGCATAGGTCTGCTATAAGAACTAAGAAAAGTACTGCACCCCTGGTAGACCATTGGTTAATGGCCAAACACACCAATCAAGACCTCAAGTGGTGTGTCCTGGAATCCATTAAAATGAGTACAAGAGGAGGAGATGTAAATACCAAGCGGAAAAAACGCGAGCAATTTTATATGTCAAAATTCAACACTGTGCGACAAGGACTCAATAGCAAAGAAGACTGGGAGAGGATACTATAAACAACCGTTTAGTAAAAGCCTCATGTAACCCTAACGAGGGAGGAACTTAGGGATGTCTTT
Source organism: Lissotriton vulgaris (assembly GCF_964263255.1). NCBI lineage: Eukaryota > Metazoa > Chordata > Amphibia > Caudata > Salamandridae > Lissotriton > Lissotriton vulgaris. The sequence goes on from NC_141699.1 coordinate 940,269,676, forward strand.
CTTTCATAACAGATCATTAGAGTAGTGAAGATACAGGTTTGATTATCCAATAACCATGAGCCATATCGTTGTAGCCTCAAGATCTGCAATAATTACACTTAAACATGGCCGATGCTGTCCAACCCCGATATAACTGATACCTTTATTATCCACTGCACATTAATACTTCCTATGTAATATTAAAAACGGTCATACATGTACAATTATGCATGTTGACCCACCACTTCTATCACAAAAAGTATTGCGTGTATTACGTCTTACAGGAAATAATAATTGTATAATATGCGCTGTAGAATGAACTGGATCACTCCTTTGTAAATATCTTTAGACCCGCAGTGTAAATATATAAGTATTAATGGATGTAATGTATAAACATTAGTGGAAGCAAGGCATATAGTATGAGTCTGTACATTTAAATATGGCGGACGAATGTCTACGAGATGCCTTACTAGTGATGGGCACAGAAAACTAAAAAAAACACGTGACGCAAGATCTGCAATAATTACACTTAAACATGGCCGATGCATTCCAACCCCGATATAACTGATACCTTTATTATCCATTGCACATTAATACTTCCTATGTAATATTTAAATAAAAGGGTCACAAATGTACAATTATGCGTGTTGACCCACCACTTCTATCACAAAAAGTATTGCGTGTAAAACGTCTTACAGGAAATAATAATTGTATAATATGCGCTGTAGAATGAACTGGATCACTCCTTTGTAAATATCTTTAGACCCGCAGTGTAATTATATAAGTATTAATGGATGCAATGTATAAACATTAGTGGATGCAAGGCATATAGTATGAGTCTGTACATTTAAATATGGCGGACGAATGTCTACGAGATGCCTTACTAGTGACGGGCACAGAAAACTAAATAAACACGTGACGACTCAACCAAGACACAGCTTGGAAAATGTCTCCTCTAAATAATAAACAAAACATATTAGTAAGTAAATGCAATGTGCTATCTAATAACATGCAGCACGCCTTTGGTAATAAGCCTTAGACCCGCAGCCTGTATGTACTAGCAATCTATTGGATACAGAGCACAAACCACTAGTGTATATATTCAAAGATGGCCGACGCATTTCCCTTAGGATTACCTACTCGCGTTTTGCCTACCAAATGTCCACGCTTATCCACACTAAACATCGCGCATTAAAATCGCTTTGAAAGAATAAAACAGAATATATCAGTAATTGAGTCATTAGGGGCCATTAAGGAATATACATAAATACGCTTAAAGTAATAGTTTAAGTCCGGTGCCCTAAAGGATATATCGGAGACCAATATTTTGCACATTTAAAAATGGCCGATGCTTTTTTCGAAGATGGTGTAACAGGATCTATCACCTGTAACCAATTATTCAAAACATCGCGCTCAAACGCCCAATAAAAGGGGACACAAAGTAATGAAAAATACTCCATGAGGAAGCTGTATCCGGAACCAGGTGACAGGGAGGCCGATACCCAGCAGAAAGGTAAGAACTGCCCAGCAACCGCTTGTCTGTATTTCACGATAGAGAGCCCACGAACCACGCACCGATAGGTGTGGGACCTGAGGGCAATTCGCTTCCTTTAGAACAACTTCCCTTTGGAAGCTGTATAGTATATATTACAAAGAAAATAATATCTTAGCACGTCTCTGCATAACTGTAGCCTATACGAATGCAGACACAGTGACACCACCGGGTGACTGGGGAGAACGGTCCCTAATAATCGGAGAACTGTAGGAGGCTTTAATAACAGCCTGTCCCAACCTGAAATAAATTGAAAAAACAGTAATAAAGAAGGACATATGGAGAAATCGTCCAACAGTCCTACCTAAAAGAAAGTATGTTGGATAACCCGGTAATAGGGGTCTATGCCTCAATTAACCAATGCGTTTTTTATTATTTAAAAAAACGACTAAACGGAATTCCGCTAAGATGGGAATTCGAGGATGTCTGCCCATAAGGCAAATGCCCCTATCGTGAGGGAAATCGCACTACTGCCTAAAATGATCTCGTTTTTCTAAAAACTTGATGACATTATTAATGTTGTAAATATGTGTAGAGAGATTAGGAAAACCAGGAACTTATCACTGATTCGCTCTCTTTTTCGTTTAGACAACACAAACCGTTCCATTCCGAAAATCTACAAGGAAAGGAAATAAAAGCGAACTGGTAGAAGGAAATGAAAAAGATATGAACGCCTCTACCCGCATATGATAAGCTGGAACTCTGTCCACACGATACCACAAAAGGTATAATCTGTTGAAACGAATCCTCTGGCCATTAACCAAAAGACTCAGGCTTTTTTTGTTCTAAATTTCAAACTAACCAAAAAAACTATGTATTTCTGTCCTCTTGCAGTTACATGTGGTTAAGCCTAAAAGATAAACGGTGGTCACCCCTGATACAGCACAGACCACACATATGAATTTTTATATCCAGGTAATGAACCCTCTAAGATACTACTAGGCAAGAAGCATAGCAAGCAATAAAAAAGATTGGGTATATTTGAACTGTGTAATTTACCCCCTAGGTGGAATAAGTATTGATAAATTCCTCCAACGAAGATAAGTCCATGAGAGGCAGAGTAATGATAGAAAAAACTGCATCCTCATGATATTGCATATGCTCCGAATCCCTCAAAATTTCTGAGGTAGGTTGTAAAACTCATGGTGATAAAAAGTAGTCACTTGATAGTATATAGTAAGAATGTAACGCACGACAATAATAGTGGACCATGTTGTAACAAAGGATATTCTTAATTTAAGTAAAAAATGAGTCCAAAGTTTAAACATATCTCACTTAATATTTCTGTGACCCTAGGCTAAGTGTGAATGCCTGTAACTAATGTTCAACGAAGTTCTAATTTATAGAGATTCTTAAAAAAAATCGCCATTTAGCCTTTTATTCAACTGGAATAAATGTATACAAAAGAATTTTTGTCTTTCTCCGCATAGAAGTTGGAATGTAGGGATCACCAATGTAGCTATTTATTCACAACTGGAAGAAATGTGTACATAAGAATTTTTGTCTTCCTCTGCATAGAAGTTGGAATGCAGGAATCTACAATGTCTAAAATGAATTTGCATGCTCTCTATATATGACATCGAGTGTTAAGCTAATAGTCAGTGTAAAATAGGCCCCTGTTGATTATGTTTTTGTAATCTTACCTTTTTAGAGATTTTTTAACAAAAAAAACCCGTCCTGAAGAAGGTGTTATCATCGACACAAGACACCGAAACGCCGCGTCGACTCTTGGTTTTTTAAATGTGTACTTGATTGTATAATTTTTTTCTTCTATTGCAAACTGAAATTGTATTGTTTTTAATAAACTGTTGTTTTTATACTGGTGGAGATTATAGTCTCTTAACTAATGTGTGAATTGTAGTTAGGGTTCTTACACTGACTGTTGGCCTCTATTAGAGTTATGGTATGTTGAGTCTATCGATACAATTCTGTCTCTGAAAGCGTAGATAACCCCCAAGCCCTTTGGCTAGGTTACCTTACGCCCTAGGGTATACCCCCACCATCCAGGGACGTTCTGTTTGTTTTTTCACACTGCTTACCCGGTCCCTTATTGGTTCCAAGGGTACCTCCCTCCTTGTGTTGTGTGCTGAGCAGGTCCGCCATCTGATTGTCTTTGCCTGGGAGATGCTCCGCCATGAGGAAGATGTTCCTCTGAATGGCCCACTTCCACATGCTCTGAGCCAGATGAGAAAGCTGCGGAGAGTGTGTGCCTCCCTGCTTCTGAATGTAGTACATCGCTGTCATGTTGTCCGTCCGGATCAACACGACCTTGTTGCATAGATGTACTTTGAAGGCCTTTAGTGCCATGAAGATTGCCATCAGTTCCAGAACATTGATGTGCATCTTCCCCTGTTGCTGCGTCCATAGTCCCTGCACAGTGTATTGGAGTACATGCGCTCCCCATCCCTGGAGAGAAGCGTCCGTTGTCAGGATAATCTGTGGCACAGGCTCCTGAAACGGTCGGCCCTTGCAAAGGTTTCGTGGATTCCACCAATGCAGAGAGTTGTACGCCCGACCGCTCACCAACACTAGGTCTTTCAACTTGTTGTGAGCCTGAGTCCACTGACGTGCCAAGCACTCCTGAAGCGGACGCATATGTAGTCTCGCGTGCGGGACAATGGAGATGCAGGAGGCCATCATGCCTATCAACTGCATGAACACTCTCGCTGGAAGCGAGTGTTGAGGTCTGAATCTTTGGATCAGCGATTGAATGCGGTCGACTCTCACTGAATTTGGCTGTGCTGTGGCCGCCAGAGTGTTTATAGTCGCACCCAGATACTGCCGTATGTGGGCGGGCTGGAGATGGGACTTTGGATAATTCAGGGAGAAACCCAGATCGTGCAGAAGGTGAATGGTGTGGGACACGTGGTCGGCACACTGCTGGCCCGACTTCGCCTGAATGAGCCAGTCGTCCAGATAGGGGTAGACGTGAATGTTTTGACGTCTGAGATGTGCCGCCACCGTCGCCAGGCACTTTGTGAAAACCCTGGGTGCCGTGGTGACCCCAAAAGGCAAAACCTTGAACTGGTAGTGCTGGTCTTGTATGGTGAACCTGAGGTATTTTCTGTGTGAAGGATGTAGTGGAATGTGGAAGTATGCATCCTTCAGGTCCAGAGTTGCCAGGAAGTCCCCCTGTTGAAGCAGTGGGAGAACCTGCTGCAGTGTGAGCATGTGGAAATGCTCTGATAGGATGTAAAAGTTGAGGGGCCTGAGATCCAGGATGGGCCTGAGGGATCAGTCCTTCTTTGGAATAAGAAAGTACAGGGAGTAAACTCCCGTACCTCTTTCTTGCAAGGGCACGAGCTCTATTGCCCCTTTTTGCAGCAGGACTGTGACCTCCTGCTTCAAGAAGTGCAAGTGCTCGCCGGACATAGGACGGTGCCTTGGGGGTATGTTGGGTGGAGTGGATGTGAGCTCCAGACAATAACCGAATTGGACAAGTGTCCTGACCCACCAGTCCGTGGTGATGGACTTCCACACGGGCAGGAACTCCTGGAGTCTCCCCCGGACCGGTGTTGCGTGGTCGGGGGGCAGTGACAAGGCGTCACTGTTTGTTGGCGGTGGAGGGCCTGGAGCTGTTGTTGCCACGTCCTCTGCCCTTGATGTTGTTGGCGCTGTAACCACCTCGACCCTTGTTGGTATAAGAAGTTTGGGTGTTGCTTTTGTAGAACTGCGCTGACTGCGAGAGTTGACCCCTTGAGGTGCCCCTAGTATTGGAGCGACGAAAGGACCCACTCCGAAACTGCTGGGATTGCAAGGCACCCATAGATTTTGCGGTGTCGGTGTCCTTCTTCATCTTCTCAAGGGTGGCATCAACCTCAGGGCCAAACAGGTGATCGGGGTTGACCGTTTGGTTCAAGATGGTAGTTTGAATGTCCGGCTTGAACCCAGATATTCTTAGCCATGCAGGTCTGCGAAGCACGACGCTAGTGTTAATAGCGCGTGCGGCGGTGTCAGCCACGTCTAGTGCGCACTTTATGGAAGCATTGGAGATAAGCTTCCCCTCCTGTATTAACATTTCTGCTGCTTCCTTATATTGATCGATTTACAAAAAGGGGGTGGTGATGAACAGAGTGTCTGAGTTAAACAGACCACTCTTACCCAGTCCAAAGATCAGGGCTTGATCCATCACCGTTATTTATCTCACTGCCCCATCCCAGCTCAGAACCTGGCTATATGCAAATCAGTCTGTCCCTGGCCCAGTGCATCATGGGAACAGGGCAGACTAAACTACCAAGCCAATTCTTCACCAGAAAGGAGACAAGCTACCGGGGACCGGTTTCTGGCATTTCAGCCTTCTTCGGCCCGGCTTGCTTGAATCCTGATGGAGCAGTCAGAAAGGGACTCATGTCTGAGTATACCCTGCCACACCTATAGTGGCCAAAAACGATTTACAAAAAGGGGGTGGTGATGAACAGAGTGTCTGAGTTAAACAGACCACTCTTACCCAGTCCAGAGATCAGGGCTTGATCCATCACCGTTATTTATCTCACTGCCCCATCCCAGCTCAGAACCTGGCTATATGCAAATCAGTCTGTCCCTGGCCCAGTGCATCATGGGAACAGGGCAGACTAAACTACCAAGCCAATTCTTCAACAGAAAGGAGACAAGCTACCGGGGACCGGTTTCTGGCATTTCAGCCTTCTTCGGCCCGGCTTGCTTGAATCCTGATGGAGCAGTGAGAAAGGGACTCATGTCTGAGTATACCCTGCCACACCTATAGTGGCCAAAAACGATTTACAAAAAGGGGGTGGTGATGAACAGAGTGTCTGAGTTAAACAGACCACTCTTACCCAGTCCAAAGATCAGGGCTTGATCCATCACCGTTATTTATCTCACTGCCCCATCCCAGCTCAGAACCTGGCTATATGCAAATCAGTCTGTCCCTGGCCCAGTGCATCATGGGAACAGGGCAGACTAAACTACCAAGCCAATTCTTCACCAGAAAGGAGACAAGCTACCGGGGACCGGTTTCTGGCATTTCAGCCTTCTTCGGCCCGGCTTGCTTGAATCCTGATGGAGCAGTGAGAAAGGGACTCATGTCTGAGTATACCCTGCCACACCTATAGTGGCCAAAAACGATTTACAAAAAGGGGGTGGTGATGAACAGAGTGTCTGAGTTAAACAGACCACTCTTACCCAGTCCAAAGATCAGGACTGGGTGAGAGCTTTCTGCTTAATTCAGAGACTCTGTCCCTCACCACCCCTTTTTGTAAATATTTTTGTCCACCCTAAGCGTGGAAGGGCATTCTCAGATGTGAGACCCTTGCTCATTGCACCATCAGGATTCAAGCAAACAGGGCCGAAGACGGCTGTAATGCCAGAAACCGGTCCCCGGGAGCTTGTTTCCTTCCCAGTGTAAGAATTGGCTTTTGTAGTTTGGTTTGCCCTGTTCCCATCATGCACTGGGACAGGAACAGACTAATTTGCATACAGCCAGGTTCTGAAACTGGGATGGTGCAGTGAGCTAAAAAACGGTGTTGGATTTAGCCCTGATCTCTTGACTGGGTGAGAACTTTCTGCTTAATTCAGAGACTCTGTCCCTCACCACCCCTTTTTGTAAATATCCTTATATTGATCGGGCAAGTGTTGTAAAAGGGTCTCTAGAGTATCATAGTGTGCCCTGTCATAACGCGCTAGTAGCGACTGTGTGTTGGATATGCGCCACATATTGGCTGCCTGCGCTGCCACCCTCTTCCCTGAAGCCTCAAAGACTTTCGACTCCTTGTCTGGGGGAGGAGTATCACCTGTAGTCTGTGAGTTGGCTCTTTGCGGGCATTGGAGACAACTAGGGAATCCAGAGGCAACTGTCCCTTAATATAAGTTGGATCAGTGGGCGCAGCCTTGTACTTCTTGTCGATTCTTGGGTTGATGACCCTCGCCCGGGTGGGCTCTTTGAATACCTCAGCCGCGTGCTTCAAAACACCCTTCAGCATTGGCAGAGTCTTTACAGTCTTTTCAGAGACCGAAAAGGTGTCAAAGAGGAAGTCGACGTCCACTGGGTCAGCATGGAGCTCGACGTTGTGATTGGCTGCTGCCCTCTCAATGAGGGCATTGAAAGCCGCAGAGTCCTCAGTGGGGGAAGTTTTGGCTGAGAAAAGCTGAGGCTCCTGTCCAGAATGCGGGTCCCCAGGATCGCCACCAGCAGACCATGGTTCAGTCACATCCTCTGGGTCAGTGTAGATGAGATAGCTGTACTCATCCTCGCCTTCACCTGCCCCGACATTGGAATGAGTGGGCGAGAGTTCGTGAGCCTGTGGCGAAATGGGCTCCATCAAGGCAGAAGTACCAGCAGAGTCCATTTTCTTTTTAAGTAGAATCTTGTACGACTCCAATTGTGGCTCAGGGGTGATTTTCCTCTTCAGGAGGGAAAGTCTGCCCGTGTTGGCGTCGATAAAAAGCTCCTGACGCTCCTCCTCTGCAAGTGGTCGTTGCCGTGGACCACCAACGACTGTTTCGGCGCCGAAGACACCTTCTCGGGCACGCCGGCCCCCGGTTTAGCCGCGAAAGCCTTCGGCGCCGTCTTAGGTGGCAAGGTGAAAAGGATCGGCGTAGACGCCTTCACCGGTTTCTCCAGAGGCTTGGGCGGCACAGGATCCTTTGGCTCGACTGCTGCGGCCCCTTCCCTGATTCGTTGTAGGGACTCCGTAACCTTCTTAGTGAACGAGGCGGATGGACGCGCCGGTTCGACAGAGTCTTTAGCGGCTGGTTTTGGAGCGGAGACCGACGATGCACCCTTCGGAGTCGACGCACTTGGCGAGGCAGAGAGGGACTTCGGGTCGTCCTGCCGCTTCTTCGGCTGGAGAGTGGACTTCTTGGGGTCGTCGACCGTTTTCTTGCCATCGAGTCGACCCTTGCCGGCGCCGATGCGGCTGCATCGGACCCCTTAACCTTTGGCTTCGATGTAGTAGCCTTCGGGTCGGCCATTTTGGTGTGGCTCTTCGGCTCGACGGCCATTTTTGATTTCTTCGGCGCCGAGGCCTCCCAAGTCTTCGACCCGACCAGCGCGATGCACACTTTCGGTTTTGATATCTCTGGCGTCGAGACCGTAGGTTTCACTTTCGGTTTTTGAGGTACCGGGAGTGATTCGGTATTAATGTCCGTGGCCGGGCCGGAAGGCGGAGCCGTGGAACGTACATTAAGGTCTCGGGTAAGGCCCGAAGGCGATCCCTCGACCTGGGCCTTATGAATTTGGACGGCCCCGGAGTCAGTCTGAGGAAGCTCCTCGTCCGAGCTATCCTCTACAGTGGCAAGGGCCCCGTCGTCTTCCCCTACCTCCTCGACGACTTCATCGAAATCCTCGGCCTCTGCGTCGTAGTGTTCCTCGACCTCCGACGCGGGGTTAGATTCTGTGATCTCCTGGATATCGTCGTCCTCGACATCCCCAGCATCGAAGATGTCCGTAGGCGGGGGTGCAGATTGCTGGGCCTCCAGGCGCGCAGCTCGACAGAGCTTGAGGGTTTTCTTGGACCGGAACCTGGAACAGGCCATACACTTGGCCTCGTCGTGGTCCGGTGACAAGCACTTGTTGCACACCGGGTGTACATCGATATGTGGGTACTTCGAGGCACACACCGGACAACGTTTGAATGGACTTCGTTCCATGATGGATGAAGAGTATGGAGCGTCGACTAGGCCCCTCCGCGCCGAAAGCACGCGGAAGAACAATGTCGGTTCGGAGCCGAGAAGTTACGAACCCGAACGAAAGACAATACCGACGCAAGTCCTAAAGACCTTTTGGTCTCAAGCAAAGTGAAATTAAGAACTATTGATTCCGACAGGAGGGAACCGAACACATCCGAACCCAATGGCGGAAAAAACCAATCTGGGGATGGAGTCAATGCCCATGCGCACTGTAGTCCAGGGGAGGAGCCACCTATCTCGTGATACTTCGAAGACTCTTCCAGGACAACAATGTGCAATCATCCGGACCCAACACTAGGCGGCGATCTATGCACAGATATGAATTCAGCAGCCCACATGCCTCGAACGCATTCTGCTGAAGTTGCTGAATGATATGGTCTTAACCTCCTGGCTGCTAATGACAAGGGTAACTCGTCATGCACTTTTCATTGATTTCAATGTAAATTAGATGAAAAGTAAAATATTGCCTTAGCAGCCAAGAGGTTAACAATGCTTTCCTACTCTGCCCCAAAAATTAACCTATTTAGTAGGTCATGACTTTAGGCTCTGTTATGTGCATTTTCCTCACCTCTACAGCACCCCTATTAAGAATTGAACTAAAGTTAAGGGCTTGCTTGATGTGCTTACGTTATGTTTTAAAATTGTTACTCTTAAACATGTGCCCATCAGTGCTCTCACGATGGCGTGTCTAGGAGTAATGCTTTTGCTGATCAAGCTTACAAAGCCAAATGGTCCCCAAATTTAGCTGTGACTCTGGACATAGCCCAAACTATTGCATCTCTTGTACTCTCAATGATTTGTCGGACTTACGGGATGGTGCACCAGATGCTGAGAAACAGGCAAGGATTAAACAGAATTGTAAATGATAACCCTGTGGAGTGTGGATAGATGGCACCAGGAAAGTGGTTGCCCTGAAATTTCTCCTTCCCAACCTCCCGGAGTTGTACCAAGACATCACCCATGTCAGAAGACGAGGCACAATCTGTGCTGCAAAAACACACTGGTTTGCTCCATTCTTTCTTCATGTTGCCCAATACTATTGCCACTCCTGTGTCACTTGCCAAGCCCACAATATTAGGAAAGGAATTAGAGCCACACCAGCTACCCACCTACTTCATCTGAGCTTTTCATACATCTGCAGATGGATTTTATAAAAATACCTATATGCTGTTCGTTCTCTCATATTCTAATGACTGTTAAGCTTACCTTTATACCAGGCAGACTTCAGAAAAGGCTAATTTGAGATTTCTTACCTAAATTTGGGGTCCAATTTAGTGTCCTCCGTAGTTCAGAAATTATGAATGGCTTGAGGGATCAAGCAACACTTCCTTTATGAATACCTTTTCAAGTCATCTAGGAAGGCTGAGCAATTTATTGGTACATTGAAAAATAAGCTGGTCAATTCAAGCCATTCCTGTTCGGAAAACTAAACATTTGTCCTATGGCTAATTTCACAGGAGGGCGATCGCTGCTACCACCAATTTCTCCACCATTGCTTAAATTGCATTACAATGATGATTTAGGGTCTGATTTAGATCTTGGCGACGGGTTGCTCTATCACAACGGTGACGGATATCCCATCCACCAAATAATAAATCCCATAGGATATAATGGGATTTATATTTTGACGGATGGGATATCCTTCATAGTTGTCACAGAGTAAGCCGTCCACAAGATCTAAATCATGCCCTAAATAACTTATTCACTGTCACCAGAGCTTCTGTTCTCGGGTTGGTCTTGCCCTTCCTGTTCGTCCAATCAAAGGCGGTCAAACTATAGTCTGGCAATTGGATCCGCATATACATTTATCCATGAAAGTCCACCTTCCAGCCCTAGTGGAATGGCCCCTTCCAAGTCCTGCTCCCACTCTATAAAAGTGTGAGTAGTAAGATTTCTGGTAACTGCAGACCGTCAATGTGATGTTGGTTGTGAATAAGTATACAAAATCAGTGCTGCTTACTACAAACCTCATTCTGCAGTGTCTCAGGATCGAAGACTGGATTCAGTGCAACTACTAAGCGGACTACTGATTATGGAGATCCCAGTCCTTCTGCCCCTGTGACTCGAAGCTTCTTCTACATTACCTGTTCCGATTTCACAGAATCATAAAGCCACAACAGCTAAAATAGGAGTTACAGCTGCTGCTCTCCCTTGCAACCTTGCCCACTCTATAATACCAGTACCATGCCCACTGCCAACCTTCAGAAGCAATGGTCATTGTACAGTGAAAATACCCATGTATCTGCATTTCCTGGAGGTGTACAAACCAAATCTTAATTTATTTTTTACTTTGTATTGAGATTTTAACCCTGTAACACAACCAGGCTTGGTACAAAACAGTCAGTGCAATAGAACTGCAAACACAATGATTCCCACAGACATGTTACATAACAACCTGGAACATGAGATATTTCTCCCCCCCAAACACGGAAATTCAACATGTTATGGCCTCGAAGGAGTGTATCTCCGCGACCATGGCCAAGGCGGAAACCGCTTTAGGTGTGTCCCCGAGTGCGCGGCCCACTCATTCCAAATTTTGTAGTGTTTCTGCGGGCATTCCCTGGCCTGGTAGACCGGGCATTTCAGGGACATGCAATAGTCAATACCTCTTGCCCATCTGTCTAGAGAAGGGGCCTCAGCATCCTTCCATGCCTCTGTAATGTTTTGTTTGGCTTTCAGCAGGCCCATTCAAAGTAGCACCATTTTACTTCTGCTGCCCCTAATATTGTTCGCAATGTGCAGTAAAGGCAATTTTTGGTCTCTGGGGACCCTCCAAATCAACACCTTCCCCAAAATTCCCACCACTCCTTCCCAGAAGTGCAATAAGGCCAGGCAGCATCAAAAGGTGTGTAACAGGTCCCCCAGTAGGATCATTGCAGCGCAGACAGCACCTTGAGCTAATCAGCCCCATTCTAAACAGCTGTGTTTTTGCAAGGTGTGTGAGGTGTAATAATTTAGGTTATATAAGATGGAACTGAGAGGCCACTGCAGCTTCCCTGGGAGTAGTCCCGTCATTCCAGTCCTCATCCTCAAGTGGCCCCAGGTCTTCAGCTCAGGCTCACTCACCTTTACCATGAAATCCGGGTGATTCCCAGCAGCGTCTGATACAGGACAGACAGTTGGTCTTCCTTACTGTTGGTAAGTAGGATTTTCACCTCTATGGGTGAGTATTCCAGAATTTGCAAGGCCGGTCAGTAAATATGTCATGAGGGCCTGTGTCTGATTTTACACCTGCAGCTCCTAAAAGGACTTCAGATCATTTGTGGATCACATCTCCCAGGGTTGTTATGCCTTTGATATCTCATTTGGCAAATCCGCGAAGCACTGACACCTGGGGCAGTCTGGTTTCTGTCCACAGTCTTCTCAGCTGCTCTCCAAACGGACACTACTCGAGTAGAAGTGTGCAGTGACTGCTGTACTTTGCCGCTGTACAATAGGTGTGGAGACAGTCCTGGCCCGTGACCCAGCTCTAATCTGTATAAGCCAGATCCCCAAATCCCTCGAACCACAGAGTCAAGCAAAAATAGACAAGCAGCTTTATGATATAACATCAGATCTGGGGTGTCTATGCTGTCCTTGAAGATGAGCCTGCAACATTTCTCAAGGACAATCAGGGGCACTCCCCCACTCCACAGGAGATGTAGTATGAGAGCGTTGGCCCTGGCAAAAAAGCATGTCCCACCAAGAAGGGTTAATTTTGAAGCTGGTATAGGATTCTTGGGCGGGAGGCCATTCTGAAAATGGCCGAATGGCCAAGCAGAGATAGCGGGATGGTAGTTCAAAACTTCACATTCTTGGCCAACCCCACTAGCTAAGATTGAAGATTGGCCTCATATGCTAGGGCTCTGTCCTCTGTGATGCACACTCCCAGATATTTGAACCCCAGTTGGAAGCACCCGCAATTCCGGGGCCCATGATGTGACCAGTAGATGGAAGACATGGCTCTGGTCACACAAAACCCCGAAGTAGGTCCCAAATGTGTTAAGTTATTTGCAGGGTTCCAGGGCCCGATTCAGCTGGATTATCCAAGAATAGAAAGACACCATCTGTAGACAAGGAGATTCTGTTGAGGACTGTCAGGGACCACAGGAAGCTACAATACAGTGCATCCAATCTTACCCAAGCAGCCAAGGGCTCAATCGCCAGGGCAAAGAGCAAGGGGGTAGAGCGGGAAGCCCTGTTGAGCACCTCTCTCTTTGTTAAGCCAATGGGACTCTTGATTGAAGATCAGTGTATAACAATCTGACTTAGTTGACAAATTTAGGCCCTAAGTGAAGACGTATCAGTAGCGCAAACATGTAGTCCCAGTCGAACACCTACTGGAAGCCTACCTTTAGCAAAGCCTGGTGACCCAGTAAATTAGCATTCATCTCAATGGCATTGCTGACCCTCCGATTGTTTTGTCTGGTTGTCTTACTGATGAACGAGATGCTCAATCACTTTGACAGCCTACTGGCCAGCACTTTACCCACACCTTCACCTCTATACTCAGAAATGATATTGGTCTGTACTCCTCACAGCCGGATCCACACAAACCTGCAGCTCTGAGATCCCTGGGCAACCCATCCACCTGCAGGGCCTCCAAAAAGGTTTGCAACAGAAGCTGGCCCAACTGGGGCGAGAGGAGCCTCCAGAATTCCACCAGAGGCAGTTAGGCCCTGGCACTTTACCCAAATGAAGCTGTGTAAGGGCCTCCTCCAATTCCTCAAGCGTGACATCGACCTATAGGAGGTCCCGTTACACTGGGTCCTGTCGTGTCACAGGAAGGTCTGCCGCAAATTGTTGTAGGTCGTACGCAATGTCCCTCCTGGTTAGGGCTATAGAGCTATTGGTAATACACAGCAAAACCTCCTGCAATGACTGCGCTGTCGGTCACATGCAGGCGTTCATCTGTTTCAATACAGTCTTTAGGATCGCCAGCGGGGCAGGGTGTGCACAGCCAGTGCGTTTTGCTTGCCTGGTCACCCTACTGATATATTCGGCTGAGCATCTCAGTCCATGCATCTTGGGCCTTCTGAATGTGTCTGGGTATGTAAGGACTAAACAAAGAAGGTGTACCTTCACAACCACTTAGTTTGAAAAAATTAATTAGAACGGAAATAAACGCAAATCAATCCGTTATTCCTAGCCTTTGACTTTGGCTAATTAGTATTTAATTATTCAACACTTTTATAAAAAGAAGGACATGTAATCAACTCAACAGAGAATACATTATTGGTGATGTCCTACTCAGAATACACAAAGCGACTAAAGAAATCACAAATCAATTATACACATTTACAAAAAAGAATATACACAAAAATCACAAGTCTTAACAACAACATCAACAACTATAACATGTAGTGATCTAATCATCTACCTGGTGAAAACAGTTGGAATATGATGAAATCATTCTTGCATGTTTACACAATTCATGAAAAAGGAAAATGCAACCGTTATAAGTACAATTACAAATTGATGCAAAGATTTCTATCATTCGAGATTCAAGCTATACTTAATAAAGTGGCCGACGCGTTTCAAGTCTCGGTTTTTGGAATTACCGGACTCTCATCAGGGCTGGATGAGTCTTTCGGAAGAAAGCCAACTGTTTACAAGAGAAATAAAGAAACTGATTGGAACTACTCTTCCCAGACAGTCTATAACACAAAGCAGTTATTTAAACTTGAAGGAATGTTTCATACCTGGTCAGTGACCAGCGGGACTTTAGGCGTCTCCTGTTAAGCGTTTATGCAGTGCTCACCTGTAATTAACAAGGTGACAGAGGCTAAGTCGATTTTAGGACAATGTAGAAACCTAACAAGGTTTAGTGAAAAAGCGGGATTTACCTAGTGTAGGATCACACAGGACATACCGTCTCCAATTCTCCGTGCTCTAAGGGACAACGTGGCAAATTTTTGGATCAACTCTAGTGAAAAAATATTGAAAAAACAAAACCTAACGTTAGATTTTGCATGCGACTGCTGATGGGCGCGTGAAGCGCTCGACAGACCAGTACTTACGTGAGTGAAATATGCATTCATGTCACGAGTTAGATGGGTGCGGGACAGCGCCGATATTAGGGTTCTGAAAAAGGAAAAGAATTCCAGTTGGAAGAAAACCGCCAACCGAGTGAAGACTCGTCAGCGTGTCTAATATTTAATGAAAGCGGCAGAGCGCGCTTACCTTCCAATTGTGGTTAAATCTCAAAGATGAATGTCTCCTACTCAGTCAAAGCGAGGACCGACCTCCATGCTACCTTCTTCGTTCCTACTTGGTAACTACAGAGAGGAATCACGTGACGGGGGCGGGGCTTAGCCACCTAGTCATGTAAGTGAATTCTGGGAATTGTGGTCCGTAGGTATTACTAGCTTGATAGATATTGCTGAATTTATCGCTGGTTCGCCAAGTCTTTAACCCATACTGAAAGTGATCAGTGGAAGGGGTCCAAACAGTAGATTATACCCTATTCAGCTCGCTCATGGAATTCAAACCTTTGTTTATGCTGTCGAACTTCATAATTAAATACGCCTCTTTGCGTAGTAAGGCACTGTCCACGCACACAGATCCATGTTTTGAGTCAATTGTAGCCAGAACAGTCCACTTGAACTGATTCTCATTATGGTTTACGCTCAGGAAATGTTCCACCATTGGTGCCGATTGGACCTTTTTCCTGATTCTTGAGCGGTGTTGGGTTATTCTGATGTTAATTTGTTGACTCGTTTTGCCTATGTACACCCTGTCACACGGGCATAGCACTGCATAAACCACATTTTTAGTTTTGCAATTAGTGAAATTGGTATGTTTCCATGAAATTCCATTATGGTTAAAGACCTCCCCCTCCAGTGTTGTAGGGCAAGCAACACAATTCCCACAACGGTGATGACCCACGATGGGTGGCAAGTTCCATTGTGTTGTCAAGTTACTTATGGGTTTTGGGATGTAGCGGTCAGCACGTATCAGTTGCTGCCCAATACTGAGGTTTTTCTTCATGGCGAAGATAGGCTTTGGCATAGGGCAATTAAGGTTCTCCAATAAATGCCAATTCCTAAGGACAATTTGTCGAAACTTGTTAGTGTGAGGACCAAAAGTGGTCACACAGACAAGTTTGTCAAGGTCTGACTTACGCTTTTTCTCTAACAGAGACTCTCTCGGTGTACATCTTGCTCTTTTTGTTGAATGTTTTAGCAGTTTTTTGGGATATCCCCTCCCTTCCATTTCTTTACAGAAAAATTCAGCATGTTTATCAAAGTCCCCCATCTCAGTGCAGTTCCTCCTAATTCGTAGCAGTTGACCGTAGGGCAAGTTTTGTTTTAAGCACTGAGGGTGCGAGCTATTGAAATGCAAAATGGTGTTTCTGTCTGTCTCCTTTTTGTACAGTGATGTGATGAGTTGTTCCTCTTGGCATCTGATAGAAACATCTAAGAATGTCATTTCATGATTACTTGATTGTAATGAAAATTTGATGTCAGTGTGACGTGAATTGACCCAATTGTGAAATTGGTCCAACTCGGTCTGGCTCCCCTGCCACAGGAGCCAGACGTCGTCTATGTACCTCAACCACTGCAGTATCTTGTCAGAAAAAGGATTATTATTGAAAATGAATTTCTCCTCGTATTGGGCCATATAAAGTACAGCCATTTCCGGCGCATAAGGACAGCCCATGGCTGTCCCCTTGACCTGTACAAAAAACTCATTTTCAAACTTGAAATAATTCATACGGAGGGAAATTTCAACCAAAGAGAGTATGAATGATGTGGGCACCCTATGGGGTCTTTCTCTGGAGTCAAGATATACCTCAATCACCTCAAGTGCCTCGTCCTGAGGGATTTGGGTATATAATGACGTGACGTCCATTGTTGCCATTAGCTGTGTCTCATTGTTAAAGTGTATGCCCTCTACCTTCGTGATAAAGTCGGTGGTATCTCTGAGATATGATGTGACATGGCAGAGAAACGGCTTTAGAAAGTAATCAATATATTTAGATATTGGCTCTAGTGCTGAATCACAGCCTGAGACTATAGGCCTACCAGGGGGATCAGCACTGTTTTTATGTATTTTTGGCAAAAAATACAACACCGGTGTCCTCGGATGTTTTTTATTTAAAAATTCAAACTCTTTGGGGCCAAGAAAACCATGTTCAAGAGCTTCTTTAGTCAATTTGTCAATTCTCCCTAAAATCTCATGGACAGGATCTTCCTTAACTGGTCTATACCATTCCAAATTTTTGACATGTGTATTACCAACGGAATGGTACATGGTGCGGGGCCAGATCACTACAGCCCCGCCCTTGTCCGCTTGTTTGATAATGATTGAATTATCCGCTTTGAGATTTTGGATGGCAACTGATTGTCCCTTCGTGATGTTATGTTTGACATAACATTTAGCTTTTTCCAGCTTTGTAACTGATGAGAGGATCGCCTGCTCAAAGGCGTGAATCTGCTTAGGCAAGTTCATAGTTGGAGTAAATTTGGATTTTACTCTTAACCCAGTGATTTCAAGATTTTTAGTCACCTCTGCTCCCGCAAAGTAAGACTTCAATCTAATCTTTCTGCAGAATTCTAGTGCCTCCAACTTCATCTTGGTGAAATCAGTGCGTTTGTTAGGGACGAATTTCAAACCCAAAGTGAGGACACTCTTCTCATCAGTTGACAATTGTTTATCGGAGAGATTGACTATTGTGGATTGTTCTAATTGTTCTAGTTGTTGTACTGCCTGTTTCTTGTTCGCATTCCCCAAGGTTGTTTGAAACGCACTCGGTTTGGTTGACCTCTTTCTAAAAAAGGCTGGTTGGTATTACCTTGTTTATTTTGTTGCCCAGGTCGTAAGTCAGATGAGGAATCAGAGGAGGACGTATCGGAAAAACCAATGAATCGATTCCTTGAACGTCCCTGGAAGGAAGTCAAGGCCCGTCTAGAGTCAGTTGTTGTATAATAGTCCTCCTTGAGGAATGGGTATGTAAGGAGTCACACAGAATCTAGTCTTCTACTATAGCTATATCCCGCTGCTCCACCTCAAGTACGTGGGACTCCAAGTCAGACACAGTTTGTAGTGCCCGCCCCGCTGACCTTTGTTGTAACTAACAATCTCATCCCTCATGGTGACCTTCAAGAACTCCCAACGGACACCTGGGAAGTTCAACGACCAGTGGTTTTCTTTTTCTTTTTTTTTTTTAAATCAGACTCATGTGGCGACAAGCCTCACAGAACTCCTCATTCTGTAGGCACCAGCAACTCATGTGCCACCCCCGCAGCAGGCCAGTCAGTCCCCCAGGCGAGGTCAACCAGCAATGGCCAGTGGTCGAACAACACCCTCCCCAAGATTTAGACAGTTAGCCCTCCGTGCCCCTCCCTGTTTAGGGAGAAGAAAAGATTTGAGGCAGTAGAGTGATCTATGCCTGTTCAAATAGAATGTTTTGCAGAGCTCAACAGAGTGATGCAACCGCCACACATCAATAAGGGACATATTATGCAAGAAGGTGGGGGGTAAGGTCAGGCTAGCCCTTAACGAGGCCGAAGTGGAGGAATGATCTAAACCAGGGTAGCAAATCCCACTGAGATCTCCACCCAGGACCCATGGCGCTGCGGGGAGATCCATAAAAAGGTGACTTAGAGTCCATACAAACCCCGATTTGAGGGGCGGAGGAATACAGACATAAATAAGGGAGTGCAGTGACCCTTGCAAAGGTCCACACACTTCCACGTAACATCCCTGATTCTCATGACATACCCATGACCCCACCAGAGCTGCTTTCTGCCATATAGCGTCCCAGTCACCTTTGTCTACATCCAAACCCAGATCTTGTGACCACTGTGCGATATATCCAACCTTCATTAGAGTGTGGCTACCTCTTCCTAACTCCAGCAATTACAATCTTCTGCACTGTCCGATGAGCTATTCAGCAAGGTTTACCGGGGTGCTACAAACACTGTTCTTAATTACTTAGATATTCTATTTTGTGTTCTATGTGGGGATCTTGCATTGACCAAGGTTTGCAGGCACTGTCTTTTGAAAATGGGGTACTATGATCCTCTATCTCGTCTGATCATTTACTGCTCTGTATCAGCACCTCATGCCTACGTTCTGGTGTGAATAATTAGAAAAATAGCAGTCCAACAATTGGTACATTTTCCAGAGGCATCTATATGTTTCTCTCACACTTCTGAATTTCTTTATCCATTGACAAGCCTAAAAACTGTTGTCTTCCTTCAAGAAGAGAAGATGTTGCATTGTGAGTCACTCCCATTGTACAGGATAACTCAGAACCAGTTTTTGTGATACTTGATCCCTTGGAATATTAGAACTGTAATGCATGTCAGGCCGAATTCTCAATTGTGATTTACCTTTTTTGGGGATTGTAGGTAATTAATATTCCAAACTCTGCACCATCCTGACAATGTTCTCCCATTTTGTGCTACTACCCACCTGACCCCCTAGCTTCAGCTTGTTTATATCTGATTTGTACATGAGACCATACTTACTATCATTAGATCCCATGCTAATTAGGTCATCGGAGTCCACATTGTACACGACAGCTGCCTTGTATCCAGCCTGCTGAGCATTTAACACCTGAAACACATGCAAAAGGATGACCTCTCTGCTGCACAAATTAACAACATGCTCTTGCTTTTCAACCATTTCAATTAGCAATTTAAATATAAACTCTTTGTAAAATAGCTAAGACAAATCAGCAGTTCTATTAGGACTGTCAAAGACAAATGTGTGCAATGTCCCTAAGTTCATCTGTGTAGCACACTCTTCCCTTTGCAAATAATCCAATGTTTATGCTACCTTTAGGAAACAAGTTAAAAATGAAAGAAAATGTAACCAAAAATGATAACTAATTATAGACAACATTGTCGGGCTCAAATTTATTTTAATGCTTTAAATCTTTACTCATTATAAACAGTACCACATACACTCGCCTACATCCAGAGGCCAGTGAGGTACAGAACAGGGTATAGTACAGAGGTATGCAAGGGAGCGCAAGGAAGAGGGGGAAGAGCAAAGAACAGGGGGCGATCTCCAGAACCAAGGAGAAGGGTATGGCGGTAAGACGCAGTTAGGAACTGGGAGGAGGGGGTATAAGCCGCTGCTGCAGCACCTAGCTGGGAAGAAGAGGGGTCTCCCAGGTTTGCATTACAGGGCATCAAGCTCATGCTGGAACTTCTCTGTCTCAGTGGCCGAGAATGGGCTCCGCTTGCTTCAGTGCAGCAGTTTGTTATCAATGACGCAGTAGGTTTTTCTATGCCAATAATGTCCCAGGTTGATGCAGCCAGTCTGCATGCATGGGTGAGAAATGTGTGCCCCACTTGGAGGTGATAACTTGCTTGGTTGCACACTGTGCCTTAGTAATAGCTTTGCTTTAATGGGAGTTGATAGTTTAGTAGATTGGTACATCCCAGCAGGGTGTAGCTGCGAAAGGCTGGTACATGGTTTCAAATATTTAATTACATCCCTCAGGTCCACGTCCCAGTATCGTTTACTTTTGGGCCACTGCCAGAGAAGGTGTGTCAGGGTGCTTGTTAGGCCACAGTCTCACCAGCAGTCCTCTCTGCTGCCAGACCTCCAATTTGCCACCCTCGCAAGGGTATGATACCAATAGTGCGTTCTTTTAAGCAGCGCTTTAGTAACCGCTTCACTGAAGGAAGAGACTTCCAATGTGTGGAGAATATCAGTCCATTCTTTGGGAGTAAAAGTTTGTTCCAAATTAGTCTCCCATCATCATCATCGTGCTGGTGATTTGCTACTGTCAGACGGTTTAAAAAAAAAACATGTATGTGGCCAAGAGCAAACCTTTCTCTCGTCTTCATTACAAGCCACTTTTCAAACTTTGTTAGTAGTCTACTGGCTGCAGCTCGTACCTAGGGTTTGATGATACAGTGCTTAAAAGCTGTGTAGCTTCAAATCTCCTCAGCAGGGAGCCCATAGTTGGTCTGTACTTGCTGAAACTCCATGAGGCCTATGTGGTGAAAAGGTCTTCAATCCTTTTGCAGTGCGCGGCTTGCCAGCAGTGGTAGGTGGAGCCTGTCTTACACAGTAGGAATTCAGGGTTGCCAAGCAGTGAAGAAAAGAGGGAAGACAGGATTGGAGAGGCCCTTGGAGAACTTGATCCTGTGCCATGCCTCTACTGTTGCCCTTACAATGGGTGTGATGTAGACTTCGGGAGCAGTGTCGCTTGAGGAGCCAGGGCACTTTCCATATATGTATCCTGGAAATGCCCTGGTCCATAAAGCACCAATGTTTCTCAGTGAGTGGTCCGTTCAACTCCACCATGTAGCAGAGCTGGGCTGCTTCATAGTAGTGAGTAAGGTGTGGAACACCCAGACCTCCTTACGGCACTGGCAGGTATGACCATTTCCGAACAATACGAGGTTTCTTGACCCCAAGATATATACCCCCATCAAGTGTTGTAGCTTACTGAGCAGGTGCAGGAGAGGATGTAGGGTGAAGTGTTTGCATAACATACAGTATTTTGAGCAGTAGTCTCATTTTCATTGCAGCTATCCTGCCTAGCCACGGGAGGCCACCCCCTTCCATGTTTGTAAATCTACTCGCGCTTGGCTAATAGGTCAGTGTAGTTGGATTCAGCTGTTTTTCTGGGGAGGGGCAGAGCTGGTGGCTGAGGTAGGGCGCCCAATTATTTGCCAACAGGAAAGGGAACTGGTACTTTAGTCAGAGCTTGTCATGGTGTGGTACCATGAGGTTAAGGGCTTGAGATCTACTCAACCTAATATAAAATGGCTGGTGGGGAGGTAGAGGAGAGGGCTGGGTAAGCGCTAACATGACGACATCAGCAAATAATGCCATCTTATGTTTCTGGTTGTTACGAGGGATGCCCTTAATCCAATCAATTTTCTGGCCCTGCTAAGAAAATTGCTCTATACACAGGGAAAACAGGAGATGGGAAGGAGGCAGTCATAACAGGTGCCTACAGATATTGTGACATTAGGCCATTGACTCTCACTCTAGCTACAGGGCCTGAATAACTGCACCACACCCACGTTTGAATGTATGCCAGAGGCCCACTGTGTGGAGGACGTGCCCTAGGTAGGGCCACTGCACTCCGTCAAATACTTTTTCCAGCATCAACAGATATGAGGAGCACAGGTATGCAGGAGCAGGTCGTTTTATCTTCAAGATGGAGTAACTGTTTGGTGCCATTATTGCATCCCCGCTTTGGAATAAAGCATGACTGGTCTGGATCTACAAGGCCTTGCAAATTAGTTGTGGTAGATTTGTGGTGCCAAAGATCCATTGTGCCAGTGACGCTAGTGATAGGGTAGGCCAGGCCTCTTCCTTTGGAGAGCCGGTCAAGTCCAAGACCTACCGGGCTTCAGCCACAGTACGGACGGATCATGTTTCGCTGTCCTACACAAAGGTCAGGTGGAATGTGTTGCCTACTTGTATTTTATACACCAGTGGCAGTCCTAATTTCAAATCTTATCAACTATATATTGGCCTTGGCATCTCCTTTCATGAGCACCACTCCACTTACACAGCAAGAATACATTGGTTTTAGGCAGAGATAAAAACTAAATGAGAATGAAGAAATGCATGCCAAGCTAAAGGTACTGGGCCCCTCACCCTCCACCAACACACCCTTTATCTACAAGCCTATAACGAAGATATCAAGCAATAGGTTTCTGAAACAAATTAGTGAAAATAATCATTGTTTAAGGAAGGATTGGGTAAACATATCAAAGATGCTTAGACCCAAATAATATCTGCATTGATGGTTGCTGTTAACTTACTTTCAACATATACCACGGACTTCATGATAAGCAGAGCGATACACTTTGTACAAAAATCAAGGAGAGCATAGCACTGTCCTCGACATGTGTGAGGTGGACGACATAGTTCCTTTACTTAAACATGTCAAAAACAATTAGTAACTTGTTGCAAAACTAGATTAGAATCAGGTAATGTACTTTGGATTTTTTGTACATGCTGTAGCTCAGAAAATTTAGTAATGTGGAGAGATTCTATTTTTAAATAATTACCTATATATGCCACACCAAAAAAATGTTGCCATACATACCTGCGTTCCCTTAGAAAAACAGATCAGAACATAAAAATCCAGTTTTCATTTTATTGTTTAAACTGCAGTTATAATTAGGCACTGAATTGCCTTTCATCAGGGCTCTTGGCTCTGGTAGCAAGCAAGATTAAGTCAAACCCTCCCGCCCTTCCACTGTATTAACTTATTACAGTTACGCAGCTAAGTTATTAAGTTATTACAGGTGACTAGAGACCTCGCAACTCAACTATAAGATAAAAAAATCAGAGAAGGAAGGTCTTTTAAACTGGAATTTCAGGCTCTCATCTGTTATATATTAATTGTTACACGTGGAAGTCATGATGTTGGGAGAGTACCAACAGCATAGTCTGCATAGTGGATCAACAGCCTTTCCTTCTTCCAGTGGTTTCACCTATGTGTGCAAACGAAACTGCACTACACCACCAAACAGTAATCCTTAAATGATTGACTGGGTAGGAGGTCTGGTGATGGAAACACACATGTTCTTTAGTGCTCATCCACTCACCCCCTCAGAGTCTCCCATTCGCAGAGACGATGCCATGGATGGAACTCCCTTGAATAATCAAAAGAAGAACCATCGCAACTGCCTTACCGGCTTTAATTAGCAGGAATTAAAGCCGTAAGGGTGCTACTTAAGACCTCTCCCTTTCCTGAGGTACCGTATGACAAAAATAGAAATTTGTATAACTGGAAAGAAGACAAACACATCTGGTGAACAGAGGGATTTCTCACCAGGAGAGGCTGACATTTTTTCAAGGAAGGTCAATATCATGCTTTATGTGGAAGGTACCCAACACCTTTGAAGAGAACCAGACTATCAGCAGAGAATTTCAAAAAAGTTCCTGACAATCCTAAGTTTCCATGATCCAACATAGAAAGTTAAGGGACAAGACACCAAAAAAATTGAATTTGTTGAAAGGAGAATAGAAACCGCCACCAGGGGTTCGGAAAAAGCTTTCCGGGGCAGTGGATGAGGGAGCTTTGAGATGGCCGCTGCCCGACCTCCTGACTCAATACCGCCAAATAACTCTGGCTGACATCCGCTCAGTGATTATTATATTTGGGGAGTGAGTTCCACCGGAGGGACACCAAGATACGCTTATCCTCACTTACCCTGTTGGGAACGGACGGCAGAGAACACAATGGGGGGACACTGGAATTTGTGTAAGGAGAACTAAATGTATACCTCAAAAAGTGCTTTTCTTCAGGCTGGAAGAAGGGAGCCAGAAAATCCATGTATGACAGTGGAAGAGCTCAAAGGCAGAGGGATACACTTGACCAGCCTGCAGTTAACCAAATTAACCGCATAGACAATTAAGGTTTTCCCGGTGGAACATGTATTTAAGGCTGGACTTCTGAGAAAATGTCCAGCTTTATCTTCTGCAATCACTGAATCCAAATAGACTGATCATCAGTGACATCACCATTTATCTTTATGGGTTTGGTGTCCTATACCTTTGCACTTGAGACAGGGCCTTCCAGAAGGATCTCCTAATGATGGCATCACCCAGAACAGGCATGCACCAGAACATTATTTACCAAGCATGAAAGTGTCTATGCTCTCCAACTGCTGCAAAGCGTAATGGGACCAAGTGTATGGCTGAAAGTAGGTTATGGAGAGGAAAAAGCTTTAGTTTAGGACTCAAGGAGGACTATTTATGGGGTCTGGTACCCCCCAGGAATTTTGTAAGTGCGAAAGAAGCAGCATTCCTGTCCCACGAATGGGAAGAAAAAGACGTGTGTGCATATGTGCAGGGGTACACCAGAAGATGTATTCATGCAAGTGTGGTGCTTGCAAGGCAAAATTATACATTTTAAAGAGCTATAGAAGCAGTTTCTAATCCGACTACAAAGTGGCAGCTATTCCGCCAGTTTGAGAATGGAAGAGAGATAGGATGTAAGGCCATTCATTTCTATGCTAAATGACTCTGCCTATCCAGCAGCCTTACATTTTTCTAAGCATTTACGTCCTCAAAACAAGTGCCCAAAAAGAATCTGGTATGTTGCACCATGTAGGTTCACACATTTGAAAGTTATGTTAAAATCAAATACACAATTGCTCAATCCTACTGGATGCCCACTGAATATGAACAAGACCTCCAGGTTCTCAACCTGCGTAATGTCAAATTCAGAGAAGCCCTGTTGGGTGCTCGGGCCTTACTGAGTACTATCGAATTAGTTGAAGTAACAACCACGTCACTCGTTACACCAGTTTTGAGAGAATGTCTTATTTCAGTTGGTAACTTGGGTAAAGGGAAAGAGAACAAATAGGATGTTACCTGGTTATGATCTATCAACAAATCAAAAGAACTGGGATTATAACCAAGAAGTTACTGACTCTTAAAGATACTATTGTAATTCATCAATCAAAATAAGCTTTATTCGAAGTCAGAATGTGAATCATAAAAGCTCCAAAATACATCAATAACATCGATTAAAAATGACCAAGAGGGGCGTGGCCAAGATGGCGACGGAGTAAGACGTGCCTGCGAGCTCCTCCAGCACCCCGAGCCTTTCATAGCTTTGTTTAGCTGCACTAGGGCGATTTCAACCCCGGCTTTGACTCTCCTGGGGTCGCTGAGGTGTCCTGAATTGGTTTGCTCCTTCTCCCGTCGAGCTACGACCTAGGACGGCGGATTTAGCCGAGGTGTTAGATTGGTGACGCACGAGTACCGGAGCGGCCTACGGAGCTTCGCCTGGGCGGCATTGGCACTTCACACGAGGGGACCCTGAACTCTAGCAAGTTACCGATTGAAGCGCTTGCTTTGCGAGTCCCCCCCCCCCCCCCCCTGGGATTGTAGCGAGCCTGCCTGTGACCCCGGCGTCCTATCTGGCTGTTGTCGCCGAGCGAAGGTGACGACGAGGCGCCGGCCTGTCTGGAGGCTGCTGGACAGCGCAGAAAGCTAACGGAGGGAGAGGTGGTGCCATCTTGCCTCTCACCATCTGTGCCCTGGGGGCGACCCATCGGACGGCCCAACGGACTTGGGGCGAAGGGGCGAGTGCTGCCCTCTGATCGCATCGGTCCCCCGGTGTCTACGGAGCGAAATTAGCTGCAGGTGGAGGAATTAGCTGCGGGAGGTCGTGAGGAGCCTGGATCTGAGCTGAGGCGTCGCACCATGTCGACAAGGAATCGCTTGAATAAACCAGGGAAGGATGGTCCTGGAAAGGGGGCATCTGGATCGCCCCCCGGCCCTAGCAAGTCGCCGACCAAGGACGACACTGATGGCCCGGTCACGAAGGCCTTTCTGATAGAGCTTTTCTCCTCCATCAAGGACGATATTACGGAACTAAAAGCACAACTAGCTTCCGACCTCCGAGAGGTCCGCCGAGATGTGGACGGCATCGGCGAGCGTGTAGCGACCCTAGAGGACCACGACTTTGGCCTCAGTGGGGATGTCCATCAGCTACAGCAGGATTTGCTCCAGCTCCGCGTGCAAAATCTGGATCTCCAGACCCACTGCGAGGACTTGGAAAACCGTTCCAGCCGTAATAACATCCGAATACGAGCGGTGCCCTGGGATGGAGACGGTGGGAACCTACGGGAGTACGTGGAGGCTCACATTATACACATTCTGGCGGAGGATGATCGCACTGAGGTCAAGATGGACAGAGTACATCGGGTGGGCCTTCCACGTGGCGCACGCTCGCCGCCTCCCGACATCTTGGTCTGTGTCCACGATTTCCAATTGAAGGAGACAATCTTGCGGAAGGCGAGGGACACCAATAACTTGCTTTTTCGTGGGCACAGCCCTCGGCTTTTTCAAGATCTGGCGGCTTCCACCTTGCAAAAAAGACGGGACTTCCGCCCGATCACGGCCTTCCTGAGGGAGCACGGGGTATCCTACTCCTGGGGCCACCCCTTTCGGCTCATTTTCAGGTGGCAAAATAGACTGGTGCAGGTGCGTTCCTTAGCAGCCGCCAGGGAACTGCTCGGAATGGAGGAAACAGCTGCGTCGGCGGATGCCAGCGCCTCCCCAAGAAGACGTCGCCGTTCCCGCTCCCCAGCATGGCAGAGAGTGGGCCGACATGGCGTTGCAGAGGGTCCGTCTCCATCGGCGAGCCAGAGTGAAAGGGGAGATGTTTTGGCCTCACTGGCCCTGGTGACTGAGTCGAGCCGAGTGGACAGCTCCTCGGCGGCCTAGGCTCCCTCGACAGCGGCCCGTGGGAGCCGGGGGGGCTCTACCATCTCAGGTACTCTGTGGGACAGTTCTCCACTGGAGGGTTACCCCGACCCTGAACTCGAGGGGGGCATTACCAGGGTCTTCTACCCCCGACCCTTATGGTCATGTCAGACTTTCATTGTTCTTTTTCTAGTTCTGTCTTTTTCCTTTTTGTGTTTTGTTTTTGAGGCTCCTGTGGGCTATGGTAGGATTGTTTGTGAAGTTACCTGGTGGTGGTGGCTGGGGACTTGTTTTGGCTGTAGTGTGTCTGGTTTGGTTCTGGCGCTATGGGCTGCACTGATTGAAGCGATGGGGGGAGGTGTTGTCACCTGTTACAATAGGCTCCTGGAATGTTAAAGGCCTTAATTCTCCTCAAAAGCGCCAGAAAGTGTGGAAGTATATTCTTGATCATCAGTTGGATGTGGTGGGCCTGCAGGAGACTCATTTGGCCCGTAAAGATGAATCTAGACTTAAGCACAGGCAATATCCCCTGATTTACAAATCCTCAGCCGCTACTAAGCACCGAGGGGTGGCGCTTTTGTTCCGCTCTACACTTCAATTTCAACCTGTGGGGGTGCGGGGGGACAAGGAGGGGCGGTGGCTTATGGTGAAGGGGGTGCTCATGGGTAAGCTTTGCACGTGGGTGGTTGTATATGCGCCAAACACGGGCCAGCATGGGTTCCTTGAGGCCTTTCTGAGGGTGGTGGGGGATTTCGGGGAGGGAGCGTTGATTGTGATGGGGGACTTCAATTTGGTTTGGGACAAATGTCTTGATTGTTCACATCAGCAGAGGACGGAGGCGGGTCTCTTCTCCCTGGAACTGCGCGATACTTTGCTGAGTTTGGGCCTTATTGATAGCTGGCGTTCCCTCCACCCCCGCACTAGGGATTACACGTTCTATTCCCATGTCCACCACACATATTCCCGTCTAGATCACATTTTTTTGCATCAATCTTTACAGGGCGACTTGCGGGATAGCAAAATATTTCCACTCTCGGTCTCTGATCATAGCCTTTTGGCTACATGCTTGATCTGGGCCCCAGAGTCGTCCCCTCATCGCAAATGGTATTTCCCTGCTTCCCTTACGCGGGATGAGGAATCCTGCAAAAAGCTTAGGGCAGCCATTGGTGAGTTTTTTGAGCTTAACAAGGCTGGTGACACCTCGGTCTTCACCCAATGGGACGCCTTCAAGGCGACGACGCGGGGCACGTGCATTGCATTGAACTCCGCCCTGAACAAACTTAGAGGCGAGGAGAGGGAGGCGCTGGAGGCGGAACTGGCGACACTGGAAACTGCGCATAAGCAGAACTGTAGGAAGGGGGAGGCTCTAGTTGGCGCAGTGCA
This sequence comes from Lissotriton vulgaris, assembly GCF_964263255.1. NCBI lineage: Eukaryota > Metazoa > Chordata > Amphibia > Caudata > Salamandridae > Lissotriton > Lissotriton vulgaris. The sequence continues at coordinate 940,298,372 of NC_141699.1, forward strand.
ACACTAGCGACAAGCAGGGACTCTCTCTTCCTCGTCAGGGCTGAGGGTTACCTTCCAGACAACCTCTGCTTACCCTCTAGGTAGTGTGGCTTAAGCAGTCGTAGGCTAATCTTTGGGGCACATAGGGTTAAACACTTGCAATAGTACACCTTTACAACCAACCCACCACACAACGAGACCAGACTGTATTCTGTAAAAATATATATCTTTATATAGACTTTAAGCAGGCTTGTGAATACAGTCAACGTACTTTACGATAACGGTTGCAAGTTACTCAGTTCAGGTTACCACAGTTCTTTCTAGCAGTTTAAGCGTTCTCTTAGGGCCCTCAGGCCGATGTCAACAAAGTTCTTGTGGAGCAGGCGGCTCTCAGGGGATCTGTCCCACGTCGCGTTGCCTTCCCGGGGTCGCTGTTCGTTGCGACTCTCAGCCGAGCATTTCACGGGTCATCCGGGGCAGCGGTGTTCTGTGGCGGCAGGGTCCTCTCCTCGTCGTCCGCTCCGACCCTGGCGGCGGCGGCTGTGCGGTGGTGGCAAGTGGCAGTACGGTCCCCAAGTGCAGGACGTACCCAGCCAAGTGCCGGTGCAGCTGTGCGCTCACAGCTGGGCTGTCGGGCAGGTTACCGACCTTGCGGATTCTCACAGGGCAACTGTCCGTCTTTGCAGGTGAGTGGCTGTTTGTAGCGCAGTCCACTCGAGAGCTTGGACCGGACGGGTCCTCCTTCGCTTTGCTCTCGGGCTCCCGGTGCAGTTGCGGTCACGGTGTTCGGGCCAGCGGCGGCTGGTCCTCACTTTGCTTTCGCTGTTGCTTTGGGCCCCGGTCACGGTGGTCAGGTAGATGTCGTTGCCTTGGAGGAGATTCCTCCGTCGGTACTGCAGCGAGGGTCAGCACCCGCAGTCGCTTTCTTTCAGGGGGTAGCGCCCACTGGTCCTGGGGCGCTGGTCAGGGGGCAAGTTCAGTTGCAAGCCCTTGGAGATCTCTTTAGCAGAGTTTGGCACAAAGTAAAGCAAAAGTCTTCTCGTAGTCTTTTCTTCTTCCCCTCCTTCGGCAGCAAGGCACCAGACACAGGCAAGAGTCAGCACCCTTCCTTGTCTCTCACGGTCCTTCTCGTCGGGCAGAGTCCTTCTGTGGCCCAAACAGGATCTAATTTTCAAGGAGCAGGGCTCCTTCTTTTATAGGCCAATTCTTTTGTTCTCGCAGGCCAGGGGGGCCTTTGCATAGCCACTCTCAGTCCTTGAGTACCCTGGCGGGTGTACTCTGGCTTCTGCTTTCAGTGTGAGGGGCAGGCGCATCAGACGCCCCACAGGAGGTGGAGCCAGCATTGTGCGGACAGGGGCGGCCAGAGTACCTTGTTGATGGGGGCTTCGCCCTTCCTGGGCCAGGTGCCGGCTGAGTCATCAGTCGCTCCCCAGGAGGGTGGAGCCAGCATTGTGGTGGCAGAGCACAGTTACAGTTCGAGTCAAGAGGCACTCCCACCTCCCACTAAGGTGTAATCTGCGCATTCACCACCTGTCATCCCCCCAGCCCTGTCACTCACACGTCCCAGACAGTCAGATACACATACCAGCAGAGGCGGCTGAAATGGTTAGGCAAGCAAATGCTAACTTTCTAAAAGTAGCATTTGCAAACCCAGGATACTAAAATAAACTTTACTAAAAGAAATATTTTATCATCCTGAGTTCAGGCATACTAAACATGACTCGCTACCATGCTCCTTGAGCCTGCTGGGATTATAGGGTGTAATAATTCCAACAGCTCAGTCTGGCCTAATGGAGCAGGTAGCCTTCAATAGTGAAATACGGTTTTGGGGGTAAGTCACTACTAGGACATGCCACACACATCAGGGCTTGTCCTACCTTACACCTACAACGCACCCTGCCCGCAGGCCTACCATAGGGGTGACTAATATGTAGTCAAGGGAAGGTTCGGGGCTGGCAAGTGGGTGCACTTGCCCAGCTGGCGTGACAGTACGAGACCGCACGCGGGTTCTGCGGTCGCAGTTCCCAGACACATCTTTACGGCTGCTTCGGTGGGTGGCGCAACCAGCGCTGCAAGCCCACTAGCAGTATTGGCATCTACAAGCCCCGGCACTCTCTAGTGCACTTTACTAGGGACTAACAGTAAATCCAATGAACCAATCATGGATACCAATCGCATGTACAATTTACAGTAGGGAGCACTTGCACTGCGGCACGGGTCAGCCGTGGCTCAGTGCCCTGAGTATCGGAAAACCAGCAAAACATCGGAGGCACATCAGCAAAAAGTGGAAGGGAGACTCACGCCAAGGTGCCAGGTCTAACAAGAACCCTTCTAGAAAGACCCTGCGCCCTCTTGCTGCGGTGCGGGGGAAGCTTAGGGCGCACTACAGCAATCGGGCTGAATATACCCTCTTGCGCCTTCGGCACCTTTCTTATGCTCAGGGCAACAAAGTGGGGAAACATCTGGCACGGCAGCTCCGTGATAAACGTGAGAGGGAATATGTGGGTGGCATTCGGACCCCCTCCGGCGTCATAGAACATAGAGATGCGGTTAAGGCAGAGCTTTTTGGCGACTTTTATGCCGCCTTATACTCGGCAGACCGCCTGGCGCCGGCCACTCAGCGGGAATACTTGGAAGCCCTGTCGCTTCCGCAGGTTTCCAAGGAATGGAACGAACTCTTGGAGGCCCCCTTTACTAGGGAGGAGGTGTTGACCGCCATTCGGTCCCTTAAACCGCAGAAGGCTCCGGGCCCAGACGGCTACACGGCTTCCTTCTATCAGACGTTCGCGTCTGAGTTGGGGGACCACTTGGTGACTCTTCTCAATAGCATGAGGGAGGCGGGCCACACTACGGGCACTATGGCGGAAGCTATGATCTCGATCATTCCCAAAGCGGGGAAGGACCCCTCTAAATGCGAATCGTACCGGCCCAGAGCCCTGTTAAACGTTGATGCTAAATTGTATTCCTCTATCTTAGCTAGCCGGCTCCAGGACCTCATGCCTGCCCTCATCCATCCCGATCAATCGGGCTTCATAAAGGGTCGCCAGACCCATGACAACACTAGAGCTAATCCATCTGATCGAGAAAGCTAATCGCTTTAAGATTCCAGCTGTTCTGGTAGGCCTTGATGCTGAAAAGGCGTTTGATCGGGTGGACTGGGACTTCCTCTTTAGTACCTTACAGGCCTTTGGTTTTTCTCCCAAATTTATAGATATGCTCCGGGCCAATTATCATGGTCCGCGCTCGAGGGTTATGGTGAATGGTCCTGTCTCACCCTTTTTTGCACACTCCCGGGGTAAGAGGCAGGGCTGCCCCCTATCTCCCTTACTTTTCGCGCTCAGCATCGAGCCTCTTGCCGTTCGGGTACGGGAGGACCCGGCTATTGTGGGTCTCCCCTTTTCGGGGGAACAGCACAAAATATCTTTTTGCTGACGATGTCTTATTGTCGCTAGCTGACCCCGGGACTTCCCTCCCGCGTGTGCAGGACATGCTCTCCCAGTTCGAAACGGTGGCGGGATTTCGGGTCAATCCTGGCAAATCCTACATTCTCAACCTCACGCTGCCACCCTCTGAGGTAGCGCGCATCCGACCGCTCACGCCCCTGTCCTGGTCTAGCTCCTCCATACAATATCTCGGGATCCGGCTGACCTCATCCGTCGCCACCCTGTATGCGGCTAACTTCCCTCCTCTGCTGGCCCAGATACAGGCTGAGCTTCATCGCTGGAAGCCCATGTTTATCTCCTGGTTGGGACGCGTGCATGCCATCACGATGACGATGCTCCCCAAGCTTCTTTATCTGTTCCAAGCCCTCCCTATTACTTTGGATGGGGGGTTTTTTCGGCGTCTTAAGTCTATGATTCTGCGCTACATCTAGCAAGGAGGTCGAGCTAGACTCTTTCTTACGCTTCGCCGGCCATTGAAGAAGGGCGGGGCTGGCCTGCCAGACATGCTTCTTTACTACAAAGCGGCACAACTCCGGGTGCTGCTGAATGGACCCAAATGGAGTCGGAGAAGCACTGGCTGCATATGGACAGGAGTGTGGCGGGTCGTTCTATATGGGACCTGGTCTGGAAGGCGAAGGGGGATCGGCCACGCAACGCCTACATTAGCACCCCTACGAGCACTACTCTGAAGGTCTGGGATTCGGTCTCTAATGATGAAAGATGGACCTCCTTCCCCTCCCCCTTCACACCTATTCACTTTAACCCAGCGTTTCCGCCGGCTCTTGTTGAGGGGCCTTTTGATGGGTGGAAGGCGGGGGGCTGCCACGCACTCACACATTTGTTCCATGGTTTTGAGACGCTCACTTTCCAAAACTGCATGCGTGACTATGGGGTGCCACCTACTGAGCGCTACCGGCACTCCCAGCTGCTGCATTGGGCATTGTCGCCTGAGGTACGGGATGCTGCGACGAGGCCTCCCACGGATTTCGAATCTTATATCACTCGCACATCCTCTATGAAAGGGGTGATTTCATTCCTTTACGATTTGCTATTGACCACTGCTATCTCACCTCGCCCTAGATACATGGGTTTGTGGGAGGAACACCTGGGGAGGGATGTCTCCGATGAGGAGTGGTCTCATCTCTGGCGTGATCTGCATAGATTTAATCACTCTATCGATCTTCGGGAGGCCCATATGAAGACCATGCTGGATTGGTATCTGTATCCGACCCGGTTGAAGAAGATTTTTCCTTCTGCATCTGACAGATGTTGGCGGGGCTGTGGTCTCCTTGGGGACTTTCGCCATATCTGGTGGGATTGCCCCATCATACGCCCCTACTGGGAGGAGATACTGTCTCATATCAGGGAGATCCTGGGCTACCCGATTCCAGATTCCATTGGCTTTGTGCTTCTGGGCCTTCGGGACCCGCTCTTGGAGCACCAGACCAGGGCTGACAAACACATCCTTTGGCTCTGCTTGGGTACGGCCAAGTTGACCCTGGCTGCTGCATGGAAGAAGAAGGAGGCCCCTGCTCTTTCCCTTTGGTTCGCTAGGTTGTGGAAGTTGCTGAGTGTGGAGCGTATGGCGGACATTTTCAGAAATAACTTTAAGAACTTTGCTCTCAGATGGGGCCCACTGGTCCGCTTTCTCTCTCGAGAGGGTTGCCATCGGCGGTTTGCCCGCCCACCATACGCGCCCTACATTTGTTCCAGGTGTGAAGTCTGTTTGTGCGAACGTCTGTTGTTAGGCTGCCACCACCGGGGGGAGGGAAGTAGTGGGGAGTTTGGAGCCTCTGGGGGGGTGGGGGGGGGGGTTCGTTTTATCTTTCCTAGAGGGGGATGGGGACTTTTGTTTTTTCATGTTCGGCCTTGCTGCATTGACTTCCTCATGGTCGGGACGCTTGGAGGCGCACATGGACTTGGTCGGATAAGCCTCTGATTTGGATAGCTTGCCCGGTGCCAGCAAGGGCTTTTGCCCCTCCGGGACTCCTCGGGGGGTTTGATATTATCCTGGGCGGAATTTTTTAACTCTTTTTTTTTTTTTTGGCCCTGAGAGATGACACTGTACGACCCCTCATTACTATTATTGCTGCTTGGCCTTATTGAATTGGCTTACAAAAGGGGGTGGTGATGAACAGAGTGTCTGAATTGAGCAGACCACTCTTACCCAGTCCAAAGATCAGGGCTTGATCCATCACCGTTATTTATCTCACTGCCCCATCCCAGCTCAGAACCTGGCTATATGCAAATCAGTCTGTCCCTGGCCCAGTGCATCATGGGAACAGGGCAGACTAAACTACCAAGCCAATTCTTTACCAGAAAGGAGACAAGCTACCGGGGACCGGTTTCTGGCATTTCAGCCTCTTCGGCCCGGCTTGCTTGAATCCTGATGGAGCAGTGAGAAAGGGACTCAAGTCGGAGTATACCCTGCCACACCTATAGTGGCCAAAATCAATTTACAAAAGGGGGTGGTGATGAACAGAGTGTCTGAATTGAGCAGACCACTCTTACCCAGTCCAAAGATCAGGGCTTGATCCATCACCGTTATTTATCTCACTGCCCCATCCCAGCTCAGAACCTGGCTATATGCAAATCAGTCTGTCCCTGGCCCAGTGCATCATGGGAACAGGGCAGACTAAACTACCAAGCCAATTCTTTACCAGAAAGGAGACAAGCTACCGGGGACCGGTTTCTGGCATTTCAGCCTCTTCGGCCCGGCTTGCTTGAATCCTGATGGAGCAGTGAGAAAGGGACTCATGTCTGAGTATACCCTGCCACACCTATAGTGGCCAAAATCAATTTACAAAAGGGGGTGGTGATGAACAGAGTGTCTGAATTGAGCAGACCACTCTTACCCAGTCCAAAGATCAGGGCTTGATCCATCACCGTTATTTATCTCACTGCCCCATCCCAGCTCAGAACCTGGCTATATGCAAATCAGTCTGTCCCTGGCCCAGTGCATCATGGGAACAGGGCAGACTAAACTACCAAGCCAATTCTTTACCAGAAAGGAGACAAGCTACCGGGGACCGGTTTCTGGCATTTCAGCCTCTTCGGCCCGGCTTGCTTGAATCCTGATGGAGGACAGGACAGGGACAGGAACAGACTAATTTGCATACAGCCAGGTTCTGAAACTGGGATGGTGCAGTGAGCTAAAAAACGGTGTTGGATCTAGCCCTGATCTTTTGACGGGGTGAGAGCTTTCTGCTTAATTCAGAGACTCTGTCCCTCACCACCCCTTTTTGTAAATATTTTTGTCCACCCTAAGCGTGGAAGGGTATTCTCAGATGTGAGACCCTTGCTCATTGCACCATCAGGATTCAAGCAAACCGGGCCGAAGACGGCTGTAATGCCAGAAACCGGTCCCCGGGAGCTTGTTTCCTTCCCAGTGTAAGAATTGGCTTCTGTAGTTTGGTTTGTCCTGTTCCCATCATGCACTGGGACAGGAACAGACTAATTTGCATACAGCCAGGTTCTGAAACTGGGATGGTGCAGTGAGCTAAAAAACGGTGTTGGATCTAGCCCTGATCTTTTGACGGGGTGAGAGCTTTCTGCTTAATTCAGAGACTCTGTCCCTCCCCACCCCTTTTTGTAAATATTTTTGTCCACCCTAAGCGTGGAAGGGTATTCTCAGATGTGAGACCCTTGCTCATTGCACCATCAGGATTCAAGCAAACCGGGCCGAAGACGGCTGTAATGCCAGAAACCGGTCCCCGGGAGCTTGTTTCCTTCCCAGTGTAAGAATTGGCTTCTGTAGTTTGGTTTGTCCTGTTCCCATCATGCACTGGGACAGGAACAGACTAATTTGCATACAGCCAGGTTCTGAAACTGGGATGGTGCAGTGAGCTAAAAAACGGTGTTGGATCTAGCCCTGATCTTTTGACGGGGTGAGAGCTTTCTGCTTAATTCGGAGACTCTGTCCCTCACCACCCCTTTTTGTAAATATTTTTGTCCACCCTAAGCGTGGAAGGGTATTCTCAGATGTGAGACCCTTGCTCATTGCACCATCAGGATTCAAGCAAACCGGGCCGAAGACGGCTGTAATGCCAGAAACCGGTCCCCGGGAGCTTGTTTCCTTCCCAGTGTAAGAATTGGCTTCTGTAGTTTGGTTTGTCCTGTTCCCATCATGCACTGGGACAGGAACAGACTAATTTGCATACAGCCAGGTTCTGAAACTGGGATGGTGCAGTGAGCTAAAAAACGGTGTTGGATCTAGCCCTGATCTTTTGACGGGGTGAGAGCTTTCTGCTTAATTCAGAGACTCTGTCCCTCACCACCCCTTTTTGTAAATATTTTTGTCCACCCTAAGCGTGGAAGGGTATTCTCAGATGTGAGACCCTTGCTCATTGCACCATCAGGATTCAAGCAAACCGGGCCGAAGACGGCTGTAATGCCAGAAACCGGTCCCCGGGAGCTTGTTTCCTTCCCAGTGTAAGAATTGGCTTCTGTAGTTTGGTTTGTCCTGTTCCCATCATGCACTGGGACAGGAACAGACTAATTTGCATACAGCCAGGTTCTGAAACTGGGATGGTGCAGTGAGCTAAAAAACGGTGTTGGATCTAGCCCTGATCTTTTGACGGGGTGAGAGCTTTCTGCTTAATTCAGAGACTCTGTCCCTCACCACCCCTTTTTGTAAATACTTATTGAATTGGCCCCTGCGAGGGCACTTCTTTTTTTATTGCATTTCATGTGATTCCATCCCCTCTCTCTTCTGTTATTTCTATCTTTCTGTCTTCTCAATAAAAATATCTTTAACAAAAAAAAATGACCAAGAATACAATTTAAAACAATGTACAAAATTTGTCCTTATAAGAAAAAGTGAAGGCTTAGAATATTAAAAAGACCAACATCATGATACGATAATATAATTACTGTTTACAGCTGCTCCCTATGATTGATAACAGCCAACAAGAAACGTGACATTACAAAAGAAGTAAAAATATCTAGTAACTTTTGCAAATAAGTATACGCCGGTCAACAGTATCTGAAACCCAACTGTAGTAACAAGGGTTTTATAAGTTTCTGTCTCAGACATGAGAAGTGTTAACAAAAAAATACGGTGTGCATAGTATTCTGAGATGAAGTATCATCACACGTACAGTTTCCCAGGTCGGCTGACCAATTGTTAACAATAGGAAAACTAATTAAATGATGGAAAATATCCAGCCGAAAACGAGTGAGCACAAACCGATCCCGAGAATTATAAACGTTAGCTAAGTATGGTTGCATGTAAACACTAGTCAAAATCAATTGGTTCCTGAACACCGTTGGTTTACAGATTTCAGATGCTAATCTGATTTCTTCCAAAAAAGAGAATACATTTCAACTTCAAGGCTTTCCTCTGGACGGTGGCCAAGCTATCAGGGAGGGTAAAATATTCAGGATGGCCAAGGTTTTTCAGAAAATAATGGACATACTTGAGCCACGGAATTTTAAAAACCTTAGGGGATTTTTGGCAGTCAGCAATTATGGCTCGATTTTAAAAAGAGTATTAGATGACCATATTTTGTGCCATATTAGCACAGGTTGGATCCTAATCACGTCTGCTAGGTAGGGGGCACCCAATTTAGAGTGACATACAAATGTTGAGCTACTTTTCGGGAGTACGGAAGAGACCTGAGACAAACGTTTTCTTCAAGCTGTAGTACATATATTTTTCCATGCCCCACTGGCTCAGCCCCGTACATAGCAGAGGATCTGCACTTTACATTATAAATAGTCATCATCTCCTTTGGGTGTTTAAAGCCACACAGACTAGCAAAACTCAATAGGGCCATTTTTGTTTTCATGAAATGGAGTCACCTTAATTTAATAGCCCATTGCCAATACCCTGATTGATTAAAAACAATGCCCAAATACGAAAAAGAGTCTGTAAACTGAATGGTAGACCCCTCAATGAAAATGTCGCAGCAGCGAGGGGCCTTCTTCCCAATCTCCATAGCAAAGTTTTCTTTTGTTGATTTTTAACCCCAAGTTAGACATATACTGAGCAAATTCATCCACCAGGCGCTGCAGGGCAATGGGAGTACGGGTCATTAACACTGCATCGTCAGTATAAAATAATGCTGGAATAGGCCTTTGTCCCACCTGAAGTAGATCTACATATGTACTTGCCAGTATATCTCCTATGCTATTTATATAGAGGTTAAATAGGAAGGGGGCCACTACGCATCCCTGACGCACCCCACTTCCAATACTGAATGTCTCAGTACAGGTGCCATTAAGACCGTAACATACTCTGCCTACCTTGGGCGTACAAATCTCTTAGGAAGTTCACAATTTTAACATCCACGCCCATATTGGTCATTATTGCCCATAACTTATCGTGCGCTACCAAATCAAAAGCCGAAGATAAATCAATGAAAACTAAAAAAAGAAGATGACCACCTTTCATATGCACATACTTGCCAATTAATAAGTCTAGGTTTACAGCCTGCTCTACGGTACCCAACCCAGCCCTGAACCCATACTGTAGGTCTGAGAGGATATTGTTTGATTCCGCCCACTCCTGTAAGTGTCCTAAAAACATGCGACCAGCAACCTTAACCAGGCAATCTAAGAGGAAAATTGGCCTGTATTGCGCTGGGTTGTTACGGTCGCCCTTCTTAAAAATAGGGACGATAAAGTGACTCAGGCCAGGTAGATAAAAAAAACCTGAGTTTTGCAGGCTTTAAAAAACCCTGAGTTTTGCAGGCTTTAAAAAGCAAAGTGAGGATAGGGCCCCAGAGCTCAATGTTAAATTTAAACAGATCAATAGGAATCCCGTTGGGCCCTGGGGCTTTACCCCCCTTGCTTTCTTTCAGCGCCAATCCGACTTCGTCCAAGGAAAAATCTGGATATCTACACACATTTAAAGGGCCAGTGGGTTTGGGAGCATTAACAAGAGATAAAAGTCCATTATGTAGCAAGGCGGTAGCGGTGGGAACAGCCAGCTCTTCCTTAGGGGAGTATAATTTAGAAAAATGAGCTATCCATGTTTATTCCATACGTTCAGAAAAGTGGGGCTTCAACTTTACCTATTAAGTCCATTAACTGCCTTTAGGTTCTACCTTCACTCCAATGCTGAATTTACTCTCTAACCCTTCAATCCGGACTCAAAGTTCAATCTAAGATTTTCGATCTCTTCGTTGAAATAGAAGCCCGTCATAACTGCCCCTTAATTCCCAATAGTGATCGACAGCCATTCCACAGAACTTTCATCAAAGGAAACTTCCCTCTGTAGATTATCTGTCAGTAAGAAGTCATAGCTCCCAGATTGTCTCGGTGTTGGTGCAGAAGAGCTTATGTTGATGGTGATTGAACCTGGTCAGACCACGCTCAAGTGCTATCTTGGATTTGGTAAAAGGAGAAGAGGTTATCGGTGAGCAAAACCTAGGCAAGCTTGAAAGGCTCTTTCCAATATTTAAATGGGTTTCTCCAAAATTCAGTTTGGGATCGGGCTTCAATGTGTCGTCCTTCCCCAGACCCCCCCCCCCCCCCAGGAATCAGGATTCAAGGAATCTGCTTCAATGTTGTGAAACTAGGATTGGCTATTTGGCTATATCACAATAGGGCTGTACAGCTTTAAAGTGAACACGCACATCTATTTTTGTCCGGCATAAAAGAGAATCTAGAAGATTATGGCAATAACACAATCTTTCTGTGCACACAAGGTAGGAAACCATTGAGAAAGAATGGATGAAAAAGAACCTGTTAGAGTAAGATACAAGGCCATAGGTGGCATGATGTGGAATCAAAACTAGATAGCCTTGGTATTTGTCAACACTGGAATTCAAAGTGCAGGCGGAGTGCTCTGGTAGAACAAGAATGGGTAAGTAGTGCACACTGTGACATCACCAAGCGAACAGCTGGCTTCCCTTTTTTCTGCCTCCTTGCTTGGGTCTGTGGTGATCTGGGCATCATAGTTGAATGGTAGTTGGTACACTCACCCACCTCCTTTCACCTCTCCCATGCCTCCACAGACCCAAGGGAGGCGGGAGAATGCTGCGCCAACATCAACCGACTTCGCCCTTATCAGCACAGCCATGCTGTGGTCTGTAAGCCTTTCTCATTACTCCTGTACCCATGCGTATATATGTTGGAAACTGAGTTAGATGATTTTGGGGCGCCATATAAAACTTAAAATTATAGCTAGCTGAATTGTGAGTAACAGGTATTTTTCATCTCAGGATTCTGAGTGACACCTTGCACAGCTCGTGCTTCGCTCTTGTTGCCCGAGGTCACTCGGAACCCCTTGGTGAAAAACATTCCCATTATTCAGTTACCCATCTATAATTCTATACATACTGCATAATCTTGCCATCGTCATGCATAAAACTTCAGTCTTTTGGGCTCAATTACTACTCTGGTATTCTGATATCCTTTTGGCCGTGACAGAAATATACAAGATTATATTTTTTGATTGACTCACAACATATGATAATTTATCTAACACTTTACATAGATGTTATGATTTTGCTATTCCTTTTTGTGATTTCATGTTATCACTGGAGGTTAGACTTCTGCATAACTCTTCAGTGATACTTCAATTTGCAAAATTCTCCTTCGCTGTACAGGTCTTTGATTGTTTCACTTACATGAGCCCCACACAACCAATAACTCCGAGTCAGACCGCCTGAACCATATTTACAGAGCAAATGAGAGAAAAAAAAGACTGAACATAAAGAAAAAACATACCTTAATATCGAAGTTGCAGTCTAATCTTCTAATTAACACAATGAAAGTGCTGGAAAAATTATCCTTTGGCAGTGGCGGTAGGGCTATTGGCTCACAAGCATTCTCAGGCTTTGAAACTATTAAAAAACCCTTAAAACAAAACATTGCACATGGGTGATCAGTGATGTCATACAACAAAATCACTACTGTTCAAAATCTTAACGAAACACATTTACTGTGGCTCTATTCATGTGTATCTAGATGCAACAGTTTATATCTGACGAGGTATTAAATAACCTTGCTGAACATTTCAGCAAATGGTGACAGACACATAGCTCATCCAGAAATATTTACATCACATTTGTATCTGAAACTTATCATCAAATCACAAATATACACCAAACAGTCGATCTCATGTGCATCCTGGGACTTTGTTTTCCTCCTCCTCATAAGAAGTCCTAACAAAGTTAGCACTTGACCTCCAAACACAAGGGCAAGCTCTGACCACGCAGGTGGGAAGTAGGAAATGCAAAACTATTCAAGCATTTCCTTTTGTCTTGTATTTAATAGGATTCGTACCAATGCATTTAAGACCGCGACAAAAGTCTCATATACTTAAATCTGCTCAAGCACCTGAGGAAACACAACTGGATTTCAAACATAAACCAGTGATCCTTCATCCTTATTTCTTTTAATTCATTCCGATACTGGATATACTTTGACTATATTAATGTATTTTTGTTGGACTGCTATTCTTCTTGATTTCGGCCTATTAACCGTAGTGTGCCCAATTTCCCTTGGTCTCAAGGTGTGCTGTATTAAGAGTTTTAAATAAATGCTTTGAGCAAACGGTTCAGTAGTCGGGGTTATGTATGAGGGGAGAGAGTACGCAGTCAAGCCTGGTGTCACGACAGAGCATTCTTTTTTGGACATGATTTTATTTGTTCAGAGTCTTGAATTCATGTTTTTCATACAGGACCAAAACCCTCCCTTGAGCTTGACCCACGCCATGCTACATTAAGTGTTTTGAATAGAGTCAAGGCAATACTCATTTATAAAGCACCACAAACCAAGGGTGTACAGGCACAGGTTCACCACAGACGGATGTTAAATAGTCCAAACAAATGGTATCAACCGGTCTCTAAACTGATCCAGCACACCAACCTCCTTCAGGTCCACCGGTATCTCACTCCAACATTTGGCAGACACCATCAATAGGATTTTACAAACCCCCACCCCAAAGATTTAGTCCGAAAGGTGGAACCTCGAGCCAGACCCTACCCTGAAATCTCAGAGTGAGGCAAGGTTTTAATGTAGTTAGTCAGTGAGCTAACCCTTATGGTAAATAAAATTGCTGGAAAGCCTTGGCGCTTGAAATTCTGATGAGGCCAAATCCTGGAGAAGGTCTTCCGCATCACAGAGTCCCAACTACACTAATTTAAATTATGTGCCAATATTGCACTAGAGTCGAACACATGGATTTGTGATGCGCCACTCAGGTGCATGTGATCCATCGTTATTATTCTTTTGCTGACTGCCATTGAAATGATCTCATTATTTGCAGATGTGAACAGCACAATAAGCCAGTAGTCTCAAGTGATGGTTGACGGTTAACCTTGCTGCTTTTAAGCCAATAGCATGGCCCATTATTGAACTTTAAAGTCTCTGTTGAACTTGCCACAGTAGGCTCAAAGCACTGTTGGCCAAAGAGGCAGGATTGGGCAAATAACGTGACATGAGACCAATTAGCACACACAATGCCACTGGTACATCTGCTCTAGTGATAATGGCAAGAGGGCGAAATTAGGCACTCCTGTGAAGACCCTGTGCTTTATAGGTACGCGGTTTGAAAGTAGACCAGAATTGCATAGCTAGTTCTCCCACTCCCCTTTGGTTTTAGGACATCAGAGCACAATGAGCTGCTTCAGTGAACCACACCGCGCTGGCCATGTGTTCTATGCGCAGAGGTAAGAGATCCAAGGGTGGCTGAAATTTACTGGTTGGTCCCTTCAGACTCCCATCTGTGGGCCTGCTTCCAGTCAGGTGCAATGTAGACCCACAGCAGAGACACCTTTCCTCGCACAGAATGGGTAACAACAAAGCATGATTACAAGGTAGCCCCAGATGATGTGTAAAACTTTAATTCACGCAAAAGCTTCTTAGCCTCCAAAACGTACTACTCTTAAAGATGCTGTTCAGTTTAGTTTTAGTCTACAAGTATGGGCTTAAATCCAAGTAGAAAAGTGCTATTGGCTTAAAAGATCTCACATGTGGGGGCATAGTCATGGCGACAAGGTTAGCAGATATGCTCTCCCCATGCTCATAACTGGCATTGATGATTTGAGGGCAGTCCGCTGTCCTCCTGAAACATACGACCCTCTCGCTGATCGCAGAGGGTCTGGAAAGACCGGCACTTGCTCCGTTCCTTATTTGGGCCAATAAAAGTGGATTTGAGGTATGCATCGTTCGGACAGGGCAAAAAAACAAGATGGCATCAGCCATATTGCTGAATATGTGGAAAGGCTCAAAACCCACTGGAACCGTAGTGCTCCCTCCTCAGTACTTTTGGCTATGAGAAGGTGAGGTGAAACTGGACATCCTGGAAGGCTGGAAACTCACAGAGAGGAGATCCAGAAAAGTAAAGGGAGGAGTAGGCAGGACGAGGTATGGGGCTACTTGGTCCAGACTTATTGAAATGAATAGGGCAAGGTTTAAGAATTGATGGTACCTGCCACTGGGATCCAGAGATAAATGCCGGCCTGGCGGTGATGGACCACCATACTTGTTGAACTAAAAGAGCACTGTAGACGCAGATGCTCCAGACTTTGAGACCTCAATGTGAACTCAAAGGAATTGATTGGCAAAGCGCTCTTGAATGGGACCCTGGCATGGGATGGAACCACTGCTCAATTTTTAAAATAATGAGTGCTGGCGCCCAACGCGCTGCTCAGAAGCCTGTGTCCGAAAATATTTACTGTCAGTGCAGTCCTGAATTCACCTCAGGCCTCTTTAATCCATTACTAGATACTCCCTGTCTATCTCACTCTTGGAGGTCCCTGCTTTCTCCCTTTGTCTCTCTCTTACTCCTTTTTTACCCTTTGTGTGTTTTTCACTCTCTTGCTCTCAGGAAATGTTCGATGAAGAAAAATAAGTGCCAATCTCCAAAAGGGAGTGCAAGTGGGCCTCACTGGCTCAAATTAAGCACTGGCTGGGACACACAACATCTGAATTTCAAAGTTTTTATATCTCAGCTTTCCTGGGGATACCCAGCTGTGCTCTACTGCTGAATGCCTCCCAAAGTGAAAACGGCACAGGAAGGAATACTTACCTTTCTGGAACAGATCATGGTCAAAAAGGGGAGACCAGCTGACACAACAATGAGAGAGGGGGAAGTGAAGGAAACTGTTCTCCCATGGAGATGACTAAAACTGACCTGTTAGAGAGCATTCGCTATCTCAAGTAAGAACTCTGAGAAGCAATTAGAAGCAACATGGAAAGACCCTGCTTGAGTTCCGAGTGGACCTGAACGCCAAAATTATTGAATTAAGGCTCGATGTGGACTCAGTCAGTTTGAGTTTTCTTGAGGGAAACAGCAGAGTCAAAGTCATGGAGACCTCAGGAGCACTTGTGGCACAAATCCAGAACTCGCCAGGGAAGAAACTTGTTGAGGCCAAGAGAAAAACTGATGAAATCAGAAACCGATTCAGACGAAAGAACCTATGACTGAGGCATAAGAGAAGATGCAGAAACCCAGCCCAAAAAGAATTTGTGATGGGCTGTGTTTTCGTCCAGCTGGGAGATGACCAAAAAAATATTAGACTGGACAGAGTTCACAGGGTGGGGGCCGGTCATATGCAGCACTTCCAGAGGTCCAGAGACTACATAGTAAAATGTCATTACTACTCTGAAAAGGAAGAAATCTTTGAGGCATAAAGAGGATAAGATGAGGTCTCTTTCCAGGATTACTCTCTGAAGGTGCACCAAGATATTTCTTAGACAACACTATAGGTGAAAATGAGTTTCAAGCCCATGATACTAAAACTCAGAGAGGAAAAGATGTGTTATAGGTGTACCAATTTTTCATAAGATTTGAGCGTAAGGGAGAACTCGGAAGCAGTGGACTTCTTGAAGATACACATTATAGATGGGAAACTCGTTGAGGGGATCTTGACTTGAAATGCTAGTTCTGCTCAAGCTAATGTCCTAAGTCTGCAGAGGTGGATGCCAAAGTTACCGACATCTAAACATCAGATTTGGAGGGCTGTGCGACGGGAGCCCCTAGTCTGAGGATTTCTGCAAGGAATGGCTGTGACTAGATGTGAGGGACATGCATGTCTTATTATCCGCTCTGGCCTGCTTGCTCTTTGATGTAAAACACACTGGGATGCTTAAATAATGCTATGTCTCGCTTTCTCAGTCTCTTCCCCCTCCCTTTTGTGTAACGAATATAACAGGAAAACATTTTTACTGGACAGCATGTCTCTAGTTTGGACCAAGACTTTAATTTAGTTAAATGATGCCCCTCACTTATTTAAAAATATGCCTTAAAAATCATAAATTTTGATGTGGTTGAAAATTGAGTTTTAACATTTGCAAATGCGGCTCTACATTGAGTTACTAGCCTTATCTTTAAAGCTTAGGAAAGCCAAAAATGTTTCGGGTATACATATACATGGAACACAGGTTTGAATCACATGGTAGCTACTACATACTCCAGCATGTACACATCTTTAGGTAAGAGCGATAGGCAGTTGCAGCGGTGTGCTGCTATTACACACAACAACGTCCGGTGAGGACGCTGGGATTGGGTCTCTGTCTCTCCCTCTCTCGACAGAAGAATCGATGGAGGCCCTCTGGGGTTTTCAGTTCTATGAGGCAATCCGCCTAATAGACTTGGAAAAGGCCAGTGGACTTCAACACTCATAACGCCCGTCACTTAGGGTGACCAGATTCTCAAATCTAAAACCGGGACAGGTCATAGACACAGAAGCAGGACTGCAGTTTGCATTAAACATCGATATAAAAGTAGGATTATTTGACAGCTGCCAGACTACCCAGAATAGAGAAGTCCAGACAAGGAGGCCGAGCGCTGGCCCATGTGGGACCAAGGCTCTGGAACTCTCTACCTCTTGAGTTGAGATCACTCACCAGCCACCTGACTTTCCGGAAGACATTAAAAACACACCTATTTTCCTGCAATTGACTCTCCCCTGGTAATATGCACTGTCCCCTCTGAACAAACCATCTGGAGTTATATTCTTACTGGCAAAGCGCGGAGATACCCCTTCGGGGGTCTATTCAGGCGCTATATAAGAATATAAAATAAAATAAAATAAATAGAAAAAGGACTACAATCACAGTTGCCAGACACAGATGAATTACAGATAACAAACCAGATGTGTGACAGAGAGCAATGGATTTTTCAGCAAACAGCATGTGCATTATAGGATGTGGGGTTATCGCTTTAATAATGCCAAGAACTGCTTCAAAACTACTAACTTGCGCAAATGGCTAAAAAGCTTGTCCCATGCCTAAGCCGAGAAGAGGAAGAGGAAGAAGGAAGAGAAGGGAGACAAAAGGCACTATGATGCGGGAAGGGCTGAGGAGGTACGCCTGTCTGTGTGTGAAATGAGGGGAGGGCTGAGAGAAGGCTTGTATGTACCTCAGAGATGTGGGGAGGGCTGAGAGAAGGCCTGTCTGTGCATCTGAGGTGTGGGACGGGCTGTGACTATAGGCATGTCTGTGCCTCTGAGAAAAATGGGGGGGAGGGGGGGGGGGGACCGTGGAATTTCTCAGGCACAAGACTAACTATAAAATTGATGCAGTATGTTACTGGTGATATCCGCTCTGCGAACTCTGCTGTCATACAGAAGTCTCTCCAATTGAGCAGCTTTAAAAACACCTCTAGGCACTGCGTATGCATCCATTCTTTGCGGTTATAAAACCCATGACACCGCAGTTCTTAAAAACATTTCCCCCGAGTGCATTTTGGGGAGTGTCTTTCTTTAGGGGGCAGTTGTACGAGTTACTTACCTTCAGTAACTATGTATCTAGTAGAGACGATTCTAGCCGCAGATTCCTTCACGTAGAATTATCCCCAGGCATGAGACTGGGTCCGGAAACTTTGCCACAGCACCCCTGTGCGCCGGGGGCGAGGCGGCATCAAGCGACTCCGCCCAGGTGTCGTCCGCGTACGTGATGTCAGAGAGGTCACATAAGCCCCACCCCGGCGCGCCTACGTCAGTTTTCTTCTGAGAACTTTTCCACACCACAACGCGGAGCTACCAGACAAAAAACTGTAGGAGCATGGGAACAGTGTGCGAAAGAGTATATAAAAAGAAAAAAAGAGGAAGACACCATAAGGAACAGTGCAAGACTGCAGTGTCCAAGGGCAGAGACAGAAGGAAGAACAGAGCAGAGCCCTGAGCAGCCACCCTGCCAGTACATAGACAGCCTCCCCCCTCCCCCCTCTCCCCTGGAGACAAGGAACCTGCATGAAAGTCATGACACATGTAGCAGGCCTACAACCCTCACCCCGAAACAAAGAAGGGGAGCCAGTCCCAACAGGCAGGAACCACCAATCTCCAAGCCACCCCAGCATAGAGGGCAACCACCCCCTAAGGAACAAGGGTAAGACACGATCAGAGGACCCCAACTCAGAGGTTAGCAGAGGGGCCAGGACCCCTAGCAGCAAGAGGAAGGGAGGGTAAATATTTAAGGCAAACCTCCCCAACCTGGAGCACCCAGAGCAGCGGAGCACAGGAGCACCGCAAACCCATCTTTCAAGAACCAAAGAGGAGGAATAAACAGCAAAAAGACGGAGCCACCATCAAGAGCAAAGAAGGTACTCACAGGAGACAGAGCCCCCCCCACCGGGAGGCGAGTACCGAAGACCAGCCCAGGGGTCCTCGCAGAACACGGAGGAAGGGCGGGCCGTGAAGGAATCTGCAGCTAGAATCGTATGTACCAGATACATCGGTAAGTAACTCGTACACCTGATAGAGACTACTAGCCACAGATTCCTTCACGTATAATATATACCCTAGCAATTCCAACAGGGAAGGAGGGTCTGCGAAAGGACCCCATCAGTCTGGACAGGACAGAGGGTCCCACAGGGGACCAGACCTGCAGACCAAGGAAGTAACCTCGTCCCTTCCAGGCAAGAGGACCCCACAAGTCGAACACCAGCAACCCCAAGAGGAATGAAGGAGGAAGACTTAAGAGGCCCGTACACTCACAACAGTGGAACCAATGACAAGGCCGGAGAGGCCGAAGCACCCCCATCCACCCCCAAGGTAAGGGAAAGAGGCAGGTCCACCAGAGGGAAGGCAACAGACCAGCCAGAACGGCACCTAAGCCTTAAGCCGCCAGAAGCAAGAAGAACACAGAAGCATCCCAGCTCTCAGAACAAAAGCAGGAAGGAGAGGAAATGCCTGGACACACCACTACAAGGGGCCGCGCACACAACCTCAAGAAGTAATAGCAACATATAGAAACGCCATGGAGAACAGGCACCCGAAGGCGACCAGCACTCCCCGGCACAGCTTAGCTATATAACAGCTACCACTACCCCACATAGAGTACGGTAAGTCCCAAGACATGGGAACCCTCTTTGGAAGAACTTCCGCAGCAGAGGAAAAAACAAAAGAGTCACGGGGCAAAACATCCCAGCGAAAGGCTTGACAAGCAGCCCAAAGAAAAACAGAAGGCCTAATCTCTGGGCCAAGTCTGTGTAACAACTCCAGCAAAAATACACACAGTCAACAAGGGGCCGTCCAGTAGCCTACAATGCCAAAGTCCCAGCACGGAGAGTTCAATGGGCAGACAACACAATCTACAGAAAGGGCAAACGGCCCAAGAAGGCCCAGAACCAGCTCAACTCAGCAGTCACTGAGGAGGGGAAGGATGAGGAGGAGAATAAGGCGGAGGAGGGGGGAGGACGAGGCCCTGCCAGGAACAGTTGGATGGTGGAGTCAGCCGGGGCATGGAACAACAGGCTGCAATCAAACGGAAAATCAATGAGCCGCTCCCGAATATTCTCAGGGAACACGCCGTCCCAAATCCAAGCATGGCAACGGTGGGCGCCTGAGGAAGCCACGGCCCGGCCCAACACCTCTGAGATGTCCAGAGTGGAGCGCAGAATAAACACCGCCAGCTCCCGGCCATCCAACACATGATGCTGTAAGTCCACCTGAACAGTCTCTTGGGAAGCAGCGGATCCCAGAGACTCAGCCGAGTCCTCCAAACAAGAGAAGGCACTAGCCAATACACACAAGGTGGTAAGGGCCTGCAGGGCAGCGCTGGCCGAGGCAAACATGTTGCGCTACCAAGAGTCCAGTCAGCGGCCTCTCGGGACGGCGGAGTCAACAGTGGCGGCAGGGAGGTAAAAGCAGTCCGCAAAAGTGGACTAGCGGCAGAGGGGTGGAGGGAAAGACACGCCGGGTCACATGGTCCCGGAAGGTGCCGGTGCAGAAGGTGTTGAGGCACCGGAATCCCTGAGGTGGATGCCACAAAGCCCCTGTCAGGAAAGAAAGGAGCGAACCCTCAAAGGGAAGCAAGATCTCCCTCCCACCAGAGCCCTGGTGGAGAACCTCCAAGAGATGATCCGCCGGGAAATGAGCAATCGGGTCACCCATGCTCAGAATGCCCACAGCCGTGGTCACCGCGTTAGCGAAGGCCGCACCCACCTCTGTGGGGCCCAGGGGTTGAGAAAGCAGCTCCTCCGTGGGTAACGGCTGCAAACTAAGGCGACTGTCTCTGAAGCCAAGCGGGACGGGCAAAGACCAGACCTGGAAGTCAGAAGGAACCGAAGAATGGGGGGGACCGGCCGGTCCTCCGACGAACACCTCGGCCTCAGAAATGGTGGGGAACCACCTTCGACAACGCCAGTGGAAAAAAAAAAAAAAAAAAAAAAACAAGGCGGCCAGTCTCCGGAGACAATGACACCAATATGTAGCCAGCCTCTGGAGAAGAGGGAACGTCCGAAGACGAATCCACGGCACGACCTGTGTGAAGCCGTAGAGTCCGCCGCCTGAGCCAGGGCGTCAACACCATCTGGCACCGAGGGAGACGCCGGATAGGGCTTCTCCAAGTCACACCGTGCCGGGGACCGGAGTGGGGTCGGAGCGGCCAAGGCGCGCCGCCAGAACGACACCGATTCGACTTCCGCCGAGGCAGCCACCTGCGTCGAGGAACAAGAAGGACCGGGTAAGTGACACAAAGCCCTCCGCCAGCCTCGGCCCAGAATGTGGCAGAAGTGGCCCGTCGACCCACACGGTGGCGCCAGGGACGATTCAACCTCCGACGAGGCAGCTGCCTCCGGGGAGGGACAAGAGGGGTCCGGAGAGGGATGAGGGGTCCCCACCCAGCCTTGACCAAGAGCGGGATGAGAAGAGGTCACCGACCCCTGTGGCGCCGCTCGGAGCAGCTGGCGCTGTGGCAGCGTCAGCTCAGCCATGGACGAGGCTTTCGCCTGCCCAAAGGGCCGAGCGGGGCTCGGGGATGTGACCCGAGCCCCGGCGACCTTCCAGCGACACCACAGGGACTCCCGAAGTTTGCGGCGAGGTAGAGGCGCCGTGGTCTGAAGGAGGGACCCCAAGGGGCCGCACCCCAATAGCACCACATCCTCCAAGCCTGGATCCGAGCCGGTCGGTGCCGGATTTGGAGCGCCACAGAGGGCCCTGCGCAAGGCATGGGATCCCCTGACTCCCCAGGAGGGGGAAGGAGGAGGAGACCCCAGCGAGGCCTGCACAGCCTCCGCGTATATCTCCATCTGGACTCTCGACACCCAATCACTGTAAAACGGTGGATAGGACGACAAGCGGGGCCGCATCAACCGCGGAGAGCCCACGCCCCCGGCAGGCCAGACACCAGCCCCCCGGGACAAACTGCGACACTTACCCACCGGGGAGCGACGCTCTCGCGACATCGGAGAAGGGCGAGGACGACGACCATGGCCGTATCTGAAGCCATCTGCCGAGGAAGATCGAGGGGATGAAGCCGACCTTGAGAGACGCACCCAGAGTAGCTTCATCCAGCGCTCCCGAAGCGACTTAACTGTTGGCACGCCTCACAATCAGTGGTGCCGTGATCTTCACCTAAATACCACATACAAATGAGGTGAGGGTCCGTCGCAGACATAAGACGCCCACACAACGTGCAAGTCTTGAAGCCCAAAGGCATTCGCACACTGTTCACCCAAAAGAAGAGACAATTATGAGAAAAAAGCGGCCCCAAACAGGCCCGTAGCTAAGACCGGATCCGCGTTGCACGTGGAAAAGGAAAAAACTGACGTAGGCACGCCGAGGTGGGACTTATGTGACCTCGCTGATGTCACGTACAATGCCTGGGTGTAGTCGCATGATGCCACCCCGCCTACAGGGATGCTGTGGCAAAAAGTTTCCGGATCCGGTCTCACGCCTGGGGATAATTCTATGTGAAGGAATCTGCTGCTAGTAGTCTATCAGATACTGTTCAATTACAAGCCACCATTTCTTTTCATCTGGTAGGACCGACCAGCACCCAGCTTCCTCCCAGATAGGCACTCTGAGTAGTGCAGAGAAGGGTACTACAGAATGGACATGTTTTAATTCACAGCAAGCAGCGCTCGCCTCTGACCCTGTGTATCTCATCCAACCATGTCCCATAAGACAGCTGCACCTGAAGATGTCTCACTGCTGCTACATCAAACAGGGCCTTCAGATGTATTAAAAATACTACTCGAGCAGGCTTGGAGGCTGCAGTTACTTGACCACAGCACCACTCGTGAACAACACCAGACGCTTCCCCAGTCTCCCTTCAACCACTCATGCACCCTCTGCCCAAACAAGGTAGCGCGTTGAAGTCCCATACAAGGCTCCACAAAGACCAGGTGACATGAGAAGTATCCAGGCTTTAAGAGGGATGAAAAAACTGGAGGAGCAGGTCTCTCAAAGGGGTATGGTAGATGGAATTAAGGGCATGGCTTAAAACGCAGAAGTTAAAAAATCTGTGCTCAGCATAGAGTCCTGCCCCAAAAATTTGCTGCTACTGTCATTGTATCCAGATAAATAATACAACAAGTAAAATTACACATACAACAAGCCAGGACTATTTGCTTTGTCAATTGTTGTTAGCTGCATAAGCTAAACCAGCAACAACTTTGGCTTTGTTGTACATAACATTGAAATGCTTCAGTTCTGGAATGATGAGACTGTGAAAGAACTATAACTGGTCTCTTTGAAGGAAGTGCAGTGGTAAGATTTATTTTTTCACCCTGAGGTCAAAAATGGACAGCCCAATAGAGGCCTGTCTCAGCACCTGTACAAAATAAGCATGTGCACTGAGACACCATTTAAAAACCAGGACATTTCTTTCTTTAACCCGGGCACTACACAAAAACCGGGACATTTCTTTAAGTTGGAGTAGTGTTGGACACTGGGACACAGCTGCAAATAGCGGGACCGTCCAGGGAAAACCAGGACATCTGGTCACCCTACCATCACTGCACTGAGCGAACCGAGCTGGTGTGGATCGTTATACTAACAAGCTCTAGGGGCCCAGTAGCACCCGCCTCGCGCCCCACTCACCACTGTGCATTGAGGAAGTTACACATACAAGATAAAGAGTATACATAGTTTTCACACGTTCAGTTTGTGCACAGATACCAACAGGGCTTTAGGTGAGCTGAAAAGACTGTGGGGTCTCTGAAAGGAGTGGTCTGTGTAATTAAGGGAGTGGCTTAAAAAACACATAAGCTAAAAATCTGTGCTTTGAATAGTGTGTCGCCCCACTGGTATTTTGCGGTTTCGGTCATTGCATCCAGATATATAATACAACAAGTAACATTATAACTACAACAAGCCAGGACTATTGGCTTTGCCAATGGTCATTATTTGCATAAAATAAATAAGCAATAACTATGGCTATGTTCTATATAATATTGAAAATGCTTCAGTTCTGAAATGATGAGACTGCCAAAGAACTATAACAAGCTTCTTTGAACTTGCATCAAAGGCAGTGAAGGGTGTTACTGCTGCAGTTATGATTCTTTTTTGACCCGGAGAGTGAGGGCAGAAATGAACAGCAGCATTCTATGCGTGTAGTTGGGAGCGTTTTACAACAGTGGTCTCCATGACACGTATAGATAGCCCTTCGATCTCACATTAGGAAATCACAAGCCTCCGAAACAACTAATACAAGAGTAAGGCAGAAGGAACCAGGGCATAAACACAAAAAGGGAAGGGAGGGCCTAAGGGGATGTTTAAAGACCTCTCACTACTACAGCCCCTTAATACGAACTATAAGAACAGAAAGTAGCAGTGGGTCAATGATCAGTTGACTCAAGTATGTGTCTGGAAAAATAAGGGTAGAACTAAACTACATCAGTACTAAGCATCTTTCCTGTGTGGAAAAAACCCATCAGTTGTCGTTCCTGAACGCCCTGTTCATCATTGGGTTTCCTTCACACCGGGAAGGTTGATTTCACACAATGTTTATGATGGAAATGGAAACCTTTAGGTGTTCTCATATGTCAAGGTGTGGAAAGACAACTGTAGAGCAGTGCATGTGTAAAGTGAAAAAAATGTGAGCTGTGATATGAACAGATAAAATTGGGTAATAGAGAAGACAAACTACTTTAATAAACACCTTTCTACTCCCAAATTGATAAAAAGCGCGCGATATTAGTGGTTTTACCAAATAGCCACTAATCCCTATATCCGGTCAACATGTTTCAAAAGACTAATTTTGGAGCCTAAAAGGTATCCTGCTGCATTCTTCAGGACCATATTCGCGACTGCTCAATTAAAAGTGAAAAAAACATCACCTGGGTATTTTTTTTTTTTAAATCTTTATTAATAGGAAGGAATAGTGGTTAGCCAGCATCATACGGTATTGGTTACAGTTTGTACTTTTAACTTTTCGTATGTGACAAGAAACATCATTGTAGCAAGGACTGTGCTGTATTAAACCTTTGAAGACTCGTAGATACGTTATCAGGCGGTCCATTCGCATGTACTGTAGTCTTCTATTCCCCCCCCCCCCCCCTTCGTGTATGATTCAACGGTAGCATCACTTTTTATAGTACAGAAATAACAAACATCCCTCCCCCCCCCCAACCATGTGTCATCATTGCCATTGTGTCTCCACCCACTTCCCGTACCAGCATTTTTCTCAGCGTGTACGTCGGTACATAGCCAGGTCAAAGCCAATAATATCGTACTGTTGTTTTGCTGAGGTTAACACCCCCTATCCGCTTTGCTACTCCTCCTCCCCCTCTGAGTCCAGGTCGTCTCCCTCCGGTAAGGGGTCACAGATTTCTCCTCTGTATATATTCCACGCCGCCCATACTTTGTTCCACTTGCGGGGCGCCGCGCGTAGGACATACACTGCCCTTTCTGTTACCATCAGGATGTCCATGTTCTTAGCCCACCTGCTTGCGGTGGGTAGTTCTGGTGCGCCCCACTTCTGTGCTATATCCCGCTTGGCCACTGTCATAGCCAAAGTTGCCCAAATCAGTTCATATCTACCCAGGTCATTGGGGTCCCAGATATTCAAAAGGCACTTGCGTGGTTCAGGTAGTACAGAAAGTTTAAGGGCTTGGGAGATCGAGCGCATTATCGGTCTCCAGAATTCTCGTATTTGTGGGCATTCCCATAGTGTGTGAAGCAGTGTCCCCTCTTCCCCGCAGCCTCTCAAACAAAAGGGATGCGGCGCTCTCAGTATTTTATGCAGCAGCGTCCTGGTGTAGTAGATGCGGTGCAGGATTTTAAGTTGCACCAGTCTGAGCTTACTCGAGATTCCAACCTCTCTCGGGGAGGCCAGCGCCTCATTCCACTCAAATTCATCTGTCTCACCTATTTCCCCCTCCCATCTTTCTTTAAGTTTCAGCGTTGGGTCTTAGAGATTATTGATCAGTTTTTTATACGTGAGGGAGGTAGCGCTTTGGATCATGAAGTCCGTTAGTAGTCTATCTTCTAACGGGGAGGAGTCCGGCAGAGTGGTACCTGCAGGAATCGCCCGTAGTAATGCATGCCTAATTTGTACATATCTGAATGTTTCTGTGGGTCCGAGGTTATATTGCTGTTGTAGGTGTGGAAATGGTACTACTGTGTCATTATCCCAGAGGTCCCCTACCGAAGAAATGCCTATGGAGTCCCACCGCTCAAATCCCTTATAGCCTCTCAGGTTTCCCAATGTCTTTGTGTCCCATAATGGTGTCATTTTGGTGATTCGACCTGCCCATCCCAATCGGGCCTGTGCCATAGGGCCGCCGTGTGTTTGGTCGGACCAAGTAGGTTCTTAAGTTGTGACTTATTGTAGAGCACAGACAGCATACAGTCCGTCCCAAGCTGTGACCAATCCGCCCGATAGGCCGGGTCCTCTTTTGGGGCGTGGATCCAATAGTTTATTATTTTAAGTTGGGCCGCCCAGTAATATAGTTGAATGTTGGGGAGCGCTATTCCCCCCTCATACCAGCTTTTAACCAACTTGTCGTATGCTATACGTGCCGGGCCAGTATCCCAGAGCAAGGTAGTGACCAGCGCCACGATCTGCTTGAAGTATCGTGTTGGCACTAGGTGCGGGGTATTTTCTAGGACATAGAGGAGCCTCGGGAGCGCCATCATTTTGTATAACGCTGCCCTACCCAGTAGGGTCAGGGGCAGGGCCGCCCAATGCTTAACGTCCGCCCGTAGGCGATCCACAGGCGGTTTTAAGTTACTGGCAAAAAAGTCCGCTTCCTTGCTCGTGATGACAATACCTAAGTATTTGAAGGAGGCCGTCGTCGTAAGCAGAGGACAGTCATCTTGCAACCTCGGCGCCGGGCCTTTTAGTGTATATATGACAGATTTCGACCAATTTAGGGTGTAGCCCGATGTGCGTCCGTGGGTGTTACAGAGGTCTAGCAGGGCCGGGACGCCGGTATCAGGTGCAGTCATGTAGATAAGCATGTCGTCGGCGTATAATGAGACTTTGTCCTCCCATCCCTCCTCCCATTTAATGCCTGCAAATAAGGGCGTAGACCTGATCTGAATTGCCAGGGGTTCAAGCACTAGCGCGAAGAGCAAGGGAGACAAGGGGCAACCCTGTCTAGTCCCCCTGCCTAATAGGAACCTCGGTGATATGTGGCCATTGGCCACCACCTGTGCGACGGGCTTCGTATAAAGCAGCCGTATCCATGCTATATATTTCGGCCCAAATCCCATACGTTCTAGCACCATGAAGAGATATTCCCACTCTACGAGGTCGAACGCCATTTTAGCGTCGAGAGAGAGGATCACAGCCTGTTCCGAGAGGAGGTGTGCATGGGCCATCACACCATGTACTCTCCGGAGATTCATCGCAGTGCTCCGGTGAGGCATAAAGCCCGACTGGTCAGGGTGGATCAGGGTACTGAGGTGGGGCAGCAAACGGGTGGCTAGAAGCTTAGCTAATATCTTGGCCTCAATATTCAGTAACGATATCGGGCGATACGAGGTACACTCAGTCGGGGGTTTCCCCGGTTTGGGTATCGCTACAATCGTGGCCGTGCGTTGATCCAGCGGCAACTCTGCTCTATCCCTGCTTTCCAAATACATGGCCAGCAGTGGGGCACTGAGTTCTGGAGCCATGGACTTGTACCACTCTACGGGTATCCCATTCGGGCCCAATGCTTTTCCAGACTGTAACGCCTGGATCGCCAGCTGAATTTCTTCCTCCGTCGGGTCTACTTCTAGGGTACCCCTGTCCTCCTGTGTAATGCTGGGGATGGCAATATCCGCTAGTGTTGCTGCTGCCATTTGCTGTGTGACCATCCGGTCTGGTGTATATATTGTTTGATAATGTTGTGCCAATGCGCAAACTATGTCCTCTGGGTGTGTCAGTGTCCGCCCATCCTCCGTGTGTAGTCTCTGAATACCTTTCGCTCCACTCCCCCTCTTATCTAGCCATGCCAGCATTCGACCCGCTTTGTCTCCCACATCGTATATTCTATGTTTAGTGTTTGCGATGTACCCCTTCTCTGTCGTTTTAAGGTGAGCCAGGTATTGTTGTTGCCGAACCATGAGGGTGTGTGTCGTGGTCGGGGAGGGGTCTGTCATGTGTGCATTGTTGGCCGTGTTGAGTGCCAGTTCTAAGTCTGAGTTCCTTCCGGGAATCCCGTTTGTGCCCCGTTATTGTTGCAATGGCCGCCCCCCGGAGGACTGTTTTGTATGCTTCCCACAAGATGGACGGCGATACCACCGTGTCTGTATTTTCAGCAAAATACTGCGTCGTCGCAAGTTTGAGTTTCTTCCGAATCTTGGGGATTTTTAAAAAGTTGGGGTAAATTGGATAGATCCGTGCACATTTTTTCCCCCCCGGTGGTAAGTGATAGAACAATTGGAGAATGATCAGAGATTCCCCTGGGCAGGACGTCCACCTTCACCTGGGTATTTTAGTAGTTAATCATTCTCCTACCTTCGGTCATATCCAGAAGATCCCAGAAGAGGTGTAATACCCATCCAGACACATATAAAAAGACAACAACCAACAGAACAATCAGTCAGTTTGGATACACTATACTTAAGTTATGTGCATAAATGATTCGTTCAAATAATCAAAATCTAGTGTCTCATAAGGTACACCACACTTCACATGTTAAAGTGGTAGCTCTCACTCACCCAAGTCGTAGGAGAGAAACGCTCCACCCCACCTGGCCACAGCTCAGGTAAATGAAGCCCCGCACTGATGAGCATAAAAAGGAAAACACATTAAATAACGAATTAGTGTGACACGTCAGAAAACCAACTTCATTTTACCACCACAGAGTCAGCAAACACGTCTTGTCAGTTAACCTGTGTGTGTTCATGCTGATCGGAACACAGGCATAGTTATATATGTTAATAATTGCCATCCGAGGGCTCACTATGCATTTAACTCAAAAGTGCCCCTGCACCACTTTCCGATATTCCATGTTGTTACTGGAAATCGTTTAGTCACTGCTCGCGTCCTGAACTGTCCGCTCGTTTAATCGGAAGAGCTCTTGTCTTTCTCTCATGTTTAGGAGGGGAGAGAGACTTTCCGGCATGCCCGCCGGGCCATAGGTAACCACCGCACAAACTTTACTTTATGGGCCGCGCTCCCTCGCTACACGCGGAGCGGCAGCCTAATGCACGACCTGGCTACACATGACAGCACCAGCAACAAAAGCCTAACGAGGGCACAGCTTACAGTCCGGTCGGTACTGCAGACGTCCTTCTGGGCTGTCTCGGGGAGGTGCCGACCGGAATGGAATCCTGCTCTTTGAACTCTCACTTCCTGCAACGCGGGTCGCAACAAGCGCGTCATCGCCGTGCGCTCTCACCCGGTGCATGGGAAATGTAGTCTGTCACCCAACCTATGTCCGCTCTTGCTCAAATGGTGACCCTTGTTAAGTGATTTAGCTCGTAACACCAAAGATCACTCAAAAAGCAAAATTTAATTTGCAGCAGTAGTTTTAGCAGTTATAATGCGTTTGTCAATGTTTTGTGCACAGCCTACACAAAACCGGTATACCACTGACCGGTTAGGTCCTGCAAATTATTATTGGGCAATCACACACCATATTTGCAGGAACCCAAACGATGTTCCTGAACCCATATGTTTTGACTACTATTTGTCATGAGATAATAATACATTCGTCTAGCTGTAGACTAGGTAACATAGAACTAAATGTTTGTATCAAGGGTTGTCTTGTAGATAGCAGTCAGATGATAAACAGTAGTGTAGCACCACATTTACAATACAACCACCTCGAGATCATTATATGGTCATATTGATTGGTCATGTATGTCAAAGTCAGACGCTAAAGACCCACAAGGTACCATTCTTTTCAGTGGTTATATATTCTTCCTCTAGATACACTACAGACCTTGAGGAAGCTATACAACAGGAGACATGTCTCAGAGTGACATCCACGGGATGTCCTCGTTCAACCCAGCTTTGTCAGAGTTCAATTTGAAAACCCATTTCTGTTCACGCCTAAACAGGAAATTCTTCACATCAGATACATAGGAAGGAATCATTGGCTGTTCAATAACAGTCCATTTTAGATCAGTTGGATTGTGACCTACTTCCAAAAAGTGGTTTGTCATTTTGGTTGCTTGACGTTTACATCTGATTGAACTCTTGTGTTCAGAAATTCGGACCTTTATTCTCCTGGTGGTCATCCCTACATATCTCATATTACAGGGACATGTAATCAGATATATGAGGTTTGCACTATTGCAATTCGTAAAGCGTAGTTGTAACCACGGCTTGTCAGTGCCAATATCAATGCTCGTTGTCTTCGAGGTTTGAGGACACGCAGCACAATTTCCGCAGGGATAGTGACCCTTCACTGCTTGCATGTCCCATAATGTCCCCACGGATCGTGGCATTATCACTTTCGGCCTCGTATGGACTAGTTGGTCTTTTATATTCTGACCCCTTTTCCAAGCGAAAAGTGGAGGAGGAAGGTTATCAGTCCCTGTATTAAGGATGGCCCAATTTTTTTTCACAATCTGTTGGATTTTATTACATTGTGTGGAGAAGGTACTCCCACAGGTCATCCGATCTTGCTTCTCTTTGTACGTACCGGTTTCCAAGAGACTCACGATTGTTATTCGAGGCTCTCTTCTTGGATCTACGAACTAGGCTTTTGGGATAGCTTTTTGCAACCAGGTTAGCCTCAAGATCCTTGGCATGCTTTTCAAAAGATGGTTTAGTCGAGCAGTTACGCTGTATCCTCAGAAACTGCCCAAACGGTAGATTATCCCGTAAGGCTTTTGGGTGGCAGCTCTGATAGCTCAGCAGAGAATTTCTAGCCATTGGCTTGCGATACAGTTCTGATTGTAACCCAGACTCTGTAGTTGTAATGAGTAAGTCCAAAAAGGGTAGTTGTTGTTTGCTACTTTCAACTGTGAAGCGCAAAAAACGGTTCATGTTATTCAGCCAGAGATGAAAGTTTCTGTCTGTGGTATTGAAGTTTAAAGGGATTCCACGTCAAACGAGACGAGTAAATCCAGATCCCTGTCAAACTCAATCTCTGGTAAGATCCTTAGAACATCCTTTGTGTCCTGGTGCTTTTTGAAGGACACAAAAGATAACCGTTTTTTGCGCTTCACAGTTGAAAGTAGCAAACAACAACTACCCTTTTTGGACTTACTCATTACAAATACAGCGTAACTGCTCGACTAAACCAACTTTTGAAAAGCATGCCAAGGATCTTGAGGCTTCCCTGGTTGCAAAAAGCTATCCCAAAAGCCTAGTTCGTAGATCCAAGAAGAGAGCCTCGAATAACAATCGTGAGAGTCTCTTGGAAACAGGTACGAACAAAGAGAAGCAAGATCGGATGACATGTGGGAGTACCTTCTCCACACAATCTAATAAGATCCAACAGATTGTGAAAAAACATTGGGCCATCCTTAATACAGGGACTGATAACCTTCCTCCTCCACTTTTCGCTTGGAAAAGGGGTCAGAATATAAAAGACCAACTAGTCCATACGAGGCCGAAAGTGATAATGCCACGATCCGTGGGGACATTATGGGACATGCAAGCAGTGAGGGGTCACTATCCCTGCGGAAATTGTGCTGCGTGTCCTCAAACCTCGAAGACAACAAGCATTGATATTGGCACGGACAAGCCGTGGTTACAACTACGCTTTACGAATTGCAACAGTGCAAACCTCATATATCCGATTACATGTCCCTGAAATATGAGATATGTAGGGATGACCACCAGGAGAATAAAGGTCCGAATTTCTGAACACAAGAGTTCAATCAGATGTAAACGTCAAGCAACCAAAATGACAAACCACTTTTTGGAAGTAGGTCACAATCCAACTGATCTAAAATGGACTGTTATTGAACAGCCAATGATTACTTCCTATGTATCTGATGTGAAGAATTTCCTGTTTAGGCGTGAACAAAAAGAGGTTTTCAAACTGAACTCTGACAAAGCTGGGTTGAACGAGGACATCCCGTGGATGTCGCTCCAAGAGACATGTCTCCTGTTATATAGCTTCCTCAAGGTCTGGAGTGTATCTAGAGGAAGAATATATAACCCCTGAAAAGAATGGTCCCTTGTGGGTCTTTAGCGTCTGACTTTGACATACATGACCAATCAATATGACCATATAATGATCTAGAGGTCGTGGTATTGTAAATGTGGTGCTACACTACTGTTTATCATCTGACTGCTATCTACAAGACAACCCTTGATAATACAAACATTTAGTTCTATGTCACCTAGTCTACAGCTAGACAAATGTATTATTATCTCATGACAAATAGTAGTCAAAACATATGGGTTCAGGAACATAGTTTGGGTTCCTGCAAATATGGTGTGTGATTGCCCAATAATAATTTGCAGGACCTAACAGGTCAGTGGTATACCGGTTTTGTGTAGGCTGTGCACAAAACATTGACAAACGCATTTATAACTGCTAAAACTACTGCTGAAAATTACATTTTGCTTTTTGAGTGATCTTTGGTGTTACGAGCTAAATCACTTAACAAGGGTCACCATTAAAGCAAGAGCAGACATAGGTTGGGTGACAGACTACATTTCCCATGCACCGGGTGAGAGCGCACGGCGATGATGCGCTTGTTGCGACCCGCGTTGCAGGAAGTGAGAGTTCAAAGAGCAGGATTCCATTCCGGTCGGCACCTCCCGAGACAGCCCAGAAGGACGTCTGGAGTACCGACCGGACGGTAAGCTGTGCGCTCGTTAGGCTTTTGTTGCTGGTGCGGTCATGTGTAGCCAGGTCGTGCATTAGGCTGCCGCTCCGCGTGTAGCGAGGGAGCGCGGCCCATAAAGTAAAGTTTGTGCGGTGGTTACCTATGGCCCGGCGGGCATGCCGGAAAGTCTCTCTCCCCTCCTAAACATGAGAGAAAGACAAGACCTCTTCCGATTAGACGAGCGGACAGTTCAGGACGCGAGCAGTGACTAAACGATTTCCAGTAACAAGATGGAATATCGGAAAGTGGTGCAGGGGCACTTTTGAGGTTTTTTTTTTTGTACAGTCTTATATAGCGCCCGGCTTACCCTGGGGAATCTCGGCGCTTGCCTTGGGAACCCGTCCTGGCTTTTTCCCTGTGAGATAACCCGTACTGGGCATCCCCAAGGTGAAAGCCAGGCATCCCGCCGCGGGGGGCCGTTGTGGAGATTAAGCAAGCTAATGCCCAGAGTTGCAGAGTGTGAACCCATGATTCGAGTGGGCATCAAAGCGAGAATTATCGAGTCCGTGGACATTTGGGCTCAAGACCCTGCCGCGTCGGGAATTGAACCCTGGTCCCGGGTCTGACCTCTGCTTCTGGGTCTGCCGCCTCTAACCAGTGAGCAACACTTCTCCACACTTCTCCAGTTAAATGCATAGTGAGCCCTCGGATGGCAATTATTAACATATATAAGCATGCCTGTGTTCCGATCAGCATGAACACACACAGGTTAACTGACAAGACATGTTTGCTGATTCCTTGGTGGTAAAATGAAGTTGGTTTTCTGACGTGTCACACTAATTCGTTACTTAATGTGTTTTCCTTTATATGCTCATCAGTGCGGGGCTTCATTTACCTGAGCTGTGGCCAGGTGGGGTGGAGCGTTTCTCTCCTACGACTTGCGTGAGTGAGAGCTACCACTTGAACATGTGAAGTGTGGTGTACCTTATGAGACACTAGATTTTGATTATTTGAACGAATCATTTATGCACATAACTTAAGTATAGTGTATCCAAACTGACTGATTGTTCTGTTGGTTGTTGT
Organism: Lissotriton vulgaris; assembly: GCF_964263255.1. Taxonomy (NCBI): domain Eukaryota; kingdom Metazoa; phylum Chordata; class Amphibia; order Caudata; family Salamandridae; genus Lissotriton; species Lissotriton vulgaris. Next base: position 940,332,171 of record NC_141699.1, read on the forward strand.
CTTTTTATATGTATCTGGATGGGTATTACACCTCTTCTGGGATCTTCTGGATATGACCGAAGGTAGGAGAATGATTAACTACTAAAATACCCAGGTGATGTTTTTTTCACTTTTAATTGAGCAGTCGCGAATATGGTCCTGAAGAAAGCAGCAGGATACCTTTTAGGCTCCAAAATTAGTCTTTTGAAACATGTTGACCGGATATAGGGATTAGTGGCTATTTGGTAAAACCACTAATATCGCACGCTTTTTATCAATTTGGGAGTAGAAAGGTGTTTATTAAAGTTGTTTGTCTTCTCTATTACCCAATTTTATCTGTTCATATCACAGCTCACATTTTTTTCACTTTACACATGCACTGCTCTACAGTTGTCTTTCCAAACCTTGACATATGAGAACATCTAAAGGTTTCCATTTCCATCATAAACATTGTGTGAAATCAACCTTCCCGGTGTGAAGGAAACCCAAATGATGAACAGGGCGTCCAGGATCGACAACTGATGGGTATTTTTCCAAACAGGAAAGATGCTTAGTACTGATGTAGTTTAGTTCTACCCTTATTTTTCCAGACACATACTTTAGTCAACTGATCATTGACCCACTGCTACTTTCTGTTATAGAAGGAACCAGGGGCCATATGTATCAAAAATCAATTTAGCATTCCTTAAATAGCAAATATTCGGTAATTGCTATTTAAGGAAGCAAAATAATATTTAAAAAAAGAGCGATTACCCAATAGCGATTCCTAAAGATTTGCAGTCACAATTAGGTCATCGCTATTAGGTAATAGTACTCCATTTGTCATCGGCCCATAGGTGTGAATGGTTTTGCATTACCTAAATCGCATATTAGGTAATGCCAAGGGTGCCCCGGGGCCTATGGCCCCCCGAAGCATCCCCCACAAAAAATGTGTGTGCTACATGGTACTTTGAAAAATGCATTTTTCTAAATTTGCACATAGTTACCAAAAGAGAACTTTCTAAATGCACAGGTTACATTCAGAAAATGCTTCGCACATGGGCTAAGAAAATCGCAAATTGCAAGTCCCTATTTGTAGTTGCAATTTCAAGTAATTGAGATTACCTAAAATTGTGACTACAAAGCCTTTCATACATCTTGAAAAACTATTTTGCATTCGCAAATGGGCGAAATTACAGATTTACACAGTTTTTTCAAATGCTAAATTATTTGCTACATGTAGCCCTAGATTATACATGGCAAACCTCAAGCCAACTACATCGCTAATTAACTGCGTTGACAGGACAATTAAGATGTGTGTGCATCCCCAGTATTATCCCCATTACACCTAAATAAGGAGAGCACATGTCTGGGGTGATAAAGCGCCTGTCCTTGGCTAGGGCTTAGAATTATGAGGGATAGATGGTGTCATTGAGATTCGAGTCGATCCCTCATCAAAGAAGATAAATTGTAAGAAGTTCGAAAATTCTACGTACATTGATACCTAAAGAGAACTCTTTGTGATTGTACCAACAATCTTATGTTGCCCAGGTGGAGTTACCAACAATATCAAGGCATCTAAGGGATGATCTTGAAGCTCCCATTAGAGGAGGTGAAATTAGCAATAAAAACAAAAATAAATAAAGCGCCAGACACTGATGGATTTGCAGGAAACTTTTCCTGACGTTTGAAGTAAAGAACTCACCTGTGGCATAGGGCCACTTGAGAACTATGAAAAGGTACAGCTTGTCCACCAGATATAGGTTTCCCTACACACAGGAACATGCTCTTCACAGCCGACTAGTATTTATAGAAAATCAGGGGTGATGACAGCGTATTGGCGCAGGTGGCATGTTCCAGTGCCCCTGGGAGTCAGTGATCCAATGCAAAGTGCTGCTTGGCATCCTGGCAAGACCTACTGTCCTGGGTGCTGTTGCCACATCATCAGGAACCCTATGTGCTGCTTAGCAATGGATGCAGGGTCAAAGACTGGTGATGGTGCGAAGCTACTAACAGAGTACATACTACAAGACCCCTGCCTGCAGCATGGCCACTGGAGCACAGAAAGACAGCTGTGGTGCAGTGTTCCGAAAGCTGTTGGTAGATTCCTGAAGCTGCTGGACTGTGTGTATTTGCTTCTGGCATCCTGGGTACTGCTGATGGACCAAGAGTGCCACTTGACAGCTGGTATAGACACCAAGGGTAAATGTATTTTCTGCTGCAGGTCCTGGGGTGTAGAGACTATGTTGCAAGGTGCTTATTTCTGGTACTAGGGAGTATACATAGGGTTCCACAACTGGCACAGTACTTCCTGGATGTGAAGGGCACTCCACACACTTCTGAAGTCTGAACACGGCTGTAGATGGAGATGACTGATAGAGGATTCCTTGGTACACTAGAGCGGGGAGCTCTTTCCTGCCGTAGCCCAGGCCAGATGGCACCATTAGAGGTTATGCATCACAAAGCAGATCCATTCCTTTGCAGCCCGGGGTTTCTGAGCTTAGCACCTTCCAGCAGAATAGTTAAACTCTTCCTCCATGGCTAGGCACTGACCTTGTGTGGAAAGGGGGGGGTTCTGCATAAATAGGTGCATCAAATTCCTCAGACCTGCTTCGTAAATGCATTACACGTGGAGTTCCTGAAGAATGTTTACATCGAAAGGCAGATTCCTTTACATAAGTCTCCTGTGGTGAATGTTACACTGGAATTTAGACAGAGAGCTGAGTGGGCCTCCCTGGAGTCCATGGAAACCTATGTTTATGGTGGAGCAGGAGGAAAGAATTTGCATGAAAGGATGGTGACATCTATACAATTCAAAATTGTATTGTGTTTAAAAAAAACTCCCGTTTGTATTTGACTTTCAAGCCTAGACACTGAACCATTGGGGCAGGTTATTTTCTTAACAAAAAAGCTATGTGTTGCTACTACATATTGAATATCTTCAGGGAATACCGCAGGTAGCCCCAATAAATTTACCACCCAAGCCTGCATAATTCCTGTTGAGGTTTACAGAACACGTCATAGAATCCAAAATCTTTTTCATTTCATTTTTTCTGAATAAAAGTTTCTAGTCATCTTACTTTAAGTCAGTGCTTTAAATGGACAGGTTTGTAGTCACAAGAGGACAGCCATTCGTTATACTTTCAATCGTACTTTGATGCTATGGTTGTTGTCTCCTCCTTTCTCCACTCTCAACATCAACGTAGTCCCCGTCAGACTCTAACCTTATCAAACGTTTGTGAGTACCCCTGCTTTAAACAAAGTTATTTGAAATAACTACAATAACGAACTGTAAATTGGTTTACACATGCACCATTGTCTCTCATCAACCTTTTAAATAAAAGAAAACAAGTTACTTACCTGTAACTTTAGTTCCCCAGTATTGGTAACTTTCATAGATTCCCATGCTTTGTATCATTCCCCGTCGTCGGAATGGGAGTCTCGGTAACAAAAATACCATAGCTGTAGGTACAAAAGACAATGGAAAAAGGCATAGGCCTCATTACCTTTTGTAGCATATCACCCTCTTTGTGTAAAAGAGACCAAACTTTTGGCCTCAGCCAATCAGAAGTGCCTCACCACTTAGAACCTTCCTGAAGGAACCTCAGAGCCTCAGATTTTCGTAGCCGTTGTGTACTGAGACACCATCTGTGCTGTAGGCTGAGCTTTCCCCGGGGAGGTGGGTGGGCGCATGGGAATCTATGAAAGTTACCAATACTGGGGAACTAAAGTTACAGGTAAGTAACTTGTTTTCTTACCCCAGTATTGGAACTTTCATAGATTCCCATGCTTTGTATCAGAGTAGTAAGCAGTAGCAAGATAATCACATTTTGCATCGTAAATAATAGCAGTAGACAACATGACATTAGATACAAAATGTGAAAAAATGGAAGGTGGGAAGATAGGAAAGCTCACCATTAGTGGAAGAGGTTCCTCAGGACAGCCTGTCCAACTGCTGCATCCTCCTGCTGCAGAGATTCCAAGCAGTAGTGCTTGGTAAAAGTGTGGACGCTGCTCCAGGTTGCAGCTCTGCAGATGTCCTTAATTTGCACCCCTGCGAAGAGTGCTGTGGAGGAAGCCACAGATCTTGTGGAATGCGCTCGTATCTTTCCAGTCAGAGGCTTACCAGCAGCCCTGTGACAATGTAATATAGCACTTGTGATCCACCTTGAAACACCCTGTTTGGAGAGTGGAAGGCCTTTACTTGGTCCCCCGAAGGCCACAAACAGTTGGGTAGATTTTCGAAAATCCTTAGTACGCTGTAAGTAAAACTTCAAGCATCGCTGTACATCCAGTGAATGCAAGGCTTTTTCCGCCGGTGTGGAAGGCTGAGGAAAAAACGTTTTCAGAATGACCGGTTCATTCAAATGGAAGTCCGAGGGGACCTTTGGCATGAACCTAGGGTTAGTCCTCATGATGACAGTGTTCCTTTTGAATTGAAGGAAAGGTTCCTGAATGGTCAAGGCCTGTAACTCCCCTACACGCCGAGCCGACGTGAGAGCGAGGAGAAGAGCCAATTTCCACGAAAGGTATTTGATGTCAGAACGATGGACTGGTTCGAATGGGCCCTTCATGAGTTGAGAAAGGACCAGTGGTCAGGTACTGCTTCTACCCTCAGCGCGCTGGTACGAGCGCTCTGCTCGCTTCGCATTTTAAACTCCAGTTTTGTTCTTTGTCATCTGGGCTTTTACTGTTCCCTTACTTTAGCAGGACCTGGGTATAGATCCCCCCCTCCCTCTTACCGCACGTAAAATTTACTAAAGCACCGTCACTTGGCGGGTCCGGGTTCCGTGGGTGGTCCTGGGTTGCAGCTTTAGGCGCCATCTTGCTTTGGGCTTTGTGGTTTGTTTGCGGGCGCCATCTTGGAGCGTATTGACGCTCGCTCGGCTCCAAGGAACGCCTATTTAAGGCGGACTCGGTATTTGGATTCTGGTCAGGTACTGCTTCTACCCTCAGCGCGCTGGTACGAGCGCTCGGCTCGCTTTGCATTTTAAACTCCAGTTTTGTTCTTTGTCATCTGGGCTTTTACTGTTCCCTTACTTTAGCAGGACCTGGGTATAGATCCCCCCCTCCCTCTTACCGCACGTAAAATTTACTAAAGCACCGTCACTTGGCGGGTCCGGGTTCCGTGGGTGGTCCTGGGTTGCAGCTTTAGGCGCCATCTTGCTTTGGGCTTTGTGGTTTGTTTGCGGGCGCCATCTTGGAGCGTATTGACGCTCGCTCGGCTCCAAGGAACGCCTATTTAAGGCGGACTCGGTATTTGGATTCTGGTCAGGTACTGCTTCTACCCTCAGCGCGCTGGTACGAGCGCTCTGCTCGCTTCGCATTTTAAACTCCAGTTTTGTTCTTTGTCATCTGGGCTTTTACTGTTCCCTTACTTTAGCAGGACCTGGGTATAGATCCCCCCCTCCCTCTTACCGCACGTAAAATTTACTAAAGCACCGTCACTTGGCGGGCCCGGGTTCCGTGGGTGGTCCTGGGTTGCAGCTTTAGGCGCCATCTTGCTTTGGGCTTTGTGGTTTGTTTGCGGGCGCCATCTTGGAGCGTATTGACGCTCGCTCGGCTCCAAGGAACGCCTATTTAAAGTCGTCCTCTCCCGCGCAGCGGGTACGCGCAGTGGGACGCCGTCGCTTAGCCGGAGTCGTGCCTGAGTCCTGCCCGTCTGCGCCCGTCCGCGCTAAGGACGCGCAGGGCGCAGCGGGCACCTGGGGTCCTTGAGAGTTGGTCTCGGCTCTCGTTACCATGCTGGTGTATTCTGGCGACACTCTGCGGGGTATAGGTCGTTCAATTGTGAGTTGTACCCTTCCCCCCATACACCCACTAGTGGGCCCCTTTCACTGTGCGTGTGGAAGGTGGTCTTTGGATCCCCCTACCCTGAGCTTACACGAAAATCCTACGGTTGCCCTTAGTAGGAACCGCGCCGAGCATTCCCTTTGCATCTTCAGCCTGAATGCCAGGTCTCTGGTGCTGCATTATCAGGCCGTGTTTGACCTGATACAGGAAGAGGCCCCGGACATCGTAGCCATCACCGAGACGTGGTTGAAGGATGACGATGTGGCCATTATCAACTTGGCATTTCCCTCTGATTTTTCGGTTTTTACCCTTAATCGATCTTCCAGGGGAGGGGGTATTGCGTTGGCCATGCGACCTGGCCTCACTGGTAGTTGGTCTGGTCTGACCATTGCGGGATGTGAAAGTGCGGTGTTTAAGATCTCGGTCACCCCACATTTCACACTCTCGGGGATGGTGGTTTATCGCCCCCCTGGGAGCAATGTGGCGTTTAGAGCGGCCTTCCCCGACATGGTTAGTTCCTTGGCGGTAGGCTGCTCCAATTTCTCGATTTTGGGAGATCTCAACTTACATTTTGAGAACCTTACCTCCCCCTCGGTTAGCGGTTTTCTTGCTGACCTGGAGGCCCTTCAACTGGTGCAAATGGTTCGACAGCCTACCCATACAGGCGGCCATACCTTAGATCCTTTTTTCACTAATTTGGCAGACGCTGCTGTCTCCGCCGTCACACCTCTTGGCTGGACGGACCACTCTTTGGTTACCATCTGTACCCCTTTGCCGGGAATGATTACTGTTCCCCCGGCAAAGCTGGTTACAAGGCGGCAATGGAGTAAATTACGGCTGGAGGACTTACATCGTGTCCTCGCCGAGGAGCCTTTAGAACCTCCGATGCTGGTTGACTCAGGTTACGAGAAGTTCTGCTCCTGGATCTCCAAGGCGCTTGACGCCCTTATCCCACTTACCGCTTGTAAAGTCAGCTTCAGGGACTCCAGTCCGTGGTACGATGGCGCCTTACGTACACTCAAGGGTAGCTGTAGGCGAGCAGAGAGGGCCTGGCGGAAGGCGTACGATAGCGGGAAAAAAGCTATTTATCTCGCCTCCGTCAAAGTATACCATCGGGCTGTTTGCCAAGCTCGGGCAGCTTACTACGCTACTGAATTCGGCAACAGCTCCAACCCCTCTAAAACCATCTTTAAAGTGATGAAGGATCTTTTGGCAAAGCGTGCCTGTATTACGACAACTGGTTCCACCACTCACTGTGAGGCTCTCGCTTGCTTTTTTTTGGAAAAGGTCCAAAACATCTATCGGACGTTCCCTTGTACAGGGCCTCCGGTTGAGCCCCCGATCAACATCTATGGTGCTTCCACCTTGCACGTGCTGCCCCCGCTGACATCTGAGGGGTTTGACCTCCTGGCTCTGCAGGTCAAATCAGGGTCCCCCGCTGATCCGCTTACAGCGACTCTTTTTAGAGAGCAGTCGTTTGTGGGACGGGCCGTGGTTCACTCCTTGATTAACATCTCGTTGGAATCAAGCACGGTACCCGCTAGCTGGAAGCGGGCAGTGGTTTCTCCCATTTTGAAGAAGCCGTCCCTGGATCCAGATAAACCTGAAAACTACCGGCCCATCTCCTTACTTCCGTGGCCGACCAAAGTGTTGGAGGCCCATGTCAACAAAGTTCTTTCGGCTCACCTTATCCATGCTAACATCTTGGATCCCACCCAGAATGGGTTCCGTGCTGGACACAGCACGGAGACCGCCCTCCTCTCCATGGCTGAACACCTTCGCACGGTGATGGATGCGGGACAGACAGCAGCGCTCGTCTTATTGGACTTGAGCGCCGCGTTTGATACTGTTTCGCATCCTATCCTGTTGCATCGCCTGGAGGAGATTGGGCTGGGTGGACCTGCCCTCCAGTGGTTCCGGTCTTTTCTAGACGATCGTTTCTTTAGCGTTGCAGTCCCACCGTTCCAGTCCCAATTCCATCCTTTGAAACAGGGGGTGCCGCAAGGATCCTCGCTGAGCCCCACGTTGTTTAACCTCTACGTGAGACCGCTGGCTGAGGTCGTCAAGCAATGGGGCATGACTATGGTCTCATATGCTGACGACACTCAGCTAGCGGTTACGATCAGCGGGGATGCGGACCGGGATGCCCCCAGGTTTCAGAGTGGACTTAGGGCGGTGGCGAGCTGGATGAAGAACAACTGTCTCCAGCTCAACGCTAAGAAAACAGAGATCATGATCGTAGGCAAGTGATCTGAGGGACAGGTGGTGGCCTATGGAGCTGGGACCGGACCCCCTTCCGGTCACGGAATTAAAGAACTTAGGAGTATGGATGGATCCCTCCCTCAGCTACGTTGGCCACACGAAGAAAACCGCGGCCTGCTGCTTTGGTATCTTACAATCGCTTCGCCCGGTTTTGAAGTTCTTTGACCATCGCACCAGGCAGCTGATAGTCCAGGCTACAGTGTTATCTCGCCTGGACTATGCCAGCTCTCTTCTGGTAGGGTCCAATGTGGCTGAGGTTACCCGCCTCCAACGCGTCCAGAACGCTGCGGCGAGAGCTATTGTTGGCCTACCCCGTACTTGTTCTGCCTCCAGCACATTGAGATCACTGCACTGGTTGCCTATCAGGGCCAGAATTCAGTTTAAAGTGCTGTGTATGGCGTTCAAGATTCTGAGGGGGGTAGGTCCCCCTATTCTTGCGGACCTTTTGTCTTGGTATGTGCCTACTCGGCCCCTGAGATCCATGGGTCATGCACTTACTGTGATTCCCCGATACAGGCTGTGTCGGGTCGGTGGCCGTTCCTTCCGGGTCAGAGCAGCCGAGCTCTGGAACTCCCTTCCTGTAGAGTTGCGACTGCTAGAAGATCTTTTAGTCTTTCGGAAAGCCTTAAAAACCTTCTTGTTTTAATAAATTCCCTTCCTCCCTTCTGTTGTGTTTCCTGTGGTGTTGCATTTTTACCTGCCATGCGCCTGGACGCCCCTTAGCTGGGGCAGCAGTGCGCATTACAAATGTATGTAACATAACATAACATTCAAATGCCACGTTGGTGGAGGTGGTCTCACCGGTGGATAGACCCTGAACAGACCTTTAAGAAACTGTTTGATTATCCGTGAAGACCATAATGAAGGTCCAGAGTCCGTCCTCCTGAATCGTGACAAAGCAGCCAAATGGACTTTAATTGATGAGTGGGCCAGACCAGACTTGGCCAAGGACAGTAGGTATGGGAGGACCTGATGAGGTTTGGAATTGAATGGATCAATGTGTTGCTGTCGACACCAACAACAGAATCTTTTCCACTTAAGGCGGTAAGTTTTGTTAGTGGAAGGGGCCCTTGCTTGGGACAAAACCTCCCTAACTTCCTTAGACAATGGCAGGTTCATAAATTCTCGCTGCTCAGGAGCCATGCAGTCAGGTGTAACGACTGAGGGTCTGGATGTAGAATCTGTCCTTCGGACATCGTGAGAAGGTCCGGCAGAATTTGGAGAGGTAAAGGAGGAGCGATCGACAGCAGATGGAGCTCCGTGAACCAGAACTGCCTCGGCCAAGCCGGGGCTATCAGGATCATCCTGCACGGCTCCATCTTGAATTTCTTGATTAGTCGTGGTATTAGAGGAATGGGAGGAAAAGCGTAGACAAATGTCTTCGACCAGGGTATCAAAAGGGCATTTCCCAGAGAATTTGGATGGGGAAGCCTGCTTGCGTAAGACCGGCATTTGTTGTTGGTCGGGGTGGCAAACAGGTCGATGTCCGGTCTTCCCCACCGGCTGAAGATTTGTTCCAAAATGTCTTGATTCAACTCCCATTCGTGGGTGACCGAGGATGACCTGCTCAGTTTGTCGGCGTTTTCGTTGAGGACGCCCGGCAAGTGTTCCGCCATCAGAGACATGTTGTGTCGGATAGCCCATTCCCAAATCTGCTGGGCTTCTTGTGACAATGGGCGCGATCTGGTCCCTCCTTCCTTGTTCACATAGTGCATGGCCGTGGTGTTGTCCGTCCTGATAAGCACTTGTGAACCCTCCAGGAGAGGAAGAAACGATTGCAGAGCCAGACGTATCGCCCTGAGTTCTAACAGGTTGATGTGGAGGCATTTCTCCTGGGGTGACCAATGACCACTGACATGAAGGTCCTGCAGCACTGCTCCCCAGCCTTCCAACGACGCATCCGTCGTTATCACTTGTGGAGACGGGTCGCTTGCGAAGGATAGGCCTTGGGACAAGTTGTCTAGGTCTGTCCACCATAGGGCCGCATTCTTCATTTCCGGAGTGATCGCCACTTTGTCGTCGAAGGAACCGTGGACTTGCCGCCATTGATTGTCCAGTTGTTCCTGCAAGGGACGCATCCTCAGTCTGCAATGGGGAATCAGTGGAATGCACGACGATATTACTCCCAGCAGAGACTTGTAACGGCGAACTGAAAGAGACTTTTTTGTTTGTAAGTCTTGGGCCATCGTCTGTAACTTGTGCCTCCTTTCCAGAGTAGGAAAAGCTCGTGAAAGCTTTGAGTCCAAGATGGCTCCCAGAAACCGGGCTCTTCTGGACGGGATCTGGCAAGATTTCTCGTCGTTTAGAGTGAGACCCAGGTTTCGGAATAAATTGGTACACGCTTGAACCGCCTGTAGCGCTGCCTCTCTGGACGGAGCCTTCAGCAGCCAGTCGTCCAGATAGGGGAAGACTTGAAACTTGTGCCTCCGCAGGAAAGCCGCTACTGGAGCCAGCACTTTCGTGAATATCCTTGGGGCTGAACGGAGTCCAAAGGGTAAAACCCTGAATTGGTAATGGCTCTTGGCTACTGTGAATCGCAGAAACCTTCTGTGTGCTGGGTGAATCGGAACATGAAAATAGGCATCTTCGAGATCGAGTGTGGCCATGTAATCTCCCGGGTTGATTAGTTTCAAGATGTCCTGGAGGGACACCATCCTGAAGGACAGAGAGATGAGATAGGTGTTTAGCCCCCTGAGGTCTAAAATGGGACGCCACTTGTCGAGCGTTTTCCTCACCAGGAAGAACCTGGAATAAAATCCCTGGTTTCTTTGGTTCGATGGAACTGGCTCTATCGCCCCTTTTCGGAGCATTTGTTGAACCTCGAGCCGAAGGAGACGCTGGTGTTTTGAAGGAGTGGCTATCGGGGGCTTGGGTGGCGGAACTTGAGTGAACTCTAAGGTATGCCCTTTCCGAATGATGTTGAGCACCCAACGGTCCGATGTTATTAGGGACCAGTTGTGAAGGTATTTGTTGACCCTGCCTCCAACTGATGATTTCCTGGAGGAGGGTCCAGTAGGAAGAGCCAGGAGGCCGCTATTGGCGCTTGGACGAATCTCGTCCTCGCGCACCCTGCTTTCCTTTACTGTAAGGCCTGGAGTAGTTGGTAGACTGGCCTTGCCGCTGTTGGTAAGATTGGCAGTGCTGTTGGGAACCGGATCCTGTGTTGGAATACCGTTGTTGTTGGAAGGATCCTCTATACGTACCACCCCTGCCTCTGGCTCCCTTGAAGGGGGACTTCCTGTACTGAAGTGTTTCTAAAGACCTAGCGGTCTCTGTGTCTTTTTTAATATCTTGCAGGGTGTCGTCAATAAGTTTGCCGAATAGAGCCTCACCATCAAAGGGAAGATCCAACACTTTGTTCTGGACCTCTGGTCGGAACCAAGTAGCTTTAAGCCACCCTTGGCGACGGAGCACTGCCGCTCCAGCTAGTGAACGAAATGCCGTAGTCGCAATGTCCATTGCACAATCGATTATTTCCATCGACGTCGCTTCTCCCTCTTTCAAAACTTTCTTTGCCTCCGACATAGATTCAGGAGGTAGCTGGTCAAGGTACGGGGAGACATCGCACCAGAGTTGACGGTCGTACCTACCCAGGATGGCTAAGGCATTAGCTGCTCGCACCAGCAAACTCGCCATCGCTGAGAATCTTTTCCCCACATTATCTAACCTCCGTCCTTCCTTGTCCGGAGGAGTTGTCAGCGGTGCTGAAGGGTTGCGCGATTTCCTCTGCGCTGCCTGCGAGATTACAGAGTCTGGTTTCGGATGACCTGTCAAGGCCGCTGGGGCATCATCGGTTGCTCTATATTTCTTTTCCAGACGCGGTAGCACCGGCACCACCGTCGCCGGATGTGTCATGGTCTTTAGGCCCTCTTTCCATACATGATCCACAATCGGAATAGATCTGGCATTTTTCTGGAAAGGTTCTTTAAAGTCATATAAGAAGCAATCCGTGGTGACTTTAGGCATTGCTAACTTAAATCTTGCCGCCGCCCTCTCCATTAGCTGATGGAAACCTCCAATATCCACTGGCGGGGAGTCCGCCGGGTCCGGATTTGGCGATGCGGGATTGTCAATAATGTACTCATCATATTCCGTGTCGGGAATAGAGACGTGATCCGAATGTTGATCCTCATCCGAGGATTCATCAACATCATGTGATCTTGGTACCCCAAAGGAATCCTGAGGGACGGCTGTTTGAGGCTGTGGAGAGGTTGGAGCCGAGAGCGTAGGTGGCACCAAGGACGCCTGAGTCGTGGAAGGCGTAGCAGGTGTTGACGTATTTGGCAAAGGTCTACTGGCCTTAGACTTATAGTCCTGTAGCATCCTATGTAGATCCTGCAGGAAAGATGTTGGCACTGAAACCATTCCCTGGTCAGAGTGCTGTTGTTGATGTTGACCATGATCATGCTCCTCGTGGGTGTATTCGCCCTCTGAGTCGGTGTCCTGGCATTTGACAAATAGTTGCGAAGGACTATTGGCATAACTATATGCATCTTGGTCATCTTCCTCTGATTGACCCTCTTGCAAGAGCATTGTTGGTAGCAGAGGGGACACTGCCCTTGGAGAAGTCATCTCAGGTGTGATCCGCGTCACAGAAATGGTGATACGCTTTTCTGTAGCCAAGATCGTGGGTTCCGTCGTCGACGGTTGTACATACGCCGTCGAGATAGGCGTCGTGGACGTTGTCGTCGACGAGACTGTGGACACACCAGCCGTCGTCATAGTCATCGTAGTCGTCGTCGACGCCCTCGTCGACGAGACCGTCGTCGACGACACCGTCGTCATTGTCGTCGACGACGGGACTCTCGTCGTCGACACTGTCGTCGTCGCCCTCGTTGGTATCATTGTCGACGGGGCTTTCGTCGACGGGGCCTTCGTCGTCTACGGGGCCTTCGTCGTCGACGGGGCCTTCGTCGTCGACGGGTCCTTCGCCGTCGACTGGATCTTGGGCGTCGACGGGGCTCTCGTCGTCGACGGCTCCTTCGTCGACGGCTCCTTCGTCGACACTTGTGAAGCCGGTACCTTCGTCGTCGGCGCCTTCTCCGCCGTCGACGGTCTCGTCGTCGACGAACCTCCAGTTGACGGAGCCTTAGATGATTTAGTCGACGGGACTCCCGCTGTCGACGTCTTCGTCGTCGAGGACCTAGAAGTCCTCTCAGAAGACTGGCTTTGAGGCGTTTTGAAGGCTGTGGAAGTCTTCGCGCCAGTAGACTGCGTAGAAGGTCCATCCCTCTCCTTTACACTTCCGTGAGGAGATTTGCTGGGACCTTGGCTCTCAGACTCACTGGGGGTCTTTTTTGAGGCCTTAGAAGATCGACTTACAGAAGAAGAAGGGGAACCCCTACCCCTTTTCACTGACCTTCTAGTAGAAGCCATCGATCCAGCATCTTCACTGTCACTGGAGACAGTATCCTTCCTCGATTTAAGCCTCTGCAGCCATGTCAGGAGCCTACCCTCACGGTCCCGGAGGGTTTTGGCAGAAAAGGAGCGACAGATTGCACATTTAGCTACCTGGTGGTTAGGATAGAGGCAATAGATGCAGTCCTCATGCTTATCCTCCACAAACAGCCTTTTCTTGCCACAGGAGGAACAAGGCTTGAAAAGCGCTTTTTTCTTCTCAATCTCCGACATACTGTCAGGCAGCAACAATCCTGAGAAGAATCCCTAAGATCCTGGAGAAAAAACTGTTGAAAAAACCTGATGAAATCCTGTAGAAGAGTAGAAGTTGAGCAGAGCTCAATGGAGACTCCCTAGCACAACGTGCGGTAGAAAATCTGAGGCTCTGAGGTTCCTTCAGGAAGGTTCTAAGTGGTGAGGCACTTCTGATTGGCTGAGGCCAAAAGTTTGGTCTCTTTTACACAAAGAGGGTGATATGCTACAAAAGGTAATGAGGCCTAGGCCCTTTTCCATTGTCTTTTGTACCTACAGCTATGGTATTTTTGTTACCGAGACTCCCATTCCGACGACGGGGAATGATACAAAGCATGGGAATCTATGAAAGTTCCAATACTGGGGTAATATGCAGCTGCTCCCTCTAGTAGACACACTGCTATATTGGCCTACTTAGAAAGGAAAAGTGCAATTTCCTGATACTGCACTTTGATAAAAGTCTTCAAGAACGATAGTATTGGTGAGTGGGATGCTTAGCACAGTCCCCCAGTTCCTTATTTTAGGTTAAAAATCGATTGTTTAAAATAAAAAGCCTAAAATATTAAACTACAAGTGTTATATTGTTAGTTTGAAATGAAGAGTCAATTTGTTTTCCATTCAGTTTAACAATTTAAAGGTAGAAATCTGGCACTCCATTTTACAGTAGTCTCTCTTCACAATTAAATGCTTAAACATAAGCCCTTTGCCCTAAACTTAGACTCCACTTGTGAGTCTACATTCTGACCTTTACACTAGCTGTTAGATCTGACAGCCATAGGGGCGGTATTCCCCCAATTTTTGGCTGGCCTCCCTCCATTTTTCTGAACTCCATTTTGCAGGTTTTAGGGGTTTGTGCACTTTACCACTGCTAATCAGTGCAGGAGTGCTTGTACGCTCTCCCCTAAACACGGTAATATTGTCTCATACCCAATTGGCATATTTAATTTGCTTACAAGTCCCTAGTAAAGTGGCACTACATATGCCCGGGCCTGTAAATTAACCGCATTCGCGCGGCGGGTTTTCGCGCGGCGGGTTTTCCCGCTCCGCGCTGAAGATTTAAAAACCCTGCGGTTCATGACGAGCTCAGCTCGTCATGAGCACACGGTAGGTTACACTCATGACGAGCTGAGCTCGTCATCCGCCTCGAAGGGGTTAAATGCTACTAGTGGGCCTGCAACACTGATTGTGCCACCCACAGATGTAGTCCCTTAACCAGGTCTGTCACTGCAGTGTCTGCGTGTTTGCCGGTTATTGCCACTTCGACTTGGCATTTAAAATTACTTGCCAAGCCTTAAACTCCCCTTTCATTACATATAAGTCACCCATTAAGAAGGCCCTTGGTAACTTAAAGGGCAGGGTGTTATGGAAGTTAAAGGAAGGGCATTTACTTCCTGGGTTTTACAAGTCCTAGTAGTGACCAGCAGCTACATTTGTTTTTCACTGCTGTGAGGTCTCATCCTTTCATAAACTAGAATTAGTAATTCCTTAAAATACCTTTAAGCTGCAATTACTGATCAGAAATGAGTAGCTTTTTCACATTCCTATCTATGGAATGATAATGATATATCCTCTTTAATGATAAGGTCAGATTTAACATTACTATTTTTGAAATGCTAGTGGACATTTCTCTGCTCGTACTGCTCTGTGTGCCTTACAGCCTGCCTCTAATACATGTCTGGGCTAGGTGAACGATCTCTTTGGGCATTCCTTCTACAGAGGCACAGACACAGGAAAGGGCTGGGTGTGATTTAGCACCAATCTGCATTCCGATGGGTCTTTCTGGGCAGATAAGAGGAAGGGGCTCACCCTTACCCTTCAAAGGACAGTTGCCTGGCCCCATACAAAGGACTGATAACCCCCCCACTGGTAGACTGGAGTGAGGACGGGGATTGAAAGGGATACTGGTGCAGTTCAAAACAACTCTTTGACGTTTACATCACATCAAAGACCCATTTGGGTATAAGTACTGGGTCTCTAGCCCCATCAAATCAGATACTTCTAGACCTACATCGAATCTGTCAGAAGAACTGCGGTGCAGCACAAAGGACTCTACTGGAATGTTTTCCTGGAAGAACTGCATGTCTGCATGTTGCCCTGCAGCATGCTGCTCTCTCACTGTGCTGGAGTGAAAGCCAGACTCTGCCTTCCCTCCAAAGTGATCTCCAAGGGCTTGTTAGCTTGCCTCCTGTTTCTGAAGTCTCAGGGTGGTGGTTTGGGGGGGTGGTGTTTTGGTGGTGGGGGCTCAGGAGGTTGTTTTTTTGTGTATTATACTCTTTGGGTTCAGGAAGCATGAATGATATGCTAATGACTCAAATGTTTTTTATATCATGTATTTGGTTGTTTATAGGCCTTGCCTTTTCTACATACAGCATTATTAGTAAATGGAGTTTTGCTGCCCACCGGTTTCCTTATTTTTTGAATGGCGGGGGGTAGGCTACGCTGTGTTACATGGAATATCTGCGGTTTAAATGATCCCAAGAAGCGTAGGGTGTTTTATAAGATACTTCAAATTCTGCAGGCTGATTTAGTCTGCCTACAGGAGACTCATATTTCGTGGACTAAACGTACCTGGTTAAGGTTCCCTGGTTATGAGCTGATTGCCTGCTCTAGGCAGACGTCTACAATTAGGGGTGTCGCTATTCTCTTAAAGAATGGGATCGGTTCTGTTAAGAGGTTGAAGGTAGATAATTTTGGTAGATGGGCAATTGTGGAACTTCTGGTGAATCGAGCTCTATTATCAGTTTGCTCAATTTATGCCCCCAACCTTGATGACCCGCAACTCTTCCGGAGCCTAAATTTGGAACTGGTGGGATGGTCCCATCCAATATTATTTACCGGTGATCTTAATATTAATCTTTCTAGTCAAATAAACCTCCTTACCTATCGTAATTATTCCGGCAGGAAGCCGCAAGTATTTAAGGCTCTCCAATTTCTTGTGTTGGATCATGGTCTTATAGATCTATGGCATTTTCACCACCGAGACTTGGATGGATATACATTCTATTCTTCTCCACACAAGAAAATGGTCCGCCTTGACTACGCTTTCATCTCGGATCAAAATTCCTCTCTGGCATCTATCGAGGTTGCTCCCAGGACCATATCCGATCACAATCCCTTAATTATAGATCTCTTATGGGACCGCCCTATCAATCAGATCCGGCCCTGGACCTTTGAGAGAAAGCTTCTTATAGATTTGCAATATCAGGACTGCATGGCCACTTGGATTCCAGAATTCTTTAATATAAATAGGGGTACCTCTTCTGATTCCATTGTCTGGGATACATTCAAAGCGGCCCTACGTGGGGAAACAAAAAACTTTGCTTCCCATCGTTGGAAACAGACACAGCAGTACACTAAAGACAGACTTAAAGATTTGCAACAAGCTGAACTTGAGCTCTGTCATAATATTCGTTCGGGCCAGGATGTATCAAATAGCCTTAATGCGGTTGCTATAGCTAAATCTAATCTGCTAGACCCTCTTTATCAAGATCTAGCAGCCAAATATGTTCAATTTTGTACGCTAATGTATGAGTTTGGGGAAAATTCTGGCAAGGTACTCGCAAAGAGATTACAGCAAAGGGCCATCGCGAATCAAATTGTCCGAATTATAGATCAACAAGGTTCTCTTCAGGAAACTCCGGGGGGGGTCTTAGATGCATTTAGGAGTTTCTACACTAAATTATACACAGAAGACCCTAGTATGTCTCAAAACCAAATGGCTCTAGATGATTTTTTTTACCCCCTAGATACCAGGCGTGTAACATTAGAACAGAATGAAGTCCTTTCCGCACCCATTAGTTGGGATGAGATAGAAATTGCTATCAAATCTCTCTCTAATGGTAAGGCAGCGGGCCCTGATCTTATTCATCTTGAGTTTTATAAAACGTTTTCGCAGCTGTTTAAACAAGATATGCTATCTGTCTTTAGGGCTGCTCAATCTGGGGTTATTCCCGATTCTTGGCGCCGAGCCACCATCGTGTTGTTTAAAAAAAAGGGCAAAGATGAGTTAAATCCCGCTTCATATCGGCCGATTGCTCTTCTTAATACTGATAGCAAGATCTATTCCAGAATCTTAGCGTTCAGATTAACACAAGTCATAGCTCCTTTAGTTTCAATTAGGCAACATGGGTTTATTCCCGGAAGGGACACAACAGATCACATTCGGCGCGTCATCGCCCTTCTTGACTGGGCCCAGGCTACGAGTGCTCCCCTCGGGGTGATCCTGTTGGACGCCGAGAAGGCGTTTGACAGGGTCTCCTAGGGGTATCTCTGGGCAGTAATGCGCTGGAAGGGATTCTCTCCTGGGTTCATACAGTCCCTTCAGGCACTTTACTTAGCACCAACCGCTGCTATTCGTATTTCAGGGAGAGAATCTACTCACTTTTCCATTAGCAGGGGGACTAGACAGGGTTGTCCCTGTTCCCCCCTGCTTTTCGCTCTGTTTATCGATCCTTTCCTGAATTTGATCGAAAACTGCCAGGAGATCACCCCAGTTAGGGTCCGCGGAGTGGACTACAAGGCATTAGCATATGCCGATGACATTGTTGTTTTAACTGATAATGTTGGCTCATCTTTCGTTGCATTGGAGAGAATCGCAGCTCAATTTGGCTCTCTGTCTGGGTATAAGCTTAACATCTCAAAGACCCAAATAATTCAATCAAAAGATATGTCCTCTTCCCAGGTTCCCATAGTTAAAGAGGCTACATATCTTGGGATTCAGATTTCCGCAGATGTGGAGCAGATTCCAGATCTAAACTACCTTCCGGTAATTGATTCTTTACATAGGAAACTAGAGAGAATGGACCACCTACATTTTTCTTTATATGGACGTTGCAATATCTTGAAAATGCTTGCTCTTCCAAAGTTATTATATCTTTTTAGGTCCATCCCACTTCTAATATCCAACTTAACATTGGGGAAAGCTGATAGAATATGTCAACGGTTTCTTTGGGGCTATCGTAGGCCGAGAAGGGCTGCTAAATGGACATGTCTTCCCCAGGAGCGAGGTGGCTGGACTGTTCCCAACTTGGCATATTATTACTGGGCCGCTCTAATCCAACATTTTGGCCTTCCCCTTTTAGGGCATAATGTTGAGATTCCTATTTATATGTCCCCATCCATATATGAAATAGCACTTGGGGATGCTGCCAAGGGAGTATTGACACGCGTGCTGGAACCCAGTTATTTCAAAAAAACTAAATTTAAGATTTGTTGGGCCTTATTCTCTGTATGGCAGAAAATTCGCGTTCGTCTTGCTATCCCAAAACTGAATTATTATACCCCATTTGATGCCTCTGCCTTGCTTTCTCCAATATTTTCTGATGGTATGATGAGGAAATGGAGGTCTTCCGGGATTAAGGGAATTGGGGATTTAGTTCATTCTGATCAGCTGGCACCTTTCTCTTATTTGAAGGAGAAATTTCATTTACCCTCTAGCTATTTTTTCAAGTATCTACAGATAAGGAGCTTTTTCGATAAGAATATCTCTAGATATCCTAATTTGTATGTCAAAATTAATATAGTTGAATTAATTCGTAAGGAGTCTAGAATTGGTACTCTATATCAAAGTCTTTTATCAGAGCTCCCGGATGATTTATCAATTCAGAACATAAAGTGGGCTACCAAATTTGGTATCCCAATACTAGATCTGCAAATTCCACTTGAACTAGCCAGATCTGTTCTTGTCTCCGGCTCACTTCGCACTCAAAGCTATATGGCTATGTTCAATTTGTACTATACTCCTGCAAAAATAGCCAGTTGGGGGACTCTTAGATCAGTTAGTGGCGGTTTCTGTCCTAGATGTAAAAGGAGCCCCGCTGATGCTATACACATGTTTTACTCATGCCCAAACTTAAGCCCCTTTTTAAATGAGGTTGAAGGCTTTCTTAATCAAACTCTTTCAATCCCGGTTAAGCTTTCAGCGGAGTTAATAATAATCGGGTATGAATACTCAATTGGCCCACAAAGATCACAGCATTTGTCTGCATTCTTGTTTATTACAATGGCCATGATTAGACTCTGTATTACATCGCAATGGCTAAATCCTGAAACTCCCACTTTTATCCATTGGAAAGCTAGGATGCTTGCATGGCACAAATTAGAGTCATCTGTGATGCTATTGCGGGGGAAGAGAAGGCGTTTATTGGCGTCTAAGAATTGGGCTCCTTTCGCAGATTGGTTATCTCAGTAATTGTGTTATCATTCTATGTCAAATTGTGTTATGTATTTATTTGTTAATGTATTTATATTTCTTTTTTGTTTTGTATTAACATGTGTTCCCAAACTGTGTATTCTGTTCTATTTTCTCCTGATGCCCTCTGTTTCTTTGAAAATCTAAAAAAAAAAAAAAAAAAAAAAAAAAAAAAAAAAAAAAAAAAAAGAACTGCGGTGCAGCACAAAGGACTCTACTGGAATGTTTTCCTGGAAGAACTGCATGTCTGCATGTTGCCCTGCAGCATGCTGCTCTCTCACTGTGCTGGAGTGAAAGCCAGACTCTGCCTTCCCTCCAAAGTGATCTCCAAGGGCTTGTTAGCTTGCCTCCTGTTTCTGAAGTCTCAGGGACAAAAAAGACTTCTGTCAGTTCTGCTTGTGCTGCCGGACCCTGCCTCTTGTGAGTCCTACTCTGGCCTGAGGTGCCTATTCCAAGTTCTGTGCCTCAGAATTGGGTTCTGCAGCTGAGTACCTGCCAAATCAGATGCCAAGCAGCGAGAAGCCCCGTAAAGCTTCACTGCACAGCTGACAGCCTTTCAGAACAGACAGCAGTTGACACAAAGCCCGCTCTGCAGATTGCATCCAAGCATCAAAGGCACTGTCTTCAGCGGGCCCAAGTGGGTATCTGTAGCCGGCCCATGCTCCATCGCTGTTGGCTTGAACTTTGGATTTGCACCGGTCCCTTGCAACCTGAAGTAACCTTTTTAGCGCTACTTGCTTCTATTTCTTCAACATTCATTAGCTCGACTTCTACTTTATGGATTTTGATCATTTTGGACTGGTTTTGCTCTTGAGAAATGTTAATTTTTGAGTCGAGCCTGGGCAGCAAATGCACTGCTCTGCAAGGCATGCTGTATTCAGATATAGACTTGAAGCACCGCCCATTTCAGGCCTATCTTTTCAATAGGCTCCTATTACAGTCCTTTTTCTAAATCATTGCTTTTGATTCATGAGTAGGCTTAACCGTACCTCCTTGTTACTTGCCTTGCCTGCATTTGTATTCTCCAATAAGGACTGGACATTTTACTTGTGATGTTACACGGTCTGCTTTATCTAGTCTGTGAGCACTATTTTCTTTAATGATTTTACTCTATTCCACCCACAACGCTGCCCACTTTTCTATTTTAATTTGTAATGGTGGTCTACTTTAACTATAGCAGCCACGCTCCTTCCTTCATTTACTTTCACAGCGCAGTCCGCTTTAACTATAGCGGCCGTGCTTCTTTCATTATTTACCATGACAGCGCAGTCCGCTTTCAAAATATCGGCCGGGGACCTTTCTTTATTTGTTTTGCCACAGGGGTCCACTTTAATTATAGTGGCCGCCATCTTTTGTTTTTATCGGAGTACTAGCCAATAGCGGCTGCACACCTTGAGTGGGGAGGTGTGCATTTTGCACCTAAAGGCATTCATCCGCCATTGGCTAGTACTCTGTACTCCCTTATCTCCGGATCTCCCATGGTGTGCCCAACACCATCTCACCCCTCCCACTTACCCACCCACCACTCCTCCAAGGTCGAGGTCCAGAATTTAAGCTACTGGCATTGTAAACGAAAATGCCTTTTATTTAGGTGTTAGTTTTCTAAACATATAAATAAACATTCTGGACATCTCCCAATCTGGATTCTGCAGTAACCACAGCACAGAGACCGCTCTACTCGCCGCCACGGACAACATCCGCTCCTTCCTGGACCAGGGCCTAACGGCAGCCCTTATCCTCCTGGACCTCGGCTGCTTTCGACACAGTCTCCCACCACACACTAGCCACTAGACTCCACAACGCCGGCATCCGCGGCAAGGCCCTGGACTGGATATGCCCATTACTCGCAGGCAGAACTCAGAGAATCAGACTCCCACCCTTCCTCTTAGAACCAATGGAGACCAGATGTGGAGTACCCCAGGAATCCTCCCCCAGACCCACCCTTTTCAACATGTACATGCCCCCCCTCGCAACCATCATCAGAAACCCCAGGCTCAAAAATGTATCCAATGCATCCAAGCTCATCCTCTCCCTCTCCAAAGAACCCAACATCACCAGGCACAACTCCCAAGAAGGGATGAAAGCCGTTGCCACTTAGATGAGGAAGAGCTGCCTGAAACTCAACTCCGAGGAAACAGAAGTCCTCATCCTTGGTCCCACCCCCTTGCATGGGAAAACACTGGTGCCCCCCCCCCCCGCCCTCTGAACCCCCCACCCCAACGGGACAAGCACGAAAACTTAGCATAATACTAGACTCAACGCTCATGATTAACACTCCGCATACTCCAGAAATCGTTCAGATGGGTCCCAACAAGAAACTACTTCACAAACTTCAGACCGTCTAGAACGCCGCAGCTCCACTGGTCCTAGACTTCCCCTGCCACAACCAGATCACCCAACACCTACAAGATCTCCACTGGCTCCCCATGGAAAGAAGAATATTCTTCAAGGTCCTCACTCATACATACAAGGCCCTCCACAACATTCGACCAGGAAACCAAAACAACTGCCTCTCCTTCCACGCACCCAAGAGACACCTCCAATCAGCTGACATCTCTCTGGTCACCGTCCCACGCATCTACAAGACCAGAACGGGAGAAAAGTATTTCTCCTACATTGCAGCCAAGGCCTGGAACGACCTTCCCTCCACCTCCGACAAACCCCTCCACTGCTACAGTTCAGGAAGGACCTCAAGACCTGGCTCTTCTGATGACCCCAGCACTCAATGGAGCCCCACTGCCCCCCAGTGCCTTGAGACCCTTGCGGGCGAGTTGCTGCGCTTCACAAACCCCTGATTGATTGACACATGAATAAAAGGAATAGCCATTTACAATACTAATAGCTTAAAGTCTTGCAAATGGGAGACCTATTGGTTTGCAAATGCTTGTTCTACACTGTTGTGGAGTTGTTCTGTGGTGCATTTACTGTGTTGTTGTATGGATTATTGCACAAATACTTTACACATTGCCTTCTAAGTTAAGCCTGACTGCTCTGTGCCAAGCTACCGGGCGTGAGCACAGGAACATTTACGATTGTGTTGAGACTTTCACTGACTAGTATTGTGGTCCCTACATGGACAGGGTGCATACCTCTGACAACTAGGGTCCTGATTTCTAACACTAGCCATAACCTTTACTTTCACACCCCTTACCTACCTGCAAATGCCATCATCTAAACCTAAGAATACCGTCAATGCTTTCTACCAGATATACAGTATCCTGACCTTAACCTTCAAAACTAACCAATTTCCTTACCTTTCAGACTCTCTTAATCCAGCCATAACCTTAATAATAAAAACCATACCACACCCATTCCTTTACACTTGCTACATACTCAAATGTATGGATAACACTGCTCCTAACCTTAACCCTACCCTGACCCCAGCCTATCTTATACACAAATTCTCACCTAATGGCCATTCCGGTCTCTATCCTGAACCCTCTCCTTAACCCCAAACCTACTTTTTCTGTATCCCTATCCCAAACCGAGCCTCAGGACTATCTCATACACCAACCTTTACCAAACTGTGTGTCGCACCCCTTTTCATGAGTCGAAAAAGTCCAAATCTTGTCTTTATTTTGTCACATTCACTGTGCTTCAAAGACAGATGTCTAATGTCACACTATAATTTCTGACAAATTGTTGCTTATTCCTTTATGATGTGAATTGGAGTTTACAAACTCCTCATTTACAGGCAGAGAAAGAAAAGTAAAGTTAATCAAGTGACAATCTTGCAGGGGGTACATGAAGTGTGAAAGAAAAAGCTGCAAGATGCCATTTTTTGTACCAAACAACAAAATGTAAATAGCTGTAAATAAACTGTACACATTCAGTAGTAAGATTGTAATAGGATCAAAACAAATCACAACTTTTTGCTTGGTGATGCTCAAACAATAAATATTCGCTGAAACCAGATTTCCACAAATCATTTGCGTGCAGTATGGTTTTATCAGTAGAACTGTAAGCCTGTGCACATTTAATGGGTAATTAAATAAAAAATGTGCTGTATGTAAATGACAGAGTGCAACCATACAATGCTTTTGTTACATTTAAAGAAAATCGCTAGACTTATGTCCATTAAAGCTAGGTGGGGCACAACAGTTGGTTATTCTGAAAATTGGGTTGTGGTTCTAGAATGTTTGGGAAACGCGGTCTTACACTAATTCTCACCTAAGGCCTATTCCTTGCACTATGGCTATCCTTATCTACAAACCTAATCTCTTCATAACCCTTGCCTTACCCCTGTACATTGCCATACCACACATCCCTGTTTTTACTACAGCTCTTGTCTGATAATTAGTTCTTTAAACTTTTTATAAATACTTTTTCAAATTAGGTTTTTAAAATTCATTTTTTCCAAACGTATACTTTTGAACAGATGATCTAAAAAGGACAAAACAGAAAACGGAAACAATACTTTAGGCTAGTTTGGTGTGCCAGCACACCATCTCTTGCACACCGGCATCATGAATGCCAAAAGTGGACCCAGCATAATAAAAGGGAGCTTCCCTAGGACAACAGGGTGAACCGCACCAAACATATACACTAGGCCCAAATCACAAAGCTCACCTAAATGTTTGTGGAAGTTTACACGTTGCAGAATACACAAACTGCATTTTTGAAGTAATTTCCACTTTTGTAGTAAATACAGCAATGCACATCGCAAACCACGAGTACTGCAACACCCTCCGAAAGAAGATAATGGAGGTTGACACTTACTACAAAAGTGTAATTTACTACAAAATTTGTAATTTGTAATTTGTAATTTGTAACTGGGTTTTGTATCGCGCCAACTCACCGACAGGTCTCAAAGCGCTACTGACCAAGTACAGCAACAAGAAACAAGATGAGAGTATAGAAGTGTCTGAAGCTAGTAACCGACTACTGAGATGTAAATGCGTCTTTGAAGAGTAAAGTCTTCAGGGACTTCCTGAAGTGGAGAAGGTTGGATTCTCTGCGAAGCGCCTTCGGTAGCTTATTCCAGATGATAGGGGCCTGAACTGAAAAGGATCTGCCTCCTTTTGTTGCCAGCTTAAAGCGTGGGCAGGATAGCAAAAAAGAGCCGGACGATCGCAGGGCGCGCTTAGGTTCATATATTTCAAGCCTATCTTTTATATAGGCTGGCGCCTGTCCGTGGATTGCTTTGTGGCAGATGCACATACTCTTGAATTCGACTCTTTGCACTATAGGCAGCCAATTTAGCCTATAGAGCAAAGGGGAGGCATGAGTCCGCCTCGGCACTCCAAATATCAAGCGCGCTGCGTCATTCAGAATGACCTGAAGACGGTTGGATGAATTTTTTGGGAGGCCAAGGTATAACACATTGCCGTAGTCGATTCTAGACACTATTGTGGCTGAAACAATGGTTCGAAGCATGTTCCTTGAGAGTAGGGGGACGAGCTTACGCAATTGCCTGATCAAATTGGTACAAGAACCAACTACAGCGGACACTTGGTTAGCCATCGAGAGTTCCTGATCGATTTTCATACCGAGGCTCTTAACACTACGGCACGGTTTTGGAGTGGGTCCAAGTTCTTGTGGCCAAAACAAATCATTCCAGGGGGAGGTGGAGGTTGAAACTACGAGAACTTCCGTTTTATCTGGATTGATTTTCAATAGATTGGACGACATCCAGTTTACTGTAAAACGTAATATGTCTTGAGCCATGGACTGAGCCAATGGTGTGTTGTCGATACTCAGCAACAGCTGAGTATCATCGGCATAGTTAAAAACTTTACAGTTCATGTTTGCCAGGGACTCTATCAATGGCTGTAAATAAAGATTAAATAAGAGTGGAGAGAGCCCAGAACCCTGCGGGACTCCACAGGCTAAGGTACCCACATCGGAGACCTGATCTGCAAGCTGGATCCTCTGCGTCCTCCCTGATATGAAGGCTGTTAACCATTTGAGGGCTTGCTCTCCTATCCCGAACCTAGCCAATCTGCCCAGGAGCAGTGCATGGCTGACAGTATCAAACGCCGCTGAAAGATCTAATAATATCAGCGCGCTTGGCTTTTTACTGTCAGCCATGCATCTAAGCTCATCTAGTACAGACAGCATTACTAGTTCTGTGCTATGGTGGGCACGAAAACCAGCTTGCTGCTCCTGGAGAAGATGGTGAGATTCCAGGAGGGATGACAGGGATTTTAGCACGTGCTGTTCTAGTACTTTTGACCGAAATGGCAGCTGGGAGATTGGCCTGTAGTTCTTCAGGCTGGTTGGATCTGCCCCAGGCTTTTTTATCAGGGGTCTGACGCGTGCCTCTTTAAAGGAAGTTGGTAATGATCCAGTAGCTAGTGAGGTGTTTAAGAGGTCTAAGATCTGATCCTCTAGGATCGGAATTGCTAGCCGGAGGATGTCGGTGGGCAGGGATCAGCGGGGGAGCCTGACTTGGTGGATGCTACAAGTTGTCTCAGGGTGGTAAGGTCGATTTCGGGGAATCTGGTAAAGATAGGGATTGAGGGGTTTAAAGGAGGCAGTTGTTCGGTGTGTGAGACTGGATTGTCCTTCTTGATATCAGATAAGATGGTCGCTACTTTTTCAAGGAAATATCCTTGAAAGGTATCACAGTCGATCAATATGTCTGCCTTTTCCTCCTTCTTACTTAGCTCTTTCAGGATTTGGAAGGTTTCTCTCTGGATGTTTGTAGCGTTATTTATGTGTGTCTCATAGTAATCCTTCTGAGCTGAAACAATAAGCTTTTTATATATTTGAAACAATGTTCTATATGATTCCCTATCGGTATCCTTTTTGGATTTCCTCCAACATCTTTCGAGATAGCGGAGCTTTCTTTTTTGTTCGCGTAGACTTTGGGTGAACCAAGGGGCTCCTATCTCTGCACCCTTTACTTTTTGTGTCTTTTCGGGGGCTAACTCATCAATTGATTGCCTGAGGGTAGTTGTTATCGCATCATACTTTGAGTCAAGGTCAGTACCATCTGGAGGGATTATGGAATTCTGTTTGTATTTGGACAGGATTTTGGCCAGGGCGCACTTTTTTAGTTTTTAAAGGGAGTTTAGTCTGGGAATTGTTTTGCGGTATGTCGTACAGGATTAGGTGGTGATCCGACCAAATACAGGGTGTAATGCTTGTAATGACCGCCTTTGGCATAGAAGACCAGATGAGATCTAAAGTATGGCCTTTTATGTGGGTTGGAGCTTCCACAAGTTGTGCTAGTCCAAGAGCGGTCATAGTGGTCAGTAATTTCTGGACTAGCGGATCTTGATCACTTTTATCCCAGTGGACATTAAAGTCACCAGTTACCAGGATGTTTTTGTAACGTGTGCATAAGTCTGATATTATAGGAAAAAAGAGATCGTTGAACATTGAGGTACTTTGGGGTGGGCAATACACTGTTAGGATAGTAAGACAGGAGTGGTTCATAATGATTTTTATCCCTAATAGGTCGACGGTATTTATGGTCTCCGATAAGATTTTGGTTACCGTAAGCTGCCTTTTAAAGATCGTTGCTACACCCCCACCTCGGGCCCCCTCTGGTCGATTGTGCCAGATCATATCATACCCGCTAGGAAGGGCGGCGATGATATCCGGGGAAGAGGCATCACTCAACCAGGTTTCGGTGAGTGTCAGGATATCAATAGTCTCGTCCTGTAGAAGGGTGTAGATTTCCAGGTGGTGTTTCTGCAATGACCTGGTATTAAGGGTAGCTAGCTTTAGGGGGGGTGGAGGACTAAGGTTCTTACTGCTCGGAATGTGCAAGATGTTATTTTCTTTAAGAGTAGCACGTGTAATAAGAGATAGGGTATACCTGTCAGCTTTCAGTGCTAGGAGATCCGCTGAGGAATAGCAGGTGCGTGTACCAGAGTCCCTAAGCCCTAAGCACGGTCATGCGCGGACGGGCGCAGACGGGCAGGACTCTGGCGCGACCGCTGATCGCGTCCGCTGCGTCATCCCTGCCCGTTTTTATGACGCTGAAATCGCGTCACGAACTACAGCCCGACCCAAGATGGCCGCCAAAACCGGTGCTCTGCTCTCGGCGTCAGCACTCGGCCGAGAGCAGGTCCGGATCAAGAGGGGAGGGGGTGACAAGGGGTCTGAGGCGCTACTGAGCGCAGGGGGGTCACAATACACCTATTCAGCTCAGGTGTAGCAAAAGTACGAAAATACACAAATTCAATTTTAAAAACAGTTAAAATGGAAGGAAAGGCAAGAGACCTCCCGGCTTCCGCCTCAGGAGGGTGAAAAGTGCGTGCAAGGTTAGAATTTGTAATTAGAATTAGAAGGTTAGAAAGTGTAATTTACTACAAAAGAGCAGTTTGAAAATAGTTCTTTATAGTACGTTTTGTAGTTCTACAAAATGTACTAAAAAGTGCAATTTGTAAATTAGGTCCTTTGTTTGGATGTGTTCATGACAGCACTATACCCGCCTGTCTCCCACTTCGAATGGCTTTCCAATAAGACCAGTCACATCACGATTTGCTATTAAAAATATATAAACACTTCAGATTACATGAAAAGTTCAATTACATTTTTGATAGAAATGTAGATAGCAGAAACTGTGCCGTCCAATGGTTTAGAGTCATCGTTACGTAGAGCACCATACTAAAAGTCCTATTGCGCTACATCAAAATCACACAGTCTTCCCACAGCCCTCACCCAGCTGCAGATGACAGCAGCGGAAAGTTCAGAGAGTGGAAGCTTGTGACGCAAAAGCCATGTGCCACCCTGCTCATCTTGTTCTTATTCTCACCGACCATCAATGTTTTCCTGTGTAGAAGAGTCATACTGCAAATTCTACGACAGATGTTCTCTGTGCTTTTGGATGTGCTAGAGAATATTGACTAAATGGGTACATCCGAAGAGAAACACCTTTTTATAATCAAAGTCTACGGTCTTAAGGCCCAGACCTTTCTATGCACATCAGTTATGAAACAGACTACTAGCCGGCACTCGATGTGTAGTCTGTCATGACTGGGAAGCACAACTTCTTCCCTGTAAGGGGTATATGCGAACCAGTGCCGGGATACATAAAGAATGGGGTAACTCCAGTTCAGATCCACTGTACTTATGGAGGCATTATGGTTAGAAGGTGCTCCAGAGGTGAGAGGTAGTCAAAGATGGTGCCTTCCATTTCTGCATGTCCTTATAAGCTGTTCTAGTACTCCACCCCATCCATTTTTTTAATTTCTTTTTTATTGAGTACAAACAGACAACAGTACAGATTTACAATTGACACATCATTCAAATCTCCATTAATATTAGCATGGAACAAATGAGTCATTTGTACTACATTGTCTATTTCCCTAAGCCTGTTGGTTCCTACACATTTAGCAAACACAGTTTAGGCTCTGGTTCCAGATGCTCTCCCAATACTTCCCCCATGCACCAGACAACAGCATTCCAGTACCCACTGATGGACGGACATTCCCATATAATGTGCATGAATACCCTCCAGGGCACATTGCCTTCTACAGTTAGGGTCTTCTCTATATCCCATCTTGATCAAAGCGGGCCCTGTAAGATAGATACTGTGTAATATTTTCAGTTGCGACAAGTCTTGCTCCACTCAACCCATCCATTTTAAAGCCAAGTGTATGTTTCTTCCTCGGACACCTCAATAAAGTGAGAAGGTTTCTGTCTTTACTTTCCATGGATGAAGACTAGCAGGTTAGCCTATGGCATGGAAGCGGCAGCCTCTGAACCAAGGACACGGACAAGGGCTTGGAGGTACTACTTCACCCGTAGAACATACAGAGAGCAGAGTAGCCGCCTGCCTGTTTCCTGCATCCTGTGTCCTGATATGCCCAAGTAGCAAGAGCCTCAAGGTGCATGGCTAGTGTCAAAGACATGAGTATGTTCCAGTGGGAAGCACCGTCCAAACCCTCAGGTGTGGCTAATTTGAGACTGTCAGCGATGTGTTATATTTCATTGGCACATGGAGTGCAGAGGTAGGTGCATGCGGCCGCGGAGAGCTGATGGTAAGTACGGCCATAGTGGGAATAGCCGACTGCCAGAGAGGTGACGTCACTGGCCTAGATCACGGAGGCAGACAGAGATCTGCCTCAAAGTGGGGAGAGGTGTGTGCCCAGGAGGGTGGTGAAGTCTCAGGTATGTGGCTCTTCCCATGTTAAATCGCAAAGGTGACAAATGTACTTGAACACCACAAAGGTGTTGTATGTAGTGCCAGGGGCACCCAAGGCGGGAAAGCTAGGGCAGAGAGATGCTGAATGTCATTATCAACTAAAAGATGGTGGCTTGATATTTTGTATGACTGGCAAGATAGCACGCAGTGCTTAATTTGAGCCAGTGGCTTCCAGTGCTCAACACCGGCACTTAAAAATCGACATCGGAACTTAGGACAGTCTGCCAAAAGGTGGCGCAGTCTATCTAAAGAGGAGCACAACAACAGTTGTTTTTTTATTAAATATCCACTAAAAAGGAATAATACCTACTGCCCATGCTATTTTTAGCTTTGGGGTATGGAATAGTCTGAAATTGTGAGTGTGATGGTCAGTACTTGTGTTGGTAAGGCATTGGCAGCACTGGCTGGGGCAATGGGTGGTGCATGCTGCAGTGGTCTGACAAGGGCTCTGGCACTTTTTTTTTACAAATTAAGCACTGGATAACAGGATGGCGAGCAGGTCCGGCAGACCAGACATCTATGGAAGTGCTATTTACAACAAGGGGTGGTGAGGGACAGAGTCTCTGAATTAAGCAGAAAGCTCTCACCCAGTCAAGAGATCAGGGCTAGATCCAACACCGTTTTTTAGCTCACTGCACCATCCCAGTTTCAGAACCTGGCTGTATGCAAATTAGTCTGTTCCTGTCTTCGGTTTCTGGCATTACAGCCGTCTTCGGCCCGGTTTGCTTGAATCCTGATGGTGCAATGAGCAAGGGTCTCACATCTGAGAATACCCTTCCACGCTTAGGGTGGACAAAAATATTTACAACAAGGGGTGGTGAGGGACAGAGTCTCTGAATTAAGCAGAAAGCTCTCACCCAGTCAAGAGATCAGGGCTAGATCCAACACCGTTTTTTAGCTCACTGCACCATCCCAGCTCAGAACTTGGCTATATGCAAAAGACGGCTGAAATGCCAGAAACCGGTCCCCGGTAGCCTGTTTCCTTTCTGGTGAAGAATTGGCTTGGTAGTTTAGTCTGCCCTGTTCCCATGATGCACTGGGCCAGGGACAGCTGATTTGCATATAGCCAGGTTCTGAGCTGGGATGGGGCAGTGAGATAAATAACGGTGATGGATCAAGCCCTGATTTTTGGACTGGGTAAGAGTGGTCTGCTCAATTCAGACACTCTGTTCATCACCACCCCCTTTTCTGAATCATCTATGGAAGTGCAGCATCAAGGGACTAAAGGGACTCATTGCTGCAAGGAGATTAGAGACTGAAAGGAAACAAGTAACCTTTGATCTTGCTAGGACACAAGTGGGGGCGAGAGGGACACCTATCACAGCCTCAAAGAGATCTTGGCTGAGGCACGGAAAGAAGATGGCTGGCAAAAAAATGAACCCTCAATAACCACCAAAGATTTGCTCCCCTGTCTATCCAACATATAAAATAAAGTAAGTAAAACTTTCTGGATGAGACCACCACTACCCTTGCTGTGATGATTGAGGCCATGAGAGTTTGCAAAGACAAATGCAACGGTCCTGAAAAAAGTGTTAAGGTACACAGGGAAAGTAGGGAGATTGAAGACTGCTGTTCTGCCATATGTCACCATATCCCCTAAGAAAGTACAGACTTTCCAATAATTACTGCGAGGGCCCACAGAGGGAGAGCACCATGAACCAAACAAGGAGTTCGATGAGAGATATCCTGGCGGAGTTGTCATCAGCAGTGAAAGACAGAATCTGGTGGGGGGCGTGGAAATCTGAAACCACAGACTATGGAGAAAATACATTGGTGCTTTACCAATAACTCTCCCACAACACCCTGCACAAAAGAAGAGCCCTTCAGTATGTGACAAACAACTCAGGAGACAGCAAATCAGATTAATGTGGGCATACCCCATTTACTGGAGTATTCCAAATGCATTCTAAGACACATTTGGTCACACTCCTAGAAGACGGCAAAGAAGGACTAAAGTTGACAAGCACAGGGTCCACCACCATTCAGCAAGAGGAATAGGTTTATGGGAGTAGGCTAATCACAAGTGTGATATATAACAACAAGAGAGAGGGAAAGAGGCACTCTTAGACCCCCTGTAGATCAATAAACAACAACGAAAGAGTGACTATAGTAAAACCAGGGAACACCTTTAAACAAAACAGCAAAGGACAAAAACCAGTGTTTGTAAAAGAAACCTCACTCACCAACCTGGTCGGTGACATGCTTCATCATGGGGTTACACCAGAGAGGCCGAATGCCTCCCTGGTGTGCTTCTACGCCTGGTTTACAGCGGAGCAGGATATTCAAGTACGTGTGTGCGTGATGGTGAAAAAGGAATGTGAATTTAAAAGGTGGCTGGTTCTAGCCTATCAACTAATTTATTACAGGCTGACCAATGACCATTAAAAAGTGTAAGACGGATGTGAAATAGTTCTATAAAGTAGCCAGTAACATCCGATTTAAGTGATAAAAATTGGTCAACATGATTCTGCTTGTATATGCAATTAGCTAAGCATTCTTCAGGACCTACTGTATGTTCCACGGCAGTATGCGCACCGTAAGTCGCACCCTAACCTGAGGAACAATTAGTGTAGTACAACTCACAGTTATACCGGTGTGGTCTCTCGTAGAGTCGTAGACCATTAGAGCCTGCAACATAGAATCAACAAAAAGACAAACAAGTATTTAACCATAAGTCAATTGTGAAACAAAACGCAGGTTACAAAGATACAGGCAATATTGTCCCAAGCTGTAAATGTGCAAAAAAGAGGTGTATTGGTGTGCAAGACACATATACTAAGATGTCTTGAAGAGTATCACAAACCGATTTGACAGTGTGTCTCATTTTAGTTTCAGTTTTTGAAACTGTTGACCAGAAAGCAACTGTTCTGAATGCGTGGGGGCTGCCACCAGTGGTGGGTCACTTCCCTTGCGGTTCGTGCAGCGTGTGCCATTTGACAACCACATCAAAACATCTTGACCTGGAGCAAGGAAAGCAATGGCTGCAAAAATTCCATACAAACTGCAACTCCACTAATGTGGTTTACCTAGTTACCTGCCCGTGCAGGCTCAGATATATGGGTATGACTACTAGAAAGATAAAGCAACGAATAGGTGAACATCGTAGCAATATTCGCTGTAAGAAAAATAGCACAAAACTGACAGACCATTTTCTTCTACTGAATCACACCACAAATGATCTACACTGGATAGTGATAGAGCATTTACCACCAGGAACAACTTCTCAACAGTCTCTTTTTGAAAAAGAACAGAGGTGGATTTATCGATTATCTACCCACCTAACGGGACTAAATGATAATATTCCATGGGGCTCTGTCCGGAAACGTTGATCTGTGCCTTTTCAATTTAGCAGTCAGTATTTGTGGTTCAACAGATGTGTTCTCTGAATATCTTCATAGAGAAAAATGTGTTCTCAGAGTATCTGAATTACAACGCCATTACAGTCTTGTTTTTATTTTGTTATTATAGTGGTGGGTGGTTTCTTTGATTCCAGGCTGACCACCACCCTGCACATATAAAAGAGAAAGCCTTTTCAGATCCTTTAGAGGGCTCGGTTTTGCGTGATGCGCTAAGCAACAATTTATGTTCTGTTCACTAAGCATCAGGTGGGGCAAGATTTGACCAAGATGCAATGGCTGGTATTTTAGCAGTACTAATCTCTTTTACTAGTTCTGCTTCATACATGCTTAGACTCACAGATAATCGGTAATATCTGTTTGTCCTTTGGGTCACAATAAATATTTATATTATTCAAAGCAATGACAATACATAAGACCATTGGTAATTTAGGAATCTTGTGGTTTGAAGCATAATGGGAACGGAATACTCACTAAATGCAGTTCATGCATAGCCTTAGTACATATCCAGCAGTTTCTATATAGCTTGTGCGCACAGTATCAATAAAAAAATTTCAACTGCTATTACAAGCGGGGTACCGGTCTAGCTGTTTTAGAACTCCCCGCCTGACAACGCCTGTCACACGTTGTTTCACGCTCCCGCGCAGTTGTATTTGTACCTGGACGTTTTCACAATCGTTACTATTCGGGCCAGGGAGGACCGACGTAGGTCCACTACGGGAGCACACGATTTGGGAAGTAAGTGCTTCAAGGGAAGGCGATTTTCTTTTATTTTTGTTACCGGGGCTCTGACGGACTTTTAATTCAGTTGTGTCTTGTGCTTCAGATACCGGGGTGGTTGCTTCCCCTCCCTGCTGGAGCCATGAAGTGATTAGCTTCATAAGTTAATGTAAGCCTTTTTTCTCAGTAATGTTGTGTTTGTTGGGTTTAACATGTGCACGTTTTGTTTCGATCCAGATTTATAACAAGGGATTTTAGCGATTTTTAATAAGCACTTTGAAAGTATTTTGTCGCCTTTGAAACTTTGAGCTTTTTGTGAGAACTACTTGCATATCCCAGTGGGATTTTTGCCCCATCGTGTTATACACATATTTCCTTTTGTTAACAAGCCCAATATAGGCTCAAATCTTCCCAAATAGGTCTAAAATGAGACACACTGTCAAAGCGGTTTGTGATACTCTTCAAGACATCTTAGTATATGTGTCTTGCACACCAATACACCTCTTTCTGCACAATTACAGCTTGGGACAATATTGCCTGTACCTTTGTCTATAACCTGCGTTTTGTTTCACAACTGATTTATGGTTAAATACTGGTTGGTCTTTTTGTTGATTCTATGTTGCAGGCTCTCATGGTCTACGACTCTACGAGAGACCACACCGGTATAACTGAGTTTTACTAAACTAATTGTTCCTCAGGTTAGGGTGCACCTTAGTGTGCGCATACCGCCGTGGAACATACAGTAGGTCCTGAAGAATGCTTAGCTAATTGCATATACAAGCAGAAACATGTTGGCCAATTATTTACACTTAAATCGGATGTTACTGGCTACTTTATAGAACTAGTTCACATCTGTCTCACTCGTTTTACTATAGTCACTCTTTCGTTGTTGTTTATTATAATCACAAGTGTGGCCTCACTGGAACGCTTGTGGGTATCCATTCCCCGCCTTATCTCAGTTTAGATCTTTCTATGTTGGGTAAAGTTAGTTTCTTGAAAGTATGCACAGTCACCCAAGTCGCAGCCTGGCTGATAACTAGAATAGGTGATCCTCTTGCTAAAGCCGCTGTATTGGCCCTTGACCATTGCGTAAAGTACTTATAGGGAGGCTGCTTCTTGCCCAGTGCGAAGCAGATTTTGACGCAGAAGACTATCCACCTTGACAGGGTCCTCGTCTGCATCACCTAGCCTTTCTTTGCATCAGAAAACCCCACAAAATGCTGATCATCAACATGATGGTCTCATATGCGATCAATTTAAAAGCTCAGCACCCTCTTCGGTCAAGAAAAGAGAGTCTCTCTTTCCCTTCCATCTTAAAGTGGTGAGGCAGAGCAAAAAACACTGGCAGAATGGCCAACTCTCCAATATCATAGGGGGTCACAACCTTTGGGAGGAAGGCCCCTTTAAGGAAAATCTGTGTATAGGTTCAAAGGGTATGCAGATGAGATATGCGAAGACCAAGATCAGACCCCATTGGGGCATAACAAATGGTTTGGCGGGAGAGTGGGTGTTAAACCACTTACAAAACGAATCAAAACCGGTGACTTAAACAAAGATGCTTGGTCAAGTACACATAGAAAGCCTGAAAGGACAAACAAATCAACTTTCACTGTAACCGCCACAAGGACTTGCTGGGCTAACAAAAGAACAGAAACTTTGGCTTGTAAATGGTCAGTGTTTCGGGCAGCACACTAGGCAAAAAATGTGTCCCAGCATATATCTGTTTAATGGAAGGGCGCCTAACTACAAGGATCTTATCAAGCACCTCAGTTGACAAGTCAAATGCATTTAGGTGCTGCTGCTCAGTCTTTACACCATGAAGGTGTAGGCTGTAGAGACTCGGATGAAGGACCCTGCCTTGTTGCGGAGATAGAAGGCACTCCTGAATTGGAAGCCCGATCGGAAGATATATGTTCAGGAGATCTCTACACACAGTCCTGGACGATAACAACAACTTGGGCCATGCCTGTTTAAATTTTCCTCAGGACCGGAAGCAGGAGAGGTAGCAGTGGAAATGCAGAAAGGAATTCTTCATTCCATTACAGGAGGAATATGTATATTAAAAAGTGCCTTGGCGGAAACTCCATCCTGTATAATTGTTGATGCTGCATGTTCTCGATGTGGTGAAATGATATAGCAAGGGTGCATACCCCTGCCCAAAGATGCCCTGCTCTTCCTTCGAATGAAGATGCCACTCATGGTCCGCTAGACAAAATCTTCTCAGTTAATCTGTTGTGGCTTTGTAAGACCCCAGCAGGTGGTTGGTGACCAGGGAGAAGTTCTGCTGGTCCAGCACCTTTAAAGATGCTGTGCCTTCTTACACAGGATCCAGAACGCCACTACACCCTCTCTGTTTCAGTACCACATGGCAGTAGTGTTGGTCTATGAGGACCTAAACCATGCTTCCTTTGATGGATGGCAGGAAGGCTTTTATGGCCAGGTAAACCACTCGAAGCTCTAGAAGACTGATAGCCAACTCGCTCTTAACCAGAGACCAGGAACCTCTGAGCTCCTCCTCTCCCAAGTGCCCCCTCTGCTCCCTCAACCCAGTCAGAAAGGCATCCCCGATGCTGGGCTTTCTAGGAATTGAGTTTCCACTGCATGGCCCAAAATGTGCCATCTGTCATTCGGAGGTAGAGGAGGATGCACAAGGCCAGGTGACCAAGAAAGCAGAAACGGTATGATGTTTCTTGGAGAGAAACGAAAAGAAGAGGAAGAGGCTGGGTTGGTCCACTACCCTGACCTTATGGTAGAGACAGGGTGTCCCCCAATTTGGGAAGTGGGGCCCACACACGTCCGGCTGGGTGTCATGCTTCATCATAGGGCATGCTCC
Organism: Lissotriton vulgaris; assembly: GCF_964263255.1. Classification (NCBI taxonomy): domain Eukaryota; kingdom Metazoa; phylum Chordata; class Amphibia; order Caudata; family Salamandridae; genus Lissotriton; species Lissotriton vulgaris. The sequence continues at coordinate 940,369,034 of NC_141699.1, forward strand.
TTGTCAGACCGGCGTTGCAATGCTTGACGGGCACCATATGAGGGGCTCTTTGTCGGAGATATTTTTATCCCAGGCCGTCAGGTACAGTGTGGGTATAGGGCCTTGTGGTGTAGATGTGAGTGACAAGTGTATAGGAATGAAGTGGGGAAGGCTAAAATGAGATAATGCCCAGTAGTGGCTTCGAAGTAGTGACTTCCACTTTGTAGCCACTATTGGACATTATCTCAGCGGTGGCTCACCTTTGTTTTTAATTGGGACCAGTGGGTTTGCTGATTAAATTGAATTTGGAGCACCACTGCGCCCCGTTTTATCCATTCCCCACATCATGGGTAAGGATTTGAGAGAAAAGTGTCAGTCTTCAACTACTAAGGAGCCTCTGTTCTCGTGAACTAGCTCTACAACATGCGTTTCTACCCTCCATGCCAAAGTATTTCCAGAAAACTATGGGTGTGACTTCACTCTTATTTCTAATTTCTCTTTTCAGGGAAACGGTTAAGTCAAGTGATAATACTGGTAAAAATAAATAGCAGCTACTTTAACCCTCATATGGGTGACTTGGCTCTATACTTACAGCCTAGCAACAGTGCCTCATGGGGTATTCCCATATTATTAAGAATGATTTTTTACAGTTATCGTTTGAATTTATTTTGTGGACTTCTTTTTAGATTCTACTTTGATATCTGAGCCTAGATGGCCCAATATATGTTACTGGACATAACAACCCCACATTCATCAGGTATATGTCCAGCAGTGTTCTGAGGAATACTGGGTGAGGGTCTAGCTTTGTAGGGTGCACCAACCTTTAGGTGGGGGGGCACCCAAAACACTCCTTTCTCTTCAATGGAGTAAATGTTCCCAGGCCCTATCATACCTGCTTTTTCAGTCGTTCTGGTTTGCTTTACACCAAACAAGCCCAAAGTGCAATGTGTCAGGGCAAATCCAAGATGGTTAAAATGTTCAACCACACTAAACTTGAGCTCTGATAGATGAAGGTGTGTAGAGAAGGGTAGTATATAAATTACTAGTGTCCTACATCTAACACTAAAATCCAGTTTGAAGCAGGCCTTGGACCCACAAAATAAAATGAGACAGTCTAATACTGCAAAGGAAGTTCCTTCAGCAACTTGACAGGGGATACAGAAGAACTGATCTGGACCTGTATGATCTCTTTCAAGGTCGCAAATGTTTTCCACATGCCTCAGATAGGCCTGTCATACAGGATTTTACATTGTTATGCCAACAGGAGGTGCAGCAGCGCCCACCCTGAATTTTCTGGTGCTCAGATGAGTTATCCCTGCTCCTTTAGGACAAATGGTCAATTAAAGGGGTCTACTGCGCAGCTCCTAGAAAAATGTTATGACTCAGAAGGTGAGGAGGGCTGGCCAGCTGCTGCAGACTAAGGCTAATTAGAATACAGTGGCCCAGGCAAGCAAATATAACATTTCTGAAAGGTATATTTCTTAATTACAAAATAAAATGGATTTTTAAAAACCCGGAAAAGTTATTTCACTTTTTCTGTAGTGTTTCAGAATTCCCCGCCACTGGTAACCACTTAAAATGTATCCCTATCCAACAATATTCTGCACTCCATGCTACCTCATTTTGGAACAGCTATATTCAAATCTGTCTTTACCCTGCTCCAACAGGCACAGTTCAGCCCAAACTGCCAACCTGAACACAAGCAACCCAGGATCAGTTTCGCCCTAGTTATGGGCCCATCAGCCGGGTACATCTTGGATTTAGCGACACAGTGTGAATGGGAGCCACGTCTTGCCATACCCATCCCATTCAGGGTGATACTGTAAGTACACAAATCAAGTATTTCCAGATGTGGGTCCTATGCACAATGTCACTGGAACCATGCTGTACCCATATGATGAGCGCATAACTAGGGCAAAGCTGGTCCTGGGTTATTTTCCAATTCAGGGAGGACCTGGCTTGGAAGTTAGGCATGGACTTTCCCCGATTGGTGCAGGGTCAAGACTGATTTGCATATAGCTTGGTCCAAACTGAGGTGGCATGGTGTGAAAAAAAATGATAGATTGCGATGCAGCCCGAGTTACTGCCCATGGCTGAGAATTATTCAAGCATTCCATTGATCAGGGTCGCCCTAAGTGGGACTGGTAAACCCAGACGCCGCTCCCACACACACTAGGTCACTGGAACCAAACTGTACCCGGCTGATGAGCCCATAACCAGGGGGAACCGGTCCTGGATTTTGTGTTCCGGTTCAGGGGGGACCTCACTTGGCAGTTTGGACTAGTCTGTTCCAACTGGAGCAGGGTCAAGACTGATTTGCACAGTGCTGAGTTCAAACTGAGGAGACATGGATTACAATAAAAAAAATGGATTCGAATGCGGCCAGAGTTCTGGCCAGTGGCTGAAATTAATTCAAGGATTCCATCCATCACTTTTTTGTATACTGCACTAGGTCTAACACATAGTCATAGTAGTTTAAGGTCGTAGTGGAACGTTTGTTGGTTCTGTATATTGGGAGATCAACTCAAATGTATAGCTGCCTAAGTGAATTTGGCCAGTTACTATTAATTTTCCATTGATATATTAGTTTGTGCTATACTTGGCACACCACTGCTGCTGTACCTACTCCGCTCCAGGAGCCTGGCCACCAATATAACAATGCCCCAAATAAAGCTAAATACACTGTGGTGCAAAAGTTTAGAGACTCCCATGGACATACTCCCAATCGTGATCTTTGAAGATAACAGAGTCAGGTAAGCATTTACACTGTGCAATTACTGCCTGGATGAACAGATGTGCTGCACGAATCACATATTCTTAAGTTTGGAAAGATCATTTTTGAAGCTCATGTGTTTCTTTACATCGGTGCAAACATAGACCTGATTTTATTTGATAGTCTTAAACTCTCAGAACAAGCTGTGAGCGGTCTTTCAAGTCTCTTTCTGAAAAGTCGTTCTAAGTTGAAGATCAATCAATCAATCAATCAATCATAGGCATTTATAGAGCGCTCTACTTACCCAGAAGGTCTCAAGGTGCTAGGGGGGGGGGGGGGGGGAGGGGGGTGCTGCTGCTACCCGAACAGCCAGGTCTTGAGCTTCTTCCTGAAGGCGAGGTGGTCTTGGGTCAGACGCAGGTCGGTCGGGAGGGAGTTCCAGGTCTTGGCGGCCAGGTAGGAGAAGGACCTTCCTCCTGTTGTCGTTCTTCGGATGCGGGGGACGGCGGCGAGGGCGTGACTGGCTGATCGGAGGTGTCGTTTGGGAGCGTAGAAGTTGATGCGGTTGTTGAGGTAGCTCGGGCCTTGGTCGTGAAGAGCTTTGTGTGCATGGGTAAGGAGACGGAAGGTGATTCTCTTGTTGACCGGGAGCCAGTGCAGGTCTTTTAGGTGTCCGGAGATGTGGCTGTGTCGTGGGATGTCGAGGATGACTCTGGCTGAGGCGTTCTGGATCCGTTGGAGTCTCTTCTGGAGCTTGGCGGTGGTTCCGGCGTAGAGGGCGTTGCCGTAGTCCAGTCGGCTGGTGACGAGTGCCTGGGTGACAGTCTTCCTGGTCTCGGTGGGGATCCACCGGAAGATCTTCCGTAGCATGCGCAGGGTGTTGAAGCATGACGAGGAGACGGCGTTGACTTGCTTGGTCATAGAGAGGGAGGAGTCCAGGATGAAGCCCAGGTTCAAAGGTAATCACAATTGCAGCATATTGCTAACAGAAATAAATAATGTATTTTAAAATATTTTAGCATCATAGGCTGGAACATTCTTAAGTGCCTGAAACGTTTATCAGTGTTATGTCTATATTTCTCGGCACTCACATGCTTGTCCATTTCATCCCCTTTGGCCTGAACACCATTTTGCTGCCTCATGCACAATGCAGGATGGAGGGGGGTTGCCTCCTGCTTTGGAATATACTCGATGCAAGTCATGTGCTTCAGTCAGTGAAGCAATACTTGTTGTAAACATATTTATATGCAGTCTTGCTAGTTAATAAACATCTGCACCGATGTAATAATGACCCAGGAATAATTCACTCAAAGTATCCCTGGCTGTTCCAACTTCAGCCTAATAACGCCCCACCCAAAGTCCACTTCTTCAGCTCCTCGTGGCTACACCTTTGAGTCAAAACTAGCAAAAACAGAAGAACAAAGGATTTCACAAGATTTCCAAAAAAGAAACTACACCAAGGTAAAATCCTAAGCTAGTATGACTAATCTAACAAAGATCAACCTTAGTTAAACTTTGCCAGTTTAACAAATGGATAAACTTCTATTCTTGGAAGATTAGATTGGATGAATATTTTGTAGCGGGCCTAGTTACTCCAACGGAGTGTCCCCATGCTAAGAATTCTTCCTCTTAGTCAGACCCGTCCCAAGTCAAGTCAAGTCAAGTCAAGAAATGTATATAGCGCGCTACATACCCAGAGGGTCTCAAGGCGCTTGAGGAAGGGTTGGGAATTAATTGTCGAATATCCTGGTTTTAAGTTGTTTTCTGAATGTAGGGTGGTTCTGAGTGAGGCGAAGGTGAGTGGGAAGTGAGTTCCAGGTTTTAGCTGCCAGGTAGGAGAATGATCTGCCTCCCATGGTGGTTTTGTTGATACGGGGTACAGTTGCAAGGGCTTGGTTGGAGGATCGAAGGTGGCGGGAGGGGGTGTAGAAGGAAAGTCGTGAGTTGAGGCATTCGGGTCCAAGTTCATAGAGTGCTTTGTGTGCGTGGGTTAGGAGGAGGAAAGTAATCCTCTTGTTAACGGGGAGCCAGTGGAGGTTTTTCAGGTGTCCAGAGATGTGGTCTTTGCGCGGGATGTCTAATATGAGTCTGGCTGATGCGTTGGAGTTTTTTCTGGAGTTTTGCGGTGGTACCGGCGTATAGGGTGTTGCCGTAGTCCAGGCGGCTCGTGACCAGTGCGTGGGTGACCGTTTTTCTAGTTTCGGTGGGGATCCAGCGAAATGTTTTTTTGAGCATGCGAAGAATATTGAAGCAAGAAGATGAGACGGCGTTGACTTGTTTGTTCATAGAGAGTGAGGAGTCCAGGATGACACCTAAGTTCCGTGCGTGGTCCGTCGGGATGGGTGCTTTTCCAAGGGACTCTGGCCACCAGGAGTCATCCCAGGCAGAGGGGGAGGTGCCTAGGATAAGGACTTCAGTTTTGCCTGAGTTCAGTTTCAGACGGCTGTGCTTCATCCACTCGGCTACTTCTTTCATTCCTTCATGTAGGTTGGTTTTGGCGGTGTTAGGGTCTCTGGTGAGTGATAGGATCAGTTGAGTGTCATCAGCGTAGGAGATGATGTTGAGGTTGTGTTGGCGAGCGATGGTTGCAAGGGGGCTCATGTATACGTTGAAGAGGGTGGGGCTGAGTGAAGATCCCTGTGGCACGCCGCAGATGACTTCGGTGGCTTCTGATTTGAACGGAGGAAGGCGAACTCTCTGAACCATGTTTTTAATTTCCTAAGGAACATCACCTCTGAAGGCTGCATCCTAATAACCAGCGGCAGTTGGTTCTAGATTTTTGCTGCTAGAAAGCCAAAAGATCTACCTCCCAATTGTGCTCTTTGCACTGTAGGAACAGTCAGCCTAGCAGCGCCTGCAGATCTAAGATTCGTGATAGGTCTGGAAGTGGTAAGTAGAGTGAATAGATAGCTAGGGCCCTTCTAGTTTAGAATTCTATGACAAAAGCATGAAGCTTTAAAAGTCACTCTGTCCTGCACCAGCAGCCAATGTAGTTCCACAAAAGCCGCTCCCACCACGGCTCGTCTTAAGGTGTTCCGAAAAAACGGGCTGCGGCATTCTGTACTCTCTGCAGCATTCTCATTCTACCCTTGGTGACCCCTAAATAGAGAACATTACAGTATTCCAAGCTAGAGATAATCACCGCCTTGATAATGATTTGTTTTGGTGCCAGAGGTAATAGATAAAATATTTTACGTAACATCCTCAGTAGGCCAAGCACGTACTGGCCAAATATGATATATGTTCTGCAAACGAAAGTGTGTTGTCAAACCACACCCCTAAGTTTTTATTCTTTGGGTTGGGAACCAGGGGTCAGGCCTAGTTTAGGTGGCCACCAGATATGAGACAAGATTGACTGTGGTTTGCCCACAACCATAATGTCAGTTTTGCCTGCATTTAGTTGAAGACAACAGTTTTTCATCCAATTGGCCAGGTCAATTAAACAAGCCTTAAGTTTAGGAGCAGCCTCTGCTTCATTCTGTTTGAGCGTAATAATCAGCTGCGGGTCATCAGCATAGGACACTAGCTTCACCTCATGTTTTGTAACTATGTCTGCTAGAGGGCGCATGTAAACATTGAATAGCGTCAGGCTTAGGGCAGATCCCTGTAGTACTCCTTGTAACAGGGATCAGATTTCAGACTTGAAAGGACACTGAAAAAACTTGGAAGGATCTATCTTGAAGAAAAGGGTGGGAACTCCAATAGCCATAAGATCATTTTCTAACAGCTGTGCTCATCTTTTCTACAAGCAGGCAGGAGTGATCACCTCAATTGCAACTTTTTAAATCCCATTTAAGCAATGCAACTTTTAACAAGCATTTGCAATGCAATAGGTCTCGCATTTGTGAGAGTTTAAGATATTGGCATTGTAAATGACAATGCCTTTTATTTATGTGTTTTGAAAAGTAACACACATAAAAAGGTATTGATTGTCATTTATAATGCCAATAGCTCACACTTTAGGAAATGCGAGACCACTTTAATGGTGGCCGCACCCCTTTATTTAGACGCTGCTTGCTGTATTCACGGTACAGCGAGCCACGTCTAAAGAAAGTGGTGCGGCACCATTAACGTGAAAGCACCGTATGGGCCGCTTTCACCCAAAAATATTTTTTTTAAACTAAGGTTCCGTAGCGCGGCCGCTAAAGTTAAAGTGGACCGCGTTCACAGCAAAATAAATAAAGAAGCACCACCGCTATAGTTAAAGTGGACTGCCATTACTAAAAAAAATATAAAAATCGGGCAGCGTGCTTTGTAGGAAAGCACGTAGTGGGTGGAACATGGGAAAATCATTTAAGAAAATAGTGCTCACAGACTAGATAAAGCAGACAGTGGAACAACACAAGTAAAAGGTCAAGTCCTCATGGAAGGTTACAAATGCAGAAAAGGCAATACCAAGTAGGGTCTACTAAGCCTATTCATGAATCAAAAGCTATGATTTAGAAAGGACAGTAACAGGAGCCAATTGAAAAGATGGGCCAGAAATGGTTGGAGCTTCAAGTCCATACTTGAATACAGCATGCCTCGCAGAGCTTCCGCTTCCCAGGCTCAATCTAAACATAAGCCCCTCAGACGCACTCTTCATTAAACTCCTTAACTTGTAAAAGGCTACAGAAAGGCTGCCTTATACTCTACAGGACTACCCTGCTGCTTGGGGCCTGCCTTGTTTCTCAGAGGACTGCCCTGCTGAATGAGGTCGTCCTTGTTTTTGAGAGGACTGCCCTGTTGCTTGATGCCTGCCTTGCTGCTTGAAGGGGAGACAACAATGTATTTCAGGAACGGGACTAACTAGAAAAATAATTATATAGCTAACATTAATAGTTATTAAAAATTCAATTCAGTGGTGAAGTTAAAATATTAAGGAAAAGTAACTTTTAGAAAGTTACCTTTTCCATGACTACAGTCACTGAAGGGTAATAGCCATTTGTTCTCCAACTTCTCGCAGCCAATTATTGGCATTTGAATAGGTATGAAATTCAAGCCAGGAGCTACACAAAAGGCCGCTGAGATTGACAGGTTAACCTGAATGGGCAAGGAGGACTCCTTTGAGCTGAGCAGAAGAGTGGGGGCTGTGAGCATCTTTTTCAACATCACAGTGTCAAATCCTGCTTGACAAGTCTTCTGGGTTCACACAACACTGGGGGTATACTTGAAAAGAAGGGAGCATGATGCCAAGCTAATTCTTGTGTATCCAGACTGTTTGATCCGCCGAATAAACTATTGAAGGGGGATGTGAAATGGGTGAAAGACACATACAAGCTGATGGTATGTCTGGCTAGAGAAGAGAAGGAGCTGGGCAAATCAACAGTAAGGGCTCATCAGTTGCTAATAACCTCAAGTGAAATAGAACCCTATTTAAGAATTGCTAATAACACAAATCACCGATTCTTATTGACAAAGTTTAGATTGAACAAATTCCATCTTCTTCTTACAGATCGTCCAGGTTGGACTAAGGAGATAGATTTGGAGATTTGTTCTTGTGACGGATTCTCTATTATGGACACAGTGCACTTTATCTTTTTTTGCGAACATCTTCGCCCTATCCCTAAAAGGTTCATTATTCCTCTTATTAAAGACAAGGGCTTTAGACAAGTTAAACCTGCCCTTTTGTACTTACAGTTGTTGTCGAATACTTGGGAGATTTTTAACATAGCGAATTTCCTGACAATAGCCATGAGACTTAAGAGGAAAATTATGTGGACCTATTGTATATAGCGGTGAACTTATGAATTCTGATCGATCGCTTTGTCTCCTTTTTTAAAATTTGTTCTTTATGCCTAAATGGTATTTTTATATGATATTTGCAGATATTCTCTCTTACCTATATTGTTAGTGTCTGTTTTAATGGTTCTTTTTTATATGATCTTTGCAGACATTCTTTCTTACCTATACTGCTGGTGTATATTTTAACATATGATAATGTACTGTATGGATTGCTAATTTGCACAATTTTCTTTTGCTTTTAATTGTGGTCTTGACTTTTGATGTTTAGCCTACTTTTATGGTTTTTGCTATGAACCGAATAAAGTACTTTTGACTGACTGACTGTGTATCCAGTCTTTGGTTGCTGAAGGGTCATGCTTTGTTCTAACAACTTCTGTCTCTGGGTTTTACATAGAACACAATTGAAATGAAGGGATCAGGGTGCCAAAACAATTCGTGTGCATCCACTACATGGTTGCTGAAGAACTCTGCCTTTGTCCTACCAGAATTCTGTCTCTGCGTTTATTGTGGGTGCAGTGACTGCTTCACCCTGGATTTCAATATTATATGTGGGAGGAAACTAGGATTACCAATTTACCATAGTGTGCTCCTCCAACACCCATGCACTGACCTCAGAGCCAAAGTTTAGTGCGGCTGAAGACTTTTGCCACCTTAAAAATGCCCAATGTGGATAGTATTGGCTCTTGGAACTTATACCCTATTGGTTAGGCATTGCCATGAGTCATTCCCACACACTAGCAGGTGCCAGGCATAACTGGGGCACCTCTGGGCGTGAAAGATCAGAAGATCACTGGACCTGCTGCCTGGGACCTGGGAGATGCCCTGAAGGACTGGACCCGCTCCCTCTTGTTAATCTGAAAAAACATTGATGCCAATATGAAAAACAATACATTAATTCATATGAACGAAATTGCATCTTTATTAACAAAATGTACCCGTTCTGAACTCCACATCAACCCTGACTCGTAAATACATAGTCAGGCAAGCACTGTGGCCTAGGCCCAAGGTTATTGATTGATAGGGCAAGGGTGGGGCAGCACGTAGTCGACAGCCAAATGCATGGACAGGAAACCTTAGATTAATCCCACAGATAGGGAGACTGGCCCCAATAAAGCACACATGGCTGGGAGGGGGACGCGCGCTCCTAAAACACCATAATGTCAGATGCCACATAAGTTAGGAATGTATAGCCAATCAGAGCACAGTAATCACGCCCTCCTCATGCTGGCCACCTGGACCAGTAGTCCCTCATGAAGTTTAATGCAAGCCCTCGAGTAGAGGTGGAAGGATATAACCAACCAGCCAATATACTTGGGTGAAGATGCATGCTTCATTGAGCTGAGCTAAGACATGAAATAAGTTTCAGGCCAATGGCTGAAAGAGGCTTTTGGAATAAAGTTAGTGGTTGAAATGGCCAGACCCAACCCCTACTCTATTTATACTACTTATATTATTAGCATAGGTCTGTTTGACAACTGTGAAAAACTCCAGATCTAATTAAGACTGGGGTGGGGGTTATAGCACCTTTAAACATCCCCCCACAAAGATAAATCCACTACTGTTGCACACCATCCAGGAGAAGCGGTCAATAAGTCTCATGTATATGACATGAAGCAGATGGAGCCCATGAGGGAAAGAAGTAGGCCATCTTCTCCCCAACAAGGGTCGTACTGGGACATAAAATAGGTCCGGCGCCAAAATAAAAGTGGCCTCAAACTATGGAATCAGGCAACTATAAGTGTTCCACATTTGCAATTCGGGCAGTTTTGAACTTGTAGAGACACACTGTACAAGGGTTTGGCAAGTTATTGTGACTGCATGCATTTGTGCTTGCTACAGGCAATGCTTGTGATAATATAAGTAAAATCCGTAGTTAAAAGTGGCCTACCAGACCATACAACAGGCCCAGAAACAGACAAAAACCTGACCTACACACCGAGCTGTTAATCCAGCCCTTCTTGCACTGTCAGATTATGTTTCAGGTCAGCCCGCCCTGGTGCAAGCGGACTCCGTTGGCAGTTCCAGCACTGCGTAACCAGAGGTAATAACATGCTTTGCCCGTTGTACCTTGGTGTAGGTTTAATTTTGTACAGCGGGTGCGAAGGCACGGGCCTAGAAGTCCACTGAACCATGATTTTTACTGTATTTCCAGTTGAAACACCGGCCAGTGGGGGAAGGGGGCACTTCTTTGCTTGCACTAAGGCCCATGGTACACAACTACGTCACTGCCCAGTACTTTATTTTTTTTGCACATTAAGCACAGTTTTCATTAAGAAGTTTCAACCATCACTTTACCCTTGTCTTTAAGTGGGATTAAAAATAATAAGGGGTCGCACAAATGGGCGGGTAATCTTTCGGAGGCTGGTTATAACTTTCTTATGGGAATGAAGTGGACAGGGAGAGTCTTTCGGGAACTCATAACAAATGGCCATATTTAGGCGCAGCCCTGCACGGAGGGGCAAGGTCGGGAAGCAGGTGCGGTCACTGCAGAGGGGCGGCTGTGGGGGAGGTGCTGGGGAGGGAAGGGGAGGCGCTGGGGAGGGAGAGGGCGGGTAGGGAGGCGGCTCCTCTCAGAAACACACACACTGTCTGTGTGTGTAGCGGACAGAGCGAGGTGAGCCGAGTGCCAGCTGAGAGTGTTGCAGGCGCCGTGGACCCACCGAGAGGGGTGTGCGGATGGTGTACCGAGCTGTGCCCCTGACACACGGCCCGGGGCTCCTCCGGACTTACTACCGCAGGGGTCGGGTGGCGCCCGGCACTTCTGTGTGCGAGGCACTGGTTCCCAGGGAGGAAGGGTCTGAGAGCATCAGAACCGCCGCAGCACAGGGAGGAGGCGAGCGGTCTCCTGGGACGGGAGAGCCAGGATCACACACCCAGGTGAGTGAGCGCGGAGCACTGCTTTACCTCGCAGAGCAGCAAAACGAGACCTATCGTGGTCCAGGGAACCCCGTGCTTCTCATACTTGCTTTACCACCTGCTGCACGATAGGTAGTAACTGTGCTCACCCTCCACCTCTTTGTGACGGGTGCTCGTTGTGGTAAGAAATGGCACCAGTATATATGTAGTGAGTTACATAGTGCTTAAGGCCTTTGACGAGGCGCTGAAGCGCTGTGCGGACGGCTAGGACGCTACTGTGTTGGTGGTTTCAGGAGTCGCTGTTACCCATAGCGGGTGGCATCATGGGTGCTGCGCATCCTTCTCAAGCGTCCCTGGCTATTGGACTGTCTGTAAAAGGAGTAGTTGCAATGACTATCTTCACTATAAACAAAGCACTGTCGCGTGTGAAAAGCGATTAATAGATGCAAATACAGTTTATTGTGTTTAAAAGCTGGATGTTTGTTAGAAAGTACACAGATCTTTGCCACACAATGTGAAAGGTCGATGTAGAAACAAATTATGGTATTCATTGTCTTATTAATGCAGTTTGCATGCATAATATATTTACACTGTGAGATAGGGTAACATATCATGTTTTAAAAATGTACATAGTATAATTAAGTATGCATTAAAGATTTTACAGGGTTACCACACGCATGCCTCAGTAGGTGATGTGCTGCGGAGAGTATCAGCAGTCGCTTGCAGCCTGTTGTGTCGTTCTAGCGGGCTTGCAGCTAGCTGCAAGTTCATTGTGTAGTAGAGTACTGAATAACTCACTGAGCCATACGGCTGGCTATAAGTAGTTGTAAAGCATCCGAGGGCAGGGGTGCTGGTAAGGGGCTTCTTGAGCACAAAGGTCAGTGCTGCAGGCGGTGGTAGAATTGTGTGCTGTTTCCATTGCTACGCAGAGGGTTGCACCAGCATTTCCAGTTGTAGTGTGACGCTGACAGACAGCGAGCAGGAGATGTGGGAGAAGGGAATTCCATCAGGTCTGAACTTTTTACTCCTGTTTTAGTGCCTAATATACCAGCAGGCCCTGTGTGTGTTTAGTTTCAAGCCACTACTACAAAACAACTGTCATTAGCGCTCTTCAGTGCACGCGTCCGCCTGGACTTGTTCCTGAACGGTCGCTCCCTCCCTCCCCCACTGGTCTCACGCACTGTGGACGCTGCTGATTTCACTTGGTATCGTTACCTGGGATTCTGAAATTGACTCGCTGATCTTCCTAGAGCCTCTGTGATTGAATAGCGCTGTGCGAGGGGCTTTGTAACTGACTCGATTGTTCACCAAGAGCCACTGTAATTGACTAGCGCTGTGCTCGTTCAGCTAGTATACCGACCAAGAATTTAACTTTGGCGCCGATCTCTCAGCATTTGCTCTCTGTGCCTGCTAGCGCTTTAACAGGACAGTAGGAGCGCTGGTCCATTTGCTGCCCCTGCCTCACCTTCCCTTTGACCCTCCATTTTGTCTGTAGCAGTTCCCTGGCCCGCCCCTCCTCCCCGCTACCGCCTCCCAGCTGCTGCCCCTCCCACGCTCCGCCCCCTCCCCTCTCCATTAAATGCCGGATGTCCCAACGCGCAGCGTCCACGCGCTTCGGCCACGCCGAAGGTGCGCCAAAGGTAAGCCCGTCTACGCCCGTCCGCGCCTGGACCGCGCCCAGCGCCATACCCCCTGACCTCCGTCCCTCCCAGCCCCCTCGCATTACCTACGATGCCGCAACCCTCCTAGCCCTTAACCCCGGTCGCGCTCCCAACTGCGTCCAAGCCGCCCCTGGACACACCCATGGACCTTTCTCCTGCTTCTCCTGCAAATTCATCGGCACCGACAACATCTCCGCTACAACCACACCACAGATTCCCGACCCCAACCACTTACAATGCATCCTTCTCAACACCCGATCAGTCCACAGGCACGCCACTGAACTATGGAACCTACTAGACACCATCTCTCCGGACGTCGCCTTCCTTACGGAAACATGGATGAATGCTTCCTCCGCACCAGACATCACCATTGCCATCCCTGATGAATATAAGATCACACGCAAGGACCGCACCAGCCACACAGGAGGAGGAATCGCTATCGTTCATAAGAAATCAATCCGCATCTCAACCAGCTCTGACGCCAACCTCGCTAACTCCGAACACCTTCACTTCCAGATCCACATTGACCCCAAGACCACACTCAGAGGCACCCTCCTCTACAGACCTCCAGGTCCCCGCGCAAAATTCAGTGAAGATATCACGGACTTCATCACCCCACACGCGCTCCCCTCCAAAGATTACATCCTTCTGGGAGACCTCAACTTTCACCTCGAAAAGATCAACGACCGCAACACCGCCACCCTCGTGGACAACCTCGCCAACCTCGGACTTAAACAACTAGTCACTTCCCCCACCCACATCGCAGGTCACACACTCGACCCCATCTTCACATCCAGCAACCATGTCTCCTTCAGCCACACTACGGACCTCCTCTGGACTGACCATAGCTGCGTTCACTTCACCTACAACAAACCAAAACCCAGCATCCACCTCCAACCTACCCTGCAAAGAAACTGGAACAAAATCACCACGGACCAAATCTCCGCATCGCTCCTTCAACACACCCCAGCCCCCTCTTCCAACACTAACGAAGCCGCCGCTAACCTCACCCTATGGTTATCCAACACCGCTGACACCTTAGCACCACTGAAAAAGCGTCATAACAAACCTGGCAGCAAGAAGGCCTCATGGTTCAACGATGATCTCAAGAAATCCAAGAAACTCTGCCGCTCCCTTGAAAAGGCCTGGAAAAAAGACCCAACCACCAGCACCAAGGACGCCTTCAAAAACGCCACCCGCACTCACCACCAACTAATCCGGAAAGCCAAGAAAACAGCATTCAAGGTTCGACTCGACAACAACGCTCACAACAGCAAGGAACTCTTCAACATCGTCAAGGAATTTTCCAATCCCTCGGCCAACTCCAACGACATCACCCCCTCTCAAACCCTCTGCGACTCCCTAGCATCATTTTTCCACAACAAGATTGCAGACATCCACAACAGCTTCGACAACCAACCCGGAAACCAACCCACCCTACCATCTGCTTATCATCTTCCCCCCGTGAACACCCTTAACGACTGGAACCCAATCTCCACTGAGGACACCATCCGCCTGATGAACTCCATCCACTCAGGATCCCCCACAGACCCATGTCCTCACCACATCTTCAACAAAGCAGACTCCATCATAGCACCACACCTCCGAGACGTCATCAACTGCTCCTTCAACTCCGCCACCTTCCCGGAAGACTGGAAACACGCTGAACTCACCGCCCTTCTGAAAAAACCCACAGCAGACCCCACCGAACTAAAAAATTACCGCCCCATCTCGCTTCTCCCATTCCCGGCCAAAGTCATCGAGAAAGCTGTCAACAACCAACTCGCCGCCTTCCTCGAAGCCAACAAATCCCTCGACCCCTCACAATCTGGCTTTCGGGCAAAACACAGCACTGAAACCGCCCTCATCGCAGCAACAGACGACATTCGTACTCTACTGGACAATGGAGACACAGTCGCCCTCATCCTCCTCGACCTCTCTGCAGCATTCGACACAGTCTGCCACAACACCCTCCTACAACGCCTCAATAACATCGGAATCCAAGGAAAAGCACTTGAATGGATCACCTCGTTCCTCACCGGAAGAACCCAAAGAGTGCGCCTCCCACCCTTCAAGTCCGAGGCCTCTGAAGTCATCTGCGGCGTACCACAAGGATCCTCACTCAGTCCCACCCTCTTCAACGTATACATGAGCCCCCTCGCGGCCATCGCACGCCAACACAACCTCAACATCATCTCTTACGCGGATGACACTCAACTGATCCTTTCTCTCACCAATGACCCCTGCACCGCCAAAACTAACCTACACGAAGGAATGAAAGAAGTTGCCGAATGGATGAAACACAGCCGTCTGAAACTGAACTCAGACAAAACAGAAGTCCTCATATTAGGTACATCCCCCTCTGCATGGGATGACTCCTGGTGGCCGGAAGCCCTCGGAAAAGCACCCATCCCTACTGACCACGCACGGAACCTAGGCGTCATCCTGGATTCTTCACTCTCAATGAACAGACAAGTCAGCGCCGTATCCTCTTCCTGCTTCAACATTCTTCGCATGCTTAGGAAAACATTTCGCTGGATCCCCTCCGAAACAAGGAAAATAGTCACCCACGCTCTGGTCACGAGCCGACTGGACTACGGAAACACCCTCTACGCAGGTACCACCACAAAACTCCAGAAGAAACTCCAACGAATCCAAAACGCCTCAGCCAGACTCATTTTAGACATCCCACGCAACGATCACATCTCTGGTCACCTTAAAGACCTCCACTGGCTTCCAGTCAATAAGAGGATCACTTTCCGACTGCTTACCCATGCACACAAATCACTCTACGACGTCGGTCCAGAATGCCTCAACTCACGACTGTCCTTCTACACCCCCCCCCCGCCAACTACGTTCTTCCAACCAAGCCCTCGCCACTGTACCTCGCATCAACAAGACCACTATGGGAGGCAGATCCTTTTCATACCTGGCTGCTAAGACATGGAACTCTCTCCCCGCTTACCTTCGCCTTACCCAGAACCACCTAGCATTCAGAAAGCAACTTAAAACTTGGATATTTGACAAGTAATTCTCCTCCCCTTCCTAAGCGCCTTGAAACCCTCCGGGTATGTAGTGCGCTATATAAATCCTCTGACTTGACTTGAATGCGCCACACTGACCCACGCCAGAATCTGGTCAACCACTGTCCAGACTCCAGCCCACGCTCACCTCACCGACCACCACCCACAGTGACTCATCTCTAAACAGCCGGAGACGTAAACAAACACATATCCGCAGACCCCTTCGGCTCGGTCACTCACTAGCCAGGGACGGTAGGGGCGGGCGCCTAGATTCCGGGGCGGCTAGATTCCGAAAGCGCCACGGTACTCCACAAGCTGCAGTAAGCGCTATTCGCATAACAAAGGAATGGGGGCTGGGGGGGTCAGACAAGGTAAAGCCAGACAGGAAGTGAAAAGTGGAATATGTTGTGAGGTGTAATGCAATGCGTCAATTTAGTCCATGTCTGGCTGTAGATGGCGACAAAATGCTGCTTAAGTGGCCTCATACTGTATTGCAGGGTGCTGTCGTGTTTGAATCCCAGAAACCTCTGGCGACCAGCGGACACATGTGATCCTCGACGTTTATTTGTTTAATTCTAAATTTAGCCCTGGGTGACTATAGGGCAGATGCAGCGCTGAGGCCAGCTCCAAAAGATGCCTGCGCTGCTGACCACTGGGGACCTGGGAAGAGAGGGGGAGGGGCCGAGGGGGAGGGAGGTCCGTCTGGACTACGCAGCCAGAGTTAGTGAATCACGCCCGCTGCACATTGTAAAGCAGGGGCTAGGGTGTCTGCTTTTCATGCTTAATCATAACAAAACTTCGCTGCGCTAGCGAGCGTGCGTGTGGGCTCAGCCACATTTCTTATGTTTCAAAAATCTGAAATACAGCCTGCTAGCCGGTTTGTTATTGGCGGGCGTTTTTTGATCATTATTGTGCAAGTAGCGGCGTAAAAAAAATCAAGAAACGAAACTGAAAGCACGCTTTTCACAGCTGAACAACGCTGCTGAAAGAAACAAAAGCGCGTGCACGAGGTCAAATCCAGCAAACTCGAAAGGAAACGCGCGTGGCACCCGCTTGTCCCTAATCCCCCCGAAGTTGATAACTATAGTTGTCGAACTTGGACTGCATCCTACGGATGCTTACTCCAGCTCGACCTAAAAAGTAATTTAAGCAATCACAGCAAGTTACTTAAACACTGACAGGAGCCCAGATCTCCATTTAAACCAAAATCTTGTGAAGTTTCGGGCATACTTTACAGCCTATAGACACATTGGTAAAGAAAAAGGCTAACATTTTCTCTGAACTTACTCCCTAGGCCTGGATCATAATCAGGGCCACTGAAATAATGCAGCTGGGGAACACCACATTATGTGGCACAGTTGACTAAATTGTGTGCCAAGAAAAGGCAAATTATGCATATTTCAGCAGTTGTTTAAATAAAATCTGTAGATTACGCTGATGATGGAGTATGTGGCAAATCCAAAATAATATGAAGAAAGCTGCGGCCGCAGAATCACATAATTCTAGTGACTCTAATCAGGTCCTCCCACAACAGATTCATCACACTGAAGTAAGTTTCATACAGTTGAGCCACAAATTTGACAATGTTAGTAGGGTAATAAATGCGACTGACTTGGCAAAAAATATGCAAGAAAACAAACACTGGAGCTTGACGGCCTTTCTAGGGCAGGATATGTATTCCAAAATAATGACACTCCATTACCATAGTGACTCGCGCCTAACACTGAGGCCATGTACCAATGAGGTCGCTGTTTACGGCCAAAGGTTGATTCCAGCTGGCTTGGGCGAGGAAAGCAAACCCCAAGAATTCATGAAAAAACTATGCCAATGGAAGTTATGATAACTTCTACTCAAATTAAATTAATATAATCCCCAGAAATGCACTGAAAAACCTAAAGAATGAGGTTATTCTTACCATGCAAAATTTTAAAAATAATGAAATTCAACAATTATGTTAAGATACAAAAGCCATGCCGCATGGCCCTTTCACCGGCTGCGCATGTCCTTCCTTCGCTGTTGACAACATAGATGGCATCACCGATGACATCACAGTGAGAAGACAAACACTATCAGCAGTAACCAACATTTGGAAGGAATGTGGGAACGGGCTTGGGGGAAGGCCACTTGATGTGATCAAAGATCACACCCTGCTCGCAGTCGCCACTGTGCATAGCCAAGAAACATGCACAGTTGTTTTTACAGTGTGCTTATGGACTTAGAGGGTAATGATAACAAACATAAGGCAGCTGCTTAACTTGGGGGATGAGCATTGGACCAGGCCAAAGGCAAGATCCTGTGATTAACCCCCTCTGTGCGTGGCAGAAGGCTGTGCACAGTTATGTCTGCGAGGCATCTTAGCATAGGCCCTGCCCAAAGACCAGGCTCCATATTCAGACATGAGGAAGCAGGGTTAGGCGCAGGGCATTTATTTATTTATTTTGAAAGTTTTATAGGCATGGACATAGTATCGTCATTGGCATAATTTCCCACCCCTCCAACAAAACATACATGCCAATAAATAAGCACACAACACAATTTTTGGGGGGGTAATTTGCTGCAGGTTTATTAAATACACCGTTATGTAATAGGTGGGTTATCTTACGGGCGATCCAAGGGCAGGCAACCAACTGGACCGCCTGCCCGCCTGATGAGCCAGGCAGCACTGGGGAGAACCCCACCTGTGCTGCCCTTATTGGTGATCCTCTTCCCGGATCACATGTACCTTCTTACTCACGCCCCTTTCAGGGAGGAGGGTAGCATAGCAAACCCCCCAGTTGTTCAGGCCCACAACCGTCCAAAGGACTAGCGGGCGAAGACACGGGTTTCCAGGAACATCCCATGAGGCTCCTAGGATTTGGCTCTGGCACCAACAATGGTGCAGTGCAGAGGTACCCTTCTGTACCCCTTTGCTTCCAGATCACCCTGTAACGCCGCCTGCAACGAAAAAGAAAACCTTACAACATTTGCTGCCTCCTGCCTGCCACAAACCACGCCAGGTAAGTGGTAGGGAGGGAGACGGCATGTCAGGCGTGCAAAAGAGGGCACCAAAATGGTGGGGGAGGGATATATACCCTCCCCAAGTCCTGGCGCTCTTGAAGCGACGCCCCTCGCGCCGCAACCAGGCTGGGGGGACTCCATCCAGAGTCCATGCCCCTGATGGGGGCGTGGGGTGCCCAGGCGACACTAGAGTGCTGACCTCCCTAGCTGCCCCCTGCGGGGGCCTCGCCAGCCGCATAGTATTGTCATTGGCATCCTTTCCCACCCCTCCAACATAACATACATGCCAATAAATAAGCACACAACACAATTTTTTGTTTGGGTAAAGTTGCTGCAGGCCTATTACATACACCGTTATGTAATAGGTGGGTTATCTTACGAGCGATCCAATGGCAGGCAACCAACTGGGCCGCCTGCCCGCCTGATGAGCCAGGCAGCACTGGAGCGAACACCACCTGTGCTGCCCTTACTGGTGATCCTATTCCCGGATCACGTGACACTTGGTACCTTCTTACTCACGCCCCTTTTAGGGCGGAGCGTAGCATAGCAAACCACCCGGTAGTTCAGGCCTATAACCGCCCAAAGGACTAGGGGGGCACCAACACGGTTTTCCAGAACCTCCCATGAGGCTCCTAGGATTTGGCTATAGCACCCACCATGGTGTCGTGCATAGGTACCCTTCTGCACCCCTTTGCTTCCAGATCACCCTTTTACTCTGCCACAGCTCTGGAGGCGGCCGCGGCCACCGTCGCTGCCAGAGCCCCCCACCAAAACAGCTATAGTCTTACCCGCAACCTCTCCTGTCTAGAGCCTCCTGCAATTCTAGATAAAAGTGAACCATCCCTACTGGTTATAAATAACCCCATCTATATCCCAATAGCCCTTGATGTTAGCCTAGTTCAGCTAGTGTCTGATGAAACAAAAGGCCCTTTTGGACTGTGAAGTTGTGCCGAGCACTATTCATCCTCTTAGGGAAAGTTCCACTGCGTCACATGACTCAGCCCCGCTGCACTCTGGGCGGGACGGTTTTAGACACCCTGGCTCACAATGCCCCATCTATTTACTGCGCTTACCTAGCTGCTGTCCTAGCACGGAGTGTACCTGAACACCTGTGTCCAACACCTATGGGACTGCAGCCCACTTGCTGGGTGACCACTCCCATATCCTGCCTGCCTACCTTGGCATTAGGGCGAGAAGGGTTGTCCTTAACATTTGAACAGTCCCATAGCTTTCAAAATCATGACGCACAGGTATGTTCATAACTAGAAGTATGTGACAATGAGCAAGGCTGCCCTCCAGCACTTACCCTGCATCCCTTATTCCTTATGGAATTTCGCCTGCTCAGCTCCCTCTGTGGTGAAACCCCCTAGGAATGCCCGCTTAGAGAATCTGTCTGATTTGAACAATGCGCGCTGTCTGCAATAGTAGCCCATTGTGCTTGACACCTTATTACCCCATTTATTGGGATGCAGCACACTATGTTGGCTGACCGCGTACACATCAAGCATGGCTACTCTAGCGGACCGTGTGGGGTTTTTGAGCTTAACTGCAGGAAGAGGTCACCTACCCTTAGTTCTGGGGTGCATTTCCCCCCGTTGACCAGACAATTAGACAGACCCCTTTGGGTGCTAACCTTGGTGAACATCTTATTGTTGGGAAATCTGGTTTGATCCTGTATGTACTATGCCCGCTATTGGCGACACCTCACCCTTTCATATCGTGACAACTTCCAGAGTGCACCTCGCTTGCTTAACTGCAGTTGGATCACAGATGCCAATACCTGATAACCATCTCTGACCCTGGATGCTTAAACTCGTACAAATGTCAGAATCCCAGATTCCCAGTCTCATGCTAGCTGCAGTACACTTTCAGTGGTTATGCTGGGAGATATCACAAACCGCATTGGTCTTGAGAACCTTAAGGAGCACTCAATTTTCACCTGGGCGTACCTCTAAATGATACTGGCTTCACACAGCTGCAAGGCCAGAGAGACACATATTAAACCGGTTTACTAGTTTTTGCCACTTGGCACCCTTCTGGTTGCAGCTCTAAATTTGTGAAGCGCGAGTGCCCCAGGGGCACAATGTTGCTGAATAGCCGGTTGTCTGTTACCCACTCGCTGTCACTTATCTATTGCCAACTGCCCTTACTTGGATTGATGGAATGCTGGATGCTTCCTAAGGACTGTGGAATTAATGCTCCAACCTAGTTCGACCCCAAAACTTAGGAAAACCCAAGTAGTAATCATGCCCTTCATGGCACATCTACCCCAGCGTTGACTATCAACGTATCTGGGACACTAGTAACAGAAGATGCCCCTTCCAATCTCAGGTTCTAGCCCGTAGAAGGATAACCCAGGGGCAGCCAAGTCTGTGGGAACCAGAGTGGAACATTCTGTGCTATTAACTGCCCTTTTGCTGAATAAAGGTAATGCCAAGGTCAATAATCCCCTGACGCCATTTGGCTCTAACGCAGTGTTTACCAAACTTTGTATGCACCACAGCACACTTGTTAGATGACAACTACCACCACCCACCTGCTGCCCTGGCTAAAGCACGGGTGAATATGTCTTACTGAAGCGACCTGAAACCTGCCCATGGTTGCAGAGGGTTGCCCACCTAGAGTACATGGTACCCGTCTCTATATGGTTCCTCATAAAGGCCCTTGTGCCCAATGCAGCCCAGCATTTCGCAGTGCCTCTCTTTGCATTTTAATTTCCAGAGTAAGTGTAAAATTATACTTCCCAATGGAGGGTCCTGGGCACTACCATTGGCTTAGACAATGCTTGTTTGTTTAGTTGCATAAGGTAAATTAAGCCCTAATTTAAGCTTTGTTGCATAGCGTATTGAGAATGCTTAATTCTTAAATGGTGGGTCCGTCACTCTTAATGTGTTGACCATTGAATAAAATGTCTCAATTCACTCGAAAGCAAGTTGAACCGCAAATGCGACCCTTACCACTAAGCAACATCACATATCATCTGAGATCCTGTACCGCCCCATGAAGCAGATAAATGTGTGTAAAACCCCAGCAGTAGCCAAACGAAAACTCTAGAAGCAGTTTATCAGGGAATCGTAGAGCACACTGGAGTCCCTCAGCGCCCTCTGTACTCCCGCAACATCCAGACAGGTCACCTGGGCGCATGCCGTGTGCCGAACCCAGAAAGCGGCCGCCGATTGAAAATGGGATGGCGGTGCACAATCCAAGCACTGGAGACAAAATTGGCTTGTGGCGGCATCCGTCCCACATTGGACTAGCTATTTTCGAACCATGGTGCTTTCAGCGAACTGCCCTTTTCCAGTGAACTGGAAAGTCATGGAAGAAGCTGAATCTATCCTTACCCTGGCAATTCTCACCGCACCATGCAGCACGGAACCTGTGAACTGCATGACCCACGATGCAGGAGTCAACAACCCTGGTGCTCTAAGGCCCAAAACTGGTAAAACAAGGCACACAACCAGAGCACCATGCCTGCACTGTTAGCTTGTAGCGAAGACACCCAGATCTATAACGAGTTTCTTGTAAGTTACCTCCCATTCCAACATTCCACTAAACTACTGCTTTAGCGCCATGCTATAGACATATTGGCAACCTATCCAAGCACCGCAAAAAGTAACTAAGAAATTGAGCCTCGACCTTGAAACATAACAATCACTGGCCCTGCAACGAGGCAGACAATGCTTGAGCAACTGAGCAGCCTCACTTTGCTCACACAACTGGGCAGCTAATAGCTACATGACAAGGAAAATGCTACTTACCAGTATGCATCTGTTCTTGGCATGTAGAGCTGCAGAGTTGCACACTATGCATAGATTGCCACCTAGAGTTGGGCCCGGATGTTTGCAGTTTGTTTTGTAGAAAAGTCTTTGGAAGTCACAGGATAGGTGACTCCTCCTTTGGATGATACTGCGCATGGTCATCTGCTCCATCCCCAGATTGTTTTTCGCCATTGGGGAAGTGATGGAGCTGTATAAGAGATAGTGATGTCCATGTGATATGTATCTAATTAAGATAATACTGGAACAGATAAAAGGTAGCCGGGGAGGCGGGTGCAACTCTGCAGCTCTACATGCCAAGAACAGATGCATACTGGTAAGTAGCATTTTCCGTTCGAGGCATACGAGCTGCAGATTGCACACTATGCATAGATTACATAGCAGTTCCCACACCTAGCGGCGACCACCCGTATCTGTTGCAGTGGTTTGAAACAGAGTTTTTAGTACAGCCTGGCCCACAGTGGCTTGTTGTTTAGTTTGCACATCTACACAGTAATGCATTGTGAATGTGTGCTTTGTAGCCCATGTGGCTGCTTTGCATAGGTCATCTAGGGGAATGTTCCCTAAGAATGCCATTGAAGCCCCTTTTTTCCTGGTAGAATGGGCTTTGGTGGGATTGTTAATGTGCATTTAGCTTTTGGATAACATATTTGTATACATTTAACAATCCACCTAGCGATCCCTGACTTTGAAATGGGATTGCCTTTATGTGGCGGTGAGAAAGACACAAAAAGTGGTTTTGTCTTACGAAAGGTCTGTACTCTTTCAATGTAGTACAGTAATGCTCTCTTGACATCTAAAGTGTGTAGAGCTCTTTCTGCGACTGTTTGAGGCTGCGAGAAAAACACGGGCAGCTCAACAGATTGATTTAGATGAAAAGCGGAAATTACTTTTTGATTAGTACGAAGAACTACTTTGTTATGATGCATTTGCAGAAAGGGTTCCTGAATGGTAAATGCTTGTAGTTCACTAACCCTTCTGAGAGACGTAATGGCTACTAGGAAAGCTACTTTCCAGGTTAGAAATTGCAATTCGCATTTATGTAATGATTCGAAGGGAGGTCCCATTAACCTTGTGAGAACCACATTTAGATTCCACACTGGTGCGGGTGGTGTTCTGGGAGGAATTATTCTTTGAGTCCTTCCATGAAAGCTTTAATAGCTGGCACTCTAAAAATAGATAAGATGTTGTCTATTTTGCAAGTATGCTGCAATAGCTGCAAGGTGTAGCCTGATAGACGTGTAGGCTAAGTTACACTTTTGAAAGTGCAATAAATGGAGAAGCGTGGCTCAATGGTTAGACTGACAGACCCTGATGCAGAGGTCTGGCCCAGGACCAAGGTTCAATTCCCGCCTCGGCGTCTCTTGGATTCAATCTCCCCAGACCTGATAATTCTCGCCTCGGTGCCTAGTCTTATCATGGGTCCCACTCTGTGACTCTGGGCAATAGCTTGCTTAATCTCCACAACGACCTCAGCAGCGCTTGGATGCCTGGCTTCACCTTGGGGGTGCCCAGGAGTGGACATCTCACAGGAAAGCCAGGAAGGGTCCCACAACGGAATGAATACAGCGCTACGAGACCTCTGGGTAGAAGGCGCTATATAAATACAAACACATTTACATTTACATTAATATCCAATGATGTGTTGAATAGACACATCTAAAGGATCAATTTGGTTGTTTTGGCAGTATATGACAAACCTTTTCCACTTATCGCGTAACATGCTCTAGTGGTGGGGCGTCTAGCTTCTTTGATAACGTTCATACAGTCTGGGGGAAGGTTGAGGTAACCAAACTATGACCTCAGGAGCGAGATCGCTAGGTTGAGCTGAGCTGGTACAGAGTGCCTATTCTCTCCATGGTTCTGCGTTAATAGGTGTGGAGATAGGTTTAGTTTTTGGTGTAGTACTACAGACATTTGCAACAGCGTGGTGTACCATGGTTGTCTGGCCCATGTTGGAGCGATCAGGATGAGCGTTAGGGAATGGTGCTGTAGTTTGCGCACCATTAATGGAAGTAATGGGAGAGGAGGAAAAGCGTACGCAAATAGTTTTGACCAGCTTATCCATATCGCATTGCCTTTGGACAATGGGTGTGGGTATCTGGCTGCAAAGATTGGACATTTTGCGTTTTCGTAAGTGGTAAAGAGGTCTATTTGAGGTTGTCCCCACATTTGAAAGAACGGATGAAGAACTTGTGGATGAAGTTCCCATTCGTGGATTTGCTTAGTTTGTCGACTTAGCAGATCTGCCATGGTGTTTTGTACTCCTGGGACGTGTTGGGCTAATAGGAAGATCTTTAGTGGTATAGCCTATCTCCATATCTGCTGTGCTAACTGAGCTGCAGAGAGTGTGTCCCTCCTTGTTTGTTTATGTAGTACATAGCGGTCATATTGTCTGTGCGGTCTAGGACAGCTTTGCCTGACACTTGAGTTTGAAAAGCTTTTAGGGCTAGAAACACAGCTAGTAACTCTAGGTGGTTGATGTGAAGTAGCTTTTGTTGCGGTGTCCACCTGCCTTGCGTGGTGTGATGCAGGAGGTGAGCTCCCCAGCCGGAGAGCGATGCGTCCGCTGTTAAGATTACTTGAGGAACTGGCTCTAGAAACGGTCGCCCTTTGGAAAGATTGTTGGTGTTCCACCATTGCAGAGAACGATGAGTCCGACCGTCCACCAACACTAGGTCTGTTAGTTGACCTTGAGCCTGGTTCCATTGGCGTGCTAGGCACTCTTGAAGTGGACGCATTTGCAATCTTGCGTGAGGAACTACGAATATGCAAGATGCCATCATTCCTATGAGCTGCATGAACACTCGAGCTGGTAGTGAGTGTTGCGGCTTGAATTTTGTTAGAAGAGTTTGTACACTTGTTATCCTTGCTGGAGAGGGATACCCTAGTGTGAACTGGTTGTTTATTGTAGCGCCGAGATACTTTTGTATATGTGAGGGTTGTAGATGCGACTTGATGTGATTTACTGTGAATCCCAAGTCGTGAAGTAGTTGAATGGTAGCGCTAGTGTGTTGTACACACTGGCTGTATGAGCTGGCTTTTATGAGCCAGTCGTCCAGATATGGGAAGACATGAATGTGCTGTCTTAAGTGTGCTGCTACCACTGCTAGGCATTTGGTAAACACCCTTGGCGCTGTTGTGACTCAGAATGGGAGCACTTTGAACTGGTAGTGCTGCCCGTCTAGCACAAATCTGAGATATTTTTAGTGCGCTGCGTGAATGGGAATATGGAAGTAGGCGTCCTTGAGATCTAAAGTGGCAAGGAAGTCGTTTAGTACCAGTAGTGGAAGGACCTGTTGAAGTGTGACCATATGGAAATGGTCCAGCTGAATGTAAATGTTTAGAGGTCTGAGGTCTAGGTTGGGTCTTAGAGATCCGTCCTTTTTTGGTATTAGGAAATACAGTGAGCATACTCCTTTGTTTTTTTCTGGTGCTCTGGAACTATTTCTATTGCATTTTTCTGCAAGAGGGATATTACCTCTTGTCTGAGCAATGTTGAATGTTCCTGTGACATTGGACGCTGCTTGGGTTGTATGTTTGGTGGGGGTAGATTGTAGTTCCAGACAGTAACCTGATTGATTAATTTATAACACCCACCTATCTGATGTGATGTTTTCCCAGGCTGGCAGGTACTGTTGGAGTCTTCCCCCGACCGGAGTGGAGTGGGGCGGGAAGGGGAAGGGAGTCATTGGGCAGGGGTGGAGGCAGAGCGGGAATTGTTATTTTTACCTCTGCCCTTGTTATTGTTACCCCTGTACCCACCCCTTTGGTATCCCTTGCTGTAAGTGGATTGTGTGGGGGCTTTGTATGAGGCAGAGGCTGTGTCTGAGGAATATCCTCTGGTGGCACCTCTATAGGATGAGCGACAAAAGGAAAGTCTGGGAGCCTGCGACTGCAGGGCTCCCATAGATTTGGCGGTGTCTATCTTTTTTCATTTTTAAAAGAGACACATCCACATTGGGTCCAAATAGGTGTTGCTCATCGAAAGGTTGATTCAGAATGGCACTTTGTACCTCAGATTTGAATCCTGATATACGTAGCCAGGCGTGTCTGCGTAGCAAGACGCTGGTGTTAACTGCTCTAGACGCAGTATCCACTGCGACAAGGGCACATCTGATGGAGGTATTTGTAATGTTTTTACCCTCTTGGATGAGTTCATGTGCCCTATCCCTGTATCCCCGACTCTAATTCGTCATAATGTGCTCTATCATATCTGGCTAGCAATGCTTGTGTGTTGGCGATACGCCAGATGTTTGCTGCTTGAGACGCAGTTCTCTTCCCTGATGCGTCCAGTAACTTAGACTCTTTATCTGGTGAGGCCGCATCAACGGATGTTTGCGAGTTAGCTCTCTTGCGTGCGTTGGAAACTACAAGTGAGTCTAGTGGTACTGGCCCCTTAATGTATGCTGGGTCTGAAGGGGCGGCTCTACATTTCTTCTCTATACGAGGATTAATGATTCTAGTTCTGACTGAATCTTTAAAGACTTCAGCAGCGTGTTTAATTACTCCTTTGAGCATTGGTAAGAGGGATGCTGACCTTTGTGCGTTATCAAAGGTATCCATCAGGTAGTCTTCGTCTACAGGGTCTGTATGTATGTCTACCCCGTGATATTGTGCAGCCCTGTGTATTAGTTTGTTAAACCCTATAGTGTCTTCAGGTGGGGAAGGCCGTGAGGGGTATAAGTCGTCCTGAAAGACATTTGGAGTGGTGTAATCATCCCATGGGTCAGGTGATCCTGTAGGTGTGTCTGGATCAGGCATGTTACCCCCCCCCCCCATATCATCAGAACTATCATCTCTATGAGAGGATGCAGGGGAATGCTGTGGTATGGGAGAGTGTGGTGATGGCATAGGTGGAGGAGAAGGGGAAGGCGGTCTTAAAGGCGAGGTAGCCATGTCCTTCTGCTTTGCGTGCGGAGCTGGAGCTGGCTTGTCCAGTGGTCGCTTCTTTGAGGCCAAAATCAACTGTCCAGTTATTGGGGTCCCTAGCCAGAGTCTTTTGGGTAGGGTCTGGAGAATATAAGTCCTCTGTCGGAGGTCGATCTTTTGGTGCTGTGGAAGGTTTCGGCACCGAAGCAGCTTGCTTTGTTTTTTTACAATGTCCTTTGTCGGGAAAGCAGGAGTCTCTCGGCTCCGAATTGTTTTTTTAACTCCGAATGTATTTTCGGTTCTGAAGGTTTTTTCGGGTTGGGTGTTGTTTTCGGATCCGGTTGTTTTCTTGGATCCGATGATTTTTTCCGTTCCGGCGTTTTTTTGGAATCCGAAGCTTTGCTTGGTTCCGACCTGGGTTTCGGTGCCGAAGGAGTTGTGGGTTTCAGCGCCGATGGTTTGGACTTCGGCGTAGCCGGTGTCGATGTCTTTTTCAGTGCCGGTAAGTTGGCGCCGGCACCATGCGAAGGCTGACTCGAGCCCGAGTCGCCTGAAGGCTTAATTGGCTTCTTCGCCGGGCCCGAAGGTGGGGCAGTAGAAGCGGAGTGTCAGTGTGCACCCGAGCCAGAGGGCGAGGGTGTAACCTGGGCCTTCTTTGGGTGAGTCGAGGAAGGGTCGGGGGTCGACGGTCTTACTTACGACCCGTTGCGCTGGAGTGATATCCTGGACATCCGAATCTTCTTCATGTTCGGAACCGCTGTCGACGTCTTGTTGTTCTGGGACGTTGACGCCTTCCTCAAAGATGTCGTCCGGAATGGGAGGTTGAAGATCGAGCCATTGTTCTCGCTCTTCGGTCCTAGATAGTCATTTTGGAGCGGAAAGAGGAACAAGCTGAGCAGTCCCTTGCCTCGTGCTCCGGAGAAAGGCAGAGGTTACACACCTCGTGAAGGTCGGTGTGGGGAAACTTCGACCCACATGGAGGACACTTTTTGAATGGCGTCCTTTCCATGAGCTGGAGTTGAGGCCTAGTTAAGCCCGGAATCGAAGTATTCGACGTTGAAGAATAGCGTCGAGTGGAGAAGCGTGCGAAACTTATTTTCTGAAAGTTGGTGAGGATTGCGCGCAGAAGGAATTCGGTTTTAACACGGAGCGCTGTAATCACATCTGAGCCCGGTGGCGGAAAAAAACAATCTGGGGATGGAGCCGATGACCATGTGCAGTATCATCCAAAGGAGGAGTCAACTATCCCGTGACTTCCAAAGACTTTTCTACAAAACAAACTGCAAACATCCGGGCCCAACAGTAGGTGGCAATCTAGGCATAGTGTGAAATCTGCAGCTCATATGCCTCGAACACATAGATTATCTTTATCTGCTCGTACCTACTCTTTGTCCGTAAGGAGAACCGGGTCCATTTCATGGTGCACCTACAAATTCCACTTTGGACTGAGTCACTGAATGCAGACAGCAAAATAGTGTGCTGGCCAGGTTCAGTGCTCCGTAATCAGTTTGCCTATCTTGGAGAAGGCCTACTTTGAGGATCCTGAGCGTGCATGCTAGCTCGGCCCCATCCATAGCTGCCATTGTTGCAGATTGCTATGCATGACGTTTGCATAATTCCAGTGCATCTGTGAGTGACTGACTATGCCTGACATTTTCTAGCACTACACCTACAACAAGCCCGTCCATTGGCTTAGTCAATGCTTATCAGTTGCAAGCACAACTACTAACCTTGCCACTCCTATGAGTGCGATAACTCAGACTGCTCGAGGTAACTTAAGCGATTTGCCCTGCTTCACAGGATACTTTAGTCTACCACCAGACGTGAAGAATGATTTTGGAGCCGGCACTAGTGGTCTCCAATGCACATTGAACAACAAACCACTACTGTGCTCATCTTTATCCACACAACAAACCACACAAACAGCGCTACCATGTGGCAGCGACCACAAGGGCCGGCCTCCGATGGCAAGCCCCAGAAACCACTGGCTCAAACCAAGCTCCGTGAAAATACTGGCGAGGCAACCATCTATCCAATGGCCACAGCGAGCAGCACCATGCTTTTGCGCATAGGCACTTAACACTGGACTACATCCAAAAGTAACTTTACAACAAATCACACAACAGTGTCCCCATGTAGCAACCGCAGAAAGCGAAGCTTTCCTTTGCCACAGGCCCAAATAAACACTGCAACAATTCCAACCACGCAAACTTAGAGCTTTATCCCTCCAATGGCAAAAAGTGGGCAGCACAGCTCTGAGTAAATAATATCGTTATTACTGCGCGAAAGCGTTTTAGCATTATATCAACAGAGACTCGAAAACACCTAGGCACCATACCACAAGGTCCCCTTGCCCTCTCCCACGTGCTCTTAAGTTCAATACCATCGGGAGATTTGCTTCTCATCACGAAAAGCTAGACAGTGGTGCACGCGGCCAACACCGCCACCTCCCCCCCCGGTTGGGGTCTGCCCATAAGATGGGTGCATGTTATGGGCGCTAGAGGGTTCGCTCTGTGCCAGGCATTTGCACACTTCAGTTATAATTATACTTCAGAACGACAACCATTAAAGCACCAGGGTAGGAGTCCGAGACCTTACCCAGTAGGCCACAGTGACTCATAAGTAACATTCTAATGCAAGAGTAGAGAACACCAAGAACTTGCACCAGCACACACTGCTAGATGTAGAAACCCAAATACCATGAAGGAAACTGCTTCTTTCCTATTATGTAATAACAAAATGGACTACCACCATTGTATGCTTAAACTTCACCTTGAAGTTCAGTGCCCTAAGAAGGGGCAGTCTTGCAATCAAATTAGCTGGTTCACCCAGGCACTTCCCATCGCTTCAGCGTTACAGGACCTCCAAAACTGCAAGCATTGCTACGCTCAGGATGATCCTATCCTAGATGACAATGGCGGACTGCAGAGGCACGGAAATGTAGCCCATATCGAACATGCTACTTACCAGTATGCATCTGTTCTTGGCATGTAGGGCTGCTGACATTCATATCTGTGCATAGATCGCCGCCTAGTGTTGGGTCCGGATGATTGCACACTGTTGTCCTGGAAGAGTCTTTGAAGTATCACGAGATAGGTGACTCCTCCCCTGGCCTACAGTGCGCATGGGCATCCCCTCCATCCCCAGATTGTTTTTCGCCATTGTGGCAGAGATGGAGTGTAATACAGTGAGTGATGTCCATGCTACATAGTAATTCTGAATGCTACAGCTGCTACAGGCGACGGGGAGGAGGGTGGGCGATATGAATGTCAGCAGCCCTACATGCCAAGAACAGATGCATACTGGTAAGTAGCATATTCGGTTCGAGGCATGTGGGCTGCTGAATTCATATCTGTGCATAGATTACATAGCAGTCCCTCTTGTTAGCGGCGGCTGCCCATGCCAGCTGCAGCAGTCTGAAAAAGAGTTTTGAGAACAGCCTGTCCTACAGCTGCCTGCTGTCTTGAATGTACATCTACGCAGTAGTGTTTCGTAAATGTATGTATAGTGGACCACGTGGCTGCTCTACATATCTCTTCTAAAGGAATATTCCCCAGGAAAGCCATGGTTGCTCCTAACTTACGTGTGGAGTGTGCTCTTGGAGGAATGGTTAGTGTGCGTTTAGCCTTTGCATAGCAAATCTGTATACACTTAACAATCCATCTGGCTATTCCTGCTTTGGAAATGGGGTTGCCTTTGTGCTGTGGAGAAAAGGCAACAAACAGTTGTTTGGTTTTCCTGAAATCCTTTGTTCTGTCTATATAGTACATAAGAGCCCTCTTGACATCTAATGTGTGTAGAGATCTCTCTGCGACATTTTCCGGATTAGGATAGAAAACTGGCAGTTCTATGGTTTGGTTCATGTGGAACTGCGAAATCACCTTAGGCATGAACGTAGGGTTGGTGCGTAGTACAACTATTTGCGTGGACCTGTATGAATGGCTCTTGAATGGTTAGTGCCTGAAGTTCACTAACTCTTCTTAGTGAGGTAATGGCTACTAGGAAAGCAACTTTCCAGGTCAGAAATTGAATCTCACAAGAATGTAGAGGTTCAAAAGACTGGTGAAGGTGGGTGTCTGGGAGGGATCACTCTTTTGAGTCCCTCCAGAAAAGCTTTAAGGGCAGGCACTCTGAATAGTGAGAGGTGCTGCCTGTTCTGAAGATAAGCTGCTATTGCGGATAAATGTATACGAATGGAACTGTACGCTAGATTACATCTGTATAAGTGCAACAAATAACAGATAATGTTCTGAATTAATGCATCCAGTGGGTTAATGTCATTAGTGTTACAATATATGACAAACCTTTTCCATTTAGCCGCATAACATGCTCTGGTTGTGGGTCTTCTTGCCTCCTTGATGATATTCATACATTCTGGCGGCAAGTTGAGGTAGCCAAATTCTAAGACTTCAGGAGCCAGATCGCCAGGTTGAGCTGTTGCGGATCTGGGTGCTGAATTTCGCCATGGCTCTGCGTTAAAAGTCTGGGTGTTAACCGCAGTCTTTGATGCGGTACCACGGAAAGTTCTACTAGCGTGGTGTACCATGGCTGGCGTGCCCACGTCGGAGCAACCAGGATGAGTGTCATCGAGGGTTGCTTCAGCTTGCGTGCCACCAGCGGTATTAGAGGTGCTGGGGGAAAAGCGTACGCAAATCTGCCTGACCAGTTCATCCATATCGCATTGCCCTGTGACTGCGGATGTGGGAACCTGGAGGCGAAGCTCTGGCATTTTGCGTTTTCCCTTGTGGCGAATAGGTCTATCTCTGGATGACCCCACTGTTGGAAGTACGGTTGGAGTACTGATGGATGTATCTCCTACTCGTGCATCTGGTGGCTGTGTCTGCTGAGCAGATCCGCCATCTGGTTGTCCTTGTCCGGGATGTGTTCCGCCATGAGGAAGATGTTCCTCTGAATGGCCCACTTCCACATGCTCTGAGCCAGATGAGACAACTGTGGAGAGTGTGTTCCTACCTGCTTCTGTATGTATTACATGGCAATCATGTTGTCCGTCCGGATAAACACGACCTTGTTGCATAGGTGTACTTTTGAAAGCTTTCATTGCCATGAAGATTGCCATCAATTCCAGAAGGTTGATGTGCATCTTCTTCTGCTGTGTCGTCCATAGTCCCTGCACTGTGTAATGGAGTACATGAGCTCCCCATCCTTGGAGAGATGCATCCGTCGTCAGTATTATCTGTGGTACAGGCTCTTGGAACGGTCGGCCCTTGCAAAGGTTTTGTGGGTTCCACCAATGCAGAGAGTTGTAGTCCGACCGCTCTCCAACACTAGGTCCTTCCATTGTCCATGAGCCTGATTCCACTGACGTGCCAAGCACTCCTGAAGCGGGTGCATATGTAGTCTCGCGTGCGGGACTATGAAGACGCAGGAGGCCATCATGCCTATCAACTGCATGAACACTCTTGCTGGAAGCGAGTGTTGGGGTCTGAATTTTTGTATCAGCAATTGCATGCTGTTTATCCTCACTGAATTTGGCTGAGCTTTGGCTGCCAGAGTGTCTATTGTCGCGCCCAGGTACTGTCGCACGTGGGCGAGCTGAAGATATGACTTTGAATAATTCAACTAGAATCCCAGACTGTGAAGAAGATGAATGGTGTGGGACATGTGGCTGGCACACTGCTGGGCCGTCTTTGCTTGAAAAAGCCAGTCGTCCAGATAAGGGTAGAC
This sequence comes from Lissotriton vulgaris, assembly GCF_964263255.1. Classification (NCBI taxonomy): domain Eukaryota; kingdom Metazoa; phylum Chordata; class Amphibia; order Caudata; family Salamandridae; genus Lissotriton; species Lissotriton vulgaris. The sequence continues at coordinate 940,402,320 of NC_141699.1, forward strand.
ATGTATGTGCTGTCTCCTTAGGTGTGCTGCTACTGTCGCCAGGCACTTTGTGAACACCTTGGGTGCCGTCGTTACTCCGAAAAGGAGGACTTTGAACTGATAGTGTTGATTTTGAAGAGTGAACCTGAGATACTTTCTGTGTGATGGGTGTATGGGTATATGGAAATACGCATCTTTCAGATCTAGTGTTGCGAGGAAGTCTCCCTGACTGAGTAACGGTAGAACCTGCTGTAAGGTGAGCATATGAAAACGCTCTGACAGAATGTATCCGTTTAGAGGCCTTAGGTCCAGTATGGGTCTGAGAGACCCGTCCTTTTTGGGTATTAAGAAATACAGAGAGTATACCCCTGAGCCTTGGTGTTCTACAGGCACGAGCTCTATGGCTCCTTTTTGCAGCATGCTTACAACCTCCTGCTGCAATAAGTGTAAGTGCTCTGCGGACATAGTACAGTATCTTGGTGGTATGTTGGGTGGAGTGGATGTCAGCTCTAGACAGTACCCGTACTGGACAATGTCTCTCACCCACCTGTCTGTGGTGATGGATGTCCAGACCGGCAGGAACTGTTGCAGTCTCCCCCCGACAGGTGTTATATGGTCGGGGGGCAGTGACAGGGCGTCACTGTTTGTTATTGGCAGAGGATCTGGAATTGTTGTTTCCTCTTCCTCTGCCCTTGATGTTGTTTCCACGATATCCACCCCTGTTGTGTTTATTGTAGGTGGTTTGTGTACCTCCTTTATTATACTGTGTCTGCTGTGTGTTTTGGCCTCTTGAAGGTCCTCTATTATTGGAGCGACGCTAATATGTCCAGTAGTTACCAGAGTATTTAATCTCTCCCTCAGTTCTGCCGAATTCCCAACATCATGGAAACAGGCCCTAGTCACCCCTTTAGTAAAGAAGGCCGGGGCAGATGTTAACAATCCGGCCAATTACAGACCAATATCCCAGTTACCTTACTTATCAAAGGTCCTGGAAAAATTGGTCAACAGACGACTCTCCACATTTCTGGAAGTTAATGGTCTGCTGGACGCATCACAGACAGGGTTTCGGACAAATAACAGCACCGAAACCACTCTCTTGGCGGCGACAGACAGTATTAGAACCAAGGTAGATCAAGGTAGTACAGTCGTTCTGATACTCCTTGATTTATCAGCGGCTTTCGATACCGTACCCCACCATCAACTATTGAATACTTTGGCAGAGAAAGGAATTCAAGATAAAGCACTTGGATGGTTACAATCGTTCCTAGCGGATCGCACCCAATCAGTTCGCCTGGGTGATTATACATCCCCCCCACGACCTATAAAATACGGAGTTCCTCAGGGGGCATCGTTGAGCCCAACTTTGTTCAACGTGTTCGTCTCCTCGTTGGCAACCATCGGCAAAAAGTGGGGTGTCGAAATGTGCTCCTATGCGGATGACACCCAGTTGATGGTTACCATTGATGAAAATGATGACTCAAAAACTAGATTGACGAACTGCCTAACTGAACTGGCAACTTGGATGCAGGACCATTGTCTTAGACTTAATGCTGACAAATCTGAAATTCTACTGTTCGGCAGAAGCACACGTCTGGGACAACAGTTGGTGGCCTAGTGATTTGGGCTTGCCTCCCAACCCAACTATAAAAGCTAAAAATTTAGGAATAACACTGGATAAATATTTATCCATGAAATCTCATGTTTCCATAGTTTGCGGCAGAGGTTTCGGCCTCTTGAAGATGCTTAGACGACTATTTCCTTGGGTTCCGACAGATTGCAGGAAAACATTAGTCCAAGCTCTATTGATGAGTAGGTTGGACTACGGTAATTCACTGTTTGTGGGAATGGCAGACTACCTATTTTCCAAATTGCAGTTGGTTCAGAATGCCGCTGCCAAAGCCATCTGTAATAAAAGGAAATACGACTCAGCAAAAAAATGCATGCGTGAGCTCCACTGGCTCCCAATGAGACAGCGAGCCACTTTTAAACTGTTGTGTATTTCTCACAAAGTCCTTCACGATACAGGCCCCATCATCCTACATGACAGGATTAGATTCCACAAACCCTCTAGAAACCTACGATCTATGACCTCAGGAAGAGCATCTATCACCCGAGCTCGGACTGTCAGGATGGGAGAGAGGGCCTTCTCTCACATTGCCGCAACAAAGTGGAACGAGTTACCTCCTAAACTCAGAACTACTGACTGCTTCCTTTCATTTAGGAAACAACTAAAAACATTCCTTTTTCCCAGGCCAGATCAATAATTTCCAATTACTGCTGTCGTCAAGTCACTTGCAATTCTTTCTCAGCGCCGTGATGTCCTTTCAGGATGAATGTTAGCGCTCTACAAGTAAAATAAATACAAATACAAATACGAAAGGAGCCACCCCGAAACTGCTGTGACTGCAGAGCCCCCATAGACTTTGCAGTCTCGGTGTCTTTTTTAATCTTTTCAAGGGTGGTGTCAACCTCAGGTCCAAATAAGTAGTCCGGGTTAACTGGCTGATTGAGGATAGTAGTTTGTATTTCTGGTTTGAATCCAGAGATTCTTAACCAGGCATGTCTTCTTAACATGACGCTAGTGTTAATGGCTCTGGCTGCAGTGTCAGCTGCGTCTAGCGCGCACTTGATGGAAGCATTGGTTATAAGCTTTCCTTCTTGGATTAGCAGCTCCGCCCCCTCCTTGTACTGATCTGGTAGGTGTTGCAATAGTGTCTCAAGGGTATCATAATGGGCCCTGTCTTATCTGGCTAAGAGTGCCTGAGTGTTGGCAATGCGCCAGATGTTAGCTGCCTGCGCTGCCACCCTTTTTCCCGATGTTTCCAGTACTTTCGACTCTTTGTCAGGAGGAGGAGCATCACCTGTAGTCTCGTAGCTTGCTCTCTTACGTGCATTAGAAACAACTAATGAGTCCAATGGCAACTGTCCTCTTATATAAGTAGGGTCCACAGGGGCCGGTCTATAATTCTTTTCAATTCTAGGGTTCAATACCCTTGCTCTGGTGGTCTCCTTAAAAATTATCAGCATGCTTAAGGACCCCTCTTAGCATGGGCAGAGTCTTGACGGTTCTTTCCGAAGTGGAAAAGGTGTCGACCAGAAAATCTTCCTCAATAGGGTCAGCATGTAGTTGCACATCATGGTTACCCGCCGCTCTTTCAATAAGGGCGTTAAAGGCAGCAGTGTCCTCAGTAGGAGAGGTTTTTACATTGTATGTATGTGTGTCAGGGGCATTCTTTGGATCCCCTGAGTCAGCTGGGTCTGCCCATGGTTGGTTCTGATCGTCGGGATCAGTGTCCACATGATAAGCGGCATCCTCATTATCGTCATCCCTTGCATCCACATCTGAGTATGCGGGTGAAAAAGACTGAGGTTCTTGTCCATAGGATTGCCGAGGTTCCACAAGAACTGGTGATGTGGTTGAATACCTCTTCTTCTTTAATGGAATCTTATAGGACTCCATAGGTGTTTCCGGTATTATTTTCCTCTTATACATGGATAGTCTACCAGTGTCCGAGTCGATGAACTGCCTCGACTCCTGTTCTTCAGGCTCTTCTGTAGCCCCTATTCCCATCGACACTCCTTTAATGGCTCCGATACCCTTTTTCGGTTCGAACATCTTCGGTCGCACCATCGGTGGCAACCCGAATTTGATTGGTGTCGATGCGGTCTGAATTTTCCCGACCAACCTCGGGGTTGGGGCCTTCTTCGGTCCGACCGTCGTAGCCTTCTCTTTGATGCGTTGGAGTGACTCTGACACCTGTTTGGATACGAACGGGGTCGGATGTGTCGACTCGACAGGGTCCTTGGAGCCAGTCTTTGTCTTGGTCTCGGGCCTTGTCCGAGGATCGACCCCTTCTCTCGGGTCGAGCCTCTTGTCTGCGTTGACTCTCGTTGGCGCCGACTTCGTCGGTTCGACAGCCTTGACCTTGGTCTTCGGTGCCCCAACCTGCGGCTCGATGACCTTTTTGAACTTCTCGGTATCGATGGCCTTCTTCTGTTTCTTCGGCTCCGAGGGGTTTGAGGCCTTGGAACCGACCAGAGTCAGCTGCACTTTTGGTTTCGTTTTTGGTAGCGATGCTTTTGGTTTCGATTTCTTTGGATCGACCGATGGCATTTTAGATACCGATGGCTCTTTATATATGTTCGTAGCCGGGCCTTTATGCGGGGCTGTAGAACGATTCGATAGATCTTGGGTAAGGCCTTGTGGCGATCCCTCGACCAGAGCCTTATCGAGTGCTTCATCGTCGGCCCCCGTAACAACGGTTGGGCCTAGCTCCTCGCCTGAGCTATCTTCTACAGTCCCAAGGGCCTCTGCGTCGTCTCCTACCTCATCGACGACGTTTTCTTCTTCTTCCAATATCTCTTCATCTTCGGCGTCATACTCGGAGTCATGCTCCGAAACAGGATCCGAGTGTTCTTCCCAATCCTCCAGATCAATGACCTCTTCGTCTTCGGTCCCGAAGAGGTTTTCTGGATTAGGCGCTGATCTCTGCGACTCTAATCGAGCCGCACGTCTAATCCGAAGAGTTTTCTTCGACCTGAACCGGGCACAGGCCATACAGTTGGCTTCGTTGTGATCCGGGGACAGGCACTTGTTGCACACCGGGTGGACATCGATGTGCGGGTATTTTGCATTGCAAAGTGGACACCTCTTGAATGGGCTTCTTTCCATCTTAGATCGAAGATCGGGTCGAGTGTGGGAAAAAAAAGTCGGATTCCTCGATGTCCTCTCAAAGCAAAGTTATCGGTACCGAACGAAACGATACCGACGCTGTCGAAAGCCTTTTGGCTTTGTAGAAAGTTTTCCTAACTTGAGCTAAGATAGTAACATCCGAACCCAATGGCGGAAAAGAACATCCGAACCCAATGGCGGAAAAAAACAATCTGTGGATGGAGGGGATGCCCATGCGCACTGTAGTCCAGGGGAGGAGTCACCTATCTCGTGATACTTCAAAGACTCTTCCAGGACAACAATGTGCAATCATCCGGACCCAACACTAGGCGGCGATCTATGCACAGATATGAATTCAGCAGCCCACATGCCTCGAACTTCGTATTATATTGTTCAGTTGTTAGCGCTTCAACGCCTGCTCCTGCAGCTCCTAAGCGCTTTACAAATACTTTTAAGGGGCACAAATAAAGCAAACTCTAGACTCATGATGCTATTATCCAATGCAAAGGAGTCTCTTACTTTACCCTCCTTAAATGTGGAATGGCGACTGTGCCTTGCATCGGTTACTGCAGATAACCGTGGCGAAAAGCATCAAGCATCACTGAAACCAGGGAACGAACCAGGTGCGCCACTCCTACCAAGTTGAACCCACTAAACTGTGTTCCTATTTCCGTAAACATAGTTTCAAGCTGATAAGTCAAGGACAGGCACCATGTTGTTCACATACAGCCCATACTTTACGCAAGGCAATTAATTTTGTTGAAGTGTGGATAAAAACATCATGAAACAGGGGTGAATCCCAGCTTGAGGCCTTTCGCCAGACAAATGATCTGCCCCCAAACCGACTCAAATATGTTGACGTGTGGATAAATGCCTAGCTTGGCGGAAGAGTTTGAGATTAACCCTTTGATGCATTTGTTACAACCATCAGCTCAAGGGCCTTACAGGGAATTACCCAATTATGTGTCCTCGTTGAACCCATTCATGTAAATTAAATTATGGATGATTGCTCCATTGTGATACAACGTGTTACCCAAAGCAATGAGTAACCCGCCAAACTAAAAAAAACATGCTGAACTGCTCAGGTCCCCTGCTGGGAGGAATAGGGCAATGCCCGTTCGATCGAACCCATGGAGCAATAGGATCCACCTGGTCACATGCGCGCCTCTGCTCCCATGCACCCTAATCTCGGCGTGGAAGGGTTCCGATGTAAGCTGTGTACATTAGCTGGTAGGCTGGTTGGCAGCACTCTGGATGCCGCAGCCACAGCACCCAAATCGACCCAAGAAACCAAATGGCCCAACACATCTCTTCACCACCAGTCCCTAGAAGGAGTTCCTGTACTGGGTAATGCGTTTGTCACTACAGGAATGGTGTCCTCCCCGTGCGCGCAGTGAGTGTTAACTAATCAGATGAGATATTTTTTTTTTGTGTGCACCTCTATGAAGAGATCTATGGCCCCACCAGGGGCAAGGTAAGCCCTCCCGACACTCGGCTGGTTGCAGCAAGGGTTTCTGAAGAAGAGGGCACCAGGCAGGTTCCCGCCAGGCCCCCAGGGCCGAACCATTTAGATAAGTCCACCCGCCAAGTGATTGAAATCGGAGCTCCACAGAGACAGTACCTTGGAGATTGTAGCAGGCGGCTGCCTGGAGTGAAATGCTGTAACTAACGTTACCCTTGCCCCGGTTTATCCGAAGGAAGAAAATACAACAGAGACAAGGGCTCACAAATCCAAAAACACTTTCACCGCCACCGCCCCCAAATTATGGGCTTCGCCGCCGCAACGTGTGGCTAGATAAGAATCCCTTCATTTCACAACACGGGGTGGTAGGGACCGTGCAAAAAGCAAAAAGAAGGGCAAAAGCTGCGAGGCCCAAACCTACCTCCCACTGCCAAACCTACGTCCTGGCGACATATCTACAAGGTGCACCTCCCTACTACTGGTGCCTCGGAACAGGCTTACGTTCAAACAGGGCCAGTGCCACTCGGGGTCCCTCGAAATGTCCAGCTCATGATTCCCGCGCAATCCGGGAAACATCGTCGCAATACATTGACCATTGCTGCACATTCCGAAAATCCGCAATATCGCCACCTCAGCATGATGCGTCCGTCTTGGCCTGATGCCAACTAGCCCTCAACCGAAGACCAGCAGCTTGCTCCGCCATCTGACCAGCAGGCAAGCAAGTACAGCGCGTCTTGCGGACGTACAGGATGGTGCTCAAGAAGACCTCGGCTGTCCCCTCACTCGAAAGCCAACGTCGTTTGGAGCAGGATAAAGCATCCACACGCAGGACACTGCATGGGTGCGCCGGGAGCCTCCCACAGCACAAGCCCGGCCAAGAAGAACCCAGAAGGGCTGGTAGGGAAAGCGAGGAGGAGAAACCTCCGGGGCTGCCTGGTCCGGGTGTGGGGAGGTGCCACGGCCTAGTTCCGCTAACAGGACCCTTGGAAGCGAAAGCAACACGCTACAAGGGCGGGAGACCCCGGCCTAATCCCCGAATGGCTCGCCAAGTGATACTGCCATGGGGTGGCCTGCGCGAATGAAATACCTTAAACGCGCTTCCCTAACCTGCGTGTGTAGAACGGGGAAACATACACCCAGCATCCTGTCACTCGCGTTCGATGGCCCCTTCTATCGCAGGAAAGCACATGGCAAATGTACCCTGTGGATCAATAGTGCTCCCGCCTGGGGCCTATTTCTCACCGCCGAGGCGGGCATGGGTGCAGAGTGTGTGTTGCCCACATTAGGCCTTGGCATTTGCGGCTCGTATACAGACCAGCCTGCCCTCACCAGCCAGCCCGCTCGGGCCACGCTACCCCACAGCAGCAGCTCCCCCATGGCGGCCTCACCCAGCAGGGCTCAGGACGCACTGGCCGACGGCGGCACAGCTAGGAGCAAGGCGGTGGGGGGGTTACAACACTCACCTCACAAACAACGGATGGCCCCACGACGATGGCCACTGATGCCAGCGACTTATCACGAGGTCCGAGTTCAGCAAGGGGTCACAGCATGCAACGACGACGAATCAACCCTTAGACGCCGTGACAGGTGCGCAAAAGAGGCCGCCAAAATGGTAGGGGAGGGATATATACCCTCCTCAAGTCCTGGCGCCCAGAAAGTGACGACCCTCGCACGCCACAACCAGGCTGGGGGGACTCCACCCTGAGCCCCTGCCCCTGATGGGGGTGTGGGGTGCCCAGGCGACACTAGAGTGCTGACCTCTCTAGTGGCCCCCTGCGGGGGCCTCAGCCAGCCGCAAAGATCAGCTGTGTGCGTCATCACTGCTGCAGTCAGTGTTTGACCATGAGCATGTGGTCATGCACCGTGGATTATTTCCATAAGAGTGCGTTTACATGGAAATCTGCCTAACAAATTATCATGGTCGCACACCACTATTGATCACTTCAGGAATTTCATGTGTGAGATTATGAGCCACACATGACATGCCAAGAGTGTAAGTTAGGCTAAGCAGACCTTTTTTATAACCAGGGAATTACAGCAGTTATTTAGATTTCACATGGTCACCATAATGTCACTTCTTAAGAGACACAAATATTAATAGCTCAGACTTAAGGGTCAGAGACATGGTCAGGTCTTGCTTATATATGAAAAACAGCTTTATTTTGTATCACTTTGTTCTTATTTGACAAACATGTAGGTCATTGGGCAGACATTTGAACCATTTAACCTAGGCTCTACGATTCAAATTGCTGCACAGTTAAGAGGAAAATGCAATTGGTAACAGTACAGAAGTATAATTTACTATTTTCATTCTCACAATAATATTTGCTCTCTAGTACATACAAATCTGAAACATTATTACACCAAATTTGGAATGGCAATAGAATTTCACAGCTCAATTTTCCGTATAACCATTCAGTACTTTGCAAAATCTGCATAACGAAAAAGATGCCAGATTGTATGGAAAGGGTTCGTTTTCTCCATACTTGTATAGCTAAGTTCACAAACCTCGAGTTAAGATTAAATTGAATATGGCTGAGAGCAAAAGTCCATGGAAAAGTAGGACATCTTCACCCCCGTTGTCAGAGATGGCGGAGCTGAAAGTGGGCTTTATAAAGCATCAGGCTAATTCCAATGACATCACTGGATCTGCCAGTAAATGAGGGCAATAGTCTCTGCCAGTTTCCACAACTGGATGTTCTTTGTGAGCATCCTGTGGTAATGGATGGTCACTGAACGTAGGACTATGAACCTATGACAACTACATAGGAGCCGTGAGAATGATTTCTCTGATCAGCATTCACATTCACCATTACCTGTAAGATTATGCTTGTTCTCTTGGAACTCATTTCTAATGTCTACCTCTACCCGTGTATGCCCTCTAAAAGGAATAGGCTAAAGCTCTCTTTGTCGTGCTACTGGTGGTAGACACTTCTCTCTTGGAACCTTTGAAAATATGATCCTGGGCCTGATCATGAGTCCCTACCTTGACTACACCTTGGCAAAAGGATACAGGAACAAATACCTTTTTTCAACTAACACTATTTCTCCAAGTCCATATATGTGCCCATGAACCGGGTGATTTCTTTAATGAACTAATAGCCAAAGAGGAATCTGTGTCACATCTGCGACCTCCATAGACACTAACTTCCCAACCTAGGGTCTTCCTTCAAGAGAATCTCCTCTTTCTTTGCACAAACAGTGATATTTGCATTTTCCAGAGGAGTGTCTTGGTCCTTTCCAAGCAGCCTCTCCTAGCCAGCAGGCCCTTTAAGAGTCACATGAGCAGTGTGAGGAGCGCCACAACACACTCCTGTGGCCACCTGAAAGGAAAACAGCAACGTTAAAAAACCCACAGTAGAAAACAATACAAGAATACCCTCAAAGCTGTAAATAAAATACAGTTCTCTCAGTTATCGATACAGTGAAAGCCGCTTAACTCATGGCTGCCGAGCAGAGAAGAAAGAGGGGGCATGAACAGTGAGAATAGCTATATTACATGAACTGACTGATGATTGGTTATAATGTTTTTTTCTCTTTCCCTTATTGTTTTTTGGGAAAGGTAGTTTGTTTTAAGGCTGCTGTATGAAATAAAGTGAAGAAAACTAAGCATAACCCTTGCCTTCGGTCATGACAAAGAATTGTATGCAGCAGCTGCGAAGACTTTGGAAACCCACTCCACACCATAAAATGAAATCGCTGTGTACGTAATCATTGAGAAATTAGATCACGCACCAGACACTCCTAAGGCGGTTCTAGAATTTGAGGGTTCTTGGACTGGAATACTTAAGCAGAACCTACAGGGTCATCTTTGTGCCATTAGTTTAAACAAGCACTGGCATTGCCAATAGGTCTCGCAGTAGGAAAGTTGGAGCTATTGGTTTTGTGAGTGGCGTTGCGTGTGTGAGTGGCGTTGCGTGTGTGAGTGGCGTTGCGTGTGTGAGTGGCGTTGCGTGTGTGAGTGGCGTTGCGTGTGTGAGTGGCGCTGCGTGTGTGAGTGGCGCTGCGTGTGTGAGTGGCGCTGCGTGTGTCGCTGCGTGTGTGAGTGGCGTTGCGTGTGTGAGTGGCGTTGCGTGTGTGAGTGGCGTTGCGTGTGTGAGTGGCGTTGCGTGTGTGAGTGGCGTTGCGTGTGTGAGTGGCGTAGTGTGTGTGAGTGGAGTAGTGTGTGTGAGCGGCGTTGCGTGGGTGAGTGGCGTTGCGTGTTTGAGTGGCGTTGCGTGTGTGAGTGGCGTTGCGTGGGTGAGTTGTGTTGCGTGTGTGAGTGGTGTTGCTTGGGTGAGTGGCGTTGCGTGGATGAGTGGCGTTGCGTGGATGAGTGGGGTTGCGTGGATGAGTATGAGTGGGGTTGCGTGGATGAGTGGCGTTGCGTGTGTGAGTGGTGTTGCTTGGGTGAGTGGCGTTGTGTGGTTGAGTGTGGTGTTGCGTGGATGATAGTGGGCTTGCGTGGGTGTGAGTGGCGTTGTGTGTCTGTAAGTGTTGCTGTGTGGGTGAAAGTGGCACAGAGCCTTTGATGTGACATTTCAGGTGCAGAGCATGAGATTGATGCAAGGAGCAGGCATGGGAAACAAAACCTTCCTGATGTGAGAGACGCTAACGGGTGCATATGCATAGGAGGAGAATACAGGTATATGGCATGTGAAGATATCAGGTGGAAAGATTGGGTAGGGAAGATAATAGGTTCAGGGCTTGCAAGGCATGAGTAGAGTAAAGCATGACAAAATGGTGCAAGGCATGAAAAGAAACTAATGCCAGGTGTGGAAATTGAGGAGTAAAAATAACGATACGGCATGAGATGCCCAGCAAGAGAATATAAAATGTGTGCCAAATTCAGGTGGCATGGGTAGGTAATGTAGTTCAAGCAACTGTGATATAAGTGACATCACAGGCTTTGGTGTGCAAGGCTAGCGAAGGGCCGTCACTGATGTAAGGCTTAGGAAGAGAACATAAAACGTCGAAAACAAGGACAGCGAAGAAGATAGCTGTCTGACCATAGCTGATCCGAAAGTAGCCTTGTTTGCTATGATTACAAGTGCAAAGAATGTCCCGAGAAGGTAGGGAGTGCAAGGCATGATACAGGAAATTATGTGTGCCTTAAACCATGGTAATGTAAGCAAACTGATACAAGTTGATCGGCCGGGAAGCGGCCAGGAAACACAAGTACGGCCGGCCACATAATTAGGGGAGGAGAAGCCGCACAGCACACGCTGGGAGAAGCCCTTTGATGTGCTGTGCGGCCGCGATGCGCGCTCTGTGCTGGGGGAGGGGGGAGGGGGGAGGGCCATTAGGAACAGGAACAGATGGCCATGAAAGTGTATGGGCCAAATGCGCGTGCCTGTACGTGCACTCGAAGAAAACGCCACGGAAAAAAGCGGTGGTTTGACTATCCGATGGAGCACATGAATTCTCCCCCATTTCCCATTGCTTCATTGTTTTGTTTCAAATATTTACGCACAAACAAGAACCAAAAAAAAAACGAGGTCATTGAAACCAAAGCGGTCATTCGTCTGCAGGTGATCAGATGACTCAAGGGATCTGTTTTTCATTTGTGGCTCTTTTTGACTGTTATTCAAAGAGACTGGCTCTTTATGTGCAGTTGGCTCGGCGCTTCGTACATCTGCAGTTCAGAACAAGAACAAGTCGGGTTGGGGCGGGAGAGTGAGAGAGTGGGAGGGAAGAGCTGGAAAAGCCCAGGCTCGGCAGTGCAGCATGGCTGTGATTGCGTGGAGAGAGAGGGGAGGTGCTGGTGTGGGAGGGGGAGGCTGTGATTGCGTGGAGAGAGAGGGGAGGTGCTGGTGTGGGAGGGGGGAGGTGCTGGTGTGGGAGGGGGAGGCTGTGATTGCGTGGAAAGAGAGGGGAGGTGCTGGTGTGGGAGGGGGGAGGTGCTGGTGTGGGAGGGGGAGGCTGTGATTGCGTGGAGAGAAAGGGGAGGTGCTGGTGTGGGAGGGGGGAGTTGCTGGTGTGGGAGGAGTGCTGCTAGGGGAGGAGAAGCCTGATGCCGGATGGGGGCGGGAGAGGCTGGGCTTGCATGCGATGCGCGTGCATGTTCACGTGAACTTCATGAAAACCGCGGGGCTGAAAGCCCTTTGGTTTGAAGATGTTTTCGCCACATGAATTCTCGCTACGCTCGATGCGCTTGCGCACATCGATAGGTCGCGAGACCTAAAAACTGAAAGCTCACATATCTTGCACCTATTCTGCAGTGTTAAACTTGTGTAAAAAACGTGTTTAATCTTTCCTAAAGAATCATGCCGGTCCGCCCAACAGGATGTAATGCTATGTTTTTTCACGAGCAATAGTGATCGTATTATTAGCCGAGTAACAAAAAATTATGAAGCAAGGCAGGGCAAGTTAATGGCACCCTGAATATGAACATTTGTGGAGCACCATTGTAAAGGAAATTGAGATTGTGCTACCTACATTTAGAGTTATAACTTGGAGTCTATTAATTGACAGTAAGTTAGCAGCTCTTTTGACAGTAATTGAGAAATGTCACAGTTGAGTTTTAACTACAAGTCTATTTTGATTTATTAATGTTAAGTTCTTATTAACAGCTTTAGGATATAATTTTAAGATCTTAATCTATAACTATTCTAACAAGATCTTAATCATAGACAATCAATATATACCACTATTGCTTGTTTTGCTGTTTGTTAGAGATTTTAGGTTTCCCACGAAAAAAACTGAAGTCATGGTCTTTCAGAATAAAAACAAAATTAAAAAGAAAACTCCTAGCTCTCTTTAAGTGGGCAAAAGCCTAAAACAACACAGGGCATACATACCGGAGCTCAAAATAAGCTCATCTAAAGGGTTTCTATTAGAAATAAAACCAAAAGAAAATGTCTTCCCTAGTGCACAAGTAGCACTGCTGCCAACACTATTTGCTTTATTCACCCCCTAAATCATAACCCATGAAAGCAACGTATTATTCCTTAAATGAACATAGATTGTGTGAAATAAGCACACACAAAAACCAGAACCCATCCAGAAGTGTAAATAAGTGCTACGTTTGCAACAAAAGGGCAGAGACAGGTTTAATCATTGGATGTTCTTAATCCTGAAACAAATTTCTGGATTACAGTTGTCACATTAAAGAGAGTACGAAAAGCAGTAGCAGATCAAAAACACATTCTCATTGCTAACCCCGTCCTCCACCTCCAAAGCACCATTTATCGCATCACATTAAGGTTTAACACATGTGCTCCCCCAGGAACCTACTTAGGGACGAGTAAGTCAAGAAACAGCTTACCATGATACACAGACTGGGCAACACAACAGCTTGAATGTTACCCTGAAGTACGAAATGTTGTAAAATTGCAGAAAAGCATCAATTTCATGTTATATGCATTAAACCTAAGACCCATATGAAGAAGCACCCTGATGGAGTCAGCATTATACTACCTCAGGATGGATTTTTTGGTTTAGTCAATGAAAATTACTAACAATAGCTTGAATTTTGAAATTGGATGAACATGGCAATTGACCTTCATTGGACCTTTTCAAATGATCACTTACCTTTAAGCCATTACTTGGAATCCTGTATCCAAATCTTGCTGGCATGTCATCAAATGTTTGAGTAACATTTTCTATACTGTACTAAAAATAAAAAAATAAAAAATTAGTTTACATAATATAGCCTACATGGCATTACCCATTTTCTGTTTACATTTTTTTTGCTTTAATAAAAGAAAAACATAGCAGTTTGTGAACAACTCTGGAAAATACTTTTACTTTTTATATTTGTAATTCTTTGGCACTTTGTAACACATCCAGAGGAGTTAGCCACATCAATAAAACAAATGCATGATTTAGTATGAGCAAAGTCAAGAGAATATTACCACCAGGCCCTCCACATCTTCTCATGAGTTAACGGATTCTCTTATCCTGTAAACAGTCTCTTCTGCTCTGCTTTTGCACAATCCTCCATACCCTTGATCCACTCACCAAGTGTGGAGGCTTCCTTGTTTCTCCAATTCGCATTAATGTCTCTTTTACACATTAAGCATCCACTTGCATTCAGAGTGCAAGCACATATAGGACCATTCCAGGCCTCCATTATGCCAAAAAATGTTGTTTAAGAACCTAAAGGAATTTGTCAATTCACCATCTTCTCTTTATTTGCTTCTAGGGACAGGAGATCCCAGGGCATTCCCAAACCGTATGATCAAATGTACCTATGGAGTCTCCCCATCGACGACAATTTGGGATTTGCCCATCTTCCATAATCTTTCTCGGTTACAGTAAACCTTTAAAAAAGATTTTAACTGAGTGAGTCTATCTGTAGAAGAAGCATCCAATATACCTACAGTCATCTTCGCTTCCCTCCACTCATCCTCCTTAAACAGTTCGAGGTTCATCAATTTCTCTCACATCGCCTAATGGATAAGGGAACTTAAATATTAGGGATCTATATATCCTGATTATTCCCTTTTAACTGAGCTGCTACATTGTTATTTTGGGTTCAAGTGAATTAAATTCAGGAACACCCTCTAGTTTCTTTGGTGCCATTTTTTGGTGCGATGGAACTGCAAATAGCAGAACAATTTGTGCTTTATGTAGTATGAATTCTACAGATAGTTCAAATTACTTTAATGTGGTTGGATACCCATATGTCTCCCAGCTGTGATATGGCACATTATGTCCAATGCGCCAAACCCCTGTAGTTTAACTACCTGGGCTAGCCCACGTTCCCTGTCACACAGGAGTTTTATTTATGAGCATGTCTTGCCATTTAACATGCATTAAGGTGTTATGCCAGCATAGAAATGGTACCCTAGAAATAGGGTGTTTTACATGTGAAGTGTTACTCCATATTATAGTGACAATGTACCCGATTTCTCATTGAGATCCAGTTCCAACCACAGCGCCAAGTCATTTCTGTGCCCAAGCAACACTCATTTATTGGGACCAATAGAGAAGCCTAGTAGTAAAGACAGATGTCATCTAGACTAAGCCCCTCATCATAAAGCACATGTATACATTTTTGGCAGGATTCTCTGGAGAGAATTCTAGCTCATGGACGTTTAGCAATCAAGGACTGCAGCTAGAAGATTAAATTAGGAGAATAGTATAAGGGTTGA
The DNA here is from genome assembly GCF_964263255.1 of Lissotriton vulgaris. NCBI lineage: Eukaryota > Metazoa > Chordata > Amphibia > Caudata > Salamandridae > Lissotriton > Lissotriton vulgaris. Next base: position 940,417,510 of record NC_141699.1, read on the forward strand.
TTTTTATATATAAAGAAAGGCACGTAAGGCTAAAATTTTGAACAAGAATCCTCTACCTACAATAGGAATCGGAAAAACGTCACTATTTCAAATCTCTCCTCATAGGATGAAATAACAGGGAGATGTTCAAATCCCAGCATCGCTTTATACCCAAATATGAAAACAAGTTACTTACCTGTAACTTCAGTTATCCAGTATTGGTATCTTTCATAGATTCACATGCCTGAATCATTCCCCGTCGTCGAGGCGGGAGTCCCACGGTAAATAAAAAAGCAGTGCCAAAAGCACTTTGTAGTAGTAGGCCCTAGAAAAGGCCTGAGGCCTATATTATAGTAGCCTATCTACATCATTATGCTAAAAAGACCAAAGTCTTTGCTCCAACCAATCAGCTTACAGCACCCTCTAGAACCTTCCCTGCAGAGCCAGCTCTCCTCAGATTTTCGTAGCACAAGTGGGAACAAGTATCCCGAACTTAGAGAACTGACTCTCCGGGGAGGAGGGTGGGTGCATGTGAATCTATGAAAGATACCAATACTGGATAACTGAAGTTACAGGTAAGTAACTTGTTTTCTTATCCAGTATTGGGGTATCTTTCATAGATTCACATGCCTGAATCAGAATAGCAAGCAGTATACCAAGTATACAGTCGGTTGCGGATGGTGGGAGACGTGTGCTGATAAACTCCCAGATGCATCCATTATTTGTTACCAGAGGCTTGATAATGCAAACCTTCAAAGTTAAAACATGATTTATAAGAACTAAAGAGACATGCATAATAAAGTCCAAACATGGATATGTAAATCTCATACACATCCAATAGATCTACTAAAGTACATATAAATATAACATGTTAAAATCGCATAACCTCATGCATATCATGAATAAAGGCAAGCATAGATAATATTTAAAAAGCCAAAGGGTAACAGAAACTGGTATTAACGAAAAAAGGTAGCGTAGGACCACCTGTCCAAGTGCCGAACCCTCTTGACATGTAGACTAAAGGCAGTAATGTCTCGTGAACGTGTGGACATTTTTCCATGTCACAGATCCACATATCTTCTGGAATTACTCCAGCCTACAAAGCTGTGAATGTTGATACTGTTCTAGTCGGAAAGAGCTTTGACCTTCCTCTGCAAAGGTTTGTTAGTCTTGTCATGGCAGAAAAGATGCTAATCATCTGGCTATTCTTGCCTTTGTTACAGCCGTTCTAAGAGTAGCTTGACCATAAGCCACGAACAGCTGGCTGGATCATCTGATATCCTTAGTTTTCTGTAGTTAGAATCTTAAACAGCGTTAAACCTCCAGCGAGTGTATTACTCTTTCAGCTGGAGGAGACGGATCCGGAAAGAATGTCTTTAATCTTACCGGTTCGTTAGAGTGAAATTTTGTTGGTACCCTAGGAATGGACCTGGGATTTGTCCAAAGGGTTACATAGTTCCGAGGAAAATGTTAAATTGAGGTGTTCCTTTATAGTAAAAGCTTGGATCTCACGAACCCTTTTTTCCAGAGGTAAGAGCCAGTAAAAGGGTAATTTTCCAGGTGAGGAATTTGAGATCTGGTTAATGGTTCAGCTCCAATGTACACTGCATTAACTGCGCTAGCAATGCCGAGTTCCCACTCTGGGAGGGTGCTCGCCTGGAGAGAAGGCTTGGAAAAGCCCTTTCATAAACTGTTTGACAAGTGCCGAAGAGCAGAAAAAAGAAAACTTTAAACATTTCCTAAATCTGGAAGACGCATTTTGTTCGATGAAAAAACTAAGCCCACACTTGGCTAGAAGAGCAGATAATGGAGAACTTGTTTTGCAGTAACTAATTGAGGGAATGGCATTCACCTCACACCAACCGCAGAATCGCTTCCATTTGAGGCGATAAGCCCTGATTGTGCCTTGGGTACGAGATTTGGCCAAAGTTTCACAATAGTTCCTTGAAACGTTGATGCCCTTGAACTCTAACAAATGATAAGCTGTGCGTGCAAGTGTAGTGAGTGTGGGTCCGGACGAACCACTTGGCCTCCGTCCCCTGACAACATCGTAGGCTCAGGCCGTAGCCGAATGGGCTTGCCTGTAAACAATAGCAGAAGTTCCGAGAACCAATTTAGGCCAACGGGGCGCAATCGGAATCAGATGGTAACCTTTCAGCTTCATCTTGCAAAACACCTTCGGAACCAATGGCATTGGGGAAAAAGCGTATGCACAAACTTCTGACCATTGCATGGACAGGGCATTCCTTCTTGATCCCTGTTAAGGGAACCTGCTGGCATCATATCGGCCTTCCTTGTTCTCTTTGAACGCAAATAGATCCTGTGCCGGCTTAACCCAAACTTGGAATACTGGGTTCACCTGTCCCTTTCCCAGCTTCCACTCGTGACAGTCCGACTGAGACATGCTCAGAGCATTGTGGAGAGCCCCGACGTGTTCAGCTCTCGAAATCTTGTGAAATGCGACACCTTCTCACAATTCCTGAACCTTTTGCGAGAGTGTAGCCGATTCAGTTCCTCCTTGTTTATTGATATAATACATGCTGATGATATTGTCGGTTTGGACTAGCACAGAGGAACTCTCAACCCTCAGGAGGAATGCTTGGGGGAACAGAACAGCGTTGTGGAGATCAAGCCTGTTGATCTGCTGTTGTCTTTGTCTTTGAGACCATTTTCCTTGAATTCTGCAAATCCTGCCGATGACCTCCCCATCCTTTTATGGAGGCATCAGTCGTTAAAACTAACCCTGGAATGGTTTGCAGGAACGTGCAACCCTGGGTTATATTCTCTGTCTGCGACCAGCAATATACCTAATTTATCATGCACAGCGTAACCTTGATGGTATCGTCGAACGAACCCATTGTTTGTCTTCCTGAAAAGGTCCCATTTTGAGCCACGCTAAGGGTATGAGATGTATCGTTGAAGAGCACATCTTCAGGAACGAAGCAAACATTTGATGCTGTCGTTGAGGATCCGCCCCAGAGACAAGACGAGATGGGTACATCTACTGTGGCAATCTTGGTTTCGTGTTCTGAAGGACCTCTGAGCAGTCATTCTTCTAGATAGGGGAATACTTGCATTCCTCAAGATCTTAATGCTGCTGCCACTGGTACCAAGTACTTCGTGAAAGGCTCTTGGTGACGATTTCAGCCCAAACGGGAGCACTCCGCACCTATAATGGGCGCCAGCCACGTGAAAGCGAAAATATTTGTGCTGTTTGGGGTGGACAGGTATGTAGAAATTTGCATCCTCTCCATCCAGAGAGGCCATAAAATATTCGTTTAAATAACTTATTTGTTGTGAAAACGATGGGGACCCCTGGGCGGAGTAGTATATCGTTGTTTGATAAATTCCAGGGAGTGGCCATTGGTTACTAGGTATAGAACCCATTGGTCTGACATAGTTCCTTGTCACTTGTAAACAAAAACCTGAAATCTTCGGGCCCACGCGAGAAAAGGGTAAAATGATTGGAGCCCTGTGGGGATCATGGCTTCCTGTTAGCGTCTCAGCCTTGATACTCAAATCTCTTTCGACCACCCTGACGGGAGAAACTAGACAGACTATCTACAGCAAGATGCCTGGCTGCAAGGCTGTACCGAGATGGATACTGCTCCTCCTCTTGATGAAAACCTCTTCATCTCGCTCCTCAGAAAGATCCGCGCCCATATTGAAGGGTGCTTAATGATCGTGCAGTATCAGAGCCAGGTTTTATAACTAAAAGGGCTTCTTTAAAATGTTTACCCAACCAAAAACTCTTCATCATAGGCCATGCCAAGAATCTTTGCTCAGGGCTTAAGGTAGCGGCTTTAAGCCATCCCTGACGTCTAAGCCCTGCCTCCCCTGCTAAATGACGGAGGTTGTTGTTGTCGATGTTCAAGGCGCAATCTAAAGTTTTGATGCGGCATGTTCACCTTCCAACAGAATCTTTCCTGCATCCCGCCTTCGGTCCTCAGTAATGAGGTCATTGAAACTCGTTATGTCCAACCATATTCGACGGTCATAACAACCGATCATGGATAAAGGATTGCCAGCTCTACTAGAGGCTGCTGCCAAAGTAGAGAATTTTTCCCCATAAGGTCCAGACGACACCCTTCTTTGTCATGCGGTGTGGTAATAGGCATTGCAGGATTTTAGATTGCTGTTGAGCGGGCTGTGAAATTACCGAATTTGGTCGAACAGTTGCCTATCAGACCGGATGGGCTGCTAATAGGTACACATCATTTCTGTTCTATGCGCAGAAACACTGGAATAGACTTAGTCTATTATAGGTACTACTCTCGTAAACTTCCTGCATACCGTCTCAAAACCATGAAGGAGATATTCTGTTTGCTCGCCTGTAGCTGGCAGTCAAAATCTAGCTGCTGCCCACTACATTAAAAAATATATATATAATGCTGTTACCGCTGAAGCCATCGCAGCCAATCGCATCATAGACTTTGTCGTGGACATGGTTATGTAGGCCAGGTTAATGCAGACTAGAACGACGTCAAAGATAACCATCATGAGCAACCATCCTAGACGAGGCTGTCATAAACGACAGCCATATACAATGCCATCGAGGATGAGGCAATCATAAGTGAGGGCATCCGTAGATGAGGGTAACACAAATGTGAGACCATTGGTAGAACAGGCCATCGGTAGATGAGGCCATTGGTAGATCAGGCCATCGGCGGATGAGGCCATTGGTAGATCAGGCCATCGGCGGATGAGGCCATTGGTAGACGAGGCCATTGAAAGACAAGGCCATTGATATACAATGCCATTGTTAGAGTAGGCCATTGATAGACGAAGCCATTGGTAGACTAGGCCATTGATAGCCGAAGCCATCGGTAAACGAGGCCATTGGTAAATGAGGCCATTGGTAGACTAGGCCATTGGTAGACTAGGCCAGTGGTAGACTAGGCCATTGGTAGACTAGGCCAGTGGTAGACTAGGCCATTGGTAGACTAGGCCATTGGTAGACTAGGCCATTGGTAGACTAGGCCATTGGTAGACTAGGCCATTGGTAGACTAGGCCATTGGTAGACTAGGCCATTGGTAGACTAGGCCATTGGTAGACTAGGCCATTGTTAGAGTAGGCCATTGCTAGAGAATGATGCTGTCATTGAAGACAGTCATAGCAATACCATCATAGATGAGGTTAACATAAGTGATAACAACCGTAGATGAGGCACTCATAGATGAGGCAATAGAATGATGGCCAGCCATAGGTGATACTATTCATAGATGGTGCCATGTGTAGTATAGGCCATTCACAAATGAGATCATATGTATATGAGGCTACCTTGATAAGGCAGTCATAGACGACCATCGTAGCTAGGCATTGCCATTGTAGATGACACTATCAAAGATCAGGCATAGATGATCACCTTAGATGAGGCCCTCGTCAACGACCGTCCGTCGTAGACGAATTTTGTCATCGTCGACTACCGTCATAGACGAGGCCCGTCGTCGACGACCCTCGTAGACGAGGCCCGTCGTCGATGACCGTCGTAGACGAGGCCCGTCGTCGACGACCATCGTAGACGAGGCTGTCGTCGACGACCGTCGTAGACGAGGTCCGTCGTCGACGACCGTCGTAGACGAGGCCCGTCGACGACGACCGCCGTAGACGAGGCCCGTCGTCGACGACCGTCGTAGACGAGGCCCGTCGTCGACGACCGTCATAGACGAGGCCCGTCGTCGACGACCATCGTAGACGAGGCCGTCGTCGACGACCATCGTAGACGAGGCCGTCGTCGACAACCACCGTTGATGAGGTGGTCATCGACGACCATCGTAGATGAGGCCATCTCGTAGAAGAGGTCATCGTAGACGACCATCGAAGATAAGGCAGTCGTCGACGATCATATTAGATGAGGATTATAAAGGTAAGGCAGTAATAGTAGACATGGAGTTACGTTATATACTCCTAATGTCAGGTCAAGTGGACTTCCCTGATGCAGTGTCAGGGAAGAAAAGGGAGTTGAATCCTCTGCGAGAAGTGCCTATAAAGACTCAAGGCGAATCTTATGGCTTTTATGCGCGCCCTCAGTAGGCTCCTGGCGCGACTTCTCCCTTTGACCTCTCATCATCCTCATCAGAAGTGGCAGGTTGAAGTCTCTGACCCATAATAGCCTCATCTCTCAGAACGTGAGAGCTATTGAGGAAAAGGTTAGACATAAAATATAGTCTATTACCTTGTTTACTGCCATTCTGCCATATTACTGCCTTAACAGGGTCAGAGAAATGAAGTATGATCTTGAACTCCAAAAAGAAGTAAAACTGAAGAAAAAACTGAGCAGAGCTCAGGGAGACTCCCTTCACCCACGACGTGCGGAGAAAATCTGAGGAGAGCTGGCTCTGCAGGGAAGGTTCTAGAGGGTGCTGTAAGCTGATTGGTTGGAGCAAAGACTTTGGTCTTTTTAGCATAATGATGTAGATAGGCTACTATAATATAGGCCTCAGGCCTTTTCTAGGGCCTACTACTACAAAGTGCTTTTGGCACTGCTTTTTTATTTACCATGGGACTCCCGCCTCGACGACGGGGAATGATTCAGGCATGTGAATCTATGAAAGATACCCCAATACTGGATAATTAAGTAATCTCCTGCCACTGATAAATGAGATTGCAGCAGGAGGTAACGCATTGTTGCCATATGTTTGCCCGGGATGGACAGATGCTTGTGTCCACTTGCCTCCTCTACTGTTGTGTATTTGTTTCAGGTGCAAGTTTGCACCCTTATTGCCGTTTGTCATGATAAAAAACAAAATATAGATTATTTAATTTAAAAAAAGATTGCCGCAGGCACTGCAATGGAATTCCTTTTATTTAGGCATGTGTTGATTTGTCCCATTTTACCCTGCACTATACAGCCAAAGTATCTGAAACAGTCACGATGCTGTGCACACAGGCCTCTCAACAAATAACATAGCATCAGTATGTAACAAATAACCTATCTTTAAATCCTCCGAGACAGAGAATGCCCATCACCTGAGCGTCCCTTCTTTTCCACTCTGCCAATGTCTTAATTACTATGACAAATAAGAAAGTGTGGGAAAACCCCGTCAGGTGCCTCTCTTGATAATAAAGGAAGGCAAGAGTATACCATTAATTCAGACTTGTGCCCATATAACGCTGCTACATTTTTAAGAAAGAAGTGTGCAAATGTATCTTTGAGGGCCTGATACATAAACAGACAACAATCCCATACCAAATGCATTTTCAAAATCCACTAGGACCAATGTGCTTAGGTCCTACTCTGTTCTTGGTAATACTACATTTAGAAGACACCTCAAGTAGTGACATCTACTACCATGCATGAGGCCATTTTGGTCCCTTGTTAATATCATATTGTTCATATCACTTTTAGCAATCTGCTGGCAAGAATGCTTGCTTAGATTTTGGCCTCTAGCATAATTAAGGAAATAGCCTCCTATGATGTACATTCACCAGCTTATTGTGTTTAATATAACATAGATGATAGCGCCCTGAAGGTCAAATGATAGAGATGTTTGAAGAGGCCCAGCAGTCAAACTCCCTAACAAGTGTGGTGTCAGCAGTGAGGCATATTTTTTGAAAAAACTGTAATGGAAATCCATTAGGACCAGGAATTCTACTTGGAAGGCATTCCCAAAATGGCTTGCCAGATTTCTTCAGCTGTTAAGGAGAAGTCAAGTTAACTTGGTTGGTTGGCGTGAAGGAGTTTATTTATGAGATCGTTTATTTTGAGTACTCAGTTTCTAGGGGGAGTAGGGTCTGTTTCTGAGATAATTTTTTTTACTAGTTAGCGAACAGTGCTGCAATCGCCATAGAGTGTGCGACTAACTTACCTTCGCTACGGAGTATCGATGGAATAATTCTGGCCTCTCTATCCCTATTCGCCAACCAATATAGTAATTTGGCTGCTGTATTCCCTAGTTCATATATTTTATACTAGGGCATAATTCTTGCAGTTTTTGTCGTGTAGTGCGTCATTTTTTGCCCCAGCGTCACTCAAGTAAGCTCGAGCTGTGTAAGAGTGGGTACATGATCGGAGGTGTTAACTGACTTTGTAATAAACTATGTTCTTCCAGAATCATTATATCGAGTTTCCCGTCTTTGTCCCCTAATATGAGATACGGCCTGGCCCTTTATGACTGTATTTTAAGACCTCCCAGAGAGTGTCTGGTAAAGAGACCAAGTCAACGTTAAGTTCAAAATATGCCTCTGTTTCTGCTTAGAGAAAATGTATGTTTGGTCTTTAACCACACGTGAGGAATTATATGATAAACCTCATGGTACTACTATACATGTGCCCAATGTCCCGTGTAGTAATGTAGCCGGGTCAAACACGATATCTAACTGCAACAATCAACAGTATGAGGGCTGATTTGTAGGTATACTGCGCGTCCCCTACATACTGCTTTTACCACATATCTCAGTGAACAATTGAGACAGGACAGCGGAAAGGTTTGCGACAGACAAACTGCTCACATCCAGGACTGGAACCATATGGAGTCACCCCCGTTACAGTCATTCCCAGTGGGGACTCCAGCATCGAACTGGAAACAGTGCTATTAGTCAGACCTGCGGGGACATACACACAGTATATGGACTGCATGAACCCCTTAAGCCTCCCTGAGATCATTATCTTGCTCAAATCATCCATGCGTACTATTGACACTATGAGTGGGAAGGTTTTATGGAGGAGTATGGCTACACATTACGCTCTCAATCTACAGGTTTCTGTCACACATATGAATCTACCCTCCCTAACAATGTATAACTACATAAGGATTAATAGAACTGAATCTTTCCCTTGGGATGAGAACCAATCAATATAACTGCCTCAAGTTTCTTAACTGGGTCCATAGAATTGTGACACAATTTGTTATCAAGAAGTTAGGAGTACACCATCTGAACTCCAAATACTGTGACATTAGGAATCTCGATGCACACACCTCACCCTGCAGAAAAAAAAGCAGAGGTGGGAGGAAAAAGGAAGAAAAGCACACCTGAATATCACCACTATGCGCAACTGTGGAATGATCCAGGAAAGATGTTGTAGGTCCCCTCAGTTTCTTCCTTGAGGTGAGTCTTGACACAGCAATTTGTGTGAGTCCTGGAAAATCTTAATACTTTTAACTTGTATACATCATCGTTGTGTTGCTCTCCAAGGGCCAGATGTAAGATTATGACAATTTGCGACTCGCAAATTGCGCTCGATTGCGAGTCGCAATTTGCGAGTCACAAGTTGCCATGTACAAGTGTGTCGGAGACACGGTTTGCGATTCCCAAAGGGGTCGCAAATTGCATGCCTTATCAAGATTCATGAGGCACTCGCAATTTGCGACCTCATTGGGAATAGCTGGTCCTCCCAGGGATGGTGACCTGCTAGGCTCAGCAGGCCTCCATGTCTGGAACTGCTTTTAAATAAAGCATTTTTCTTTTGAAATGTAGCCCGTTTTCCTTAACGAAAACGGGATGCATTTAATAAAAAAAAAATAAAAAATAAAAATGAAACACTTTAGTTTCATTTTTTAAGGGCAGGTAGTGGTCTCTGGGATCACTGCCTGCCTCTAAAAAATATATTCCCCTGTATTTGCAAAAAGGGGAAGGGGTCCCCCTGGGGACGCCTTCCCATTTGTGAGTGTTTTGCAACCGAAATTGCGGTCACAAAACATTCATACATGGAATAGAGTCTCGCTATTAGGAAGTGACACCCTTGAAACGCCCCTTTCTAATAGAGAGTCTCAATTCCTATTTAGCAAGTCGCAAAAAAATTGCAACTTGCATGTGCAAACGGGTAGCTAACTGTTTGCGCATCAATTTAGGGCCGTACATCTGGCCCCAACTCTGTTGCCTCACCAGTTGTGTGGTCTCTATCATTTGTCATCTCAGTGTCTCCCTGAGGGCCATATCGGGTATCCTTGAGCATAAGATCGTACCTCCATTCAAAGCCAGGTCTTTTCAGGATAATCAGAGAAATTCATCATATTTGGGAAAATTACGTTAATTTTAGCTGGGTATACCGGTATGCATTTCAAGTCCATCACTTCCAGCTTTTTGTTTTACTAGCTCAAATGTCTTGTTTCTGGGCTGTCTGGTGTAGTTCAGGAACACCATGATCTTTTGTGGTACAAATGTTACTTCACCCTTCTCTTATATTGTCCTTATGAAACAGGATACAATCTCTGTAATTTAGAAATTGGGCTATCCGGAAGGGGCCCCTTAAGGCGCCATCAGGGTAATTAAGTGGTGCAATCACTATCAAGAAACTAAGAAATCATGTTTCTAGGCAGGATGCCCTTATAGCCACGTTTCAAGGAAAGTTTCATGGTGTAACACTTCAGTCTCTTCCACTAGACCTATAAACCTCAAGTTACAAGATGGCTCTTGCATTTTCTGCCCTTGCAATCAATTTTCCAGCAGTAGTAAGCGGTTGGACTTCATTTTTGAATGCTCTCACTGTGTCCTCAAGTTCAAATTTGGGGACCTTTGCCTCAGTCACCTGATCAATTGCATTTTGCAGGTCTTGCATAGAAAAGCCACATCAGTACCCACTTCACCCATCTTTATCGCAAAAACCTGTCTGGAAGAATAGTTTGGTGGTGGTCCTCGCCTCTGTCACCTCAGCAAGTGCTGGCCACCGGACCCTTCCGGGCTCATTTTTCAGTGGCGAGAGCCTTGGTAAATGTATAGATTTGTCCCTATTTATGTATTTTTTTGCCTTTAGCCCTGAGCAGCTGGGTGGTGTACCACCCCACACAGGCCGGCAGACTTTGAAATACTTTTTAGGTGGCTCGGATTGTGGGTCAGGAGGATTGCTGCAATACTTTGTAATAGCACTTCAGCTAGCAATACTGACTGTATAATTGTCATTTTCTTTGTAACTCACTAACCATGTGTTTGTCGAACAGCATGCACAACCAGGCAGTCTAGCTTTCGTGAAACTTTCTACTACCCGCTGTTTGGGCCACTGGTTGTTCTCCCTCTTGTTCTGGAATTTCCAGTGATTGCTGGGGTTCTTATAACAGTCCTAGGCTACAAGCAGCACCTCCTGGTTACGGTTGGCCATCATCAGCCCGAAACTGACAGTACCCTTACAACTCAAATCTCCGACCCTGCCAGCTTTACATTTCGCTGGTGGCACAAACTGATCTGTTACTGGGGCTTGCAGTCAGTCAAGTGTTGCTATTGTACCGACTATTACTTGGCTGATCAAGGTTGCACAGTGACTTCCTCTCTGTTTCCAATCTGTGATCAAGTGTGTACTCATTTGCAGGGGCACGTGACATGATAAAAATGCCCACACGTCCCAATGAGCCAGTGTTGCCTCCTAGCTACTCCTGTCTGGTGCCATGGCTTCACCAATAATGAGCGGGAGCTTATGCATGCACATTCTCAATTTCACTGCACTGATGTATTCTGGCTCCTGGTCACTTGTGCAGCCCACCATCACTCACCACCAGCTTTTCTGAGTAGAGGCAGCTCCTGGTTGCCACCCAGTAGAGCTCCAGTTCCCACTTGCAGAGTCTCTGGCTGCCATTACCTACTGCAGCTACACTACTCTACTAATAGTCACACTGTTCTCGCAACCAGGGGCAACATGTTTTCACCCCAGGGAAAGAATATATTTACTTTTACTTTACACTGAACAATGCTTATATAACCGTGAATATATGTTGGATTAAGCAATGATACAGCAATTGTGCTTCCTGCGAACACATCTCCTTTGTTTTTTTTTAAACATGAAAGAAACAACCTTTTCTCCTGCCTCAAACCCCACCTTTCACCCTCTGCCCTCCCCTCCCCTCCCATGTTCTCTCTGCTCTCCCAGCCCTGCACTCACAGGCACTGTGAGCCCTGCCAGAGCAGCTTTGAATTCCTCTATGATGTAGCAATAGTGGGTAACACCTTTTGTTAACGACTATCGCTATGTGTCACAGAAGTGACTAACGCTAGTTGAGCTATGTGAGACTCATGCACAACATCTACATTAGCCATACTGTGGTGTGAGTCTGTTGTAAACCTTTTTCATGGCCACACAACAGCAACCACAAAAAACAATTAAAATTCACAAAAGTCATGTAGCTGCTAAGTGCTATGGGCTTTTGGAAGTTCTGGAGGATTGTTTGTTCTAATACCCCTTCCCTGCACTTTCCCACAGCAGTGAACCTTCACTGGGCAAAGTTGTGCTGGCATTAAGCGGTGCCCTTCACCACGCCTCAGGGACTGGTATATAATACGGAGTTTGTGGTAACAACAATTTCTATTTAGTGAAGTGTCTTTGCTTATTTGATGAATGGAGTGACATTTAAGGTATTTTTGTCTCTCTCTCCACCCTCATTTTTAAGTCTAGCCTAGACAGTGCATGTGTGGTCTCATTGGGGAGTTTTGTTTTTTAACAGTGGACTTAGAAGCCACCCATTACCAATGGTTGACTTCGCCGTCAGTCATTTCATTGCTTATTAGTAGTCGGCTGCGTAGGATTCATTTCTTTTTACTTGTTTGTTCCTTCTCTGCGGCATGAGTGCATAACTTGTGTCCTCACACTGCTCATTTTTTTAGGTGCTACTTTTTTGTCTTTAAAAACTCTACTAGAGTGACTGAGCGGTCTGCAAACTTACCCTCCACTTCTGTGTTCATCCTTCCACCAACCCACCACTGTCCATCAGCTTGCCCCAGTCCTTCAGTGCCACATTCTGGTGTCATCATGTTTTCTTGCGCTACTTCCTCCCACCCTCCTTTATAAGTGTTGCAACTGACTCACCCTCCACCCCTCCGTGAGGCATCCTGCCCACCTTTGTTGCCTCCTGCCACCTCCCTGTAAACTTCTCTCCATGTGCTGCCTCCTATCCCTGTCCCTCTGTGCTGTCTCCTGCCCCCAACCTCTTATCTCCTGCCATTTATTTATAATAACATTTATTGAGCGCACCGCTACCCCCAACGGGGGGGTCCCGGCGCTGTGGACCGCGGCAGCATAGAACCTCGGAGTTAGTAGCTGGAGAATAGCCATGTCTTCAATTTGCCTCTGAACAGGGGTTCTGATTCGAGCAAGCGAAGACTGAGTGGAAGGGAGTTCCATAGTTTTGACGTGACCACTGCAAAAGCTCTACCTCCTTTTCTGGCACGACGAAAGCAGGGGGGGGAGCAGAAGACGGAGGTGGTTGGATCTGAGATCACGAGAAGAATGGACTAACTTCAGCCTACGTCTGAGGTACCCCGGACTTTGCCACTCAGTGCCCTGAAGGTGAGAACCAGGGCCTTGAACTGGATGCGAGAGGATATCGGGAGCCAGTGCAAGTTTTTTAGATGAGGGGAAATAGAATGGCGGTAGGGGACCTTGCAGATCAGCCTGGCCGCAGCATTCTGAACAATCTGCAACCGTTTAAGGAGAAATGCTGGGGCACCCGCATATAGGCTATTAGAGTAGTCTAAGTGGGAGGTAATGAGGGCGTGCACTACTGTCTTCAGTGCATCAACGGGCAGGTAGGGGGAAATCTTTTTTTATCATATTTAACTTGCCAAAGCAGGCGGAAGTTACTTTATGAATCGGGGGGGTGCTTCAGCTCAGACGGTCACCACATGGATGGTGACAGAGGCGTTATTTGATTGAACAACAACACCTCAGTCTTATCGGTGTTTAGCTTTAAGGTGTTTTGAGTCATCCACGATACAATATTGGATGAACAAGCTTTAAAATTCTGGAGTCCATTGTCAAGGTGGTCTCTAAAAGAAAAATTAGCTGTGTATCATCAGCATATGAGACCACTCTGACACCATGAGCCTCTATTACCTCAGCCAAAGGTGATAAGTCAACATTAAAGAATAGGGGCTGGCTGAGAGCCAATCCCTGAGAAACTCCGCAATCAAGGGGCTTTCTATCTTTAGAAAAGTAGGGTCGAGACCATACCGGTTGCGTTCTATCGGATAGAAAGGATTTTATCCAGGCTAGAGGTATATCGCGCATCCCTACATTGTGGAGCCTGTCCAGCAGTATGGAGTGGGAGACTGTGTAGAAAGCCGCGGACAGATCGAGGAGCACCAACATGGCTACCTCACCTCTGTCCACGCTTTCCCTAATTGTCTCTGTAACCTCCAGTAGTGCCGTCTCCGTGCTATAACCGGACCAAAAGCCGGACTGTGAGTCATGGAGGAGATTGCAAGTCTCCAGATGGTCGGCTAGCTGTTCTTGTACGATTTTCTCCAGGATTTTAGCTGGTTTGGGGAGAAGGGATATAGGACGATAGTTACTATAATCGGAGGGATCCACCTCGGGCTTTTTAAAAATGGGGAACAATATAGCCTGTTTCCATGCTAGAGGAAAAGGGTTCGAGAGGAGGAAGACATTCCACATTGTGATTAGAGGTTGAATGATGACTGGCGCCAGGGAGGTAAACATCCGGGCGGGGACGGGTCGAAGGGTGATACCGATTTACACTGCTACATTTTTTGGAATGCTGTGTCCAGTGAAATAGCCCTAAAATTGCGGAGGATATTTTCACTGGGAGGAGAGTTGTGCTGGGCTGAGGTCACTTCACTTGGTGTCTACGGGGGGTTAAAAGAGGAGAAGATATCCGCAATTTTATTATGAAAGAAATCAGAAAGACCGTCACAGAGCTCTTGGCTAGGTTTCCCTCCACAATGTCTCCTGCCATTTCCTCCATGTTGCTCCTGTCTCCCACACAGCAAAAAAACAAAAACACCGACACAGCCAGCACTTTTCCTTCTAAGAGGAAAATGTAAACCTTAATCTCAAACAAGGTACTCCTACCTTAGACTTCACTTAACGCAAATATGCGGTATATGTTTAAAAAAATGTGAAACTGTGTTCTAGTGTGAATCTATCTCATAACACTCCTCTGACAGCTTTCCTTGTTACCATGCACTAAGAGAGAGGCAGAGTTGAATGTTTCTGTATAAAGCCTACCTGTAAGTTAGCCACAGCCTGAACACATCATAAAACTCTGCTGCCAGAGACTCCCCTCTACATTATGTTCTAAGTCTTTCTAGTATTTTAGCTCCAGAAGAGATTCCCTGACTTTTCCTGACAGATTACATTATTGGTTTAAGAACATGCTTACATCCATCTGCCAAGGTATGTTCTCTGAAGTGTTGGTTCCGATGTTTTAGAAAGGATTCACTCCTGTTGTGGCTTTTAAGGACCAGGCTACCTTTATTATGTTTTATCGTATGCTGCCAAGCCTAGTTCTACAGCGCTCTCTCCATGTACAGCAGTAGCCTATCTTCTTGACTGGAAAAGGCTGACTTGGATGGATGCATTTCAGCTAACATAGGGTTTGATTCTGCCTTGATCGCAAAGATTTTCTTCAAGACATCTGGGGCCATATCATGATCCCACTGCGCAGAAGTTATCCACAGAGTAGTTGGATAATGGCAGCCCAAACCTCTCTGTTAACCATTACTGGCAGCCCAAACCTCTCTGTTAAGCATTGCAACTGCCCACTGTTTAACCCACATTGTCGTCATAAAGTAAAACAAAACCTGAACATTCTAACTCTGATCAGGGCTCAGGTTCCCAAACTGTGAGCTGTGGCTCCCTGGGGAGCCATGAAACCTAGCCTGGGGGGCCTCGCACTAAGCACTTTGATGCATTTAATGTTGAAGGTTCTGTTGGCTTCAGTTAAACTAATTAGACTTAAACACGTGATGCCAATGAATTGAAAGAGACATGCCTAAAGCTGTAAATGTAGTGCTTAATTGATGGCATGTCGAGGGAGATGACTTTCATATTTCACTAGAACTTCATGTTCTAATACTCCCAAAATAAGCGGAAGATGCCCGATTTATTTTGTTACACTCTCTCCAAATGCATTTTACACCAATGCAAGTTATCAGGAAAGTACAGTTGTTCAGTCTATTAAACACACTAAGTAATAATAAGTATTGACATTTGTACTTGAATCATAGGTACTTACAGTACACATTTCTTTCAGTACACACACATTTCCAGACAGGCCTGCTCTCTCTTTGAGCACAGGGAAGTAAAACACCATATCCGGCATAATGCCAACATTTGGAAGCAGGAAGGAGGAATGTTTAAAAAAAAAAAAAAAACTGAGGATTTTATTTTATTGGCATGGATTTGGAGGCAATTTTATGGAGGAGAAGGAAAAAAAAAAGCTGTACGAGTTAAAAAAAAGTCACCCTGCTTAGAGAGGTGTGTTGGCATGTATGACATGGGTAGAAATGGAAGTGCAAGCAAATATTCTTCAAGCATACTAACACTTTGGCAATGGGGCCTACATGCATAGGGGTGCTATTTAGCACTGTAAGTGGCATACAAAAGTTTGAGAGGGTACTCTAAAAAGGCATGGGCAAAGAAGTGTAACTAGGAAAATGTTATTAGAGGCACTCCATTAGTAATACGAAACACACTGCGTATATGATTATAATAACTTCATCAGCTTCATCCCAATTATTTTCACAGAGAAAAATGCAAGTACTCCCAAGGCCGGGTTACATCCACCCCACCCTTAAAAAAAAAAAAAGTAACAGTGGGAAGCCACGGGCAATGGCCAAATGGGACAAGGGAGCAGGGGGTCGAAAAAGTTTGGGAACCATTGCGTGTAAGCTCTAGTTTGCCGCAAACAGCTTTTAAAATCTCTCGTTTCTGCATTTAGATATATTTTTCCTCACAGAAAAAATGCTATTTGCCCCAGGGAATTGGTGGCCCCCAGGGAATTGGTGGCCCCCAGGGAACGGGCGAGCCCATTGGGCCCGCCTTCATAGACATTTAGATAGTGCCTCAGGGAAATGGCAGTCCCGGGGGCTGCGAGGAGGCCAGATAGGCCCCCACCCACATTGCATTATTTTAATTTGATATGCCCTGGGGAGGTGGCGGTACTCGGGAGGCAGGTGAGCCCATCAGCCTGCCCACATATACATTTTGATAGTGCCCCGGGAAGGTGGCAGTCCCTGGGGCTGCGAGAGGGCCGCGCGTTCCCCCCTGCATTATTTATTTTTTTTTTTGTAAAATTTTTTATTTTGCAATACACAGAGAAAAAACAATAAACAAAGGTACCGCATCGGGTGCATAGATGATCCCACACAGTGGGAAGCAATAAAGCAAGACGAGGCAATAATGCAATGCAGGAGAAGCAAGTAGAGTCCATGCTCCAGCATCTGCAGGAGGGACGTAGTCTCTTAAGTAACCCCAATGCGGGGAATACTCCTGGTCCAGCTGGTAGAAATTCCAAAGTCCCAAAGCCGTGTAACTAAGCCTCGTCCCAGCGGCACAAATATCCCAACAGCGGAACCTAAACTCAACACCCCTCCCACCTCCCCCCCCCCTTCCCACCCGTGACGGTGCCTCATTCACCCCTCACTCATGCAACACTCATACTTAGAGCTGAAACAAATGTAGGGTCCTCAACGATGCCGGGCACACTGCCGAGGGCAAACCAGCAGAAAGGTAGGACACCAGGGGACCCCATATGTGCTTAAAGTTTTTGTAGTTGCCTAGGAAGATGTCCGCCATTCTCTCAAGACTCAGGAGCCGCCACAGCCTAGCGTGCCAAAGTGAGATCGCCGGTGCCTCCTTGCGTTTCCAGGCAGCCGCCAGTGTGAGCTTGGCAGCGCCAAGGCAAAGCCATAGAATCTTCTTGTCCGCGCGAGTCTGATGCTCGAGGCCAGGATCCCTCAGGCCCAGGAGAACGAAAGCCAAAGAAGTATCGATGGGATACTGCAAAATATCCTTGATATGGGATAAAATCTCGTCCCAAAAGGGTTTGATGATCGGGCAATCCCACCAAATGTGGCGGAAGTCCCCCAGTAGCCCACAGCCCCTCCAACATCTATCCGAAACGGCCGGGTAGATACGACGAAGCCGGGCGGGGACCATATACCATTGCGTGAGTGTCTTCAAATGAGCCTCCCGCAGGAGAATTGAGTGGTTAAATTGCGTCATGTCCTTCCACAACGCCGTCCATTCTCCGTCGGTAATGTCCCTCCCCACCATCTCCTCCCATTGTTCCATGTAGCGCGGTCTAGGGGAAAGGGCTGATCGAAGCAACAAACGGTATAGAAAAGAGATAGCCCCCTTCATGGTAGATGTTTTCAGCAGAAAGGCCTCAAATTCAGAAGGAGGCCTCGTGGCAGCCTCTCGAACTCCCGGCGATGTGGCCCAGTGGAGCAGCTGTAAATGCCTATATTTTTCGGTTGGCAGCACTTGGTAATCTCGCACGCAATTCTCAAATGTCAGGGGTTCAGAGCCGTGGAACAGATGGAGCAGTGCACGGCACCCCCCCTCCCTCCACGCGTCAAAGGGGCCCTCGGCTAGTGCCGGCGGGAACGCCGGGTTAAAGTGTAGCGGAGTGAATGGAGACGGAAAGGTCGTCCATCGCTCGTCTCCCGCCAGGGAGTCCCATACCTTCAGTGTGGTCCCCGTGGGCGTACTAATGTACGCGTTCACCGGGCGATCGCGCCTGGGTTTCCAGGCCAGATCCCAAATGGACCGGCCAGTCACGCTCCGGTCCATATGCAACCAATGTTTGTCGGAAAATTGCTGTGACCATTCTACCATGACTCTCAGTTGGGCAGCTTTATAGTAGAGATGTAGATCGGGGAGGCCGACCCCCCCGTCATCTCGCAGCCGTCGCAGGAGTGTAAACGACAGCCGAGCTCGACCTCCCTGCCAGATAAATTTCAAGATCAACGTCCGGAGCTGTCTAAAAAAGGAAGTGCTCAATGGAATCGGTAGGCCCTGAAAAAGATACAAGTATTTGGGGAGAAGGACCATTTTAATGGCATGTACCCTACCGAGCCACGACAGGAATCTGGGCTTCCACTTCTCCAGTTCAGCCCGCGTCTTGGCCAGCAGGGGTGGGAAGTTGGCTGCAAATAAGCCCCCCACCGTAGGAGTGAGGTGGATACCTAAGTAAAGTATCGAGCCCGAGGCCCAGGCCAGTGGCGTCGATGTTTTAACCTGGGCAACGTCGGCATGTGATAAGGTTAAATTCAGGACGTAAGATTTGCCGTAGTTCACCTTAAAGCCGGCCACTCCCTCGAAGGCCAGCAATATATCCCGTACGCATGGGAGAGAAGCAGCGGGGTCAGCCACCGATAGTAGAACATCATCTGCAAAGAGAGAGATCTTGTGCTGCTCCCCAGTGAATGGAATGCCCTTCACCCCCTCATGCTCCCGGATCGCCATCGCCAAGGGTTCAATGCTGAGCGCAAACAATAAGGGAGAGAGGGGGCATCCCTGTCTGGTACCTCGTGAGTGCTGGAAGAATGCCGACAGGTGTCCGTTCACCGCCACCCTCGATCGTGGGCTACAGAAATTAGCCCGCACCATAGTGAGGAATCTGTCGGAGAACCCAAACGCCTGCATCGTGTGAAAGAGAAAGCTCCAGTCGACACGATCGAAGGCCTTCTCCGCATCAAGGCCCACCAATACCGCCGGAATGCGGAACCTGTTCGCCTTCTCGATGAGATGAATCACCCTGCGCGTATTGTCGTGCGTCTGGCGGCCTTTGATAAATCCGGACTGATCCGGATGAACAATCGCCGGTAACAAGTCCTGAAGACGACTTGCCAGGATCGCTGAATACAACTTCGCGTCGATATTAAGTAAGGCTATGGGGCGAAAGGATGAACAGAGCTCAGGATCCTTCCCTGGCTTCGGCAGGACCGTTATCACCGCCTCCGCCAAAGTCCCGGCATTCACTCCGGACGCAGCCATGTCATTGAAAAGGGCCACTAAAAAATCACACACCTCAGTCGCGAAGGTTTTATAGAAGACAGCAGTGTACCCATCCGGGCCGGGGGCTTTATGCAATTTCAGCTTTTGAATGGCTGAGAGGACTTCCTCCCTCGTGATCGGAGCCTCTAACAAATCATTCCACACCCTGGAGACTTGCGGAAGCGGTAAGCGCTGCAAGAACTCCCGCTGCGCCGTCGCATCCAGCTCCTCGCCCTTATACAGATCGGCATAAAAGCGGCCAAATATGTCCGCCTTCGCCCCGTCACTATGACAAAGAGCCCCTGTGGAGTCTCTGATCCCCCCAATGTATTCTCGTTCCCTCTTGTCCCGCAATTGCCGGGCTAAGTGCCTGCCAACCTTGTTGCCACTAGAGTACGAATGCCGCCCTAGGCGCAAGAGGGTAAGTTCGGCCCTATTCGCATAATGTGCCTTGAGTTTGCCCCTAACCGCCGTAAGTGGACGTAGGGTCACCCTCGAGGGATTGAGCTTATGAGCCCTCTCGAGTTCAAGCACCTCGGCTTCCAGTGCGTCTCGTTCCTTTCTACGCAGGGTATTAAGTTGCGAATTGAGGCCCAAGCACGTTCCCCTGATCGTCGCCTTAAAGGCGTCCCACGTAGTCACCAGAGAGGTATCCGACGGTGGATTGCAGTCGAAAAATTCGCGGATGGCCAGGCGCAAGGCCTGGTTAGAAACCTCGTCCCTAACCACCGATGCCGGGAAGTACCACTTTCGGTTCGCGGTGTCGGGTGGCGACCAACGAAGAGTGAGCACCAAGAGGCCGTGGTCCGACACCGAGATCGGGAGAATGGCGGCATCCAGTATGTTCCCCCGTAGAGACTGGCTAAGAAAAATGTAATCCAAGCGGGAGTAAGAGTGGTGTACATGTGAAAAGAATGTGTAGTCTTTCATGGAGGGGTGGAAAAAGCGCCATCCGTCTGCTAAACCCAGCTCCCCCACCCCCTGCTGCGTGGCCACCGAAAAGACCCCTGTGTCTGCCCTACGTCCCCCTGAGCTATCGAGGTCCCTGTCCCACACCAGATTAAAGTCTCCCAGCACGAATAGGTGTCCCCCCGCAAAGTCCCCAATCTTCACCAGCAATTCTTGCAAATACTTATTCTGACCCGCATTGGGTATATACACCACCACAAACGTACACAGCCTGCCCTGAATGTGCCCCTTAACCATCAGCCAACGGCCCTCCTTGTCGTGTCGGACCTCTACCGGTTGAAACTGCAACGAAGCTCTGAACAGAAGCGCCACCCCCCGGTGCTTCGTAGCTGCGGAGGACCTGTACACAATGGGGTATGCCCTATGGCGGAGCCTCAACTCATCCTTCCGAGCCAAGTGGGTTTCTTGCAGTCCAACCACATCAAGTTGATGATCCATCACATACTTCAGTACTCTCTGCCGTTTCTGTGGCGAATTCAAGCCCTTAACATTCCACGACCCTATACTAAGCGGCATGACGGAAATACACCCCAGAAGTCGCTCTCAGTATGCCAAATGCCATCCATCCCTCGTTCAGCCCCGCCCTCAGACAACAGACACCTAGCAGTTTCCCGATCATTCGCAGTACAATAGTTCCAATAGTAGAGTACGCACTGAGCCGCAGACACACCACAAACATCCCCTTCAGCCCCCCGTCACGGGTCCCCCCCCACCGACCCCAACAACCCCCAGTCCAGCCCCACCCCAACAGACAAGTAAACCAAGCATAGTGCAAGTCACGGAGCCTCCCTGCCCCTGAACCCCCACCCTCCCCAACACCAAACCTTACCCATAAGGAAGGGAACAACAAACAACAGGATTGGAAATCATAAAGGAGAAACAGAATACTCATCAAGTCCAGTAGTCCAAGGTTCCGGAGAGGTCTTCCCAACCGGAAGCGGAGCAGGGGTGCCAAAGGATCAACCCCCTCGGCCACGGTCCGGGGTGTCTCCCCAAAAAGTACATCCATACCCCAGACCGAACTCCGATGTCCCTCCGGCGCCGAACCTGGTCAAGTCAAATCCGTGGTGGATCACGCCGCTCCAGAGCCGAGTTGCGAATCCGCCAGCGTGGCTGAGGCCACCGAGGCCACTGCGTCGACCCTTTCCTGCTGACCAGAAGCGCGGTCCGGCCGCCGCCGGTCTGGGGAGGCTCCCACCCTATGCCAAGAGGACGAGCGATGACGTCTCCGAGTCGGCGAAGCATTCGCTCCCTGTGAAGGAGGGTCATCCTGGAGACCCAAGAGGTCCTTTGCTACCTGCAGAGTGTTAATCTGTGCCAGCCGATTCTGCCACCGGAAGATGATCCTGAAGGGGTGGCCCCACGAATAGGAGATGTTGCGTTCTCTCAAGAAGGAAGTCACCGGACGGAACTCCCTCCGCTTCCGCAGTGTGGAGGCTGCCAAGTCCTGGTACAGCTGAGGTGCATGGCCCCTGAATTGCAAAGACGAGATGGCCCTGGCCTTGCGGAGAATACGTTCTTTGAGTTGGAAGTCATGAACACAGACGAGGATGTCGGGAGGGGGACCCCCACCGCGCCTAGGCAGTCCCACTCTGTGTACTCTGTCCATCTCGATCTCCGTCACCTCCTCCTCATCCAAAATCTGTAAAAACAAGTCCCGGACGTAGCCAAGCAGGTCTCCCGCCTCGCCATCCCATGGCACCGCCCGGATGCGGATGTTGTTCCTCCTGGAACGATTTTCCAAGTCCTCCGTATGCAACTGCAGGTCCAGATTCTGTTCGGTGAGGCGGACGATATCTTGTTGCAGCAGGTGCACATCGTTAGCCATGCTCAGATCATGGTCTTCCAGGGTCGCCACCCTCTCGCCAATGCCGTCCACGTCCCTGCGCACTTCCCTCAGGTCAGAAGCCAATTGAGCCCGGAGCTCAGAAATATCCTCCTTGATGGATGCAAACAGTTCGGTCATGAAGGCCTTAGTAGCTGGCGCCTCGTCGTCCGACACCTTCTGCGAGCTACTGGCCCCCGGGGATGCCGGCTGCTGAGAGGACTTGGAGGCACCCTCCTTACCCTGACGACCCCCCTTTCGCGACACGTTGGCCATCTCGGCTGGTGGCACGCAGACCGGGAGGTCAGACCACCCCAGTCCGACAGGTAGCAGACGCTATGGGAGCCTGTGGGGCCCGCGAGCCGCAACACTTCCCTCCAGGCAGCTCAAACGGTGCCCCCTCACTGTCCAGGGCTCAGCGGAAGGCAGATCCAAGGCAGGCGGCCCACACGTGGGGGGGTTAGGGGTCCCCACAACTAACTGCGTGTGATTAGGAGGTAGGGCTAGGTAGGGCAATGCAGGCACACTCCACTCCGCAATCAGCGCCGTCCACGTCGTGGCCTCCAGGAAGGGAACTATAATGGGACCGCGTCAGGCTCTGAGGTACCCAGACGCTCCCATGTGCAAGAGTGCAGCAGTCCGGCCCCAGCAATCCGTCCCTCTGGCGGGTTCCGCGGTCCAGACGGCCCTCCACCACCTACACTGGGCCGTGGATCTCGATGCAGGTCGCCGTGGCTCCACGCGGCAAATTCAGATGGCCAGCCAGCCAGCCCACGCCCAACTGCCAAGAGTAGCGCCGCAGCTGCCGTGTGTAGCGCCAGGTCCCGTCGTCCCAGGCAATATGGCCGCTCCCGCCGTCCCCGGGGAAGCACTCACCCCGCCGACACCGCTGCTGGGCCCCGTCCTTGTCCCTGCACTGCTCGTTCCCCCAGCAGTACTGGGCCCCGTGTAGCTCCACTCCACTCCGCCGGCCCCGCACTGCGCCACCGCCGGTGGCCCGCCGTGCCCGGATGCTCCGCGGCGCTCTCACCGCACCTCCTCCGTCCTGCCGCCGGAGTCACCGCTACTTCCCGGCCGTCCTCGCCGTCCTCTGCGACAGGGCTCCAAAGCCCAGGCACGTTTCCCTGCCGGCAGGAGCTCCGCTCCCACCGCCGGCAGGTTCTGGATGCGGTCCGGCGGCGCCTCGCCAAGCACCGCGAGCGCCGCAGTCACCAAGCCGGCTCCCCGATCACGGGAGGCCGGTGCTTCTTAGGCCCCAAAGGCTAGGGATCCCGGTAGGCGTTCTCAGCGTCACACCGCTCCTCCAGCGGTACCGCTGCACTCCGCTGTGCTGGGGGCACCTCCGCCACCCCACAGGACCCGGGCAGCCACACCAGGACCGTGCTATGAGTAGCTTTGTTCGGTTCGGCGCCGGAGAGACCCGAGAAAGCGTCTCACTCGGACGCCATCTTGGCCACGCCCCCCCTGCATTATTTTAATTTGACTTACCCTGGGGAAGTGGCGGTCCTGGGATGCAGGAGAGCCCATCAGGCCAGCCAGCATATACACTTAGATAGTGTCTCAGGGAGGTGGCGTCCCGATCCCCGGGTCTGCGAGGGGGCCACAAGGGCCCCCTGCATTATTTTAATTTATCTTGCTCCGGGAAGGTGGTAGTACTCGGGGTGAGGGCGGGTCCGAGCGGGTCATCTGCATATATATTTTGATAATGCCACGGGAAGGTGGTGGTCCTTGGTGCTGTGAGGGGGCTGCGCAGGTGCCCCGACATTTTTATATTATTTGCCCCAAGTTCGTGGCAGTCCCTGGGGCCTGGAGAGTGGCGTGCCGGCACCCCCCACATAATTATATGTGAGAATGCTCCCGGGACCGGTCCAACTGGGGGTTAAAGATTAGAGAAGTGTGGGAGCCTGTGCTCCTTTTTAAAATAATATTTCAGTGGGAGCCACGGATCCAGTGCCGCTGACGCCCCCCCCCCCCCAAAAAAAAAGCATCCTTTGCCCTGTCGGGGAACCGCCCACCACCTCCCCAGAGGCATAGGGGATCAGAGTACACCTATGCTGCCTCCTTCTCTTTTTTCTACCTTTTTTGTGGGAGTCGACCCAAGCCAAGTCCCAAGATGGCTGCCAACACTTCCTGGTTTGAAATGTTGGCAGCCAATCAGATTTCAGCACAAGGACTTTAGGATACTTGGACAATCCACGTCCATACATATAAAATATTTGTTTCTCTCAATAGCACAATATCTACTGAACGGATTTATGCCAATTTACAAAAATGACACTTTGTGCACCAACAGCTACCTTTTTGCAAAATTTGGTGCAATTCCAAACAGCAATTCGGGCGGTAGTCGTGCCTAAAATCTCTTTGGGAATGAACATGGGGAAAATGTGTTTTGGGACAACCCCCCTCCTTTTCTCACTTCACGAATCACCACAACATTTTCAAAACAGCAGCTGGAGTGACCATCATACTAGTTTTGAAAATTTCATGAGGATTCGTCAAACGATCTCAAAGTTATTGCTAAATAAAAAAACTCTTCCTAACTAGATAGGTCCTAACTATAACTACCTACTGGCGACTGCCAGTAGGTAATATATTTATATATGTATAAATACAGGTATACTATAGTTAACAGTAAACAGAGTTTGTATACTTACTGCTTTAATATCCGCTTTTACAGGTAGAAGGGAAAAGAAAGCCAGCAGCTGGATTGTAATGATTGTCTTGAATTGGTTGGTAGATGGCACTGAAATCACCTTTAAGAGCAGCATCTTTGACTGAAAACCTAACAGAAAAAAAACCAGGTGTCAGAAAAAAAATATCACTCCATATTCTGCAGTCTACTGGAACATGTGCAGGAGAGTTTAAGGCATACTGTAATCATAAACACATGAGAATTTCGTAACGTTTTTTTCTCTTCTCAGTGGTTCAAAACTGCTCTCTCTATCATAAAACTTGTTTATTCCCATTATCCACATTTTCAGTAGAGGACAATGAATCTGACATTTGCATGCAGGTTTATATTTACATGAAAACAGGTAGGCTACATTCACCCATCATACTTGGGCCTTGTCACAATTGAGGAAGGGAAGTATCAACTGGCAAGGAACACCGTGGAGTTATGTTCATGCCTTTGTACCAAGCAAACCAATTACATGACTTCCATCATTAAAGACGCGACCTTGAATTTAGAGTATTTTAATCTGCTGATTAAAGTGACTATCAATCCTCAAGCACTTACAAATTCGAGGGCAGACGTGGCCTTATTGGAGGACACTTTTCTGCTCATTTTGTTCCCCATACACGTATTTTCATACTATATGGCCAGGATACATGGAATAGAAGTGCTGACCAGCAATGGAGTTGCATCTACCTCTTAGGAGCCAATAAAACCATTTCAAAAAGTCCAAACTGCACTGTCTCTTTGCTTTACACATTCATTTGTACATTGTATTATTTTTTGCCACTGTTCCTGCTTATCGTCTACTTTTTTCTCATATGTTCATTAGAGCCACAATCAATAAAGTTTCCAACTATTGAAAAGTATTTGTTTTGACAGGGGAATCGCAATCAGTTAACACATGATCAGAAAATGTTTGCGAACATGTTAGATATTCCAGCGTTGCCTGTTATTACATTGTTATAATACTTCCATGATTGTATAAGCCAAAATGAAATTCTACATTCCCATCCCAAAGAAAAAGGGTTATTATTCTCCGGGGAAGATATTAATGTGATACCCCTTTGTTAGATGGACCGGGAGGGTCGGCCGAGGACAAGGGGAGAGGTCTCCGGGGAGAGCCGTCTCCAGCGATCGTACAGACGAGTAACTTCCCCCCCACAGAGGTACACCACACAGAAATAAGGTTTAACGTTCTTTATAAGCAATTCGTTAAGTACGGTGGAATGGTACAAGGAGGTCTGGACTCAGGGGTCCCCTCGATTCTAGTCTCTTGGTTTGGGGAGAAGGGGTAGCGGGACAGTCTCGTTACCAATCTGGTAGATGCGATGATAAGATGGATAGCTCACAATCCTCGAGCTTGGCGTTCTAGATGATCGGGCCGCGGCGGAGCCAGCAGGTCCCGAGAAGGTGGTAGTTACAAACGGTCCGCGGCCACGCCAGCAGGTCCCGACGAGGATGAAGGCTTCAGAAGGTTTGCGGCAGCGCCAGCAGGCAAGACGGTAGTTCACAAGGCAGGGCTACGGCAGCGCCAGTAGTCCGTCAAGGATGAGTTCTTCACTGCGTCTCTCGACTCCAGGATACAACTGCCTTCCTGCTCTGGAGCTGCCCCAGTTATAGGTCTGGGGCCCTTTGATGTCCGGACCCTCGCACTTGGAGGTCGGGAGGTCCGGGATGAGGGAGTCCAGACACCCAGCAGGGGGGTGGAGCCAGCGCCCGGGGGAGCTGGGGGCGATCGGCACCTGGCGGGGGAGAGCCATCAACACTTCTTTCTCCCATTGACCTGCCAAGTGGTCCGTTCACCTCCTGGGTGGATGGTGGTGCCGGGATGTCGGGGCCTGGCCAGGCCCAGGGTTAGGGTCGACCGGAGGCCACGCGGCCTCGTGGTGCAATGTCCAAGATGGCGCCCAGGCCGGGCGAGGGGGCCGGTAGTGATTTGGGCCCATGATGCAGGGATGTTCGGGGGCAGGGGTCCCGTATGAGACGCGGAGCGGGTGGTTACTGTGGGTTACACCTGGAGGGCCGGGCTCTGGCCTTGTCATGCGGGGAGGGAGCCAGCCCTTCACGTGGCCTGTCCAACACCCTTGATAACATGCAAACCAGAAAAGGTTCCCACACTGGAACCTCAGTAACAGGAATGAGACGAGCCAAAATAACTGGTTTAGCAGCAGTTATCCAATAAGCCAGGCCATTTTCCAGCTCAAAATGTAAGGTATGGACAGGGTCCACCCTCACTGGGTCCATACTCTGTTCAACACACCAAAAGATCCACCGTCCTTATGTTGTTGCATAGCATTTAACTGTACTCGCTGGCTAAGCTTTAGATCCAACTGGGGTCCTGTGGCAAGAAGCTATCCTGAAAGAGTTAAAAACTCTTCTTCTTGAAATGCGACTACACTACCAATCAATGAATCTGTAAAGACTGATAACTGACTGGATGGTTGACTTTGTCCATTTCCACCAGGAACCTCAGGAAATTATTGGAACATATGACAATATGGAGCCCAAGCCAATTTTTCCAACTCTGCCACCTCCTCATCTAGGAAGAGGCTCTCATTCTTTAGCAAAACCAGGGGCCTTATATTGGAAAACTATTAGGGAACCTCTCACCATCTGGAGCACTGTCCCTAGTCAATTGCTGACACTGGATTTTTTTATGCTGGTCACAACAACTATCCTGATACAAAACCTGGAAGAAGCACCACTTATGTGGATACTAAGCAAAAAAGACATAGGAAACGCTTATTCTCTTCTTGATTAAATATCTTGATAGACAGTGTTGTAGAGGTTCAAAACTGCTGATATTGTGTGGACTACTGAGAATAATAATCTAAATAAATCTTGTTGCAAATTTTCTTTTAAATGGATGGAGTTGGCTTCTGAAAATTAAATTATATAAATGAAGAAGGAATATGCATGATTCTCACCTCCGGTCCTGACAGACTCACAAAGTAAACAAAAAATATTTACACTACATAAGACATTACTAACAAACGGGTTGATTTCCATTACTCAGCTACATGTTGGCTTCAGACTTTAAATGCTTGCAGAGATATGTCTTAAGTACTAAACGTACCAAGAAACCTAACATGTATAAAATGGGCACACAATTGGGGCAACACTTTATATATATTTATATATATATACTGTGTTTTATTTTTAGGACAAAGTAGGGTGTAAAAAAAAAATCAGAAGGACTGGTTTGATAAGCTTACAAGTAGTGGAAGGGCATTAACCGGAGCCTAATTATTTGGTTTAATTCAAACACTGTCTGTCATCAGACATTTCTGGGCCCACTGAACCTTTAATCGGTATACAGTCTTGCCAGTGATTTGGGCGATTCAATTTTTTCCTTAAATATTTTCTTACGATTTTTCAGAAAGCAAGACATTTGCATGTTGGCCTTTTATAAGCACAGATTGAAATCCAAATAGCAAATGGATTAACAATTCGATAAGCATCAATTGCAAGCTTTTGTTAGAGAGGAAATGTGGATGGGGCAAAGAGGAAAACGCAATAAGCAACTGATCAATCGATTTTACTCATTTTGAATTGAAGTTGCATCACTCATTCTCCACCACAGACATTTTTAAAGACATGCAACTGCAACAGGTGTGGTTTTACACATTTTTACTATTCTATCGACTGGCATCCTGCGCATGGAATTTACAATTCTGCTTCAATTGGTGTGGACAATTAGCGAATTTTGAATATGTGCAGCTGACAACTCAAATTATTAATAATGAAAATAAGTGCGGCGGAGTTTGGCCACAAAGAAGATGGTTCACTTCAGATAGAGCCCAGGACTCCAGCACCATGTAGCAGATAACGCCGTCCCTGGGGAGACCAAAGACCCGTGGGTCGAATGCATGATAACCGGCATGGACAGAGACTTGGGGGGGATGAAGTTTGAGACACATGCAATACGAATCGGCTTAGTGAGGCGATTACGGGCCTTGGGACAGTATGCAGCCTTGAGTGCCTATGACCAAAGTCAGCCCCTTCAAATAGGAAAGCAACGAACTGAGGGCACAATGAAGAGATTGTAGGAGGAGCAGCAACAGACCCCGAGCCCGGGTCGGTGGACAGAATGAAGTTGTCGAGAAGATCCCATACCGGTGAGCCCCACCATAGACAGCATGGATTGCGACACCTGCCACTGCCTAGTGTGCGAGGTCTAGAATACCCCCAGTCTGCATTGAGGCCTGACCTGGCACATTCATCCCTGCGTAGCAGCGACGTTTCAGCAGAAACCATGCCCATGTACGGGGCATGCTCTGTAAACCTGCAATACCTTTCCTACAGTGTAAAGCTGCACCACAAACCACACGGCTAAGTCAGCCGGCTCTTGGATTTGACCTCAGAGGCAAAGATGACAAAAGACAGCTTGAAGCAGAGTGTGCTTGGGCCATGAGTCTAGGTAAAGGTTCCTGGACACAGAACCAGTGAGAATTGACAGCCCAAGTCTGCAGCCGGCCTCTTAGACAGCCTAATACCCCATCACGGCCTAATACCCATCACTGAAAGATTATAGCACTGTCCAAGGGAGTGAGCCTATCCCCGTAGGAGGCGGGAAGCACATTCCCCCTGACTGGCACTGTGTGCGGCCCACCTGACTGTTAAACCACAGCTTACTCATTCACTGCAGTGGCCTGTCGGAGAGGGGCGGGTCTACAAAACTATGCAGAATGGTTAGACGGAGGACAAGTGTGGGCTACGGGGAAGTCCATGCAGACCTTTTAAGCACTACTAGTGGCTGTGACCTGATCAGCGAGGGCTATGGCCTTCTCTATTAGTCGCCCTGGTGCCCTCCCACCATCCAAAAGGGGAACCCAACGCCTCCTCATCATTTACGTCAAACCACCAAGGGGCAGAGCTTCTCCCTCTAAAACAACATAACGGAGACAAGTCACCATAAATATATCCTCTGGGACACAGGGAGAGTAGTTGCGACCAGTGGGAGCACCCAAACAGAACCTAAAAACACAAACCGAGAACTTCTCAGTGAGAGCCTGTCAGTCGTTTCAAGGGCATTTCCTCCCGTCTGACTCGCAGCCTTATCACTTATGCCCTAAGGAAAGGCACAACACCAATTACTTTTGGCGGGACGATTGAATACTCATCAAAACAAAATGGCCACAAAAAAAACATGGCAGTTTTGATGCAGGAACTCACCTCGATTGAAGTCACCATAGGCTCAGTCTAAGAGGACACCAAGACAACAACCAGCTAAATAAAACTCTACGGGCTGACTTGGGCACCTTTCAGATACTCCTCATCAAAACAGACAGTGACCGCTCATGAGGATCCAGTACCTAGGCTCGAAGGAGGCCCAGACATTGGTCGGGAGTTATGGATGGTGTGGAAAAAACTAGTAAAAGTCAATAACTGAAGTAGAAGGAACAATATCCAATTCATGGAAATTTAAGAGAGGGCAGAGGTGAAAGATAGGACTGGATCATTTTCTACCAGACCCCATTGCCAAAGTGTTCACTCTCTCACTGGAGTTTCAAAGAGCACACAGCATCCGCTCCCAAGGTCACTGCCGGTGTATTGATTCATACTACAGCTAAGTAGCACAAAGGCCCCTTTGCCTACAAAGACAGTAAGATACATATAGCAGAGGAATTCTCACACGAAGCAATGATTCATAGGAAAAGATTTCTGCCACTATGACCTGCTATCAGGAAACAGAGTATTCGCTACGGGCGGCTGGAACCATCCACAATTCTACTGATGATCAATGAATACATCATGAATTTGAGGAACGAGAGGATCTGGAAGATCTCACCTCCCCCTTAAAGGCTTGAAGAACCACTAATGACTGGAGAGTTTACAAGAGGCTGATTCCTCTAGCCATGGCAGGGAATCTGATAAGATCTAGCCAATCGTGTTGTGTACAAAGGAACTGTGTAAGGATGCACATGGGATGAGATTAAAGTGCGGCCACTGGATATTACCTACAGCATTGAACTAAACAGGGTTGTTGTAAAGACGGAATTTAATTTTTGTACTGAAGCCATGTTGTCTTAAACTGGATGTTGTTTATGGGAGCTGGAAGAGCAGACTGAAAGGAGTTGTAATTGGCCGTTTAAAGTGAGATTTAAAAAGCAGTAAAAACAGTGTTTTTTGTAAGTTCAGTGAAATTGCAACTCACTTTGAATACTGAGGAGATATTGTATAATGCCAACCGCAACACAAGTAAACGATAAACTCGTCCCCATGGGGGTAGAGTTGCTCTTGACTACCACTGCAATAGTGTTATTTTAGGGAAAGTAAAAGAAACCTCTCAAATGATTAAGTTTCAGTTATGCGTGTTAGTGATTTTATTTATACATTTCCCATTTATGAATATTTTGATCAATTCACACAGTATAGTACAATACTTACATAATGTGATCCTAAAAATTGACAGCACAGTGAAAGTGATATATGGTGGCTTAAAAGTGCATTCGCGCTATGTACAACATATATACATGTTGCTAATAGGGACAATAGATTGTTTGGAAGTCCACACCCATGAAGCGAATGTTGAAATCCACCATCAAAAATCTTAAACACACAGTACACAAGTTATTTGTCAACATTTCGACCCCTCAACAGAGGCATTTAGAGTGATGTCATCATCAGGACGAGAATGATCTAAAAACTGAGACACCAAAAGATTGGGGCATAAATTCCCATTATCAATCAGATACTAGACAGATTGCCCTGGACCAACTTCAAAGTAGATATTGGCATGTCCAAAATTAAGGACATTGAAAGTCCCATACACGTAGAAGTGTCACACTGTTTCTAAGGACAACTTCAAAATTGAGTTTACACACCCAAGGTATTCAAGAATCCTAAAACTGGATTTATTAGTATACCATTGATACACCTACAATCAGGATGCATTTAAACAAGCATCAGATTGCTTCTAGAAAACCAGCACAGGATGGTAACGGGACCGAAATGTCAAACCAGCATGAGCCACGGATGCATTAAGCACCAGAGTTGAAGTCAGATTCCCCTTTTAAAAACGCACTTTCTATTCAGTTTGTGCAAATACTAATGAAACGCTACCAGTTCTTGGCCTCCTAGGATACCAAACACTGGCAACTTTTCATTATTATATGTTGAGGGCTCGAAGCATCGAAAAACAACATGTGGATTGTGTTTTTAGATTTTTTTTATTTTTTTTTGTAAGACCTTTATTGATATTCTTGAGGGATACACAGCAATGAGCCTACAACCTTGATGCCGGCTGCGGCATATTAAAGCAATCAATCACTGGCAGTATACACAGCCCTTCAGCCGACAACGGTCTGTCCGGCTGCGTTAGCTAAATAGATATTCAACAGCAGTACAATCATTGCTTACTCAAATTTACACAGTGTCTTACTTTTTCTTTTAGGAAAACCGTAACAAAACATTTAGACTCAATAGGTGAAGGAATAGTCCTGTTGTAAACGTCTCTACACCGGTAGTCACGTGGATGTGCAATGTTCCGAGCTTCATGTGCACCGACTACTTTTGTGGCACCATACCCGGACAGCGTATCTTCCCTGCCATGTGCGGTGCCGCCCTCACCCACGACCAGCACTGAAAATCTCTTAGCCCACCCCCCCTCGTCCTCCGAGCTGTCAATATCTTCTTCCAGCAGGGGGTCACAAAGATCCCCTCGGTATCCATTCCAGGGCAGCCATATTTTATTTCACTTACGAGGGTTTGCCCGTAACTTATACCCTGCTTTTTCTGTCACCATTAATACGTCCATGTTTTTACACCATTGCGTCAAGGTAGGAGAGTCTGTCGCCCCCCACTTTTGCGCTATATCTCTCTTCGCCACCATGATGCCCACGGTGGCCCACAGTTGATCCTCACGTGTGAGATCATTGGGGTCCCATACATTCAACAAGCATGGGTTGGTGTCAGGGATACCTCCAGTGTTTGGGAGATGGTCCGCAGCACCTGTCTCCAGTAATCCATTATAATCGGGCATTCCCAAATCGTGTGAAAAAAGGTGCCATGCTCCCCACACCCTCGGAAACAATAAGGGTGTTCCGCTCTGTGTAGTTTGTGGAGTGTGGTCCTTGTGTAATATCTTCGGTTGAACCAGTCTGAACCTAGCCGAGATGCCTGCTTCTTTTGGAGACGCTAGCGCCGCATTCCAGTCCATCTCGTCCATGTCCCCCAGTTCACCCACCCATTTCTCTCGCAGTTTGTCCGTTGGGTCTAGAAGATTATTCATTAGTTTGTGATACGTCAGGGAAGTGGGGCTCTGTTGCATGAAGTCGGTAAGCAAGCGGTCCTCCATCGAAGAGGCCTCAGGGACTTCCGTGCCCTCTGGCAATGCCGCCAGTTGTGCATGCCTAATTTGCACATATCTGTAGGTTTCATTCGGACCTAGATCGTATTGCTGCTGTAACTGAGAGAAGGGGGATCACCCCTCAGCCCGACTACAGGTCCCCCACCGTCGATATGCCAATATTATCCCACTCCATGAATCCCTTGATCCGGCGCAAGTGTCCCAGTGCCTTCGTGCCCAAAGAGGGGTGAGTTTCGTGATGACTCCACCCCATTTAAGTTTCGTTTGTGCGCTATACCACAACGCAACTGTGTGTTTTGTGGGTCCTATCAGCTTCGCAGCCAAACCCCTATGGTAGAGCGTCGCTTGCAAGCTATGAGTGCCTAATTGTACCCTGTCAGCCCGATAGGCTGGACCTTCATGGAGGGACATGCAACCAGTGATTAAACATTTTAAGTTGCGTCGCCCAGTAGTACATTTGTATGTTAGGCAGGGCGATCCCCCCCTCGTACCAGCTCCTGTTGAGCTTCACATGTGCTATTCTAGGTGGGAGGTCCCACCCATAATAGGCTGGTTACCATGGCCGTCACCTGCTGGAAGTAGCGCAGTGGCACCAAATGGGGAGTATTCTCAAGTGCAAACAGGAAGCGTGGCAACGCCACCATTTTAAATAGCGCCGCTCTCCCTAGCAGTGTTAGCGGCAGGGCTTTCCAATGTTGCACGTCGCGGCGTAGGCGCTCTAGCGGGGGTTTTAAATCTAGTTCATAAAAGTCCATCGCGTTCCACGTGATATGGATCCCTAAGTATTTAAAGGAGGTATCTGCTATTTCTAACGGACAAGTAGTGGGGAGGCTCGGTGCTGGGCCGTGTAGGACATAGATGACTGATTTCGACCAGTTAATCATGTATCCAGACACTTTGCCATGCGCATCACAGAGCCTTAAGAGTTCCGGTATTCCGCTCTCAGGTTCCACCAAATAAATCAGCATATCGTCTGTATAAAGGGAGATTCTATCCTCCCAGTTCTTCCCCCAGCATATCCCTTTTAGCAGTGGGGTAGTCCTAAGTACGGTTGCCAATGGTTCCAGCACCAGGGCATGTTTTTAGATTTTTGATGGTGGATGTCACTTGTTTCATGGGTGTGGTCGCAAACCAATCTATTGCCCCCATCAGCCACATCTATATATGTTGTACAAAGCACAAATGCACCTTTCAATTAACATTCCTCACTTCCAGTGTGTCGTCACTTTTTAGGAGCACCTTGTATAAGTATTATATTCTATTGAATTGATCAATATATTCATAAATTTGATATTTATAAATAGATGCACTAAAACGCATAACTGAAACACTCATTGGAGAGGTTTCATACTTTACCTAAATTAACAATATTGCTGTGGTAGTCAAGAACTACACTACCCCCATAGGGACTCATTTATTGTTCAGCTATTGACCAACTCAGGGTCCTGGGTTGCCCCTTCTTCTATTAAAAAATAAATAAAACCCCAATACAACAGCACACTATCCCCACATTCAGTCCACATACTCGACATCACCACAAGGGCCTGCCATTACCCTGAATCTCCAGCCCAAGGCACACAGTTTTAAGGTCACATCACCAAAGGTTGCTTGAAGGGTGGAAGTCCCTCGCCTTCTAATAAGCATCTTCCACACCACACTAGTGACCTAGTACTGGCTCTTCCAATGAACGGCAGTTTCTAGACCTAGCAATAGCGACACATTCTCGTCCAAAGAATACACTTTTCTTTTGTGCATATAGATTGGAAATGTTCCAGAACGTACTACTTTATATTGAACTTCCAGACGCTGGCGATGATGAGGGATTGCAAAATGACAGAGGGGTGAATATCTGACAATGCCCTAGTACTCCTGGACCTGGAGCTTAGCCACATTGCCCCAACCTTGATTTGTTGAAGACTGAACATGTCACATTACTAACAAGCAGCAGATAAACAGAAGCTCAAATATCTCTTACGCCAATACCTGAAGGATAATCAATCTTCAGTCTCATCCACTCCAATTAGGAAAAGGTAGCCATCAGAGGTGAAATAATGAAGTATACCATCCTCAGAAAAAGAGCAACTCAAGAGAAACAAAGAACGCTTGCAGTAGACATTACTAAACTGTCCAAACAATAAAGCAATCACCTGAATCCACTGACGTTTCAATTTTGCGGAAATTTTTCTAATCCAAAGTGCAGCCTTAGTGCGGAGAGAAATGAAAGTTCCATATGTGACAAACAACAAAATAAAGCAAGATAGAGTGGTCGTAAAGTGGCCAGAATTATTTTATGCACACCCAAAAACATTAGCGCCACTTTACAGAGTTTGCCAGTGAAGTGCTTCTTTTGTTTTCTCATCTTTCTTTGAACAACATTGTTTTCCCTGGAGGTACTGTGCAATACATTCTTGATGGGTGGATTGGAAAACAAATTGTGTACAGTGGTTCTATGTTCAGGGTTGTGGTCTTTATAATGCTGCTTAAGTTTTGTAAGGATATAAGCAATGGACATTGAAACGGGACCCTTCAGGGCCCGGTAGTCATGTCCTTAGCTTTGCAAAAACAGCAAGTGATGGACATAATTCAGAACAATGTCATACATTCACCCCAGTACAGAGATCTGGGCCTAAATCCATCATTTTTTGCTCCCCATGCCATTCCTGTTGGAACCCAGCCATATGCAAATCAGTCTTGACCCTGTGCCAAATGGAAACAATCCAGCCCTGACTGCCATGCCAGGTCCTTCCTGGACTAGAAACAAGCCTCCTAGGACCGGTTTCTGGGTACTAGGATGCTTGTTTCCGGTCCAGGGAGGACCTGGCTTGACAGTTCGGGCTGGTCTGTTCCCATGAGACACAGGGTCAAGACTGATATGTATGCATATGGCCAGGTCTATACTGGGGTGGAAAGGTGAACAAAGGAATGTTGGATTTAACCCAGATCTCTTGACGGGGGGTGAATGTTATGATTTGTTATGCATTTCGGCCATCAATTGTTTGTCTTTTGCTTCCTCTCCCTAAGTGCACCTGGTAGGCCCAGACGTGGGTCACTGTGCCACTGGATTTAAGCTATCCTGGCTGATGAGGGTTGAAACCGGTCCTAGGATGCTTGTTTCCAGTCCAGGGAGGACCTGGCCTGGCGATTCAGGCTGGGCTGCTCCCATTGGGTGCAGGGTCAAGACTGATTTGCATATGGCCAGGTCTAAACTGGGGACGGGTGTTATGATGAGCAAAAGATGATGGATTTAACCCAGAGTTCATGACTGGGGGTGAATGTTTTGATTTGTTCTGCATTTCGTCCATCAATTGTGGGTCTTTTTATGTCCTTAGCTTTCACAGGCAAAAACACTCATTGATTTCTGAATAATGAGTGTTAAAGCGTTAAGGTAAACATGTTGTTGCTGCTTACATTTCACATGCTTTACTTAATCTTGCATTCTCTTGAGTACTTGCTTTTTCCAAGACGTTGTTACTTTAAAAAAAAACACAACATTTTAGGGAGCCCATTATTCTTGTCTAGTGTGTAATTTGAACTTAGTCCCTTCCAGGTGTTTATAGCGTGGCACAATTGGGTTGTATATGAAGGTAGTGAGAGCTTCTCTCAATGGGGCAGTATGGTTATCAGTGGGAACATGAAGGGCACTGTTAAAGATTGGTAGGGAGGAAATCCGTGGCGGAGGGAGTCCTTGGGATGCACCAACAAATACTGTCGCAAAGAGCTCCACCAGCACTAAATTCTTTTTATGTGCGATTGTACTAGTAAGCTAGTAGTGTGAATGCGATTTAGGTACTATTGATTGTTTAGCTTTTGTGCAATTGGTATGATTAAGTTTTAATTGTTTTTGCTGTTATTCATTGTGTTGGGGGAACCATACTTTCTATTGTTCTTGTATGGATCCTATAAAATACAATATATCTATGTCATGATGTCATTTGTGTTGCTGTAATGTTATGTATATGTAACAAAAACTTTCATAAAATACAATCTATGTTTTGAAACTGTCATATTCTGAATAAACTGAATTTACATATATATTTTTGTATTATTTTCTCTTTAAATTGTGTTTGCATATAACTTATGTATGTTTGACACATTTCTGATGTTGCTCCACACTTAAGGGATGGACCTATAGCGAGCCAGAGACGTGTTGCTCTCAGATTTATACCTAGGCACGTGACCCCCCCCCCCCCCCACTTTCCCTTCCTGTGGAGGGTTTTTGTTTTCAGTCCACCAGCTCTAAAGTCAGCCCTGCCCTTGAGGCCACTCTGCTGCATGTACCCATTGGTACCTCCCTTGGCCTCGTTTCAGCAGTAGTAGCTGCAACTGGCCAGTAGTCTGCAATGCAGGATTTGCACGCACACCAAACTAACTTCACAGTCTCTCTACATCATGCAGAAGCATTTTTAAACATGTGCTGCCTGCTTTGGGGCCACTGGAATAATGCCGCAATGGAGGACAAAATTATGCCACAGTGTTGACTAAATTATGCAGCAAAAAAAAGGCTACAGCGTAATGTGGTATATTTTCTGAAAATCTATTATTTTTGACATTTTTACACAAGCTAACAGCCTGTGCAAAGATTTTGCCTCATTAGTACCAGTGTAACATACAAATGCAGCAGTGAGAAAGATGATCAGTCAAGCTTTGCAAAGGGCTGTCCACTTCACAGAAACACGTCACATTTTTTTGTAACTCTTGATCCTTTTGAGCTACAAACAGTTAATTAGTTAAAATCGTCAAATTATGCAGCAGGTGATGCATTATGTGGTAAATATTGCAGATCATCTGATGAGTGTGCTCATAAATTATGTGCGCATCCCTGCTTTGGGCACTCCGATTGGGTTCGTCAGAAAGACAGACTCCAAGTATGTTTATTTATTGTTCATTAAATATTAGCATTGCATATTCAATTCCTTTCTTTTTCACTTCAATTTGTCAATATGGTAATTCCCAAAACATCGCTCCGATGCGTTTCGGGCGGAAATCACCCTGTCTCAAGGAGCCCTGAAATTCAAAACAGCAATGGTTTGCTAAAGAGCCCATCATCAAAACAAAATAAATACAAGAAAGTTATATCCAACATTCCTTAAGCTCGGTGATGTTCAAACCAATGTGGCTGGTGTTGCCAAGGTGTTATCATGCGTGGTTTACAGTGTTACTGTCATTTTAATAAAGTCGGTGTTCAAAGTGAAAAACAATAGTTATTGCCCGGGTTATACTACGTTGTGTGACTGTCCAGCTAGAAAGGTGCATACGTGGGGTGGAGGACAAGAGATAGAACCCAATAGTTTAAAACGAGAGGTAAATGGAGCTCACATGATCTCTGGATTAAAGTGATTCAAGTGTAAGCTGTGGATAAAAACCAAAAAAAGTTCAGCGTTAATGTTGGCTACTATCGCGGTGCTAAAATAGTTGCTAGGCTTTACATGCAAGCGGGAGAACCCGACTTACTTAAATGGGTGAAGGTCCGGGTAGTTCCCAGACGTCCTGCATCTGATCGGGATCTGGCTGGCAACTTCGCGGTGTCCGAATGTTTAAACCGGCGTTCAAACGCCGGAGTAATGCTCAGCGTGCTGACGCGCTTGCACCTAACATCGAAAGGAGACTTACAACATGACTCAGAAAAGTGTGTCGGCCATATTGGGTGAGTCAAGGTTAATGACAGAAAGGACTGAAATGGACATATCAAAAACGCGTGAGGGGCAGTACCTGTAACATGGGGCTAATTCAAATCGATTGTCAATGTATGTAGGTCACTTGTGTAATGAAACACTAAGACGCACAGTATGAAACGTGAAAATAAAGCATTGGCATGCCTGAAGCTGGCAGATGTAACACTTGTGAACATGTTGGATATATAAGAGTAATAAATGCAGCTGCACAACAGAAATAAGTGTCCAAATGTACCAAAATAGGTACTTCTAAAAAGCAACTAAATTCAACGAGGTCATTTAAACCAAATGGTTTCAAAGATTGCATGCGGTATATCCACGCAATTTCTCTTTTAAGAGAGCTTTGTTGTTGTCCTTGCCTTCTTTCATCTCAATTTATGAGCATACTCATCAGATGATCATTAACTAGCGTAAACGGACGGTTACGCTGCCTGCAGGAGCACCCGCACCCAATTAACTTTTAAAAAACATTCAAAAGGATATCATCAACAAAAACCAGCTGTGCACCGCACCTATAGATTTATTCTACAGTAAATATTGCAGAGACATTTATATAGTAAATATTTGCAAACTACAATATTTTACCATTCATGTTTGAACTAGTCTTCTGGAAAAAGGGAGGATGAGTGCTGAAGACAGAAACTGCATAACTCTTAGACAAATGGCTTGTGCTTCCACTTTAGCGTTTTTGGGACATTATACGATTGGAAACGAATCCCACTTTGTGAATGTATTTTAATGTCAATAACTCATAATAAACATGTATCCATTGGTTGAATTAAATAATATAATAAGCTGTAACTGGGTAGTGAAATGCCAAACATATACTACAAATTTGAATAATGTGCTCTTTCTGGCCACACTTCTGACTCCACTCAATGACCCAATCCTCTGGTTATTCTCGCTCTCTGATTCTCCGCCCACAGTTCCCATACTTTTTTCTCCCACTTCGACCACTGACCAGGATTGATACAGGATGGCAAGAGATGTGTTAATCTGTCACCTGTGATCACACTCTACGAAGAGAGCACCCCAAGCAAACACCTCAGTAAAGTGCTGTGCAGTGCTTTGTCTTGAAGTACCACTCACAAAGTGCACAGAGAGGACTTCAACTGCCTTGTGTGTCTCAAATGGCCCTTTGCCCTCAGATCAGGAATACATACAGGTGATTGTGCAAAGATTTTCACATAAATTAGGTGGGCC
This sequence comes from Lissotriton vulgaris, assembly GCF_964263255.1. Classification (NCBI taxonomy): domain Eukaryota; kingdom Metazoa; phylum Chordata; class Amphibia; order Caudata; family Salamandridae; genus Lissotriton; species Lissotriton vulgaris. Next base: position 940,457,813 of record NC_141699.1, read on the forward strand.
AGTCGCATGGAAGGAGGTGTACTCTGCTTTCGATATGCCCGGAACAACAGGCATGGAAATAATACATACTGCTCACAGAACTTTTAAAAAGAAACAGATCCAATCAGGCACTTTATCCCAGTCAAAGAGGATGAAAGCAAATTGATTGACACTAACAGAAACCCAACTTTTAAACAGTAAAAGTGATTTCTGCACAAAAGCAGATGCCGCTGCTTTGTCATGCACACAATATAGAAACATTATTCTATCACATGATAATAAGATGTCTTATATCAAAGAGGCAATGGAGGAATTTAAAATTGATTTACAGTCAAAGCTGAGTCCATTTAATATAGATTGGACTGGAGAAGGTCTCTTGCCCAAATACATCAGAATATTAATATGTATCACAGACTGTTGTAACTTTAAATCCATTTACTCCAATATTCCTTGAGAAACCTCTACCAAATATAGCCACAAAACGGTCACATCCACAAAATGCTTTTTGCCACGCAGAACAGGGACGGAGCAGACCACCCATACATAAATTAAGACGACATCAATGAGGCCCTACAAAAAGAAACACTGGCATGCTCATGGAGTAATACTGTAGAATTCCAAAAGGTATTGACATACTCAGAAAAACATTAGTATTGACAAGCAACACCCAGAAGAATCCACCATGAACACCTGAAATACACTTAGAAGACCCTTTAAATGTAACATTTCACATCAGACCACAGGTTTGCTACTTGGTCTAAGGCGAATATGATCAGCTGCAATCCTTCCACATCCCCAGACCACAATATATAGCTCCCAGTACAAAAACACAATGGATAAAGCTAATATAAAAGAATAGGGAGGTTTACCAACTTCTGTCAACTCAAAAGAAAGATGCATAATTTGGGCTCCCGGTTCTAAGGTATTTTTTTTAACATTTCCGTCTGTATTTATCCATATTTATTCTTTGGCCACCTTATTGATATTTATCCACATGTATTTTGTGTCTTGAGTATAAATGGAGCTGTAAAATGTTATATTTCCACATTTATTTAACTCGTGGATGTGCACTCATACATGGATGCCTGTCACATTTTAGCAAATTAAGCAGTGCACATAAAAAAAACTACACTCGCAGGTACAATTAGCGTTATACTACAAATATATGTTAACATAGGCATGTATTTAAGGAAATCTCATCCTGTTTTTTAACTCTCCATGCTGTCTATCTGCTTAGCTGTTGCCTGGAATTCACGAAAGACAGAATGGAGAGACTCACAAAAAGCCCAATTTTCAGTATTTTTCCATTTTAAAAATAAATAAAGATAGTTAACACGTTGTTTTAGGTCTGTATTTATCTGTAAAAATCAGTAAAAAGGGAAAACCGAGGCCTTATACATAACGGACTCATCATCATCATCATGACGCACAATATATATACAATGTATTAGATGACCAGAATTTAAACAGAGAGGAGGCAGCATCATTATCAATGAAAGCCATAAACCCATACAAACAGTACAAGCCTTGATTACCCACACTATAAATTACCCATACCATACCTTCAGGAACTGCAACAGCCCTAAACCACCACATGCAATGTGGCATATACAGAAGGACAGTCTAACAATTACAATAAAAATAAAATATCAATCCTCACACCAGCAGACATGAGGTATAAAACATTTAAATAAAAACATGGGTTACCAGGTTAATATTACCATAGTGTTTTGAGCGTTATTGGAGTTTGGTCTGCTCAATCCAGATATATGTGGGGGAGGGTACAGAAGAAATACAAAATGTCAGGCTTAAAATATAGGAAAAACTACTAAAGAAAAACAAAATGATTTCAACCAGTTAGATCCCCTTTCCCTATTGAAAAATGCAGATACATTTGAAACCAGCATTGGCATAGCCAATAGGTCTCGCTTTTGGGACCTTATAAGTATTTAGCTATGCAGCACAATATCCTTGGTGCAACAACATCAACTGTTGCATGGCTAAACACTTATAAGGTCCCAAAGGCGAGACCTATTGTCTATGCCAATGTGGATACCTTCTGTGTTATGGAGACCTGAGCGCAATTACCCCAAATATCTAAAAGATGGCTGTGCACAGGGGTGGGGGGCTCCGTAGTTAACCGGTTAATAGGCGCTCTATGTTATCGCAGTTCAATAGGGGGTGACGTTAAATACCTTTCTACGTGACACTGTAACTGCAGTTTGTTGAACACTGTGTACAGACAAACAAGCCCCAACTGCTTACCTATAAACTGCCCAGAATAACAGCCAGTGCCAATATGAAAAAATAAATAAACGCCACGGGTGGAAACAACTCCTAACGAAGCGTACCAACATTCCAACCTTCTTATTGGCTAGGATAAGGTGTGGCGGGAAACAGCGGGAGGAAGGAAAAATACAGTTAAGGGAGGTGCAAGGCGACGGAAAGATGCCTGAAGGACTAGAACTGAAATATATATTCCGACGGCAAATGTGAGGACATTCTGGGATAGATAAGTTTATTAAATCTTCCCTAGATGTAGGTTATGAATCATCAATTGCAGTTACAGCTGTCGGTGGCCAAGACAATTCAATAAACAGGGCATACGTTATACTGGCGCCTAGCTTGCGCAGCTTGAATAAATAAAAAGCTTTATTTGGGAAACTACCATGACAACAGCATAGGCACCAAAGAAAGCCAAGAGGGACTTGTGAACATGCTCCAGTCAGAGTGGTTCAGCCAAGCCTACAGACTGCATTCTTGCTCAGAAAGTACTCGGTTGAACATAGAGTAGGCAGGAAGTGAAGATGGTAGCGGACAGTGCTGGCCCCGCTCCGAATCCTCGATGTCCAGGAGCTCAGGTGAGTCCCCTATAATACTAACCTCTTACAATACAGCTTTTGTGGCCACGAGATAGTCCTTAGTGACCCATAAATGACCTGTTGTAAACGAGTAGGAGAACATACCCCTCGGCAATGGCGGAGTCCGCGCCCTTCTGATTGTTCATTTCCAACTTCTCCACAGACTCACGAGTGGGAGCACGGAAACGAGACGGATAGCGTGTACGAGGAGAGCGGCCCCTTTAAGTGGGCGTCGACAACTACGGAGGAAGGCCCGGCACTACAGGACGTCACGAAGACCGCATTGGTGAAAAACCAGGAAACACTGTATACGGGGTGTGGAAACACCGCGGAGGAGAAGGCGGCAGCGGAAGAGACGAAGAGCGGATGCCGAGTTGGAAAAGGAGACCGAGAGAACCAAACGGAAGATCGCGGAGGAGCAGACGGAGGGACCGAGTCCATAGGCGAGCCAGGAGGCCAACGACCCTGCGAACCGCCGTGCCACACTCCCGAGGGAGGAGTGTGGCTGTCACAGGTACGGCGGCGTTGGGCAGCCTGGGTGGGAAGACGAATTGCTAGCGAATAGCGTGTACATATCCCTGTTTGTCCATGCCCTTTAAGCCATTCCTACCCTTCCAATACCCTTCTCCTTCCCTCTTTCCCTGCTCATACCCACCCCTCTATATGTCTTACACGGAGCACTGTTAAACTGATAGCTTGAGTCACCGGGTTTCTCCTCACACTCCCTGGCTCCCTTGGTGCAACCATACTAGAGGTCTGTGACCTAACGGCCTCCCTTCTTGTTGGTCTTTCTTTGCATGTGGCGAGCCCATCGGTAACTGGATTGAAGGTCCCTAATCCTGAGTGAAGGAAACCGGTAGAAGACCAGCGCCACGGACCCCAGTACCTTTGCCCGGGAAAGACTGACCTTTAGGACCAGAAAGACGTTCATTTCAAAACCCATAAGAACCTTGAAAATAAAACCCTCTTTAAACCCTACACCTGGTGTCACGGTCGTCCCTTCACCCACGTCCACACTGGTGTCAGAAGTGGGATCAACCCCACCAAAAGCGACCATGGCGATGGAACAGGTGATTCAGACTCTTATAGATGGACAACAAAAGCTGGTTTGGGCTATAAACCAACAGATTAACACCGCTGATGCTGACAGGGACTTGTTCTGAACCTCTATGTCCCAACAAATGGACACCCTCCAAAAGGTTGTACAAGCCCCCACCTCCTCATCACCCTTGGACAGAAGGCCAATCGGACCTAATCCGTCAGGGGTTGCTTTACAAAAGTATGTGACTGGGGAAGATCCCGACGCGTTCCTATTAAACTTCGAGCGCGCGGCCAGAGCCTGCGGGTGGCCTGAGGAGAAATGGCCCTTCTTTTTGGCACTATTATTGTCCGGAGAAGCCCAAACTGCATATCAGGTGGCAAACCATGCAGGAACATCCTCCTATGCCGACATAAAAGCGGTAATTCTCGACCACCTAGGGATGGATGCGGAAGCATACAGACTATGTTTCAGAAAGGAGAAGGGAATCCCGGGAGAGAACCCCAAAACCATGTATCTACGAGTCAAGATGGCCGCAGAAAAATGGCTCAGACCCGACATCAGGAGCAAGGAGGAGGTCATGTCCAGCATCATACTGGAACAGTTTATGGAAGTTTTGCCGTACGGCACACAGAGATGATTAAGGCAACACCCCGGTCTAACGGCGGCTCAAGCCATCGAAATGGCAGCCAACTACAACAGAGCAGCGCCCCGGACTTTTCCCTGGGATACAGAAAGAAGCAACAAATCCACTCCCACGCTGTCCAAAACGGATAAAAAGAAGACGGTCCCCGAACCAATCAAACCGCGCCCGTTTAAATTGGAAGGACCCACTTTGAAGGGGCCTCAGTGCTTCAAGTGCAGAGAGTGGGGTCACATAGCCAGAATGTGTCCCCAAAGAAGACCCCCGGATGAACCCATGGAGGTCAGCTATATTCCCTGGGCCGTTATGTACACCGCCGAAATGGGCCCATCCTTTTACGTAAGGGTACGAGTAAATAGGAAACTAGTGAAAGCCTTACTGGATTCAGGATGTCGACAGTCAGTCGTCCAGGAACGGCTGTTACACCCCACCCAGATAGGCCAGGAAGGTACTGTCCACATTAGGTGTGTCCATGGCGACGTCAAACCTTACCCTATGGCCCGGATAACCCTGCACCCGATAGGTAGAGAACCCTGCTCAGTAAAAGTGGGGGTGGTACGGTCCTTGCCTGAGGAGTTGATGATAGGGGTAGATAACCCAGATTTCCTGTCTTTGTTTAAAAGAGAATTAAGAGGCCACCCCGCAGGAGCTTACCTGTCCATAGAACCCTGGGTGTTAGACAGGGGGTTTAAATTTGCACAGGCCAATGACCCTTCCCTCTTAAATGCATGGGAGACAGCTCATCTCTCTCAGACCTCTCCAGCCCAGGGGTACCCCATGTTCAGGATAGACAATGACCTACTCTATAGAGACGGGAAGGAAGGAGAGCCCACCCAACTAGTGGTACCAAAGGATTTCAGAGAGCAGATTCTTTTCTATGCCCACACCCACCTAACCGCTGGGCATAGTGGAAGTGAGAAAACGACACAGAACATATTCCGGCTCTTCTATTGGCCAGGTATATACAAGGAGGCAGAAAACTACTGTAGACAGTGCGAGGTGTGCCAAAAAAAGAACCTAACCCGACCATCAGCGGTACCCCTTCAACCACTACCAATCATAGGAAACCCGTGGGACAGGGTGGGGATGGACTTAATTGGTCCCTTACCCCGCACGTCACGGGGACATACATATGCCCTCGTGGTGGTCGATTATAATACAAGGTTCCCAGTGGCCTTTGCCCTTAGCACCCCGACTACCAAGAACGTAGCAGACAAACTGGTAGAGTTATTCTCAAGGGTGGGGTTTCCACGCGAGATTCTAGAGGACCAGGGGACACCCTTTGTTTCCCGGATGATGAAAGAGGTATGTAAGATGCTTGACCTCCATCACATCCGAACGTCCGCCTACCATCCCCAGACAGATGGCCTCGTTGAGAGGTATAACAGGACATTAAAAACAACCCTTAAGAAGTTATTATCTGCCGAAAACAAGGACTGGGACAGAATGCTACCCCTGGCACTATATGTGGTGAGAGCACAGGTACAGAGCAGCTTGGGATTTTCACCGTTTGAGCTACTGTACGGCCGCAAACCACGTTCTCTTTTAGAGATAACCAGGGAAGCATGGGAACAGGAGGAGGCCGCCGAGCAGAGAAGCCTATTGGAATATACACAGCAGTTAAGATCTAGACTGGGAAAACTAAGGGATTTGGCATACTCTAACCTAGAAAAAGCCCAAGCTACACAAAGACGGTACTATGATAAGGGAAAAAAAATGGAGGACCCTAGAAAAAGGGGATTGGGCCTTGGTGCTCCTACCCTCATCCACACAAAAATTTCGGAGCAAGTGGAAGGGTCCCTATGAAGTAGTAGGGTCCTTTGGGCGTACCACCTACAGCCTACAAATGTCCCCTAATAGGAGACAGACCTTCCACATCAATCTCCTTAAGAAATGGATCGGTCAACACCCCCGCCCGGCTAATCTAATATTAACAGCCGGTAGTACCGGGTCGACCCTTGAACATCTTCCAGTGAACGCAGAATTGACCGAGTCAGAAAGAGGGGAGTTAATAACGACTTTACTCCCCTTCTCTCCGATCTTCTCAGACACCCCGGGTTGTACACATATGGCTGAACATCAGATACACACAAAAGAAGGACAGGTAGTAAAACAGAGGGCCTATCGCATTCCAGCCGCTAAAAGGGCAGACGTGAGGAAGGAAGTGCAGGAAATGCTCAGGCTAGGGGTGATAAGACCTTCTAAAAGTAACTGGGCCTCTCCCATAGTCATGGTTCCCAAACCCGATGGGTCTACCCATTTTTGTATGGACTTCCGAGCCCCGAATGCTGTGTCGTCATTTGATGCATTTCCGATACGCCAGGTGGATGAACTAATAGAACGGATAGGGGACCCCCGATATATAACCAACCTTGACCTGACCAAAGGGTATTGGCAGGTGCCACTTAGGGAGGAGGACCGACACAAAACTGCCTTTGCAACTGAGGATGGGCTCTTTGAATTCACTGTTCTACCTTTTGGGCTCCATGGAGCCCCAGCTACTTTCCAGCGGTTAATGAACAGGGTACTAGAACCACACAGCTCATACAGTTCGGTGTATCTTGATGATATAGTCATCTTTAGCACGTCTTGGGAGGACCATTTGAAACATATAACCAACGTCCTAACCGCCTTACAAGCAGCCGGACTCCATGTGAATGCCAGAAAGTCAAGAGCAGCATACCCAAAAGTAAAATACCTGGGGTTCATGCTAGGGGAGGAAGTCATAGCCCCTCAGGAGGAAAAGGTCAAAGCTATAACCAACACTCCCTTTCCATCCACGAAAAGGGAACTGAGAGCCTTCCTAGGTCTCATAGGATATTATAGACGGTTCGTCAGGAACTTTGCAGACCTTTCTAGTCCCCTCACCGACCTCTTACAGAAACATATAAGGAACACCCTACCGAACCCTTCCTCAGAGGAGGCCCAGGAAGCCTTCCAGGCTCTAAAGTCAGCCCTTACCACGAGCCCGGTTCTCATTCCGCCGAACTTTGATAAACCCTTTTCCTTAGCCACAGACGCTTCAGACACGGGCATTGGGGCCGTGTTATCACAGGAAGGGGAAGACTGAGCCGAACATCCCATACTCTATATAAGCAGAAAGCTCCACCCCAGGGAACGGAAATATCCCACGGTGGAAAAGGAGTGCCTCGCCATCCGATGGGCAATAGACAAGTTGAGGTACTACCTAGTAGGCAAGGCTTTCATTCTTTACTCAGACCACGCACCCCTTCAGTGGATGCAAAGAAACCGTTCCCATAATGCCAGAATACTGCGCTGGTTTCTCTTCCTCCAACCTTTTGCCTTCACGGTAGTACATCGGAAGGGGGTGGACAACGGGAATGCCGATTTTCTCTCCAGGATGCCCATTCTCCCCGATCGGGAGAATCCAGGGGGGGAGGAATGTAAACGAGTAGGAGAACATACCCCTTGGGAATGGTGGAGTACGCGCCCTTCTGATTGTTCATTTCCGACTTCTCCACAGACTCACGAGTGGGAGCACGGAAACGAGACGGATAGCGTGTACGAGGAGAGCGGCCCCTTTAAGTGGGCGTCGACAACTACGGAGGAAGGCCCGGCACTACAGGACGTCACAGAGACCGCATTGGTGAAAAACCAGGAAACACTGTATACGGGGTGTGGAAACACCGCGGAGGAGAAGGCGGGAGCGGAAGAGACGAAGAGCGGATGCAGAGTTGGAAAAGGAGACCGAGAGAACCGAACGGAAGATCGCGGAGGAGCAGACGGAGGGACCGAGTCCAGAGGCGAGCCAGGAGGCCAACGACCCTGCGAACCGCCGTGCCACACTCCCGAGGGAGGAGTGTGGCTGTCACAGGTACGGCGGCGTTGGGCAGCCTGGGTGGGAAGACGAAGTGCTAGCGAATAGCGTGTACATATCCCCGTTTGTCCATGCCCTTTAAGCCATTCCTACCCTTCCAATACCCTTCTCCTTCCCTCTTTCCCTGCTCATACCCACCCCTCTATATGTCTTACACGGAGCACTGTTAAACTGATAGCTTGAGTCACTGGGTTTCTCCTCACGCTCCCTGGGTCCCTTGGTGCAACCATACTAGAGGACTGTGACCTAACGGCCTCCCTTCTTGTTGGTCTTTCTTTGCATGTGGCGAGCCCATCGGTAACTGGATTGAAGGCCCCTATTCCTGAGTGAAGGAAACCGGTAGAAGACCAGCGCCACGGACCCCAGTACCTTTGCCCGGGAAAGACTGACCTTTAGGACCAGAAAGACGTTCATTTCAAAACCCATAAGAACCTTGAAAATAAAACCCTTTTTAAACCCTACACCTGGTGTCACGGTCGTCCCTTCACCCACGTCCACACCCGTCACCAATTTTACACTCTTTTTAAGTGTGATAATGTTTTCAGTGGAATCTATTAAATTACGCTTTAATGGAAAAATCCACTTGTACTAGAATGTTTGTGATGCACGATCCTAAATTAATATGTTAAATACTTTGCGCTGATGGATTTTATTTACCAAGATCCACTGTGTGTATTGCACTGGTTGTTAAAGGGAGCGTGCCAGTCGACTGAATATATGTGTTGTATAGCACGATGGCAAATGAATTACTCTGAGGTATTTCACAGAATACAGCTTACTTCTGCAATTATTAACTCACCATTGCAGATTGCAGATTCTCTCATTGGCTAACAAAAAAACATGCCTGTCAGTGGACGAGAATTAATAATCAATGCCCACGTTTCCAAATGAGATATCATTCTTGGTCAGAAGTGTAGCCGTCCACGAAAGCGCTCTGGCCTTTGTCAGCTGTATGACGTGTTAGATACATTGAATAAAGCAGTGCAATCAACACCAGCAATGTAATATTGTGCTTAATATTGATGTTCAGCTCATTTTCAATTTCACTCAAATTTGGAAAGATAAAGCATTTAGCATATATAGAGAAGCAAATGAACAGCTTTGGATGTGAATGTTACTATTGACAAAGGCCGATGTAAAGCACTATAATTCGTTTCAGGGTCTGGTTCGCACTACTCAAGAACGCAAGTAAATAAATAATAATGCCCAGGGACACACACAGTTTGGTTGAATGGTAAAGTTTTGGTGTCAGGAGGGGCGGTGCCGGGTGGTAGAAGTGGTGGGAGGGTTGTTGGGTACGTGGTTCGTAGTGAGTTGAGATTAAATTAAGTGATGGCTTCATGAAAGTGAAGTTTGCATCATCTGAGCTAAATAAAAAATGAAGATACTTTAAAAAAGTAATTGTTGTTCTGTGTGAACTCTGATGACCTCGAATTACCTAACCTGTAACAGTAATCAGAGGCGCATACCCAGTGCTGAATAAGACAAGCCCTGGAGTTGTGTGTGCGCGCTAAATCGAGATTTAAAAAAAAAAAAAACACGCGAGTGGTGCACACGAAAAGAAAAAAAATATGATAAAAGAATGAGGGGTAAAGGTGGTTAGGAAGGAAGGAAGTCATACAAGACGCGCTCTGTGGTTGGGGAGGGGGAAGAGCAAAGTGCAGGCGCCGAGTGTGAGAGGGAGTAAGGACGGACATGAAGGCCAGCAGAGTGACACGATCTGTGGTGGGGAGGAAATTGAAGCGCAAGCAAGCAAGGCGGAGGGAGGCACGCAAGGCTTAATGAGCCATGACAAAAACCCACATTGGGCCTGCGCGAGTGCACACGCGTGTAACCGCAAGCTTGAAGCCCGCAAAAGCCTCTGGTAGCACTTTGAAAACCCCCTTACTAAATGTCTCGCAGAGCAGCGCATGCGCTCTCAAGATGAATGAGGAATGAATTACTATGTGATGGGGCAAATTTAAATGTGCACTAATGCTTACTGAGTAATGAAGCTAATATACATAAACGGTTAGAATGAATATGTGATGATGCAAATCTGAACATGCATAATCGATTGAGTGATGGGGCAAATCTTAATGTGCATAGAAGTAGTCATTGTCATTCTTAACATATGAGGATAATCTTGGCAGAAACGGGCCCTGCTTTGCATCATGTTTGTACTACTTAATGGCAATGATTATACTGAAGACACTCTAAGAACAACAGTGATTGCCTTTGGTACAATGCTTCTTAAGGTAAAATGCTGGTCATTATTTATATTAATTGAGGGGCTTTCATGGCACCATGAAGCCCAGAGCCCTTCTTTAATACTTGCTCTGGTTGTACGTAATTGTTTAAGAACACTGTTAATATTATTGTTTGACGCCTAGGCCTGGAAGTCTGGTGTAATCTACCTACATCAGTCTGTGTCCTCACTCATTAATTCATTCTTGTAGCTGCAACTTCATCCAACCAATCATCTGTGCACTCACTTATTCAAGCAGTCATCTGCCCGTTGACTCACTCTATGCTTATCAAGAAACTCACTCATCAGGAGGAGCCAAGATGGCGACCTGAACGGACGCTCGATTCCCGGCTCCGCTGGCTAATGCGTTTTGCACCCACATCCTGCTCACATATCCGTGATTCTGCAGCCGTGGACAGTGGCCGCGATCGCGCTGATGCTCTGGGTGTTTTCCCGGAGTCCCTGCCTGCCGGATTCCCGAAGATAGCGCTGTGCCGAGCGCTGGACTCCATGGCTTTGTTCTGAGGCCGGCGCCACTCCCTGCCGTTGTGGACCTTCGGGACGACAGCCGCCTGCAGTGACCCGGGAATGAGAACATCCTCGATTCTGGTACCGGTGCTGGGGACCTGGGACGAAATCCAAGCGCTGCACTCAGCAGCCCCGTCTCGGTGAGCCGAAGTGGTGAGGAGCGGGGTTCGCACTAGTCCTCGCTCCACTGGCCGAAGCTGCAACCGACCTACGGCGGCCATTGGGCGGGTCACCTTGCGATTTGTCCCCTTCTTGCTGCGCGGCGGTGGTGTTCCCCCCCGTGCGCCCCTCCTGTTACACTCGGCTCCCACAGCTAGTTCGAGCTCCCTGGGTCCCCTTTGGCTTCCTCCTGGAAGGCAGCCCTCTTCTTCCTGGATGTCCTAAATGGCGGCTGCCTCCTGCACAACACCGATGGCTGACTCGCCCGCTGGCATTATCTCGCCGTTTGCCGGCGACCTGGAGGCTCCATTGCGGCACTCGCAGTGTACGGAGCGGCAATCTAACGTTCAGAGGGTGCCGACACGCCGGGATGTTATGGACGCGCTCGTTGCACTTCAGGTGGAATTGCGGTCACTCTCTGCGCGGCTTGGGGACCGGATGGACGGTGCGGTGCAACAGTTGCAAGGGGACGGTGTGCCTGATCCCTGGCGCAGTGTGAAATCAACTTTCCCAGCTGACTCGGACACGGTGGATACTGTGGTACCGGCCGCTGCAGACGAGGGGGAGGTTGTTTCCCGAAGTTGTAACTCCGACACGGGGCTGCTTGGTGACTCGGATGGGGATACACTGTTGCAGCTCCCGGCGGAACTTGGAACTTTGTCTCTAGGATTGGAGTTGTGCCCCCGACCCTCGTTGCTGCTACATACGTATCCCCCTGCGTTTACTGCCTCCCGAGTGCCCTTTCTCCAGCATTGGCCCGGATCTATACTCTGGCACTCGGGGACGATTTTTCTGGTGGGTTGCTGCTCGGCTGCTACAGCGGGACGTCCATTTTGCCTCTTCTTTTCCCATCCTCATCGGCGGTGGCCATTTTGCTTTCAGGTACTTTGTGAAGCTGGCCCTCCTCGGTTGCCGAGTTTTAAGGAACGCTCGCGCTCTGGCCAGGGCTGATATGCTGAACTTTGTGACCGGGACTGACAGGTTGGCGGGGACACGGAACGGGAACTAGTCCATATATGCTGAAAGGTGTGATTTAATAAGCCTCGCCCCGTCTCCAGCTATACCGAGACTGTACTTGTTTACTAAAATTTCCGGGGCGGTGGCGGATTGTATGGCGGAACTGTTTGGTAATATTTACAATGGGGCTTTATTCAATGTGTTACAAACAGTGGCGGGTGGCGACGGGTTGGGACTGTTTCGGTTCCCCCTGCCCACATCCTTAGAATCGCTCCTCCTCTTCTGCATGACACGGGTTGTTTACTTCGCAAGGCACCAGGGTTGCAGATGACTGGGAGTCCGGGAACTCGATTACTGGGTGGGCTCCTCCCCACCATCTTTCCCTCCCTGGGAGTGGTAGATTAGCTTGTCCTCTTCTCCCTCCCTATCGTCGAAAGTGACATTTTCCCTTTTTTCATCTTTCTTCCTCCTTTTGGTGTGTCTTGCTGTCTTCTTTCTCTCTTCCGACTTTTCTTCTTCCTAAATTTCGGGTTTATGGGGCGACAGGCACGCTGCTTGAGGGGGGGTGGGCCATAGCCTCTGCATGTGTGTAGGGTGGGGGGTTATATTTCCTTTTGTTAGTTTCTATGGGACCTGTTTTATTCTTTTATGATTTCGCCTTTTTCCCATGGTAGGGAGTGCTGGGTGCTGGGTGGCAGTGATAGTATTACTGGGGCATAACCGCTACATTGTAGCATGTGTATTGTGAAACCATCCTGCCTGGCGGGGACCTGTTTGCTGATATGCGAATTGCTTGCTGAAGTTGCTAATGTTGTGTCCCACCTACATGGACCTTGTTCTTTTTTCTTATTTTGCTAGTACGGAACACTACGGCCTGTGAGACAGTTGCATAACAAAAACTTTAAAATTTTAACCTTCATTTATCCTGTGCCACGCTGCTGCGCTTTCCTCCAGTTTTTCTTTCTTTCAATGCATACGGTTCTGACGCAGTACTGGGTCGCCATAATGTTTGCTTTCGTGCTCAACTAAGTGTTCGTGGCCGGCCAGATGGTTGTAGGCCCGTATTTGTTGCTTTTCTTTGTGCACAATAAAGGTTTTCAAAAATTAAAAAAAAAAAAAAAAAGAAACTCACTCATCCACTCAACCTCTGTCTCAGTATCACAACCATTCAATCACCCATCCAGAGAAACGCAAACTCGACAATGAAGGACAAGCATTTGCAATGCAATAGGACTCGCATTAGGAAAGTGTAAGCTATTGGTATTGTAAATGACAATTTTTTTAAATAGGTGTTGGCTTTAAAAATATAAACATTAATAGCATTGTTATTCACAAAGCCAATAGCTTACACTTTCCTAATGCAAGTCCTATTTGCTATGGCAATGCTTATTAGTAGCAAGCAAGGACAGTGCTGTTGTGGTGCTGAGTGATGATGTGGTTGGGCTGGGTGATGTGGTGGTGTCCCAGAGTGATTTGGTGGTGTCCCCGAGTGATGTAGTGGTGTCCCCGAGTGATGTAGTGGTGTCCCCAGAGTGATGTAGTGGTGTCCCCAGAGTGATGTAGTGGTGTCCCCAGAGTGATGTAGTGGTGTCCCCAGAGTGATGTAGTGGTGTCCCCAGAGTGATGTGGTGGTGTCCCCAGAGTGATGTGGTGGTGTCCCCAGAGTGATGTGGTGGTGTCCCCAGAGTGATGTGGTGGTGTTCCCAGAGTGATGTGGTGGTTGTAGGAGAGTAGGGTCTGCAATCCTATGATCACCCAGATTTTTTGCTTTTGTTTCACTGGTTTACGACTTTCTCTGGCTGTGGGCCTGCCAATCAGACCCACAGCCTGGCTGTTCTCTTTCTAAATTACGACATGTACCCTAGGTGCATTTACCAATTGGTACTGGGCCACCTTATCTGACCCCGTAACGCAGGGCATAGGTGTACCCAGGGCCGCCAGGGGCTGCAGCAGGTATTATGCCACCCCTGGCTGGCCTCCTAAATTTGACACAACTGGCTGCATGACAGCTGGGGCAAAGTCGTGTAATCACCCTTTGCTTTAGGTATAGTAGCTCTATATCTAACCATACAATGGACACCCGAGTTCCTATCAGTCACTCCTATGGCAGGCCTTGACAATCCTGAAGGCAGAGTGCGTGGGCTCGTGTGAACTAGGTTCTGGCCCGAGCCGAGCCCGGTTGTAGCTTGCGGAATCAAGACCCAATGGCTGTTCCATGATAACGCGTACCACATCGGTAACTTCGGTGTCGCGTTATCAAGGCATGTCGAGTAAGGTGTCATACGAATCGGGATGCTGCCCCCTCACCAATTCTGGCGACGAGGTTAGCATTCCGCTCTTCTAGAGGGACACGACATGTACGTAACTGTGAACCCCGGTTAAAGTTAACTAAAGCCTCAGCTCCACAAAATGGATGCTGCCACCACAGACACGAGTCTGACCTCCTGCTGCTGGGAGTCCTTCCAGCGAGGAGAGCTTGGACAAAGGGTTTCCTGTCGAGGGCGGTGTTCGCACCGTCCCAGACAGGGTTTGTGTATTCTGGGTAGGTAGGGCTTTTGCGAGAAGGTGACTGCGGAGTGGCACCCCGGTGCTCACTACGCATCTGCCGGTCAGAACCAGTTCCAGGGGCGCCAGCCCTGGCCTGGGGAAAGTCCGGCAGGGGAGAGGGGTGTAACTACCCCCCTTCCTGGTCCCACCCTTAGGGCAGGACCTAGTCATGTACCCACCCCTTTCTTTAGAATAAAGGCCGGAGCGGGGACCCTTCCAAATTAGATCATCTTTGAATCAAGAACTACTTTCTACGAAAGGACATTCGAGACTCTTCTCAAGATTTCTCCCTTGTGACTAAGGAGTAGTCACCCTGCATCAGCGGGCACCATCTAAGAACTCTGCGGTTTGCTGTAAGTCCTTCCTCAAGGAATCCGACGGCCCAGCTCGACGAGAACCGGCTTCCCTGGCACCTCTGACCTCTACCCACGTCATCAGCTCAGCTGTGATCTGTGGGTGCGACGAGACCTCGAGGGACCGGCCATCATCAAAACCTGCACGCTTTCTTAACCAGCACGACCATCGAAGTAATTCTCTGGTGAGTGCTCTGGGGTCCGAGAAGCCCCGACCCTGAGCCGCTCCAGCACCGAAGTGCAGTCTCCCAGCATCTCCACGATCTGCGTGGGGCCCTTCTGCTCGCTGCTCAGCACGTTGTCTGGTCACTAGCCGCTGGCTTGTGCCCTTCTGTGACGACATCCGACAATCAACACTGCTGGTCTGGTTGCTCCAGACTGGCCCTTGCTTCCATCTTTGCGAGAAGCACCCCGGACCCTCCTGGTCCACTCAAGACGCCATCTTAGGCCCACCACGTGGCCCTGAGATCTGCCAAGGCTTGTTGCCCCATCCTGGGCCCAGCGACGCCGACAGCATCATCCTTCGTGGGACAGCTCGCACCTCCACCGTGGTCGCCGACAACGCCTCCTGGTCCGGGAGACTGCAGAGCCTAGCGTCGCCCACTCACCTGGTCGAGGTGACGGCCAACCGGTGCCTTCCTGGTACCCTCTGACTACTGGCTAGTAGTACGAACTTGGTCCCCTCTGCTTTCAGGTATCATCCATCTCTGATCCAGGCTTGGATCTCTACGAACTATTCATCACTGGTCGCCGGCCAGCAACTCCTTTTTTTCCGGCTCCTGGCTCGTCAGCGAAGACCCCGACGCCTGTAAGACTTGTGCAGCCGCAGCCCTCGTGGCTAGGTAACTCGGCATTTCGGTGCCTGCATAGCCTCTTTACTCTAGGGTCCCGATTCCCTCGCTTCCGACTTGCCTTATCGGGTCCGCCCGAGACCTTAAACTTTCCGTGTCCTCGGACACTTGTTTTTATTGTGCACTTGAAGTATTTTCCTAAGAGATTTGGTTTGTGCTTAGTACCCTGTCCTCATAAAGAGTACAGGGCTGTTGTGAATCTTAATAAATATCCTGTTTATTTTCATAACACTTGTGTGGTGTCCTTTCACTTGGTGTTCAAGGGGTACATGTGTGGTAAACAGCTGGCTTAACGCGCCCTCTCGAGTCTTTAGCCTTAGACTGCTCGTATCCACGCTACTAGGATAGCTGGTCTATAGGTTGACTTACAACCAATCACCATAAGGGACGTTTGGAACGATACATAGCGGTCGCTAGAATAGCGAACGCTGCATATCGGGCCAACTTCTCACATTGGTGGCAGCGGGTGGGATTTGAGCTTGCTGTTGTTTTGCCACACGTATCCTAAGAATATCTTGTTGAAAGATCACATAAGTACTGTTAGTACATATAACTAAAGCTTAGAATACTCTGAGTTCTACTGAACCAGCTGTTGCAGCTCCTCAAGGCTTAGCACACCTTGGCTGCAACTCTTAGCAAGGGAATAGTAGGTAAACACATAGTGTAGGTAGGTGCATCACTTACACCACACTAGAAACAGTATGTCGGACAAAGGAGGAAACTCTGAGTCTCCCCTTGTGTCAGTTGACCCTCCACAGGTCATCCCTTCGAGATATACTGTGCTGAGCTTCAAGGAGTTAAGACAAGTGTGTCACTCCAGGAAGATCAAGCAGGGGTCTAACCCCACCACGTCCTTTCTGATTGGTCTCTTGGAGACTTATGATGCCAGAAAAGCTGAGACCCTTCCCAGCTCTTCTAATCCAGAAAGAGACATGCCTCCCCTCGAGGGAACCAGAGACGATCCTGACCTCATCCACCTCGCAACTGAGAACGAAGATGTGGAGGATGATGAGGATGAGGATCCCTCTGGGGATGAGGCAGATAAGGGACAGGTAGAAGTCGTTAGACTAAGCAGGTCCAACTTAAGCAAGCATGACAGTGGTACTGGGGGACCCCCGGGGCCACTATCAGGTCAGCTTAACATTGGGAATGGACGAGCCCGATCTCTGTCAAGAGACTCTGGCAGATCCCTTCAAACCAATGGCTCTCACAACTCTTCTCAAAGAGGGATGACGTCCCCTCAGAGGAGAGTGTACGAAGCTAAGGAAAGGGCAGCTAATCTGAGGATTGAAAGGGAAGAACTTGCCCTGGCCAAAGAAAGGCTTGCCTTTGCTAGAGAGCAACAGTTAAGTGGGGTAGTCCCCACTGGTGGCAGCAATGTACCTAGCAATAGGGAAAGGAGTTTTGATACGAAACACCTTGGTAAGATAGTGCCCCCCTTTAAACAAGGGGACGACATCCACAAATGGATTACTGCTTTGGAGAGGGCCTGCACTGTGCAGGGTGTTCCCCAGAGTCAGTGGGCAGCTATCTTGTGGCTCTCCTTTGAAGGAAAAGGAAGAGACAAGCTCCTCACCACAAGGGTGGAGGATGCTAACGATTACCAAGTCTTGAAAAATACACTCGTTGAAGGGTTCGGCCTAACCACTGAGCAGTACAGGGTGCTGTTCAGGGATACCCAGAAAACGCAGTCTCAAGATTGGTCTGACTTTGTCGATTGTGCCACTAAGGCTTTTGAGGGCTGGTTGCTGGGCAGTAAGGTTACTGATTACAAAGGATTGTATAATTTGATGATGAGAGAACAAATTTTAAACAATTGTCAGAACCAGTTGTTGCATCAGCATCTTGTCGACTCGGATCTGACCTCTCCCCAAGAATTGGGAAAGAAGGCAGACAGATGGGTTCGTACAAGAGTTAAACAGAACCAGGGCCAGAATCAAGGTGGTCAGAAGAAAGCAGACCAGAAGGGTAAAGATTCTAAGGGGGAACAAAATGACCAGAAGTCTTCGACAGGTCCCCAACAACCCAAAGAGGGTGGGGGTCAGGCTCCCCAAAAGAAGAAAGAAGGCCAATCCAAAAGATGGTGCCAGTACTGCAAAAGTAAATCTCACTGGTTTAGTGAATGCACCAAGAAAGGAGGAGGGCAGACTCCTGCCACTGCAGCCCCTAAGGCACCTGTGCCCCCTAGTACAGCCAGCAGTGGTAGTGCGCCTCCCAAGGGTTTAGTAGGGTTAACCCTGGGTTCTGAGGGGCGTGACAACTTAGTTGGCACACTCACTCAGGCTGTCCTTGTCAGTACAGGGGATGTGGATATGTCCCCTGACGTAAGTCCCAATACTTTGGGCAAATACCGACAGACGCCTTTCATAAATGGAAAGATGGCTCAGGCCTATAGGGACACTTGTGCCAGCGTCACCATGGTGACGCCTAACTTTGTGGACCCTGGACAGATCATGCCAGGTACGAAATTCCTGGTGACCAATGCAAGCAATGTCACTACCAATCACAGTATGGCAATTGTAGCTTTCTCCTGGGGAGGGGTAACTGGCCAAAAGAAGGTTGTAGTTAGTTCAGACCTCCCAGTGGATTGTTTGTTGGGCAATGATTTGGAGTCATCACAATGGTCAGAAGTGGAGCACCGGACTCACATGGAAATGTTAGGCTTGCCAGCACATGTGTTCGCTGTGACCAGGTCACAGGTCAGGAAATGCCCCACTGAACAGGTGCTGGATCCTGGAACAACGGACCAGACACCTCCCAAGAAAAAGAGCAGTAGGGTTAAGGCTGCGCCTTCCCCCTTGCCCCAGGTCGTGGATCAAGTCTCAGAGGAGGCTGACCTACAGGAATTGAGGGAAACTGAGCCTAGGGAGTTCGAACTTGATCAAGTTGAATTCTTGGATTCAGGGGGACCCTCAAGGGAAGACCTGGGGAAGGACCAGTTAGACTGCCCTTCTCTTGAACCCCTCAGACAGCAGGCTGCTGCTGAGGCTGCTGGGAACGCCACAGGTACCCACAAGGTATACTGGGAAGATGGACTCCTGTACACTGAGTCAAGAGACCCCAAGCCTGGCATGACCAGGAGGCTGGTTGTACCCTTGTCTCAGCGTGGTTTCCTACTTACCTTGGCCCACGAGATTCCCTTAGCAGGTCACTTAGGCCAGACGAAAACGTGGGACAGGCTTGTCTCACACTTTCACTGGCCTCATATGAACGAGGATACAAAGGAGTTTTCCCGCTCCTGTGTCACTTGCCAAGCCAGTGGTAAGTCAGGTGGCACGACAAAGGCCCCCTTATACCAATGCCTGTGGTGGGGGTGCCCTTTGAACGGGTGGGGATCGACATCGTCGGTCCCATGGAACCACCAACAGCATCAGGGCACAAGTTTATACTGGTGGTAGTGGATCATGCCACCAGGTATCCTGAAGCTATTCCCCTTAGGACCACTACAGCACCTGTTGTGGCAAGAGCCCTAGTTGGAGTATTCTCCAGAGTGGGCTTCCCTAAGGAGGTCGTCTCCGACAGAGGTGCAAACTTTATGTCGAGCTACTTAACTGCTATGTGGAAGGAATGTGGTGTCAACTACAAGTTCACTACACCCTATCATCCACAATGCAATGGGCTTGTTGAGAGATTCAACAGGACCCTGAAAGGGATGATTCATGGACTACCGGAAAAGCTTCGGCGTAGATGGGACGTCCTGATCCCCTGCCTCTTGTTCGCCTACAGAGAAGTCCCACAGAAGGGGGTTGGCTACAGCCCTTTTGAACTTTTGTACGGACATCCTGTAAGAGGACCCCTGTGTTTGGTGAAGGAAGGATGGGAGAGACCTCTCAAAAAGCCTGCAGCCAACATAGTGGACTATGTGCTTGGCCTCCGCTCGCGGATGGCTGAATACATGGAGAAGGCATCTGAAAACCTTAAGGCCAGCCAAGAACTCCAAAAAGCTTGGCATGACCAAAAGGCTGTCTTGACTGTTTACCAGCCCGGACAGAAGGTGTGGGTGTTGGAGCCAGTGGCCCCAGCAGCACTCAAGGACAAATGGTCCGGGCCCTACACCATCCTGGAGAAGAAGGGAGAGGTCACCTACCTGGTCGACCTGGGAACTCCCCGGAGCCCCCACAGGGTGCTTCATGTCAACAGGCTCAAGGCATATGTCGACAGGAAGGACATGAGTTTGCTCATGGCCCTAGATGAGGGACAGGAGGAGGAGAGTGACCCTCTCCCCGACCTGCTCACTCAGAATCCTGACGATGGATCGGTAGATGGTGTTGTCTTTTGTGGCAGCCTCTCCGAACATCAACAGAAAGACTGTAAACAGGTTCTTCAGTCTTTCAGACATATGTTTTCTCTAACACCCAGTCAGACCGATTGGTGCACCCATGAGGTTGACACTGGTGACAGCTTGCCCGTCAAGAGTAAAATCTACCGGCAGCCTGATCACGTTAGAGACTGCATCAAGAGTGAAGTGCAGAAAATGTTGGAGCTGGGAGTCATTGAACCCTCGGATAGCCCTTGGGCTAGTCCCGTAGTTCTAGTGCCGAAACCTCACACCCCGGGCGGTAAGAAAGAGATGAGGTTCTGCGTAGACTACAGGGGTCTCAATGCAGTCACTAAGACTGACGCCCACCCAATACCAAGGGCAGACGAGCTTATCGATAGATTGGCTTCGGCCAACTACTTAAGTACGTTTGACCTGACAGCTGGGTATTGGCAAATCAGGTTAGCTGAGGACGCCAAGCCTAAAACCGCATTTTCAACCCCTGGTGGGCATTATCAGTTCGTGGTGATGCCCTTTGGTCTGAAAAATGCACCTGCCACCTTCCAAAGGTTGGTGAATCAAGTCCTTACTGGGCTGGATGACTTCTGTGCGGCGTATCTTGACGATATTGCCGTCTTTAGCTCCACCTGGGAGGATCACCTGGTCCACCTGCGGAGAGTGTTAGAGGCGCTGCAAGCAGCAGGCCTCACTATCAAGGCCACCAAGTGCCAGATAGGGCAGACACAGGTTGTATACCTGGGCCACCTTGTAGGTGGAGGCCAGGTTCAGCCACTGGAGAGCAAGATACAGTCAATCAGGGACTGGGCTCCTCCAACCACCCAGACTCAGGTTCGAGCTTTCTTGGGCCTGACTGGATACTACCGGAAGTTTGTCAGGAACTATGGTTCCATCGTGACACCATTAAACGAACTGACAAGCAAGAAAATGCCAAGAAAGGTTCAGTGGACAGCGAGCTGTCAAAAAGCATTCGATGACCTAAAGCAGGCCATGTGCACGGCGCCTATCCTCAAGAGTCCAGACTACTCCAAACCATTCATTGTCCAAACAGACGCTTCTGAGTTGGGTGTGGGAGCTGTTCTTTCTCAACTGAATTTTGATGGTCAAGACCAGCCCATTGCTTTTATAAGCAGAAGGCTGACCCCTAGAGAGAAGAATTGGTCAGCTATTGAGAGGGAGGCCTTTGCTGTGGTTTGGGCCCTGAAGAAGCTGAGGCCATACTTGTTTGGCACTCACTTCAAGATTCAGACCGACCATAAGCCCCTCTTGTGGCTAAATCAGATGAAGGGTGAAAACCCCAAACTGCTTAGGTGGTCCATTTCCCTACAGGGGATGGACTTTACAGTGGAACATAGACCTGGTACTGATCATGGCAATGCCGATGGGCTCTCCAGATATTTCCACTTAGAACAAGAAGACTCACCTGGTCAAGGTTAGCTTATTGTTCCGACGTTTGGGGGGGGGGGGTCATGTAGGAGAGTAGGGTCTGCAATCCTATGATCACCCAGATTTTTTGCTTTTGTTTCACTGGTTTACGACTTTCTCTGGCTGTGGGCCTGCCAATCAGACCCACAGCCTGGCTGTTCTCTTTCTAAATTACGACATGTACCCTAGGTGCATTTACCAATTGGTACTGGGCCACCTTATCAGACCCCGTAACGCAGGGCATAGGTGTACCCAGGGCCGCCAGGGGCTGCAGCAGGTATTATGCCACCCCTGGCTGGCCCCCTAAATTTGACACAACTGGCTGCATGACAGCTGGGGCAAAGTCGTGTAATCACCCTTTGCTTTAGGTATAGTAGCTCTATATCTAACCATACAATGGACACCCGAGTTCCTATCAGTCACTCCTATGGCAGGCCTTGACAATCCTGAAGGCAGAGTGCGTGGGCTCGTGTGAACTAGGTTCTGGCCCGAGCCGAGCCCGGTTGCAGCTTGCGGAATCAAGACCCAATGGCTGTTCCATGATAACGCGTACCACATCGGTAACTTCGGTGTCGCGTTATCAAGGCATGTCGAGTAAGGTGTCATACGAATCGGGATGCTGCCCCCTCACCAATTCTGGCGACGAGGTTAGCATTCCGCCCTTCTAGAGGGACACGACATGTACGTAACTGTGAACCCCGGTTAAAGTTAACTAAAGCCTCAGCTCCACAAAATGGATGCTGCCACCACAGACACGAGTCTGACCTCCTGCTGCTGGGAGTCCTTCCAGCGAGGAGAGCTTGGACAAAGGGTTTCCTGTCGAGGGCGGTGTTCGCACCGTCCCAGACAGGGTTTGTGTATTCTGGGTAGGTAGGGCTTTTGCGAGAAGGTGACTGCGGAGTGGCACCCCGGTGCTCACTACGCATCTGCCGGTCAGAACCAGTTCCAGGGGCGCCAGCCCTGGCCTGGGGAAAGTCCGGCAGGGGAGAGGGGTGTAACTACCCCCCTTCCTGGTCCCACCCTTAGGGCAGGACCTAGTCATGTACCCACCCCTTTCTTTAGAATAAAGGCCGGAGCGGGGACCCTTCCAAATTAGATCATCTTTGAATCAAGAACTACTTTCTACGAAAGGACATTCGAGACTCTTCTCAAGATTTCTCCCTTGTGACTAAGGAGTAGTCACCCTGCATCAGCGGGCACCATCTAAGAACTCTGCGGTTTGCTGTAAGTCCTTCCTCAAGGAATCCGACGGCCCAGCTCGACGAGAACCGGCTTCCCTGGCACCTCTGACCTCTACCCACGGCATCAGCTCAGCTGTGATCTGTGGGTGCGACGAGACCTCGAGGGACCGGCCATCATCAAAACCTGCACGCTTTCTTAACCAGCACGACCATCGAAGTAATTCTCTGGTGAGTGCTCTGGGGTCCGAGAAGCCCCGACCCTGAGCCGCTCCAGCACCGAAGTGCAGTCTCCCAGCATCTCCACGATCTGCGTGGGGCCCTTCTGCTCGCTGCTCAGCACGTTGTCTGGTCACTAGCCGCTGGCTTGTGCCCTTCTGTGACGACATCCGACAATCAACACTGCTGGTCTGGTTGCTCCAGACTGGCCCTTGCTTCCATCTTTGCGAGAAGCACCCCGGACCCTCCTGGTCCACTCAAGACGCCATCTTAAGCCCACCACGTGGCCCTGAGATCTGCCAAGGCTTGTTGCCCCATCCTGGGCCCAGCGACGCCGACAGCATCATCCTTCGTGGGACAGCTCGCACCTCCACCGTGGTCGCCGACAACGCCTCCTGGTCCGGGAGACTGCAGAGCCTAGCGTCGCCCACTCACCTGGTCGAGGTGACGGCCAACCGGTGCCTTCCTGGTACCCTCTGACTACTGGCTAGTAGTACGAACTTGGTCCCCTCTGCTTTCAGGTATCATCCATCTCTGATCCAGGCTTGGATCTCTACGAACTATTCATCACTGGTCGCCGGCCAGCAACTCCTTTTCTTCCGGCTCCTGGCTCGTCAGCGAAGACCCCGACGCCTGTAAGACTTGTGCAGCCGCAGCCCTCGTGGCTAGGTAACTCGGCATTTCGGTGCCTGCATAGCCTCTTTACTCTAGGGTCCCGAGTCCCTCGCTTCCGACTTGCCTTATCGGGTCCGCCCGAGACCTTAAACTTTCCGTGTCCTCGGACACTTGTTTTTATTGTGCACTTGAAGTATTTTCCTAAGAGATTTGGTTTGTGCTTAGTACCCTGTCCTCATAAAGAGTACAGGTCTGTTGTGAATCTTAATAAATATCCTGTTTATTTTCATAACACTTGTGTGGTGTCCTTTCACTTGGTGTTCAAGGGGTACATGTGTGGTAAACAGCTGGCTTAACGCGCCCTCTCGAGTCTTTAGCCTTAGACTGCTCGTATCCACGCTACTAGGATAGCTGGTCTATAGGTTGACTTACAACCAATCACCATAAGGGACGTTTGGAACGATACATAGCGGTCGCTAGAATAGCGAACGCTGCATATCGGGCCAACTTCTCACAGTGGTGTTCCCAGAGTGATGTGGTGGTGTTCCCAGAGTGATGTGGTGGTGTTCCCAGAGTGATGTGGTGGTGTTCCCAGAGTGATGTGGTGGTGTTCCCAGAGTGATGTGGTGGTGTTCCTAGAGTGATGTGGTGGTGTTCCTAGAGTGATGTGGTGGTGTCCCCAGAGTGATGTGGTGGTGCCCCAGAGTGATGTGGTGGTGCCCCAGAGTGATGTGGTGGTGCCCCAGAGTGATGTAACGACCTCAAATCCCACGAGACCGGAAACTGAACTGTAGCCTCATAGAAGGTGATGAAAGGCGGGTGCTGGGAGGAAAGCATGGCCCCCCTCATACCCCGGCGGTGAGGCTTGTGCCCACCTGCACGCAGGCAGGTAACCGCCCGAGGTGTTGAGAGAGGGCTGAGGTGTGACTGTCTCACCTGTGCCTCGGCGGAAACATCTCTGCCAGCTGTGCCTAGATGTCGGCGGTGCCCAGCTCTCCCCGAACAGGCCACACTTGTAATGGCAAGAGTTACCAGTGTCAGGAGTGATAATGCGAGCCCCAGGGAGGGGGCCAGGACAGGCAGGCCTCTGTGGACCCTGGAGAGGGGGTGGGGGGCAATGAGAGAGCAGGAGGAGAGACATCCAGGAGAGACCACCAGGAGCACAGGTGGAGAAACCGAGGGGCAGGGAGAGAACAGAGGAGGGGAGAGGGTGTGCGGTGAGAGAAAGGGGAGAGCGGATAACTCGGGAGAAAGAGGATATACAGAGGTAAGGGACAGGGAGAAGAAGAGGACGGAAAACGGAGGAAAGGAAGGGGAGAAAGCAGTGAGACGGGAAAAAGTGAGGCAGGGAAGAGGAGGAGAAAAGGGGAATCGAGAAAGAAAGAAGAGATGGAAGAGAGAAGGGGAGAGAAGGAGGTGAAGTAAGGGGGAGAGGGTGAGACAAATGGAAGACAGACTGCAGCAAAAAAGACGGCAAAGAAGAGAGAGGTGCAGCTATGGAGTCCGTGGCATCCCGGGATGTATATAAGTTTGAGTATTTAATAAAAAGCGAGTGAGGAAAGGGGCGAGTGAAGCAAGGAAGAGAAGAACGTGAGAAGTGGGGAACAAAGGGACAGCGGAAAGAGAGGCAGAGGAAAGAGGAAAACCAGAAAGCAAGGGGGGGATATTTAGGGAAGACAGAAAGAGAGCGATTGGAGGGACAGCAGATTCAGAGGGTAGAGAGACACAACAAAGAACAAGTAAATAAAGGCTCACGAAAGCGAGGCCAGCAAGTTCGGGAGCACATTCCTTTGAAGTCTGATGGGGGGGAAGCTTCCTTTGAAGTCTGATGCAGAGGCTCAGACAAATGGTGGTGTGCGAGCGGCTTCCTTTCAAGTCTGATGCGGGGGCGGGGGAGCATATGGTGAGCGCGCGCCCGGCGCACATGCACTGGCCATAATCCGCATTCCAAAGCCCTCGTTAGGCTTTCCTGAAGCCCCTACATAATTCTCGCCGAAGCAATGCGCAAGCGCATTGGCTCAGCGAGACCTACAAAAAGCCCTTCCACTTCTAAAATAAGCAGACTTCCTGGCTGCAAATACGTGTTTCAATAAGCTTCAGACAAGATTAATGGAACTGCAACCCTCTGTGGAGGGACGGGGGCAGTACAATGAGTCTTCCCAGATTTGGTAATTTGCAGTGGTTTCTGCAGTGATTAGCCCAATATACTAAGATTCACTTGACCTTAGCATCGGTTTTTGGAGGGTTTGAAGGGTGGGAGTGGAAGGCCTATGAGGTTCAGCAGTATAAAGAAAGGTGCCCTTCATCCAAGAGGACCAGGACACCTCCAGTTAAGTGGCATTTAAACATAAAGGCAGGGACACTGTCAGCTAGACCACTTACCTTTCAAGAAGCTATTCAATGAGCACAGTAATTGATAGCATCCATGCCTGTGCCATCAGAAATGATGTCCCACCACCTTGATAAATGAAATGTATCCACAGTAGACCCAAAAATGGATTACAGTCGGCGAGTGAGCAGAGGCGTTATAGACTTCAGCAGGTCAGTTGGGGGGGTTGGGGGGGCTCTTACCTTATGCTTCTCTCTGGAAACAGAAAAACAAATTTGGCTTTACCAAGCCCAGGAGTTTGGGCATGTGTATGTCAGCGGCATCTCCGACTGATTTGGTGCATAAAATACTAGGACTGGAGAAATACATAGAAATTGCCGTCATAAAACATGTGCATTGGTAATGAATAGACCAGTTTATTAATGCATTATTATTATTTACGCCCTGTAGCGAGGCACGCTGGAATCACACTCCCTTTCAACAGTAACGACATGAGCAGATTAAAACGAGTACAGCACTGAAATCCATGTCAGCCTTCAATAATCTTACGACACTCAAACAGATGCCAACAAACATCATGTGAGCTGCTGCTCAGATTATGTTGACGTTTGCTGTGCTGTCCCTAGAGATTTAGGAACCATCTGTTTTGTTTTCCTTTGGCCTCACCTGATTAAGACCTGTCGCCTTTCTATTTTGATACATATCGTTATTGTCCATTCTACCAATTTGTTTTCAGAGGAGAAAATATGAAGACATTCGGAAAGTAACAACTTCCAATAAAACATTTTTTTTAAAGTACAGATTAAAATCATCAAAGTAAATTATATCAAATGGCGGAAAAGAATGTAAATAAAAGATTTGGGTGTTGGTAATGTACACCGAGTACATCGTTTATTAAAACAAATTGCTACTGTAGATTAGAAGTCATGATGGAAATCTAATTCAACATTCTTCGTTCAACTGTTTGCGGTTCACAAAAACCACGTATGAACATAGACAACAGACATAGCTTTTGAACAGTGCATTCAAAAGAGGAGACACTCAGCAGCCATGAACACACAGACACAGATCACACAAACATGACTATATATCCCCACAGAATTCTATGGACATATAAACAAGGAGTAATGGCACACCCACAGAATGAGTATACCAACAAAGTCCCACACATCATGTATGTAACCAGACAGCACATAAGCAGGTTCACATAGACAGCCTGGGTTTGAAACACACCCATGCTTCATTTCCCCTTAAGAACAACTAGCCCTTTTTTATGAGATAACTTGGGGAGGAGATAAAGTAACATGTCAATACCCATTCAATCCTTGGTCTCTTCTTGGGCGAAGGATTAAATAATATTTCAGCATCTATGCTTAATCAGAGATCAAAGTGTAAACAAGCATTTGCAATGCAATAGGTCTCACATTAGGAAAGTTTGAGCTATTGGTATTGTAAATGACAAACTTTTTATTTATGTGTTGGGTTGAAAATAGCGAAATTATTAGCTTTGTCATTTACAATGCCAATAATTGTAACTTTCGCAAGTGTGACACCTGTAGCATTTGTAATGCAATATGTGTTGTATTTACGTGACTTAGATGTATTGATATTACAAATAACAAAGGCTTAATTTTTTTAAATAATACTTAAATCAAAGTTATTGTAATTTATAATGACAATAGCCTAAACTTTTGTAAATAACGTTTGTGAAGATTATGTTCAGTGTATTTTATTGTGACGAAAATCCAAGAACAGAAGTGAAATATTAAAATCTTTTTGTGACATTTGTAATAAAGCTTGAAACATTGTGAGAACATATTTGAACCAGCTGTTGAATGGTTGCACAGATTGATGCTGTGGTGGTGCTGAGTGATGCTGTGGTGATGCAATAGATAGAGTGAGGGCGATAGATAGATAGAGTGAGGGCGATAGAGTGAGGGCGATAGAGTGAGGGCGATAGAGTGAGGGCGATAGAGTGAGGGCGATAGAGTGAGGGCGATAGAGTGAGGGCGATAGAGTGAGGGCGATAGATAGAGTGAGTGTAATTATGTGGCACTGAATGGTATTTGGAGTGAATGTTGCATTGAGTGCAGTGTAATTATGTGGCACTGAGTGGTATTTGGAGTGTATGTTGCATTGAGTGCAGTGTAATTATGTGGCACTGAGTGGCATTTGGAGTGTATGTTGCATTGAGTGCAGTGTAATTATGTGGCACTGAGTGGTATTTGGAGTGTACGTTGCATTGAGTGCAGTGTAATTATGTGGCACTGAATGGTATTTGGAGTGAATGTTGCATTGAGTGCAGTGTAATTATGTGGCACTGAGTGGTATTTGGAGTGTATGTTGCATTGAGTGCAGTGTAATTATGTGGCACTGAATGGCATTTGGAGTGTATGTTGCATTGAGTGCAGTGTAATTATGTGGCACTGAATGGTATTTGGAGTGAATGTTGCATTGAGTGCAGTGTAATTATGTGGCACTGAGTGGTATTTGGAGTGTATGTTGCATTGAGTGCAGTGTAATTATGTGGCACTGAGTGGCATTTGGAGTGAATGTTGCATTGAGTGCAGTGTAATTATGTGGCACTGAGTGGCATTTGGAGTGTATGTTGCGTTGAGCGCAGTGTAATTGCTCATTGACAATTGTGTGTACTTGAGGAGAGAGGGGAGAGAAGGGAGAGTGAGGAGAGAGGAGAGAGATGGGAGAGGGGAGGGGAGGGAAGAGAAGAGAGGAGAGGTGGGAGAGGGGGGAGTGGGGGGAGAGTGGGGAGAGTGATGAGAGAGGAGAGGAGAGTGGTGAGAAGGGAACTGAGGCACAGGTGGAAAGGTATTTGCCCAATGTCATAGAATTTCAGCAAATAAGTAAGCTGTGACTATTTCTCACTGATTATATGTTTACAACTCAGAGGCTAGGCATCATATATTTCCAAATAATCCTCACAAATAATTCATGCCAACACACAGCTTTCTCACTCATTGTAAGTGTGGATAATTTTTTTAATTGAAGGAATGGTGGCTTTATAAATGCCAGGAGGACCCATATTGCATGTAGCGCCATCAGCCAACTATGGCTTTATAGCCTATGGTACTTCGCATTCTGGAGCTTATCATTTTCTATTTAAAATGTGGAAAGAACGTCCAAGGATGCACAGTGCTGTAGGTTGAAAAGCTGGGACTAGCTGAAAGTGTCACATGACTCAAGGTAACTAGGAAGGTATAAGACTATACTTGTGCAACTATTTTATGTTGAGAGTCTAGTTCTCTAAAAATAACATTGATGGCCCAATGTCAAAAATTCTCCGAATAAATATGCATATTTCAGCACAAAATAATGACCTCATATTAGTAATTTACATAATTTCCTTAAAGCGTTCTTTCCATTTTGTAATTTGTTAATAAACGTTTCTTTATGATGTATGTGCATATAATGTATTTTAACAGAGATAGTAACGCATGGGATTTTTTAAATGTGGTTTGTTTACACACGAGGCTTGTGGCGTTTTTACATGCTCCTGAGAAAAGTATGACTTTTTGTGTCTTTTTTTCTCGCTTTCATAACCTATTTTTAGGAGATTATACAGCATATTCATTGAAAAAAATTAATGTTAATTTTCATCAGATAATCAGATAATCACTTATCGCTCGTGAAATATCCTGGTGGATAGCCCTGATACTTAAATAAACAGGCCTGACTGACTTAATAAAAAGCACAGGGAGGTAAGCTAAAACATGTAGGGGCGTCTCTACAATTGATTCTTTGGAGGAGAGTTGTGTGTTTAGAGAAACCTGAAAGCTTCTGTATGGCTTGAATTGATACTTTTCAGTAAAATGAGTGCTGCAGGGATCGGTCTATAACTCGTCATCGCACGTTTCAGCCGGAGGCTCCGTGAGAGCATTTAACTAAAATAAAACTAATTACGTTCATGGAAGCGGGGAAAAAGACACGGAGATGAAGACGGAAGAGAGAGCTGGCAAAAGAGAAATAAATAAATATATATAGGTAGAGCGAAAGAAATCGAGAGAGAAAAGCAAATGAAGACGGAAAAGAGAGAGGGATGGAGAGAGAGAGCGGGAGAGAGACGATGGCAGGACAAGAAAGCGGGAGAGCGCGGTAGACAGAATGAGGTGAATACGTCAAGAAGGAAGACATAAGAGTCGAGGTGAGAAACAGAACAGCAACAAGCTCTCGGCTTTGCTGTTGGGGGCGGGGAGCGCAGAGGAGCGGCAGCCTTTGAAGTCTGATGCCTAGGCACAGACAAATGGTGGTGCACGAGGTGCACGCGGTAGGGTGGCTGGAGGGGGGTCGGGGGAGCGGCAGCCTTTGATGTCTAATGCAGAGGCACAGACAAATGGTGATGTGTTATGTGGCTGGCGTGCACGCGCCTATCTCACATAAACTGCATGGGATACGCAGACGTTTTGGTAGACTTTTCTTTTCCACTTACTATAATTCTCGCAAGTGCATTGGCAGGCGAGACCTAAAAACAAAGATAGCAGAACTGTACACAAACAAAGTTAGAAAATTTGTGTGCCAAATCTGGGTACGGCCTTAGGCTTACTGCGTAGTGGGTGGCAGGATATATTTTTATTGGAAGTGTACTCCCAGAACTAGACTGCACAATATGGAACAGGAGAGGGAGGCTCAGCCGTAATATTGGAACTTCTGTTCACGAAAAGGATGGAAAATCATAGCCTAGAAAAGCAATAGATTATGCACAACTGTACTGCGACAGCAAAGTAAAGCCTGATGCCATGTACAGTCTCTCGGTCATGAAAAACCAAGACAAGGAAGACATTTGTGAATAGCGTTCTTTAAAATAATTGAATTCAAAAAGTTGGTTTACAAAGATGCATTAGAACAGTAGTATTGAAAAAGCAAAGGTAATACTGAGACCATGTGGGGCGCGCGTGTCATGAAGAAGCAGCTTTGTCTACTACAGAAATTAACATAACTACAAAAGAGAGGAGCATACAGATGCTTAAATGAGTCTGGTGAGATATTTAATTTCTACTTAATATTTAACCACACCAACAAGGTGATAACATTTTAGGTAGTAGAATTTTAGCAGACTGTCAACATTCATGCAATCCCTAGCCACTTCTTGGAGAAATCTCTTTCAATGGGTAACGGAAGAATTTACTCTTATGTCCATTAAATTGTTCCCTATTGAAAGGCCACAAAAAGGGCCCAAGGGCAATTCAGCCCATTGGGAAATGTGGCTGGGAGCACATGTTGCACCCCTTCGTATCAGCACTGTCGTCTGTGCACGGCGTG
This sequence comes from Lissotriton vulgaris, assembly GCF_964263255.1. Taxonomy (NCBI): domain Eukaryota; kingdom Metazoa; phylum Chordata; class Amphibia; order Caudata; family Salamandridae; genus Lissotriton; species Lissotriton vulgaris. The sequence continues at coordinate 940,489,111 of NC_141699.1, forward strand.
CCATGCCTGACATGATGCATGGCAACAGCTCCCGATGTACAAGTGGTGCTGTACTGTGGCAGCATGCGCTTCAGGATCTTTCTATGAGCCAAAGCATGCCACCGCAACACAGCCAGCCCCGAGCCAACATTGTAATATGGAGGGTCGAGATGTCCTTGGCTTGGCGTCGTTCTCCCGACCGCCTGCGGGCTGTCAGACCGCCGGCCCAACTCTAAATCGAGCGCTCAGTTAGAAAAGAGCCCCCAGCCAACATTGTAATATGGAGGGTCGAGATGTCCTTGGCTTGGCGTCGTTCTCCCGACCGCCGCTGCAGGCTGTCGTCCGCCCGCACAACTCTTAATCAGGCCTTCAGTTCGAAAAGGTTTGGCATGCCATGTTTTATGTAGATCTGTTCATAGGTAAAAAATTTAGAAGAGGAGTAAAAACCAAGGGTTTTTTCACCAATTTAAGCTCCCATGGTTAATTTTGCTTCCATCTAAGGCCCAGAAAGCCAAACAAAGTTACATCCAACGTGCCATGAAAATAGAGCTTTTGTGCTAAAGGACACTCTTTGGTTTGGTGGAAAACCATTAAGTACTTTTTGAGATATTAGCATTTTAGAAGTTACCAATAGGACTTTAAAGAGTTAACACTTATCTCTGCCATTTTAACTCACGAGTCATGACATACAAATTTAGGGGCAGATTTACACGGTCTGGCGCATCTCTGCAAATCAGCAGGGATGCGCCAGAACACTTGCGACAGGCAAAACCACCCGTGTGCCACCACTGATGCGCCGAATTTACAATGCGGCGCGCGGTGGCGCACGGATGGGCAGATGCGTGTCACATCCCCCGGCGGAAGTGCTCCATCAAAGCCCAGGGGTGCCCCATGCCCAACATGCTGCATCACTCCTCACGCCTGCTTCAAGCAGGCCCAGGTTTTTGACGCAGTATGACCGTAAAAGTGACTCAGTGAAATCCTGTAGATTTAACTGCGTCACTTTTACGAGGCGTAACTGCGAGGGAACGCCCACCCTGCGCTTGGACGCCCACATGAAACCGGACGCAGATTTCATATTGCGCAGGGGTTTACAACGTGACACATCTCCCTAGATGCATCACGTTGTAAACATGGCGCAACATGGCGCAAGATTTACGCCGCTGCTGCGTCACAGAAGTGATGCAACGGCGGTGTAAGTGTGTCGCAAGGGGCTTGTAAATCTGCCCCTTAGTCAATAAGTGTGTTTTTTTATTATTTTTTAAAAAAGTGAGTGGCTGGATAAGGGCATATATTATTTTCCTCACCCATCTTGGAACTTAGTTTCACAATGGGGAAAAAATCTGTCAGTCATGGGGTGGCAGAGGGCGAGTCAAACACCAAGGCAATGGTCAGGTGGTCCCAAACTTGTAGGAAATACAAAAAACTCCATAGATTAAGAGCACTAAAGAGTGACACGTGAGCAGCCATTTTAAGTGCTAGATTCGATTTTTAAAAAATTAAAACACAAGTAAAACCAAACACTAGAACGTCTGAATACTGTTGCTTTAAGGGCGGGAGTTAAGACACCCAAACACCACTGCGCAGCACCCACTGCAGATTGAGTGCAGAGCCTGGCCACTGGCCATGTCTGACTTTCAAATCACCACTGCACATGGTGGATATACGTACACAGAAGGGGTTCAGCTCAAGGTCTTGCCACAGGCCAACCCTGCATACAACCCCCGATGTGCACAGCCCAAAACAGCGCATAGTAGGGGCTGTCCATTGAAATTTGTCAATCATGGTTAGCAAACCACTCCAAAGATTGCACAACCTGCCATGCTCAAAACACCAATTTGCCAACAGTACTGAAACATCGACATGAGAATCAGGAGAACAGAGAGGGTTTACAAATATCTTTGGTTTTGCACGTTTGAGCCCGAACCATAAATCCCTTTTTAACTACATTAATTTAGTGCCATATTCATCTATCACTGCCATTTACATTACAGATCATCTTTATCAGATGTGTTAGTCCACGTGGGTCACAGCAAGCTAACAGATGAAAACTCCAAGAGTGGACTGATTTTTTTAAAAGAAAAAAAAACAGGCATATTATTAGCGTAACTGGTAACACCTAGCAATACTAGGTGTGCACTGCAGTTTCTGTGCATTGGGTATACCATGTTGTAATTCCAAATCTAAAGATACTCTTAGGCCTTTCTTTTGAGAGGTAACACCGTATGTGGTAAATACGGATTCGCCAGAGAGTAACATTTAAGGAGTGAAGCGCTACCCCATCCACAATTCTGCACCTAGCAGTAGCTCTGTGTGCTTTTCCCAATTCTTAAGTGCAAAACTGGATTTTTGTGGTTTTCTAAATTATACCAGGTTTTAGCTGGTAAACTCTTTGAAGGGAATTCATTCCACACATATGTTAATCTTGAATCTGGTGAAAACAGGATTCCCACAGAAAGTGAAATGAGGACTGCAGTCTTTACTATGTGGACAAGTTATCTTAACTTGAATAGTGCATCTGCTTTCAATGGACTATAACATGAATTGATGTTTATAAAACGTTTCCATTATTTCACTTTACTGGGCTATCGCAAGTTTTAATTTACCTGCATTTCTTTACGTCAGCAACATTGGGTTGCATGTCATTCTTTTTCATAATACACAGGTGAAGCAGAGCTTGGGTATGTTATGTTAATGACATTTAAATAGTGCACATTCTGCCGTGGTATAGTGTCGAAATCATGTTAAGTGCCTAGATGTCATCCATACCATTCCAATGTTTGCACTGCAGATAGAAGTCTGTAGATTCCTGTAGTTGTGTGTGTAATTGGAGTGTTATGTATGAACAATAGTTTATCATGTGACTGACTTAGTATGAAGTTCATTGTTAAATTAACCTGAAAAAGTAAGATCTGTAATCTCACTGGCAATTTAAAGGAGTGTGAAAATCATTGGGCAGTGTTAGTAGGATATTGCTGTCCAATAAATGAACCCAGCGGCTTTTCCCTATTGACTATGAGACTGAAGTCAATAAACTACACTTTGCCTGGTGACTGGAGAAAGTATGTGCATGTAATTCTTCATGACATGACAAAACTGGCATTCTTGGAAGAGCATTATAAAACACAAACAAGCTATTCACAACACCAGCAAGCAGGAAACCATGGGAAGTTCCCACTCTTTTGGCGGAAAACAGTTTTTTTTAATATGCACGGCAACCACAATACTACTGGAGCTCTAAATTTGCCGAACTTAAATATGTGTTTCTAGCCGAAATCTTAAGTATACGAATAGCAGGTAGCCATCCACACATACGGAGTTAGAAAAATGACAAAGCCTTTTGCTATTTTTGGCAACGTTTCTAAGCCCAGATTAGAAGTGCTATCCACGCTGAGCTAAAAAAAAAAACATGGCAAAGGCAATTTACAATTCCAGGCACAGTATTACAGCTATCTCAGCTATGTTGGATGCATGTGGAGTGCTCGTTAGCAGTTTAAAGCTATTTTTCAACTCACTTTTGAGCAAGACAAAAAAATTCATGAAAATAAATATGCTAAATGGATTTTACAAAATTACGAAAAATTGACAATGGGTCACCACTGAGGAAACACTGGTGTGTAAGCAGGCTCCCTTGCATCACCCCACACAAGCACGTATAAAGAGCAGGGCAGAAAGGTTTGCAGGTGGGAGTCTCATGGTATTTGCTCTCTCTTTCGCATACCCACTCCAGTCCCCATCCCTCTTCATTCCAGTATATGAAATTGCAGTGGGTCTGGTGTCCTTTCACTCCCTCTGTAGGTGGGTTGTGAAAGTCCAAGCAATACATTAAGATGCTTTTAAATTCTGTATTTATCTTGACACACTTCAAAGACTGTCAAGTGTCAGGCTAGGTCTTCAGACATTTTTGCTTTTTAACATGGAGATTGGTGCTCACAAGCTCCTCTCACTTTAAAGTCACAGAAAAAAAGGTAAGTGAATTATGTTACAATCTTGTTGGGGTACCCAAAGTTTGAAAGGAAAGGTTGCAGGATGTCCTTTTTTTATAACATACAACAAAATGTAAATACCTGCAAATTAATTTTACATATTCAGCAGTCAGGAAAACAAAAATGAAGTACATTTGTTTTGTAAATCTGACGTGATGGGAGTAAACATTTTAATAGGATCAAAGCAAATCAATACACTTAACTTGCTGATGCACAAATGATAAGTATTCGCTTAAACCAGATTTCCAGCGATCCTGAAGATGATCGTGCTCCCCAGATTTCTTTTTCAATATACCCATAACGTTGCCACAACACTTTTTCAAAATGGTTAGGGCCCAGATGATCACACTTCTGTAGAAATGGGGACAGTAATATCCAACATTGACCTCAAGGCTGAGGAGAAATTACTGTCGGCCTCATTTGGAGATGAAGTGTACGCAATCTCTATTAAATATAAAGCCTTCTTAGAAGTCTCTTAAGGTGGGCGATCGTAAACTGCATGAGGAAGTGCTCCGAACATCCCAGGGGCTCAAGTGCCAACTCCTACACGAGCAGTCGGTTCATGAATAGAAGATCAAGGGTATATCATGCCACATGGGTAGGGCCCTTAACCACTTGCTTAAGGTCTACGATTTCACACTATTATTGATAGTGCCCCATATGTTTATTGCATACTGAACCAGAGAGCGAGTGTTAAAATACATACATTGAATCTCTAGAGGTGGCAACTCACCACTGCGCCCACCTCCCCCCCCCACAGTGATCATTCTGCAAGATTTATTGGAGACTCTTTCTGAATCTTCTTAAAGTAGCATGAATCATTCGTTCCTGACTGCAAGACCATCTTCAATGGCTGCATGCAAATGGTCCTTCAAAAAAACCCCAGACTGCCTAAGCAACTGAAGCTGGCACACTTTTGTTTTGATCATAGGGCATGCAGTTGAGGGGCTGACTAGCTAATTTGGCAAGCTCTACCTGTAATAAAAAGGACATGAGGTCCTGGCATCGTCCAGGGACGGACTGGCGCAGACAGGTTTGCCTACAGTGCACCAGTGGCGCATCTGTACTGCTGCCTTATTTATGATGCAGACATCCTCCTTCAGGGCCCTCCTCCTACCAACCTAAAGAACTCTGCCCAGAGAAAAGTATCTGCCAGCGGTGGGATAGAGGTAGGGCGTAGTGCAGTTAGTCCAAATCTTTTTAGAATATGCTTTTATCACAAAAAAATCAAAACAAACAGCAAAAGGTAAAAATGTCCCTCACGTGCCCCATCCGTATAACAAGCATTTGCAATGCAATAGGTCTCTCATTTGGGAGAGTTAATGCTATTAGCATTGTAAATGACAATGCATTTTACTTATGTTTTAAAAAGCAACACATAAATAAAAGGCATAGTCATTTACAGTGTCAATAGCTCAAACTCTCGCAAGCGCGAGACCTATTGCATTGCAAATGCTTGTTACAAATTGGTTATCAAAGAAAGAAGGGCGACTTCAAGGGATTTTGTTTATCACATGTTTCTAGAAGATATTGTCTCAAAATTCTTGGGTACACCCTAATCAGTGGTGAACAACAGATTTAATCAGAACAATCAATGCATTTAATTGCGAAAGAATTAAACAAATTGTGAATAATAATTACACAAGTGATACACGGGGCGAAAATATACTTTAAAAAAAATCATATATTTAATATATGTTCAAACCTTTTGGTCAGGGAAAAGATAAAAAGCAACAAAACATAGCTAGAAAGGTGACGTTAGTTAGCCTATACAACAACTATGTTGACATCTTTCCAAAAATCCTATACAATCAATGTCTAAAGGAAAGAGATGTTGATATTGACGTTTCGGTCTATGGTGGTGATGAGGCCGTCAGACCATCATCAGAACGGACAGTTGACAAAAGATACCAAATTGTATTATTCTCAAGTCTTTCGACTTCAGTCAAATAGGCATATAACTTCCAAATTTGAACGAAAACTGTTGTCTCGGATTGTGAAAATCTAAGAGACAATTCCAACACGCTATGTAGTCGGGAATTCGATATTAAATGTCAATTTTATTATCTTCGTCTGGCAACAACGTATTAGTTAGTGTAGCCGATTTGGAAACATCAATGCTTCACCGCAGCAGAGTTGGGGCAGGTTTTAAGTTGGAAAGAAAAGCACTATAGGTGTTTTGCAAGGTATGAAAGACTTCATGGATTTGAGCTTGCTACAGGCAATGCTTGCTTTAATATCAGTGAAAGTGTTCAGAAGGTGGCGCGTCATGAGCACACTGGTGTTTGTCCCAAGAGTTATTCAAACAAAGGGCGCTTTGGAGAAATGTACAAATGGGCCATTCTCAAAATGCATTTTAGGAATTACCCGATACATATTAAATTGAACAAGCACTGGAAATGCAATAGGTCTCGCATTAGAAAAGTTGGAGCTATTGGTCTTGTAAATGACAATATATTTTATTTATGTGTTGGTTTTTAAAATAGCTAAATTGATAGCTTTGTCATTTACAATGCCAATAGTTATAACTTTGGCGAATGTGACACCTATAGCATTTGTAATGCAACATGTATTGTATTTACGTGACTTAGATGGCAGCTCTGGTCGTTATGCCACATCTCTAGGGAGATGTACGAAGTACTGAGGAAGACAAGATAAACTGCACTTCAATAATGATGTCGAAATTAAGTTAGTACCTCTTTGATCGTTTTACTGCAAAATTGTGAAAATTATGAGACTCTAGTTCAGAACAGGTCGAATTTAGCTGTAGGACAAGGCAATCCAAGAAGTGCCAGTTGTTGTGGTGGCGAGTGATGCTGTGGCGTTCAGTGATGCTGTGGTAGCGCATAGTGATGTTTTTGGTGTGTGTGTGTGGGGGTTTGGGGGTGGGGGTGGAGTGGGTGAGTGGGGTTGTGTGTGTGGGGGGTAGTGTGTGTGTGTGTGTGTGGGGTTGTGTGTGTGTGTGTGTGTGGGATTATGTGTGTGGGCAAAATGTATTCCTGATGGTTTAATTATATGGGCAGCAACCGACTAGCATGTGGGTAGAAGCATCGTGCAGGGAGAGAGAGGGGAGGTGGTGGCGGCTGGGGAGGGGGAGGAGAAATGCGAGTAAGGCTGTGTGCGGGGTGAGAGAGGGGAGGTGCTGGCGGCTGGGGAGGGGGAACAGATGGCGATGGCAGGAGATTACACAGATGGCGGCCTATAGCTTAGCCCTGGCCTGCACAGTATTACTCTCCCGCACAGCTTCCAGACCTTGTCCTCAACTGAGTGGCAGCTTCTATACACATTTATCGCCTCTGCATTATCGCTAATCAGTCGCTAGGTCTTCATGCCCCGATCTTATCACTTCCCAGATAAGAGAAATAACGACCAAATAAAATAAATAATTTCTGACCAAATAGTCTAATAGACGCCATGTTTCAAGTCTAGGCCTTAAAAGGTGCACTCGTGTACGGTAAAGCCATGAAACCGTGTAGGCTCAACAGATGCGAACCAAAACGAATCATAAAACTCTGGGTAAACCGTGTCCAAAATTACAGTTTTGTCACGCAATCCATTTAAACCCAGCCGCCGACAGGGCAAGGGAGGTCTCGGGCAAATAGAGCGGTATGCACACACAAGTTCCTCCGCGCCACCAGCAGGGGTCAGTAGCGCGCATGCCCAACAATGGTGCTCTCCAGTTACAGCGGCACGTGCACAGCTCCCTCCAAACTAGACAAAAACCCAGAACGTTATTTCTCTTATCTGTGAAGTGATAAGATCGGGGCATGAAGACCTAGCGACTGATTAGCAATAATGCAGAGGCGGCCAATGTTTTTGAACCTTTTTTAGGGATTACGAAACGCCACTGTTGACACGCTTTGTTTCCTATTATTTTCTCTGTTGACTTGCATAGAAGTGGAGGCAGCCCCTGAGATGCTGTTTTCCCGAAAGCTGACACGGCGGGCAGGGGAGGGGGCGGAGCGGGGAGAGGTGCGACACGGCAGGCAGGGGAGGAGAGTAGGAGGAGGAGGGGGGAGGAGAGTAGGGGAGGCACGGCCTAGCGGCCGTGCAATCAAGAAGTGAGGGGGCGGAGCTGGGGGAGGCTGTGAGAGAGAGAGTAGGCAAGGCAGGCGGCTGGGGGCATGTGCACGCGCTTTTAAGCTCAATGCGCATGCGCATTGAGCTTAAATTTCTCGTGCACTGCAAGGAATCGCCACGATTCCTTGCAAGTTGGTTAAAGAGTGGATAAGCCCCCATAGTCTCGCAAGCTAGATGCGCATGCGCATCGACAGGCGAGACCTAACAGTTGTGAAGCAAGAGTTTGTGGGCTGTAGTGGAAACAAGTAACATGGGCTGATAGGTCAGCACACCCGCACCAGTTGGGGAATAAGAGCTATTTGGGGCCAATGAGACTCTCTCACCGGGGAAACCAGTGCTGTGCAGTCGATAGATGTGCCCCTAAAAAACAGCTTGCGGTTTTTCGGCAGGCATATAATTTAAAATTACAATTGACGCCCCACGTTCTATAGTATTGGAGGCAAAGCAAATCCATGAAGCCAACAGGGAAGTGAGAATGTAAGTATTTTTGAGCACTTGAGACAAAATGAAAGGGTGGGAGAATTGGATTTCAGCCTGCCGATAACTAGCTAGGTGCCACTGCACCTGCTGAACTATTGATCGCTAGCCCCGGGCCCCCTGGAATGCTCACAAGATGATGGGGTGTAGACATTCTAAACCCCATTTCCCCTTTAACACTGTCTCCCCCGAGCACTGCTGCAAAGTGACACTCGCTTGTCAGCGTTGAGAAACAATTGTCATCCCGGAAAGCAGTTTACACTCAATTTTAGTAAAACTATTGTCCTTCCTACCCCCACGGTACTCCTCCTGCAAGTGTTCCAGGTACAGCAAACCGCAGTTCACACAAACTGCACAAAAACGTTCTTGCCACCCAAGGACACATGTTGATGACTCTCGGTAGGTTAACAACAGTTTACTCTGTGTGAACAGGTCGCTGCGCGGGAGTCCACCAGCCAAGCTCACCGTCTGTGCACTCTGAAAGCACCCCAAGCCCTGCACCTCTGCCGATGGGATTGCACTGAACCACCACATCCTATAGGTGCAGCATTGTAGAAAAGAATTAAATAAACGGAGCGCGGTGTCGCCTAAAACGGGCGCCGCGCTCTGAAATAAAGTAAAAATAAATAAACAGAGCGAGATGCTACTTTATTGGCGTACGTAAACAAGCTGTCGACACAGTTGGAAGGCCCAGGCAGCACCTAAGGGAGATGGCGACAGGCGGACACGGCGCCGTCTGAGGTCCGTAAACAAGCTGTCGCCACTGTGAAAAGTAAACGATCCAGTCCGGATGGGCCATCCCAAAAGGAGACTTGGCGGTATCAAAGAAGCCTCCTTTTCAATCGGAAGCCAGTGTTTAGCATGGACGATGAAGCCAGCCAATCAAAACGATAGGCGGGGTTTAAATTCCATTTCTGGAAATATCCGGATTACAAGAAGCCTCGCAGAGCGAGCAGCACATGCACGCTGCAACGCATGTCTCCAAGACCTAAAAATCAGCCCAGCCACTTTCATATGCGATAGTGAAGAAAGAGGAGCGATAAAATAAAATGTCTCAGAACACACAATATCGGTAAACACAGAAGCAGTGATTAAACTAGGTTTTATGGTTTCAGTTAGTACAAATTCAATAAATAGGTATCTACTCTCCTTTCTACCTCAAATGTTGTTGCTTTATTTTTACCTCCTTGTGCATGAGGGCGGAGCAAGAGTGGCAGACAGCTGCCAAATGAAAGTTCAGCTCGTTAAAGCCTCAGGCAGAGCCACAGCCAAGCTTTCAGCTCACACCCACCTCTATGACTGGCATAGCAGTTTGCAGTAATACCACATCTCCTACTGATGGACCCGCCTCTTGAAATAGTAAGTAGGCTCCCAGTTTTATGTTTGTTTATTTATTTTTCAACATTTCCGCCAGTATGTATCCAGATTCCTTTTTTGTCATCTTATTTGCTACTTAATCGATGTTTTTATGTATTTTGAGAACAAAGAACAGAAGAGGTGGTAACTCGTATATTTCCACACTTATTTAACGTATAAATGTGTATTCAAACGTTGCTGCCTGTCAAGTTTTAGGACATTACAGAGCCAAAATATAATAAAATATAAACCCACATGAAAAAATTACTATAATACCACACATACATGAGGAGATATTAAGTAATTTAAGCAAATATCTTCCAGTTTACTAACTCCCCCTGCTGCCATATGTACAGCTATTGGCCTGAAATTCATTAATCTCAGCACTGACAGTCACTCAAAAGAAGTCAAATTATCTGTATTTCTCCCCTTGAAAAAGGAAATGCAGGCAGCAAAAAAACAGCATCGCTCCATATATACAAACTCCTGCAACATGCCATCTCTGCCCTGAGTCATACATGTAAAACCCAAGGCCAATAAAAGCCAAGCATACAGCATTCTGCCCATGCACAGCCAGAGGTCAAATTCCCAGCCTCCTACTACAAGTCCACGCGCCACGCCTCCTGCCACTTGGCCAATCGGAGAGCCATCTCAGCCAAAAAGGCTCACACACACGGTCTTCCTGCTCGGCATCCCAGATGTTCAGCACACCGAGCCAAGAAATCCAAAAGGTGGAGCCTTCTGTCCTAAAGCAAGATATAAATACTCACCTCCGAGCAAGATTACTAAATGCACATCCAGCCAACCCAAAAAAAGCAAACGTACAGCTGTAGCTAGAACCCTCAAATCAGTAGATTGTTTTCAGCTACGCCCTAGTCCCCAAGAAAACGTACGTTGGGCGAAGACAATCTTGGGGGCTATTCAACTACACACATAGCCCCATATCCTGTGCAGCAGGAACCTTAGACTTATGTGAGAAGCTTCATGGCCGGGGGCCGACCTTTCTACGGGGAAGCACCGGAGGAGCTCCCGGCATTACTCAGGGTCGCATGTATACTCACCTGGAGGCTGCGGACAACAGCCGCAGTGCGCACCTGTGAAGGGGGCACCGGACGCTACTCGCTTCCCATCTCACTCCATCCCAAAGCACAACTCAGAGCGACAGGCAGCGACGCACAGCCACGCCCACGCGAGCTCGCATTGGCGGCCTTTTAACATTGCGATACCTGATTGGTTCACCTTCACTGCCAGCTACGAGGCGGCCTGTCAGACTGCGTGAGGCTTGTTTTCATTTTCTTTACTGCGCGTGACCTGGGCTTCAGGCGAGCCCGTGACTCCTCGCGCGCCAGAGGATGGGGTGGGACCGTCACTGAGGAGGAGGGTGGCGTCGATTATGTCCTGCGGCAAGTGAAAGTGTGTATGGCGTGCAGTGCTCTGGGCTCCCCCTCCCGAGGCACACTGTTCGCTTCATAGTGGAGTGCTGCGAGACAGGCGCGCAATTCCCGTTGGGCTCAAAGGGCTTCGGCCTGCCCCCGAAATTTTCTAGTAGCCTCCCTCCGAACTTTGGCTCTAGTTGAGCTTCTGCTGTGAGAGCAATATATTTTTTTCCACGGTGTTTGCAGGCAGTGGCTTAGCTAGGGTGCCTTGGGGCCCAGTGTAATTAAGGAACAGTCAGAGTGAAAATGATCTCCCCAAAGTTAAGCAAAACCGTTACAGTATGTATGAGCGCTATGGGGTATTTCTACTGCATCACTAACAGCTACAAATGTGGTTCACGCACGCAGGTTGGTACCTCAACGGTTAGAGCGGCCGACTTTAAAGCTGGGGAATCAGGTTCGAGTCTGGCGCAAGGCTCGGATACTTTGTGTTTCTGGACAAATCACCTAATCTCCCCAAGCCTTAAAATGAATTTGTTCATCTGTAATGCAACTGGTGCTCATGTAAAGTGCTACCTTTGGGTCACGTTTGTGTTATATAAAACTGCAAAAAAACACAAGCATTTGCAATGCAATCGGTCTCTCCTTTGGGACTTTATATGTGTTTACAGGGCACAAGTTCTAAACAAGCATTTACAATGCAATGGTTTTGCCTTTTGAAAAGTTTGAGCTATTGGCATTGTAAATGACAAAATTTGTATTTATGTGTTGGTTTTGAAAACAGATAAATAAATGGCATTGTCATTTACAATGCCAATAATTTAATCTCTACACTATTGTGCAACCACCCAACACATGCACTAAACAGCAAAATACGTATACACAGCCCAGGGGGAACACTGTAGGGCACAGCTTTCCAAACTGTGTGGCGCGACACATTACTGTGTCGCGCCACAGCCGTAGGTGTGTCGGCAAGGAGATGACTTCTGCCGGGAATCGGCAGAGTCGAGCTGCAGGGGATCTTAGAAGGGGCGAAGCAACAACAAAGCCTCATTCACATGCACGAGGTCTTTAACGACCTGTGAAGTGCTCGGGTGCGGCAGTGAGCAGTCCCGGGCTGCCACACGCGACGGGGGAAGTCAAGTCAAGTCAGAGAATTTGTATAGCGCACTACATACCCAGAGGGTCTCAAGGCGCTTGAGGGGGGGTGGGGAATTACTTGTCGAATATCCACGTTTTAAGTTGCTTTCTGAATGCTAGGTGGTTCTGGGTAAGGCGAAGGTAAGTGGGAAGTGAGTTCCAGGTTTTAGCTGCCAGGTAGGAGAAGGATCTACCTCCCATGGTGGTTTTGTTGATGCGAGGTACAGTGGCAAGGGCTTGGTTGGATGATCGTAGCTGGCGGGAGGGGGTGTAGAAGGACAGTCGTGTGTTGAGGCATTCTGGTCCGATTTTGTAGAGTGCTTTGTGTGCGTGGGTTAGGAGCCGGAAAGTGATCCTCTTATTGACGGGAAGCCAGTGGAGGTTTTTCAGGTGACCAGAGATATGTTCTTTACGCGGGATGTCTAATATGAGCCTGGCTGAGGCGTTTTGGATTCGTTGGAGTTTTTTCTGGAGTTTAGCGGTAGTCCCGGCGTAGAGGGTGTTTCCATAGTCCAGTCGGCTCGTGACCAGAGCGTGGGTGACCGTTTTCCTAGTTTCGGTGGGGATCCAACGAAATGTTTTTTTGAGCATGCGAAGAATGTTGAAGCAGGATGAGGAGACGGCGTTGACTTGTCTGTTCATTGAAAGTGAGGAATCCAGGATGACGCCCAGGTTCCGTGCGTGGTCTGTCGGGATGGGTGCTTTTCCAAGGGCTTCTGGCCACCAAGAGTTGTCCCATGCGGAGGGGGAGGTACCTAAGATGAGGACTTCTGTTTTATCTGAGTTCAGTTTCAGACGGCTGTGTTTCATCCATTCGGCTACTTCTTTCATTCCTTCGTGTAGGTTAGTTTTGGCGGTGCTAGGGTCATTGGTGAGTGATAGGATCAGTTGAGTGTCATCCGCGTAGGAGATGATGTTGAGGTTGTGTTGGCGTGCGATGACCGCGAGGGGGCTCATGTACACGTTGAAGAGGGTGGGGCTGAGTGAAGATCCTTGTGGTACGCCGCAGATTACTTCAGTGGCCTCTGACTTGAATGGTAGAAGGCGGACTCTCTGGGTTCTTCCGGTGAGGAACGAGGTGATCCATTCTAGTGCTTTTCCTTGGATTCCGATGTTTCTGAGGCGCTGTAGAAGGGTGCTATGGCAAACTGTGTCGAAGGCTGCGGAGAGGTCGAGGAGGATGAGGGCGACTGTGTCTCCATTGTCCAGTAGAGTTCGAATGTCGTCTGTTGCTGCGATGAGGGCGGTCTCAGTGCTGTGTTTTGCTCGGAAGCCGGACTGTGAGGAGTCGAGGGATTTGTTGGCTTCGAGAAAGGCGGCGAGCTGGTTGTTGACAGCTTTTTCGATGACTTTGGCCGGGAATGGAAGGAGAGAGATGGGGCGGTAATTTTTGAGTTCAGTGGGGTCCGCTGTGGGTTTTTTCAGAAGGGCGCTGAGTTCAGCGTGTTTCCAGCTTTCCGGGAAGGTGGCGGAGTTGAAGGAGCAGTTGATGACGTCTCGGAGGTGCGGTGCTATGATGGAGTCTGCTTTGTTGAAGATGTGGTGAGAACATGGGTCTGTGGGGGATCCTGAGTGGATGGAGTTCATCAGGCGGATGGTGTCCTCAGTGGAGATTGGGTTCCAGTCATTAAGGATGTTCGAGGGGGGTGAAGGTCCAGCAGATGGTTGGGTGGGCTGGTCTCCGGGTTGGTTGTCGAAGCTGTTGTGGATGTCTGCAATTTTGTTGTGGAAGAATGAAGCTAGGGAGTCGCAGAGGGCTTGAGAGGGGGTGATGTCGTTAGAGTTGGCCGAGGGATTGGTAAATTCCTTGACGATGTTGAAAAGTTCCTTGCTGTTGTGGGCGTTGTTATCTAGTCGGTCGTTGAAGGCGGTTTTCTTGGCCTTTCGGATCAGTTGGTGGTGTATGCGGGTGGCGTTTTTGAAGGCGTCCTTGGTGCTGGTGGTTGGGTCTTTTTTCCAGGCCTTCTCAAGGGAGCGGCAGAGTTTCTTGGATTTCTTAAGATCATCGTTGAACCATGAGGCCTTCTTGCTGCCAAGTTGGCTTTGTCGTTTTTTCAGTGGTGCTAGGATGTCGGCGCTGTTGGACAACCATAGGGTGAGGTTGGTGGCGGCTTGGTCGGGGTTTGAGGAGTGAGCTGGGGGGTTTAGAAGAAGCGATGAGGAGATCTGGTCGATGGTGATTTTGTTCCAGTTTCTTTGCAGAGTTGGTAGGGGGTGGTTGTTGGGTTTGGGCTTGTTGTAGGTAAAGTGAACGCAGCTGTGGTCAGTCCAGAGGAGAGCCGTAGTGTGGCTGAAGGAGACAATATTGCTGGAGGTGAAGATAGGGTCGAGGGTGTGACATGCGAAGTGGGTGGGGGAAGTGACCAGTTGTTTAAGTCCGAGGTTGGCGAGGTTGTCCAAAAGGGTGGTGGAGTTGCGGTCGTTGTTCTTTTCAAGGTGAAAATTGAGGTCTCCCAGAAGGATGTAATCTTTGGAGGGGAGCGCGTGTGGAGTGATGAAGTCCGTGATGTCCTCACTAAATTGTGCGCGGGGTCCTGGTGGCCTGTAAAGGAGGGTGCCTCTGAGTGTGGTCTTGGGGTTGATGTGGATCTGGAAGTGAAGGTGTTCAGAGTTGGCGAGATTGACGTCTGAGCTGGTTGAGATGTGGATGGATTTCTTATGGACGATAGCGATTCCTCCTCCTGTGTGGCCGGTACGGTCCTTGCGTATGATCTTATAATCTTCTGGGATGGCAATGGTGATGTCTGGGGCGGAGGAGGCATTCATCCATGTTTCTGTTAGGAAGGCGACGTCCGGAGAGATGGTGTCTAGTAGATTCCATAGGTCAATGGCGTGCCTGTGGATCGATCGGGTGTTGAGCAAGATGCATTGTAGGTGGTTGGGGTCGGGAATCTGTGGTGTGGTCGTAGCGGAGTTGTTGTCGGTGCCGATGAATTTGCAGGAGTTGCAGGAAAAGGGTCCATGGGTGTGACCTGGAGCGGCTTGGACGCAGTTGGGGGAGCGGCCGGGGTTAAGGGCTAGGAGGGTGGTGGCATCGTAGGTAATGCGGGAGGGCTGGGCAATGCGGGGGCCAGGGGGTCTGGCGCTGGGCGCGGTCCAGGCGCGGACGGGCGCAGACGGGCTTACCTTTGGCGCACCTTCGGCGTGGACGCTGCGCGTGGGTGCATCTGTCCATAAATGGATAGTGGGGGGGCGGAGCGTGGGAGGGTCAGCTTTGGAGGCGGGAGCGGGGAGGAGACACTGGGGCAGGTAAACAAACAACAACAGCAAAATGGCGGTGAAGTAGCGCGATTTCAGCAGTCCCCGCGCTAAAGTTGCCAGATATCAGGAGCACTGATCAGAACAACAATATAAATTATAGCGCAGGAAAAACGCTATTAGTTAAAAGTTAATTACAATTCTTGCAGGGTTGATTGGGGTGTGTGTGTAGGGTGTGTGGGGGGGGTTGTGTGGGGTGTGTGTGTGGGGTGGTGTGTCTGTGGGATAGTATGTGGGGTGGTATGTGTGGGGGGGTGTGTGGGGAGGTTGTGTGGGATTTTAGTGTGTGTGGGGTGGTGTGTCTTTGGGGTGGTATGTGTGAGGGGTGTGTGGGGTGTGTGTGTGGTGTGTGTGTGGGGGGGTGTGTGGGGTGGGGGGGTGGGGTGTGTGTGTGGGGGGTTGTTTGTGGGTTGTGTGTGGGGTGGGGTATGTGTGTGTGGGGCCTGAACCCACCATACGGTTGATTGGGGGGTGCGTTGTGTGTGGGGGGGTGGGTAAGGTGTGGGGGGTGTAGGGGTGTGTGTGGGGTGTGTGGGGGGTTGCGTGTGGGTTGTGTGTGGGGTGGGGTATGTGTGTGTGCGGCCTGAACCCACCATATGGTTCATTGGGGGGGTGGGTTGTGTGGGGGGGGGGTGGGTAAGGTGTGGGGGGATGTAGGGGTGTGTGTGGGGGGGTTGTGTGGGGTGGTGTGTCTGTGGGGTGGTATGCGTGGGGTTGTGTGTGTGTGGGGGGGGGTTGTGTGGGGTGTGTGTGTGGGGTGGTGTGTCTGTGGGGTGGTATGAGTGGGGTTGTGTGTGGGGTGGGGTATGTGTGTGTGGGGTGTGGGGCCTGAACCCACCATACGGTTGATTGGGGGTGGGTTGTGTGGGGTGTGTGTGGCTAAGGTGTGGGGGGTGTAGGGGTTTGTGTGGGTGTGTGTGTGTGGGGTGTGTGTGGGAGGGTTGTGTGGGGTGTGTATGTGTGGGGTGGTGTGTCTGTGGGGTGGTGTGTGGGGGGTTGTGGGGGGGGGGTGTGTGTGTGGGGGGGGGGGGGGGGGTATGTGTGTGTGGGGCCTGAACCCACCATAGGTGGTTCGGGCTCGCTCGCTGCGCTTCCTCACGTTACCGTGTCCCTGAATTGTTTTTCACAAAAAGGTGTGTCACCAACATGAAAAGTTTGGAAAGCTGTGCTGTAGGGTGTGGAAGGAGAGCCAATCGCCCCTGGCGCCACACTGCACACTGAGCAGGGACAGAGAAAAATATGAAGCTATGCACACCTAGGACAACAGTTCAGGTACCAACTCCTGGCCTAAGAGTAAGTAGCATATACTTATATATATATTTTTTTATAGCGCTAGTCATACCAGTGCAGGGAGTCAGAGCACTTTACATCAGATGTTATACAGAGACAATGAACCAAAAGTGTGTAAATCAGTCTATAGAAAATGCTACGTAACACAATTGGGATTATAAGGTGTAGTAATCACGTCATTCATGCTTATTGGCAGTATATTTCAAGCTTTAAAACGTACCACAGTGGTTGGCTAATGAGAATACATTATAACCAAAACTAACCATTTTAATCAACATTAAGATAATGTAAGACGGGGGGAGGGGGCTAACGTTCTACCCGGCACTGATGAGAAAACGCCCAGGTCGCAGTCCAGCATCACAGTGGCCCCGGGGATTTAACCACATAATGTCTTCAGACAGCAGCTTGCTGGTAAAGGGCAAAGACCAACGTGAGAACAGATGCAGTAACATCTGGGTGATTCTGGGGCCTGAGAAAAGGTCTCACAGAACCACGTCAGTCTAAGGAGTTCTAACTTTGCACCCAATGACAAGGGACAAGATGCATACACTGTCCGCAGATTGTAATGCTCTATTATCATTGTTGAGTGTGAGGAGAGGCCATATCCTGCGAATGTGAAGCCACAAGTGGGTCATGGTGCTCCGCCCGATCGCCAACAATGTAAATAAACATTATATTACACTCAGGTGCAGCTGCTGATATGTATTACGCCTCAGAGTTTATTCTTTTTTTTTCACACACTGGTTTTTACCCATCACCAGGATTCCTGGGGTTAAACGTGTGCAGTAGCAGGGTCAGTTCACACTGCCTATAGGCTGGCTCTTTGCATTAGTAAAGTAGTTGTTACATCTGATCGAGGCGAGGCAGTAACCGTGTTGTCCAACCCCCGAAGCAGCAGTGGGTATGTACTTGCTGGTACCTTGATTCTGTGGGTGGCAGCCCTAATAAAAGGGTCCGGAGCTGTGAGGGTGTCTGCATCCCTACAGTGCCCGTTTTACCGATGTTGGGGGGGAGCTATCACTGCCTTCCCAGTGTGTTCTTGTGTTTGAGTGTCCTCCATTTATTGCAGTATTGTACCTCTACTTATACTTTGTACTGTGTGGGGTGAGGTGGCAGAGTGGGGGTGAGGTGGCAGAGTGGGTGTGAGGAGGCAGAGTGTGGGGTGAGAAGGTGGGGTGGGGTGTGGGGTGAAAAGGTGGGGTGGGGGTTGTATGTTTTCATGTGTTCAGGTCTGAAAGGCTCGTTTCCACAAGAATAAAGCTCTGAGGTAAATCAGAAAAAAAAGATTTTTGACTTCACTGGTGAAGTTCAACTCTGTAGAAAGCTTGTGGGTGCATGTAGACAGCCCATACGTCACCATGGATGTTTGTTTATACTATAGATTTTCAGGCTCTCTGTGCAGAAAATTAGGAAATGTATACGGAAGAATCCACGCTGTACGTTGTAAAGCACTGACGAGAACACATGCAGAGGGTTGAATGGATATGACATTCGTAAGCTGGAGAAGCGACTCACATACATTAGACATAAAAGAAGGGTCTAAGCAGCTTTATTAAGAATACAGTCTCATAAAAATGAGTTACAAAGACAACAGATGCATAAAGAAATCTACAAGACGACTGAACTATGTTGAAAGAACTAAAGCTGTTTATAATGTTACATATTACATTGGGAAATAAGGGAGGAAAAAACACGAGGAGTTGGGGAAAGGAGAGCATAAAACAAAACTTGAAGCCGAATATCATAGTAAATATGTAATGACAGTGAAACGGACACCGCTGGAGAGAGTCACCAGTCACGTATTTATCGCATGAGAAATCATATCTGTAGTAAGCTGGGGCACGTCCGTCAGGGCCTCAGAACTGGCCACCTCATGTCCACTCCTTGCCCAGAGGCTGGTCCGCTCACATGGCTGGGTGAGGTGCGGTGGCCTCGTAGGGGAGGGGGGCGTGTGATGGGAGGGCATGTGATGTGAGGGGGGCGTTTGATGTAAGCGGTTCGGGACGGTTCTGCTCTGCAGTTTAGGGGTGATGCAGTTAAGGAGGTAGGGGTGCCGTGGAAAGGTATGTTTCGTACATATGAGCGGTATGTCCCTCCTCGGGCAGCAGTCCTCTGCCAGTCCTTAGGCGACGGACAACGACTTTAATGTCATGTTTGCCACAAAGTGTAGAATGTGGGGTCTGCGCAAGGTGTCGCCACGGGTGGCCTAGAGAGCCTGTGTCCATTTTCAAGCCAGCAAGATAGTCTGGTGGGTTGTGTCATTCGTCAGGGATCTGTTTTTATGATCAAATCTCCAAACGCCGACAAGACTGACTCGACCTCTTATCTTCCTGAAGTCGATAACATGAGTGTCACTGTGCCTCAAGTGACGTGAAACAGTTTAGTAGAGTTGAGGTCCATATATAAGAAGGGTGAATGCTACTGCTACTACATGTAATAAAGGTGAAAAGGCGGCACCAGGGATGCGGGCAGCATCCGATGGTTATCCCAGTGCTCCCCGAGAGCCCAGGACGCAGCAAAAGCCCTTCATTGCAGGCTGCTCTGAGAACAAGAACATTAAAACGAATTGCATCAGCTCCAGGATTCCGCCCAGGAATAGCCCGCGCC
The DNA here is from genome assembly GCF_964263255.1 of Lissotriton vulgaris. Lineage (NCBI taxonomy): Eukaryota > Metazoa > Chordata > Amphibia > Caudata > Salamandridae > Lissotriton > Lissotriton vulgaris. Next base: position 940,508,660 of record NC_141699.1, read on the forward strand.
CGTGTCCCTATATTGGTCTTTCTTCTATGTCTTACAGAATCCAGCAGGCACTCGCATCTGGCTCCCAGATGTACTGCGATCCGGCCACATGTTAGCCCACAACAAAAGGCTGGCTCTTACCTCGAATCGGAGCGGCGGCACAAGCCAGGCACAGCAGCAGCAGGGCTCTCCTAGCAGTCAGCAGGAAAGGCACGGACACCGGGAGTGGGGCGGGAAAGGCACGGACAGCGGGAGGGGGGGCGGGCGGGCGCATGGACAGCGGGAGGGGGGGCGGGCACACGGACAGCGGGAGGGGGGACGGAAGAAGGCAGGACAGCAGCAAGCACTCACCAGAGGTCGGGGCAAATGACAAAATAAAAGGCGGCCAAAAAAATAAAAAGTAAACGCCCACCGCCGCAATGGCGTTGTCAAAGGGGCAGGATGAGAAAAATCGCCGGGAACGCCCACCAATCGCCTCGCTGAAAGACGGACGCCTCTCTCTTCCAATGGCTAGCCTCCATTTATGGAGCTAGCCAATGGAACAGAGAGGCGGGACTTTTGTCCATACTAAGTTTTCGCCTTGCGCGAAAGTCAGCTTGCGCAGCTTTCGGCGAGGCGAAACCTAAAAAAGAAGTGGGGGTTATCCAAGTTAGGTGGTAACCGGAATTGATCACAAAATGTTTTTCCCTCTAATTAACAAAGGTTACAAGGCGATGGGGGCAGATTCAAAGGGCAAAGCAGAATGTTTACGTTGGAATTTGGCACGTATTGACACTAAAAGGAGCAGGGAAATTAAAGCTGCGCTTGTTCGGTGCGTGTTTATTGCCCACAGTAAATTTGCCGGTCTCCGTCTGAAATGCGTGAATACATACTGCCCTTTTTTAATATACGGCCACGAGCGCCCGTCTGTCATACTGAACGGCTCCATCAGCGTGAAACAACTTAGCTCTGTTCTCCCTCTCTCGACAATAGGAGGTGAGGTTTGGTGAGTGCTGAGCGTGCGTGCAGGTGCAGACTCGGGTACCGGCTCCATCTTTTGGGCAAGGAGGACGGCGTCCAGCCGGTAAAATCCCGGTAAAATAAGTGGGGGGGACACCGTCCACCCGCGTGGTACCCTGTCTCGAGCCCTGTGTATGTAGCTATGCAGCACGTTAGCCTGGGTGCTGAAACATGTTCTGTTCTTTAACATGGAGGGAAGGTGAGCACCAAACTGAACTAAAAAACGATTTTGTATACAAACAGCAAGTTTTGTTTCTATCAATTTTATCTACATGTCACAATATTCATCTAATTAGTTGATTGGTTTCCTTGGGTTTTTTGGCTTAATTATTAAGCTCACTACTGTTCGCTTTTCAAAAAATAGTTCAATTTATTCCCTACGAGTAGTGAATGCATTAGGGGTAGGGGTCACATTTTTTTCCAAATTGTGGGCATGGGCTGTAACAGACCTTGGGGTTGTTGATGGTCGTTTTTCATCTGAGCACATGTTACACACTCTTTCACCCATTGACGAAGATCTGGACGAATGGATGGCCACCAGAATTGTCTCAACACCTTCTCCAGCGTTTTTGCATATCCCATATGACCCGCACAGGGTGAATCGTGACACCAGGCAAAGACGGTTCTTCATAATGTCTTGTTTGGCACTAACACTTGTGATCCTTTCATGGGTATGCCTTGTCGCATCTTCCATTCTTTATGTTGTCTAAGCCATGTCCTCCAGACACACGTTTGTACCCCTGTTTCTAAGCTCTGTAGGACATCTCTTGTTTGTGTAGCACACAAGACCTTGCCAGATTCGATGATGGCTCTTTCCGGCATAACAGAATGCATAGTCGGATTTTCCTTACATGTCAGAGCGTCTGCTTTCTTGTTGTTCACTCCAGGTCGGTAAGTTACGATGAAATGAAATTCCTCAAAGAACTGCATTCAGCGTAATTACCGCGGGGGTAAGATGGTGAGCTGCTCGCATCATGAACTGCAGATTGCGATGATCTGAATAGACCGTCACCTGGTGTGTTGCTCCCATCATTTTGGAAAGAAGGGGACCCCTATCTATAAAAAATGATACACTTGCTATACATAGGGAAGCTAAACTATTTGGTAAAGGTCTATAGTCAAGTGACAACACAAATGTGATAACCACAAAAATGTAATAACCAACAATTACTAACAGATGAACTCACCACTCACAAGATATTGGGTGCTATAGGATTGTATACAGGATTCTGTCTCTCATATGTCTTCCATCACGATATATACTTAACAGTTTGACTGTAGACAAAAAATGCTGTTCTGTTTAAAATTGTTATGAAACACTGTTTGTTTAATGTCACCCATGTAAAAATATGCACATATGTCTTAAACTCTCACTCACAATGTTTTTCTTAATATTTCAGTGCAATATATAGCCACCTGAAGAAGGCTAGCCAGCCGAAACGCGCGTTGTGACCTATCTTGCCATATTGCATTATCACGTGTTTTGTTATGTCTGTCTTTCAATGGATTTTAATATGTATACACTATTAAGAATTTGATGAAAAATATATATCTGTATACAATGAATATATCCTAAAAAAATCAAAAAAATGAAAATATAAATCCTTAGGATAAAATAAATTTATACAAAAGAACATCTATTGTCTTGTGAGTGGTGAGTTCATCTGTTAGTAATTGTTGGTTATTACATTTTTGTGGTTATCACATTTGTGTTGTCACTTGACTATAGACCTTTACCAAATAGTGTTGCTCCCATCAGCCAGTGTCTCCATTCGACGAATGCGTCTTTGATAGCTAGGAGTTCCTTCTCGGCTATGGTATAGTTTACTTCCGCTGGATTCAGTTTCCGAGACATAAATGCAATAGGATGGATGTGTCCTGTGTTGTTTTGTCTCTGGAACAAGGCAGCTCCCAGTGCAACTTTGGATGCATCAGCTTCCACAATGAAGGGTAACTCGGGGTTAGCATGTGTGAGAACCGGAGCCGTGGAAAATGCAACCTTCAACTGATCAAATGCTCTCTGTGTTTCCTCTGTCCATACAAAAGGAGTCTTTTTTCATGTGAGCCGGGTTAAAGGTGTTACCAAGTCGGAGATTCCCCGGATAAACCTTCTATAAACGTTTGCAAATCCTAACAGACTTTGGATGTCTTTAAGGTTGCAGGGTTGAGGCCACTCTGTTACCGCCTTGAGTTTTCTTTCCCCCATACCTTGACCGGATAGGGTGAGCATAACTCCCAAAAACTCCACCGTAGTGATGTGAAATTCACATTTTGTTATCTTGCAATATAGATGATTGTCTTGTAAAGCCTGTAGTACCCGACTCACGTGTCCAACATGTTCTTCATCTGTGGCGAATATATCAATATACCATCGATATAGACCACCACAAAGTGGTCAAGATATTCTCTCAGTACTTCGTTTAAGAAGAATTGAAACGCAGCCGGGGCGTTGCAAAGCCCAAAAGGCATCACCAAATATTCAAAAAGCCCGTACCTCGTTTTGAAGGCGGTCTTCCATTCATCAGCTTGTCGTATGCGAACAAGGTGATAGGCACCTCTGAGTTTGAGTTTCTAGTATATGTTGGTGTTGGGAATTAGGTAGGGTGGAACCTCAGTCCTCTCTCTGTGCGTATGCTGATGGTCACGCCCCTATCCCTCCCTAGCCCATGTGACAGTATATATTGTAGCCGGTCTGGGCATTCCTTGCTTGGTTTCGATAACGGTCACGTTGTCTTTCATGTTATGAGCCCTTCGTGATCTTAGCTTTTGGGATTTCCTGCCGTGTTCGTGTATTTCTTATGGACCTTTCTGGATAGCAGAGCGAGGCTTCGTTGTGCTTAGAGAAAACAACTGATTACTGAGAAACTTATCAGGAGGTCGGAGAGCTGGGTAAAGCGAGTGGACTTTGGACTTGCTTTAGGATTCGTTGGGGTCTGTACGCGGCTGCGTGCAGACTGAAGAAACACGTTGGAGGATTTACTTCCGGGTGTTATAGTTCTATCGGCATCCTTGTGTGTTTTTGAGATGCTTTCACGGACCAGCTGTTAGTCGGTGTTTGTTTTTCGTGTTTGGTGGCCACAGTTTTTTCGGGTTTTACGGGAAGTCGGAGTTTAACTTTATCACGTCACGCAGCAACCATTAAGGGTTTTTTTCAGTCTAGAGACTTTTTCCCCTACTGCTTGCTATTCATCGAACTTTCAGTACGAGTTACTGTTTCTGCAGAGGGAGGCTCAAGTCCAGTTGTAGAATACGGAGTCTCCGACAAAGGACTACTGAATCCCTCATCGGGTAAGAAGAGGAAGGGGTTGTTGTTGAATTATGTTATGGTATACGCAGAGAGAAAGGGCATGTAGGTGATGTTCATTATTGTCATTTCTCTTATCTCTCCTCTGCAGGGTGGGAGGTCAATCCTTTCTTCCCCTTGAGACTAAAGGGAGCTGGAGACGTACTGGGTCCATTGAAGCCTTCTTCTTCCCCTTGTTTCTTTTTTACCCTTCCCTCTCCCCGGGCTCAGACTGTAGTTTGTTGTGGTTGATATCTTGCAGGCTGCAGTCTGTGCGGGGTAGAGGGTTGGGAATATCGTCGCTCCTGCAGCGTGGTTCCAAGTGGGTGACAACTGACAGTTAGCAGCTCTTACTTGCTCTAATAGGACTGGGATCAATGGCAATGGGTATTGGTTTTTCACCGTAATGGTATTAAGGGTCCTGTAGTCGATGCAAAATCTAAGTTCACCATTTGCCTTCGGAATAAAAAATAGAGGAGATGCTGCAGGAGACCTCGAAGGACGTATGTATCCGATCGCAAGGTATTTATCCAAATACGAACGTAAAAATGTGTTTTCCGGCACTGTGAGGGCATATATCTGACCACATGGGACCACAGCTCCAGGTAGAAGGTCAATCCTGCAATCGTATTCTCTGTGTGGTGGAAGTACCTCTGCCTGCGTATCACTGAAATATGTCTCATAAACTTCAGGTAAAACCACTGCCTTTTTCGCAGCCGTGGCGATCTGTAGTATCAAGGCTAACGCCCGAGAGGGGCTAAGGAGTCGTTGGATACAATCCTCTTGACAAAAGGCGGACGTGAATCGTAAGGTTTTAGATGTCCAATGTATGAGAGGCTCATGTTTTTGTAGCCATGGGAGACCCAGTATCACTCCGTATTGTGGAGCATTGATGATATTAAACAACAGCCTTTCATGATGGTAACCTTCAGAAGTAAGATCGTATTCTGGGGTGTTTCTATTTGATCGGTCCTGATTCCAGTTCTTTTCCGTCTACTGCATAGACTGTTTCGGGTTGGCTCCTGTCTATGAGGAGCCCTCCTAGTCGTAAAGCTTCATCATAATCCATGAAGCATCCTGTGGCTCCGGAATCCTCCATGGCACATATACTTTTTTCTTCAGATTCTATGGTAATGGACATATTGAGAAAAAAGTGATTCGACTCCTGGACATTTAATGGGGTTATCTAATGGGATGATTTTCTTGCTTGAGGGTTCCCCTTCTCCTGCCTTCAAGCATTGAAGTTTTCCGCCCCTTTATCTGTGATCCCGGTGGCGGCCTGTCAGTTTCTAGACCTTCGTTTTTAGGTTTTACTGGGCAGTCCCGTTGGAAGTGTCCTTTTCTTCCACAATAAAGGCACAACCCTTGTTTTCGGCGATGGTCTCTTTCACTTAGTGTCAATGAAGCCCTTACTGCTCCTATTTCCATGGGTTATGTTGATGTCGGTTTCTTTCCTCCCTGCGTGGAACGTTCATATGGCTGAACATGACGTTCTTTTTTCTTGTGTTCTCCTTTCTGCTCTTTAATTCTATGGTCAAGGCGCAAGGTAAGTTCAATGAGGGCGGAACAGGTGCTTGGTTGAGGGTCGATGTGTGCCAAAACATCCTTCAGTTTGTCAGTGAGACCCTGGTAAAAAATGGCAGATTGCTTAGATTCAGGCCAATTAGTTTCCGCTACCAATCGTCGGAAACTGTTGATGTATGTTACTAGGTCGGATGTCCCCTGTCTAAGTTCCAGCAAATCTCTGTCGGCAGAAAACGTTACTGCTCTACAGTCAAACATTTTCTCAAATTCTAAGCGGAAATTATCCCAATCATAAAGAAGAGGATCATCTTGTCTCACTACAGGAACTGCCCACTGTGCGGCCTCACCCCCCAAGTATGAAATGAAAAAAGCCACTCTATCTTGATTTGTGGCGAACATTTTGGGTTTACAGGTAAAATGTAGTAACACCTGTGTCATGAAAAACCGGTACCTTCTTGATATCCCCATAATATCTTTCAGGGGGAGCCAATGGTATTTGTGCTGGCATTTCCACTGCCACAGAAGTAGGTGGGGGGTTCCCCGCTACATCAAAGGGGTTTCTTTGCGTCCTATCTACCCTATTCTGTAGTTGCGCTGTCTCTAATCGTAATGCAGCTGACTCCTGTCGGGAAGCTGCTAACTCTGTTTGCACCAACGCAAATGCCGCCATTACATCCTCCAAGTCGCTGTCTATACTCCTCAGCACAATCAAGAAGAGAAAGAATTTGTGAGCCGATAATTCTGTCAGGCTCCTCCTTCCAGAATCTTCGGGATTGTGCCGATGCTATAAGGGGTCCACCTCTCGACGGCCCCAGAGTCTGAAGTATAAATACACAGACTGCTGGGATAGTCAAGCGAGAGAAGAAAAGGATGGGAACAGCAGGGAGGGAGATCTGTGAAAGACAACAAAGACACAAGGAACATACTATAAGTATCTGTTGATCATAGCGCTATCCTGTTCCCCGTGTCCCTCCCTCCTGATAGGAGCGTTCACTATTCTACTCTCCTACCTGTAAAGGAAAATACTGTTGTCTTTCAATACAAGGAGAGAGTAGGGCGATACCAGGCTCTTACAAACTGTAATGGGAAACAAAGGAACACGTTGGAACTGCAGATTCTATTTCTAGCAACATTATACAATTGTCTTTGTTCTACAACATACCCAAGACAGTCTGTGCGATAATCCGTAGTTTGTAAAGTCCCACCGATATGGTACCCTTATGCACCTCTCTCCTGTGATAGGATAAATATAAAGGATTGTAGATAGATATCAAAATTCAGCAGAAGACAAGGTTAATGCCTCTTAACTATGTCTGCACCACGATATTGTCGCAAGTATCTGTAATGTTCCCAGCAGCCAATACTAGGATGGCCAAGATATAACTTGTTCCGTGGTGAATACAGGGAACTGTTCTGAGGCCAGAACGCCCCTTGCAGAACTGTACAAAGTAAGAGTTTCCCCGCAAGAGACTATGAACCAACGTCTCCTCCAACGGGGGGGAACTTAATAGCACCACTAATTTTCCCCGCAACAAGACGGCGGAATGCCTGTCTCCACCAACGGGGACGCATTAACTCGCTCAGCCGAGAGAGTTCACCGAAACTTAATTGCTAGTTCCGGCAACAAAGGTTTCATGAAGGGTGTGCCTCTCGCCAACTAGCAGAATTGCACCCGACGATAATGGGAGTACAGCGTATCCCTTCCAGAACCAAAGAAATGCGGAATACAGTATAACCAAGAGCTCTTACCGCCACCTCCAATGTTGCTACATACCGACCAGGAAAGTTCCAAGAGAATTATCGGCAGCGGTACAATCCCCGGAAAGAGTTTTGTTTCCTGTGCTGCGTGTCTCCCGGCGCACGTAAATCGTGCGTCCTGAGCATGCTGGGAAACGTAGTGTTTTGCCTCATACTTCCGGGTGTAGCGCGATTCGAGTCAGCGCTTCACCGGACAGTCTAAATCCTGACAGTATTTTTGCAATATGTGGTTAAGTCTCTCTGACACTATGTCAATATATTTTGTGAGGCTTCTGTTTAATTGTGTTTCAGCCTGAATAAATCACAGTTTTACTGCCTGCCTATAGGTCCTGAAGCCGCTCTGCTTAAATGTTGATTGAAGTAAGGTCCCTCTTATGTCCTTCAAGATGGGTCAAATGCAGATGATATGCACAAGGTCCTCGTTTCCTCTGTTGCATAGACAGCAGGACTGCACACCTAGTCTACTTATCCATGGTGGGAGGTGTGGGAGGATTGACAAGATGCCAAAGCGGAGCTTTAGGAATTTTTCTTTTACCCGCAGTTTTATTCCTGTTTTCAGGTAGGGTTGCAGTTTAAGAATTTTATAGTCGCTGAGTACTGTCCAGCCATGAGCCCTCTTAGCCAGTGTTTCCTTGTCTTCTAATAAGGATACCCTTTTTGTTACCTTTGTTACCATCTTTTGAAAACTCTGCTGGTCTGTAGAAGTTGCCCAAAGGTCGGACAGTCCCAGTATCTTTAGAGAATCAAGCAAGTAGTCCCTGGTGGGTGATTTTTCATGACGTGACAACTCGTTACAAAGACGCAAGTTTAAAGATCCTGCCTCAGCGCCTCCGATCTTGTGCCAGCTTTTTATGTATGCGCCCCTCCTTTCCACTGTTTGTTTTTGTAGCCCAAATTTAGAAGCAAAAGTCATGAACCATTGGATTGTTTATCCACTAATAGTGAATGTGAGCTGGGTTTAGACCTTTGTGAGACAGGTTAGTTATACCCTACTGATGATGTGTTGGTTCAGTAATAAAAGATGAACGCTAGGGAGCCAGTGAGGCAATTCTGAATGTATGAGTATAACTGAATGGCTAGACATTAGAACCCCCCCTAAAACTTTACAATACTGCAGTGCAGTCGACTGTGCTTTGGCACTATATGCCGGCATTTGGGTTGCTGCATACAGCCATTCGTTTGGGGGTACAAAAGCGTGGATGGAAAGGGGCTTGCTCAAACATCCCTAGACTATTGCATGTTTGTGGGGCACCTGGGGGGGTCTTTTGGATGTAGCAGCATAGCTACTTCACTGTGCTCTATTGAAAGGTATCTTCTGAGCCAAGCTTTTGTTTCTGTGAGTGCTTGTGCAACAATCTGTCTGCTGTCAGGGAGGAATAACGCATTGGTCCCTAGCCAAATGGAGTCTCCCTCCATATGCCACTTGGTGTTTGGGCCACTCCTTCTGCCCTGTGCCACCAGTTGAAGGGTGAAGCACACCCCCTTTGTAGATCAGGACGATGACCAGATAGCCCTAATGAGTACTGAGGTAGGCACGCTGGTAATTGTTTTGAGGGCCTTGAACCTTCTAGTCAGCAGTTCTAGTGAATACAGAAACTTAGGTGATCAGCTGCTGTAGTCCTAGGCTTGGGCTATCTGGCATCTGGCTAGCCTGGGCTAACTGTTCAGAAGCTATCTGGATTATCTGGTTAGAGGCTGACTATGGCCATCTGGGTGGCCACTGGTGGACCAGATAGCTGGAAGGACGGCCAGCACTGTTATCTCTAACTTGTTGCTCTTCGTGGGTTTCAAAATAGTTAAAGAAAAACAGAGAGTGAATAGCACCCTAAGCATCCAGGTCTAAATGACTGGACTGACAGTGCTGGGTGAGACCAGCTCTAACAGGCCACAGTAGAAGGTCTGTAAAGCCTGTGTGTATGCCAGGAGGCATGGCCCCTTTTTTGGTTATACATCTACACTCTGGACAGAGCCGCCTTCCCTACTCTGGGCATGATACTTGAAAAAATCTCCTCATTGAAGAATAAAAAATGGAGACGAAGATTTCAAGATAAAGTCCAGTTTAATTTAATTAAAAAAAGCTTAATCCACCTCCTGTGTCTGTACCAATTCTGTATTAATTGCCACCATGACATATTCAACTAATCACATTCCAAGGCAAAAATCTTGAGAAAATATTTTTTTAGTAGATCTGCAGCCAGGAGAAAACATAAACTGCATCACAATTACTGAGCATCCTTCCTACAACATAATGAAATACTACAAAATAATAAAATAACAAAGGTAAAGCAAATAACTATATACCTAACACACATAATGAACAAAAACAATAAATAACTCAATAAACCTAAAAAAGTAGCAAATAGTTATTGTAATCAACAAATTATTATTTTTCAACCTGTTGTTATTCTAAATTCAATCATCCTCTAATTTAGAAATATCTTTACAACTCTGAGAGGATTACTGCATTTCTTTTGAGAAGAAGTGCTCTTGGACAATCTCACCCTCGCTATATTACCCAATTTTACTAACGCGCAAATCAGAGTAAACTTTCCTTGTTCTCCCATGTCTTTCGCCTTTCACCTTACTGACATTTTCTACGTTTTTGATATTCTCTTCTTGGCTTGACTTCTTAAGAACCTAAGGAGAAGTGTTTCCTTCTTCTAAACAGCCTAAACGGGGTTACCCCCATGGTAGTGTGAGGGGTAAGTCTGTATTCTTCAACCTGTTTGCATAATGACTCCTTACAATTCCTGCCACTAGCCTTGGCCAACTCAATAGCTTCTTTAAGAGACAGTTAAATCTTTCAACCAAACGGTTTGTATGAGGTTGATAAAGGGCACGATTTTATGACAACTCCCTCTCATCTAATGGACCTTTGCCATCTCCTTGGTGACTAACTGCATCTCATTATCAGAAGGCAAGCACTTCTAATTATTCTCACGTGCAAAGACACTAGTAAGAAATCATACCACGGATATTGGATATATTCTGGATCACATCAACCTCTGGTCCATGAGAAAACATATCCAACAACACCAACAAGCAGGCATTTCTCCCTATGAAATAGGACCCACAATGTTGAATTTATCTCCTCCACTGGGCAAATCCATACAAATCTTAGCTGCTGTCCAAACATTCTTGGTCTTGTCACTGACTCTGCAGTCCACATAATGTCTGACAGCCCTCTCCACCATCATATCCATCCCTGGCAACCAGTATGAACACCTCAGTTTCTCTTTAATTTGACATGTTTCCTGATGACCATCGTGGGCCAAGACTATTAATTCTTTTCTCACATTTTCAGGAGGCACCAACTTAGGCCCCCTAACCAACAGACCATTTCCAACTGACAGCTCACTAGTTATTTTCCCACACCAGTTGAACACTTCCTCCATTCCTTTTCTCCTCTTTTACCTGTACTAATGAATTTACCTATTTCTCTCCATAATGAATTAGTTTCCATCTTACCTAGGCACTATTTCTCAGTAATACATCCTTCAGTAACAACACAATCTTTCATAACATATTCTTTCTTCCTCTCTTCTTCGTTCTGTAATTTCTGGTCACTGGGACTAACCTACCTTGAAAGTCAAGTCACTGTCCTGTTAACTACCCCTGGTATATAAGAGATACAAAATTGACATGTTGTAGTGCTGCAATCTATTTGCAAATACGCTATAATATACAATCCTACCCCTTTCTTCCAAACACTTCGTGAAGTGGTTTGTGGTCTGATAAAACTTTAAACTTCGTACAGCACAAAAATTACTTGAAGTTTTTAATAGCCCAGAACACTGCTTTTCTATGTTAGAATGCCTTGTGTCAGTCACTCAACGTGTTCTGGATGCAAAAGCTATGGTCGTATCACCATCTGTAGTCTTCTGTTTCAAAATAGGACCTACTCCCTTGTCACTGGCATCTGTAATCATACAACTAGATAAACCCTGAATTAAACTTTTTCAACTTCTGGGCCATGTGAAGACTTTCTTTTATGTGAACAAATTCCTTCTGGCTCTCTTCATTCCATGAGATGACTTTGCTATTTATTAATGACTCTTGAATAGCACAGTTTTTCCTGGCAAATCCAGGAATGAACCCTGAGTAAACTTCTGCCATGCCTAAGAATTCGTGCACCTCTTTTTTCTTTCTAGGACTGAGAAACTCAACAATAGTTTTCACCAACTCATTTTTGTGATGCGCTCCATCTGCCAACACCCAAATATCCCAATTCTGAGGAGCAAAATGTACATTTATTTGGTTTAAAAGTTATGCTTCACACTTTAAAGATTTCCAACATTTTTTTCGCTTTTTTTATGTGCTCCTCCTGAGTGTTGGTGAAAATCGTTTGTTATCTTGAAAGAATGTCACACAAGACAAATCACCCATCGAACTTGTCTGTCATCAGCGTTTGAAACACTGAAGATGTGTTGCATAATCCGAAAGGCATTTTGTCAAACCTAAAACTCCTAAAAGGTGTTATAAAGGAAGTTAGGGACTTAGAATCTTCCCTCAAACAAACCTGGTGGTAAGCTGATGTGAGGTCAAAGTTAGTGAAAAGCGTTTCTCCGGCTAATAAGCTCACCATTTTGGGTATTATGAGTAGAAGGGAACTATCTTCCACTACAGGCTTTTTTCTTTTTTATAAACTTTCTTTATTACATTTTCATATAATACACAGCAATGGCACAGCATAGTATGTGGTGGGCATAGAACCCACCTCCTCCCCCATAACCCCCATGTAAAAACAGCGGAATCATCATAGGGACTATGAGATCCCCTCTGGGAAAGCACTTGGCTCCCTTCTGCAAGCATTGGTGTCAGGTAGAGTCAAGGTGCGTTCCCTGGTCAGAATACTGCTCCTCTAGGGCAGCTTTACTACCTCCTCCGCTCCTCCAGCAGAGCTATAGAGGAGCCCCGCGTAGGCCTTCAAGACTTCCAGCACCTTGCATGTGTAGATATCTGCAGTGAACACTACCACCAGGCCAGGGAGTACGTTTGTCGTTCTCTGACACATCACACCATCAGTAGGTTGGGTTGCACGTTCCTTTCAGTTCATGCCCTACTCTTGGCTGGATGTGTTTTGGAGGATGCGTGCTGGGGCATTCCCGGTGGCGGCTTGTGCGCGATAATGGAGCTAATGAATGTTAAGTAATGTGCAGGTTGCAAGCCCCTTGTTATAGACACTATTTCTCGCAAGCAAGAAAGCATGCTGTGAATTTGCGGTCACAGGCGAGACCTAAAACTTCCCGGGAGAAAAGAGACTGACCAAGGGCACAAAGTCATCCCACCTTCTGAGGCAAGAGTCCAGTTACTTACAAATTAAGCAGGTTTGCATTTCTTTATACCACCCAACTGATGGTGTAATCTAGCACTATAATAAAATAACAAAGGCAATCTGGTAAAAGGCCACAGGACCCCAAGCATGCAACTAAGATAAAGTCTACTCCTCATTTTTTTCCCCTTGAGAGTACTCCACAGTCATTCACTAGGATCATCCTACTTGAGGGCCTTTCCAGCCAACAACTGCAGCATGCGTTAGAAATGGTACAGGAGGATTAAACAATCAAAGAGCAGAAAAACACACACTGATAGAATATGTCAAATTGCTATATGATCCCTTACGGACTCTAGGAAATCTGCCTTTTCTGCTTTGTCACCCCAGATTTTTCACCTTTTGCTAGATCTTATATTGTTGCTGCCTTTAGACCTCTGTGACTTTACTAGCCAGTAATGAAGTGTCTGTGCTCCACCTTTCAACATGGTTGAATTGACATTCTTCTAATTGATTTATTTCACTTGCCTATACATCCATAGTACATGCTACAAAAGTACCAAGGGCCTGGAGGTAGAATGCCAGTAGTGGACTGCAGCACCTAGTGTGCCATCCACTATAGTGACAGTGTAAACATGGCTTTAGGCCGACCACTGTAGCCTGTCTGTAACAGTGCAAAACATGCAATGTGACCCATCAAAATAAGCCCTTTTCAAAGGTAAAAACTTTCATTTTAAATAATATAAACCACCCTTATGTAGATCAAAAGGCATGATGCATGGTATTTAAAATTAAAAGTAGGACATGTAGAAAGTTTATGTTACCGTTTCTGTACAGTGACTAGCACCCACAAGCAACTTTCACTGTGGAAACCTAGTTGTCCTATGTAGAAACCAGCTTGAAAAAAAATTAATCTACTATGTTAATTTTTTAGTAAAAGTCTGATTTAACGCTAAAGTCAGTTTTTTAATCAACTTTGAGGAAAAGTACATTAAGGTAAATTACAGTTTCCCTGCCTAAAGTTCCTAGAGGTTAATTTGCATTGGCTCTCCAACTTTTTCCTAGCCTTGAATAAGTATGAATAGGTTCGTCTCAGCAGCAAACAATAGGCTGACCTGAAGGTGAGAAATTTCGCCTCTGAATCTCACAGGAGATGCAGGGTGGGTGTTGCAGGCATCCATTTTGACACTACATTGTCAATTCCTGCTTGACATGCCTGCTGCGTTTACATATAACATTTGGGGCACACTAGAATGGTGAGAGAACAGGATGCCAAGACAAATCCTGTGGATCCACTGTCTAGTTGCTAATACTCTGCTTTGGGGAACAGCCATGACAACGCAGGGATTACCCCGCACTGCCATTACAACGACTTTCACTGGAGGGCGCTGTTGGATAGGGAATCGTTAAATTTTCTATCCAACACCTTCCCTACTGTCAACGTGGGCTGTAGTTGGAATAGAAAATTAAACTATTCCACTATCCAGCGCCCTCCATCGAAAGTCGTTGTAACGACTTTCGTTGTAATGCCCGCTTTGTAATAGCATGCGGGGTAAAAGGAAGCGTTGTGATGACATACATCTCTCTGCTTTTGTTCTGACAGACTTATGTCTCTGTGTTTTTTCTGAAGACAGTGACTGTCTCAACCTGGATGCTAGTGTTAGATGTGGAGGAAACTAAGATTATCATAGTACACTCCCCACACATGTGTCCACCCCTCAGAACCCAAGTTTAGTGTGGCTGAAGACTTTCGCCATCTTGAAAATGTCCTAAGCGATTAGGGTTGGCTATGGGAATATTATCTCATTGGTTAGAGCATGCCAGGAGTCATTCCCACCCACTAGCAAGGGCCAGGCATAAATGCGGCACCTTCAGGCACCCACTTAAAAACGCTTCCTGGATCTGCTGAAGATCAGGAAAGGACTGGACCTACTGTCTGTGACCTAAGAAGAGCACAAAAAGGACTGGATCTCCTCTCTCTTGTACCCAGGACAAACAGTGTACACCAAGGGTCACAAGTCTGATGTCTTGTTCAAGCTACAGGGATACAACAAGCTACAAGAAGAAGTGTACTCCTGCGGTGGATTACGACGTAAAGGACTAAGGGCCGTATGTATATTTTGGCGATATGTATACTCGGTCGCGAAGAAGTATAATACCGCCAACATGATTTAAAAGCAGGTTGACCTTTTGGTATGGTATGGCGGTGACTGCTCCATCACCACCATTGCCAAACCATTCCGACGGCCAAACTGAGTAAGGGCCATTGGAAACATGGCTACATGTCTGCCTGCCCAATCAGGATGGGTTGACATATAGCCATTTTTCTACATGTCAGGAAAACACTGGTGGTGAGGGACAGTAAAAACCAAATAATGCTTTTCCACCATGGGAGATGATTCCCATGGCGAGGGGAGCATTACTTTTTTTATTTCCCCAATACAAAAATCCCATTTAGGGATTTTCTTTAAACAAAAAAACAAAAAAATTCTCTTTGGTGCTGACGTCCCCCTGCCCCAAACAGTGAGATGCAGTGATAGGAACCGCAGTGACGACGATTCTTGCTAATGCTTTCTAAATGACTGCCTGCTTGGCGGTCCTTTATAAATTTGGCAGGCAGTCCTTCCATCATTGAAACAGAGGGATTTACTGAGTCCCCATTGAGGCCCTAAGTCAGAAGGGAAAATATTTTACCAGGATAAACCTTGGTGTTTCAGACCAGTCCTCCATGGCGGTCAGCATCAAATTGCACACCGAACCTTTAAAAAGTCATATCTTCGGTCCCACTTATTGAATTGTTGTCAGTTTGGTGTAATTTTGTGTATTAGTATTTACTCTATTTTTCTAATTTAGTTTGGGATTTTTATTGTTTTGCATTTTTACTTTATTACTTTTTTGGTACTCCCAAATTCTTTACACATTGCCCTAAGCTAAGTCTGTCTCCTTGCATTGCTCTTGACTTTTCCACACTACCTGCACAAAATATTGCAAAGCCAAATACCTGTGTCTAGGTTGACATCGTGTCTACTTGGATATAGCAAGAAGAATATTATTTTGTGTTCACCTCCTTTGGACGAAGGCAGTTCCATCAGATACGCCTGTGAACACAGAAGAGCAACACTAGAAACCTATAAATGTCTGCAAGCACACATTTATTTGACATTGACCACTAAACAAAACCTCACATCAGAGTTATGTGATTGTGCCTTTCAATATTATTACCTGGGCCACTGGAATTATGCAATTCTGCGATCACAGCATTTTCCTCATAATTATGAATTTGCCCTGATCCGGTAGAGGGGCCGAGGGAATTGGAGGTTCAACATCAGGTGGTGGAAACAAAAGATAGATTGGACAAATACACACTGTGCTCTTATTGTTAGCAGCTCCACAGGGAGGGATATTGGTCAGGGCAGTTGCTGCCTTGGATCCTGCGGTGAGAAACTCCTGGGATGGATAGTGGATGTCTTTAAGGCTGGAATGGGTGTACCGCAGTCATACCACAGTCCTCACCCTCTTGACCTTGAACGCATATCTGCATTTTTGACCACACTAGCGCTTCCCTGGTTGGAGGAGGCTGTCGTTATTGATCTCGAAATGGACCTTACGTTGGAAGAGATTTGTGCGGCGCTTCACCTGCTGCCCAAGGGGAAGCCGCAGGGTGGCATTGACTTCCCTGCCGCAGTGGTGTAACCAAAGCCATCACAGCCCCCATAGTGCGGGGGCCTGAGCTCCAGGGGGCTCCCTCAACAAAAGTGATAGACAGTGGGCCAGGGAGGGCAGGGCCCCTACATGTACTTTGCGGGGAGCCTTAAGTTTTGTTATGCCCCTGCCTTGTAGAGTTTTATCACACCTCCGCCCCCTCTCTTAGTCAACACCAGTTGGGTGTTTATTAGGAGGCCAGACTGTAGGTGTGCTCCCTGAGACTTTGCGGGAGGGCTGCATGGCTATGATGCTGAAACCGGTCTCCGATATCTCGAACCCATCCTTCTATAAACCACTTATGATGAACAATATCGAGAGAACGGTACTTTGTAAGGCTTTGTAATTTCAGTCACGCCCCGTAATTGGTCAGCTAATAAATATGGACCAATGCAGGTTTATTCACAGTTGTAGCATTACTATGAACCTTCTGAGGTCAATGCATGTCTTACATGAGGTGGAGGCAGGGACGAAGAGCTTGCCTTCATCTCCATAGACATTGCCAAGGCCTTCGACACGGTTGACTGGCAGTACCTAGTGCAGGTTAAGGAGGCAATGGGGATTGGACCTCATTTTTGGGCTTGCTTGAAATTGCTGTACATAGGTCCCATGGTTATGGTGTGTGTGTAAACTCTGCTCTGACAGTTGGCGGGTTGGCAGGGGAACATGCCAGTGTTGCCTCCTCTCACCGCTCCTTTTTGCAATCGCTATAGAGTCACTGGCCTTTTTCATTGGGCAAAATATGGGGCAGTGGGGGATTAGGGTACAAGACGTTACCCACCTGGGGTCTCTGTATGCCGACTATATCATTTTTTATCTCACAGCAGCGCAACAATCACTCCTGCTCCTGATGGGGTCTTGATACTTTGAGAGCTGTCTGGCTTGGGGATCATTACAATAAATCTTTGGTCTGCCATTACCCCTCAAGTGAGAAACTGACGTTTTTTTGTTACCTGGTGGAGGTGGTGGCACACGCACTACAGAAGCGCCTACAGTATAATAGCAGCAGGGTCACTAAGGGACTTGGGTCTTCCATTCAATTCTGGAAGACCCTTTCCCTCTCTCGCCACTGCCATGTGACCATCTAGAAAATTTGCCATAGTGTCTCTATTCCAACAACATTCATTTGACAGTCTTCTTCAGGCGGTGTTTAGGCAATTGTATTCCCTGCTTACTTACTTGATATTGGCAGGGTGCCAAAGTAGGATGACAAGGGACTTTCTGTTCCTGTGACTGGTGGAGGGGGTCTGATGGTATCGAATATAGAGCAGTACTATCTGGCTTACCAGATACAGCACACTGCATATTGGCTGATAGAGGGGGCAACTGGGAGAAATGTGGCTTCCCGCAGCGCACGCAGTGGGACTTGTAAGAGGGCGGCCCCCTTAATGTCACATTAGGCACATCCCTACGCACAAGCTACTGGGACCCCCTTCCCGCCTATGTCCGCGCCTTTGCGGCGGCACGCATGCATAATGTGTTCCACCTGGTACTTTGTAAGGGGTGTGCTGTCTGCGTGGAGAAAAAGGTACCCGTCTGCTGCCGGGCGCAGGGCAAAAATAGGCGGTGACCAGACTGACTGGGCAATATCTGGCATCACCCTGGCTGTGTAGCCAAAACACCCTTCCTTCCCCACACTGATCCGTCTTTGACCTTCTTAGCGTTATTTTGAGGGAATCGCCTGAGAGCACCACATCTTGTATTTTCAATGCCACCCCAGACATGTCATTCTTCGCTCTGGCCACCAACTCGCTAATTCTAAGTGCCCCAAAGAAAGCCAGGCTGAACGTGGCAGCAAACAATGCCGCCTCGAAAGGTGAGTGAGTAGCCTTCTGCCTCCAATCTAGCATTCCCTGCCGTGTCTTAAAGTCTATGGGGGACCTATTGACGGGGCCTTTGGTTCTCTCTTTGGCCCACCCTTTTAATGCTGCTCTGATCACAAAGGTTTTGGTGAGATCTGACTGGACCTTTAGTCTAGCGTGGTGGCTGATTGCTGCAAGATGGCCCGAGATCCAAGAATGACTCTTCCCGTTGTCTTTCGCCCAGAATATCAACAACTGTACTCTGATTTTTAAGAAGGACCCGCCTACTTCCTAGGCTCCCACCACTGAACAACATTTTTTAAAACAGGACTTATATCTCTTGTTTGTCCTTAGTGCTAGGAATAGCTCGTCCAGCCCCCTCATTCGATTTTCCACTTCAACAGGAACCAAAGGTGTGCCGGGAAAGGGGTCCCCTCCTCTCTCGCTCTTGGCCATGTCTCCAGCAATCGGCGCCACTGAAAACGAGAGAGAGCATCAGCCGCAGTGTTCTGCACGCCCTGAATGTGTTGCGCCCTGCATTCAACATTATTGTACAGACACGCCCGCACCAACTCCCTCTTAGCCGTGATCTTTTTCTTGTGCCAGGCGCTGGGCCATTTCTCCGTGCACCATTCCCTGTCTAAAATGGCCCTGAATCCTTCTCTACCTGATGCGTCTGTGTATAGTGCTAGGTCAGGACTGCCTGCCCAGGGAACCCTCCAAATTACTGAGCCATTACAATTGGCCAGGAACTCCGCCCACATGGCCAGGTCTTGTCTCATGCCTTTGCTTAGTTTCACCTTGTGGTGTTTCTTTGTGACCTTGGCAGTGGCCCTGGCTAACCTTCTGGCAAACACTCTGCCCGCTGGGATGACCCTGGCTGCAAAATTCAATTTCCCCAGTAGGCTTTGGATGCATTCCAAGGTGGCCCTTTCCTGCCCCGCCACGGACTGTATGTGTTGTGCTAGGTCACAAACTTTGTCTGTTGGCAATCTGGACTCCCCTGCGATGGTATCAAGCTCGATCCCCAGAAAAGTTAAGACCTGCACTGGACCCACCGTTTACCTGGCTCGAGGGGGACCCCCAAATGACAGGCTAATTGCTCAAAATCCGCAAGGGCCTGCTTACAGTCCTGCGTGCCGTCCCTCCCTATGAACAAGAAGTCATCTAGGTAATGGGTCACCCCTTCCACCCCGTAGGTGTCCTGGAGGGCCCATTGCAGGAAGCAACTGAACGCCTCAAATTATGTACACAACACAGCACAACCTTTGGGCATGCATTTGTCATAAAAGTACCTGCCCTCCAGCTTGAAACCCAGCAGGTGATGGCTGCTCGGTTGGACTGGTAGCAAGCGAAAAGCAGATTTGATGTCACCTTGGCTAACCAGGCCCCTCTGCCCGCCATCCTGACTAGGTCCAATGCCACGTCCAGAGTACAATAAGACATAGAGCAGGTGCCCTCCTCCAGCCCATGGTTAACTGATGCCCCTTCTGGGTAAGAGAGGTGGTGAATTAATCTAAACACCCCCGGTTCCTTCTTAGGCACCACCCCCAGGGGCGAGACCACAAAGTTGTCCAGCGGGGGTTGCAAGAATGGACCCGCCACCCTACCCAAGAACCTCTCCTTCTCTACCTTGTCCCGGACTGCCTTTGGTTGTTCTCTCGCTGATCTAAGGTTGTCGGCCTCTCTGCTGCCCAGGGGGCCCACGTAGGGGATCTTAAAGCCTTCGTTAAATACAAACAGCAGCATGTGGCTGTCTGTTTCTTTGAGGTACTATCTGAGGAGAGGTGTGATGTTGACCAGGCTGACAGGGGAAAGGCCTATGGTTGTGTGCCTGTGTGTCGGCAGACTAGCTGTGGAAAAAAGGCTCCCTGATAGGTCTGAGTTGCTCGCAGGGACAAGATGTTGTGGAGGAGCAGGCGATGGGTGGGGGGAGCTAGAGATACTGGTGATCTTGCAGCCTCAACTTTGTTGCCCGCCTTTGCCGGATGGCTGTCTGTCCTGCTAAGTGTGGCAGGAAACCACTGGGGCCCGCCACATGTGTTACATGCGTGTTGTAACTTGCAGGTCCTACCCCATGAGCAGGATCCATTGTTAAAAAGGCGGCATGTACCTGGGAAGGACCTCCTGAAACCCCCCCTTTGTATCCCCCCTGCGTGCTCCATGAAATCCCTGTTTGCCCCTTGCACCCGCTTGAAAGGACCCCCTGGGTAGCGTTTGTCCCGCCTGTGTGTTTACCTGTGTGCCTGCGCTCTGCTGCGCGCAGGCACCCATATGGTCCATCCAAAGCTGGACCTCTTTTTGGTCCCAACCCATCTCCGGGCACTGGGACATCTTCCTCCTAAACTCCCTATCATAATTCAACCAGCCATTTCCCCCCCACTTCATAGCCTCATTGTGTATTGTCCTAGAATACTGTACCAACCCAGGGCCCTGTTCTGGTAATTTCTCCATTGTTACAGAAGCTAGGATTGAAAAAGCCCCAAGCCTGTTTGCAATGTTCTTCTCTGGCCAAGGCTGGTATTTTACTTTGTTATCATCATACTTCGCCCCTATCTTCCTGGTGTCCAGGCCCTCTTGGCCCAACATGAGCAGGGTAAAAATGTCTATAAAATCCCGCCTCCAAATTCCTTCTTTGGCTGCCTGGGGCACCTGCCAGACCAATGAGCATGGCCCAGACAGCAGCGGGCGGTGGTGACCAGTTGGACCATGGAGGGTGTGGGAGCGGGTGCAATAGGAGACATTCCAGATGCGGCCCCCGCACTGGTGTTCACAGGGGGCGGAACGGCAGTGGTGACCTGTTGGACCATGGAGGGTGTGGGAGCGGGTGCGATAGGAGACATTCCAGATGCGGCCCCCGCACTGGTATTCACAGGGAGCGGAACCTGGCTGGATGTTTGGGGAGGAGCGAGACAGGTACTGGCACAGTGATTTGCCCCCCGGAGGTTGGAGTTGCCGGAATCCCCACAGCCGCAGTGACCCCCATCTGCCCCCCTGGCTCGCCTGCTGACCATACACTTGCTGCTGCTAACGTGGCCCCTTCCCTTACCCTTACGCTGTTGCCCAGATGCGCGGGCTGGGGCCAACAGTGCCTGCTTGTAACCGTGACATAAAATTTTCATAGTGTCCATGAGTTTAGCAAGTTCGTCCCTAGTGGCGTAGTTACCTTCGGCAGCTGTACTGTCCATCGAGGTGAGCGGCCTCTGCCGCGGGGGAGCAACCAACGGTGTTGTGACCTCCTTGGGGTCTGAACTGTTCTGCTTCTAGGTGGCGGAAGCGGATCTACCGGGAAATCCCTGATCATGGGCTTGCAGACCCGCTTGGGTCTAGAGGGGCCCGCCTCTGCGCGGGCTGCTGTTCTGAAGGGGGTGAATCGCCGACGATCCCAGAGTCCTCCTGCTCGGGAGTGTTCATAATGTTGCTAGCCCACACTAGGCCTTTAACCTTGGCCATCTCAAGGAAATTCTCCCATTGCGCATCTTGTGAAGTGCCCGGCATCGAGTCCTCCACCTGGAACGTCTCCCGGAAAAGGGGGGAGCACTGGCTGTCCATGCTGACCTCTGCCATCACACGGACCAGCAATCTGAGGAGAAAATTAATTGGATCAGCAAACGGGATTCAATGCATTGCCTAGGGAGGACCTCTAAGTCCACTGTTGTTGTCAGGAGGTGATTCCCGCGCCTGCCTAGTAGTGGACTACATCTCCCAGCATGCTCAACTGGTGGGAGGAGCAAAATCTATATAGGTCATCTTGGGCGCCCTTTCAGTGCGCGTAATTCTGTTGTGCTTGGATGTTCTCTGGTGAGCTGTTCTGCCTTCCACGGTTCCTGTGAGGATTTCCTGTTGCCGTTGTTTAGATTCTTCTTGGGACCTTCCCGTGTTGCTGTTTTGCCGAGTGCCGGAGGTTTGTTCTTGGCTGGAGACGGCGCCTCGTGCATGCATCCTGCACAGTAATAGCGCTAGGACTCTCGTTTCAGAGCCGCGCTGCTTACTTTTGTTTATGACCCCTTCTGGTTCCGCGTACGCTGAGGAAAGCGTGGGTGAGCAGAACTGTTCCTTTTCAGTATCCTTGGCTATGGATTATTTCGTCTGCACTGCTAGCGCAGGTAAGCGCTAAATTCGTACTTGCTTCAATCGTGGACCACCGCTTAGGAAGTACCAGCTGGTTCTTCTGGTGGAATTGTTTTGAGGGATTCTGACTTCATTAACTCGCGCTATTGTCGGGCGCTGGGAGTTCATTCTTTTGGTTGCTATTTTCTATGGACACTGAGTTTGTTATTTTCTTTGGGATTCTACGCTGGGTGCAACTTGGATACCAACCACTCCTATATCATATACTTCTGGGGGTTCGTGCAAACATCTTCAGGAAGCATATCTGGTTTACTTGGATTGTTATCCTTGGGTGCTATGAATGTTTGGTTATGGTATGTATGTTATATATATATCTATGTGTAGTGGGTTGGTTGGCAGATTGGTATGCGCATGGAAGTAACGTGGTTATTCTCTTGTGTTATAGGTTCTGATCTTGGAGAGAAGTATCTCTGGAAAGATTAGCTTTGAGTTTTGGTCGGTTACATTACAGCCCCAGGTATTAGTATAGTTCTAGCGAGACTATTGGAGTGTAGACTGTTTTCACTGTGTATTTACCCTGTGTTTTTCTTTTTAGGTATCCCTCTTCCCAGCGGTTCCGGCTCCTTCTTTTTCTCTCATATTTTCCCTCACCTGATTGCCTCCATACTCTGTATATATTCCAGAGTAGGGGGGACGTCGGGAGGTGGACCCCTTTGTGCATCGCATCATAACCAGGAAGCAAACGAGGATCTGACAGTTGTTGCAGAAGCTCCGTGACCCCACCTTCCCCCTGTACTTACTTATCGTATGGTAGCGTAAATGGACCTGGGGTGCAACGATCGCGAGAGTCGGTGCGGTTTGTCCTGGAGGAAGGGGCTAGGATGAGAAAAACAGACATTAGCTGCAACCGTGGCTTGGGGTTCGTGACCCATCAGTGCACGCCCTCGATATGCTCCTGGTAACCCCCCTGTGGGGCCAGCTGCTATCTCCCCTGCTCCCTCCCGTCTGCTGACACTTGACCCATACCTGCTCCTAATCCCTGCTGTTCCTCCCTTTATTTGCTGGACCACCTGCGTACTTGCGTCAATAGCAATTGAGTCTTCGTCCTGAAAATAGAAAGAAAAGTTTTAATGTGCTCTGGGCCGTACCCTCTGTTCCTGACCCATTGACCACCGCTGCATTGTTGTAGGTGCCCCACGCTCGCAGTACCTGCAGCGTGCATGTGCCTCACCAAAACCTTTTGGGCGTGGAACGCGCTTGTCAGACACAGCCCCTGGAAGCAAACAAATGTTAGCCATGCCAATGCATAATATGTATTGCCCTATTATCTTGTAATCAAGATGATCAGACTAGTGATGTTAAACATTCACTAGCAGATGCCAGTAGAGATAATTCTGTAAATAAACTGGCAGAAATAATGACCATAGCAACCTCTGCCAGGATCGCCCGACTTCCTACCAATACCTGAAAATAAACTGCACCTTTCCTGAAATCAACAACAAAATTAGAAAACACCAAGCATGTTCTTCTGTTGACACGCGCGTACGCGTCATGGAGTGCGCAAGACGTGAGTGCCGCTTTAAGGAACCTCCACCCCCATCGGTCCCCGCATGTCCCTTGAAGTCGAAACCCGCTAGCGCTCATCCTGGGCCCAAACCCCGCCCATGTGTGGAGGCGCACGGCATCGTGCTTTCCCCAGCCCCGCACTCCATGTCCCACTGTGCAGTTCACCGGGAACCTGCGCGGGTGGGGCCTAGTGAGTGCCCTATAATGTATCCCTGCCTGGGAGTCCTCTCATGTTACAAAGGTTGGGGGGGGGGGAAGCCGCACACGGAGCTGTGACCTAGACGGGCTCGGAGGTGGAATCACCAGGACGGGGAATTGATTTCCTGCATTGAAAACCTCACCCAAGAGCATTTGCTGACAGCGGGTCCACACTAGGTGCAAGGCCTGCCCTTTCCCCTGCATATGACACACAATAAATGACCCCTCCCTTTGAAACGATGCAGTGCCACCCCATGATGCCCGGGCTGCAGGTGAGGCCTAATCCCGGGTTAAAAACCCCTTAAAATCTGCCCCCCCTCAAAGCCCATCGCCCCCGGAGGGGGGGGGGGGGGGGCGCTAGAGGGCACACTGCGGGATGGCTGGCTTGTGAGTCAGCTCCGCCGGACGGGTGCAGAAAAAGCGGCCTTTATACCCCTAAAACTACCGCCAAATGGACGACTAAGGGATATTTGGCAATCGGAAGATGAAGCCTGTGAGCTTCTGGTGTTAGATCACTGCAAAAACGAAACCTGCGGTAACTATCGGCGAAAAAAGAAGTGGAGGCGAGTGGCTATCCAAAATGGCCGCGCCCAACGATCGGAACCGCCGGTAATGCGGGCGGATAACAGCCCGGTCACGAACCACAGGCTACGGGATCCCTGCCCAAATGCTGCGGGGACAGACCACGGACGAGACTAGAAAGCTGGAGTCTACTGGAGGCGGCAAGAGAGCTTCAGATGGTGTTGCGTTCCAGGCAATACAAAATGGCGGCAGCGGTGGAACGCACAGACGTGGAGGCGGCAGGAGGTAATAATGAGACCGCGAAGAGACCAGGCAGGTTCTGAGCGGACTGGAAGGTATGAACGCGAATAAAGCAGCTGGGCAGAATCAATAGAGGGCGAGGAAACTATTATAGCGTGCTCGGCCGAAAAGCGCTAAAATTGGCGGACTGCTTCGCGCTACAGACTGTGCGCCACAGCGTGAGACAAGGTGAATACAGCATGCACATGGTATCGTCAATACAAAACTGCTCCGGATGCATGGATCCTAGCTGCTAAAGCACGCGCGGGAGTCTGCCAGATGGTTAATGCATGGACACCCATTTACCACTAACGGCTAGTACCAGGAAAGTAGTCCCCACGTGTGAGCTGCATAGCTGAGAGTTAGCACAATCAGCGCATTGAACAGGAGCTGCCGGTGCAACGATTTAACTTCAGGCTGCCAGGTGGGTCCCGTTCTGACGGCATACTAAACACAGCGA
The DNA here is from genome assembly GCF_964263255.1 of Lissotriton vulgaris. Taxonomy (NCBI): domain Eukaryota; kingdom Metazoa; phylum Chordata; class Amphibia; order Caudata; family Salamandridae; genus Lissotriton; species Lissotriton vulgaris. The sequence continues at coordinate 940,534,075 of NC_141699.1, forward strand.
ACGCCACGGGACGGCATGAGGGGATGTACAGGGGATGTCGACACGTTGTTAACAGTGTCCCCAAGCTGCTACTGAACGGCGACTAGGCGAACATGCAGGTCTTCTGGTAGTCAAATGCATAAAACTGCCTCATTGTGGGCGGCAAGAACACCTCAACGTCGAAACCGGCCTGCTGCAGGAACCACGTCCATAATAAGCCCGGGGTCACAGCGAAGAAGCCCTCCAACGGGCACTAACGTTATGGGAAAGCCGGACAAACAACAGACTAAATTGCCCTTTGAAACTGGGAAACAAGCCAAAAGTAACGTGGCCACTTCAGACGTAGAGGGCGAGCAGGAGTTAAACGACGGGACCGGCATGGAGTCAGTTTTGCGGGCGATTCAGCAAAGTCTGCAAGAGATGAACAACAAACTGGACAATGTGATGCTGCGTGTGGACAACATGGCAAAGAAAATAGAAAAACATGACGAGCGGCTGGTGGAGGCGGAACAACGGATCTCTAAAGTGGAGGATGAATCCAGGACCACAACGAAGGCATGCGGTGGCATTGAAAAGACTCTGGAGGGCCTACGTGCCAAGGTGGAGGACCAGGAAGCGAGATCCAGACGAAATAACGTCCGCATTTCAGGCTTGCCGGAGTCTACAAACACGGGCAAAATGGAGACCTACGTAGAGACAATGCTGAAAGACATATTTGGTGCAGAAAGCCTATCAGCGGTTTTCCTCGTTGAACGTGCACACCGCTCCCTGGCGCCCACTCCGAAACCGGGTGCCACCCCACGCATGATAATTGCCAGCATGCTTAACTACAGGGACAGAGACACGGTCCTCAGGCTCGCTAGAGAAATGGGTACAATCACATATCAGGGAAATACCCTAGAGTTCTATCCGGACCACACCATGGCGGTACAGTTGGCACGAAAAGAATTTGCACCAGTGAAAAAGAAGCTCCGGGAGCTGGGAGTCGAATATGCAATGTTATACCCCGCAAAACTCAAAATCACCAATGCCGGTAAGCCCGTAATTCTCCCGACTGTGCAGGCAGCGCAGGAATATCTCAAGAAACTGGGGAAACGACGCAAGGCACAGGAACAAGAGGACAGGACGAGTGATAACGATTGAGGAGATCAATGGCCAAGAAACTCAAGTCTCAGCATGGTTCCATGTGCTTGGTGGCAATTTGATGCAATGCCCTCTTCCAGTGATTTCGAGACAGTATTGTGGGAAATGGGCACTCATGGGAGTCATCTAAAGACGTGGACAGAGGACTGGGAGAACAAGCGTGAAACATGAAAGTGGTCAATAAAGGCATGCTGTGCACGAGCGGATGTACCGAACAGTGAGTAACATAACAATCCCCTACGACCAGCTGCAGTGGATGGATCCCCGGGGGGGATCCACTGTATATATCAAAAAACATCCTGTGACCGTGAGCCTCTGAGGCGCTGACCCAGGGGTGGTACTGCGGGGGTAAGCCTACATGAGGGTTCCGCTTTAAACTACGCAGATATAGACTGCAAATAGAGATGAGGTTGCTGCACTATATGTTTTGAATGCAGGACTATGGCGGGTGGTGGAAGGGGAGGAAAGGAAGTGATGAATATTGAAATGGCGAGAGCACCCGTCCACATCCACTATGTGGATGGAGACGTGTGAACCTGGCGGCACCCCCAAGCGGGTGTGCCCCAACTTAAGTTACACTACTGGTTTGGTTCTAATACAGGGATGGCTTTGGCACAGTTTGGGCGCTAAAGTGGGAGGGGGGAGGGTTGGGCTGTTGGGAGATGTTCGAATAGAAGCACTGTGTCTGAGAAGCATTGCGACCTCTTTAGTTACCAAATGTACTGATGTTGGCAGTTTTCTCATTACCAGAAGGTTTATACTAGCATATGCAGTAGAGCAAACGATCAACGCGCTATCTGAAATTACAAGATCTAACATGGACTGGCATAAACTGAGCCTAGCGCTATGACACGACCAAATACACTAAAATTCATCACGTGGAATGTCAGAGGATTAGGCAATCCAAAGAAGATAAGGCAAATGTTTGCGTTTTTTGACAGATTGCACATAGACGTTGCTTTCCTGCAAGAAACGCACTTAGCGCCTAGCAGCACATCCACACTGGGCACTAGATGGGCGGAATCAGTCACTGGCTCGAATTACTCGACATATTCACGAGGGGTTAGCATACTAATACGAAAGGGGGTGTACTTCCAGATTTCGAGCATACACAAAGATATAGGCGGCAGGTATGTCATTGTCGTGGGTACGGTGAGGCAGCATCAGATTGCCTTGGTGAACACATATGGCCCTAACATAGACGACCCTACGTTTTATGAGACACTATGGCACACCACTGCAGATATCCTGGTTGAGAATACAATATGGGGAGGCGATTTTAATATAGCGTTAAAAGAGGGACTAGACAGAACACTGAACACGCTGGAACCACATGTAAAAGCAAGGGTGACGCTCAATGAGGCAATGGAAGAGTTACACTTGGTTGACATGTGGAGGGTAGTGCATCCGGGGAAACTAATGGCGACACACATAAATGCGGCTCACAATAGCTGGTCTAGGCTGGACTACTAGCTGGGCACGCAGGATGTGCTATCATGGGTAGTCAATATAAAGCATCTTCCTAGGACACTTTCAGATCACAGCCCCGTGCTCCTGGAGGTAGAAATCCCTCATTACAAACCACCGCCGTTCACATGGCGTTTTAATGCAGTAGCACTACGTGACCCATTGTATGTCGACACACTACAGAAAGCAATGATAGACTATTTTGAACTAAATTGCCCCACGACAGACGACCCTTGCCTGCTATGGGAAGCTTTCAAAGCTACAATACGGGGGTATGCATAAGCACGACCTCAGGTATATTAAGAGATATCAGGCAGCAATTAAAAACTCGGGAGGGTGCCATACAAGAGTTGGAACAGCGATACACGCTAATTGGGGACACTGCTCTGTTAGGAGACGTACAGGCACTACTGACAGAACATCGAAAATTTGCAGCGGACGAGCTCAAATATATATTTAAACGCAAAACTGCTAGGAGGTATGGGGAGGGCGGAAGACCGGGCAGGGCCCTAGCTGAAAAACTATGTACAGGACGAGCGCCGCAACACATCAGGGCGATTAAAACCAGGGCGGGCACACTCACACATGACATTAAGGGCATAATGGGCGAATTCATGGACACATATGGAACTTTATATGAGGCACGACCGCTGATACCTCAAGAAGAACTGCTGTCCTACATGGCAGATGTGGAACTGGCATGGTTAGCAGACGGTCATAGAGAATACCTAGCTCGCCCCATTACAATAGAAGAAGTTGTAGACACTATAAAGAGACTTCCGAATGGAAAAGCTCCGGGGCCAGACGGCTTTGTGGTCGAATTTTACAAAACATTTGCGGACTTACTCGCTCCGTATCTGGTGAAACTATATGAAACAGCACATGAGGCTCAAACCCTACCAACATCTATGAGGGAAGCCTGATCATTGCGTTATTAAAACCAGGCAAAGACGAGGAACAATGTGATTCCTACCGCCCCCTATCGCTCATAAACGTAGACACAAAAATTATAGCAAGCCTGTTGGCTGACAGATTGAAACCACTGATTCCACTATTGATACGGCCCGACCAATCCGGCTTCATACCGGACAGATCAACCACACATAACACCCGCACGTTATTTGTCCTAGCTCACTACCTAGCACCTGAAATAAAGGCTGTAGCAGTTTTATTAGACGCGGCCAAAGCGTTTGACACAATAGATTGGCCCTTTCTACACGCAGTACTTGTACGAATGGGGTTTCCACCACTGTTTATTGGGTGGATCACGATGCTATACATGAACCTAACTGCACGCATTAGGATAAACAAACATCTTTCAGACCCAATCACGATTTGTCGAGGTACCAGGCAGGGGTGTCCACTCTCCCCGATGCTATTTGCCCTCATACTTGAACCCTTAGCCTGCAAAATTAGACAACATCACCACTACTCAGCCATACAACTCCCAACGCGCCCCATACACATATCATTATATGCAGACGATATGGTACTGTATGTAAAAAACCCAGAACAGCACCTTAACCCGTTATTGTGCGAATATATTAAATTTGGCCAGCACTCAGGGTTGCAGATAAATTGGACTAAATCCCTTATTCTGACGCTGACAGATGGTACACACCCGACAGCCCTGGACTATCCCCTGCAATGGCAGGACGAACCGACCAGATACTTGGGAATATGGTTCCACAGGGATCCAGAGCTAGTTATTCGTACTAACTACGGGAGAGTTATATCATCTCTGGAAGACAAGATCAAAAGATGGAATAAACTGCCGCTATCCCTGGCGGACAGAATCGCCATCGTGAAAATGGTATTGCTCCCCAAGTTCCTATACTTGTTTAACAACATGCCTATCAAACCTCCTGCGGAGGTGTTCCGTAACATCAAAACACTCATGCTGAACCTGATTTGGGCGGGAAAACAAGCCAGGTTAGAATTACACACGATGACACTGCCATATGCTAAGGGGGGCTTCAAGGTTCCAGATCTCTATCTGTATTACTTATGCGCTCAGGCGCAATTCGCACATTACTGGTACCACGAGATACCTTTCCTAACGCATGTTGCAGTGGAAGCGGGGGATGAAGACCCGGTCCCGTTGACCAGCATATTACCGCATAGGAGACTTAGATTACATGCACGTGACATTAACCCGGTCAACACCACCACGGAAGCGTGGAGACTATTGGGCAAGGTAGCTAACAGCCTGCCACTCTACGCACCTGCACTCCCGCTAGCCCACCACCCGGCCCTCTCGGTTACACAGGAGCAGGCTGGAATGGAGTTACTGAAGCACGCTGGCATAGACAGGATGGGAGATTTATATAAAGATGGAATATTTCAGACCCTAGACAAGTTAGATTATATTAGCAATCCAAAACTGCTGTTTAGCTTCAACTACTACAGGTTGCAGAGGGCAGTGAGAGAACATTTTCCCACATTTCCGGAGGAACCTCAGACGCTAACTCCTTTACAGCTGGTTCTCACAACACCCAAAGCCTCTCATCTAGTGTCAAGATTATACACAAGCACGCAGACAGACATTGGAGGGAACACTGAGGGGGTGAGAGAAAAATGGAGCAAAGCATTGGAAGATACACTTTCGGAGGAGGAATGGGAAACCACTTGCCTACTAACGGGCTTACTTACGCCTAATGGTAACCTAAGGATCATCCACTATAAAAACCTCCACCAAATGTATCATACACCACAACGACTACACAGATACGGCTTAAGGGACACCTCCAACTGTGTTAGGTGTAGGCAGGAAAACGCAGACTTCATGCACTTGGCATGGCACTGTCGCCCTGTGGCGGGGTACTGGGAGCAAGTAGTACAGGCCCTTAATGACATGCTAGGGACGTCATTGCCATGTACGGCCAAGGTCTGTTTGTTGGGTATAGTGCCACAACTAAGTAGCTCTCTTAATGGCAAAGCGGAGAGTGTCCCTACATTGGAGTGGTAAATTGGGGCCCAAGATGAAAAACTGGCTGGAAGATTTAACGTATTGCTGTGACACGCTAGCCACTTACGAGGAAGAATTGCCGGCAGGCTCACGCCCTAGGGATTATTGGACTTATTTCAGACAATACTTGCTAACACGTTCATCAGTACAAGATGCACAAAATTGAAGTGAAGGATTGAAACGAGCCAAATGAACATGAGTGTTGATAATCGATGTGTAATGGAGGGGGGAGAATGCTGTGACACAGTGACCTAAGTTATAGGGGTATTCTTCGTTTGTTTAGTTGTTCCACTAAGGTTACATATAAAATGAAAAACTGTAAGAACATAAACGTGTTTGGAAGCGATTACGGCATTGTCTTGTTTAACACATGCTTGTTCATGAAACGCCGCCGAACCAAAGGTTGTCGGCTGATGGGCCGAGTATAACAAGCAACACATTTACCAACCCATGCAAATATGTAGCCGGCCTAAAATGGTTGTAGGCGAAGACAGTGTATTATGCTTATGTGACGATGTGCAATAAATATCTTACACAAAAAAAAAAAAAAGCCCATCGCCCCCACCGGGGCCTGCCGAAAGCCAAGACCACTTCGCAGCGTGGGAGCGGGAGGACTTTGCGGGCCTCTAAGCGATGCGGCGAGGGGTCCGTAACACCCACATTCTTCGCAAGCGCCCCTTTTATTAAAGGAGATGCGCTGCCCTTATGGGCCTACAAGCACTGCAAGCGAGGCATAGCCCCCAGAGGGCCTGCCACATAGGCGCCTGTAGCGGAGATGCGGCCATACAAGATACAATAACGACCCGCGCTACATAGAGATTTAAAAAGCTACCCTTACGGGCCTCACAGCGCTGCAAAAGAGGCCTAGGCCCTCAGCGAGGCCCGTGACATAGCTGCCTGGGGAAGAGGCCGTACATAGATATTTTTATACAAGCGCTACTCTTACAAATGCAAAGCGCTCCCTTTACAGGCCTCTAAGTGCCATGGAAAGAGGCCTAGCCCACTACCGAGAGCCGTGACATAGGCTCATGGGGTGGGGGAGTCTGTAAAAGGACACATTCAGGTACGGGGAGATTAAGTAATTTGTCCAGCATCACAGGATGTGGACGGGACCCCCAGGCTCAAACCCTACTTTCCAGAACCAACGATGGCAATCTAGCCGTCAGACAACATCCTCTCCCAAACTCGACCCTATATGTAAAGCGCTACCCTTGATCTATTATTAAGCGCTAGCCCTAATGCCTCAAAGCACATAAAAAGAGGCCTAAACCCCCAGAGGGTTCCGCGACCTGGCGCGTGGGGAGGTGCTGATGCGAAACACCGCATGACGGATACCCCCCTGTAGCCTAGGCCTGGAGAGCACATCCGACCCAGATGCTTCGCTGTTGAAATTGTTCAAATGTACTCATCCGGTCTGCATCACCCTCCGCTAATGAGAGGGGGTGGCGTCTCTAATAAATGCCCCCTCGTGACCCGATTGAGCCCATAAGGCTGAAAGGGCCTGCTGACGCCGAGATGTGTGTGGGGTGGGGGGAGGGGGGGGGGGTTAAGGAGGCCTAGCTCTCCAGAACAAGTTGCGGCAAGGTCGCCTGGAAAGAGACCCTACCCTGAAAGCAGGGCTGCAGCCTTGCCAACTAAGCGAGGGGCCACTGCTGCCAGTGGGACCCAAACCCCCCTTCGACGACCCCCGTCCCGCTCCCCGTCCCCCGCACACCCACAGCGCATCCGCTTGCTAAAATGCGCAAGGCCGGGGTAGGAGCTGGGGCGGTGCCCCCCATGGGCAAAGCCCGTGTGGAGAGCCCCTACTTAGGCCGGGGAGGAGGTGGAGTTAAAGTAAGGCCTTCATAGACTAACCTCTTGGTCAAAGCGACCTCAGTGCAGCAGCAGCAGCTCATGGCGTCTGGGTAAAGGCAAAGAGGCTGCCAGGTGGGTGGGGAGGCATATATACCTCCCCCTTCCCCCACTACAGCCGGAAATGACGCGCCGGACCCTGAAAGGGTCCCTGGACACGAGGCTGTCCGGTGTGCCATCTTGTGGCACTAAAGAGGCCGTCCTCTTATGAGGGTCCCTTGCGGGGATGTGTTGGTCAGCCCGCAGTCTAGGGACTGATGCCAAGTGTGCCCGGGCCTGCTTGGCCCCGGGGAGGTGTCCATGGGGGGCAGAACATGCAGACAATGGTGACTTCTCCAGTCACAAGAGCCGGTTGGTTGTTTCGGCTTGGGTTTGGTTCTCTGGCTTGCCGTTGGGTGGGGCAATTGTGCGGTTTCAGGAGCTGGAGTAAAAATTGACCGTCATGTGAGTCACTCGCACTCCCCCCCCCTTTAAAGGTGCAGCCTGAGTTGCCGACTTGAAGGATGATGAGCGGTGTTCCGGACGCGGCGTCTGCCATACTCTGTGATCAAGAGCAGCTCGCGTGGTCCCCTCTGCCTGGTGTGGCAGAACATATTTTTTAAAGAGGTCTGTCCTTAGAGCTTGTAATGGAGTTGTATGTTGTCAACGTAGAATAAAGGATAAATTCAGTCCTCACAGTGGGGTCTTCATCAGGACAAGTCTGAGAAGAGCACTCAGGGCAACAGCAGGGTTGCTACGCTGTTCGATCAAAAGGGATAGGGCTCTTACGTAGCCCTACGTCAAAAATGACTTCTGCCGAGGAAAAATAAATCTCTTGCAGAGGGAACAGATCCAAACTTTTTCTCGTCCACGGCAGTTCGGCTCTAAAAAATATGTTCATTAGAGTTATGTATACATTCAGGAACAATTGACCTGCGTTAGGCCGGAAATGTCCTACACTATGTACAAATGATGTATATATGTCACAATGCCTTTTCCCTGTCCTTCACTCACACATTCACCACCATCTACCCAACCTTTTCTTTTCTCCCTCTATACCAAGAGCACTGTAAATATCTACTGGACTGTTATATGTTAGAGCAACTGTGTTGCCATTAACAAATGCTTTGACTTTGATTTCCATTAGATGCTTTTGATTTTGAAATTAAATTTGATTTAAGCATCTCAGAAAAGCGTGGTGAATGCATTTTCTTAGTTTTTTCTAAAAGAGTTGCTACAGCGACCACCATTCTATTGTACTGTAATACTGACCTAGGTCGGCTAGGTTTTGTGGGTTACCCTGTAGTGTAGTTCCTAGTTTCCCACTAGGCCCTGCGCATTGGAATAACATAAACAGTAGTATCGACGTGGAACTGCGGATATTCCAGGCCTCCACTGACTATGCTAAACTTAATTGGGTGTGTTACCAACTAGCTCAGAGGTCACTGGAAACTTTCTTCTCTGCATAGGAAGTGATCAGCTTCCTTGGCACAGACAAGAAGGGATTCAGCTTTCCAACAACCGTGCAACATGACAACTTTGCTCCTCAGATCAAGAGTCAATCTCTAGGGTTGTGTGAAACAATAGACATGTATTTCACTCAGTCAGTCTAGTGCAGTTTACTTTCACGAGATGTAGAGAATAGAGAGACAGGCGTTTGTCAATAAAGGGTTAACATTTATTGAACAGTCTTTCTTCTCGTACAAGAGAAATGTATTGCCACAATTGCAAGACTTGTCATGATAAAAAGTACGTACAGTAAGATAAGGATTGCGAAATAGAACTGTAAAAGCATTGATATGGTTTCTTAGCCATACAATGGTTTAAAAGTAATAAAACATATATACAGTCATATATACATTAGGCTAACATACTCAACTGGTGCTTCTAACTACGCCTACCCCAGTGTGCCTGACCTAAGCCTAACACGTGGAAGGGGAGTAAGTAAGTAGCTTTAAGTTAAGTTGGTTTTGCCAAGGTTTGTTTCAAGAATTCTCGTCTAAGGGTTTAGTCAACACCATACCTCTGAATAGAATGATGGAGGATTGGTATCTCCTTCAGGGGTCACTCTCGATATCCCAGTCACCCGCGAGGGTAGACCGGAAACGCCGGGGCTGGATTTCTCTGCAGGAGAAAGGCAGCGGGTCTCTTCAGCGCGTCGAGGAAGGAGGGGGGACAGCGTCCGCGGGGAGCTGGAATCTGCTGGATGTCTTCGCAGAGGGACGGCTGTTCAGCTCCTAAGCGTACTGCACCATCGTTCGCGCTTTAGCAGCGATAATGGTATCAGTAGCTTCACCACCACAGGGACAGCAGGCTGCAGCGACAGGGTGCTAGATTCACCAACACGGGGTCTTGCAGGCAGCTAGCATCAGCAACAGTAGCTCATTGCTTAAGGCAGCATTGGTAATATTTATACCTGACAGGTGCCGGGTTTGACGCAAGTTTGCTGGACATAAGACGTCAATTAAAGATGTCACTAGGAAGTGATAGTTATCAGTTGCTCATTAGAGTTCCATTACTAATCAAAACACAGCAAGCGGGGATTTCCAGGTTTGCTGAGTTTTTATCTTGTTGAAGAACTCGGAGTGTTAATCTAGGAATATCAGATAGTGACTTCTGCTCTGTCATTGCACTAATTGGTCGCAAAGGAAGTGGCAGAGAGCTATGCTGGAATGTGGCACTGTTCGTGTGAGGCCAGAGATGACTTTTCTGAAAATGGCACTTGAACAGTTATGCCAATATAGGGAATAAATGGATTTATAGCCGAATAGGGGCATAAGGTCACAGTATCGAACAGGAACCTAGATAAACACGCAACACCCACTCCACGTATTCATGTCCATCAAATTACTAAAACTAAAGCAATTAGATGCATGTGTAACATTGCCCACCCCAAAATACATAAATGCATTCGAAATAGGCGTACTTGAAATACATGAAATTTAGGTACTGTACGTTTTTTAAAGCATAGAAATCATTCAAAAAATTACTGCATATGAAATCATTGAACGATTATGCAAAATAATTACACATGAAGTATCTCTGACAGAAGAAGGGCGAGATAAATCATCACATATAAATGCATTGTAATAACATGTGCCAGAGGCTGGTGTAATATTGTTATGTCTCTAGATGTGTTTAGAAATAGAAGTGTGAAGCTTCTGTTCTCTAAGAATAGTTTTTACGTTAAGCAAAGAATTGTTCGTGCCAAAAAAAGGTCAATATTAGAAAAATTGTCCAAATCAAAAAAAACATTTTTAATGCTTGAACGGGGAAACATAGAGTTCCAAAGCTTTTTGCAGTTTTTGTTGATCAAAACTGAAGGCCGAATTCAGAGTTCATGGGAACGCTGTGTGTCGGAAAAGCTTCTAAAAGTTATTGTTTCTGTACGGGTGAGAACATCGTATCAGACAGGCTCTCAAAGAATTAGTCTACAAATTCAGGTGATAGTTCAACCAAATTAGATAGCGCTGTAACTTGGCAGGTGTGAGAATGATTGCTGTCATCATAGTCGGGACCAGCAATGCTCACAGAACGTTGTACCTGGATGATGTTGCTTTTGTCACTCGCTCCACTGTTACCACTTGGCTGTAGCACAGGAGTCTCCACGAATGCCGTCATCAGTATTGGTAGCCGCTGGGGACAACACAATGCGTGAGCCGTTATTGGACTGAGCAAAGTATCGACGTCCATTGGTACTGCTGATGGAAGTGAAAGACAGATGTCCAACACGCATTCATCGCCGCAAAGCATACACCGTAGCACAGGTAAAATGCAATTTTGCCATATCGGTCTGAATGAAAGGAACCAGGTCATGTTTAGATCTCTCAGCCTGGCCAATCCAAGGACGTTAGTTATCCTGTCCCGGTAGCGCTGTGCTAGGATTGTCTCTTCCATTCCCATGGGAGCTATGTCTGAGCCGAGGCTTGCCATAACGAAGCAGGAGGGTCAAAAATAGAATCCCTGCGACGAGTCCCAAAAATAATGGTATGCCGCCAAAAACAGAGTGTACAAAATTAGGAACAATTCCCAAAATTGCCTGGAAGGGTGTTAGCAGTCCCGTAAAGACTGTCTTAAATATGCCTGGGATGCTTGTTGCACTAGACATGTTAAGGAGTTGGCTCAACATTTCTACGAAATGCACGGGGCAATTTGTTGATAAAAGGTCATGAACTTCAGTAGCTGTCCTTGCAACTAGAAGATCATACGTCTCTTTTGATGACGTTATAGGCACTGTTGTCTGTAAAAGTACAGATTTCATTTTGCTTAATGTATCAATTCGTATAGAATAGAGATTCAGACGAGGCCAGATGGGAGTCACTGTGTCTGCAGGCCCACTCGGAAACAATGCTTGCATACAGCATTTGACCATGGATGTTACTTCTACTAGATAACTTTTCCCTGGCACGAGGCCACAATATCTGTGATCCGTTCTAAGAATGTAACTCCCGTTCGAAAGTTGCATAAAGAAGGGCTCTATCTGAGTTGCAGGTGTGACTAGCTGGTGGCATGAAAGGTTGTTTGAATTTCCATCACATGCTCCATGTAAATTAATACCCTGACACAAAAGTATACCACTTAGTGAATGTTTACAATTTTCACCACTAAGAAATACATTTTTGTCACTGTCACTATAGCAAGAATGAGTGTATGGTAATTTCCATTCAGATTTTACATATCCTTTACCCAATTGTTCATACTGGCCAGCAGGTATGTACTCAAGGCACTTTTTAAATCGGAAAGTTGTTATCGGAATTGTGATAATTCCGTGTATTATCCATTCAATGACAGGACTCTCTGACATTGTCAATGGTAATCTCTCGAGTTTTTCGATGCTCAGGATTGTATAGTCTGCTCCTTTCTGTGCCAAACTGATCTGTTTATCAGTAAGGTTAAAAATGGAAAATAATGACGTTGTGTTGATTAAACGCCAAGGCACATAGCCTGAACGAAGATTTTGCAGCGTCCAGCCTAGTTCTATAATAGAGCGTAATTGAGACTGGCCATGTTGTAACATTAGCAAATCTCTGTCTATCACATCAAAGGCAAAGGATACAATATTGTCCAACAAATATATTCTGGAAGACAGAGTCATTAACCCATTGTCTACCACAGAAAGTGATTTCTCCAAATTAATACGATCAATTTCTCGTATTTTTTCAGCAGTTTCAATTTGCTTTACTTTCCAAGCCTCGTTGTAAGCAGCATAGATACTGGTCGCTATGAAACGCTTTTGACGCTGTTTGCGTGGTCCAAGAATGAACTCGCGCAAATCAGCACCATCTTTTAGTAAAGACAAGTGTTGCTTAATTTCAGCCAGTGTGGATGTTGTTAGCCATTCAAGGCAGAGTTTCCCTACACTGTATGTTGTTATAATCCCTGGATGTTGTCTCTGGGAATATCTAGAGTCTAATCTGGTCATTTTTAACCCCTGTGTTTTATTCAGGAATCTATCTTGACAGCTATTTGTGTCTGTAGGCCAGATTAACCACTTTTTCCAATCAGGATGTGTTCTGTTGAAATGTAAAATTTGTGACACGTCTAACTCAATATCTGTGGTTGTATTTTCAGGTATTGGCTTTGGTATAGACGGTGTTTTAAGGTCTTTGATCTTAGCTAGGCCAAGACAAGATGTTTGGTGTATTGTGTCATTTAAAAATAACATTTGTTCTGGTATCATGCAGGTTCTAAATAGTGCTTCAATGCCTTGCACCTGCCAATCTTTTGTACCCCAAATTGTTTTCGTTTCAATATTATTTTTCCAATAATCAAAACCAAATGTCATCATTTTATCATAAAATGCTTCTGAATATATCAATTTAGAATTTGTCAGCATTGTTTTCATTCCTGTTTTATCTAACAGTTTATAATAAAACGTTTCTGCATCACTGGTGTTAAACCCTGAGAAGTATTTGAATTTCTCAAAAAATGCTTTAGAACTGCTTTTAGGTGGTGTAGAACAATGTTCCCATTGATTATACATAAAAAAATTTCTAGGCTGTGCAGATTTATGCAAGTAATGATCCCCATAATGGGTGTAACAGAATAACTGCTCATAACTAGATGAAACTTGTAAATAATCATGATCTGTGAATCTAGCTGACATTACTAAATCAGACATCATGTTGTTAATACTGTTAAAGTCCCAATCATCAGAGAATGTACTAGGTGTCACAAAGTCACTTAAGGAAACCTTTAGTTGATGAGGATACTTCAGGATTTCGACCGGACCATAGATCTCATAGTCTGTTTTCTCCCATACTACCCCACCAGGTATTGGAATTGCTGTGACATTTACTGTTGACAGTTCTCTTTTCTTCACGTGGGATGATCTGTGTGGTTTCAGGACTAGGTTGATGTTCTGACTTGCTGTGTCCATTGTAATATATTTTCCTTCAATGAATTTTCCCAAACACAGTACCATGATGAGCCAAAGCAGGAGGAAAAATACACCTAGACCGAACCAGAACTCTAGCCAAGGGGAAATTAGGTAGATTTCCTTCAATTGATGAAAGAGTTCCGTTGCTTTTTCTTTAAAAGTCTTTTTAGTTTCTGGCATCACTTCGGGGTCGTTTAAATATTCATAGAAGTTTTCGAAGTTGATGAAATAACCAGAGGCAGTTCTGTCAATTGATGGGATTGTTCTTTCAATCTGTCTCTCGGTAGCACTTTCTGATGCCACATCATTGTAGACTGGTGTTTCTTGATGAACTGTTTCAATCTGTGTTTCAAGAGGCACGAGTTCCATGGCATTGTTGCATAGTCCTTCATTGTGCACTGCAGGCTGATCGAATGTGATGAGTCTTTCAGTTTGAACCTCTTGGATTGTTGCAAGTTTGGGTATTCTGTTGTTTCTTGGGAGTCCACTGGGCCTACTGTTGATTATAGGCCACATGCTTGTGGTTTTACCAGATCGATAGACACGACTCTGTTCTCCTTTTTACCAGCAAGGGGCGGTAGCACAACTGATCTTGTTCCGGTGACTGCCAAGACAGGTACTGCTTTTCTGTAAGAAGGCCCAAATTCCTTCTTAACCGCGATCTTTTCTCTGACTAGATCCCCAATCTTTGGAATCCAGACAGGCCTTGCTGGGGCTGTTGCTGGTGGTGCCTCGTCAGTGGTACTTGGCTGTTGCTTTAACTTTATGTTGCTTAATGATTTTCTTGTTTCATTCAGTTCCTGTAAAACAGCCAAACGATCCTTTACATCAAAGTGCGTTGTTTCTTCTTGTACCACTGACATCTGACTATCGAGGTCCTGAACACGCATTCTAATTCCGAACAATAGTTCGTATGGGCTGAAACCTTTTAGAGAATTTCTTGGCATATTGTTAAGACTAGTCTGGACACTTATTAAATGTTTGACCCACCCAGCGCCTGAACCTAATACCTTCGCTGTTATAGATTGCTTTATGTCACGGTTTTTTCTTTCTACCACACTGTTCCCTTCGGGGTGCGACGGACAAGAATACCGCAACCCAATTCCCATGCTGGCCATGGCCTCCTTATAGGCTTGAGAGCTGAAAGCAGGACCCTGGTCAGAATGGAACGTGGTAATTGCGTATGTGCCGATAAAGACTCGCAAATCTTTTATAACCGTTCTAGCGTCAGCCGAGCGCTGGGGCCACATTTTTTTAAGTGCTTTTCGTCTTAATGGTTAATAGGACGCAGGATGGGGTGTAGGCAGCGTTACGCTCTTTCTGACTGGTAGCCGGTAGCATGGTTCACTACTGCGATCCCTGCTGCAGTTTTCACAGTTGTTTGCATATATTTGGTGTTCTACACTCATTCCCGGCCACCAGTATACTGATTGTAATTCAGTCAGTGATTCCTTGATCTCTCTGTGCCTAGGACCCAAACCCATATGTGCGTCTGCTATTAAAAATATTCTCCTGTTCATGTTTGGAATTACTCTGTCCCCCACTCCAGGGATTCGAGCAAAAGGAACGGAGTTTGCATCGATTATGTATGCATAATTGAGTGGATAGTTTACGGGCAGTGCTGCACAGTCGCCTTTTACGGTCGTTTTTACTGCCAGCATGGTTTCCCCGTCTATGTATTTATCTGTACGCTTTTTTGTGGCTACGGAAGCCGGTTTAGTTGCTTCCGCTGTGGCTGTATTAGCCAATGAATTCCCTGCAACGTGAACGCCATCACGTTGAAGACTCTGTGCGTGAATCACGTGAGCCTTTTGTAGTTCTTTGTGTAAAAGAGCTACCTCGTTCCAGAGCAATTTATGCTTTATTGTGGCACCTGTGTCATCTTTGTAGTCGTTTTCGATCCAACTCTGCAGTTTATTGTTGTAAGAGTTGACGCAAAAATGAGAATAGCACACGATAAGTGTCGGGAATTCACGTTCTGCATTTTCGAGCGCCATCTTTAAAGATCTGATTTCAGTTCTCTGAACCGAACAGTTTCTTACAGATTCAGTTTTTGTTACTTTCGGTCTGAATTTACCGCACAGCCAACGACCTTTAATGATTGCACACGCTGCATTGTAGGATTTTCTCTCTACATTGAAATGCTGTACAAAGCTATCTGTATAGATTATACAGGCGTATTGTGGGAGAGGCAGAATTTCGATTGGCAGAGGATATTCTTCTTCATATTCTAAATCATTCAGTTCTTCGAATTGCGGGGCGAAATAGTATTTCACGTCTTCCGCTCCTAGAGAATCTATACACTGTATCCATTTCGGATCCAGTGACACTGTAGGCAGGTTTACTGGGCTGAATAGCGCCTCGAAGGCGGATTCCGCTGTAAGGATATTAATCCGTTTGCCGTGTGCTAGTTCTCGTTCATTTGCTAATGCGATTTGCACTGCTTTCACAGTTCTTTCTGTGTGACTGAATGCTTCTTCTGCTTGTGTGTACAAGTGAGATTTGATTGAAATTGGTACCTTTTCTCCCTCATTAGAGGTCAGGTATGTGAATCCGCATCTTCCTGGGATGACTCGTATTACAAGATCGATCGTGTTGTCACGTGTATCTAATTTAGTTTTTGCTAACATGTCTGTTTGCAGTGATCTCAAAATTTCTGTGTGTTTTTGAGTCCAATTGATTTGTTTAAAATCAGGTTTAATTAGTTCGTAGAGAGGTTTAACCCTCTCTGCGTAATTTAGAATGTAAGTTCTCCCGAAATTCAGAAAACCTAGTATGGATTGTAAATTCTTCAGAGTTTTTGGTGCTTGGAGTACAGCGCACTTCTCTAAGAAGTTGTCCGCTAGGCTTTTCCCTTCACTTGATAACTCGTACCCTAAAAATAGTACTGTCAGATGGGCAATTCGAGACTTTTTAAAGTTGAATTTGTAACCCTCTGCTGCGAACCCAAGTATAATGGTGTTCACTCTTTTCAAGTGAGTGTCCAAGTCGTCGTCTGTGAGATAAATATCATCTACGTAAGATAATGCTTCATCATCATAGATTTGTAGTAACTCTGTTACCCTAGCTGAGAATAGTCCTGGGCTGTTCTTGAACCCCTGTGGGAGTCGACAGAATTTTTTCTGCGACCCAAATGCAGAGAAAGCGGTCAAATATCTGCTTTCTGGAGCAATGTTTTGACAAAAGAAGCCATTAGAAATGTCTAATGTCGTTTTATATTTTTTCCTAACTATGTTATTCATTAGGGCTGCACTATGCAAGTTTTGTACTGCAAAAGTTTTGCAACATGTATTAAGGTGTCTGTAGTCCAAAACTAGACGATATGAATTGTCTGGCTTGGAGACAGGAAACAAAGGATTGTTCATTTGAGAGGTGCATGTTTCAATCACCCCCTGGTATTCAAGTTGATCTAAGATCTCCCTGACTTGTTTTTTAGCTTCTTGCTTTATGGGATACTGCCGTTGGGCAGTTGGTTGGCTTTTTAATTGGATTTTGTGAGGAGGAGAGTCCTCATCCCATCCTACATGATTTTTATATAATGCAGGTGCCTGGGCCACTGCCCATTTCCTTGCATATGTATATTTTTTGTGAATCGGAATGTGATTCGAGAAGGCAGGCATAATCACTTCTTCGCCACGAGGGCACTCCCTGACAAACTCTGGGGGCCAATCTTTTTCAGCGAACAGAATATCGTAGCCTTTTGAGAGTTTATCCCAAAATAGACCCTTTATTTTCCTAGTCTTATCACCCTCTATACGCAATGTTATTTCGTATATATTTTATGGGGCTCGCTAAGTCTGGCGTCGGCAGTTTCAACTTGAATGAATTCATTCGTGTCCACTGTCTCCAGATGACTCATCAAGATCTTGCGCGCTATACTGATTTCTGCTGCACTGTCCAACATTGTCAATGCCCACTCCCCGTTTTTCAACTGTGTCCTCAGTATTCTCGGCATGGTTGATTACTCTAATACTGGCTACCTTCTTTTTCTGAAATTGAGATTTTTTACTCTGAGCAGGTTCCTTGTCTTTGGACTTGGTGTGCTCTCCTGGGTCTGACCGTTCTCTTCTTTCCGAATTCTGTGGAAAAGATCGAGAGGGACGTGTATCAATACTTTGATATCTATCAGGTTTTTTCAGATTATCCCTATTTCTAAGGTTATATCTTTTCTCAGAGGGCTTCCTCTGGGGAGACTGGCGTTCTCGAGTCGGAGTTCTTTCCCTCCGTCGAGGAGACCTTCCTCTGGACTGGAAAACTTTTTCCTTGGGAGTGGATTGTTTATTTCCATCCCAGCTCTTTTTAGGAGTGTTTGAATTATTTTTAATAAATAATTTTTCAGGATTTTCGAGCAGTTGGGTCTTTACCGGTTTCCCACCCAAGCTGTCTCTACCTAATTCTTCATAGCATTTTTCTATGATTTTGGCAAGCTCAACAGGATCTTTTATATCTGTTTCCTTCAACTTCTGGCGGATCGCCACAGATGCTGCTTCTCCTTTAATGTTGGCTAATAATATAGCCGAGACCTGCTTGAAGTCTTTCAGTAATTTCATACCTAGATTTAAAGCGGGCTCTGGACCGAATTCATTTTGAATCTGTTTTAGCACTTCTGGTATTACCGCCATAGACGGAACACCGTGTGTTTTTGTGTAAATGGAAGCAAAGACTGTACCCCAAGTGTCACAGTCCTCCACGTGTGGTGCGATTCCCATAGGAAGGCAGATGGTCAAGATTCTGTGTTTCTCAATAGGGGTAGTATCAGGAAATACTGCCTCTATTTGAGTGATTTTCTGTGCTAACCAGAAAGGAATTTGTTCCCGTTTTACGGGTGTTTTACCAAGACATGACTGTATGTTCTGTGGTGTAATTTTATTTGTGTTCCCCTGATGAGGGGTCAGCTGTGGTGTATTAACAGCTGGTTGGACTGTTGCAGTCCGCATTACATATTGGACTAATTGCCTATGTATTTTTATTAATGTGTTTAGCTGTACTAACAGCTCTTCTCTAGACATTTTTACAATGTCAGGATGTGGTGTGTAGCTGGCCAGAACCGGCCACGTGGCTCCTGGTCTACCTAGTGGACCGAGCCTGGTTATGTGATCAGTATGTTTTAGGGCGCCATTAAACCAGAGCAGGTGCTCTTGAAATTTAAGTGGAATTTCAATCTCCTCGAAAGGAGCGTACTCTTCCGGAGGTTTCTCTATTTTGTAATAGTGAAACTCTTTTGTTCTAGCGTTTACCGCTGAAAAGTTTATCCATGAATAGAATACCTCTGTCTGCCGATACTCGTGAGCCTCTATCACGAAAATTACTGTACCACCTTGAGGTGTCAGTCCGTTTTCTATAAGTTTTAAAGTTATAGATCTTCTTAAGTGGACCGGGATGATAATAGAACGTCTGAGTGTTCGGGACCTTGCTGAGTCGCATCTGCTGCGCCCCCAGTGGTTCCGTTATTTTCTGGCATTGTAAAAATGCAAGGTTTGCAGAGTAGGTCTCCAAGGAGACAAAGATTAGGTGCACAATATTTTGGAACACTGTATCCTTCAACGTTGAATAAACCAGAGCTTTACATAGGAATCTCTTCCTACTGAGTTCGGGCGGATTTTAACCTTTCACCCACTCCAGACGTCTATTGGAGTATTTACGGGAGAAAGGGGTCTGTGAAATATGCACAACTGAGTTACTCTAACTGTCTTGCGTTAGTTTATCGCCTTACCAAACGTTTGGCGCCATGTAGTGTAGTTCCTAGTTTCCCACTAGGCCCTGCGCATTGGAATAACATAAACAGTAGTATCGACGTGGAACTGCGGATATTCCAGGCCTCTACTGACTATGCTAAACTTAATTGGGTGTGTTACCAACTAGCTCAGAGGTCACTGGAAACTTTCTTCTCTGCATAGGAAGTGATCAGCTTCCTTGGCACAGACAAGAAGGGATTCAGCTTTCCAACAACCGTGCAACATGACAACTTTGCTTCTCAGATCAAGAGTCAATCTCTAGGGTCGTGTGAAACAATAGACATGTATTTCACTCAGTCAGTCTAGTGCAGTTTACTTTCACGAGATGTAGAGAATAGAGAGACGGGCGTTTGTCAATAAAGGGTTAACATTTATTGAACAGTCTTTCTTCTCGTACAAGAGAAATGTATTGCCACAATTGCAAGACTTGTCATGATAAAAAGTACGTACAGTAAGATAAGGATTGCGAAATAGAACTGTAAAAGCATTGATATGGTTTCTTAGCCATACAATGGTTTAAAAGTAATAAAACATATATACAGTCATATATACATTAGGCTAACATACTCAACTGGTGCTTCTAACTACGCCTACCCCAGTGTGCCTGACCTAAGCCTAACACGTGGAAGGGGAGTAAGTAAGTAGCTTTAAGTTAAGTTGGTTTTGCCAAGGTTTGTTTCAAGAATTCTCGTCTAAGGGTTTAGTCAACACCATACCTCTGAATAGAATGATCAAGGATTGGTATCTCCTTCAGGGGTCACTCTCGATATCCCAGTCACCCGCGAGGGTAGACCGGAAACGCCGGGGCTGGATTTCTCTGCAGGAGAAAGGCAGCAGGTCTCTTCAGCACGTCGAGGAAGGAGGGGGGACAGCGTCCGCGGGCAGCTGGAATCTGCTGGATGTCTTCGCAGAGGGACGGCTGTTCAGCTCCTAAGCGTACTGCACCATCGTTCGCGCTTTAGCAGCGATAATGGTATCAGTAGCTTCACCACCACAGGGACAGCAGGCTGCAGCGACAGGGTGCTAGATTCACCAACACGGGGTCTTGCAGGCAGCTAGCATCAGCAACAGTAGCTCATTGCTTAAGGCAGCGTTGGTAATATTTATACCTGACAGGTGCCGGGTTTGACGCAAGTTTGCTGGACATAAGACGTCAATTAAAGATGTCACTAGGAAGTGATAGTTATCAGTTGCTCATTAGAGTTCCATTACTAATCAAAACACAGCAAGCGGGGATTTCCAGGTTTGCTGAGTTTTTATCTTGTTGAAGAACTCGGAGTGTTAATCTAGGAATATCAGATAGTGACTTCTGCTCTGTCATTGCACTAATTGGTCGCAAAGGAAGTGGCAGAGAGCTATGCTGGAATGTGGCTCTGTTCGTGTGAGGCCAGAGATGACTTTTCTGAAAATCGCACTTGAACAGTTATGCCAATATAGGGAATAAATGGATTTATAGCCGAATAGGGGCATACGGTCACAGTATCGATCAGGAACCTAGATAAACACGCAACAACCCCTTTAAAACTCTACACATGTGCTAATGTCTGGTCAGGTCAGCAGAAATTGTGCACTCTGTAAACCAGTGTGTGTGACTGGTTGCTTCAGTTAAGCTAAATTTTGCCCACCTTATTGTCATTGCAGCCAGGCAGGTTGCTCAAGTTTGTTACCTAACTTGTGAGCAGTGGTTCCAAAGCTGGGAAACACTGGGTTAGAGGACAAAAGTTACAACCAATAAAATGCATTGGCATTCCCATTAGCCAAGAAAGGGCAGGTATCTGTACATATTGGTCTCCTCCTGCCCACCATTCCAAAAGCTTTTCCATCCACTGTCTGCATTATGGTATACATTAGCAGAGGTATGTAACTGGATGACTTGCGCCAGGGTGGGGACATTTAGAATGGTGACGCAGCATAGAAAGATCGCATTCAGACGGTGACGGGCTCGCAGGCAATAAGGCCATTTAATAAAGCGGAATCTAGGGGCAATTCCCCCCTCTGATCGCATTAAGATGGTAGGGCGGTGGGATTCGCATTCCTACAGGCATTTCATTCGCTCATATAGGGGCAGAAGGGTACATTGGCAGGAAACAGTGTAAATAGAGTAGGGTTTTAAAAGAGGCTGTCCCTTGGCCATTCCTATAGAAGATGTGCACCCTGTAGACATGAGAGATCCTGCATTTAAGCAAAACAAAAAAAAAGCAATCAGCGGCCATTCAGCCAGGGGGGTTGTGTTAGTTTGTAATGCCAGAAAGTGCGCCGTGGCTCCAGTAGTGTTGAGAACTATGGGTGTGGAGCGCAAATGCTGACAATTCTTGAGCATGTACTGCATTCCTATTTAAGAAGGTGCAAGTAAATATGCTCACTTGTTTTACGCCTGTCCTCACAATCCAAAAGCATTGGCATCTTTTTCAGAACTCTGGTATACCTGCAGCAAAAGCTGGCTATGGCCATATTCGCCTGAATGGGGACACCAGCATGGCAACACAGCATCTGAAGATCGCAATCAGACTGATGGGTTTTGCAGGCAATGAGGACATGTGATGTAGCAGCATAATTGGAGTACCCTTAGGGGACCTCAGGACTCCCCCCGTGGTTAGATAGACCTTTGTCTTGGTTTAGGTGGGGAGGTCCAACTGGCGTCCTTGTAAGGACATGACAAAGCTTAAATTGAATCATGTCATATGATTCCAATGGTGAGAGGTCCATGCCATGGTGCTAGCTCAGTTGGGGGAAGGGTACCATCGGTCACAAGATTCTAACCTGTCCCCGCACAATGACCATTTCCAGGCCGTCCATATTTCACCTGCTGTTGCAGCAATGGTTATCAGTTTGAACCCTCATCTTTGGGACTCGTCAAGTTGAAGGTGAACAAGGGCTTAGTCAAACCCCAAATGTAATTGCACAGATTTGCACCCGGTGCACAATGGATTATATCACACAGAACTGTGGTTACGAAGAGAGCAGTAGTTATCAACAGTGGATCCCAACCTCTGGGAAGGCCATCGACATTCCTACAGATGGGTACATAAAGCCATGTACAAGTCCACCAAGTTGGAGGGCTTGGTTCAACTCAAATTCAAAATAATATAAGAAGGGCTTGGTAAATTCGGTGTGGCCTCTTCCTTGCAAACACCACATGGTACCCGATAGGGACGGGGCACACCTGTCAGAGATAGATAAGGAAATGGTCCATCCAAAAGGACTAGTAACAGCAGGTTGCAGGAGGTTATGGAGCATGCCATGGTGGGGGGGCCCAGAAATGTCGGCTGCCACATCCTGGGCATTGGCGGAGTTACAGGGCAATCCGGAGGCTGATTGGTACAAAGGGGTACCCTTTCAGGAGCACAGAGGGGTGCCTTATGCCAAACCCCAGGAGGCTTTACGGAAGGACCCTGGTTAAAAACGTCAGCGCCCGTCAGTCATTTGGGTGGTTGTGAGCCTGAGCAACCGGGGGCTTGCCTTGCAATGATCCGCCCCTAAAAAGGCATGAGTAAAGTTATGGACTTGTGGTTCTTGGTATTTAAGGGATATAATCCCCACATAAATGGTAGCACTGATTGGGTTGGCCACGGTGCAGTTTGGCTCATCGGGCGGACAGGGCAGCTTAGGTTAGTCACTGCTGCCTGCCCTTGGCTCACCCGTAAGTTAACCCACCATGTTGGCATACTTCTTGTATGAAATAAACCTGTAACAAACTTATTTTCAACAATATTAGTGTGGACTGATTCTCTGGTGCAGCGCAACCAATTACTGCTAAGCGGGGGTTGGCGATATCGCACTAAGGCTATTGCAGGGCACAGCTGGTAACTTGAATCTCCCTCAGATAGTGGTAGGGAGAGCTGGTGTTGTACCTCATTAAGCACACTGCTACCTTGTGGAAATGTACAGTGAAAGCGGTGTTTAAACTGGCCCCATTTGCTAGGGAATTTGCGGCCCTACCAGCCTTTCGAGTGTGAGCCAATTCCCCGGATGTGGCTGCTTGGCGGGAGGGTGGTAATGAGACCCCCGGGGATCTTTACCCCAATGAGGAATTTATCTCATTTGATTACACACAGAGCAGTTTTGGCGTGGGCGGGATAGTCCCTCCAATACCCTAGTCTTACTACTATAGCCAATGTTATATAGCCCTCTATTTCTTCAGCTCTGAGCACGTCACAGATTTTCCGTGGCTTGTTGGTACTGGGCTAAGACGGCATATTGGTCACGCACCTCCCTCCCCACTCGAGTGGCCTGGGATTGGCGTCGACAACTAGCGGCTCCTCTCCATGCATAGAGGCCAGCAGCAGGGCTTGCGAGTCTTGGGTACGATTGAACTCGCAGCCCATGAGCATCGGGGGACTCGTGGGGCGCCACTCGTCCCCCCTCTTGGCACATGCCCGGGGTCTCCCTACTTCGCCCCGAGGACAGAGTCTTTTTGTCCAGAGTCCAGAGCTCATAGGTCGGCCACAAAAAGTATGTCAGGGAGGTGGGGACAGGAGGAGAAAGCTCCCCTCAGACACCCAACCCCCTATGTCCTAAATATGATTCGCAGAAATATCGTCCCGTTGGGTGTAGCTGTTCATTATTAACTCTGTTGGGGCGATATTTGTGTAATCGATCTTTAGGACACTAGGCGCCAGGACACCCTCTGGGATGAGTTGCGCTTTACAAATACACATAAGATAACACAAGAATGCCAGACGACATGGTGCCAACAATAACCTGGTACTATGCACCCTTTGTTAGTGTGAGGTGTTGCTGTTGCTTGCATGGCATGGTCGTCAATGAAAGCTGAAGGCTGGAAAAGGGGGCATATAACAAGGGGAATGGAATAAGGCCCTGTCAGTACATGGGCAATAATGACAGATGCAGGTAGAGAGGCGAGAGCTCAAATAAAATGTGCGGTGCTCCTCACCCAACTGTGCAGGAGGGTACTTTGTTGTGCGTCATGGGGTGGCTGGGGTGAAGGGAGCCACGGCAGTAAGACAAAAGTGGATATCGAAGTGTCCTTCTGTATGTCTGAAGGCGCTACAGCCCTCTAACTACGAAAGTATCACTTAGAATTTATAAACATATTACATTGAAAAGTGTAACTGGTTTAAAGAGAGTCACATGACTGTGCAGCATTGGTTTTCAGGCCCTTCCCGGCACAGACCAATGCAGAGAAAGATAGCTCACCTTGTGTTACTTGACCATGGAAAGCCAACTGAAATAGTTAAAGAAGAATGCTTACTTTACAATCTTTTTTTCAAAACACGAGTGTGGTTTCATGGCTGCTAACTTGCAAGGGAAGAAATGCTGAATTCGGTAAGCCAGCTCCACGGAGTCGAGCACATACTTATGACTCCGTCATTTTAAGTGCAAGGACTGGAACCACTGCGCGTGGACTCGGTTTATCATCTTTTTTATGACCGATATAGTAAGGGCACTGAGTTGAGTTAAAGTAGCATCTATGATTGTGACAGTTCACTTTGAAATGTGCTGTCTAAAGTGGCCGACACTGTAAGTGCCCCTGTGTCAGCAGTAGGTACTGAGAGGTTTATGGCCTTTATTCTCTAGCAACATTCATGGCATCTTGTGGGGAAATACCTTTAGGGCATGTACTGTTTTACAGCTTCCTCGTGTCTCTCAGAGTTCTCAACCCCCCTCACCCTCACACACCCTCACCCTCACACACCCTCTCACCCTCACTCATCCTCTCACCCCCACAAACCCTCACCCACCCTCACCCTCACAAACCCTCACCCACCCTCACCCTCACACCCCCGCTCTGTGTGTGTGTGTGTGTGTGTGTGGTGTGTGTGTGGCACTCTGTCTTTGTGTGGCTCTGTGTGTATGTGTGTGTGGCTCTGTGTGTGTGTGTGGCTCTGTGTGTGTGTGTGTGACTGTGTGTGTGTGTGGGGCTCTGTGTTTGTGTGTGTTTGGCTCTGTGTGTGTGTGGGTGCAAATGCAATAGGTCTCGCATTTGCGAGAGATTAAGCTATTGGCATTGTAAATGACAATGCCATTTATTTATCTGTTTTCGAAACCAACACATAAATAAAGATTTTGTCATTTACAATGCCAATAGCTCTAACTTTTGCAAAGGCGAGACAGTTGCATTGCAAATGCTTGTTACATTTGGCGTGGGAGTGTCCACCTGTGCAGGCATTTTGGGCGAGTGTGATGGCTAGGGCATGGGCAGTGTTGCACATCCCGTGTTCTCTAAAGCCTACCATCTGTCCATTGGGTGACTATCATAGGCCCAAATGCTAGAAAGTAGTGTTCAAGTTTCTTAATTTGCTGTTGCTGCTGGCTAAACGATGTGTAGTATTCACATGGATGGGGTAGGCAGGCCCTAGTGTTGACTGCTAGTGGGTGATGCAGCTGAGTGGGGGGTGGCGGAGGCGGTGCAATTAAGAAAGTGCAGGCCTTATGATAAAGTGGAAGGTGGCATAGAAGAGTGGGGGGAGCTACCTGCTGAGTTTGTATTCCCTGGAGGTTCCCGGCAGTCCTCCTCTGAAAGGGAGGTGGACTCTACTGATACTTTAGACACTTTAATGTTTTACAGGACCTAACCCCGACGTGCTTGGATTGCTTGAGTCCACTGGGCTCATGTACCAACTTCTTGTTGAGTTATCATCTTACGTGTATTATTTCAATTCAGATATACTTGTGACCTGTATGCTTGAACTCTCTATGATGTGGTTACCAATGGCTATTGTTGACATGTTACTTGGTCTACTGTCAATCAAATGTAAACACTGAATTAAGGCTGTCTTCATAAAAATATTTGGGATTTGCCTCATAATTCACCATCTACTTAATAAGCTGTGGATTGTTTTTAAAAAAAGGGTCTCTAGCTCAAATGGACCAAAGTTACAAGAAATGTGGAAGAGTCTTTTCCGCACTGAGGAGGGACCTTCACAATGGTTGACTAGTCGTCGTTCAGTTTATTACTGTATTTGGTCAGTAAACTAGTACAAAGGAGATTATACTTTTGTACAGTGTTACCATGTATATAAAATAAAGTTAAGCATCACAGAATGTGGCGCATTGAGCTTAATAACTTTTCCTTTTCTTGCCACATAATTTAGTCAATCCTGCTGCATAATTTCAGTGGCCCTGATTATTACCCAAAGAAAAGATGGGCTGTGGGTAACAGATAAAATAGAGGTATGTTGATACTGCCAACCCCACGGAAACTAGAATATGCACAATATGTTTACGCCCAGAACTTCAGCAGCACAGAATATTTCTATTATGACCCTCGTTTCGGCAATTCAATATTACCACAATAAAAAAAGGTCAATGTTGCTATGCATAGAAGGTGCTAAGAGAGAAGTCAGTGGGAGACTGATTTTTACTGACTGGACCTGCTGTACACCACAAAATCAATATTTTCCAATTCATGCGAGTCTGTGCCAATGGGGAATCAAAGTAGTGTGAAGATTATCTACAGCACAGGTCTTCAAACTAGGGGGGGGGTCCTTAATTGATCGGGCGTGGGGCGCCAGACTCTGACCAAGAGAAGCATCCTGCTGATAAAAGTGCTTTGTTTCAAATGGAAACAAGCATTTACAATGCAATGGTCTCGGCATTATTAAAGGTAGAGCTATTGGCATTGCTCATTAAGATTTTTTTTTCATTAAAAAAAAAAAACATAAATAAATGGTATTGTCATTTACAATGGTAATAGGTGAGCATTAGAGAGTAGTAGAGAGTATTCGCGGACACAGAGCCACACACAAACACACACAGACAGAGCCGCGCACACACACACACACAGACAGAGCCGCGCACACACAGACAGAGCTGCGCAAACACAGACAGAGCCACACACACACACACACACACAGACAGAGCCACACACACACACACACACACACACAGACAGAGCCACTCACACACACAGACACAGAGAGCCACGCACACACACACACAGAGCCACGCACACACAGACAAAGAGCCATCCACGCACACACACACACACACACAGACAGAGCCACGTACACACACACACACAGACAGAGCCACGCACACACACACACAGAGCCACGCACACACACACACAGACAGAGCCACACACACACAAAGACAGAGCCACGCACACACACAGACAGAGCCACGCACACAGACAAACCGGGATGACAAGCAGGGAACAGAGGCACAGAAAAACCGGGGGAACAGAGGCATAGAAAAACCGGGGATGACTCTCAGGAGTGCACCATGTATTTACTTCTCAGACTCTACACCCATGGTCAAAAGTTTAACCTTCTCAGGACCGACCATAAAAAGCGTTGAGCGCGTTACGGTGGATGGAAGACAATCCTCAAAATAGTCTACAAACAGCACCCACTTTTTAAAATCTTTCAGAAGCAGTACACGCTTCTCTCCACATCTCACCAAATCCACTCTGCCACCAACCCCGCAAAAAACACACTTGTAGCAGGTACAGCCCCTGGGAGACAAATGGAAAACAAGTAAATGACGTAGCATGCACGGGAACTTACCAGTAATTCAATGGGTGCAAAAAGATCCGATTCATTCAGATGTCGAAGAGCTTTTTCAATGACGCTTCATAAAATGAAGGGTTCCTGCATCGCTTTGTTTACTTCCACGAGACTCGGTCCCAGTTGACTAATCTTTACAACTACGTATTCCTTTGAATCAACTGTTTCCACTTGAGACTTAATGACGAACAATCAACTTTATCCTTTCATATTTTATAATCTAATCTCCAGTTTCAATGCAGTTCAAATCTCAATGAAGTAATTAGTGTCAACCGCACAAAAACAAATGACAAAACACTCCATGATATGTAGCTGAAGTTCTTCCTGTGCTAAGCGCCTCCCAGAGGAAGCCACTTCCACAGAGAAGGGTAGCACCATGAATGATTCGTAAAACAACAGATTGCACCACACCCCTCACTTCACCTGCGCTGCACCAACCGCAGAAACCCAGCAACATAAGAAGCAAGTGCGAAAGTGCCTGAAGTCCCATACCTGGCATCTCCCTGCGGCGACGGTAGGCCCAAGCCTCGGTCTCCATTTTCATGGGTCCCGCCATAGCCTCCGTGACTTCAGCACAGCTAGTATCGGTCCTCCTTTTCTACGGACTTTCGATTCCACCAATCAGAAAATAAATTCAATAGTACCCTCTGGGCCCGCCCCAGTTGCCGACAGACGCAAGGTGTCGCCAGTTCGAAAAAGACAGTTTTTTTTTTGTAATGACGCATTTCAGTTGATGGCTGCATTTATGGAAATAGACAAAGGACAAACAAGGACACCGAATTGCACCTTCTTTCAGTTGGAAGACCTTATCGAACTAATATTGGAAAACATAGAGTACATAAATTATTTAGATAGTTGAATTGTCATTATTCACAGGAAAATCGTGTTTAAATAGATACGAGGAATTCACACTGATTAAAAATGTTTATGTGTTATTTTATATGTGATTACTTCGACCGTCACAAGTTCTCAATGGGCGCCATGATGCTTTTATAAAGATGCGAAGCAGTATTCTCCGTCGGCCTGTGATGACAAAGACTGGAGTAGCCAATTATACGTTTATTTCTGCAGGAAGCAAGAGCACGTGCTAATTTGTGGTTTCTGACTTCAAAGACAAACAAGCGCTCGCCATTTTATGAAGCTAAGCCCCGTCCTTTTCAGACTGGGGGGTGTGTTTTTTAGGTTTGAGTGACGGATGACGTCACAGATAGAAAGAACCTAAAAAACACGCCCCAAATCCGGAAAAGACGGGGCTTAAAGGGAGTGACGCCCCACTCCTCCAATGGCTGGCCAGCATTTACGAGGCCAGCCAATGGAGAAGAGGGGTGGGTTCAAGCCCCCTACACTAAGAAACATAAAATCTCGGAGTTCCGCCCACTGATTACACAGTGCGACGGAGTCCTCGACCTAAAAATGAGTATCAGTAAGCCACTCTGTAAAGGGCCGTCACTAACATCCTTTGTCATTTATATACTGGCTGGGTCTAGGTGTCAAAAGGGAAGGACCTCCAAATGTTCCTTAAACCTCCCCCTCCCACCACTACTGATAATCACACTGTGGATACTATTACACTTTATTAAGAGCTAGCTGACCAGAATAGTATGTTTGGCAATCGTGTGTTTCATTGCACTTTCAAAAAGAGTGACAGAATTTAACTGCAATATTTAAATATGTTAGACATATTAAGGCATTGCAAATGTATTAGAATAATGGTTAACAATTTGAAAGAGGCCCGATTAAATTTTTTTTAGAGGGGGGTCGGCTTTAAAAAGCTTGAAGACCATTGATCTATAGTCTTACGCCAGCCCTGTAATGGATTTCAAATCCATCACTTATCAGTGAAAAAAAAGACACTGTCGTTATCAGATGAGTTGTAGCCAGTTGTGATTATTTAGCCCTTTGATCCTTCTTTGTATGTCTCACCATTTCTGCTTCTCAGAGGGCAGGCAACTTGGCCTTCGTTGCTCTGACCATTAAGTATTTTTTGATTCATCTACAATAAATTTGTGATTTGATTTCAAGTTTGTGACCATGCCTGAAAAAATCTGATACTGCACTTCAGCTGTCCTGAGAGAGACAGAGGTACTTCCAGGGTATCCATGATGTTTACCAGAATTGTGAAGGGTGCCATGAGGCCTCCTGAAGTTATTAAGCATATTTCATTAAAGTACATAAAATGTTATTCTGTATAAACAAATACTCCTAGGACATATATGTTACAATACTTATTGCGAATTATATATGTGCCTGCTGAAATAGGTGTTCTGCGCGACCTGACTGCTTAACCTAATTGCCCCCTCAAGCCTTAGTCAAAGAGGAGGTTCTTAGTAAACCACTGAGTTTAGGTCCCGAATGTATTGTATTGCATTGTAATTGCATTTATATAGTGCTTACTGCCTCTGACGGAGCATTGAAGCTCTTTTTCGGCAAGTAACACGGTACTCCGGAACCCATAAAGGATTAGTGGTGAATTAGTATAGTGAAAATAGGAAAGTAATTTGAGTGGTGGATATGTTAGTCAGTTATTTGGATTGAAAAGGATGGTGGAGGGACAAAAGAGGGGAAAAGGTTTGCATGTATATAGGGTTTGCAACCTTTGATGGGGTGTTGAAGCGCTTATTGGCGAGTAGCACGCTATTTCGGAACGCAGGAAGGATTAGTGGTGAATTAGTATAGTAAAAATATGAAAGTATTTGAGTGGTGGATATGTTAGTCAGTTTATTTGGATTGAGAAGGATAGTGGAGGGATAGAGAAGGGTAAAAGGTTTGTATTTATATAGCGATTGCTACCCCTGATGGGGGGGTTGAAGTGCTTTTTTCGGCAAGTAGCACGCCACTCTGGAACCCATACAGTGTTAGTGGTGAATTGGTATAGTGAAATATGAAAGTCATTTGAGTGGTGGATATGTTAATCAGTAATTTGGATCGACTATGGTTTCCAGACAAGTGGCAATGGTTGTCACAAGGGCTATCTATTTGCCTTTGAGTCCCACAGACCCGGTAGAACGGGCCTCTCTTTTAGCTGTGATTTAAAATGCTGCTGTTAACCAAATATAAAGATATACTTCAAAAGAATTGCTCTCTACAGTCCAAAAACTGACCACTGACACTTCGAATGCACTCAAAGAATGTAGTCAGTCTTTTTGCAATACTCTGGCGGATGCTTTCCATCACAAAGTTGAAGATGTCTACAACAAATTTTCAATCCTGATGTCCGTACCATCCACGGATATGCACACTTCCAAACACTTGACCATGAACAGTACTCTCAGCCATCTAAGGAAGAGGTTACCAAACTAATTAAATCATCAAAATCTAGCTCTCCATGTGACCCATGTCCACCTAGGGTTGCCATTATAGCAGCTGAGACCATTGTGACTAAACTGACAGACATGTTTTACCTGATGTGCTGTTTGGGCTCGTTTCCCTCAGTTTGGAAAAAAGCCTTAGTTCTACCTCTAATTAAAAAACCTTCTCTCAACCCACGGGTTCCAACTGGTTAGCGCCCGATTTCCTGTCTACCTCTGCCAGCGGAGCTCATTGAAAAAGTCTTGAACAAACAACTGGTTGAGCATGTTCATAATAATAATCTCTTGGATGCCACCCAGTTTGGCTTCCAAGCTGAACACAGCACGAAGACTGTACTTATCAAAGCTACAGAGGAGATCAGGATGTCTCTTGACCCGGGTGGGGGATGGAGAGCCACCCTCATCCTGCACAGTCTATCAGCAGCCTTTGATACTGCCAACCGTAAGCAATCTGCTCGACTGGGTGAATTTATCTCTTCCTCTTACTCTCTTCCTTACGGTGTCCCCAGGGGTCCTCGCTTAGCCTGACACTTTTCAATGTAGACGTCACTCCATTGGCTGAACTTATAAGATCTTTTGGCTTTTCCTTGATGACCTATGCCTACAACACTCAAATCGCTGTCTCTCTGGCCACTGGGGATATGGGGGTTGGTGTAAGATTCTGTGTCTGCATGCAGGCAGTCAGTCTGTGGATGTCCATGAATTTCTTCAAATTCAATTCAGGAAAGACTGATGTCTTGCTTTTTGGTGCCTAGTCTTCCTTCTGGTCTCCTGTATGGTGGCCGTCTGACTTAGGCTCACTTCCCATTCCAGCCAGGACAACCAAGAATCTGGGAATCCTTATTAATGACAAACTGACTTTGATCAGGTTAATGCAGTTATCCCTGCTGACTTCTATATTTTCAGTTTGATCAAGAAGATGCTACTCTTTATCCCAGTTCATTTGCAGAAAACAGTGGTCACTTCTCTGGTATTGTCTATGACCAAATATCGCAATGGGCTGTATCTTAACACCCACCAGCATGTTCTCAACAAGCTGAAAAACCCTACAAAATACGGCAGCCTGCGCACTTCACAAAATTCCTAAATCTCAATCTGTCTCCAAGTTTGTTGAGAAACTTCATTGGCTCCCCGTTATACAGATGGTCACTTTAAAGTACTTTGTATTGTGTACAAACACTGAATGACCAACGTCCTGATTCCCTGAGGAAGAGTTTCACCTGGTAGACTCCAGGTAGGTCGCTGGGCTCTGCCTCTGCCAAATTGGTTTCAGTGCCCAGTTTCAATTGCATGACCTAGGGTGGCAGAGGTTTTGTGTTAGGATAGGGTGACCAGAATTTTAAGGCCAAAAACCGGGACATGTCACAAAAATAGAAGAAGGACTATGATTTTACGTCAAGCGAGCGCACAGAATGACAGTTCTCCTCAGCAGAGAATTACAAAACAGGCAGTAAGAACATACGTAAGATGCAATTGTTAAACCCAGTAGCTTGCCTGTGAATTAAATTGCTTTCTTGGAACAACTGCTAACTATCCAGGCTTTGTAAAACATAAAAAACCACCTTGTTACGTTTTTAGTCGACCCTCTCCAAAAACCAGGACATGAGCTAAATTTCTCGAAATCTGCCCGGACAGCTGGTGAAAAACAGGGACCATCCTGGCAAATCTGGGACGCCTGGTCCCCCTATGTTAGGAGCATCGAAAGCTTGGAATGCTCTTCCTCTGTATATCAAATCCATGTCGAACCTTCTGGCTTTTAGAAAAGCCTTGGAAACATGTCTGTTGCCTTCTATATAACTTTCAGATCTTGAGGTTTCCATTCTGCTATTTCAGACAGTACCAATACACCTTTTTGGCAATAGAGTGCTCTAGAAAAATAATTCACATAACATAACATTGTTACAAGAGCTGCATTGATGTAATGATTTGGCTTTCCATTATCAGGAGTGTTCCGGTTTTCCTGATCAATCAGTGATTGTGAAGTATTCATACCAATAGACATCGTTTAAGCACTATATTATATAATTGTATTGTTTTATTGTGTATTATTGCTACTTGGCATCCATTGCTTCTGCAAAAATAATTCTATATTTTGATATGTTATTAAAGTGATCTGTATTTACAAAAAAACACACAGCTCTGCTTGGACAGTCGCATCTTTTTTGCACCTACAGAACGTCCAAAATGCCGCTGCCGGACTGGTCCTAGACAGTCCCTGCCGCAGCCACATGACGCAACACCTCCAACAACTCCACTGGATGCCAGTCAGCAAGAGAGTCACTTTCAAGCTCCTCATTCATGCCTACAAAGCCCTACACAACGATGGACCAGTGTACCTGAACCACCGCCTCACATTCCACGTTCCCACCAGACAACTCCGATCCTTCCAACTCGCCCTCGCCTCCATCCCCTGGATCCACAAGACCAGAACTGGAGGAAAATCGTTCTCCTATCTCGCTCCCAAGACATGGAACACCCTGCCCCTGCACCTCAAGCAATCAGCGTCAACAACCCAATTCAGGAAGGATCTGAAGTCCTGCCTCTCCGAATGATCCTCCACCCAGTCCGACCAGGAGCCCACCCCCCCTGTGCCTTGGGACCCTCTCGAGTGAGTAGCCGAGCTCTACAAATCCCTGATTGATTGATTGATCTGTGCTGATTGCATGTTTCCTTGACCAAACCCTACGCTGCATCCTTTGGGTCAGTCTTTTAACTGCTTGTGACATCTATCTCGCGAGTTAAGAAGCTTAGAACCCCAGCTTTAAAACACAGATCCAAATGCCTGTGACTGCAAGTATTGTAGGAAGAATGCTTCAGATTCCTGCTAGCAGTGGGTTCGGAGTCTGGGCCTCAGGGAATTTGTTATTATAACCTAATAACGTTCATGTTTAATATCTCTTACAGTAATGATGAACAGAGATGAGAAACCATGTTCCTGGGTTAAAGACCATGAATCTTCAAACAGTGAAGGGGCATGGCCGGTCGGAAGAACAAAAGCAACTGGACTCCAGCCTGTGCTGCTTGAGTTCCTGTCCTGAGGACAGTGCAGAATGATTTGTGTAATTGGGTGTGACTAAAAGGAAAAAAGAGGTATGGTGGTGTAATTCAGCTGCTGATTAGACAGTTTATTTTTTAGTATGAAGGAGTTCGGTCCTTAGAATGGGGAAGGCTGGACCTGAAATACAGTTTTACATGAAAGAAATGCCCCCCCACTACTTATTTGAACTAGTTTTTAGTTATAAGCAACACATCTACTTGAGTTAGAGGTGTTTGGTATATTTATTTGTACCTTAGATTCATCAATTAGTCAAAACGTTCAGAGATTTACATGTCAGACAAAAAACACTACAAATATAACATATACATATACCAGTTTGAACACAATATTACAAATGAAAACGATGAGACAAATCAACAAGTCAACATGTGCATATACTATACACAGCCAGCCATTCACGTCTGTATTCAGACAATTCCATAAAAAATTACAATAGCCAGTAATGAAAAATTGTTATTTGGACAATAATGGACAAAATCACACATGAAAGGAGATATCACGACAAATGAATTGTAATAATCATTACAGAACACTAGTTCCTGGTCGTGTTAATTGTTTTTTATGGATGATTATGATTTCTATCCCCTTTCTTGCCGACGCGTTTCGAACTTCATACGTGAATTACGAGTTCTCTTCAGGGCCTTGTCAATACTATCTTCAGAGCCTTGCCATTACTATCTGCCTGTGTGTAAAGTAAAAAAATTCTTTCAGTGTCAAATAGTGTGCCTCATCTCTTAGGATCTTGTGCATTTTTAAGAAAAATAGTACCTGAATGGTAGCCAGATGGTTCTCAATGTCTTGTTCTGAGAGAAGGCGTGTTTCAGTCTAAGAAAACGTTAAAAACCAAAGTAACGATTTAGAGTCAAAAAATCAGGAATGGCCCTACAGTCACATCGGCCAGGAGCATTGCGGGACATACCTTTAATTTTGTTTAGGGTGCGGAGGGGCGTCTCCCTATGGCACGGTGAGGCTTCAGTTACCTGAGGGAGGGGGGAGGAGGGAATCAGTACCTGTACATTTTGCATTTTTGTCATGAGCCGAAAAGTTGGATTAGACAGGCTAAAAGGTTAGCCTTACCTCAAAGGGTGCCCCACGGGCTTCAGGAGAGGCTCACTTTCTGCCAAGCAGTTTTCGGGTCCACGTTAGTCAAGAGTATCGCGTACTCGCGTTCAGTCACCCTCCAATCTCACGCGCTGGTAAAAGAGAGATCGGTTTCGGTTTTAGATACTAAGTTTGGCTACCTATTTTAATTCAGCCACACAAGCCCTCCGCTCACCTTTCCACAAGCGATGCGCTTTCCAAATGATTCGGTCTCGAGGGCGGCGGTCGGGTTGCCAAGCAACTAAGTACGGTCACATGACCGAAGGTTTTGTGGGAATTGTAGTGCTAAGTGCGCGCGGACCCATTAAGTGGCTCACAGGTTTCAGGGGTTACAGTGTTCCAATTACACATCCTCCTCTTGTGTCCTTCTATCACGTGGGAGATCAAGGGCCCCCATGGAGTCCCAAACAACCTTAAATTATAATCTGGACACCTCGGACAGAGTGTTCAATCCAGTTTGTGCGCTATTAAATTTGAGGATCAAATATGCTTCTTTTCTTAACAGGGTTTCCTCAATGTCAATCGGACCCTTATTTCCTGATGGCACTACTGTGCACAGTACGGTCCACTTGAAGTCCATTTCGCTGTGGTCTGAATCCAGGAAGTGTTGTACCATAGGGGCACTCTCCACTCTCTTTTTGATACGTGACCTGTGTTGGGTAATGCGACTGTTGACCTGTTGTGTAGTTTTGCCTATATATAGTTTTTGACAGGCACAGGTGATTGCATATACCACATTTCGGGTCTTGCAATTAGAGAATCCATTGTTTCGACATTTGATTCCCCTATGTTCAAATTCCGACCCTTCGATTGTAGATTCACATGAAATACAGTTTCCACATCTGTGGTGCCCTACCCATTCCTCAAGGAGGATTATTATACTCAGACAGAGTCACGTGGAGCCCTTAACAACTTTCAGGGACGTTCCAGAAATCGATTCAAGACTTTTTCTGATACATCATCCTCCTCGAACTCATCTGGTCCCGAGGACAGAGGGAACAATCCAAACAAGAAAGGGCCTTTTTTAGAGAAAGGCCAACAGGCCAAAACCCGATTCAAACCCCAATGGGAAATGCGCACGCGCAGAAATTTCTACAAATCCTAGAGCCCACCTCGTCAACAATAGTGAACCTTTCGACCAAAACATTAACCAGGGATGAGGAATCTGTCCTCAACCTAGGTTTAAAATTTGTCCCAAGTCAGCGAACGGATTTCACCAGACTCAAAATGGAAACAATTGCGTTCTGCAGAAAGATCCGCCTACGAGCCTTTTTTGCCAATAAACCAGCTGCTCCTGACTCAGAAACAACAGGGTTAAGGAATAAATCAAACTTCATCCCGTATCAGAACATCCCGAAGCAGGTTGTGGCATTTGAACAAATTATGTTATCATCAACCAACAAATTAGAAAAAAGCAAAAAGTATGTGAAACCAAACATCACCAAAGGCCAAAGGCTAGCAATTAAAAATCTCTCAGATGACTCGTCTGTTGTAATTAAACCCGCCGATAAAGGCGGAGCAGTCGTGATCTGGTCAAAAGAGAACTATTTGAAAGAAGGGTTGACACAAGTGAACAACACAGAATGGTACAGACAGCTCCCAGATGACCCGGTCCGGGCCATTCAGGGCCAAATTTGTGAAATAATAAAGAGCGGTGTGGAGGCAGGATTTGTGGGCCAGAAGGAGAGTGAGTTCTTGGTAAAGAAATTTCCAAGAACCCCCATCCTTTACTTCTTGCCGAAAATTCACAAAAATCCAAAAGAGCCCCCAGGACGACCCATTGTCTCTGGGTGCGATTCTTGTTTGGAATCACTCTCTAAATATATTGACTTCTTTTTGAAGCCTTTTGTCAGTGGCGTCAAATCATACTTGAAGGACACCACTGACTTCCTGGTGAAAATTGAGGGAACACAGTTCGATCCACTTACAGAACTAATGGTGACAATGGACGTTACGTCCTTGTACACCCAAATCCCTCAAGATGAGGCTTTGGAAGTGTTGGAATTATATCTCGAGAAGAGGGACAGGCCACACCAGGTCCCTACCTCGTTTATCCTCAAATTGGCAGAAATTACACTCAAAAAGAATTACTTCAGGTTTAATGACCAATTCTATATGCAGGTCAAAGGTACGGCCATGGGCTGTCCATATGCGCCGGAGATGGCCATACTCTACATGGCGGAGTATGAGAATAGATTCATCTACTCCGATAACCCCTATAATAAACACATCAAACAATGGTGGAGATACATCGACGACGTGTGGCTCTTGTGGCAGGGGAGCCACGCGGAGTTGACTGCTTTCCACTGTTGGATCAATGAGAGACACCGTGACATTAAATTTTCACTGGAGTCCAGCAACCAAAAAATGACATTTCTAGACTTAGAAATAACATGCACAGACGGACACTTGAAATCCACTCCTTTTCGCAAAAAGACGGACAAAAATACCATCCTTCATCATCGAAGTGCTCATCCCAGAAGCCTGAGGGACAATCTGCCCTACGGGCAACTTCTTCGCATTCGAATAAATTGCTCGGAAGTGGCTGAATATGACAAACATGCGACCAGGTTTTGTGAAGAAATGCAAAACAGAGGGTACCCCAAGAAATTGCTCAGCAACTTAAAAAAGAGGGCACACTACACTCCGAGGGAGTGTCTACTCGAGCGAACACAAAAACCAGAAATGGACCGACTGGTATGTGTGTCTACTTTTGGGCCAGACACACATCGAGTAAGACAATTGGTACTCAAGAACTGGCATCTACTAGAGGAACTTGAATGTTCATTCCCGCGACCGTTATTTGCCTATAAGAAAAGTAAGAGCATTGGCCAAAGCGTGATCGGGGCTGATGTATTGATTCCTAAGCCCAAAAGTGATCTGATCTCGATATGGGGACTTAAGCCAATAATAGGGCACCACAGATGTGGAAACTGTATTTCATGTGAATCTACAATCGAAGGGTCGGAATTTGAACATAGGGGAATCAAATGTCGAAACAATGGATTCTCTAATTGCAAGACCCGAAATGTGGTATATGCAATCACCTGTGCCTGTCAAAAACTATATATAGGCAAAACTACACAACAGGTCAACAGTCGCATTACCCAACACAGGTCACGTATCAAAAAGAGAGTGGAGAGTGCCCCTATGGTACAACACTTCCTGGATTCAGACCACAGCGAAATGGACTTCAAGTGGACCGTACTGTGCACAGTAGTGCCATCAGGAAATAAGGGTCCGATTGACATTGAGGAAACCCTGTTAAGAAAAGAAGCATATTTGATCCTCAAATTTAATAGCGCACAAACTGGATTGAACACTCTGTCCGAGGTGTCCAGATTATAATTTAAGGTTGTTTGGGACTCCATGGGGGCCCTTGATCTCCCACGTGATAGAAGGACACAAGAGGAGGATGTGTAATTGGAACACTGTAACCCCTGAAACCTGTGAGCCACTTAATGGGTCCGCGCGCACTTAGCACTACAATTCCCACAAAACCTTCGGTCATGTGACCGTACTTAGTTGCTTGGCAACCCGACCGCCGCCCTCGAGACCGAATCATTTGGAAAGCGCATCGCTTGTGGAAAGGTGAGCGGAGGGCTTGTGTGGCTGAATTAAAATAGGTAGCCAAACTTAGTATCTAAAACCGAAACCGATCTCTCTTTTACCAGCGCGTGAGATTGGAGGGTGACTGAACGCGAGTACGCGATACTCTTGACTAACGTGGACCCGAAAACTGCTTGGCAGAAAGTGAGCCTCTCCTGAAGCCCGTGGGGCACCCTTTGAGGTAAGGCTAACCTTTTAGCCTGTCTAATCCAACTTTTCGGCTCATGACAAAAATGCAAAATGTACAGGTACTGATTCCCTCCTCCCCCCTCCCTCAGGTAACTGAAGCCTCACCGTGCCATAGGGAGACGCCCCTCCGCACCCTAAACAAAATTAAAGGTATGTCCCGCAATGCTCCTGGCCGATGTGACTGTAGGGCCATTCCTGATTTTTTGACTCTAAATCGTTACTTTGGTTTTTAACGTTTTCTTAGACTGAAACACGCCTTCTCTCAGAACAAGACATTGAGAACCATCTGGCTACCATTCAGGTACTATTTTTCTTAAAAATGCACAAGATCCTAAGAGATGAGGCACACTATTTGACACTGAAAGAATTTTTTTACTTTACACACA
Source organism: Lissotriton vulgaris (assembly GCF_964263255.1). Taxonomy (NCBI): domain Eukaryota; kingdom Metazoa; phylum Chordata; class Amphibia; order Caudata; family Salamandridae; genus Lissotriton; species Lissotriton vulgaris. The sequence continues at coordinate 940,573,698 of NC_141699.1, forward strand.
GGCAGATAGTAATGGCAAGGCTCTGAAGATAGTATTGACAAGGCCCTGAAGAGAACTCGTAATTCACGTATGAAGTTCGAAACGCGTCGGCAAGAAAGGGGATAGAAATCATAATCATCCATAAAAAACAATTAACACGACCAGGAACTAGTGTTCTGTAATGATTATTACAATTCATTTGTCGTGATATCTCCTTTCATGTGTGATTTTGTCCATTATTGTCCAAATAACAATTTTTCATTACTGGCTATTGTAATTTTTTATGGAATTGTCTGAATACAGACGTGAATGCTTGGCTGTGTATAGTATATGCACATGTTGACTTGTTGATTTGTCTCATCGTTTTCATTTGTAATATTGTGTTCAAACTGGTATATGTATATGTTATATTTGTAGTGTTTTTTGTCTGACATGTAAATCTCTGAACGTTTTGACTAATTGATGAATCTAAGGTACAAATAAATATACCAAACACCTCTAACTCAAGTAGATGTGTTGCTTATAACTAAAAGCTAGTTCAAATAAGTAGTGATTAGACAGTTTAGGCAGACCCCTGACCAATAGTGTCTGAAGTTCAGGGAGATGACAAAGCAAGTGCATGAGACATTGGAGCCTTGTATGGACAAGGCCACCAAATCCTGAAAGCTGGATGAACGAGTGGGTGTCAACGTGTGACGCGAGCCTTGTTTAATGTGTTACTACCTACGGATCTCCAGGTTTGCATTGTTTAATGCCGAAACATAGAATCGCAAGCATATGGACCTGGTGACAGACCTTCAGGTTGGCATTGAGGTAAACCATAATTGGGCATTTGCACAGGTTGTGCGACTTTTCTGGGTAGGCAGGCCAGAAACCGAAGTAATCATCCTGGATCTGAGAGAACAGGTACAGTGTAGAGGTGGGCCTGCATGTTCCAATTAGACCTGGGTGAAATTTCAATTACTCTGGAGTAATTTTTGGAATTCAGCGTTACTCTTATACGAAGAATTACCAATAAATACGCGATTACTCCTGCTCTTGTAATTTGCGGAGAAAATCATACCGCATGAGCACAGTTAGCGAGTGCGAGTGGTGACGCATGCTGGCTATTCGTGTTCTGTTGCATTTAAAGCTATTTCTTAGACCAAAATTCATCCATGCGTCCATTTTGAATGCTGTGATGTTGTAACTCATTTATGCACATTGTTTCCCTTTAAGAATGCTTCTCTTCTCCTTGTTGCCATTCTTAGAATAGGAATGTTTCATGACTCTTAGAATAGGAATGTTAGGAAAATGTGTGTCAGTTACTACCAGAAGCTGTTTATGGATGAGGCGAATAAACTGTACTCTTGGACAATCTACTATCTCCTGTTAACTTATTTGGAGAACACCACATTTATATTGGCGACGATCCGATCCTACCTCGGTGCGCCTCAACATACAGCTGTCCCTATCTCGATCTTCCTCCCCAGCGGCAGAATAAATTAAAAAGGAAGCGTTGCCTTCCCAGCGGCGGACCAGAAACGGAAAGCGGATGAATCAAGTCCTCTTTGTCTGGTGAGGAGTATAGCGGGAGGATAATTAAATTAAAAGGGACTTAAAAAAAAAAAAGGGAAATAATTAACGCGCTCGCGTAAAGAAACAGTTGAAAGACGCTCGCGCTGCTCGTGCTCTGGAACGTCAGTGAAGTTGGAGTACGCGGTGCGTTTCACCGTATTGCACGCTGCGTGTCAGTGACGCATGGCGCATGCTGTGATGCGTGTTGACGCTGCGCTTCATCTTTGTTCTCTGCGTTTCACCGACGCATGAAGGTGCAACAAAGAGAAAAGAACATTGGATTAACGTTCTGTTTCTCAATTCGAATAAGGAACAAGTCATTGTTAAAAGAAAGACCTGAAAGCAATATATTTACCTTCAGCTCCATTGTGACATATTAAAAAAAAAGAAGACTGGAAGTGAGCAGGTCATTTGTTCAGCTCCATTGTGACATATAAAAAAAAAAGACTGGAAGTGAGCAGGTCATTGTTAAATGACAATACTCAGTATAAAGACAATTTTTTTTTTTTAAATAAAAAAATTTGTTGTTTAAGAGGTATTCTTGAAGAAGAACAATAAAAAAAAAGAACACAGTCTACATTTCAATTGAAGAAAAGCATTACTACACACAAAAAAAAGAAAATGCAAAATGTAACACAACCTGCATTTTTCTTAATAAGTCCAGGAGAACCAAACGTGAAATGGCAGAAATGGAAGAAAATATTTGCGAACTACGCAAGAGTGTGTGGTACAAACTTAAGTGCAGAAAGGAAGCACTCATTATTATTACACTGTTTAGGAGGAGAAGGCCAAGATGTACTGGAACATTTACCAGAACTCACTGCGGCAGAACAGAGGAACTTAAATGAATACGAAATAGCCATAGAACAGTTAGATCGTCATTATCTGCCTAGGTTGAGCACAATAATGGAAAGATACCATTTTGGATTAAGAGGCCAAAAAAGAGATGAGTCTGTTGAAGACTACGTATCTGCCCTAAGAAAATTAGCTTCTTCTTGCAAGTTTGGCCAAACGTTGGAAGAAAGAATAAGGGATCAGTTCGTATTAAAATGTGCTCATGACAATATTCGGAAAGAACTATGGCTAAAGGATGAACCACCATTAGAAGAAGTTCTTGTAATAGCAAAGCAGGTAGAACACATGACGAAATGTGTAGATGAACTAAAAGGAGAAAAAGAAAAGATAGTTGAACCGGAGAAGAAAATGGAATCCAAAGTTGAAGAAGTTGTTTGTCAAGTTAAAAAAGAAGAAAAAGTCGACAGTGGAAAAAGTGACAATGGAATGAATAGTTTCAATCCAAGTTTTAATATGTCTAACAAATGTTCTTGTTTCAGGTGTGGTAACACAGGTCATTTAGCTAATTCTCCAAACTGTCCTGCCTTGAAATCTATTTGCAATGACTGTGGAAGAAGGGGTCATTTTTCAAAATGTTGTAGGACAAAGGGCAACAAAAGGGATAATACCAATAAGAGATGATCTCAACCACAAGTCAAGACTGTGACTTTCCAGATCAGTAGTGGTCCTTTAGAGCATCCCACGCATCTAGTTAAAGTGGACGATGCCATGATTGAATTCAAATTTGATTCATGTTCTCAGATTACTATGATTGATGAGAATTTAATGCATAAGACTTTTGGAAAAAATGTAAAGCTTTTTAAGAGTGATATTTTACCTCTAGGTTATGGCAACAAACCAATTAAGATTTTGGGATATTTTATGGCCACTATGGAATTGGGTTGCCGAATAATTCCAGGGAAGATTTATGTTACAAATTTTGGTGATGCATTAATTAGCTGGAGAGATCAACGTGATCTTGGTGTTACTCTTAATCCGAATGCCTCACCTCAGGTACAAATATTAGAGGTAGAAGACCTGTCTGAAATGTTTGCAAACAAATTTCCAGCAGTATTTAAAGATAACCTAGGATGTTTAAAAGGTTACAAGCATTGTATAAAGCTTAAGAAAAATGCAACTCCCATTGTAGCAAAAGTAAGAAGGATTCCACTTGCAGAACAGGTAAAGGTACAAGCTGAGATTGAAAAATTAGTGGCAAATAACATAATTGAACCTGTAGAAGCAACAGATGGGTTGGCTCCTATTGTCGTGGCAAAGAAGCCAACAGGGGAGATTCGTTTATGTATTGATTTAAGAGCGTTAAACAAGGAGGTGGTGGTAGACAGATTTCCGTTACCTAATATAGATGAGATTGTGGGTACATTAGAGGGTGCAAGATACTTTACCACCCTAGATTTGGCATCTGCCTACCACCAAGTTGAATTGGATACCTCTTGTCAAGAATTAACCGCATTTATAACACCTATGGGTACGTTTAGATTTAAAAGAATGCCTTTTGGACTAATTTCAGCGGCCTCCGTATTTCAAAGAATTATGACACATATACTTAAAGGGCTGAAAGGGGTAAAATGCTACCAGGATGATCTTTTAATATATGGTTCTAACATGCAAGAACACAATGAACGTGTGTGTGATGTGTTAAAAAGGTTGTCTGACTCTGGTTTGTCACTCAAAAAGGAAAAGTGTAAATTTGGTTTGGAGGAGGTAAATTATCTTGGTCACTGCATTAAGAGTGAAGGTGTCTTTCCTAAGTCAGACTTGGTTGCTTCTATTGATAACATGGCTGAACCAGTTAATAGGGATGAATTGTTATCTTTCCTCGGGATGGTAGAATTTTATGGAAAATTCATTGTGCATTTTGCAGATAAGACGAAGGCCATGAGGAGACTCACTGGGAAAAGTGTCACATTTGTCTGGTCGGATGAGTGTAGAAAAGAATTTGATGGTATAAAAGAGGAATTAAAGAAAGCTCCTTGCCTACAGGCCTTTGTCTCTGGTTTACCTACCTACATATTCACTGATGCAAGTGATAAGGGATTAGGAGCAGTTTTGGTGCAAAATAAAAATGGCCATGATTCACTAATTGCCTGTGCATCCAGGTGTCTCCGTGGTCCGGAACTAAATTATTCCGTTATTGAAAAGGAATCTTTGGCAATATTTTGGGCACTTAAAAAATTCAAAAATTTGGTGTGGGGAACTAAATTTATTGTCAAATCTGATCACAAACCATTAAAAGAAGTTTTTTGTAAAAAGGATTTAGATTCTATCTCTTCTAGGATTAGGAGGTGGATAATATCTTTACAGGAATTTGACTTTGAAGTACAATATTTACCTGGTGTGTCAAACAAGGCTGCAGATTGTTTTTCTAGACTGGTGAAAGGTGATAATTTATGTTGTGATGAAGACTACGTTGATGAAGATGATTATCTCAATGTTTGTGAGGTTACAGAGGGGGTAGTAGGAAAAGATGAGTGGAAAGAAGAATTATTGAAAGACGATGAGTTGGTTAGAATAATATCACTATTAAAGGATAATAAACGTCTAGACAAACCATGGTCATTGGTCTCTCAGGAGTTATCAATTTCTGATGGCTTGTTAACCCGTGGTTTAAGACTTATACCTCCTTCTTCCTTAAGGAAAAGGTTGTTGTTACATGCACACTCTGGGCACTTGGGGATTGTGAAAACCAAGGAGATGTTACGTACTCAATTCTGGTGGCCTGGGATGGATTTAGAAATAGAACGTATGGTTAGAGACTGCGTTGAATGTTGTGCTAGTGACAAGATTCTAAAAGTCAGACAAATGCCTATGGTATGTAGAGATTTACCCAATCATCCTTGGGATGAATTAGCCATTGACATCTTGGGTCCCCTCACAGGAGTGTCTGATACACCTTTCTTAATTGTTTTAATTGATTTATATTCACGATGGATAGAGGTAACTGCAGTAAGTGACATTACGTCAAGTTCTATTATCAAATTTTTATCTGATATATTTTTGAGGGAGAGTTTTCCCAATAGCATTTTATCGGACAATGGTCCGCAGTTTTGTTCTACTATGTTTGTTGATTATCTTAACAAATGTGGTATAATACATAAACGTTCAGCATTATACCATCCTGAAACAAACGGTGCCGTCGAGAGGGTCAACCGTACCTTAAAGGAGTGCATTCAGCTTGCTAGAGTAAGTGGTTTGAATTGGAAAGAGGCACTAAGGGAAAGAATTGATGCTTATCGCTGTTCCCCTCATTCAACCACTGGAAAATCTCCTTTTGAACTGTTCAGGGGTAGAGTTCCCAACACAATGTGGTGTCCAGGATGGATGAATCTGAAGAAAGGGTTTGTTGATAATCGTGTTGGTGCTTGGAGAGAGAGAGAAATAGAAAAACAAACTTGTAGGAAAGCATATTTTGACAAAATTAAATGTGTTAAATTCCATGATGTAAAGGTAGGGGATCTTGTGAAGATAAAAGCACCCGTAGGGAGAAGGTCTTGGTCAAAATATACTAATGTTAGACCTGTCATTAAAGTTTTTGGCAATGCAATCAAAACACAGGATGGGAGGATTTGGAACAAAAGTCGAGTTGTGGTGGTTAGGTCAGAGAACACCGCTCATGATAACTGTGATTCTGACTCTAACCTTCTTGGTACTAGTAATCCTCCTCCATCCTGTTCCAACTTTTCATCTGATAATCGTGGGAGGAGTCAGAGATTACGCAGTGCTCCAATGTATATGAAAGATTACGTGTAAGCAATGTTGATCTCCCTTTTATTTCTTTGTACTTTTTTATCTTCAACTCTTATTCTTTTTCCTTTGTGCTCGTTGTTGTAAAGAAGGGAGATGTGTGATGTTGTAACTCATTTATGCACATCGTTTCCCTTTAAGAATGCTTCTCTTCTCCTTGTTGCCATTCTTAGAATAGGAATGTTTCATGACTCTTAGAATAGGAATGTTAGGAAAATGTGTGTCAGTTACTACCAGAAGCTGTTTATGGATGAGGCGAATAAACTGTACTCTTGGACAATCTACTATCTCCTGTTAACTTATTTGGAGAACACCACAAATGCAAGGAGGCATGTTTGGGCTAAGAAATAGTGCTGAAAACAGAATTACTTTTCTCGCGTAATTCTTAGGTAATTCTGCGTGATTCCGCTACATTGAAATTGTTGTGTGTGTCTTGTAAAGCGCACTTCTACCCACACCGCAGGCCTCGTAGCGCTATAGACCGCTGGGGAACCCGTCCTGGCTTTCCCTGTGAGATAGTCCCTCCTGGGAGTCTCCAAGGTGAAACCAGGCATCCCCGGCGTTTGTGGGGGGCCGTTGTGGAGATGAGGCAAGCTAATGCCCAGAGTTGCCGAGTGTGATCTCTGGTTGGAGTAGGCACCGATGCGAGAGACGCGGCAATCGAACCCTGGTCCCGGGCCGGCCGTTCTCTGCTCTCGGGTCTGTCGCCTCTAACCAGTGAGCCACACCACTCCACTGAATTACGCAAGCTATGCGATGTGATTCTTTGGTGCCTCCGGGCTTGCATTAAGTACATGTGTGCCAGTCTGCGGTCTGCCGCTTTATCATTAGGGTGGCTCCAACAACACCTCACCCTAAGCCCCTAGATAGGCTTGTCTCCCTCGTCCCCATTACGTCACTTCCTGAACTCAGATGTATTTCCCTTTCCACTTCAAGAATTGAAGATAAATCCTTCCTTTTTGACTTTTTTTTTATTTACTTTACCTAATCACGCAGTATTATGTTGTTGCCAGGCCTGCATCCATCATTTTAAACTTTTATTGTTGTCAGTGTTGCACAAGCTGTCAACGTCCCGAGATTGCAACCGTACACACAACAATCGAATACACAGAAACATTGATCCAGCATTCTGGAGACAGCCATGTGTGTGGCAATGTTTTCAAAGATTATACTGGGTAAATAAACCGAGAGAGCCACTCGGCTCCGATAATGCCAAGCAAACAGCAGAGAACTAACATCATTGGTTGCCAGAGCTGTCTGCAGCCATCAAGAAACAAATGCTGACCAGGGAACAGCCAATGATGGATATTTACATTTATCGAAGCTTTGAATGCTGCTGGCCTTTGTAGTTCCACCTTTACAGCTTGTCACCACTTGCCTCAGTCAATAGAAAAAGAGTTTGCAGTTTTGCTGGAAGTCAGTGCGGATGTGGTTCGCTTCTTTAGACTGACCAGAGTTGCTTGCAACAGAACAGTGTAGCAGTGGCGTCTGTGGGGCGGGTCCTGAAAGGGCATTTCTTGGCAGTCAACTGAAAAGTTGGCATTCACGTTTGCTGCCATAGCTGCCGAGCCCTTTTCCTCCTGTGCCCGAAGTGTAAGAAAACAACTTGAAACAAAGACAACTTATTTCTGTCAGTGGCACCACGGGCGCCATCAGACGTACCTCTAGAATCTAGCAACGTCTCGAAGAATGAGGATTTTTATAGCTTTTGAAGGAGTTTGCGAGTCTTTTGACATTCAGCCACAGCAGACGGTGGGCGCCGTGAAGCGAGCGATTAAGGTATGTGAATGCCATCCAGCCGTGAATCGCCTTGGTAATGTTTTTTAAAATGCACATAATATTGGGCAAATTAGTGGTTGTGATTTAATCAGGCTTGCGTAATATTATATATAAAACAATTTAAGAGCATACAATATTATGTACAGTACCTGTAAAACATGCAAAGCGTGGTAGTACTCAGTGTCATCTTAAGAGTTTTTGGGGCCCCGGGGAAGATATATTTTGGGGCCCCTGTTTGGTAGAACATTCAATTTTTTCACTAATTTTCTGCTAATTCACATCTTATGAACCCACATAATATTGAATTGTACATAAAAAGTTGAGATAGAGAAATAGACAAAAGTGTGATAGAGAGAAAATCACCTCCGCCTGAGGGAAAAAGGGCTTTTGAAGGTGGGGACCCAAAAATCCCCTTCCCCAGTCACGCCTTTTGAAGGTGGGGGCCCTGGGCAATTGTACACTTTGCCCACGTCTCTGGTAGAAGTAAAACAGTGACTATTAATAGAAAGGATTCTAGATTCAAAATGTAGTCACTTAAACCTGTGGACAAATTGGTACACTCACATGATTGGCAGTTTAATCCGTATTATAAAGCATTTATACATTATGAGGGAGCTTCCCAGATTCTGTATAAATTAATAAATGCATTGGAATGTTCTGTTATTGTATGCGAGTGACGCGGGGTCTTGTTCAAGCTGGCGGCTTGTGGGAATGGGATGACAGCCTTTGAGGAGTGGGGTAATCAGGGAGTCTTGTCAAGGTTCTGGTCCAAGCTTGATTGAAAAATGAGAATTTCAAGTAGGGCAGTGGTCTTCAAACTTTTTAATACCGCCCGAAGAAAAAAACAAATCATCAGGCCCCCTCAGAATTTTCCACAATTATACTATTAAGTTGGCAATGTTTAAATATGTCTAGATTTATTTAAACATTACAGTGGAGTTCTCATACCATTTAAAAAATGTAATCAAGTACCTGATTGCCAAACATACTATTCTGGTCAGGCAGGCCTTACTAACATGTAAAAGTATCCACAGTGTGATGATTAGAAATGGGGTGGGGGTTTAGAAGAATATTTGGAGTCCCCTCCCTTTTGACACATACTCCCAGCCAGGATATAAATGACAAAAGACGTTAGTGATGGCCCATTACAGAACGGTTTACTGCTTGATGCCCTCTAGGGGCGCCTGCCCTCCAGTTTGAAGACTCCTGATGCAGAAAGAATGAGCTGGCATTATCAGGGTCCTCTGGGGTGCCAGTAATCATGCACCATCCAACGGTTCTTGTAACTATAATCTAGCCCAGCGAATATATACTTTGACAATAAATATTCCCACAATTCAATAATGTGCCATCAATCATATCCCACTGGAAAGAGATTTTATCATTACTCACACATCACAACAATGTCCATGACTCCTGGCAGGAGCTTCATGCCCCAATCTATCCTGCTCCAGTTCACACCAGTCATAAACTAACTTTGCTCCAGTCACCGACTTCCAAGCTTTTGCTGCAAAATGTCTGACTTGGAGCTGGACTAGCGGGGCTTTAACTCCTGGTGGATAGTCCGGAGTTAGGTTGGTAAGTGGCTACAAACAAGAGCCGGAGAAACCTGCAGTGTGCCATCAGTGCCCACCTCAGGCCCGCTCATACGGAATAGGAAGGTGGCATGCTGAAATCTCAGAGTGGCATGTGGACTGGAACAAATCAACCTCTGAACTGTGGAGCAGGGTACCCTCGGTGATGGCATGGAACCATGGCTGTAAGTGATATCCAAAGCTCGTTAGCAGGGAGCAGGGCTTTAAGTGGGATGAAAAAACTGGGGGGTATCTCAAAGGGGTGTGGCCAGTATAATTAAGGGCGTGGCTTAAAACACATAAACTAAAAATCTATGCTTAGCATAGTGTGCCACCTGACTTGTATTTTGCTGTTTCTGTCATTGCATCCAGATATATGATACAACAAGTAACATCATACCCACAACAAGTCAGGACTATTGGCTTTGTAAATGATTTTTAGTTGCATAAGATTATTAAGCAGCAACTATGGCTTGTATATAATATTGAACAAGCTTCCACTTAAAGCCCTGGTGGCACCCCAACAAAGTTGCTGCTCCTGCGTTTCAAAAAGAGAAGGGAAATCCAGAGAGAAAATGACTCTCTTTAAAAGCTTTCCCTTCCCCAACAACGCTCACTGGCATAAAACCACGCTGTAACTTCTCCAATACTGAGAAGTGAGCAGTGTGAGCAGCGCACATCGTTGTGCCTGCTGTGACTGCAGGCCGGAAAAAAATGGACCGCCTGTACCGGGGGCACAAAACAGAGCCCAATAGAGACCCCTTTCGGGGCCTTCTTTAAAAAACTGCCGGTGTTTAGCACCTTTGAGACCCAGCCCACTTAAAGCCCTGGCAGAGAGACAGCAAGTCCTTTCACCCTTGCATCTCCAAGACACTGCTGCTTTTTGCTGCCACTTAATTTCCTACAAATATTCTAGATTGCTGACTCAGGTATTTAGATATATATAGCTTTGCATATTTTAGAATTTCTCAGCGTGACTTTCTAGCATTGTCGTGAGAGTCTGCTTAAAGGTAAGATTGTCTCATATTTGAGGCCGAGTTAAAAAACGAATTCTCCTCTCTGTTATGCATAACACAACATGGTCTGCTCTGCTGTATACGTCACAATTCTACATCTGCATAAAGTGGACACTTTTTTCAACTGTGTCTTCTGATTGATAACACTAGCATTAGCTCAAAATTCAAATGTTTTTCTGAGTACCAATCTTCATTAAAAATGTCTTGTATAATGAAATAATTTCTAAATATTTTGTATTATTAATTAATTAATTAATTTCGCAAAATTATAGGATTAGATTACACACAGACACACCTCCCCGGGACCCTCCCTCCTCTAAAAATGTGAGGCTTGCTCACTCTCAGTATACTTTATTCATTGCTCTTACGCGTCACCACTTTCAAATTCCACCAGCCGCCATTGCACAGACAACCAAGGAAAACAAAAGCAAAATTTATTTTTAGAAATAGCCTAGACTTGTTGGAATCTCCCTTAACTATATCTCTATAACCCCTAAAATGAAAGCAAGGTATTGAGGATAAACATGTATTTTATATTCCATATAATGGTCTTCTTTAAAATTGAAGGTTCCCTTTAATTCTGTTGGATTCATTGGATAGTCCAGGGTATTAAAATGCTGCTTGTGGCATCCCTCCCAGGTGGGACTTATACAAGCCAAAAAGCACTGTAAATTGATTTAAATTTGAGTGACTAATAGTTGACACTAAGCCTTGACCATGTGAAATGTAAGACAGGATGACCTTGGGCATCCTATTACGGCTACACAATTGGGTAGGTAGGTGCTGTACACAAATACGTCTGGTCTCGCCTAATCATCGTCACAAGTTACTACACTTTAAATTCTTATGGCTGTCCTATAAGCCACCCAGTGCACTTCATAAGATAGATCCATCCCGGCCACACTCCTGTCTGTGGTGCCATTTCCCAGATGCAGACTTTGCACATATCACATGGACATGCACAAAAATTAAGGGATACTGGACGGCAATATATGGGGAACTATCCCGAATGATAGAAATGGAGTTTACACCTACACCATTTATGGCATTGCTTGGGTATACTCATGACCGCCCGAAGTCTAAACGGCGATTCGTCACCATCGCATTGCTTATTGCCGAAAGAGAAGTGGCCATAAATTGGGGCTGTGCACGCTGTCCCACAGTATACTCCTAGCTGCGCAGTATGATATATTGCAGTACAAAGAAGAAAAGGTCAGAGTTGCGATTTAACTAATGCACGAAATCAGTTCTGTAATGCATCATACAGACATACACCACAAATTTGTTCGCACCAATTGAAAATAAGTCATTAAGGAAGAAAATATACAGTGTTCAAACTGTAAATTGCATTTATTTATGCAATGTTGGTATTTACGTACGTTGTTCAACAAATTGTATCTCATATATTCAAAAAACAATACTTCAATGTAATTGTGAAATCATTACATTCGGAGTGCTCTCTGTGAGGAGGGGAAGGGAAGTGCAAAAGTTGTGAGGGACAGGGTAAAGGTGGTGTGACTTTTTAAGAACATCACGTTAAAATCAAAGAACGCCTTTACAATCGAAATGGTGAAGAAGTTCCAAAATTACATCACACACAGGTTAAATCAATTTATTCCTTTGCATCTGTGACGGGGTCGGGGATTCTGGCTCTTCAGACTTACCTGTTTCACCTCTCTTTGAACAGCATTCTGGGACATGGCGGCGCAGCGAAGAGCCATATGACTCGGAACCAGAGGACGATGTTGAATCCTGCTACTTTAACTGGGCGGAGTTGGACAATGAACACGACGTTGGTTACGCCCACTCAAGTCCGGTAAAAGCCGCCCAGGACGACTCACAGGTGTGCGTTACACCCGGAGGTGAGGAAGGACTGCACGCCGGACTGCACGTCGGACGAGGACGAGAAGAAGATGGTAACCGAGGACTGCCCTTCGGACGAGGACGAGAAGAAGACGGTAACCGAGGACTGCCCTTCGGACGAGGACGAGAAGAAGACGGTAACCGAGGACTGCCCTTCGGACGAGGACGAGAAGCAGACGAAAGGAGTCCAGGAGGAAAGACCCCGGAGCAACAAAAGTCTACAGAGCCAGACGAGAACAGCCAAGGAGGGGACCTGAGGAATACGGAATACGGAAGACGGAAAGAAGAAGACGACAAGCCAGGAGGCCAACAGGAAGGCGCTTCGCCCAGCCACACTTCATCGAGGGAAGTGTGGCTACCAGAGGTACGATCACGGCTTTCAGGCTGGGCGGGTTTTAAGTGGGTTAAACCACGAAAGTAAAACTGTCACTCACCCTATGCACTACCCTCCCCTCACTACCCAACACTAGTCGGAGAAGTGTGCACGTGTGAGTCCTCACTCCCTACCCTGTGCGATGGTCTAAAACCAGTAAGCCTAAAACGCTGTTCTTTTTCCTTCCTGCCCGGCGGAGTCATCCCGACATCGTGGAGGTGAACGCCTGGACCACCAGTCCCAGAAGCCCTCGGGACACTAGACGAACGGCTGTGGAGAAACGCTACCAGAGACTCACCAACGAGGCCGAATCTACGTTACCGTATTACAGGAAAGCAATACGTCGCAAACGTATATTGAAAGCAATAAAACCAGCGTTACCCAAAGTACCTGTGTCTGTAAGTCTGTTAGACGGTGCTATAGCTGCCGCCACGAACCCTACTAGCGAACAGGTTAACCCCGAGGTGCCACAAGTGGTGGAGAATGCGGGCACGCCGATAGCCATCTGTGAACCAAAGATGGAGGAACTTCTACAACGCCTAGTGAAGGGCCAAGAACAGTTGGGTTGGGCTGTAGAACAACAACTAGCTACCGCACAAGCCGACAGAGACGCACTCAGAGATAGTGTGGTAAAAACCCTCGGGGAGTTTCAACCAATACGGATCGATACCACCGGCACTCCAGTAAGGGAAGTAAGACAAACAAACCCTACGCCTTCGGGAATTTCTCTACAAAAAAATGTAGCCGGAGAAGACCCGGACGCCTTCCTAATCAATTTTGAAAGAGTTGCACTGGCTTGTGGTTGGCCGTTGGAGAAATGGCCGTTCTTTTTGGCGCCATTGTTAACTGGAGAAGCACAGGCGGCATACCAAGTAGCCAATGGAAACGGACAAACACCGTATGCACAAATCAAAACCATCATCCTAGACCACCTGGGGCTGGACGCGGAAGCGTATCGAGTCCGCTTTCGGAAGGAGAGAGGAAACCCAGGCGAAAATCCAAAGACCCTGTTTTTCCGTTTAAAGGCCGCTGCTGACAAATGGTTAACTCCAGCTCAAAGCTTGAAAGACGCCATAATGGATAAAATATATTTAGAACAGTATCTCGAGGCCCTGCCGTTTGGAACTCAACGCTGGTTACGGCAACATTCAAATCTGACCACCGCGCAAGCCATGGAGATGGCTTCCACATATGCGCGAGCACAGCCGAAACTACATCCCACGGAAACAGAAAAAAATATAAAAGCTCCGGTGCGAGTCGACAGGAAAGCCAGACCCCCTCCCGGGGTTCCTATTCCACGACCGCCGAATCCAGAGGTCTCTCCAGTAAGAGGCCCTCAATGCTTTGAATGTGGCACATGTGGTCACATTTCCAGATTTTGTCCCAAGAAAAGAATGCAAGAGGAACCTATGGAGGTCGGCTACCTGCCCCGACCCGTCATGTTTTCAACAGAACTCGGAGGCGCATATCACGTGAGTGTTCAAGTCAATGGCAAAACCGTTAAAGCTCTGTTAGACTCGGGGTGTAAGCAGTCTGTAATACAAGGCAGGTTTGTGTGTGAATCGCAGTTAGTACCCGACTCTCTGGTTAACATTAAGTGTGTGCACGGGGATGTGAAAAGTTACCGAGTCGCTTGTGTACCTTTAGAATTAGAGGGAGGACGACAGGTAATTGTGAAAGTCGGAATAATGAACAATCTGCCAGAAGAACTCTTACTGGGAACTGATAATCCTCACTTTTTAGATCTATTCTCGAAAAGACTAAGCAATGAGAATGATTTCAAACCAGTACTGATAGCTCCTGACCCATGGGAGGGGGATCGAAATTTCCAATTTGCCCAAGCCAACGATAGCACTTTGCACAACGCCTGGGAACAAGCCCATGCCGATCAAGATAACCCGAACCCCAGGTACCCCCGATTCGTAATCCAGGACGAGCTGTTGTACAGACAGGCAAAAGAGAATGAACCGAAACAGTTACTAGTCCCAGTGTGTTTTAGAGAACAGATCATGTTTTATGCTCACACACATCTCCTAGCGGGACATACAGGCAGCAAAAAAACGACCCATAATATCTTGAAGAACTTTTACTGGCCCGGAGTCTATCAAGACATAAAGAAACACTGTCAAATCTGCGACGTTTGTCAACGAAAAAACTTACAGAAACCTGCGGCTGTCCCGTTACAACCGTTACCAATAATCGGGACACCCTTCGAGAGAGTGGCAATGGACCTTATTGGACCTCTACCACGAACAAGTAGGGGTAATCAGTATGCTCTTGTCATTGTAGATTATGCCACCAGATACCCAGAGGCGTTCCCATTGAAGAATCCAAACTCTAAGAACATTGCAGAAAAATTCCTTGAATTGTTTTCACGTGTTGGTTTTCCGAAGGAAATTTTAACAGATCAGGGGACCCCATTTATGTCTCGAGTCATGAAAGAAGTCTGTCAGTTGTTAGACCTACACCAGATCAAGGCGTCCATATACCACCCCCAGACAGACGGGCTGGTGGAACGCTATAATGGGACCCTAAAAAGCATATTAAAGAAAATGCTCACAGCCAATCAAAAAGACCGGGACCGTCTCCTTCCCCTGGCCTTGTATGTTATCCGAGGCCAAACCCAAAGCAGTCTTGGATGTTCCTGCTTTGAAATGTTGTATGGACGACAGCCAAGGAGTCTTTTAGACATGACGAAGGAATATTGGGAGGCCGAACCCACTGGAGAAACAAAAACATTACTCGAATATAGTCAGACTCTCAAAAACCAGATTGGCAAGATCCGGGAACTCGCCTTTGCAGAGCTAGAGAAAAGTCAATCCAAACAAAAGAGTCATTACGACAAGGGGAAGAAATGGAGAAAACTCGAACTAAACGACTGGGCCCTTGTTCTATTACCCTCCACCACAAAACGGTTTCAAACGGAATGGCAAGGACCCTATCAAGTCGTCGAAACTATCGGCAAGACTACATATCAACTAAGACTGTCGAACAGAAGAACCCAGGTTTTTCATATCAATGTCTTGAAGAAATGGCTCGGAGCTCCTCCACTCATAGCCTTTACTGAGAACAAAACCCAAAAAGAAAACACAGTATCCCAGTTGGTAATAAACAAAGAATTACACCGGGAACAACGAGAACACTTACAAGGAGTTCTCCAGAACTGTACAGACATATTTTCAGACTTACCAGGTTCCACGACTATGGCCGAACACAGGATTGAAACACCTAAAGGGACCATAGTAAAACAACGGCCCTACAGGATACTGGCCGCCAAAAGAGATGCGATCAGCAAGGAAGTGAAGGAGATGCTTCGCTTAGGAGTCATACGTCCATCACGGAGTGAATGGTCCTTGCCGATCGTAATGGTTCCCAAACCCGATGGGAGTAGCAGATTCTGCATGGATTTCCGCGCACTCAACGCTGTGTCCACATTTGATGCCTACCCCATACCCAGGATAGATGAACTGATCGAGAAGTTAGGGGAAGCCAGGTACATCACCACCCTAGATCTAACAAAAGGGTACTGGCAAGTGCCGTTACGCGAGGAAGACTGCAAGAAAACCGCATTTTCAACTCCAGACGGTTTGTTCGAATTTACGGTATTACCATTTGGATTGCATGGGGCCCCGGCGACCTTCCAGCGATTAATGAATGAAGTTCTGCGAGACCATCAGGCATACAGTTCTGCTTACCTGGACGATATCATCATTTTTAGTCCGGACTGGGAGACTCACCTTCGACATCTAGAGATCATCCTACGACAACTCTCAAAAGCAGGATTACACATCAACTCCAAAAAGTCCCAGATTGGATTTCAGAAAGTGAAATATCTTGGATATGTACTGGGCCGTGGACTCATTGAACCTCAAGATGAAAAAGTAAAAGCCATAGCGGACACCCCATTTCCCTCCAATGTTTGTGAGATGAGGGCCTTTCTCGGTTTAGTGGGATATTACAGGAGATTCATCCCTTCCTTTTCCGACATTGCAGCTCCGCTTACCAACACTCTAACGAAGCACAGTTCAAAAACGGACTTTTTGTATCCCACACCGGAGATGAGGACCGCTTTTGCAAGCCTCAAAAAGGCGATAACTTCACGTCCGGTATTGACGTCACCGGACTTTACCAAACCATTCATTCTCCACACGGACGCCTCGGACTTCGGGGTTGGAGCAGTGTTGTCACAACTAACGGAAGAGGGCCTTGAACATCCCATCTTGTACATTAGCAGAAAACTTTTTGCCAGGGAGCTGAAGTACCCGACGATCGAGAAAGAATGTTTGGCGATCAAATGGGCTGTAGATAAACTGAGATACTACCTGGAGGGACGCACCTTCCGATTGTACACTGATCATGCCCCACTCCAATGGATGAGTCGCAATGCCTCCAATAATCCATGAGTCATGAGGTGGTTCTTGTCATTACAGCCCTTTTCTTTCCAAGTGTTACATCGTAAGGGGAAGGACAATGCCAATGCTGATTTTCTTTCCAGATATCCTCTCCCCGAACGGGAGAATCCTAGGGGGGAGGTATGTGACGGGTCGGGGATTCTGGCTCTTCAGACTTACCTGTTTCACCTCTCTTTGAACAGCATTCTGGGACATGGCGGCGCAACGAAGAGCCATACGACTCGGAACCAGAGGACGATGTTGAATCCTGCTACTTTAACTGGGCGGAGTTGGACAATGAACACGACGTTGGTTACGCCCACTCAAGTCCGGTAAAAGCCGCCCAGGACGACTCACAGGTGTGCGTTACACCCGGAGGTGAGGAAGGACTGCACGCCGGACTGCACGTCGGACGAAGACGAGAAGAAGACGGTAACCGAGGACTGCCCTTCGGACGAGGACGAGAAGAAGATGGTAACCGAGGACTGCCCTTCGGACGAGGACGAGAAGAAGACGGTAACCGAGGACTGTCCTTCGGACGAGGACGAGAAGCAGACGAAAGGAGTCCAGGAGGAAAGACCCCGGAGCAACAAAAGTCTACAGAGCCAGACGAGAACAGCCAAGGAGGGGACCTGAGGAATACGGAATACGGAAGACGGAAAGAAGAAGACGACAAGCCAGGAGGCCAACAGGAAGGCGCTTCGCCCAGCCACACTTCATCGAGAGAAGTGTGGCTACCAGAGGTACGATCACGGCTTTCAGGCTGGGCGGGTTTTAAGTGGGTTAAACCACGAAAGTAAAACTGTCACTCACCCTATGCACTACCCTCCCCTCACTACCCAACACTAGTCGGAGAAGTGTGCACGTGTGAGTCCTCACTCCCTACCCTGTGCGATGGTCTAAAACCAGTAAGCCTAAAACGCTGTTCTTTTTCCTTCCTGCCCGGCGGAGTCATCCCGACATCGTGGAGGTGAACGCCTAGACCACCAGTCCCAGAAGCCCTCGGGACACTAGACGAACGGCTGTGGAGAAACGCTACCAGAGACTCACCAACGAGGCCGAATCTACGTTACCGTATTACAGGAAAGCAATACGTCGCAAACGTATATTGAAAGCAATAAAACCAGCGTTACCCAAAGTACCTGTGTCTGTAAGTCTGTTAGACGGTGCTATAGCTGCCGCCACGAACCCTACTAGCGAACAGGTTAACCCCGAGGTGCCACAGCATCCTATGGTGTTCAGTTGGCGTAGTCTACGTTTCGACCCCCATGTACGCTAAAGGGTTATTCATGCCTCATGTTGGGGTCTTCGTCAGGTCAGTGAAATGGAGAGCATCAATAGACGGTCGTCATCTGTGCCGTCAAATAGTGGGCCTGGGCGTGCTCCTGTAAATTTTGGACGGTATTCCTCATTGAAGAATGGACATCCTTGTGTCAAATGTGGTTTCAAGGATCGCTCCTTGCGTTCAAAAGCATTGTGCGCGCCGTTCTCCTCGTAGTCAGGCTACAGCCGTCAATGCTCCTAGCTGGCTTGATGCATCTGTGGATCAAATATGATATATTGCAACACTAACAGTGACACCTACGCACAGTTACAACCACCTTCTGCGAGGCCCCTAGATACATGGCGACCATTTCAATCTTACCTGTGTGAAACACGGGATAATGACAATACCTCCACTCTGACCCGACACACTGTTATATGGGATGAGGCGCAGAGGGCAAGCACGTGACAGTTGTGATTCAACACATTTGTAATAATAATAAATAATAATAATAAATATGTATGTTTACCTCTCTCTGTAACAGGGATGTTTTTGCAACCAATGATTTAATCTGTAACAACTGTCTGCTATTTGTCTTGTATTTACCCTTGTATGGGTCATACCTTGCACTGCACTGCAACCATTCTTGCAATATATGTTAAAATCAATAAAAAGAATCAATTAAAAGTGTAAGACAGGATTGTGATCTTATTTTGCTCTAGTGAGATGCTGCTGACTTCTTGATTAGTCACTACACTATTTCCTGTGAGGAAATGTAGTTTAATTTAAATCAACTCTGATTTTTATCATAGAAAAATGAGTGTGATCTAGTTTTTGGGACTGGTGTCAGCCAGGGACATGGTCATATTACTGTGTATTTATATGTTAAGCATGGCTTTCACAGTGAGCCATTGATTGTCAACTGCTATGACGTAGCACCAATGGATAACAGAACTTGTTAACCACTGTTGCTACGTCAAATAGGAATTCCAGGTTGCTCTGGCTGGACTCTCTGGGAGCCTTTCAGAGCAGTGGTGGAAAGCAAGGAGCACAGCTTCTGGATGATAGGGAAGACACAGAGAGTGGTGGCTGTGAGCAGCCTTAAAAATTTTTTTGGGGACAGTGAGTCGAGGCTGTCTAATGTATGGCTCTCCAGTCGATTTTAGGGCAATCGCAATCCAGGTACTTTGCAGGAGCCGCAGAATCTCGTGTTTACAATACTCGGGCTGACTCTGTGTCGAACTTATAAAATTATGAAACACAACGAGCTACAGAACACTACACTGTTCCATACTGTCTAGTTTGGATACTACACTTTTTACGACATTCATGGACCAACGATTAAAAAGTAAAATAACCCCCCTGAAGAAGGGCATGGCCTGAAATGCATTGGGCGCATGATTTGAAATACATGATGAATACAATCATTGTTGAAGAGAATAAATGCAACAAAGAAAATTCAGGAAACAGTTGTTTGAACTTTATTGATATTGTTCTCTTGAGTGCATCCTGGGGACTTTTTCCACTGGAAGAGATAACGCAAGCCTTTGCATAATTTATAGCTCTGCCATCAACCCTTTTCTCCTGCGTAGCAGCTGAAAGCAGAGGCAGATGATTTTTGGGGCCACACGTTACATGACATTATTGATGGGTAAAAAGTGAATTACAGGGATGTTTTTCACCTTGGGTTCTGAGTCCCATAATAGACAACTTAGAGCTTTGCTTTTATTGTTTATATCAAATCCCTAGGAACCCCTCAGTGAAAACGTCCCTGTAATGGACAGTAACCCATCTATATTTGCATGTTTTATATTGTTGTAATACCCTATCATTCTCACGAACATGGCTTCCTAAAAGCAATATTCAACTGCAAGTGCGCCATGACGGTAGATACGAAAACTCATAAACAGCCGCTGTGACTACTACAGCTCTAGTGCGTCACTCACTGGACTGTCTGTCGCCATCAGCGGTTGAACAGCAATCACATTTTCATGACAAAAATGGTACTGTTAATGAAGATCAGAAGCAGTGAACTTCAAACTCAAACATCGCTTTAAAACTTAATAAAATCTTTCTGAACATAAATAGAAAGAAGGGTATACTCCTGTTCCTTTACTCCTCTCCACTAAGGAAATTAAGAGAGATGTGACCACCAACTGAAAAGAGGAAAGTGGACAAGCATTTACTAGTTTTAAGTACACTTGCCTGTTCGCTGTCTCTGATAAGTCAAGTCCTTCAGTGCTAGGAAGCCCTGTTGGTGGTAGCCATGCGCTCTATATACCTCAAGGTAACATAAAATACCATAGTGCTTCAGAGAGCCTCACGCCACACTAGAGGTGGGCGAACCAACAAATTAATAGGGAGAGCTGAGCCAAACCTGAGCAGAGCCAAGCGTCTAGCTGGGCTGTAGGAGCCCATGCATGAGCTGAACCCCAAAAATTATTGGCACGTAAACTTTCCAACAAACTCCATATGCATTTAAGACAAAGACTCATCAAAATTCAAAAAAGTGTTATGGAACAGCGACATGCTCCGAGAAGTGGGCCGACTGCAGGGCTTCTCGAAATGGAAGCTCATTAATATTGTACTTTTGAAGGATGTAAGGCAGAGACAGGCAGTGTTGTCGTTTGCAGAGTTTCAGGCAGAATTTCAGCTGGCACCCACGGAGTACTATAAATATCTGCAGCTGCAACACGCATTAAATCGCCATCTTAAAGAAGGGGATCAGCTCCTGGAATACAGTCCACTAGAAGACAGGTTACTGTTAGATCCCATCGCGGAGAAGGCGTTGCCCTGCACATACAAAACATTTATAAATAACTCACCAGAGCTACTAGGCAAGGTACGGGAGGCGTGGGAATCTGATGTGGGCCTATTAGAAGACGACGACTGGAGGGAGGCAGTGCAAAGTCCCAGAGAGGTAGCAATCCGGGCACAATTTCGTCTAGTACAACTACGAATATTACATAGATCCTATTGCATCCGTATCCTCATGTTCAAATTAGGGCGTATTCCGACCGAGGAGTGCCAGAGGGGATGTACTCAAAAGGGAAAATGTTTCATATCCTATGGGACTGCCCTGTTATACAGACATAATGGATAAAGGTGGTCCGCATCATGCCAGAGGTGTTGGAACAGGAAGGGCCTTTGTACGCTAGATGGCATTTACTGTGCGTGTCTGGTGAATTGACTTGGTCCAAATACCACCAGATTTGGCTACAGGTGGCTGCTATGGTTGCTAAACGGAAAGTTGCCGGGGGGCGAGCAACCGCCTATGGTCTCTCAGTGGAAACGAGACATGGACTGGTGCTGTACGTCGGAAAAGACAATTTATGATAACCAGGGATGCCCCAAGAAATGGGAAAAAGTGGCAACGATGGGTAGACTACAGGGGGTTTGGGGGGGCATTAGACAGTTAGGGAGGGTGGGCTCCATGACTGGGGGATTATGCTTACTAATTCATGATCAAGACGTGTTTAGCGGAATGTGTACGCTAATGAAACTACATGCAACTTGCTGTAAGCATAGGAGCATGTTTGTTAAAGCTGACTATTGTTCAATAAAAAGAATGATTAATAACAAATTTCAAAAAAGTGTTTTCCTCTAACATTAGGAACTGTACATGAGATTATATGACTGCATTGAGAGGCATTTGTTAAAAGTAGCTTTTTTTCAAACGTGATCTTAAAAATATTCATATGCTCCACATACCTAGCCATGGAAACAATGCCATTACTGAATCAAGAGTCAAGTCAAGTGTTATATGCACCCTATATGAGGCCTTGATTCTTACATGGAGCAACATTATAGTCTATTTAAATCAGATGCAAGGGAGGTTATTGCATAGCACACACTCTGAACTCACATGTGGCTCTTAAATGCAATAAGGAAAATAGAAGCCAAGTGAAATAAGATATTTGGGTTAGATTACAAAATTTGGTTAAGCCAGGAAAAATCCTAGTTTTTAAAATTTCACATTGCGCCATTCAGCTACTAGATAGATACCTATTGCAAAGATTAATGTTTCGTTTTTCATTCTTGATGCCATAGGTTAGAGCACGGGTGGCACACAGAAGCCACATTTAAGATCAACTTGTTTTGGTCTTCAGGGCCAAGAGGACCTCAAGTTGAGACAGAGGCAGGCATCAGGTTCAAGCTTTCTGCAAGTTTTCAATGGTTCACCTACCTCTACTTGAAACCAAGAAGTCCCTAAATAACAGTTAAATACTGTAATGATGTGACACAGACTATTCGAAATCATATATAAAAAAGAAAAATTTATGACAACTGTTTTTCTACAACAATATGTTTTTAATTAAATGTTTTTATTTATTTTTATTTGTGGTATTTGTAGAGCGCAGCATACATCCCAGGGGATATCAAGGCGCTAAATGAGAAAGGGCTGCTGAGGTTTAAGCGGGAGGGGTTAGTATTTGGGGAAGAGGTGTGTTTTGAGTTTTTGCCGGAATGAAAGAAGGTTTACAGTGTGTCTCAGATCCATCGGTAGTTCATTCCATCGTTTGGCCGCCAAGTGCGAGAAGGCTCGTCCTCCTGTTCTTGTTTTGTAGATACGCTTGGGTTTTGCTAGGGCTGAGTTAGTGGATCTTAAGTTCCTGTTTGGAATATAAAATTCAATTTTCCCTTGCAGGATTGTAGGGCCTGTTTTGTGGAGGGCTTTGTGCGCATGACAAAGTAGTTTGAATGTGGCACGCTGGCGCATCGGCAGCCAATGGAGTTGTTTTAGACATGCCGATGCAGAGTCTCGTTTGCCTTTGTTGCATACCAGTTTGGCAGCCTGGTTTTGCAGAACCTGTAGGCGGGAAAACAGCTGCTCGTTCATTCCTTCGAATAGAGCATTGCCATAATCTAGGCGGCTGACTAGGAGGGCCTGGGTGATCGTACGACGACAGTCAAGTGGGATCCATGTGAAGATCTTGGCGAGGAGTTTCAGGATTGCAAATCCCTTACCCCAAAGTGTGCGCACGTGGTCTTTCATGGATAGTGCGTCATCCATCATAATGCCCAGATTCCTGGCATATTGTTTCGGGGTGGGGGCTGTTCCCAGTGACGGTGGCCACCATGAATCGTTCCACGATAGTTTGGCTCCTCCGAACAATAGAATTTCGGATTTTCCGGCATTGAGCTTAAGGCAGTGGTTACGCATCCAGTCCGCCATTTCGGAGAGGCAGCTGTGGAGTTTATTTTTAGTTGTTTCTAATTTTTCCGATCTTTCATCCATGGTCACCATCAGCTGCGTGTCGTCGGCATATGAGCAGATGCCGATGCCCCACTTTCTTCCGATGTCGGCCAGAGATGATACGTAGGCATTAAAGAGAGTGGGGCTTAGGGAAGCCCCTTGTGGGACTCCACAGCCAATGGGACGGGGTTCTGAATGGAATTGGCCCATATGCACTGCTTGGGTGCGGTTGCACAGGAAGGATTCAATCCATTGCAACGCTGTGTCTTGTATTCCTTTGCTCCGGAGAATGTTCAGTAGGCATTTGTGCGACACTGTGTCGAACGCTGCCAACAGGTCCAACAGTATCAGAGCCACCGAACCCCCTTGGTCAGTGATGCATCTGACACTGTCCGACACTGCCAGCAGCGTAGCCTCGGTGCTATTGTTGGATCTGAATCCGGTTTGGGTGGGGTCCAGAAGCGAGTTGTCCTCGAGATATTTGGATAACTGTAAGTTAACCATTTTCTCCAATGCTTTGGAGAGGTAAGGGAGTTGTGAAATTGGCCTATAGTTGTCTGGGTTGAGAATATCGGCCCCAGCTTTCTTCAGGAGGGGGGTTACAGATGCGTGTTTCCAGCAATCTGGAAAGGACGCGGAGGCGAGAGACTGATTGAAAAGTTTGGTGATGAGTGGGCATAGAGTCGGTGCAATTTCAGAGAACACAAAGTGCGGGCAGGGGTCTGCAGGGGAGCCGGATTTTATTGCTCTGAGGACTGTTAGTACTTCCTCTTCGGAGAGTGGTTGGAAGTTGGATAGGCGAGGGGAGTTGCCCAAGTCTAGGCGATCGTTGTCGTTGTCGGATGTAGATGGGCGTACGTCAGAGTTATCATAGGGGGAGACGGCATGGGAGGGGGTGAAGGTTGAATACATTTTATTAATTTTTTCGGAGAAGAAGGAGCTAATCCGTTCGCATGCTTCTGTTGAAGGGGTGAGGTGTTGCGAAGTGCAGGATGGGTTGCTGAGCTCTTTCACAATTTTAAATAACTCTTTTGCCGAGTTGTGGTTTTCGTTGATTCGTTGCACGAAAAAAGCCTTTTTTGCCTCTCGGATGGCAAGGATGTATTGTTTCCTTTTGGCAGTGTAGTTGGCTCTGGTTGTAGGGTTTTTCGCTTGTCTCCATTGGTGTTCTGTTTTTTGGCATTCCCTTTTAAGGCTCTTGAGGGAGGGGGTGTACCATTTTTCGTTAATGGTTGTTTTTTTCCTAACTTCTCGCAAGGGTGCTATTTTGTCCAATGTTTGGCGGATGCTAGTTTCTAGCCGGATGACATTGTTACCAATAGGTTCGTTATCTGGTAGGGAGACATCTGTCTCGTGAAAATGGTTTTGGAAGTTGGAGTCTTTGATTAGTTTCCAGGCTCTATTGGAGGTGAGGGGGGAGGATCTGGTTTTCACGGGTTTGCCGGGAAGTACAAGTGAGAATGAGAGCATGAAATGGTCGGACCATGACAGAGGGAGAGTTTCCTTGAGGGTGGTCGACTCGATGTTCGTATAAAGGAGATCCAGGGTGTGCCCTGCTATATGCGTAGGGCCATCGACCAGTTCTTTCAGTTGGAGGATTTCCATGTCGTATTTGAGCTGAGCGACTCCAGGGGCATTGGGGTTTTCGTAGTGGACATTAAAGTCTCCAATGATCATGTAGTTTTTGTGTTTTAGGCACAAAGGGAGTACTTGATTCAGGAGTTTCGCACTAAGGTTAATTTGTTGTCCAGGTGGATTGTAGACGACTGCGCCCACTAGCATGACATAATTCTCAGCGAGAATTCTAAATGGTAGTAGCTCATGTTCAGGCTCCGCATTGATTTATGTACAAAATGATACTGTATTGTATTAAATAAATTATTCTTTTCACGGAACCTGGGCGTCATCCTGGATTCCTCACTCTCGATGAACAGACAAGTCAACGCCGTTTCTTCATCTTGCTTCAACATTCTTCGCATGCTCAGAAAAACATTTCGCTGGATCCCCACCGAAACTAGAAAAACAGTCACCCACGCTCTAGTCACGAGCCGACTGAACTACGGAAACACCCTCTACGCCGGTACCACCGCAAAACTCCAGAAAAAACTCCAACGCATCCAGAACGCTTCAGCCAGGCTCATATTAGACATCCCGCGTAAAGAACACATCTCTGGTCACCTGAAAAGCCTCCACTGGCTCCCCGTCAATAAGAGGATTACTTTCCGGCTCCTAACCCACGCACACAAAGCACTCTACGAAATCGGACCCGAATGCCTCAACACACGACTGTCCTTTTACACCCTCTCCCGCCAGCTACGATCCTCCAACCAGGCCCTTGCCACTGTACCGCGCATCAACAAAACCACCATGGGAGTTAGATCCTTCTCCTACCTGGCAGCTAAAACCTGGAACTCACTTCCCACTCACCTTCGCCTTACTCAGAACCACCTAGCATTCAGAAAGCAACTTAAAACGTAGATATTTGACAAGTAAGTCCCCACCCTTCTTCAAGCGCCTTGAGACCCTCTGCGTATGTAGCGCGCTATACAAATTTATTGACTTGACTTGACTTGACTATATGATTTATTACTGTAATTTTTAGAACTTGTGATGTTTACGCAAATTGTAAATACGTGTTGACATTGTAGCATAATTGGTTCCTTGTGGGTTTAGGATATTTGACTACCAGCAATTTTGAATAGTCTGTGTCACATCATTACAGTTATTTAGGGACTTCTTGGTTTCAAGTATTTTCCCCTGTCCCTGATTGCACTAAAAGGGGACCTCCCTCTTTTACTTCACCTACCTCCACTCCACACGGCCCTTAGTGGGTGACATAGACAACTCAAGCTTAACTCTTGTTGTCTATAACATTACTCCTCAGAACCACTCTGTGGAAAACATATTTGTAATTGATAGCTACTTATCTATAATTCTATATACAATGCTGCAGAGCCACCAGCCACAGTGGAAGGCAGGTCAGGAAGCATAAATATACCACAGTCTAAACAAGAAAAACTGGATTTGGCTTTTCCTTCTACAAATATCTTTTCCTTAAAAGGGCCAGATGTATGACCATTCATTGCGAGTCCATAAATGAAAACGGGTGCATTTAAAAAAAAAAAATGAAACGTTTTCGTTTAAATTTTTAAGGGCAGGTAGTTGTCCCATTCATACATGACTAGGGAGTTGTTTCCTTCCTAATAGCAATGCGCAAAACACTATTTTGCGAGTTGCAATTTTTTTGCATCTCACAAAATAGTGTTTGTACATGGCCATGTATGTTTTTGCGTACGCAAACGGGTCGCTAACATGTTTGCATGCGCAAAAACTGGTCGTACATCTGGCCAAGAATCCCTGCATGTTTTCACGTGTTCTGAAGGGGAAACAGTCCGAATAGCAGAGCCACGTGTGTTCCGACTACGCAAGCCCTATCCTGCTCGCCTTAACCACGCATATGCCTTAACCATGCATATGCGTGGTTAAGCCAGTGAGCAGTCTACCTGCTGCTTGCAGCTTGGCAGAAGCACGAAGATGCCAGGAAGAGAGGATCCGGTGAGGTAAGTGGGGCTGGTGCTGAGGCTGGGTTTGGTGAGGTATTTTGTATGGGTTGGGAGTTGGTTTTAGACCTGTGGGGTGGTCGGGTCATTTTCAGGACTGGGGAAGGGGGGGGGGGGGGAGTTCTCAGGGCTGTGGGTGGGGCATTTTCAGGGCTTGGGGGGTCTCTGGTCGTTTTTAGGGCTGAAGGTTCGGGGGTAGATTTTTGCGTAAGGGCAGTGAAAGGGTGGGGTAGTTTTAGGGACAGCGTGAGAGGTGGGAGGGGGTTGTGGTTTTGTATATTAAGTGTTAGGGACAGCGTGGGGGGTGGGAGAGGGTTGTGCTGTTTGGACCACAGGATGGGGGGCAGGCAGGGAGTTTGTAGCTTGGGGAGGTGGGTCATGACCTTAGCCATGTATACCCCTTTACCTTCCATGCCATTACTGCGAAATTGTATGGTAAAGGTGAAATTGTATGGTAAAGGCATTCTTGGTAAAGGAATGCATGGTTAAGACGTATTCGTAGTTCAGGCTGCGTGGTAGAGGCATGTGTGGTTTAGCCATGCGTGCATCTATCATACAACCATTCTGAGGTATACATTTTTTTTCAAATCTGACAACCTTAAACTGATTCCAATATCCTATTACAAAAAAAACAGAATTTTGGAGTATTTAATTTATCACTACAGATTTATATTTTATTTTTATTGTCTGTAATGAACATGATAAAGCAAGACACTAAGGATTTAAGAGGTTTGAGGGAAGAGCGAGGGTGGGACAATGTATTAGAAGGAGATAATATATTTTTGCCTCATATTAAAATGATATTGCAAGTCACCTCAGAGTTCCATGACCTTATAAAGGAACTCTGCATTCCACTTGTTCTTTTATATGATCACAGAACCTGCTGACTTGTAATATCCTTATGCTGAAAATTATATATTTATATATCTTAATCATGTGATCACCAAGTGAAGGCAAACAAAGACACTACGTAACAGAATGTAAATATATGTATACTTATGAAACTTATTGTAATCCTAGAGATCGTGCCAGTGCAGAAGACAGTCCTTCTGTAAACTGGTATAGTGCTTAGAACTGGGGTCTCCAACCTTTTCTATACGAGCTACTTACGTTTAATGAAAATCGCTCCGAGCTACTAATAATAGTGTTGTGATAATGACCTCATCAGTCGGGTTTGCCAGCAGATAGGTTTTCCTGCCATGCATCTTTGAAAACAATTTTTGATGAATTTATTTTAGGACCGTTTCCATATTCAACTGTCAGACGACAAGAAGGGGAGGCGTTATCTTGAGCTAATCTATGCAGGCGCCCTGCTGAAGGATGAGTGGGTCCTGGCTGACGTAGGAATCACACTTTGCTCAACCATTAAATGTGTTGTCAAGGTACGTAATAAAAGGATTGCACTTGCTAATGTCTCATCCACCACTCGCCCCATTTCTAAATGATGAAAGTGAAAATACACCTCCAATGATATAACAGTTGTAATACATTTTAGAGACTACGGCTCTGATTTAGATGTTGGTGGATGGTGAATCATCGCCATGGTGGAGTTTGAATGAATGAATGAAGCCAGATTTATATAGCGCTACTTAGCCCAACGGGCGTCAAGGCGCCTAACCAAATAGAGTGTAAGGTCAGAGAGCATGCTTACTGGTAGGCCTTAGGGAAACACCACGTCTTTAGGGCTTTCTTGAAGAGGGCCATAGAGGGTTGGGATTTAATCTCAAGAGGAAGGGCGTTCCGCAGTTTAGGGGCCACAGATGAAAAGGCCCTTCCGCCCCTTCTGACCTTGTTTGTCTGAGGGACGGATAGAAGGTTCTTTACTCCTGCCATGGCAAGGGTACTCCTGCCGCAATATTTAGGGATGTTGCCGGCCCATTGGGCATCTCTTACATTTACAGGAACTGCCATCATAGCGCTTTGTGTCAATGCAGTGAAAGTGTGCCTTTCTTCTCCATCACAGATCATGTGACAAAATTCTACATCTTCAGTCTTACATCCAGGGCAGTCCTAACTACATGCGGTCTGAATGAAGCAAATACATCTGCATAATCCTGTCATTCGGAGACACTGATGCAACATGTAGCAGTATTTTTCAATCATAAGCAAATTCCCTTCCCAAATCCATGGACGATGAATCACAATTGCCATTCAACCTGTCCATTTCCCTGCACTTGGCAGAAAGCACCAACCGCGTACTCTGGATGTAACCAAACTAATGTACTGATCCACCCTCACTGCAACCACCAATGACTTAACATAATGAAGTATGTTGGACAATAGTAGAAATGAAGAAAGTGGAATGGCATATGTGAGGATACAGAAATACTCAATATTGCTGCTCTAACTCGTTAGTCTGCCGGGCACTGGTGTGTTTGTTTCTTTATGTGGCACCAGGATTGAGAACAGTCGTGGACCATCCTGGTCAAGTGCTCATGATGGTAAACAACGTTTATAACGAAACGTTATCTCCGCGGGGAATCACAACGCGGTCGTTATCACGACCGCGTTGTGATTCTGCAAACAATTACTCCGCAAGTCGGAACAACAACTTGTGGAGGAGGGGGGGAGGTGTTGGATTTAAAATCCAACACCTTCCCTAGTGTCCGCATAGACTGGAGTTGGAATAGTAAATTATACTATTCCAACTTCCAGCGCCCCCCCCCCTCCCCCCCTCTGCAAGTCGTTGTTACGACTTGCGGAGTAAAGGTATCCGGAATCACAACGCGGTTTTGATAACGACCTCGTTGTGATTCCCCGTGGAGAAAAAGGCTGCGGGATTAGATCATATATTCCTCATATTGTACCCCCATGTTGATGCTGATTAACCCGCGACCCATGTACTCCACTGCAGGTCCAGTTATGTTTGGGTTGGATCTACAAATTCTACAGTGGAGCAGAAAGTTTTTAGTTTGGTTGACCCGCTCGACTGAGATTCCGCAGGCCAGCTAGAGATCTACTAGAGAGTGAAAAGAGTGATACTTTTGAAAAGAAAAGCCAAGGGTGCCATCTCTTGCTCACGCTTGAATCAAAGATACATGACCTGTGCCCATCTCACATATCCTGTGTCCAATTCAGGTGGAAGAGTATCAGCCCCAGCCACAGCCTTTAAAGTACATTTATATTCACCACAAATACAACTGGGTGCCTCCAGTCAAAACAGATCCTGAGACACTAACCATTATATGGGATTCCTCAGGCACTTTCTCAACAGTACAAAGAGAGAGGCACTTGGATTTAGTTAAGTCCTATTTCAAATGTAGATTAGTGGCTAATTGGCCTAGCACCCACTGTGAGGAAAGTGAGAGGCAAAATGGGCACTTGGACCAGAACATCAGTACATGGATGAGGGGCTGTATTCCTGTCGTTGCTCTCCTCTGGAGAAAGGGGCCTGGTGTACGACTGAGGAAGAAGCTTGCACTTGCTCCAACCTCAAGAAAAGTGGCGAGATACTGTCAGAAGGGTCAGAAAGAAGACTGAACGCAGAACTGCAAGGACTTGCCGCTACATATCATCATGAACCTGCTTCCTGGAATTCAAACAAAAACTGAATTGTGCTGCCGGGCACTATGGAGATTGTTTTCTGCTTTTCTTTCAGCACTTGCCCTGTGAGAATACCCTCTTTACGTGTGCGCTAAATCCACCATAGCTGTTATCATTCCAGAGTGAACCACTCCTTTTATTGTGAAACAAAAATGATGTGTGAGGTTTTTGCCCCAAAAGCTTTGAGTCTTCTTTCCATGTAATTGTGTTGGACACCTGGAGCGGCAAAGGTTACGCAACCGGACGCCTGTCCCAACCCCCTCCCAAAGACCAGCACTACAACCTGCATCTCCCTGTTGGGTCCCTGAAGGTGACCTTCAACACCGCTACCCTGCAGCTGTCACCCACATTCCTTACAATTTTTATTCAGCAGTGTTCACAAATGCAGGCATGCTAGTCTGTGAGACTGTGAAAGTGATCTCAACAACTGATCAAAATATCCAGTAGCTATTGACCTTTTAAAACACATCTCTATGGAACACATTTTACTCAGATTTGTGTGTATATGTAAAGTACCTCTAAAGTACCATGTTAATATTTAGTCTTTACTCAATGGGTAGCCAATGTAAGTATTTTAGACCCATTATTACTGTGGCTGCTCAATTTTATCAATGTTTTTTCATTAGTGTGGGAGACCTTTTAAGAAGCCTGGACAAGAATGTGGTCTGTAATTAAGGTGTGAACGTACTTTGCACGCTCCTATTGATGGAAGGGGACTTCAGTTTGCACTGCGTTGATTTTATAGTTGGAGTGATAATGTGGAATTTATGGTCATCTTTGAGATTTGCACTATACAATGTAACAGCAAACAGATAATGTGGACCTAGTTTGTGGGGTGATTGCTTGATAGGAGTATCTTTGTTTTAAGACCCATAAGATAGAGGCAGTCTGGTGTGTGGTGAGTCTTGGACTCCTCAGCATTTGATCAACAACATCATATTCCGGGTTCAAAAATATGGTAAACAGCGCAATAAAGCAAACTTCGCTACTAATTGATAAAGCTGCCGTTGCTAACAAAAACCATGCATGCGCAGTGATTCAATCATATCAGTTTCTGAAACCCCAACCGTACTTGTCCGAACACTTCTCACATCACTAAAAGCACTATTTTACGCTGTTGCGGTTGGGTTCGTTCCCCACAAAGGATTTAACCCCGAAATGGAAGTCAACATGGCCTACTAAAGAATGTCGCCTGTGTGAACAAGGCGTCTGCCCCGTGTTATTGGAACCTCGAAAAATAGTTCTTCGGGAGATTTTTAGGAAGCACCAATTGAGATCGTGCAGAGCTGCAGTGATACAATGCCTTGGTGGACTGTCAATTCAGCTGTCATGTCGAGCCGTCACCTTTTGGAAAATAGCAGCCAAAGAACTGGACAAAAAAGACAATAGTCCACACAGCAAAGGTATATGACTGACTGGTCACTCCCTTTCTGCACAGACATCAAATATCGTTCTTTTCATATCGAACTGCAATGAACTTCTTACAATGTTATCGTTTTAACTGTCGTTGCGACCAAAGCTTACGAAAGGATAATGGTTTTTACTTGTCTACATTTTCATAGATTTTAACTTCAGTTAATTATTATGTAATATGTGTTTTTCTCATGCTCTTATGATTTTTAACGAAATCAAAGAAAAGTAATACTTACTTACTTATTCAGCAGTGTTCACAAATGCAGGCATGCTAGTCTGTGAGACTGTGAAAGTGATCTCAACAACTGATCAAAATATCCAGTAGCTATTGACTTTTTAAAACACATCTCTATAGAACACATTTTACTCAGATTTGTGTGTATATGTAAAGTACCTCTAAAGTACCATGTTAATATTTAGTCTTTACTCAATGGGTAGCCAATGTAAGTATTTTAGACCCATTATTACTGTGGCTACTCAATTTTATCTTTTAATGTTTTTTCATTATTGTGGGAGACCTTTTAAGAAGCCTGGACAAGAATGTGGTCTGTAATTAAGGTGTGAACTAACTTTGCACGCTCCTATTGATGGAAGGGGACTTCAGTTTGCACTGTGTTGATTTTATAGTTGGAGCGATAATGTGGAATTTATGGTCATCTTTGAGATTTGCACTATACAATGTAACAGCAAACAGATAATGTGGACCTAGTTTGTGGGGTGATTGCTTGATAGGAGTATCTTTGTTTTAAGACCCATAAGATAGAGGCAGTCTGGTGTGTGGTGAGTCTTGGACTCCTCAGCATTTGATCAAAAATATAGGTAGTGGGATTCAACAAAGTCTGCTAGGTGGAACGCATCACCTTTTATTAAGCCAGACCTTGCTTCGAGGAACCCTGAAGCATGAGATAGAATCAACAGGGCATTGGCAATACCATAACAGTTGTCTCTAGGTCGATGGAGCCCCTAACTCAGTAAGACACAAGGATCTTGACCATTAACACTATAATAGAGGGGCGTGTTTGGCTGAGAATGTTAGTCCACTGTTCATTGTTTAGGAAGTGACGATGTAGGGGCTTGGGCCAGAGTTCATAGTGCTAGTCACAGCTCTTAGTCCAGATTTTCTTGCAAGAACTCTTCTTATAAAACAATGGACAATGTTGTGCAGGAGGGATTTGTTGAAGCTTGGTGTTTCATCACTTTCTTAAGCTGGTAGATGTTTGTGGCAAGTCAGATTTGTAGGAGGATGCCTTCCCACATGCTGGCAGCACACATGGAGTGGGCCTATTTATGGATCTTCTTTTCTTTGCAGTTCTGTGTCTTTAGTCTTGGGGCCAGATGTAGGTAAATCTTATTTACCGACTCTAAAATACCAAATTTTACCGATTCGGTATTTTAGATTCGGTAAATAAGATGTAGGTAATTATTCTGTAATTTTTACCGAATCGGAATGATTCGGTAATTACTGAATTGGTATTTACCGATTCGGTAATTGCCATTGATTCCTATGGGCTTTGAGGCCCATAGGAACCTATGGCAATTACTGAATCGGTAAATACCGATTCGGTAAAATTACCGAATTGACAAGGGGGACAGGGTGTCACTTTGACACCATGTTGCACCCCTGATTCAGGCTTGTGTGCCATGTGACACACATACATCCCCACAGATGTGCATGTACACAGGAATTCGTTATTTACCATGCAATAGTATTACATGGTAAATAACAAATTCTTAAGGGCCTATGGCACTGTTTGCAGTGCCACCTACATATAGATTTACCGATTCGGTAAAGTTACCGAATCGGTATTTTACAGAATCGGTAAATTTACATATTCAGTAAATTTACCGATTCTGTAAAATGTAGGCCCCCTACATCTCAATCACCAAATACCGGTCGGTAACGGTCGAAATCGGCCGTTACCGACCGGTATTTGGTGACCTACATCTGGCCCTTGGTCTTTTAGTATATAGAGCACTCACTTTTTGGCAAGGGTATATTTGGTTGTCATGGCTTTGCATATGCTGTAATAAGTTTTGAAGAAAATATGTACATTCAGGGCTAGTCAGTGGTTGCAGTAATGTGGCCAAAGCTGCCTTTTCCATTGTCAAGCTTGGGATATAGGAGCACTTCTCTTGGAGAGAGAAAGAGATGGCCCTGCTAAAGCCAGTCAGTAGTGTTTTCCCTCTGCCTATGTAAGAGAGTCTGGATAGTAACTAAGAATGTGTTTTCAAGGAGCTATGGTTTTATTGTAGTGAGCAGTGCAAGCTGGTACCAGGTTTCTTGTTTTATCTTGCTGCAGCAGTATTTAAAGAAAAGTGGCTATCAATATGAATGGCAAGTGATTTGGCACATGCGGTGAAGGTTGGTGAAAAGACCTCTAGATGCATGACTGACAGCCAGGTTTCATTGCTTTATTGTTATGTGGGAATGTATTTGTCCTATAGTAAAAGATGCATTTCATGTCTACATTAAATATGATGACGGACAGCATTGAATCACGTCAATGCCAAGGGTATTAGGACATAATGATGTCAAACTACCAGGACAGAGGCAAACTAGCCTAAACATTTGCTTTCTATGTCCTAGACTTAAAGAAAATGGGAAAGCTTGCCTTGTGGTCAGCAATGTCATAAGTTTCAGAGTGGCCTAGCAAAAGGGAGAAAGCAGGCACTGCCACTGACCAGGATTTAGAAGGCATCATTGATCACTAAGATGGTGGTGGGTTTGAGGACCTTTTTTAAAAACAATTTTTTCATTAATACCATCAATTAAATATATACTGATTAAAAAATGCATGAGTACCCGAGGAAATGCAGCCAGGAATAAATAAGCTATAGAGAGAGAGTTAACATTTCATCTATCAGTTTCACAATAAAATAGCAGCAGTTAATGCCTTCCCAAATCCGAGGGATTGCAGGTTATTCACCCTATTATCGGCTTGCTTCGCAGTTGTTTTTCCAATTGTAGAGCGGGCCCAGATACATTTTCCTACTCTTTTTGCCCTCCTACCTTCCTTTCATAAATCTCCTTCTCAAGATTAAAAATAGATAAAAGCTGTGTTAGTCATTGCTGAAAGGTACGGGGGCTGGGTCCAGCCATGCAAATTCTAGCCACTGCCATGGCCAAGAAAACAAAGTATTGGTGGGCCCTGGACGTTCCTTCATTAGTAACCCCCGTTAGCATTAACTCAGCTGTGAGTACTACTTTAATCTTCAAGGAGTGCTCTATGAACGTTTCTATAGCTTCCTTCAGGGTGTCTAAAATCGGATAGGTAGAAAACAAATGAATAATATCAGCTTCTGTACTACAGCATCGGGGGCAGAGGACCCCTGCAGAGCCTCCCCATTGAGCGATCTTGGCCGGCGTATAATGAAGTGAGAAGATTGTTTTGTAATGTCGCGTCTGCAACCCAGCCGACCGCAGGATGGAGTGGCCAAGTTTAAGAGAGTCTGGAAGCCTGATGCTATTCTTACCTAGTCTTTGTTTCCATTTCTCGCAACGCTTCTCTAGATAATCAGTCATCAGCTGAGTCAGCCATCCATATATTTGACTTATGGTACATCCCTCATGGTCCCAA
Source organism: Lissotriton vulgaris (assembly GCF_964263255.1). Taxonomy (NCBI): domain Eukaryota; kingdom Metazoa; phylum Chordata; class Amphibia; order Caudata; family Salamandridae; genus Lissotriton; species Lissotriton vulgaris. The sequence continues at coordinate 940,609,384 of NC_141699.1, forward strand.
ATAGCCTCCATTATTAGTTCCTTGCTAAATGCTCTTAGCCCCCTTTTCTTTTTTGCTAAATAGCTCCGCACCTGCAAATATTTGAACAAATCTTTCCAATCCACCCTGAAAAACAATTAGATTTTCTCAAATGGCATTATTCCACTTGAATCTAAGGGTTCTGAACCTAACTTTCTTGTAGTAGCTAGGTTTGTTACATTTCAGAAGCCAGTTAAGAGCCTCCTTTCCTATTAACAACTCATATATATCTGGGAAGCCGTTGCTACACCATTGGTCTGTAACCTCCCCGCCCCCCAGTAAACCCTGCATAAACTGAAGTGCAGCTGCCCGATAATACATTCTTAAGTCCGGGACAGCCCATCCCCATCATTCCCTGGGAAGCGTCATGAATCTGAGAGCCCTCCTGGTCTTCCCATATCCCCATATAAATTTATTAACCACGTTTCTATCCCTTGAACCAGTGGTTTTCAAGTTCAAGGGGTATTTTTCTGAATAGATAAAGTATCTATGGAAGAAAGATCATTTTGATAATATTGCATCGGCCCACAATTGTAAGATGCAAATTACTCTGTCGAGATCTCTCTTCTCTTTCTGAATAACCGGCGTAAGATTTAACTTCACAATTTAATCCGACTCTGATGTTATAACCACACCTAAAGAGGTGCGTTTGAGGTCGATTTTAACATGCTATTGGTAAATTGATTTTCTCTATTTAAATAGAAATACCAGAATTTGTAGTGCACAGCTACCTCTGGAGAAGTGTCCCGACGCTGGGGGCCATCAGGAATACGGCTGCCCGAGGCCACCCGGTGGCCACTCAGGAGGGCAGCCCTCTAGTAACAGAGGGCTTCCCCCGCCCCCCTCTCACCTTACTCCTCCCCTGGGCAGGAGGAGTCCCGAAGGGAGCGTGGGGGCTGTGATGTCACGTCCCGTGCAGCAGGCAGGGTGAGGGGTACTTAAGTCCCCCTCGTAATTTTACCTGACTCTTTGCTGCACCGGACGGGTCGTGGTGGCCTCGGCCTCGTGGGGACACACAATCTCGAGGCCCATATCCTAAATTTCTCGGTGAGTTAGGATTCTGCGTGTCTGTCCCCCCCCCCCCCCCCCCCCCCCCCTCTGCTCGCTCCCTCCACTCGGGAGGTAGACGCCGGGCTAGGCGGCCTGCTTAGTTGCGGGCCGCTGAGGGGGCAGGGGTCCGGTGTTACCAGCAGAGAAGCTGTCGGTCGCATCCGCGGAAGAATGACAGAGATCGGGGGTTGCAGGTAGGGCCCCAGCTCGGGTAAGTGTGGCTGCCCTCCCCCCATGATCTGCTCGCTCCCCCAATATGGGGGTTGACGCTGGGCGGGCGGCCTGCTTAGGCACGGGCCGCTGAGGGGCCGGGGAAGCCCCCGAGGAAACTCATGTCTCACCCGTTACGGGTGGGACACTGCCTGTGGCTGTGAGGCCTAAAGAGTAAGGGATTTGGCCTGTTAGACTGAGCCCCGCGGGAAGACCCGCGGAGCACCCCCGACACCTCACTCGACCGGGGGTGGGTTTCTGGATCCTCCGCCCCCCCCCCCTTTTTGCTGCCATTACCTGCCGGGCTCCATGTATCGCGGGGCACGCCGCAGCATTGCAGGCAGCGGCCTGCCTTCCAGCCGGGGACCATGTTGCTCCGGTCCCCGGAGTCGAAAGAAAAAGCGGGGTAGTTGAGTGTTGGAGCCTGTGCTTTGTGGTACGAGGCTCCATGCACGATCCCAGGCAGTCCCACTACCATCCAGCACGGAGCAGTCATCACGCTTCTGCCGACCTTCCCTGCGTGCAGGACATTGCACGCGTGCTATTTAAACGGCTTTCGGAAGGCGAGGTGGGGGAGAGAGGGAATTCGCGCTAGTAATGAGGCGGCATAGGGGGCACACGAGATGAGATAGGGGGCGCACGAGGAGCAGTGAAGGGTGGGGCTAAACCGGATATACGGGCATGGTGTCGTGTGGCCCATCGTCCGGCAGACACAACCTCAAGGATGGTGCCGGGGGTATCGGTCAGGATGGGGCTTGGCTGCACCAGGCGCTGTGCGCATCCGGCCCGGGGATCGAGCTACAAAATGGCGGCTTCCGCGTATCACGCAGCCCCATGGATTACCTGGGTAGCGCTCTGCTTCGACAACCCCCCCCCCCTTTCAGACCAGGGTTTCAGTCCCACGTCCGCCAGTATTCAATAAGGTGTGGACACGTAGGGGCCACATCAGGACGCAGCTACGGATATAATTTTACGGTGGCTGCCCCTAGGGGAACGGGTCCAAGCAGACTGATGCCGGTATATTCCTATCATATAGCTCAGGAGCTGCGGGACAAGATTAAAAGCACCAGCGGCACAGAACAGTTCACACGCCCCCCCCCCCCAAAAGCAAGGCAGGCCAGTCTGTTTTGGCAAGCGGGGGGGCGCTCGGGAAACGGTTAGGGCCCACACGCCACGAGGGCCTGCAGGCAGCCTTTGGGAATGCACCCGAGCCGGCCCTCCTCCCCCCCCCCCCCCCCGGCAGGTGTAACAGATTGCGTATAGCGGGTGGTAATGGGGGTAACGACCGGAAGGCACAGCGAATTGGGCAGAGCGAAGCAAAGGGCCATTTAGACAATGAGGCATAATTGTGGGGGTGTGTTTGTGTGCACTCACCTCTATCATCTTTACAGGTCAAGGACGGTGGCTATCCGCGTGCGTGCAAGGAGCAGCATTGATGTACATGGTCCAGGTAATTTAGGGGGCAACAAGGGACAGGGTGTAGGCACGGCAGGTTGGCCACAACGGGCTCGGGCAGGGCAGGTCTTGGCACTGAGGACTTAAGTAGGGGAAACAGACGTGGGCCCAGCGATTGGGCTACCTGGCAGTTTCGCCGAAGGTATCCCCCCGGCCTCTGGCCACAGTGCAGTACTCATGTGTCTATTTTCCTTTCAGCCCGCCTTTGTGCTCGAATATTTGTCACTGGCCGCAGCCTAGCGCATCAACCGTCTACGCCCAGGATTACAGTTTACTAAGGTAATATACAGGTGGTAAAGGGACAGGCGGAGTGACGGTCGAGGTTTTTTTTTTCCAGCCATGTAACACGGCGATGAGGAAGGAGGGCAGGGCCCAGCAGAGACCGGGAAGGGGTCCCGAAGTGCGGACCTTCACCGCCCTTAAGTTCGCTGGCTCACAGTTCCATTTTTTTTACAGGAGTACAGACCCTGAGGTGACGGCATGACTAGCCAGGGATCCCCCCGCTTTTCTCGCAGATATCCCAGGTGGAGTATTCCCTGCCAGGAACCTCCCAAGATGGACAGTTGGCGGCCGTTATGGACATGATAAGGGTTAAAGGTGTGGCATGGGCCAGCGAGCTACTGAGGGCAAATAGTCCAGGGGACTCTGGAATTGCCATGTCGGCCCCACCAGCGGGGCAGGAACTAGTGGAAGAAGCAGGGCCCACCAGGTCCAAGAGGGTTCGTAAGCCCACGGTCAGAGACTTCCCGGCAGAACCGCTGCCAGCCAAGGTCCGCAGCTTTGAGCCGGCAAGAACAGTACTGGTGCATGCGGCCGCCTCTCCACCCCCTGCTGCCAGGGCAGCGACCCCCCCGGTGGCTGCATTCCCTTCTGCAAACTTTGCTAAACGGGAGGACCTTGGTAAGCTCATAAACTCCCTTGCGGACTTCATGGCAGAAGTTAGAGCGGGCCTAAGGGCCACCAGTCACCCCGTAGGTGCGGCCGCAGTGATTTCGGGGGTTGGGGGAGTGGCGCCAGCACCAACACTTCAGCAGGGGTTTCCGTCACCCAAGTGAGGGGCGGACGGGTTGACACAGGGGGGGGCCTTCAGGGAGGACCAAGCACAAGCAGTGATTCAGCCAGGTCAGAAGTAGTGGGGGAAGACTCAAGGGACTCAGGCTGCCAGCAGAGGGCAGCACCTGTCGCCTCACCCACTCCAGTCCAGCCCCCACTGCCCCCGATTGCCGTAGTTGCTCCCCCGCATCCCACAGCGACCAGCCCCTCTCCCAGTACTGCAACTCATGTGGCACCAGCGGTGCCAGTTCCACAAGTAACCATGGCCCCACTGCTGTCAGGCAGGTGCTCCCTAGCCTGGGAAGTGCCACTGGCAGCTAAGGAAGGAATATGGCGCAGGGAGTTCATTGATCTCTTCTCACTGCTCATGCATGAGGCGGAGGGGCTGGACACCAGAAAAATGGGGGGCGAGGAGGAAGACAAGAAAGTGCGCTTTCAGGCTTGGCCCTTGAAATCCATCAAGACGTGGAGGCAGGCCTTCGCCATCCTGGCTGCAGTAATAATGGAGCGATTCCCAGAGCAGGGGCAGGGCCTGTTTCAATACGCTAGCATCATAACTAATGAGGCAGAAACCAATGGGGGCATGGGCTGGTAAAAGTATGATTGCGAATTCAGGAAGAAGATGGCCATGTGCCCTGATCTGGGGTGGGACCAGATGGAGGTGCGGCTGTGGATGCAGCACATGGGCAAGGGAAATGTAGAATCTGCTGAAAAAACGACCTCCAACTACAGGTTGATGTTTGCACTGGGGGCACATTTGGTGTCCCTGTGCATAGCCCAGTTCAAACTGGAAGCAGGGGCTACCAACCCCTGCTCTGGCGTGAAACTGGACAAAGGAAGTGGGTGTAGCCACTCCTCTTTCCAAACCCTCCCTTAGGTGGGTACCCCAGCGTTTGTCCCACCACATCCATGGGTATAAAGTAGGCACCCCTGACTAGAGGTCTTTAGATTTACCTGGACGAAACTCTGATACTGAATCCTGGAACTTCGATGATCTACAAGGCGATAGATGACTGAAGAATCTACCTTGGAGTAAAGGAGTTACTCCCCTGTGTGGCAGGCACCAAAGACGCATCTGACCGGTTTGCATCTCCGAAGCTCCCGCCGGAATCTGAACAAATTGGAACACAGGAGGTGGGTTCCCCGACTTCCCAGAGGCCGACCAAAGTCCCCAGCAAAGCTGAGAACCTTAGCCCTCGTGGGTATCATGGAACCGGAATCCCTGGACACCGTGCACACTTGCAAGTGCATATGCATCTTGACAATCCTCAAGGCTGTGCATTGGGTAACTTGTAGCCCAGACCCCGAGCAGTATTTCCACTGAAGATTGCTGGCCTACACTCCACGAGTGTTCCATGAGCCGGCCCTTTGTGTTTTCTCTCGAGGTACCTTCGCGATCCCTCGTCCGTCGATCTGTGGGTCCCTGAAAAGGCAACTTTAACATTCCTTGGGCTTCTCTGGTTGCTCCAGACGTGCCCTGACTCTCCATCGCTTGGGGAGTCCCCTGGACCTTGCTGGTCTACACCAAAGCATCTTTTCTCTTCCTGCATGGGTTGCTGTTGCCAAGGCTTGTTGTGTTCAATCCAAGCACCGACTCCGCAGCACTCGAGATCCTTTGTGGGACAGCTCGAATCCAGCTCCTGGTTGTCATCGATGCCTTCTGGTCTTTGTGGCTGCAGAGTCAAGCTTCACCTCTTCGCACCTGAAGCACCCGACATCGTGGGCATTCGTCTACTGTGCCCCTGGTCACTGGCAAGTGACCCAGACTCTGTCACCTCTGCTTTCAGGTTCTTCACATCCTCCATCCAGGCTTGGATCACAACAGACACTTTCCTTCTTCACGGCAGTAGCACTTTGCAGCAGATCGCCATTGAAATCAATGACGATTCCCAACACTATTTGACACCTATGCATCCGGCTTGCCTGAGTGAAGTAACTCGAGTACTCCGGTGCTCCAGTGGGTGTTGGCCCTAGAACCCCTTAAGTCTGAAGTGGTTTGCTCAAAGTACTTTCCTAAGTGTCCTTTAACTTTAAAATTCCAACCGCAACTTTCACCATAGAAGCTAACAGGGCTTGTGGCTGTGTTCCCACACTGCACGCGTCCCCCGTGGGTCTCCTGTGTCACTACCTTTGGTGGTTCCTTGGGGTCCCAGCGATTCTATCTGCTCTAGGCACTGTGTCTATTCAAGTAGGGGGTTCTTATACCACTTTCTTAATATATGGTTTGGTCTCCACCTGGGGCTCATTGTATATTGTGCTGTTTAAATTGTGTACCTTGCTCTGTAAGCTCATAAAGAGATTACTAGAGAGGGTTTAGTAATAAATACATATATTTCATATATACCTAGTGTGGTTCTCCTTTCACTTAGACATTCAAGAGGTTATATTCTGGTAAGCCAAGCGGCTTTACACGCCTTCAAGACTTAGCCTGAAGGCTGCTCTCCATAGCTACCACTAGGATAGCTTTCAATAAAGGTTGTCTTTAAACCTATCATCAATACGGTTTGTTTGGATTGGTGCAAGTTGCCCACTATAACTAGTGGACAGCATATGCCAGGCCAACTTCTCACATCATCCTCATCACATAGGATGTCCTGACTGCTTCCTATAGAGTCTCAACCTGTGCTATGGATTGTTCATTGAGGGTGAAATATTCCAGTATGGCCATCTTCACCTCAATTCAGAATATTGGTCTTGCAGCTCTGTCTCTTTTAACTCCATGTTCATAAAACATTGAATCGGAGAGGGATCCTACAGAACCAGTAGGACTGAGGAATGATCCCATAACATTCTAGGTTTTCAATTGTGATACTGCGCATCTTAGTCATGATGGACTCAGATAGCAGCCACAGGTCAGTACAGAAGGTTATATCATGCACTGAAGAATAGCAAGTATATTCAGTCCCACTCATATGGAGGGCCGTACATGTGTCCATCAGATCATTGTGTAGTATGCTAAAGTACCTCTCTCGATTTTGTGGTATATCTGCTAATCCCCAAAATTCTCTATAAGGGAAAGTGCAACGCCACCTTAAAGTCCCCTCTCCACACTTTAGGTCAGTGCCCATATTTAGTGCATTTTATCATGACTTCATCAAAGAAAGCGGGGTTGTCTATGATAAGGCCATAAATGTTTCTGCACAATGGCTGCTCCGTATTGAGAGTCCCTGGCACTATTACCAGCATACTGTTCGTATCCGTAATACATTCAGTTTATGTAACCCGGTAGACCTCTTGAAAAGTGTAACCACCCCACTCCATGGAAGTATGAAGAATATGATGAAAAAACACAATGTGCACTGGAAGGTTATAGATGTGTCTCCTGGAGCAGAGCTATTTCAATTTTGTGCCTATCAAGACAGGTCAAAAACCCTTTGGCTTTACGGGGGTTGTTCAGACCTCAAATATTATTAGCGGCAGCTCTTCTGCAATTCCGGAGTAGCATCGCCCCGCCTGCTGAGAGCCAGCTGACGGGAACGGGAAAAATAAAATGATAACAAATTGGTTTTATTATCATTTTATTTTTCCTGTTTCCCTCAAGAGCCAGCCAACTCTTGGTGGGGCAGGGCTTGGCTGTCTTCAAAGTCAGCAGGTGAAGAGTAGTGCACACTGCTAGGTGCGCATGCCGGTTTGGTCGGCTGTCTTAGGCCGGCCATACCGTAATCCGCACGTAGCTTTCTCCAAACCAGCTGTGTTGCACAGCCAGGTTGGAGAAACAGCGAAGACTCTCAGGGCCCGATTCACAGAACTAACTTAAGACAAAATCTTAAACTTACTACTTTTGGTATTCACAGAAGTTAGGATTTTGTTTTAAGTTTGTCTTAAGACAAAATCCTAACTTAAGTGTGTCTTAAGTCTGTCTTAAGACAAACTTAAGACAAAATCCTAACTTCTGTGAATACCAAAAGTAGTAAGTTTAGGATTTTGTCTTTAGTTAGTTCTGTGAATCGGGCCCTCAGGCACTGTCTAAGCGGCAAACCGAGTCGCTCAGACCAATCCTGGTGCCGTTCTCATGCTATTGAGAGTAGCGCCAGGATTGGATGGGGGGCCTGTCCTGGTGTCTCAGGGACTGCTGGGACACCATCAGGAGAGAGGAGGAGCACTGAGCCGGCAGCTTCGGAACAGGTAAGCTTTTTGTTGTTGTACTTATTTCCCTAATCCCCCGTCCCCCGCCCCCACTTTGAGTTGTGCAGCAGCAACTAATGCACCTAACCATTAAGTCTAAAAAACTGTCTTTGTAGGTGAAGCAAATGAACAGATGTGACTGAACACTTTCATCTCAGAAGACTTGGTTTATGATATTTGAACTAAAATAAATACTTGCTTTATTGACTTTTCCTCTGTAATGTAAATGTTTTTTTTTATCTGGTGGTTGTGACTCATTTGCAAAAATGTTGATATAGTGATAACCATTGAACAGGACACGGATTATGAGCCTGCAGAGCACAGAAGTGTTCATTTTGAGCACACATGTACCATATGGAGGAGTGACCCATCCATAGAACTGTATTAAGCCGTCACCTAGTGTGGGATGTTAATTCGGGCTCCAAATTCTAGGGAAAAATTAAAATAGAAACATAATTTGAGGGCACTGATCACATAGTTCACCAAGGGTGGAGCTTGGGCCACACCTGCCCATTTACTACTTTATACAGCATACTAGAGTTTCCAGATTGGTTCAGTTACAACAAGGAACTCAATGTCCTACAATTCAGCATGTTTTGCAATACCGCAATATGTTACTACAACAGTATGTGAAGTCCCTCACCGTGTAAGGTGCATTGCCGTAGTGCCATGTGTGCATACAAACTGTGTGCAAGGGGGGTGCAAGACTGGGGTAAAAGTAGGAGGCATGAATTGTTTCCACTCCTGATGAAAAGCAGGCGGGAGATTTATCTGGGAGGCGAATCTCAGCGCTGAGGATTGGTGGCCACCTGGGCATTGATCTGCCCTTGGAAACACATTTGTGATCAATTACACACTTACATACCCAGCAGCCTAGTGCTCAGGTGTTTACCTATGCCAAACAGTGAGGTGGGTGGAGTGAAAACAGGTGTAACGCTAGTACCCAGTGAGCTCCAGGGGAACACCCATTGCAACGCATGCGTTGCATCGCATGCGTATACGTTGCGTGCTGTCGCAACGCACACGACGTTACGACGCGTGCGTTCACTACGCACGACGTTACATCGCGGGCGCCATTACATAACGGGCGATGGTTTGCGTGGTGAATGTGTGCGATGTGAGGAATGCGATGTAATGGTGTGCGTTGTGTTTGTTTGCGTTGAATCGTCATACATCCGCTCCAGGGGAACACTCATCGCAACACATGCGTTGCATCGCATGCGTATACGTCGCGTGCTGTCGCAACGCACACGACGTTACGACGCGTGCATTCACTACGCACGATGTTACATCGCGGGCGCCATTACATAGCGGGCGCTTTTAGAACGCAGGCGCCGGGACACAGACGGCGGGGAGACAACGCTGGAACCACGGCGAGAGACAGGTACAGGGGAGGGTTTTAGGCTTCAGGGCTTGTGGTAAATATATTTTACCGTATAGTTTTTTCCATATAATTAACAAGACATAAGGATAGCTCAATCAAAATGAGAGGCAGAGTCCGTGGTATCTGAGTCATACGGGCTTTAATGGAATGCTTCGAAGCATGGGACATCGGGTTCCATCACCACTCAGGTTCAGGAAGGGACATTCAACGTTTTATTAACAGTACACATTATATATAGTAAAACAGTATGCTTGATTCCAATGTAGTAGGCGTAACAGGTGAAAAAAGAGAGATAAGAACACATGTGCGTAACAGGAGGCGTGTAAGAAGGCGTACACATGGGCGTGTACATGACATGTCAGAGAAAACGTAACATGAAACGTCATAAGTGGGTGGATGCATAGTGAAAGTTTGCAGGATCAGCAGAAACTCTTGACCTAGATGCGCGCGCAACTGAGCATGACGTGTAACTGGGAAGAACTGGGGGCTTTGACTTTTGCACGAGTAGAGGAGACTGATGTCTGGGGTGTCAGAACGACCTGTACCTATAGCATATCTGGTATCTCATGTTTGGAGGATGTAGTATCTGAAGCAAAAAGGTCTCTCGGGCAGAGGCCGTTCAATACTGAATGCTAATGCGTGCATATGAATCTTCATGTAGAGTGCGGGGGCCATGGGCCTACCATGGTAACGGGAGCAGTAAATTACTTGCATGGAGACAGGAAGGCAGGGCCCTTTGCTCTGTAGCCGGGAATATGTTTACCTCGCTCCTCTCTCACGGGCTGAGTGGTCGCTCCCACTGTCCCTTGCAGACATCTGGTATCGTAGCGCTGCATTGCTCTGACAATTGCCATTTATTTTCGCCTGCTGTGTGCTGGTTTACCGCTTTGCTTAATTTGCGCTTTGTGTATTTAATTGTGCTGTTTTAAAGTTTGCTAGCGCGTTTACCTCTAGCGCTCTGCTGTGCTCCCCCCTCCGCCTCCATTTTGATTGTTGTTGTCGTCCTTGTGTGCCCGCCCCGCCTCCCAGCTGAGCCGCCCTCCCACTGACCAGAAATAGCGCTCCTTTCCCTGAAGGCGCAGTGACTCGCTCCTCTCTCACGGGCTGAGTGGTCGCTCCCAGTGTCCCTTGCAGACATCTGGTATCGTAGCACTTCATTGCTCTGACAATTGCCATTTATTTTCGCCTGCTGTGTGCTGGTTTACCGCTTTGCTTAATTTGCGCTTTGTGTATTTAATTGTTCTGTTTTAAAGTTTGCTAGCGCGTTTACCTCTAGCGCTCCGCTGTGCTCCCCCCTCCGCCTCCATTTTGTTTGTTGTTGTCGTCCTCGTGTGCCCGCCCCGCCTCCCAGCTGAGCCGCCCTCCCACTGACCAGAAATAGCGCTCCTTTCCCTGAAGTCGCCGTGACTCGCTCCTCTCTCACGGGCTGAGTGGTCGCTCCCAGTGTCCCTTGCAGACATCTGGTATCGTAGCGTTGCATTGCTCTGACAATAGCCATTTATTTTCGCCTGCTGTGTGCTGGTTTACCGCTTTGCTTAATTTGCGCTTTGTGTATTTAATTGTGCTGTTTTAAAGTTTGCTAGCGCGTTTACCTCTAGCGCTCCGCTGTGCTCCCCCCTCCGCCTCCATTTTGTTTGTTGTTGTCGTCCTCGTGTGCCCGCCCCGCCTCCCAGCTGAGCCGCCCTCGCCCCTCCCCCTCCACTATCCATATATGACAGTTCTTCCCGCGTGCAGCGTTCACGCGCAGCGACCGCGCCCAATCCGCGCCGAAGGTGCGCCAAAGGTAAGCCCGTCTACGCCCGTCTGCGCCTGGACCGCGCCCAGCGCCAGACCCCCTGCCCCTCGCGCTGCCCAGCCCTCCCGCATTACCTACAATGCCACCACCCTCCTAGCCCTTAACCCCGGTCGCGCCCCCAACTGCGTCCAAGCCGCTCCTGGACACACCCATGGACCTTTCTCTTGCTACTCCTGCAAATTCATCAGCACCGTCTACAACTCCGCTACGATCACACCTCAGATTCCCGACCCCAACCACCTACAATGCATCCTGCTCAACACCCGATCGGTCCACAGACACGCCATTGACCTATGGAATCTACTAGACACCATCTCTCCAGACGTCGCCTTCCTAACAGAAACATGGATGAACGCTTCCTCCGCCCCAGACATCACCATTGCCATCCCTGAAGACTATAAGATCACACGCAAGGACCGTACCGGCCACACAGGAGGAGGAATCGCTATCGTCCATAAAAAATCAATCCACATCTCAACCAGCTCAGACGTCAATCTCGCCAACTCTGAACACCTTCACTTCCAGATCCACATCGACCCCAAGACCACACTCAGAGGCACCCTCCTTTACAGACCACCAGGACCCCGCGCAAAATTCAGTGAAGACATCATGGACTTCATCACTCCACACGCGCTCCCCTCCAAAGACTACATCCTTCTGGGAGACCTCAACTTTCACCTTGAAAAGAACAACGACCGCAACACCACCACCCTCTTGGACAACCTCGCCAACCTCGGACTTAAACAACTGGTCACTTCCCCCACCCACATAGCAGGTCACACACTTGACCCTATCTTCACCTCCAGCAAACATGTCTCCTTCAGCCACACCACAGCTCTCCTTTGGACTGACCACAGCTACGTTCACTTTACCTACAACAAGCCGAAACCCATCAACCACCCCCAACCAACTCTGCAAAGAAACTGGAACAAAACCACCATCGACCAGATCTCCTCATCGCTCCTTCTAAACACCCCAGCCCACTCTTCTAACCCAGACCAAGCCGCCACCAACTTCACACTATGGTTATCCAACAGCGCCGACATCCTAGCACCACTGAAAAAACGTCAAAGCAAACCTGGCAGCAAGAAGGCCTCATGGTTCAACGATGATCTTAAGAAGTCCAAGAAACTCTGCAGCTCCCTTGAAAAGGCCTGGAAAAAAGACCCAACCACTAGCACCAAGGACGCCTTCAAAAACGCCACCCGCACACACCACCAACTAATCCGAAAGGCCAAGAAAACAGCATTCAAGGATCGACTAGACAACAACGCCCACAACAGCAAGGAACTTTTCAACATCGTCAAGGAATTTACCAATCCCTCGGCCAACTCCAACGACATCACCCCCTCTCAAGCCCTCTGCGACTCCCTGGCTTTATTCTTCCACAACAAAATTGCAGACATCCACAACAGCTTCGACAACCAACCCGGAGACCAACCCACCCAACCATATGCTGAACACTCACCCCCCCTTGAACACCCTTAACGACTGGAACCCAATCTCCACTGAGGACACCATCCGCCTGATGAACTCCATCCACTCAGGATCTCCCACAGACCCATGTCCTCACCACATCTTCAACAAAGCAGACTCCGTCATAGCACCGCACCTCCGAGACGTCATCAACTGCTCCTTCAACTCCGCCACCTTCCCGGAAAGCTGGAAACACGCTGAACTCAGCGCCCTTCTGAAAAAACCCACAGCGGACTCCACCGAACTCAAAAATTACCGCCCCATCTCGCTTCTTCCTTTCCCGGCCAAAGTCATCGAGAAAGCTGTCAACAACCAGTTCGCCGCTTTCCTCGAAGCCAACAAATCCCTCGACTCCTCACAGTCTGGATTCCGAGCAAAACACAGCACTGAGACCGCCCTCATCGCAGCAACAGACGACATTCGAACTCTACTGGACAATGGAGACACAGTCGCCCTCATCCTCCTCGACCTCTCCGCAGCCTTCGACACGGTCTGTCATAGCACCCTTTTACAACGCCTCAAAAACATCGGAATACAAGGAAAAGCACTTGAATGGATCACCTCGTTCCTCACCGGAAGAACCCAGAGAGTCCGCCTTCCACCATTCAAGTCCGAGGCCACTGAAGTCATCTGTGGTGTACCACAAGGATCCTCACTCAGTCCTACCCTCTTCAACGTATACATGAGCCCCCTGGCGGCCATCGCCCGCCAACACAACCTCAACACCATCTCCTACGCGGATGACACTCAACTGATCCTTTCACTCACCAATGACCCCAGCACCGCCAAAACTAACCTACACGAAGGAATGAAAGAAGTTGCCGAATGGATGAAACACAGCCGTCTGAAACTGAACTCAGATAAAACAGAAGTCCTCATCTTAGGTACATCCCCCTCTGCATGGGACGACTCTTGGTTGTCGGAAGCCCTTGGAAAAGCACCCATCCCGACAGACCACGCACGGAACCTAGGCGTTATCCTGGATTCTTCACTTTCAATGAACAGACAAGTCAGCGCCGTCTCCTCATCCTGCTTCAACATTCTTCGCATGTTCAAAAAAACATTTCGCTGGATCCCCACTGAAACCAGAAAAACAGTCACCCATGCTCTGGTCACGAGCCGACTGGACTACGGAAACACCCTCTACGCAGGTACTACCGCTAAACTCCAGAAAAACTCCAACGAATCCAAAACGCCTCAGCCAGGATCATATTAGACATCCCGCGTAACGAGCACATCTCTGGTCACCTGAAAAACCTCCACTGGCTACCCGTCAATAAGAGGATCACTTTCCGACTTCTGACCCACGCACACAAAGCACTCTACGAAATCGGACCAGAATGCCTCAACTCACGACTGTCCTTCTACACCCCCTCCCGCCAACTACGATCTTCCAGCCAAGCCCTCGCCACTGTACCTCGCATCAACAAGACCACCATGGGAGGTAGATCCTTCTCATACCTGGCAGCTAAAACATGGAACTCACTTCCCACTCACCTTCGCCTTACCCAGAACCACCTAGCTTTCAGAAAGCAACTTAAAACGTGGATATTTGACAAGTAATCCTCCTCCCCTCCCTAAGCGCCTTGAGACCCTCTGGGTATGTAGTGCGCTAAATAAATTCTATGACTTGACTTGACTTGACCTATTTCACTAGACTGGAATGTGTTTTCGCGGAGGCTGAACAGATAACTATAGGAAAAATAACGTTTTGGCAGGCAGGCAGGCCGAGCCGGGCACCGCTCGTCTGTGCAGGATGTAAGGCAGAGGTCAGGGATGCATACCTAAACTGCAGCTTTCAGAGACAAAAATGAACTTGGAGACTCATTAAGGGCCTAGCTCGACTGAGCCAGGAAACATGAAGAAAAATGTGTGCTTTATTCAAGAGTGTACCATGTAAAGACGTTGGCATCATAAGTATAGAAGCCTAATGAACTGGATTTTCATGCATGACTGGATAGCTGACATGTTAAGGATGGACGCAAATCCATATGCGTCTCTCTAGCATGAATGGAACAGAAGTTACACGACATACAAGGAACATGGGTGCATGGATAGGGTGCGAGTTGGGGGACACTTTGGCTACCTGAAAATTTCTATTACCTCATTCCCTCCTTGGCCCCTACTTCACCCTTTAGGATATATCTATATTCATTAAGCCATCTATCTGTTCATATAACATCATCTGCTCATCTCTTTTTATTCTGGAACGGAAACGTGGACTTGGACGGGGAATACAAGCTGTGGCGCACAAGCCGCAAATCGCCGGCCCACATTGCAGACATAAACAACAACTGAATAGAATAAGCAGTATTATTCCCAGGAATGATAGCAATTTCCATCCCCAGGCAGATATCACACTCCAGAGCCAACCGGACCAAGTCCAGGTGCCTGGATTCTGGTGTATCAGGTGAGCTATTTCGTGAAGCCTTGTTATGGCCTTATACACGGATGGCGCGTTATTTGGAATAAAACACAACAACTGGATCCGATGACTCTACAAGCCCCGCCCCTATCGGCCAGTATGACGTCAAGGACAAGGCGATTTTGAAGAACTACGAGTCTCATGGCATATTGTTCTTCGGTTAGATTACCTAAAGCAGAAGTAGTTTCGTTCACTACCGCTTCAAGAGTTCTTGTTAATCTACGTATCAATTTACTGTTTTGAATGGGGCCTATGAAGAAAAAGAATCCTTTATTGAAATCGGTATATTGTTCCAGTGTTGTCTCAGTTTGATCGACAATCGGTGACTTGATCTCCCTACTATGTCTTATATGTACAAGATGTGAATTTCGATGATAATCAGGCGGAGCTAGGAAAACAGGTGGCAATAGGAACGCAATATAACACGTCCCATCCCAATCAGGAGGCAGATGGACATAAGCTGTATGACCACATATAAAATAAGAATGGCGTGAAGCTTTGAAAGTAGACTTTCCTTTATCACTGAATTCGACCACAGTATTACAATCACTGTGTCCTAGATGTACTGAACCATTCTTTCTGACACATAATTCACCTTTCACTGGCAAAACTGTTATAAACGGCAAGTTCGACTTAGTCTCGGACTGGACGTTCAGAATCATGAGATTGAGGGAATAATTACCTAGTGCATATACTTCATTTTCTAGATCGGTCCCTATCCTTTGAGGAAGACTGTCTGTGTCCGGGAAACATGCTTTAGTCATAACTGTATTCAGGTTCCCCCAAATCCAATTGCCTTGGGAAACCTTGGACTTATTATCTAAGGAAGACATTAAAGCAAACCATGCACCACATGAACAATTATGTGTGAACGGGTAAGGAAAAAGGGGCAGAGCTCCCTTGTATTTCTGATAGGCCGGGAGTCGGCCACATATCCAGCAATTCGTGGCATTGCTGGTCTGGTGGGTATGATGTAACATACGAATGAATGTATTGTTGCGCATTGCTAATCGATAAGATAATTCGTGTGGAGGCAGGTCACTGAAAGTGTGCTCTACAGAATCATTAGAGAAAGTATGTACATGTGAATTGAAAGGAGGTAAGGAATCATGTAATAAGAAGCTCACACATATTATCAAAATGCTCAGAATAAACATGAAAATTAATGTTATAACACAACGACTATGCAAGTTCTTACAGTATTGTTCTCTCTTTGATACGCCTATCTCTCTGACTACTTGGGTCTATCTCATACATGTCAGAAACCTGTCTAACCGCTTCACCCGAGGGGGACTTAAAAAATTAAACGCTGTCTGACTTACTAGACCTTAGCTTTGAACAGTACTCCTGTTGAGGAGTTTTTTCTATCAGGGGAAGTTTAGAATCAGTGTCCGAATGGGGGCAGTCTTTGATCAGAGTGTCTGGACACAGTCCATGAAATTTCTTTATATGGCTGGAGTGCAACCACCCCTTCCGTCCTTCCAGCTTGACCGCGGTCCTCGTCGTCATCAACACCAGTTTAGGCTGCTTCCACCTCGGCTCCAGCGGACTTGCTCGATCGAAATTTTTCACAAACACCAGATCACCCGGAACAACTTCATGCGATTTTACTTGGGTGTTGTCCGGGAAGGCAGCCGCCACCTGTGAACGACATGATTGTAGTGCAGACATCAAGGAAGCTAGGTAATCTGTTAACATAGTACTATCAACATCGGTAATCTTTTTAGGCATAGGCGTACCCCACATATTGGGAGGCCGTCCAAAAACTAGTTCATAAGGTGACAGTCCTGTTCTGGAGTGAGCTACCATACGCATATAGAAGAGTGCAACTGGCAGTGCTACGATCCAGTCTACACCTTTTTCTGCACATATTTTAGCTAATCGTGTTTTCAGGGTCTGGTTGTGTCTTTCGACCAAACCAGCTGCTTCGGGATGCCGTACACAGTGAAATTTCCACTGGTAACCTAACAGGAGTGATACCTGTTTCATAAGCTCGGACGAGAATGGCTGTCCGTTATCTGAATATACGACACGGGGCAAGCCGTATCGCGGGAAGAATTCACGAACCAGTTGCTTGGCAGTGGTTGCGGCAGTGTAATCTGGGACTGGATATGCTTCTGTCCATCTGGAAAGGGCACATACAACTACAAGGACATATTTGAATCCTCTACATCGGTCCATCTGGATATAATCCATCTGAAGGACTTCAAAAGGATGATCAGGAGGGTGGAAACCACCTTGTTCCACGGGAACACCTTTGCCTGGATTGAACTGACAACAGATCATGCAGGTACGCACTTTCTGCTTTGCTGCTGCTCGTAAATGCTTGTTGAACCATATATTCTGAATGCTGTCTAACATGGCTTTTTCTCCTAAGTGTGCTGGACTATGTGCTGTGTTAATGATAGCTTGAACCATAGAGTCAGGGAGGAACCATGTGGCTCTTCCCTTCGTCATCCATCCCTGATCTGTTTGGATCCCTCCTTGTTCTGTCCATTTCTTGATTTCGTCTGGTGTGGCATGTGTCTGTATGTCGAGTACGTCTGTGATGGGATCCTTCACTGTCATACAAAATGTCTGTGTTGGTACTATAGTCTTTGTCGGGTTTGTCTGAGTCTGAGCTGTAAGTTTAGCTGTTCGGTCTGCCAGGTCGTTACCCTGGGAAATAGTATCTGTGACTTTCGTATGTGCTTTGCACTTCATGATGGAAATGGATGCAGGTAGGTGTATTGCTTCTAACAGAGCTTGAATGAGAGGACCATGCTGTATCTTGGCTCAATGAGAAGTTAAAAAACCTCTTTCTTGCCATAGGATACCGAAGTCGTGAACAACTCCGAATGCATACTGTGAATCTGTGTATATGTTTACTTTCAGGTTCTTGGCTCGAATGCAGGCTTGGGTCAGAGCGACGAGCTCCGCTGCTTGGGCAGACAGTGTATCAATGCGATGTGTTTCTAAGACTTCAGTTTCAGTGGTCACTGCATAGGCGGCCACTAACTCTCCTGTACTTGTTCTCATACATGAACCATCCACGTAAAGTGTCAGGTCTGGATCGAGCAATGCAATGTCTGTCAAGTCTTGTCTAGGCTTTGTTACAGTATTGATGAATTCTACGCAGTCATGTGGTGTCGGGTCAATTGTGCTCGAGGGTAACAATGTGGCAGGATTTAATGTATTGCAACGTCTGATCTCTATGTGTGGCTGAAACAATGTCAATTCGTATCCAGTCAGTCTTGCTATGGTCAGATGTTGAGTCTGGGTTCGGTTCAGAAGAACTTCCACTGAGTGTGGAACTTGTACTGTCAGGGAATGTCCTAACACTATTGAGTCGCTTTGTCTGATTGCTAGAGCTGTTGCTGCAACTGATTTGAGGCACGCAGACAGAGCCTGGGCCATGGATCCAATGTACTAGAAAAATAAGCACAAGGCTTGTGTTTTCCTGCTTGATCTTGGGTGAGCACAGACAATGCTGTGCCGTTGCGTTCAGTAACAAAAAGTGTAAAAGGTTTGCTATAACATGGTGTCGCTAAAACAGGTGCTTGACATAAGGCTTTCTTTAACTCGTCAAAAGCTTGTGTGTGTTCCTGAGTCCAAGGGAGGACAGTCGAAGTCGCTGCCTCCTGTGTTGTCAACTGTATGAGTGGTTTGGCAAGATATGCATACTGAGGGATCCATTGTCTGCAGTACGAGGTGAGGCCAATAAAAGCCCGTACCTCCTTTTGTGTCTTGGGTTGTGGCAGATGTGCAATTAACTGGATTCTTTCTGGTGTCAGCTGTCTCCCCCATTTGGACAGCAAGTGCCCAAGGTATACCACTTGCTGGGCACAGAATTGTAGCTTCGAAGGGGACACTTTATGCCCCTTTTCGGCCAAGAAACATAGGACAGTCAGTGACGCGTGCTCGCAGTCACGTTCGGTCCGTGCAGTGATTAACAAGTCATCTACATACTGGAGCAGAGCAGTGTCAGCAGGCATGTGAATACTGTCTAGTTGTCTTTTCAGGGCTTGACTGTAAATACTAGGACTTTCCGTGAACCCTTGAGGTGCACGTGCAAATTTAAAACTTCGGCCATTTAATGAGAATCCGAATAAAAATTGGCTTTCCGGATGAATGGGGACACTAAAGAAGGCGTTCTTGAGGTCAATTACAGTAAAGAACGCAGCTTCGGAATCAATGGCAGTCAACAAGGATGATATGTCTGGCACTACTGGATACTGGGGAACAATGCATTTATTCAATTCTCGAAGATCGATCACCAATCTGTAGACTGGTGGTGCATTTGGGTCAGTTCGTTTGAGAATCGGAATGATTGGAGAATTACATACATTAGAGTCAGTTTCTATAACTACTCCTTGGGCAATCAATTTGTCAATAATTTTTAATAAGGCTACTACAGCCTCGGGGGGCAATTTGTATTGTCGGATTCGGGGCAGTACAACACCTTGCTTGAGAGTGACACGATAAGGGGTAATGTGCATACAACCTACATCAGTTGGGCCTTGCGCCCATAAATGTGCTGGTACATTTTGTAATCTAGGGTCAAAATCTCGTAACACATAGTGACCTTTAAAGTCACAAAGGAACAGTCTCACTCCTTCCGGAGAACAACATATCACAGCTCCTAATGCTTTCAACATTTTAATACCAAGCAGATTTTCAGGACATGCTTTCGTAAGTAACAGGTCTGTAGTGCGTGATAATGGACCAACTTCAAGAGTAACTGGCTTTGACACTTCATTAACAATAGGCTTTCCTGAAAAACCCAGGGATACATTCTGTGAGCCTGAGAGGGGTGCCCCTGGAACCTCGTCATGACTGATGGTCGTTCTACTTGCCCCTGTGTCAATCAAGAATTTTCTGTCTTTCCCTAATACCTGACTATGTACATAGGGACCCTCTTTATCTACAGGAACCTCAATAAGAGGCAAGCCAACCTCCCTCTCTAGGCTGTTTCATGTGTACTGCTGGTAATCGGGGTAATCTGACTGTGCATACTGGTACATTTGTTGCGTGACATGTTGAGTGGCAGCAATAGGCTGTGATTGAGTTTGGGGTACAGCTACTGTCTGTTGTGATTGCTGCGTATTCTGTGAAATATGCTGTGGAACATGTTCCTGCCTGAGAGGACGCGGTCTTTCTTTCGTCCTACCGGTAGCAATATTGTGTTTCAGAACGGCACATTCGTTTATATAGTGACCTGGCTGTTTACAGTAATTGCAATTCCCTTTAACAGGAGCTGCAGACTGACCTGGAGGTGCTGTACCCTTTCTTTGACCGTCTGCTGGGACAGTCTGAGCTACAAGTACTTTCATTTTCGTGTCTTTCATACGTCTCTGTTCATGATCATGTTCTTCTCTAATTCGGTTCTGATGGTACTGCAACATTTGTAACATTTGGGAAGGTGTATTTGCTTGCCATGTGCTCTCGACTTTCAGGACTCTATTCTTGACTTGGGGTAAGGAGTTCTCGACTAGTTTGGTTACAAAAAGATGTGGATATGATTCACTACTTGTTTTCAGGCCGCTATTAATAATGAAACATTTCTCAAATCTGGAATAGAAATCACCTTCATTTTTTCCCGCGCTTGCCGCTCATCAAGACGTCTCATCCCGCCACCGGACATAGGGAGCCTTGCCGACCAGTTACAGGCAGGGAGATCTTTTAAACTTTTGCTCTGAATACACCTAAGGACTAATATCCTTCATACACCTGAAACCTGAAAAAGACAAGCATCCTTCTTCTTTTTAGGTTATCAGATCCTTAAGAAAAACATACCAACAATAGACCAACTATCAATTTGAAGTCTATTTGACCAAACCCAAAGTAAAACTAGATAAAGTCTAGGAGAAATACCCAAGAACGAATTTTATCCAATACCATCATAAAAGGGTTCCGGTTGGCGGGATTAACTATCTAATCATCGAAACAATCAGTTTTAATCTATTTACCATCAAAAGATTTCGAATGAGAGAACGAAAATTTATCTTAAAGCAACTCTTTGACAAAACGAACCATTAATATTGTGTGGCTGCTCCAGGAAGAAGGCGCTGGCCGCCGAAACGCGCGTAGAGACCGAATTTTCATGCCACTTATCCCTATATTTTATATAAAAAAACTGTTTATGAATTTTCTATGTGTAATTGTCAAATATATAATGTGATTTTATAATTGTCATTTGATGTTATATGAATGATTTTTTTTAATTGTGTTAATTGTTTAATAAAAGCCTATATTTTAGTCAGCTGTAGTTTACTTTTACATCTTTTCTAATCTATATGTGATTTGTACCGCCAAATGTCCTAGGTTGTTACTTTTCATTTGTGCTTATTTCCCTGGCCTAGGAATTGTAAGATTCGTTAACTCAGGGGGTCCTTGATACATACTCATTGATAGAAATCACTAGTGTCTTCATCCTGTTTCTGTTTGCAGGCTGAGATTGCATCCCAGTCTTCCTTCTTGGTTGCCAATAACCTCGGCAAGACCTGTACTAATAATCCTGGTAATGCTTTAGTTTTGTCCCCAAGACCAGTACCTGGAATTCGTGTATTTTCTTCGTTTTCTAATTCAGTCCAATTAATCTTTTTATCTCCCACCTCCCATTCTTTTTCTTTGAGTTTCTCGTAAATACCGGCCGGTAGCAGTACTTTCAACATTTTCATAATATCGGGATATGTGTAGTCTCCCGTTAGTAACATGTCTTTTAATTCACGGTGAAACCCTGCTGGATCTTTATCATGGCAAGGCACTATTTTCTTCATTTCCAATAATTCCATTTTACTTAAGGGTGTATATACGAATACGCGTTGTAGCTCACCCCCTGGAGTCTGGACGGGATGAACTTCTCGTAAGGGATTTTGTCTGTCTATGTAAAAGGGTTTCCTTATTGGAGGTGAACGGGAACAAAATGTGGAGTCAAAAACGTTCTCTATTTATGACGTTGTTCTAGAATGGTATTAATTAAATCGGTACCTAGACCTCTCCATCTTTTTAGGAGTAATTCATCTAATATATGGTATAGGGGACCTGGATCAGAATGCTGACTCTCATATAACATAATGAGATGCTGGATCATGTACATACCAGCTAAACGCTGTTCAGTTGGAGTAAGACTCAAAAATGTTTGCGCTACTGAATCATCTTTATATACACTGTTATTATCAGCCCACTGTACTGCGGATCGTGCTAATTCCTGTTCACGCATTGTACTAAGTTCGTTGTAACCTATTCTTTCTTTCAGGATTTTATCAGTGGCTTGGAATAAATGTTCAAGAGAACATTGTTCTGGTATGGGAGAAAGGAAACGTTTCTTGTTTTCTAGGCGTATGGGTCTGTCAAAAGGGCTGCTCTACCTACGTATGCTATCATCTCTTGGCGGTCAACTGACTCTTCTAACCCATCCTCTTCTTCCTCGGTTTCACTCTCTTTCTCGGTTCCCCTAGCTTCTTTCTCTCTTTCGTGTATTATTACTATTTCTTTGCGGATCTTTCTGTACATGGTGTCTATGCAATTTTGTTTATCATGTTTACCATCAGATATGTTATTACTCCAATTTACCAACTTGGCCTTCTCTTCTTGGCTGGTACCGGGTCGATCTCTTTCCCTTATCAAACAATTTATCAGAAATCGTAAAATCATACTTTGCGTCTCAACCTTCTGATGTGCCATGGCCTCACGAATACATTCAGGTCTCTCCCCTGTTCTAATAAAATGATATATATTGTCTAAATGGTTAACCATTTCGGGAAAAAGCATCAAATAATCCGTAACACGTCGTAGGCGTAGCGAAGATAATATCATGTCCCCCTTACCAAGTACTGGGTCATATCTACAATCTGTCAAGTATTGTCTAAGGGTTTCGAATGTAGCTGGTCTAGGTGTACGCTGTAATGCTAGATCTCTAAGTGTTATTCGTTTTGTTTGTGGCGGGGTGTGGAGATGTCCTCCTACTGCGCCTCCTGAAGCGGAAGCGAGGGCGTGAATTGACTGAGCAGGGACTGCTGATGTCATAGCGGGTATAGGTGGCATATGTAATGGAGGTGGATTCTGGGCCACATCTGTCGCGAAGGGATTATGAGGGCCGACAGTAGGCGGGACGGGAACAGTGGCAGTAGCAGTAGGGGAAATAACAGGGGCAGGAAGCGTGACTTGAGAACGTGGAGGGGTCGTGGCTTGAACAGTGGGTTGAACAGACGGAGCAGGCTGCTGTGCATTATTAACGGGTGGTACGGGTACATAAGTATATGCTGGAGCAACATCATCTAAATAGCTAGAAAGGAATATATCTGCTGCGGTTTGTTTATGACGGAGTTTAGTCGGGACCAATGGTGGTGGCAAGTTACGTGTTACTTCCGGGGTCGCCTTGGGCAGACCTTCGGCTAGAACTGGATACAGTCCTGTAATAAGGGCGTTTCTTTGTCTGTCTTGTTGTTCTATTCTTACTCGTTCTCCTTCTTCTAATAACTCTTTTTCTCTAGCTCTTTCGGATTCTTCTCTACTTCTCTCTGCTTTCCTGATTTCCTTTTCATTTCGTCTATGCGCTTCTTTACGCCATAATTCTATGGCATTTTTCTGGGATTGTCTGGCTTTCTTTTTCCATAATGCTTCTTCTACTTTCATGATGCATTCAGCATCCCATGTCCCTGAGACAGGCCATCTATGCTTTTCTTCCAGACCCTTGGTGTAGTCCACCCACAAATCTAGGTACAGTATGGCATCTAAGCCATGCTTATTATACATAAAATGTCCAGGAGTGTCCCTAGGCGGGACGGGAACTGCTTCTTCGAGTATCCCTTTCCTAGTTCCTATCTGACGTAATTTCGAGAACAGTGGCATATTGGGACTGATTTAAACGTGAACACAATAAACACAGTAATGAATTGCAAACAATCATTCATACCACGACATGAAACATATTAAAAACATTTTCTGAACAGTTACTAGGTACATGAAAGCACAATACTAGATGATTCTCGAGCTTCTAGAACACTGGATTACTAGAACACTGGATGCACACTGGATGCACTGGATTACTAGATGCACTGCTAGAACAGCACAGACCGGTCCCATAAAGAGACACGTGTTGTCGTATTTACCTACATAAACACGTCCGGACCAGGTCTGTGTACCCAGACCTGTCTTTACCGGGCACAAATTAATGAACCCGTCTAGATGCGTTCCCAATAACGGTACTCACCGGGAAGCAGAAACTGAAGGCCTCGGAAACTGGACTGGACTGGACTGCGTCAGGTGACGATTCTCCTACGCATGCGCTTCGGAACAGGTGGGCCTCTGGATACCTCGGACCTTGCTCTCTCGACTAGGGGCTCTGGTCGGGATCCTCCGCATTCCTCACCGCCTCGTCTGGATGCTGGGCCGCAGTCACCGTCTCCTCCGTAGGCCCGAGGGAGAATAGCAGGAAAACCCACAGAAGTGCACTGGTTCCGTCGCTGCCGCAGAAGGGGTCAAGGCCTGCGGGACATCTCCGGCGAGTGGGGAAGGGGGGGTCCCTATTCGGGCGCCAAATTATGTGGTAAATATATTTTACCGTATAGTTTTTTCCATATAATTAACAAGACATAAGGATAGCTCAATCAAAATGAGAGGCAGAGTCCGTGGTATCTGAGTCATACGGGCTTTAATGGAATGCTTCGAAGCATGGGACATCGGGTTCCATCACCACTCAGGTTCAGGAAGGGACATTCAACGTTTTATTAACAGTACACATTATATATAGTAAAACAGTATGCTTGATTCCAATGTAGTAGGCGTAACAGGTGAAAAAAGAGAGATAAGAACACATGTGCGTAACAGGAGGCGTGTAAGAAGGCGTACACATGGGCGTGTACATGACATGTCAGAGAAAACGTAACATGAAACGTCATAAGTGGGTGGATGCATAGTGAAAGTTTGCAGGATCAGCAGAAACTCTTGACCTAGATGCGCGCGCAACTGAGCATGACGTGTAACTGGGAAGAACTGGGGGCTTTGACTTTTGCACGAGTAGAGGAGACTGATGTCTGGGGTGTCAGAACGACCTGTACCTATAGCATATCTGGTATCTCATGTTTGGAGGATGTAGTATCTGAAGCAAAAAGGTCTCTCGGGCAGAGGCCGTTCAATACTGAATGCTAATGCGTGCATATGAATCTTCATGTAGAGTGCGGGGGCCATGGGCCTACCATGGTAACGGGAGCAGTAAATTACTTGCATGGAGACAGGAAGGCAGGGCCCTTTGCTCTGTAGCCGGGAATATGTTTACCTATTTCACTAGACTGGAATGTGTTTTCGCGGAGGCTGAACAGATAACTATAGGAAAAATAACGTTTTGGCAGGCAGGCAGGCCGAGCCGGGCACCGCTCGTCTGTGCAGGATGTAAGGCAGAGGTCAGGGATGCATACCTAAACTGCAGCTTTCAGAGACAAAAATGAACTTGGAGACTCATTAAGGGCCTAGCTCGACTGAGCCAGGAAACATGAAGAAAAATGTGTGCTTTATTCAAGAGTGTACCATGTAAAGACGTTGGCATCATAAGTATAGAAGCCTAATGAACTGGATTTTCATGCATGACTGGATAGCTGACATGTTAAGGATGGACGCAAATCCATATGCGTCTCTCTAGCATGAATGGAACAGAAGTTACACGACATACAAGGAACATGGGTGCATGGATAGGGTGCGAGTTGGGGGACACTTTGGCTACCTGAAAATTTCTATTACCTCAGGCTTACGCTGTACTCGTAGTGGAGGGGACAGTTTTAGGGGAGTTTAATGGAGGGGAGTATTTTACGCTTTAGGGTTTAGGGTTAAGAGTAGTATATGGGAGTGTTTTAGGCTTTAGGGTTAGGGCTTAGGGTTACAAGTCGAATATGGAAGTGTTTTAGGCTTTAGGGTTAGGGCTTAGGGTTAAGAGTAGTATATGGTGGTGTTTTAGGTTTTAGGGTTAGGGCTTAGGGTTAGGAGCGGTATATGGTTGTGTTTTAGGCTTTAGGGTTAGGGCTTAGAATTAGGAGTCGTATATGGTTGTGTTTTTGGCTTTAGGGTTAGGGCTTAGGGTTAGGAGTTGTATATGGTAGTGTTTTAGGTTTTAGGGTTAGGGCTTAGGATTAGGAGTCGTATATGGTTGTGTTTTAGGCTTTAGGGTTACGGCTTAGGGTTAAGAGTAGTATATGGGAGTGTTTTAGGTTTTAGGGTTAGGGCTTAGGGTTAGGAGCGGTATATGGTTGTGATTTAGGCTTTAGGGTTAGGGCTTAGGATTAGGAGTCGTATATGGTTGTGTTTTAGGCTTTAGGGTTAGGGCTTAGGGTTAATGTTAGTGTATGGTACTGTTTTGCCTTTACTGTTTACACCATAGGGTTGTTAGTGTATGGTACTGTTTTGCCTTTACTGTTTACACCTTAGGGTTGAGGGAAGTGTCAGGGCGTTGTGCTGTGTTTGGCGGGGCCGTGAGGGAGAATTTTGCAGTGTGATAGAATGCGTGGTCGTAGTGTGCGATGAAAAAGTCTTTTGCATGTGTGTGAATGCGGAGTCCGATGTAATGGTTTGCGTGGTGAATGTGTGTGATGTAATGGTGTGTGCGATGTGAGGAATGCGATGTAATGGTGTGCGTTGTGTTTGTTTGCGTTGAATCGTCATACATCCCGAGCTCCACTGTGCGGCTCAAGGAAATATGCCATAGGTAAAGACAACCACACTGTGATGGCTATTTAGCCCTGCTTACTCCTTTCCTATGCAGTGCTGGCACACACAAAAAAAATGTCAAAGCTGCGACAAGCAATTGGTCATCTAGTTCTTGTCCGAGCAATAGCCATTCAAGCCAGAAACTAATCCTGTTTCTGATGTGAATCCTGTTCCTAAAAAAAGGTACAAGTGTGCAGCCAAATTCCAATTTTCCACATTGCAGTGCTGGTTTTTAATGACCAATAACAGTTAGGGGCACAGAAAATATTCTGTCTGTGGAGGGAGACATCCTGCAGGCTACTATTTTGAGACTATCCCCCACATGCATCAACCTATTTAGGAAGTGCAAACGGTGCGAATCGGTAAATTCGGCCGTTTGCGCTTCCTAAATACGTTTTTGGGATGCATGAAACGTTTTTTCAAAAATCGTTTTTTTTGCATTTCCTAAAAATGAGAATGCATTTAGGAGCACATGCATCAAGCTATTTAGGAATCGCAAACGGTGCGATTTGGTAAAATTGGCCGTTTGCGATTCCTAAATACCTTTTTAGTATGCATCAAGCATTTTGGGAAAAATCGCTATTTTTAGCGAATTCCAAAAATGCGATTGCTCTTAAGGAATCGCAAATTTGCAATGCATCATTTTTTTTAAAAAATGCGAATTTTGAAATAGGAAGTGCAAATTAACACGAGGTTCACCCTCGTGTTAATTTGCGAAATTGTTTCAAAAAGCACAAAAATGCATTTTGAAAAGTGTCATGTTACAGACACACATGTCCTTAGGACATGTGTGTGTGAAACATGCACTTTAAAATAAATTTCAGGGGTGCAGGGGGGGTCCTTTGGACCCCCCTCTGCACCCTTGCAATGCATCAACAAATTGCGATTTCCTAAAAAAAGAAATGCAAAACGGCATTGATTCCTATGGGCCTCTAGGCCCATAGGAATCAATGTAATGCCAATCCTTAATTCCGATTCGCAATTAAGGAATCGCAAATTCCGAAATTTAAGAAATCCTAAACAATTTTAGGATTTCTTGATGCATAGGATTTTGCAATTCCTTAATTTTCGCTATTTAGGAAATGCAAAATCCTAGATTGATGCATGTGGCCGTTAATGCGGGATTTGTTTCTTCAAACACTTTGATTTTCACCTGAGCCAAAAAGTGCAAGGGCAGTTAGTGCCCGATTTACAAAACCATATACAAGTACAGGAAGTAGTAGTGGAGCAGTGTTCCATCCATTATGTACTGTTAAATGCTTGTATGAGTCAGCCCCTTTGCCTTTAGGTTAGACTGCAAGCAAAACGCCATAAGATAATTAAAAAAAAAAAACTCTGAAACAATTTATTTTTTTCTTTTCAGGAAGAAGATAAACCAGTCCTGTACGTATTTAATGCCGCCACTGGACTCACTATGCCTATCATGGGTAGTATTTATCTGCTTACTACAACCGTTTCCGACTTGAAGATCCTGGTGACCCGGAAGTGTGGCTTCCCTGTCAGTGTTTACTGCCTGCGGACACCCCAGGGAACGGAGATGTACGACTGCAACACACTCACTGATTACAAACTTGACATAGGTATGCAATGGCAGACACTCTTATATTTACTTCATAGTAGATGCTAAAAATTGACTAAACAATAGCCGGGCTTGTGTATGTTAAAATGTTTCTTATTGTTATAAATCATCCCGAGTATTTTGTCAACCCAAATTGTTTGACCTTATTTACAAGAAAGGAAATAAAGTCATTCATTATGTATTAGCCACCTCGAGATGTTAAGACTGTCTTCTAACACTACGAAAACACTGGACAGTGCCAACAAACTGATCCTGACCAGTGGCGGCTCGTCCATGGGGGCGTTTGGGCGCCACCCTACTACTTTCTCGCCGTGCGAGAAGGCAGAAACAAATGGTAGTTATCACCGTAATAACTACCATTTGTTTCTGCCTTCTCGCATGGTGAGAAAGCAGAAGTTCCTTGTTGAGAGAGTGGGCGGTGTTACTCGAGAGCAGGGGGGAGCGGCTTGCCCACTGTTGTTAATAATGTCTATTTGGGCAGCCTGAGAGGCTGCCCAAACAGACAGTATTAACAACAGTGGGCAAGCCGCTCCCCCCTGCCCTCGAGTAACACCTCCCACTCTCCCTGTTCTCTGTATGCTGCAGCATACAGAGAGAAATGACGCGGTTGGGGCAGCCTGCTTGCTTGAAGTAGTGTGGCTCACTGGTTAGAGGCGGCAGACCCGAGAGCAGAGGACGGCCCGGGACCAGGGTTCGATTCCCGGCGCGGCAGGTTTCTGGACCAGGGTCAGCGGACTCGATAATTCTCTCGCCTCGGTGCCCACTCTGATCAGCGATCACACTCGGCAACTCTGGGCATTAGCTTGCCTCATCTTCACTAACGGCCCCACCAGACCGCCGGGGATGCCTGGTCTCTTCCTGGAGATACCCATTAAGGGACCATCTCTCAGGGAAGCCAGGAAGGGTTTCGCAGCGGTCGAAGCGCCTTGAGACCCTACGGGTAAGTAGTGCGCTATATAAATGCCAATACATTTACATTTACATTCCTGTTGACGAGCAGCACCCTGGGAATTCGAAAGGCAGACGGCAGGACGGAGTCGGGAGTCTCGGAACCAACTTAAAGGCGGGAAGGTAAGTTAAGTTTTACAATTACTTTTCACTTTTGTCCTGTGATTTTAAGAGAAGGCTAGGTCTGTAAACCCAGGGGAACTCATTTATTTGTTATTGCAGCTACTGTTCTGATTGAATTTGGGGTGTTTTACAAGGTGTGACAAATAAATACAAGTGCGCAGCTAGTTTCTTTTGCGTCCAATCATGACCGTATGGTTACGTGGACACATGACGAACTGTTACAGAAAAATAATTCTCATTCTATCGGACTTTTAGACATGTTGATAGTGTCTGTTGGTTTACATTCGTATAGTTTGCAAGTGGTAGTTTTTTCGCTTTGTTTCTGTTGGACTCCATCGCTACAATATCCAAAAGGCAGATGTGACGACGGCTGGATCCAGCAGAAACCATTTTGAAGTTGTTAACTGGCATTCGTGTCAGAGGTATGGCTGCACCGCATACTAACTCTAGTCGGTTGATGCAAGAGAGAACCCTCTAGAGACCCGCATTTCACGTCATACTGGCGTGTCAGCGCCTTGGTGCTAATTCGCATGCCAGCGATATAACGCCATGAAGGGGATGGAGGTGTGTGTGTGTGTGTGTGTGTGGGGGGGGGGGGGTACAGAACGCTACCACACCTACTTCAGGTCACCGTAGTTTGAGTAACAGCAGTCATCAAACAGTTTGTGCTCGTACTGGGGTACGCCCTACTGCTTTCATATGTCACCAGCCGCCACTGATCCTGATCCATCCAGGAATTCAACCTTATTTAACTTTTAATCTGTGTGCTTATCATAAGATGTTTCTGACGTACCTACGATTAGGCAACTTTCATATGATGGTCACGTTCCCCCAGATAAACCATTGGTTACGTTTTTGCGCCCATGTCCTTGTGATGATATTTCCCCACAGTCGACAATCCATGTTATCTTTTTCTGCAAGTTTTATTTATTCATCAGGAAAAGATGGATTATATCCATTTTGAAATCACAAGGCCAGAGACAGTGTCGACCTGCGTTCATTACATTGCAATCTCTAGACGATGAAACCTACACTGTTCATAATGCAAAATATTTAAAAGGGGTGGTCAGATTTAGGAATTCAATGCAAGGACTGCTTTTGTGGTACCTGTTTAGGATTGTAATGACATTTGGGACGTGTAAGGAAACTAGCATGATTTCTCTTTTTTAAATTATTGTTTTAAAAAATATATTGTATCATTTATTTATATGAATAGTTTTTTTATGTTATTTATTTTATAGATTTTCTTAGAACAGTCAACTGTGAGACTCAGCAATGCAATAGTACATTACACATAACACTCTTTGTAACATGTGACCAGTGGCAACAGTTAATGACAGTACAGGAATCCAGTAAACACAATTAAGAGCCTGCCATTCCCACTAGCGGGAATGACCTTCTGTTATTCTAGCATTCTGAGATCATATCATGTAGGAGAATTAAACATACGTGTTCGTAATGTAAGTGATAGTGACAGCAACTCAGTGAGTTTTCTAACTATGTGATTAATCAGGTGTCACGTTGTTACCACCAGGTTAAGTGTGCTGGTAAGTATTGTATAATTCCCAGAAGTTTTTGAGCCTGGTACGTGGGGGGGGGGGGGGGGGGGGGGGTAGATCGCTGAAAAGTTCTGACTGTGTGCTGGAGAATGTCATGTGGTTCTTCCACTGTGAGATCGTGGGGAGTGGACCACGAGACCAGTTGATCGCTACCCTGCATTTAGCCATCAGCATTCCCATATCAACCAGTCGATGGACCCCTTTGGGAATTGGTTTGGAATAGCTCAATAATGCCAGTGTTGGGTCAGGTTCTAGGGTTAGCTTAGTAATTTGACCTATTTCTCTGAATACTGAGACCCAGAAGGCCGCGATGCCAGGACATGACCAGGCCAGATGGAGGAAGTCAGCTAATTGTGCATAGCAACGGTCGCGTGTCCTGTTATTCCGTAATCCGGATCTGTGCAGCCTGTCCGGTGTAATATACCCAGTTTAGGTGTTTAAAGTGTACCAGTCTGTGCCTACCATTAAGTGAGATCCGCTTGGTACTGGTGCAGCAATAGGTCCACATAGTGTCTACTATTTCTACATTAAAATCTTGCTGCCATGCCAAACGAGCCTTAGTGTAATGATTGGCTCTGTATATTCTGGATAAGTTGTAAATAGTGGCTACTATGAGCTTTGGGGTTTTTGCTCATATAATGTGCATTAAAGCTAATAGCTCAGGTGGTTCGAGGTATTCATCTCCCAGTAGTTCTCTGGAATTGTCAAGATGGTAGGTGTTGGTTCATTGGATCTAAAATCATTCCAGGCTTTGGAGACCCTCCCATCGAACAGCTCCCCCACACCTAGGGTATTAAGTGCTTGTGTGACCCTTTTTTCTGCAAGGTGTTAGCCATGTGCACTATTCTAGTAAGGCCAACAGGGAGTACAGGATCACACCAGCCTGGTGCTGCAGTAGGCAGTGCCAGGCATGTGTTGTGGCATTGATAGAATCTAAGATGCATGTCCTCTGGTCTGCTGCATGAAACAGCATTGCAGGCAGTGGGAGCTGGGCTGCCACCTCTTATTCAATGCGAAGATGTGGTATGTCTGATGAGCCTTGTATCCAATAGAATGCATGTGCGCTTTGCACGGCTCTGTAGTATACATCGAAGTCTGGTGCACCCAGTGTGCCCAAAGAATAAGGTAAAACCAGTATTTGCCATTTAACACACTGTTGCTTACCAGCCCATGCCAACCTAACCATCAGTGTAGTGAGACGGTTGAAGAAGGCTCGTGGGAGAACCATGGGAATATTGGTAAATAAAAATAGAAGTCGCAGCACCACCACCATTTTCATGTGGGAGTTTAATCCATCTCTCGACATCAACCTCTAACTTGCTAAAGATCGTCCCATAATTTTCCCTGAACACTGTCTCGGAGTCCGTGTGTATTTTTATACCCAAATATCGAACCGCATCTGTGGTCCATAAGAGAGGATAGTCTAGGTCAAATTGAGGAGTGTGCGGTGTAAGTGGAAAGATGATGGACTTCGGCCAGTTGACATGTAGACCAGACAGGACTCCAAAGCGTACCACCTCATGGAGTACTTCCGAGAGGTTGGATTCAGGGTGTCTGACGTAGAGGAGTGTATCATCAGCATATGTGGATACTATCATTTTATAGCGTGGAAAGCATATACCCCAATTCTGATGATATTCCTATAACGCACAGGCTAGGGGTTCTGCCACTATAGCGTAAAGTAATGGTGACAATGGGCAGCTTGTCGTGTGCCTCTGGAAATGCGTATTGGGTCTGTTACTATGGTGCCTATTTTTATTCTGGCCAAGGGTCTGCTATAAAGGGTGCCTAAAAGTTGGAGGAGGACAGGGCCCACTCCCATCCTAGTCAGTACATGTATTATGAATGGCCATTCTACAGAATCAAATGCCTTCTCTATGTCTAAGAATACCGCCACGGCCGGTATCTCTGTTCTGATATGTTGCAGGGCTCCGAAGACAGTGCATAGGTTATAAGTCAAATTCCTACCAGGAACAACCCCCGCTTGCTCTGGTGCAACTAAGATTGGGACCAGAGGGAGCAGTCGGTTAGCGAGAATTTTTGCAAAGAACTTCATGTCCACATTAAGCAGAGACAGAGGGCGATACCAAGCACATTCCTCAGAGGACTTACTGGGCTTGAGAAGAGCTACTATCACCGCTTCTGACATCGAGGGTGGCATATTCCCCGTAACACACATGTCATCGAAGAGCGTAGCTAGCTGTGGAAGAAGTAAATCCATGAATGCCCTATAGAATGTAACCGTGAGGCCGTCGGACCCAGGAGAACGTCCTGTTCGATGCTAGATAAAGCTATAAGAATTTAATCTCTCTCTATGGGTCCCATAAGGAATTCCCTGTGTGTGTTAGAGAGCCACGGTAGTTGTATGTGCGTCAAATAATCAATTATCTCTTTGTCCGTGGCAGCATTTCAGGAGGCATATAGTTCGGAATAATATTGACGGAATCTGTCTGCAACCTCTGTAACCTCAGACAAGATCTTGCCCTCAGCCGATCTAACCTCCACCGTTTGCATCGCTTCCCTGCGTTTCTTGAGTAACTGCGCTGAGTCTGATCCTGGTCTTTCACTCTCACCATGCGCCCTGGCAGTGGCGTATTTGCCCAGATGTTTGATCTTGTTGTCTGCTGCCACACTATATTCTCCCAGCAACTCTGCACGTTCCTCCCCAACTGAATTGTCCGTATCTGACAACAGGCGTTGTTCTAGAATCTTAATTTTCACCTCTAAGTCCATTAGGTGGTTGCATATGGATCGGAGGACCCCCGAGTGTTTTGATATAGTGATCCCCCTAATGTAGACTTTGAAAGCTTCCCAAATGATTTGATAGTCATCCACCAAGCCCACATTCTTATAAAAAAAGGTCTCAATAGCCTTGGCCAGTTTGTCTTTGAATACAGCATCAAGTAGGGAGTTGGGAGGGAATCGGCAAGTAAATGGGGTTATAAGCCTGCAAGGAGTGTCTAGTTCTAAGAGGATCAGTGAGTTGTCAGAGAGTGTACGTGGTAACACCTAACAAGTGTGGACCTTATTGCAGAGATATCTAGCTGCAAGCCAATAGTCAATACGAGTGTGTATGTTATGATATGCAGAGTAGTGTGTATAGCCTCCCATGTGCGGATGTGTTAGACCCCATACGTCACTTAAGTCAAACCTAATTAACGCACATTCTAGCTCCCTGGCAGCTGCAGTAGTGAGGAGTTCAGGTCCCCGATCTATCCAAACTAGGGTTACGAATCAGGTTGAAATCGAACCCCATAGCTGGAAGCCCTCGCAATGGCAGCCCACTCTGTTGGCTAGCGCAGAAAAAACTAATTTTGGGCCATATATATTTACAATGAGTAAATCCATGCCTTTCCCACTGCACTTAGTGATGACGTATCTGCCTTCAGGATCAGTAGTCAACGAAGTAATGTTGAGTACTGACTTCTGGTTTACCCACGTGAGAACACCTCTTGTGTGCGTGGTGAAGCCTGCAGCATGGATATTACCAAGCAGACCTCTACAGCGTAACATAGGGAATTGAGTGGGAGATGCGTTTCTTGCAGGAGTACCAAATCTATGGCGTGCCTCTTCAGATATGAAAGGACTTTGCGAACTTTCTATAATCGTTCAGTCCGGAACATTCCATGTGAGTGTTCTTAGTGTGTCCACCCTGGAATGCCGCCTGTCATCCGTTATATGTGTCTTGGGATCATTCAGTGTCGCCATATCACAGTGTTGCATAGTACAGTAGAACCGTGTAGCCAGTGAGATTGTCTAAAGTCATGTGCATAACATTGTCTGAGTCCCATCAGCCCTCCACCCCCCTCCCACATCAAGGCCCCCGCAACCAGGGCATGACGAAAACATACCTAGAATTCCCCACTGAACCAAACATGCATACTGCTGTTCCGAACCAAACAAAAACTATCCCTCACACCAAGGTTCAACAATAACAATTCCCCAAGTGTGTGATTCGCTCGTGGGCTGAGGTTGCCAACAGTGTACTGTCGACCTAACGGGTGTAAGTTGTCGGCCTCCTCCGCACATCAACATGCCAATATTACGCATTAGCTAAAAGAATACCTATCCTACAAACAGTATATCTGTACTGCCAATCAAGTAACCATGTCCGCCCCTCGGCCTTTCTCTGAAGTGTCAAACTTTGAAAGATGATAGGTGTGTCCCAGAATGTCTGAGCAAAATAAAAAAAAAACAAGTTAACTCCCAGAACCTCCCAAGGTCTGGAACGTCATGTAAGCGATATTTGCAATCACCGGCCCCCACAAATACATGTGTCTTATCTGTGTCCTGATCAACCAAGAGATCAGTCCTTTTCCTCCAAGGATCCTCCAACCGCCCCAGACAAGGCGTCCCTGTCTGGGCTGTGCCGCTGTTCCCTGGACCAGTCCTTCATTGCTTTTTGCAGGGTCTTGGGGTCTGTGAAGCTATGCGACCTCCCCTGGCGATTAACACGTAGGCGGGCCGGATATAGCATTGCATAGTTGATGATCCTCTCCTTTAACTGTTTCTTGAGTGGGACAAACTGGCGACGCGCCTTCTGGACCTTCTTGGTAAAATCAGGAAATAAAGCAAGCGTAGATCCCTCGTAGTGTAAAGTCTGTTTCTCCCTGGCGACTCTTCCTGGCATCCCTGTTGCGGTAATTTACTAACTTTGCTATTATCGGCCGTGGAGGGGCACCAGGCGCCGGGTGTGGGCCCAAGGAGCAATGCGCTCTCTCAACCACAAACATGGGCGAGAAGGCGTCGCTTCCCAGCAGCATGATCAATAATTTCTCAATAAACTGTTCCATATTGCCAGTAGGTGTCGATTCTGGTAGGCCTGTAATTCGTATGTTACTTCTCCGGGATCTCGCCTATAAGTCTTCGGCTTTATCCTGCAACACCTGGAGCGCCTTATCTATACGTTTGTGGCCTGTGTCCATTTCCATCTGTGCCTCCTCCACTTCTGTGATACGACGTTCGGCCATGTCAATGCGTTCCGCATTCTTGTCGAGTCTTTCAGACATCCTATCCATGCGATATGAAAGGGAGTCGATCTTTGTACCTAAAACTGTTAGTGAGTTTTGTAGGCCCTTTTCCATTGAAGCCAGCATGGCTTGATGTCGCCATCTTACGGCACCCGCTCCCTCTCTTCACCATTGTCTCTGTTGTCTGCAGACAGCGAGCGATCTCTATGCTTGCGCTGTTCAAACGTCAATCGTTGCTGCGTTTTGTCTGTTCTGCCCATATTTGCTAGCCACAGTTGGACTCACCAGTTCTAAGAAGGCCAACGCGATCACAACCAGTATTTTCGTGGATTGTGGCAGTTGTAGGCCTATGTAAGGGGTCAATAATCATACACAGCTTGTTGTGCTTCACTCGGAGACAGCAGCTCAGCTTGAACAACCACTCCTAGGATCACAGGTCAGCCAGCATAGTTACCGGTGCTGCAGTGGGCACTCCAGCAATTTCCACCTGGTGCACCGAGCAGGTTAGCGCGCCCCTATGATGTCTTTACGGGCTCCCAGCACATGTGGACAGTAGGCACTAGGCAGTCAAAACAGGGGGAAGTTCTTCGTGCCTGTGAGCTGCAGGTAGAGAAAGCGTGGCAGCTGGGACGCTCGGCAAAGATGGCAACACAGATGGAGCCAACATCAGGAGCCAGGTATTTCCAGGACGTAAGGCCAGGCCGGGAGCAAGCCAAGCTCCGCTGGGTAGCATGCAATGAATGGCTTAGTCTGATCCCGGAGCATACGCCAGATTGTGGTAGCCTCTCCGCGCTCACCTCACCTCACCTCCATGCGCCCCCGCTGAACTCTCATCTCCCACAGCACACCCACAGGCAAGTACGCCGCCAAGTCACGACACACGCTGGGTCAAGGGGTCTCCAACAACGCTTCACCGTCCGTTGCCGTTGTCTGTTTACTAGGGCAATCTGCACTGCTCCGGTACTCTGATCGGCGCATGTAAGTGCGTGCACCCAGCCAGGTCACACTTCCGGTTGGCTGGAGGTATACCCGAGTCCGGGAATTTGCGGCCCAGGTAGCACGTCACATTGTCCCGGTCGCCATTCTGCGTACAATTCACCTTGGTGCAGACAGGAAGGATCAACAGGTAGCGGATCTGCTCAGCGATGTAGGTCAAAGTGTAGTGGAGTCAGTGCTTCAATTTACAGCTTTTAAGTGCTAAGGTTAGACATAGTCCTAGAGCTAGACTGATAATAATGATAGAATTTTACTTTAATTTGAATGAAGTTTTTAGGCCTGATTTAGATCTTGGGGGATCTTGTCCCGCCTCACTTTTCTGACAGTTTCACTGTGCGCATACTTTGCGGTCTGCTCGCCCTGTTTAGATGTTGGCGAGTCTATGGAAGATAGTCCGTCCAAGTGCCGCCATCTCTGCCAGAATTTTCCTCATGCATCGACGGCGACATAGGCAAAACTGGCAGTCAGAGGTAGTCCAGACAAAATTACCTCTGGGCCAATTATGATGGGCCTTTCTGTCGAGGAAACTGCGGCGGGACACCTCCAAACTTGAGTTGGCGGAATCTAAGGAAATTTGGTTGAAACGTACCTTTTTTTCCGTTTTCAACTTTCATTTCCGCCTTGTACACCATTGTCCAGTTCCTTTCTTTGCTACTAATACTTGACCACAACGCTAATCAACTCCTTTGTAGCCGGAATCTAAGTTAAGCTTCTTTTTCATTTGTTTTACTATGACTTGTGCATTAACATTTGCTTTGGCCTTGTGTAGTTTTACAGTGCTCTTATATGGACTTAATTTTTTTGTATGTGTAATACGGTGGTGTTCATATTGCAAGTTGTCAAGCTACAATGAACACACCTTTATTGACAATTAGAAAAATATTTGTTTGTTTTGGTGGTTGTGGAAGCTGTGCTGGGTTGTACATTCAGTAGTGTGTGTATGTTGTGTGTGTTCTATTCTATGTGTAACAAAATTGGCATAACATATTAACTACCTATATTTTTTAAGCAAACACAACAGATGTGGGCTGTAACACATTAATAAGTAGTACTGACCAGTCTTCACTCTACCATGGACTCACTCGACAGAAATCCACCGCTAGGACAATGCCAGCACAACAGGGAAATCTAAATAGGCTTGGCTCAAGCCCTCTGGCCATGTAGTACTGTTAGGCAGAATTGGAGTCTGCCCTGTCGACAGAGGTGTGCCGCTTACGCAAGGGTAAACAATTTGTTGATGAGGACGGCAGTTCAACCAGCCACATCTAAATACAGCGGGCGGGACTCCATTAGCTTGATGGAGCGATCATTTAACTCACTGAGCCATTCTGCTAGTTTCATAAGCCGTCTTATGTTGTATAAGATATGTTAATGTATTGCTGTTTAATGTTTGTGTAAGAAGTGATGATACCACAAGTTGGTTATTGTTCTTGGTACTTGAGCAGCTGGAAGTACAGGATTTATTTAAGGCCTGCAGCTACCAGCATGGCATTATATGACTTTTCTACAATGCATCCTAAATTCAAAAAAAGAAGATACGTTCCATACAACTGCCTGGTTAATGCTCCTCTCTGTCCCTCCTTCATCTCAATCCTCCCCACCCTATATGGGCATTGCTTTTAAACATGATGTTTGTTTCATCCGATACATCTACACCAGTCGAATCCTTTAAGGATCCAAACTTAGCCTTGCCAAGGAGATAGACTAAAGCACATTAGTCTGCCATGACAGAGGGTGCAGTTAAAACCAATGCGAGGTGATCTGGTATTGATCACTAGATGATCAAAATACCAAGGGCCTCATTTATGAAGGCCTTGCGCCACTGGTACCTCACTTTTTCCCATTTTAAAAGTGACGCACCGGCGGCGCAAGACCTTCATAAATAAGGCCCCAAATATTTACAAATGTGGTTGACCAAATAACATCCAATTGTGAGTTAATCTGCCCTAGAATAACAGCAGAACTGTAAAGCTGTGAAGGCGTCCCCCATAGATTGCTTTAAACACTAAAATGAACTATGTTTCATTTAAATAGTCAGGTATTGTTTCCTCTTTGGATTAGAATTTATTGTGGCACCAGAGTTTGACATTACCAATATACCACAAGACCTTAAAGCCTTTATGAGACAGGAGCATTGCTTAGGGCCTGAATACGACTTTGGCTGTGCTGCACTGACTTTGCACTAGCACTTTACTGCCAATGCCGTGCATGGTCCGTCTGCCAGACTATGAGTTCAACTTGTGTCTGGTGGACTTTTCTTTTGTTGTTCCCTCGGCGGTGCCCTGAAAACAGGCACCGCAATAGGAACGCAAAGGCAGTTTCAGCACAGCATGGACTGTGAAGTGTTGGAACTTGGGATGCATGCGAACAGTGGGGCACAGGTTGTGCCCCCTTGAATGCATCCCCATGGTGTGGGGGGCAGGGGGGCCCTATAGGGCCCCCTTTGTTTCCCCACCAACAGCCTTTTCGTGGTGGGCTCACCACCATGAAAAGGCTGGAGTTGGGGAAACTTGTAATATGCTCTGCGGATCGCTGTGGTCCCGCCTTCCATATTGTATACCCCTGTCCGCTGTGCCATCACTAGGGAATGTCGGTTCACTGGCACAGCCGGCACAGCCAGCACAGCGGTGGTGGTCCTAATGGCCAACTCATAATACGGCGGCCACAGGACCACCACTGCAGCGCCACTGCGAGAATGGTGGTCAAACACTGTCAGACTCGTAATTTCACTCTTAGCTTTTTGTACAGTTTTCAGAAAGGACATCTGCCTGAGACAAAAGCTTTTAAGACAAAAGCTTTAGAAAGAACCTCTGTAAGTCTATAGGTGTTGAAGAGTAGAGTAAATCGTCTACATTGGTTAAGTTTCCAATGCGAAAATTTGCAATAATTTGAGAAAATCAGTCAATTTAATTTAGAGTTCCTGGCAGGTAGGTCATACGTAATTATAAAAGAAGTGAATATCCTAGGCAACAGTCTGCTGGCAGCTATACCGTTTCACCCTAAACCACTTTTTACTGAGTAGTTCCACAATTACATTTACAAATGTCTTTTTAGTCTCCAAAGACAAGATTTGGAACACAACTCTGTCAAGTGCTGCAGTATAGTTGATGTAACAGACACATAGGCTAATATTTGCAATGTTTACAGGATTCATTGCTAGCATTGACATGGTACTTGAATTGTCCACTGTGGAACAATTCTTGGAACACACTCTGAGAGAACTCTATTAAAGAAATGTCATCAACTGATGCTTCCAGTTTTTGTTTGTAGAAGTACCTTTGATAAAACAATGTTTTACAAACTATCCATCTGACT
The DNA here is from genome assembly GCF_964263255.1 of Lissotriton vulgaris. Taxonomy (NCBI): domain Eukaryota; kingdom Metazoa; phylum Chordata; class Amphibia; order Caudata; family Salamandridae; genus Lissotriton; species Lissotriton vulgaris. The sequence continues at coordinate 940,649,541 of NC_141699.1, forward strand.
CTAACCATTCCATTAACCAAAGTTTTTTCAGAAAGCTGATTGGTTCATGTTTGTAAATCAGCGGTAAGCCTGACATCTTTCGTGAGGGTGTGATGACAGTTGAACTAAACATGTTACCATGGAGTAGTGTTAAACAATTTCTGTACTCACAGAATCTCATTTTACAATATCATCTGGAATCCCATTGTGGCCCAGGGCACAGGATGTTAAAACAATATTGTTGTCATCTCTGATTCTTAGAAGAAAAGGATGTTCAGTGGTTCAAAACAGTCCTGGTTTATAGCTCCTTCCTTTTACTGCGATATAGTTGTTAGTATTTGTCTTAAAGAGGGTATGTGTTAATCTGTGTTCCTTTTAGAGAATGCTAAACTATACCTTACAAGAGATCAAATTTAGCCGGAGCCATTTGCTTTAATCGAACTAAATGGCAAAAGCACCATACGTTCTTCAGTTGTCTGTGTTTGATTTCTGATATATTTCTCCTGTGCGGAGTTTGTAAAATCCCTAATAACCAATTCTTGGGGTCCTCAGAGGCTCCTTTAAGTAGATTTATTTTTTAATAGTTTCCTAAGTTCCAGTTTAAATGTGTGTGGCGCATAATTAAATAGAAAGCAGTATTAAAGTCTCAACTGGTAATTTAGAAAGATACTACCATTCAGCCTCCGTATCGGGAAGCCACAATGTTAAAAGGCGAGAATACAAACTTCGCCCATGTTCTGGCTTATAAACTATGTCAATACTTTTATTTTTCTGTGAAAAGTTCATTTTTCCTTAATTTTTGTTTTGACCATGAAACACTCGATCTGATGTTAAGAGAGTCCTCCCATTTGGGGACTTTCTTATTAGAATCTTGCATGCATTGCACTGAACCAGATGATCTGCTTGAAAGGTGATTGCATGACACTCCATACTTATTGAATGCAGACAATGATCTCTTTGGGACTATATTTTAAAGATTTTGACCATATGAACAGCGATTTGTAAATATGTGCAATATAAGACTGTACTCATGCCATGGGATGTGCGATTGAATTGAGCAGGGATGTCATTAGGGAACTGATCAAGAAATTTAAATATCACTTTTCTGCTGATATCATTTTTTGCACTTCCACATTTCCTTCAATGCTGGTACATGTTCCTCAGGATACCAAAAACTTCTTCTCTTTTAGCTTGGTTGAGAGACTCATTATCATTACTAAATTTGAATGAAAGTCACCTGTGAGGATTAAGAGGATGGAAAGACATATGTGAACTAGTGTTGCCAATTCCTGCAAAATGGATTTTACTATTGCAAATTTTCAATCTAAAGAGGGTGATCGATAGATACTTAGTATCAAAATTTTGATTATTAAAGCAATATCAGTATTGAAGGAGCACCCAAATACAAGTAGCAAGTCTGTTGAAATTTAAATATAAATCCCACTGCAACTCAGGGTACTTATGTGGTTCTAATGAGCTTGGTATTTTAGGAATGCTGTAATAGATGTTATGAAATACGATAAGATGGGGGAAGTCTTAGTGTAAAGCAGGGTTCTCCAAAGTCTGTCCTGGAGGGCCGGATACATGCCAGATATTTAAGATAACTACATTTATTTAAATGGGGATATGCTAAAACTCTGGCCAGGATCTTGCCGTCCAGGACCGTCTCTGGAGAACCCTGTTGGAAAGGATCAATGTCCTCTCCAAATATCAAGTTAATTGCATCCTTAGAATAAGGACATGGGTTCATAAGTAGTCAAATGGGACCAACATAACTATTTATTGTGATCACTAGGATATCAACAGCAGTGACCACAAGGTCCTCTGAGACAAATGTATTTTGTAACCTAGATTTGGTACCTAACCTAAGGGAGCTTGTGAACTACTCGCAGTTTCAAGCAATTAATGATATTTATTCATTAATTATTAGAGTACGATTTACCACAATACCAAGCTCTTCTAAAGTCAGTATGATACACCATAAGCTAGTTAAGAAACTGGAATACGTTAAGTGGCACTCAATCAATCGCTCAATCATGACACTTATAAAGCACACTACCTACCCGTGAGGGTCTCAAGGCGCTGGGGGGGGGGGGGGGGGGGGGGGGAGGGGTGCTGCTAGTGATCGAAGAGCCAGGTCCTGAGGAGTCTTCCGAAGGAAGGCCAGTAGGTCTTGGTTCTGTCATAGGTTGGTGGGGAGGGTGTTCCAGGTCTTGGCGGTTAGTTGGGAGAAGGATCTGCTGCCAGCGGTCGTTCTTCGGATGCTGGGGACTGTGGCGAGGGCGAGGCTGGCGGGACACTAGTGAAAACTGTGCCCTTGACATCCAGGATAGGAATACATTGGATAGCCTGGATCATGTCAGATATTAGCAAGCTAAACTTTCTAAAAATGTTGAGTTAAAATCTCGGTTGCCAGAATGATGTTGGCAACAAATCAATTAGGAGCGTTTCAAAATTACTCCAGTTGTTGATCTCCCCTCTCATTTGCGACCTTTCTATATTAAACTTTGTATTAATGATATAAAAATAACTATGCTCCTAGTACTAGTGTTTGACAAAGAGGTTTAATATGGGGACATTGGTACTCCACCTGGAACGGATCTATAGCTGACTAACCACTGCCTGTTTGATCCTAGCAGTGATGCCCTCAATGTCTGCAGAAGCAATTTTTGGTTTGTGGGTTCTAATGGAACTAGCTACCTTGGAAATGTTCTTTTGCCTTGTAAAGATGCAACATTTGGGAGTTCCAAGACATTCACAGTGATACGACTGGATAGCAGAGCCATTCACAGCTTTTCAGGCATACTACTGGGAATACCATGTGAGCTCTGCTATGTCACCAATGTGGTGTTATACACAGTAATTGGGACAAGGCAGCCTGATGTGCAAATGCACATTTCATTGCTACATGGATAACATTTTCCATTGGAGTATGGGATGGGAACGGGTAGCAGAGTAGCTTAAGAATGCTAGAAAACTGACAAGTGTATGGGTGTTCACAGACTCTGAAGGCAAACCATACTCGCCACGAGCATGGAGATCACAGCTGAATATTTGTTAGCAATTGGTATACAAATGTGTAATAGTAAAACCATGTGTACTTGACAAGTATCTATCTGCGGATAACTGTCAGCATAAACAGAGCCATGGTTAGCTGTGACAGAGGACTTACAGCTATAATGTATCTGTGAATCATCCTATGTGTGTAGTGCATAAGTGTGGAAACATGTCTGAGGGTGTGTCCCAAAATGGGTCTTTCCATATGAATAATTTAAAGGAGGGGGCCATTGGACAACTGTTTGTTTTCTCCTGTCTGCACAAATGGTGAGTATCCAATTGTGGTCAGATGGCCAAAGGAATTCTATAGAGTGAGATAAAGGCTGAATCAGGACTCATTGAGGGCTTGAAGAAATTCAACCACAAACCCTAATGCTGGAAGAAGTACATTGGCTCCCTCTCCAGGCCTGCATCATCTTTGGCATCAGTTATATCATCTAAAAGGCCATCAGAAACATAACTTTATTTACATGAGGAGCTATTCACTTTAGATCCATGGTGCTTATCCAGGATCCAAGATTTACCAAGACTGGAGTTGAAAATGTGAAAGAAGGAAAAAAAGAAAGCATGAATTCCCTGTCTACAATACGAGGATTTTGAACAGTATCCCCACAGACACCAGAATTGCTCTAACACTCCTGCTATTCATACAGAAGCTGAAGACTCTTGTCATCAAGGAACATTATCCAGCAACTGACGATGGGTTTGTACCCTGTAGTCCCTCACCCAATGTCAGTGCTTGTTTGCTTCTCTGCTAGGTTCATGCTGTACAACTATCTTTCTTTACAATACACGAGGAGAAACCTGTGGGGAGAAAGGTTCTTATAAAACTCTGATGGAGCGCCATCTGACCCTGGATCTTACCACCTTTAAGATAGCTAATAGCATAAGGAGTCTTCCCAACAGATATAGGATTTTCCCTGGGAAATAAAAGGAAAACCACAAGATGCTAGAAATGTCTCTATGAACCTATTTTGAATATTTGCAGGCTTGTCATGTTACACTTATTTATATAGTGCAAGTAAACCGAAGATTTATGGCAAATGATGACTGGGAACACACAAAACATAGTGACTCAATTATTGAACCAGTAGGTTTTCAACATCTTCTTAAGATAAAGGAGCGATTGTTTATATCGTAAAGAAAAAGGTAGGGAATTCCATACATTAGCTGCAGCGAGTGTGAAGGTGCAGCCACCATTGATAACCCGTAACTCATTATTTTACCCATTAAGATATTAAATTCAAAATATAATATCTTGAGTCAACACCTATAGATGTGGCTTTAGGATGACATAAATGGCCTTTGTACTCAGGTTATTTGCATTTCGAAATGAGAAGTATTAGCATTACATTTCTTATTCTCATAAGTCATAATAAAAATTAAAGCATGTCTTTAAATGCTTTCCAATGAGTAATCTTAGAAGTTTCATCCATCGTATTGTATGAAAAGTAATCATTAATAACTATCAACATCTTGGGTTTAATATTTTAATTCAACACACTTTCCATATTTATTCTCTACCTTGATGAAAAAGGGAGATGATCATAATTGTTTTACTGGTTTGATGAGTTTAAAAAAAAAAACATCACAATAACGCAGTATGAATCTCAATAATGTGCCATCAACAGGTACATAATCATCAAACTAGCATCTAGTACACATAAGCCGAAAGCAGTGACTGTGAGATAGTAATCAAAGTACACTAAACATTCAAAATGGGAGTCTTGAGGAATAGGGATTTATAGTACAATACATTAAACCTCATTGAACAAACACCACCTGTAAAAGAAAGAAAGCTTTATCGAACATTGGGCCCATCAGAGCTATAACATTATCTTCGACAGATGGTAAATCAAGAAAACTACAGCAGAATGAGGATGAGACAGCACGGTGAGAAAAGGGTATGGTATAGCACCACATACATGTGGCATATGTATTGTGTGCAGATAAATAAAATATTTGGTAGCAACTCCTGTTTGCACAAACTGTGAGGCCTTTTCTCTGCACACAATCCTCAATCATTCCTGAAAGAGGACACTGGTTACAGTTGCCAGGGAGACAACGCCTGGCAGAAAACTTATTAGCTGGGAAGCCTAACATCAAGGGTATTAAGTTAGTGCGAAATCTTAAAAGAATAAATCTATGTTGTGTGTCGTACTTTACACCCTCCAGATACAAGAATTCACCTCCATTTATAGGAGGGCTCTGGTGATAAAATGTAACTACTGTTTTTGCTTGATGTGTCTCCTTCCTTGCATAGTCAGCCTTGGCCAGAAATAGGGACTTAAGTTTCGTTTTCGAGAGTTTGGTGCAAAAACTTGGGTTTCTATACAAATCCGGGACGCCTAAGGAGTATAATGTGGTCTTGAAATCCCCTAACCAAGCAATTTTGTGTGCATTGTCTAATGACAAGCAAATTCGAAGGATAGCCTGATTGATATCCACAGTGTTTCTTCTCCAAATTGAATGTAAATAAAGTATTTGTAAAGTGCACAGCTACCTGTAGGCATACCGGCGGTGGGGGTCATTGGGAAGATTAAGCAAGCTATTGCGCAGAGTCACATGGTGCTGGGAAGACCCCTGCCGCCGGAGCCGGGGATCGAATCGTGAACCCCAGCGTCCAGTGTCAGTCGCTCTGGCCAAGGCCAACAACAAGAGAGAAGACCCCACAAGTTCCAGGGAACAGGGTGCTATAAACAATAAGTATAAAGAGGATCCCTGGAAGGCACAATTCATTCACTCCTTCATACTAGAAACAATCTTTGGTCATAAACTATTTTATACCGTTCACAGACTTTTTTTATTAAAACAAAGGAAAACATACATAAATAGATGAAACACAATGCATTACATAATCAATGTTGTCATTTAAAAACAAGAAGGAAAAAAAGAACACAGTCCGTACAGTAGGTAAAAGTCAAAATTGCAAATTAATTCATCAATATATATGAGTAAACCAACACAAGGCCTAGCGCATTTAAAGGTGTCAACAGATCCTAACCACATACATAGCAGTTTAATGTAAAGAAAACAATACCAATCATGTGAATTCAAAATCAAACCCCCAAGAGTCAAAAACAACCGTTTCTATTGTTGATTATAAGATTCATGAAGTCCTGCTAATGTTTTTGGAACAAATCTCATTTTTTTCCACTTTTGATCTTATACCAGAGATTTACTGGGCTTCAATTCTATGAGCAAAGAAAAATGCGTTGACGCGTTTCGGTGTCACTGCCTTTGGATATCGGCACACCTTCCTCAGGACAATAATCGAAGTCCCTTGGGGTTAAACTCAAGTATCCTTCCTGCGTGTAAGAAAAGGATTGGTTCAATACATTTTAAGAAATGTCCTTAAAATGTATTGAACCAATCCTTTTCTTACACGCAGGAAGGATATTTGAGTTTAACACCGAAACGCGTCGACGCATTTTTCTTTGCTCATAGAATTCAAGCCCAGTAAATCTCTGGTATAAGATCAAAAGTGGAAAAAAAATGAGATTTGTTCCAAAATCATTAGCAGGGCTTCATGAATCTTATAATCAACAATAGAAACGGTTGTTTTTGACTCTTGGGGGTTTGATTTTGAATTCACATGATTGGTATTGTTTTCTTTACATTAAACTGCTATGTATGTGGTTAGGATCTGTTGACGCCTTTAAATGCGCTAGGCCTTGTGTTGGTTTACTCATATATATTGATGAATTAATTTGCAATTTTGACTTTTACCTACTGTACGGACTGTGTTCTTTTTTTCCTTCTTGTTTTTAAATGACAACATTGATTATGTAATGCATTGTGTTTTATCTATTTATGTATGTTTTCCTTTGTTTTAATAAAAAAAGTCTGTGAACGGTATAAAATAGTTTATGACCAATGATTGTTTCTAGTATGAAGGAGTGAATGAATTGTGCCTTCCAGGGATCCTCTTTATACTTATTGCTCTGGCCAAGGCGCCACACCTCTCACCTTATGCCACAACATAATAGGTGCAAGTCTTACTATGTCCGTTATGTAGGGCAAATCCAATTCTAGCTGACAGACATAATTAAAGAACGAGGCGGAAAGAGAGGCAAACCTTTTTAAAAAAACATCCTCTATCTTTTGGATGGAGTTTATTGTTACCATTCCCCACAGCCCAGCCCCGAATGTTGCTACCAAAATTGTTTTTGCATTGCAGAGTTTCTTTATTGTCCCTATGGGTTTAGATCCCAGTTTTTTACAAAAACTAGTGATTGCAACAAGAGTTCTTTCCATTGTTAATGCCCTGCATTTTACCATGTGTGCCCAAGAATGTTTGTTATCAAATGAAACTCCCAAATAGGAGAAAGTCTCCACTATGTCTAGTTTTCTTGTCCCTAGATGAAAAGACGGTAACCTATTCATGGGTATGGCACCTGACACCATGACAAAGGATTTAGACTTGTTAACCTTTAGGTCCAGTGATGACATGTACCCCACATAGGCTTATATTAGGTGTTGAAGCGCGACTCCCGTCCTGGCTATTAGGACTGTGTCGTGCACATAAGCCAGGATCGGTAGTGAAGCTGGGGGGAAGATAGGGATGTATACTGTAGATCATGTTAATGCGGCTTCCGGCCTGTTGGTGTATAACGAGAACAGGAATGGGGCAAGTACACAACCTTGCCTGACTCCTCTCATAATCTGAAAAGGTCTTGTGCATTCCCCCTTACTGCCATACCGAAAGCTTGCAGTCACCTGTGAGTACATTTCACCGATTATATTAATCAGCTGAGGGTCAATGCCCATCTGCAGCATTAAATACCGTAGCTTCACATGGCTTACACAGTCAAAGGTTGCTGATAAATCCATAAAAGCCATGTAGATACGGCCTCCCTTAGTTACGGTATACTTTGCAATGGTCATACTAAGATTTAGGCATTGATCGATTCCTTCTGGAAACCATACTGGGTTGGCATCAACATATCTTTTTTCCTTCGCCCAATCATACAGCCTGCTCAATAGGACACGGCCTAACAGTTTTCCAGTACAGTCCAGAAGGGAGATCAGACGATAATTTCGAGGATTGGATTCATCACCTTTCTTATGGATTGGGACTATGATGCTTGTTTTCCATGAAGGAGGCGGTCCCTTCTTGACTATTTCGTTAAATATGATGTTTAACAGTGGGGCCCACAGCTCTTAGTGATCCAGGAAGAATTCAATGGGGACCCCATCTGGGCCGGTCGCTTTGGAAGGGCTACACTTGAGCAGCGCTGTTCTCCCCTCCTCTAAATTAAAAATCAGAGACTCACTTGGGAATACCATAGAGTCGAAAGGATCATCTCTCAGCATATTACTACTTCCAAAAATACCTTCAAAGTGCAACACACAAGCATCTTCGTCTACATGGTTATCCAGAGTTTTATCCGATCTGTTTTTAAAATAGGGTTCATTCACAACATTCCAGAAGTCCCTACAGTGATTAGAGGAGGCTGCTTTGACTAAGTCTTCCCAAGCCTTGTGTTTCATCTCCGCTTCCTTATTCTTCCTTGATTTCTTATATTCTAGTTCTAAAAAATTAGGAATTAAGGAGTCAGATTCTACACTCTGATCGAGGCACTTTGTGATCAGATCTAGGCCTAGATGTATCAAGCAGTTTGCGATTCGTTAAGGCCGAAATTCTGCGAATTTCGGCCTTAACGAATCGTAAACTGAAATTTTGCATCTTTTGAGATGTATGTGTGATTAGCAAAATAAGGAATCGCAATAAATTGCGATTCCTTATTTTGCATCAGCATTTAAGGAATCGCAAATGTGCGATTCCTTAAATGCCATGTATGAAGCTTTTTTTTGTAGCGAATTTAGGTTAAGGACTCGCAAATTAACACGAACTTGAGGTCCGTGTTAATTTGCGAAATCCTTTAAAACAACAAAATAACACTATTTTGAAGGTGGCATGTGGCACACATACATGCCCATAGGGCATGTATGTGTGCCATATGCACACACATGTAAGTTTCAGGGGTGCAGCAGGGTGTCCATAAGACACCCCTGCACCCTTGAAATAATTCTCAAATTGCGATTAGCAAATTGCGAATTCGCAATTTGAGAATTACTGCACATTCATTCCTATGGGCCTCCTGGCCCATAGAAATGAATGGGAAAATTATTCCTTAATTGCGATTAGCAATTTGCTAATCGCAATTAAGGAATGTTAAGGAATCGCTAAAAAATAGAGAATTCCTACATACATACCATTTTGCACTTCTCTAATAGCGATTCCTTACCAATCGCTATTAGAGAAGTGCAAAACGATTTCTTGATACATCTACCCCCTAGTTTATTAGTTACAACCTGCTGTATGATTTTTTTCTTATCTTTTCTATCCCATTTCAGCTGGAACCTTTTCTGTCTGGCTAGAATTGGTTTAGGTCACTTTTCTGTCTGCCTTAGGTAGACACCTACACCAATGACCTCGAACATCTGTATCGCATTGTCACTCCAATTAGAGCATTTTGTAATGGTGTGAACAATGTTACCAGGAGAATGGGCAGAGGCGACTATGAAGTCTAATGTTGACCCATAGTTGCAGCAGAAGAAGGTGTTATCTAGACCACCTCGGACTGGATCTCTTTTGTTACATATTTTTAAGTTCCAAGTAGTTAGCAGCCTATTTAAACTGTTTCTGTGTTCATTGTGCATGAAATGCACCAGTGTATCCCGCTACATATCTTCTACCCCACAGACCGTTTCAGATAGGTGAGAGCATATTTGAACATTAAAATCCCTTGCCCAGAGAATGTTAAAAACCTTAACTGGCAATGCCCTTATAAATTTAGTAAGCTCTTTCTCGAGGGAGTCTACAGTGTAATTTTCCTTCTTGTAAGTATAGTAACCACATTGGGCCTCCCTGTTTTGAATTTAAACGTGCATGAGGGCTCCTTCATCTTTCATCAATAATCACAGAAGGCAAAGATAAACTTGTAAAGTGCAATTTTGCGCATGGTGCAATATCTAATGACATCAGCTTCACTGTTTTCCCACTCAACTAGTTAGAACGTGGAGGATGCAGAAAGGGGGGACTAGTGGAATTGAGTTTTCCTTAGGAAAATCGTGTTGTCTTTACTTCCTCAGAGAAGCATGGAGTGGAAAGGAAGCAAAAGATAAAAGTGACTCATCTGTCTTACAGAGTGCTGCTGTCATTATTTTAAGTCTGAAAATGAGACATTGCTCCGTCATTGGTGACTCTTTCAGCCTGTCTTGCCTTTTTAGTTAGTTAAACAAGTTATGTTCTAGGACCTATACTTTTGTTTCTAATGTTGTAGGTTTGAACTCAAGATTTACAGCCAGCGGGCAAGTGACTGTTAACTAAAGAATAGGGCTTATCTGAAGAAGTCAAGTATGAGGGGAAGTGGGGCAACTTTCCAGCTATGATTACATTTTACAAACTATTGTTTGCTGTATTTTTAAACTTTGCACAGCTTGCCATCATTCTTTATTTGCTCTATTAACTGCATCAGCTATTCCACTCTGCCGTTGTTGCATCTGCTCATTGTGGGTTAAGCCATCTTGCTGTACTGGTTCTCCAGCAGCATCTGTTTTTTTGTGTGAGACAGAAGCTTGCACCACTTCTGTGTCAACCCTGCTGTGTGTATGTTTGAGGAGCTGGTTAGATTGCAGCTTGTTATGATGAAAGCATACACCTATGGTTCCAGTACTGCAGTTCTTCTGTGATTATTAGGGATCCTTTCCACTGCTGCTTGAACACTACCTTTCGCTTTGCAAGACTAGTTAAGAGTACTCTGCTTTTTCCTTTGTGAAACATTCTGTATTAGTGAGCGGAGAATGCTATAGCATGTAAGAGAAGCTTGCACTGTTGCTGCTTGTGTGAACATTGTTCTGTGTATAAGAGAAGCTTGAACTGTTACTGCTTTTGCCTACACATTGTGTATGTGAAAGATACTGGATTTATTGCTGCACATGCTGTACCTGTGTGTTGAGTGAAGCTTTCATCACTGCTGTCAGAAAATGAGCAACTAAACTAGCGTTTTATCTTTTGTATTAGAGAAAATTTGCTTTCCATGCATTGTTTTAATTTTTTGGGTGGGTGTGGGAAGACACCACAAGCATTTCTGGGAATAAAATATGTTGTACTGGAATAGTCTAAGGATGTCATTTTAAATTCCTTGTACACCCTACAGCTATTTGGTCAATCAGTTTCCAAAGTGCCATACAATGACCTGCATGTCCATGTGTTTCACAATAAGAAAATGTCACAGAGTTGTGGAAGCCACTTTATATGGTCCAGACACTCACCGCACTCTTTCCACTGCACTGCTTGCTGCATTCATTTGTGTTAGAAATGTGGGCAGTGATTTACGCCTCACCACTTTCAAAATTCACCAGCCATCACTGCATTTTGAACTTAAACAAACACAGAAATGCACCAGTTCTAGTTAGCAGAGCTGACTATAGCTTGTGCCACCGCCATGCACTGCGTACGACCTCACATATTACATCACTCACGACATGTTCTATGAAATCATTTAGGACATCACAGATGACATTTCAAATTACATCACCGATGACAACATCTAACGAGTGTGCTAGTTTATTTTACAATTTACATAGTGGCAGATAACTACCATATTACTTCTCTACCTAATTTTGTACAGCCTGTGTTCAGCTAATGTGTGCAACTCTTTGCAAAACACATGTGATCCTTGTGCGTCATAGGTGTGTAGAGGTACTGAAAATGTTATAAATCTGTGTATTGAAAATAAATTAAGTCTGTGTGCTGGTGACAGTTGACAACTTGTGTTCAACATGTTCTGCACAAGTTTTTTGGCTCTGCAGAAAAAGTTTCTAAGAGGGCAAGGATTCCACGTAGTAGATCATCAATATCGTAAGCAGCCTTGTGTTATTAGACACAATGGTGTCAGCATGACAATTTCTATATAAAATACTAACCTATGTACAAGTGCTTGTTTTGCTTCAGAAGATAGGCTATCTGTAAAGCTTTCACCACAGTATGAAGGCTGCAGATAGCATATTCTTTAGCACCTTCAGAGCTTCGTTATTATAACCGAATAGTATTTTTTTGGCAAGTGTTGCATAGAGTGTACCCTGTTCTTAGTGGATACTTTTTAATACTCTGTGGTGCATTTCTCATGAGAGTTTCACTGTCTGCAAACAGTGTGGTACAAAATAAACTCTCTCCAAAGACTAAACACTTTTACAGTACCCACTTTTTTACTCATATCAAATTAATTTCTCAATGTGGATTTGGTGATTGTGAGGCGTTTGATACAGATAAAAGCTGTCCATAGCAGAGTGTCCATACTTGGGCATTAATTTTGGAACTGACGTATATCTTGAGAAACTTGGCTTTCATTGAACAGTTTTGTGCAGATTAAATACAGTGTGCAATGAGGATTTTCTCTATATCTTGGTTGATTGCTAATGTGATCCAGGCTACCCATGAAGTGTATGGTATAGGGTAAATGTTGCACATAACTCATGCTTGTTACACGTAAGAGAGTTGTATCAGTGATGGTATTAATGATGCTTCACATTATTCTGGGCTATTTTGTACTTACTTTCAGGCCTCTAATGTCTTACTAGCATACAGAGCAATGTGTACAAAAGAAGCTCCAATGAGCTCATCAATGATGTCATCAGTGATGTCATCAATGGTGTCATTTAAGATGTTGTCAGTGATGTCATAAATTATGTAATAGAACATGTCATGAGTGATGTCATATGTGAAATCATAAGCAGTGCACGACGGGCAACAAAGTATAATTAGCTCTGCTAACTATAACTGGTAAATTTCTGTGTTTTTTAGATCAAAACATTAATGTTGTCGCCGACAGATTCACTTAACTATAATGCCACTTCAACCTTTTTTTTTTGGTGAGTTTCTAGGTATTTTTTTTACAACAGATCTTTATATCACACCTAACTAAATGTTACTTTAACCTTTGTTTTTTCTGTGAATTTCTAGGTTTTGTTTTAAGGTAAAGTAATATTTTATTACCATACGTAAAGTCAAACCCTCACCACTCATGGCCTTTGGCCGTATGCAGTGGAGTGTTGGATGGAGGGCCCACATGCAGCAAACCCCAGGCTGCGCATGGTCTTAGGCCATGCACAGCAGGTGGTTGTCCTCATGGCCTGGCTTGCAGTCAGGTTTTGTGCCAACCCACCTGGAGGCAGCCTACCCTCCTGCAGGCAGCCAACACCAAGCTACGCACGGTCGTTCAGCACGCATAGCGTGGGATTGGCTGCAGGAAGCTAACCCAAAGCAGTCAACCCCACACAGCACAAGGCCTTTGCTCATGCGAGGTGTGGGGTTAGCCTCAGGGCCTTTATTCCACCCAGGCCCACCCAGGCCCAGTGACCAAACCCCAAGCAGGCTGCCAACCCCACACCACTCACAGTCTTTGCCATGAAGGTTGGCCTTCACGGCCTGGGGACCCCATCCTCTGTGGCCAGAACATATATATTAAGGGGAGGGAATGCAGTCGCCTCCCTGACCCTTAATTGGCCCGGGACCCCATCCCCTAAGTTCAAATATAATTAAACAGGGGAGGGAGGCTGTGAATACCCCCATCCTAAGAACTTGAATTGGGCCTCAGGGGACGCACTCGCTGGGGCTGAATATGTCCTGGGGAAGTGGGCGAAGGCCACCTACCCTTAACTAAATATTGTGGCGGTCACTGGCCCTCTTTTTGTTTTGTTACTTTTTTGATTCCGCTGGTATCCTACAAGATTGTGGCAAAAACTGCTTATTTTCTTTCAATTTGGCCCAATGGGGTCCCTCTGATACGGGCAACCAGGGAGACCGGGCAGGTGGACCGCTACGTTTTTGATGAGAGACGCTGAATATCCCCTCAAATAATAAAGAGGAAGGATCAGTGCGTAACCCTAGGAGGAGCAAAAGAAAGGAACTCCAACGGGCAAATTAAATACAGAACGAACAAATTCCAAAAGTCTTTTGAAACGCAGTCCCTACTACGGAGCGTAGTGCCCCTATGCAATTAATAAATCCTCTGACGAAATACAGAGTGGAAGTGGAGGTTCTACATTCACTATAACCCCCGGGATATATCTGGTACCTTAAAGACAAATTATTACAAATAAAGAAGATGTTTTTAAACCTGTCCTGAGGAAGGTGTTCTAAAAAATGAAGCACCGAAACGCGTTGACACACGGATTTTTAAATGTATAATTTTGGTTGTTTTCAAATGATGTATTGAGAAACATGTATTGATTTAATGTGTAATTTAGGAAATGTGTTTAATATGTTGTTTTGAAAAATATGTATGATTTTGTTTTTAAAGAATTGCTTATACTCACTATAAGAAAATCTTTTTAATAAAAAAGCTACTTAGAGACATACAATTTTATGTTTTGATTTAAATATATTGTATGGGGTTATGAGGATGAAATTGGTCTAAACAAATTATGTTGTGCTAAATATATGCTAGTACCTAAATTGAAACACACAGAAAGGAATTATTTTTTGATTGTGACATTTCCCGGTCCTTTCTGGGTTTAGTTGGGAAAACTCTCTCTCTTCATAGCCAGTCCCTCTGGGACCTCCCCATGTGACTAGGGGGGCAGGTTATCCCTACCCTGTCCCTTATATTATTTTTTAAAATAAATTGTAGACAGAGGACAAAGTCCCTGAGTCCTAGATTGCTATAGCAACAAAAAAGAAATACACTGTTCCCCAGGAGAGAAAAGGAGCAAAACTAGGTAACCAAGCAAAAGAAAACAGCGTTCAAGGTAAAAGGGGGAAAGGGGGGGGATTCCCCTTTCCGAACTGAAACCCTCACACACCCAGCAAGCTAGGTGTCATGCTTCATCATATGGGTATGCTCCTCGTTAGACTGGTGCTGCAATGTCTAACGGGCACCCATAAAGGGGCTCTTTATCAGAGATATTCTGTTCCTGCCAGTTGGTGCATGTGTGTATTAGGGCTTCAGGGGATGTGTAGACGTGTGTGAAAAAGTGGTGTGAGTTAAAAAAGGTTGGCAAAGCCACAGCAATTTTTATTGGTGTGGTTCACCACCTTATTCATAACAGTGAAGCGAAAAAACACTCTGGTGCAATGATCCAGCAGTGTTAGATCTACCTAAAGGTCAACATGTTTCATGCTGTAAAAGCAATTCATCAGGACCAAAAGTGAATAAGTGCTACACAGAGGGGAAGGGACAAATACTACCTTCCACTAGAAGTAGGGATACAGGCCAAGGGGTCCTGCTCAATCTGGGTGGGACCTAGGAGAGGGCGACATGAATGGCAAAGGATTAACCTTCAAATTGCTCTCAAGATAACTGGTGGTCACAACCGCTTGGTTACAGTGTCATGTACAGTCAGGAAAGGGCGGGGATCTACCCGCTCTGATAAATACAGCAATTAATGCAATTAAAATACAATTAAAATTAAAAATAAAAACGAATGACTATGGGTTAAAACTGTCAATAACAACATTGGTGGTAAAGAAAGGGTAATAGGTAAAAAGATCTCACCCTACTAAGACTCAGGTGGGCTTCACCGGTCTTCTTAAGTGTGCTGGCACCAGGATGGTTGGTACCTTAATGGGAAAGGAAGGTAAGTGCATGGCAGTAAGAGAATACAATTCATCTTAGCCGGACATACACCAAACCAAAGGGGAGGACCATTGTTACCTCCGGATGCTAGGGACCCCTCCAACAGTATTACCGTAGGGGTGTGAGGCTCAGGGAGCCCGTCACCCATCTGCTTGTGGCGGTTGCGAAAAGCATAAGAACACAGGCGCCAACCCCAACAGTCCCGGTTGGGAATGTTGGGTGGTGAAATGGGGTGGAGAATAGCGCGTTGTGATCAAAAATGCTAACGCTCACATCCTTTGCAGCGCTGGGACGGTACTACCAAGACTACACAAACCGAGGTTGGATGGCTAGGTGCGTCCAAAAGGAACCTCAGATCCCACCCTCACTAGCGAGGTAATGTCTAGTATGCAACGTGACACAGGCAAAAATTCACTAGGCACAGGGGCCCATACAGGCCGGATCACATCACAAACCTACCCGCACGTAAGGGTCAGGAAGAAGCCGGTTTGATGTTCGCGTTGCAATGCTTTTAACCAAACACCCCAAGATTGCTGTCAGCAACATTTTTCTCATGTTGCTGGCAGCCAATCAGAGCGCTTGCTCCCGTGGGACTCTGACTCCCTCAGGAACAAAATGTCCCAAGGGAAAAAAGCTTCCTGGGCCAATCAGAGCACTCTATTTTTTTTTTAAACATCCAGATATACACATACTTTTAACCTTAATTTCTCAGAAATGACTGAACTGATTTACACCAACTTACAAGAAACACAATCTGCTGACCAAGACCTATCTTCCTGTGAAATTTGGTGTAATTCTGTTCTGCAGTTTTTGCTGTAGCCTGCCTAAAGACATCTATGGAAAATGCATGGAGATTTTGCGTTTTGGAGCCCCCCTTTTTTGCCGGCCCGCTTGATAGATCACCCAAAATCTTTCCATGCACAAACTCGTCAAAAAGCAGCACCTTTTTGGAAAGTTCAGTGGCAATTCGTCAAACAGGGCCAAAGTTATTAGCAACACAAACAAAAATTTTCCTATGGAACAGCTGATCTATCTATAACTACCCAGTGGTAACCGCCACTGGGTAATAACAGAATGATTATAAAATATCCTCCCATATTTGCATTCTTTCTTGTATTAATTAGAGCTCAGCAGCATTACATTGTATTGAAATTGAATTTATATAGTACTTACTACCCATGGGCAGGCATTAAAATTCTTTATCGCGGGTAGCACACTTCTCTGGAACCCAGGTAATTGGTTATTTCAGTGATTTTTAGTTTTTGTTCCTTAGTATTAGTTGGTGGAACTGGTCTTGTGCTCTCTTGTAACTGTTCCATGCATTACCTCTAGGAAGATTAAGTAAAAAAAAGAGTTAGGTGAGGTTATTAGAGTGAGATCATCCAAATGGAAGGTAGGATATGGAGATTGGCTAGAGGGTGTTGGATATTATTAGATTGCAAAGAATGGATACACAAACTGAGACTGAGGCGGACAGGCATATGATAGAGTAAGGTGCACTCAGAGACAATACAGCTTGCAGAGGATATAGCACAAAGAGATGATCATATGTTATTAAGAGGCAGAAAAAAACAATCAATAAATGTAGATCAAAATCAATTCACATGCAGGGTTTTAAGTACATGGTGGAAGACCAGGCTTTTTGAGACAGCCTGCTGTCTAAGGAAGTCAAAAGTATAGCGAGAAAGGAGATGGTTGTCACCTGTGGACAGGTGCTATATGTTGTCCCACCTTTAGTTTTTCCTATTTTTTAGCAATCAATGGTTTTGAACAGTTCGTCCTTTGATGAGTTCCATTAATACAAAATTATTTTCTTTTTAACATTGTATTTGGCTCTTTCTAATGTGAGTTACTGTAATAATTGGTACCTCCAATATCTGGTTCTATAGATTTGTCAGGTAAGATTTGGAGGAGTGAACCATCTCTGCAATTTGCATCATTTGTATAGGGATTGGGTTGATTTAGTTGTTGCTTGACCTTAGAGTGTCCTTCGGGGGCATTTGTCTGTAGGTAGAGAGGCCATCATTTGTGATGGCACTCGTTTTTGTGAATTAGATCATATAGGTTCTCTGTTTTACATGTTGGGAATAACCAGTACCTAACCATTCTTCTGAATTTAGGTGATTTTCCTTTGCTCTTATAATTGCGGGTAAAGAATTCCATAATTTTCCGGCTAAACAAGATAAAGTAGCGCCAATAGGGATTTTATTCCTGTAAGCATGAAATATTAAACGTGGTGTCAGCCGTAAGCTGATAAAACATAAAAAGTATTAATGTCTTCTAATGGGTACATGATCGGTACCCTTTTACAATATACTGTGCAACAACTAAACTGAATTTGATTAGCTAGTAGATTAGAAGTGCTTTTGAAATGTAAAGCAGCTTCTGACCAGTAAACCAAACGTGCAAACAACAGACATAATTTACATGAAACTAAGTGAGACCACCCCTAGCCAGGAGCACATGAACTTTCTTATGCGATGCTATCCATAACAGCTTCACATCCAGCCAGATTGATTCTGCATTTAGATTTCAAATCCCCTCAGTAATTTAAATAAATTATTCTTTCTCTTTTTTAACAGGTGCAACACTTAGAATGGATGTTTGGGACACGTGGGTGGAATTCCTAAATGGAAGCCGGTTAGGACACAAGCAAACTGTGGAACGATACCTACTGAAAGAGGAACCAGTCATGAGGTATAGTAATTCATGTATTCAGTCTCATTGTCTCATTTTCCAGATAAGAGAGGGTTATTTACTAGTAGCAGCATAATGCTGCTGTGGTACATCTGATCATCTGAATCACCAGCTGTGCCATCAATACGCTTGTACCAAAAGAATATTGTGTCACTTGTTCGACTTCTATAGTGGGACTAGACAAAACATCTCTACCAAAGGGATTGTGTTAGAAATATACTGAAATGATTTATAGGTCAGTCATGAGACCTGTAAACTTTAGACTACAATAATCTTGAATATTGGTATACTGAGACACTAGAGATTATTCACACCCCCAGGTCCTACGGCAACGGCACATTAAGTGAGATAGTGCCCCCCATCCCACCCACAGCAGCAGTAACTAGGCCTTCCTGCTAATTAACCTCTAACCCCACCCCCATTCGAGATCATCGCAGGCTGCGCACAGGGTGCCTCTTCCCCCTCTGTCCCCAATCATCCGGCACCTCTCCTCATTATATCTAGCAAGAATCTCCGAGCCAACTCCCTCCCCAACCAATCTCCACAGGGCTCCAACCCCCACTGACACATACCTCTCCAGACAATGCAATACGCAACAAGACACAGCTTGCCCCTGACTTACCCATCCCAATTACCCATCCCGAAACCCCCCTCCCCATCCCGCTCGACCCCCCTTATCCCTCATTTTAAAAGATACCAACCAACCATAACCCCCACAAGACCATTACGTCATCCCCACCCAACGTCCCCCCTCCAACCTGAAACCCCACGGCCCACACTCCTTCTCCATCATCCACCCCCAAACTCTCGCCTAACGCCACTAAAATCTTCAAACACAATCTACTCAAGCGACACCCTGAAACCCTCTTAGCCGACCTCTACCACAACTCCTCTGAAGGCAAGACTAAAATTTACCTTATCTGCTACACCACCCACCAAGCCAAATGGAAAAATACCCTAGCCACCCACTTGAGAGTTACCAAAGCCACCAACATCCCCCACGGCCAAAGACTAAGTATATCCAAGTCTCCCCCACTCCCAATTAACACCACCATAACCCTATACAGAAATGGCAAAATCATGGTCCAAGCCAATGACCGTGTCAGCGCAGCGGGCGTTCGGGGCACTGCCCTCTCTTGGCTCGCCTCTTTTCTTAAAGATCGGACTCAGGCGGTACACCTTTCTTGTTATTCCACCCCCTCCCGCTTGGTCCCCTGTGGAGTTCCCCAAGGCTCCTCCCTGTCCCCCCTTCTTTTTAATCTTTTATCCGTCCTCTTATTCTTTCCCTTCTTGATATGGGGGTCTCCGTGTATAACTACGCGGATGACCTCCAGCTTGTTTTTGATCTTTCCTCTCCAGTGCACTCCTTACCTAAATTCCACTCCACCCTGGTCTTTATTTCAGATTGGATGATTCGGAACCAACTGAAGCTCAATCTGTACAAGACGGAGTTGGTCCTGACTGGCTCTTCCTCTTCCCCTTGGTCGACTGCCTTTTGGCCTTCCATCTCTGGCCCTCAACCTTCACCAGCGGCCTCGGCAAAGACCTTGGGCATTAAAGTCAGTCGGGACCTCTCTATGCATGCCCAGATCAGCTCGGTTGTATCTTCCTGTTTTCTTTCTCTCTGAATCATCCGAAAGGTGTCCCATTTCTTTTCTTCTGATGCCCTTAAGCTCATTATCCTGGCATTGATACTTTCCCGTCTCGATTACGGGAACAGCCTGTATGTGGGCATTCAAGCGTATGAACTTCACCGTCTACAGGCTGTTCAGAACCAGGCCGCCCGCCTTATCCTTCACCTCACAAAGTCTTCCCACATTACCTCCGTTCTGAAAGTTCTTCATTGGCTCCCCATCTCTCAGAGATCTCTCTTTAAGATGGGTTGTCTGGTCTTCATGGCTCGAAGCCGTATCAGCCCTGCCTTTATTAACTCTCTTATCACTCCCTATACCCCCAACCGTTCCCTCCGTTCCTCTAATCAGTTCCTCTCCAATGTACCTCGGTTTCGTAGATCCTAAACCGAAGGCACCAGCTTCTCTGTTTTAGGTCCTTCTTTCTGGAACAGTCTCCCCATACCTATCAGATCCATCACTGTCTACTCCCAATTCCGCAGGGCCCTAAAAACCCATCTGTTTTCTATTGCTTATCCCTGCTAATCACTTCTGGCTCCTCCCATCTCCCTCAGTTTTCTTTACCTCTAGCGCCAGGAAGCCGCTTGGTCACAGTGCGCTTTATTAAGAACCATTTTCATTTCATTTCATTTCAATGACTTCAACCTACACCAATTCAAACTCACCTTCCCCAAGCTTCGAAACTCCATCCTGACCCCAAAAAGACTGGACCTACCTTATTCCGTAGACTCACCCCCCCCTCACAAGCAAGATTGCCCTTTATCACCCACTTCCACCTCCCCAACCACACCTCCCACCCCAAAAACCAGCCCCCAGCCCCACCCACCAAGCCCCCCGAAAACATCCTCCCCATTCCCCCTCCTCACACAAACTCAAGCACCCGCCCAACCTATCACCGACCATCGGACAAAACCAGTCCTGCTCTCTCGAGCAATACCCTACACATTCCCCCCCACAACCGCCTATCGGAAGACACACGCCTCTCCACTTCACCTAACGCCCCCAACCCCAGACCCCCCCGCCCCAACCCACACCCCCAACCTAAGCCGTCACCTAACCCCTTCCCTCCCCCGCACCGCAACAACACTGAAACCCCCTGTCGCAACCAACAGCCCCAGTAAGTTACGCCTCCTGAACCCACCTCTCCCCAATCCCCAGAGACAATGGAAGTAATAAACAAGCGCCTCACACGCATAGAAAAACAACTCAAGTCCCTCCTACCTCTGTCCCCGACTCACCTCTCAACGATAACTGAAAACCTATCCCTACTTCACATCCAATTCAACACTATCACCCATGCCATCAACAAAATCCTTCTCAACACCACTGCGCCCTACTTCCTCCCCAAACATCCAAGACTCCCCTCCCTCTCAAACACCAGTGAGCCACCTCAACAGCCTAATCTCATGACGCCCAGCTGGCGCTCCTCCCCTCGCATCTCCCAATCCACCAGACCAAAAAAAACGATCCCCTCCCTCTCAAACACCAGTGAGCTACCTCAACAGCCTAATCTCATGACGCCCAGCTGGCGCTCCTCCCCTCGCAACTCCCAATCCAACAGACCAAAAAGAACGACCCCTGATATGTATCCGAGAGAGGCTTTGACACTCGCTAAAACCTATGACCCCAGAAAAACCCTAACCCCCCACTTCTTGCATCCAAGTAATCACTGGTATAGGTAGAGACAACCCCCAACCTAGGCCCACAAAACGTCCCTCCCAACGCACAACCATCCCCCAAGCTCCCACCCCCCCTCTCAAGCCCACTCCGACAGCGACATGGTAAACTCCTTGCTTATAAACTGCAGATCCGCAGCCAAGCACGCTATAGAGCTGGCTGATGCCAAATCCTGGCTCAAAGAAACATCTTACCCGCTCCCTGACCTCCTAGGCCCCCCTGGCTTCTCCATCATTCAAAAAGACAGAATTGACCAACGTGGTGGCGGCATTGCCATTATCCACAAGAACAACATCAACATAACCGAACTCAAAACTCACACCTTCTCAACCTTCGAATACCTTAACACCATCATTACACGCCCAAACAACAAAACAACAAAATGCCATCTCATCTACCACCCCCCAGGAAACTCTCTGGCGTTCAGTGACCAAATCTCGGACCTACTAACTCAGTGCTCCCTAGCAAAATCTGACAACATCTTCCTAAGTGACTTCAACCTCCCTTGGAACAATGATAATGACACTGGTATACAGTCCCTAATGAACTCCTTCTCACAAACGAGCTCACCCATCACTGCAAGGGTCAAACCCACAACAAGGGCTCTACCCTAGATGCTATCATAGCCAGAAGCGAAACTATAACCATAAATAACATTCTCCCAATCGACTGGTCAATCACCACATCATCCTTTTCAGTATCAACCAAACAGTAGCTCCTCCAAACAAGTCTCAAATCACCCACCAATGGTCCAGAAATCTCAAAGACATCCCCCTCCCTGCCCTTCAAGAAACAATAACATCCCTGCTCCCAACCTGCTCAGACAACCTCAACACGGCCGAGCTCACCACTCTGTACAACAAAACAATGACAACGGCCCTTGACCAACTAGCCTCCCTAAAACTCAAAAGACTTAGAGACATCCCCTCCGAGCCTGTTCAATAACGACCTTAACTCAGAACGAAGAAAAGTAAGAGCCGCTGAGAGACTCTGGAAAGGGAACCCATCCACAATCAACCTCTCCCAACTCAGAAAAGAATGCAACAACTACAAAAAACACATAATCAAGGAGAAAGCCTCCTTTTTCAGGAACGCATTAGACAAAGCCAAAAACCGCCCCAAATAACTTTTCAAAATCATCCAGAGACAGACCTCCAAGCCCACCAAGGCTAACCCCCTTGCCTCCAAACTGCAATGTAACAACCTGGCTAAATTCTTCGATGACAAAATCTCCAAAATTGATCTCTCCCTAGACCACCACCCTTAATCCCAACACAGTAAATCCACACCACTTATGAAACCTCTCCCATCCCCAAACCCACAACACGCTCTTTGAAGCCAAGACCACTCCTCCATCGACCCACAAACTCACCCCTCACCCTTGCCCCCCATCCCCCCCCCCCCCACGCAATGGAAAGACTTCATCGTTCTCTCCAAAGAGGACATTTCTAATGTGATTGCTAACTCCAAACCCTCCAACCATTTCGCAGACCATTTACCTGCCTCCCTAGCCAAGAACCTCAACCTCACCCTTACCCCACCGTGGACAAAGATTATCAACAGCTCTCTAAACAACGGACTGATGCCCGACCGCCTCAAACTAGGCCAAGTCACGCCCCCTAAAAAAACTGAGGCCTACCCTAATGACCTCAAACATTTTAGACCCATCACCAACCTCCCTTTCCTAGCCAAAATCCTGGAGAAATGTGTTCTCTCCCAATTGAACCATCACCTGGAATCTAATAACCTACTCGACTCACACCAATCTGGGTTAAACCTCTATACTGAGCATTACAGACGACATTCACAACTCCCTTGACTCCAACAAATGCTGCTTACTTGTCCTCCTCGACCTATCAGCTGCTTTTGACACGGTTGATCACAACCTACTCTTAGACGCCCTTCAAAAACGCGTAGGAGCTGATGGCAATGCCCTAAAATGGTTCTCCTCATTTCTACATAACCACTCACAACTCATAAAAATCAAAAACTCAATGTCCGACACCTCTCTCTCAACTCGAGGTGTTCCTCAAGGCTCAGTCCTCTTCCCCACACTCTTCAAAATTTACATGGAACCACTCACCGCCATTCTAAAACAAGCAAGCATCGACTATCATCTCTATGCTGACGACACCCAGTTGTACCTCGAAATCTCTTCCATCAATGACATCCTCCGCCTAAACTCCAGTCTCTCTAAAGTAAAATATTGGCTAACTCTGAACCACCTCAAATTCAACCAAGAAAAAAACGAAATCCTTGTCTTCTCAAATCACGAGCAACCCGCTCAGATCCAAGAATGGCTAAGCCACTAGGCATGGGCGGATTTTGCGGATCCACGATCCGCGGATTTTGCGGATTTGCAGATTGTAGATCCGCAAAATCGGCGGATTTGCGGATCCGCGGATTTGCCCTGCTGAATGAGTCACTGCATTTGAGCTTCAACTAGTTTCAGCGACCATGTATGTATCTTGACATTACACTTGACAGGGCTATTTGCTTTCTGATGACGCCAAAGGCGCAGAGATACTCCCCAGGGAGTCGATTCCCAGCGCGGTAAAAGTATGCAAATAAATAAATATGTGTTACTATGCAATCGCCCCGAGGGGCGCAGGGGTCCCTTGGGTGAGCTGTCCATCATAGTGGG
The DNA here is from genome assembly GCF_964263255.1 of Lissotriton vulgaris. Classification (NCBI taxonomy): domain Eukaryota; kingdom Metazoa; phylum Chordata; class Amphibia; order Caudata; family Salamandridae; genus Lissotriton; species Lissotriton vulgaris. Next base: position 940,673,810 of record NC_141699.1, read on the forward strand.
TCAATGGGGGGAAGACGGTGCACACTGCAAGTGTGTGTGGGGGGGGGCTTCCAAGCCCAAAGTCAGGCGCCCACAAAGCTTCTGAAAAATGCATGAAGCACTGCCAAGCTGCGTTTCTGGCTGAAGAGAAGCAGATAAAGGTGCTATAAGTGTCATCTGCCTTTAAACTGTATTTCATGTTAAGCTTCAGACTCCAGGTGGCATGGCTGGCATGTACTTTTTGGGCAGATGAATGAGTCACTGCATTTGAGCTTCAACTAGTTTCAGCGACCATGTGTGTGTTACTATGCAATCGCCCCGAGGGGTGCAGGGGTCCCTTCAGCTCCTGGCCACAGGAACAGCACGAGGATTGCGCTCGTGAAAGTCAAGGATGCAAAGGCCTCTATCACAGCTGATTTTCAACGGTAGATTTGGGAAGAAGGCATACCTGCCTCGAAGACGCTCACGATTGTTTTTGGGCTGATGAATTAGTCACTGAAGTCACAGGAAGGGCATGTTGTAAATATTTTACGATGGCACCAGCAAGCTGCCAGCACCATCCTAAAATAGTTACTAAATTAGCTTCAACAGGAAGCTCTAATAGATAAAATAAAGCAGGTGCTCGAGCACCTGCTTTATTTTATCTATTAGAGCTTCCTGTTGAAGCTAACTTAGTAACTATTTTAGGATGGCGCTGGCAGCTTGCCGGCGCCATCGTACAAAATAGTTACAACAGGCCAGCCAGGCTTCAACTTTTGCCCCCGGAATCCGCCGCTTGCGGATTTGCGAATTCGCGGGAGTTCGCGGTTCGCGAATTTACCGAAAATTCGCAAAATCCTCGAGCGGAACGGATTTTGCGCTCACCCTTATAAGGCACCTTATCGCTCTAAACTGCAAACTCACTCCAACAAACTCAGTCAAATCACTAGGGATCTCTCTAGACCCAAGCCTCAACATGAGTTCCCACATCAAATCCACTGCAAAAGGTGCCCTCTACAACCTAAAACTCCTCAACAAAATCAAACCCTTCATACTCCCAAGGACCTAAAAACTGCAACCCAATCTCTAATTCTTTCCAGACTTGACTATGGTAATGCCACTCTAACCGGGTCAGCTAGAACACACACAGCCCCCCTGAGAGCCACCCTAAACACCGCAGCAAGAATGGTCTCTGGGACCAGGAAATTTGACCACATCACCCCTACTCTACAGGCCCTAAAATGGCTACCCATCGAAGCACGCTACGCCTACAAAACAGCCTGCCTCACACATAAAGCGTTGCACACAGGCAAACCGGATTACCTCGCTGCCAAACTCACAAAAGCTGGACAAACAAGAAACCTCAGAAGCTCCAACTCACTCCTCTTAATCCCCCCAAAAAGACATAAACAAAAAGCCCTCTCCTGCTCTTTCTCTGGGAATGACCCAAAAATCTGGAACTCTCTCCCTACTCACATCAGGACGAATCCCTCCTTCACGATCTTCAAGAGGCAACTAAAATAATTTTTCTTCAACCGCCACCTCTATGCTTCCGGACAATGACTTTGTTACTCTTGGTACCCAATATCCTCGTGATTCTCACTGTACTTTATTGCTTATGTTTTCACTTTTATGTATGCTGTAAAGCGCTCTGATACCCCTGGGTCTTGCAAGCGCTATAAAAAACTCCAAATAAATAAATAAAATAAATTCATCTCTCTGTTCCCATACTTCAATTAGAATTGGGTAAGTCTGCCTTCCTCCCCTGGACCATCAGGCCACAGTGGCAGTCGCTCCACCCTTTTTAGAGTGGGAAGACTATCACTAGATTTCCGTGCCTGGGAAGAATGGCAGACCGAGGGATGGAAACACACAATGGACCATAGTTATTAGTTTGTACAGGCCATGCCCCCTTGAAGCCAAAGCCTTTTCTACTCATTAATTTACGTGGGGCCCTGCGCCTATACTCAAGTATCCCCAAGTTAGCATGCCAAAACACATCCCTTTAATCACATATAATTTCAAAGCACCAATTTTTATTCTTTTTTTAAAACCTTTTTATTTTGTACTTTTTCCAACATTTCAGCAGCAATAGCAATGCACAGTTACATTTTGCAATGGAGGTAATACATACATAAAGTAAGCACCGGTAGGGTTAAGAGTGTTACGCGTTAGTCATAAGGGATTGTTCATGAGTGTCAAATACCTAGTAAATTATGCATTGTATCCTTTACATCCCTTTTTGACTAAAGCCATTTATCTCCATTGTTTACCAAAGTGTGTTATATGTCACAGTAAAATCAGTGAAATGATAATACAAATAATAACACTTGGCACTTAACGGATGTGAAATTCTCTATAGATGTGATAATTTCTTTCACATAATTCCAATTCTAGAGGACTATTATTTATTGTGTGTTTATTTTAGGTATCAACAAAGAGTGGCCCTTTATATAGCCGCCTTTTTTGGCCACCTGGACCTTGCTGAGTGCATGCTGCAGCAGGGAGCGAGGGCAGATGAATCTGTTGGTGGTCACCCATATCGCGAATGGTGTTCTGAAACCGACCATCCAGCCCTAAACAAATGTCCTGTTCACGCAGCGGCAGAAGCTGGCCAACTGTTAATTCTGAAAGCCTTTGTCACCTACAACGTGGCATGTCTGGAACGAAAAGACTCCCAGGGAAAATCACCACTGAAAATATGCATTGAACAGAGGCACAAAGACTGTGTACGGTATTTGATCATGAAGATTTGGTCAGTGGTTTCTTTTCCAAAGCTTTCAATTCCCATGAAAATGTATGTTAAACTAAAGAAATGGCTAGATAGGGCTCAGAAGGGCATCTTGGCCAGGAAATGTCCACACCAGGCTTCTGGTTTCCGAACACGTGTTGGAGACATGGTTGTTGTGGATGGTTTCACAGAGCCAAAAATGACCTCCAAGGGATTTTTCACAGCAAAGAAAAAGAGAATATCCAGTGGTTGGGCTAGTGTGGATGATGGTATCTTCCAAGGGAAAGAGTGTGTGGCTCAGACAAGGAAGAAGAGCTGGCAGAGCCTTAAGCTGCCAGCAGTGAGGCATTCCAAGAAAAAAACATCATCTCTGCAAAAGAAGGAGGTCAAGATAGGGGCGATGTCTGAGGGTGAACGAAATATGTGGACAGGTCGGGTTCCTCTTCCTGCAATTGCAAGCAGTCTGCACCCACCATTCTACTACACTGAGCCTCGGGCTGCACAACTCATCAACACCTCCCTGGAGTCCTTCTTAGAGCACAGTGGCAGAACCTCACGAGAGAACGCAATCTACTGTTTGGCGCTTGCCAGGTACAATATTGACCATTAGAGAATTATGTGGATTATGAATTTATTTGTTAGATTTGTTTTTAGGCCAGCATTTGTTTAGATATATTTTTGAGAAGGGGTCAAACAGGCCAAAATTGAGTTGCCTCATATGTGACACATATTGGTTTATATCAACAACTAGCAGCCCGCCCCGACGTTGTCCGGGGCAGAAGGGGCTGTGGGCCGCACCGCTGCAGGAGACGTGCAGCAGAGCGGCCATCAGCGGGAGCAGCAGAGCGTACATACCAGCTCCTGCGCCGCCGCTCCTCCCCGCATGTCGGGTGTGTGTCCCTTGCTCCTTCCTGCGCTCCCACCAGCATCGCCGCTCCTCCCCGCGCTGGGCACTCCAATGTTGTGTGTCGGTCCCGCGCCACCGCTCCTCCCCACATGTCGTGTTTTGTTCCCTTGCTCCTTCCTGCGCTCCAGTCCGGAGAGCGAACGTCGCGTTGACGTGACGTCATGCCCACATGCCATTGCGCCTCTCGCAAGCGTTGTGACGCCGCCGAACGCCGCGCGCAATCTCTTTATCCATACGCCCATACGGACTACTTTTCCCCTAACGTCCCTCCTCCCCCTAATGTATATGGTGTGGGTTTTTATAGCCTATGTCCATCTCCTGGACCTCCCCTTTCCAACGCTGTATTGGGTGTTGTGATTGGTGGTGTACTTTTCGAGTTTACCTGGCTCAAAGGACACAGTTCTCTCTTTATAATAGTAGTATAGATTGTGGTTCAATTAGCAACTATACTGGTAAGTATATGAAATATATTTGAAGTGCACCTGTGCATTTTTGCCTTCATATTACCTCTGGATGCTTTAGTTTTGTTTAGTGAATGGGTTGCTACCAATAATTTTTCTGAACCCTTCCTTTAAATAGACTCTATTGAGGTTGTTTTTTTTGTGTATTTGTGTATGTTGCACATTATATTAGTTTTCAGACACAATGCTGGTTGGTATGCAATAACATTGGTCTGCGATATCAAGATGCATAGGTAAACTGTACACAGGGATTATGCAAACCAATATTTGACACACAAGAGCCAACTACATTTTGGCTTATTTGGCCCCTAATACTTCTGAGTTCATGATGAATTAGAATACTGAACTCAGTGTTTGACTGTAGCCTTATTTCTAAAAAATGTAGGAATTATTTAGTGCATTAATCATCCAAACCAACCTTATCTCCAACAATGATAAGCCCATTTGTATTCGAAAGCAGTCAGTGCTCAAGAAGTGATGACATAGTGCAACAAATGTTAACAAAGTGAAACATGTGTATACAGTGATTCTGCTGATTCGACACTGAATATTTACAGGAGAGAGCATGGTCCTGGAATCTAGCTGTATAAAGCGTGTCAACCTCTTTTATTATTTGAAGGTCATCATCAGGGTTAACTGCATTTGCCAGACATTCTGGTCCATTGTACCATTAGCCATGCCCTGAAGGTGGTGCACACTGTAGCAGAGGTGCCCAGGCTTAGCTCCTTGTCTCCCGTTGGGTAAGGTACCCTAAACTGGCACTGGCAACGGCGTTGCAGCGAATGCAATGTACTTCATTTTATTTATTTATTTACTTAACTCCGTTCGGCCGTATGCTGGAGTTTACTACCATCCGCCTAGCCCCTCCCCCGTACCACCACCCCGCAGCACACCCTCGAGGAGCCGCCACTGGTGTGGGAGGAAGCCTAAACACTCAGCAAAGAGAGAGACAAGTGTCAACTTCTGCAATATTTATTTGCTAGTGTAAAACAACTTAGCTAACCCACACCACCAAAAACAGGGACAGAAGAGGTTTGGAGCCATGGTCGTGCAAACCTATTACATATGTAACAGTTTTATAAATGTTCCAGACACATTACAGTGTAATTGATGAGAGCTTAACTTGATAGAATCTGCTTACAATGTTGTCTCCTCAGCAGCTTTCTTTATCTTGTTTAGAAGGCAGCTGACGACACCTAAAAAGTTACAATGTTCTCTCTAAATTGGCCCTTCCCATTTTATTTGCACTGACAGAGCTCTATTAACATCACATTTCCAAGATGTGAGGCCTCAATCCCCCCCCCCCCCAATACCTGCAAAAATACATATTCTGTGCAATACTCAATTTACAAAACAGAGACAAACATTGTGTTAAGGAGTTCAATGGGTCCATGGTACAGTATTAATGGCAGCTGGATCTTTCTTCATAGCATAAAAATATAATCGAATCCCAATTTACATTGGTGGCGCATAAGACTCTTTAATTTGCTAGTGTATTTTACAGATAAATCAAGGCAGACAAAGTGTATCTGATTCATTAAGATTAACTAGTTACACCATTTTATGGAATCATTTTAGGTGGAATGGAACGCATGCCAGTGACTGATCAAATATTGCGGAATGCATTTGTTAATTAATGAACTGGGTTCTACACATGGCATCACTGTTTTAATTGTAAGGATTTTTATTAAACAAACAAGAAAGAATTAATCACTGTTTTAATTGTAAGGATTTTTATTAATCAAACAAGAAAGAATTTTACTTACTTACTACATTTGTTCATTTGGCAACGAACATTGTGAAATTATGAAAAAATCTAGAAATATTTGCCTCTATAAAATGACTCTAAAATTAATGACACATGATGTGAGGGCATTTCAAAAAGTCACATTGTTTGATTCGGCCTCTGGAATTGACTGTTGGGTCAGTAACCTGCCACTGGATATTGGTGGAGAAGTGTGGCTCACTCGTTTGAAGCGGCAGACCCTGAGGCAAAGATCAGGCCCTGACCATGGTTCAATTCCCGACGCGGCAGGGTCTTGGACTTAATGTCTGCGGACTCGATAATTCTCTTGCCTCGGCGCCTACTCTAATCATGGGTCCCACGCTGCAACTCTGGGCAATAGCTTGCTTAATCTCCACAACGGCCCCTACAACGCTGGGATGCCTGGCTTCACCTTGGGGGTGCCCAGGAGGGGCAACTCACAGGGAGAGCAAGGAAGGGTTCCACAGCGTTATACAGCGCCGGGACGCCGCCTTGCTGGGGCAGCTGTGCGCTTTACAAGTATACTACATCTAAGGTGAAATTTTGGGTTCCACAAATACACCTATTCAGTTCCCCCTGGACCTTTCATCTAATCATTCTTGGGGAAAATGAGGGGTGGAATGGAGGATTACCAGGCGAATCAGATAGAGAATTACTATTTCAATAAGTAATGAAGGTCACCACCTGTCACCGAATAAGAGCCAGTGAATAAAACAATTCTGGACATTTTGGACAATGCCCACATTTTATGGACATTCCCTAGTACACAAATCATTAAATGCAACTATGAAAAATGAACAGCTAGCTTAAGCATATGTGTTAAATTTGAGTGCTGGGTTACATCTGAAATTCTATCGTTTGTTTAATACTGGAGCTAAAAATGATTTATTTAAGAATATTACTTGGTCTCACATCCTGGCCAGATTAGAAAGTACGCACTATATTTTGTCTCCCCACAATTAGTAACTGGTAACCTTTAAAATATTATAGCTGGAACACCTATAAAGCAGCAAACAAATGAGTGTTTTGGGGCCTTTTCCCCAAACTGGTTTTAAAAAACAGGGCCACAATGTGCATTTTACAGTTTCTAAAAAAAATAGGTTTTATAAAGGTTCTAAAGGGGAACTATACTATTGGAGTTGCCTGTATCAGATACACCATAGAGCAGTGAGCCACCCCCGTGTCCCAATTTGTCTGAAAGTGTAATTTTACTACAGGCACTGAACCGAAGCACACTCTGCCCCCAAGGTGCGACCAAAGGGTCAGACAAAATCTAAAGCAAGCAAGTGGTAGTGCACCGCAAGGTTGGAGTCCATTCATATACAAGTCCAAGCCAAGTTGTGTATAGTCCAGTACGCCTTTATTTTCATTGGCAATATCAAAATGCCAATCAACATTTTTCGTTCACCTTATGTGAACTTAGTCAGGGCAGTTAGAGTTGTATATCTATCAGGTATAGTATACACCCATTGTGAACCCGGTCCCTTAATTGAATTGAATCATCATATCTCCTGCTAATGTAAGTAACTCAGCCGGGGTCGCCTATTAGGCCTCCATCGTTGGCACCATAATCTGTGTCTTGCACCATCTATATCTCTTGGCGCACCTTCACACGTTCTGTTTACAACGCTTAATGCTTTCAGTCGGCTATGTTCAACCTGAGAGCCTTAGGGTGATCTTTTCCCACACTTTTTACCTTCCTCCTCCATTTTTTCAGTTCACGTTTTTACTGGCTTTAAGGCTCTGTACACATTACCACTGCTAATCAGTGATGAAGTGATTGTGCTCTCTCCTCTAAACATGGTAATATTTGCCTATCCCCAATTGACATACTTAATTTACTTAAAAGTCCCTAGTAAAGTGGTACAATATATACCCAGGGCCTGTAAATCAAATGTTACTAGTGGGCCTGCTGCTCTGGCTGTGCCACCCACTTAAGTAGCCCTTTATGCATGTCTCAGACCTTCTAATACAGAGCCTGTGTGGGCAGTTTACAACTGCCATTTCGACCTTGCAATAAACCATTTGCCAGGTCGAACCTTCCTTTTTAATACATATACGTCACCCTTACGGTAGGCCTTGGACAGCCCAACGGGCAGCGTGCAATGTACTGAAAAAGTGTGACATGTAAATTTAAGTTTCACATCTCCTAGTGGTGCAAAACTCTTACATTCATTGTTTTCACTGCTTCAAGGCTTATCTCCCCCATAGGGTAACATCCGAGTTGCCTTATTACATTTTATAAGTGTAATTTCCTAATGGGAAGGGATAACAAGTTCATGTTTGGTGTCTTTGGAATCACAATATAAATCCTAATTTATGGTGAAGTCAGATTTTAAATTGCAGTTCTGAAAATGCAACTTTGAGAAAGTTAGCCTTTTCTTTCTGTAGTCATTTAGTGCTTGTAGCATGTCTCTGGTCACATGACTAGGTGCAGCTGAGCTTTGTGTATTCCTCCTAGACAGCCACATATAATACGGACGTTAGATGTGCCTGAATGGGCAATCAGTGGCAGGATGGGGGTGAGGAGCTGTGCCCAGACCTACGTACACCTGAATAAGCTGTCTCCTGCCTCCACACAAAAGGCTGCAGACCTCCTCTAGTTAGCCTGGATTCAGGGCATAGAAGGTAGGATATCTGCTGACTTCAAAGGTAAAGCTCTTGAAGCTTCTCTCTCACTTCAAAGGCACAAATGGATATAAATACTGGACATCAGACACTGACTCTTCAGTACACTTTCTGACCTGTGGATACTCTTCCAGGAAGAAGGACTACTGTTCTGCTGAAGGATTGCTGCTCTGCTAGACTGCACTCTGATGGATTCCTGCTTTGCTGTGCTGACTTACTGCCTGCTGCCCTCTTACCTTGGTGAGAAGAACTGGACCTGCATCTCTTCAACCCATAGGGAATCCAAGGGCTAGATGACTGTCCTCCTGATCGGAAGCCCCAGGGACATAAGCTTCCAACAACCTTACATCTGTACCTGGAATCTGCCATCTGTGAGTTTACCCTCCCAAGTGGTGTCACTCCAGTCCTGAACCCTTGGAAGTCGATTTAAGGTGCTTTGTCAACCTCTGTGGATCCAGCCAAACAACACCTCTCCTCTGCTGTCCAGCGCAACTCCGAGTAGGACTAGCATATCTCCACTGGTCTGTGGACTGGACCCAACCCAAAGACTCGCATTGCTATCACAGCCTGCATAGCCATCGGAACCACCTCAGCGCAACACATCCTCAGTGCAGGCACTCTCATCTCTCATCAATGGCAGCCTGGATGACGACAATAGACTCTGCATCACAGCCTAGCATCTCCTTTGAACTGATGCCTCGCCCGACTGCGCCAGCCCTCATCAATGGGATCCTTGACATTGATGAAACACAGGAGCGCGCACCACACCCTCACCGCATCTCAGAACTGATGTATCGCTTGGCTGCATGACACATCTTTGACGCGGATGCAGGCTACTCTCTGCAAACCAGAATTTAAGGTACTCTGTTCAGTGGGCTTAACTGGGTACCAGTAGCTTCATTACGGTCGGCCTGAACTTGTGACTTTGTTCCGGTCTGGCACAACCAGATATCCGCAGTTGGCGTTTTATACCTTTCTGCGCTATTTTTTCTAAAAACTTTAGAATTCAATATCTCCGGTTCTATTAATTGGATTTTTGTCATTTTGGTCTTGATTTAATTATTAAATTAAGCTCTATTTTTAGGTCTCGCCTAGGCAGTCCATGCACTGACTCTTCGATACATGCTGAATCTTGAATATGGGCTTTTATCACCGTCAATCTTTCTAATTGGCTCCTTTGACTGCCCTTCGTAAATGGCTGTTTTTCTTTGGTTAATATGCTCAGTAGTCTCTCCTTTTCTACTTTTGTAACCTCCCATGAGGACTGCCCCTGTTACATGTGCTCTTACTGTTCAAGTTATTTATCACATTGTGAGTTAATTTTTGCTTGTTTAGTCACAGAACTCGCTCGGGCCCACACTCGCTCTCTTTCATCGGGCTACAGCTGCCTCCTCCCTCCTGCTTGTTTATCATTCCATTCCTGAGCACTATTTGATGCTGTTCAGCTTCTGCCTCAAGCCATCCCCCACCACCACCTCGGCTTGTCGAGTATTTTGGAACATTTTTATATTATGAGACACCGTGAAAAGCTTGCCTCACAATTTTTTTTTCAAGGTTATAAGTTACCACAGCATGCTTTTTGCATCTTAATCCTTATACGTGGAAATACCAGAAAACTAGAGTTTATGAAAACGCACATCCGGATAATGGCATCTACTGTTAAATAATTCTTAGCTTCAGTCCATTATTTCTGTAGTCATTTGTGGTTATTATGTAGGTGGCAACTTGTTTTGGACATTTCTGGTAGCTCATGAGGGTTTCAGTCTTTTGTTCAAAAGGCATTATGCTTGTTTTACACTTCCTAGAGGCAAATCCGCATGTGACCTCACCGGGGCAGTCACTATACAGAATAGAGGCAGGAGCAGTGGTGTCCTTGCATAAAGGTGGGTGAGGCTAACAGCGTGGCGAACCATCAAAAATATTTATTTTATGGGAGGCACACTGCAGCCAAAGGGACAGCTCAATCGTGATTACGTGGACACTGTGTCACTTAGCAGCCATATCGCTGATGGTTGTATGACGACCCATCGCAAACACTCGCATCGCATGCCTTCACATCGCAAATAATACACCGCATGTGCCGTTACATAGTGATTAATCACAGCGCATACCATCACGTTGCATTTGTATAGGCATGCATGTAAAAGACCGTAACATCGCATGACATAGCAATTTTTGCCGTATGCGCATTTCCCTTCACCCGACCCTAAACCCTAAACCTTAAACCTTGAACAAGTACCCTACAATATTGGCACGCTAACCCTCCCCTAAACCCTAAGCCCTAAACAGCAATACAAGCCTACACTCCGACCTCAACCCTAAAGCCTAATCTCCAAAGGTGAAAACAGCCCCTATACTGTAGGTAGCCCTAAGCCCTAATGTAACCCCAATCCAGCACCCATTATGTAGGTAGCCCTAGTAGCCCTAACGCCACCCCAAAACAGCACCCATTATGTAAGTATCCCTAGTAGCCCTAACGCCACCCCAAAACAGCACCCATTTTCTAAGTAGCCCCAGTAGCCCTTACGCCCCCCAAAACAGCACCCATTTTCTAACTAGCCCTAGCAGCCCAAACGCCCCCCTAAAACAGCACCCATTTCGAAACTAGCCCTAGTAGCCCTACCGCAACCCGAAAACAGCACCCATTCTACGAGTAACCCTAATCCCCCACCTGAAAACAGCACCTATACTGCAACTACCCCTAAGCCTAACTCAACCCCAAAACAGCACCTCCTTACCTGTGTCGTTGTTGTTCCCGCGTTGTCTCCCTGCAGTCTGTGTTCCCATGGAGGCCGTGCGTTGTGAATGCATGCGTTCTAAACATGCATTCGACGTAATGGCGTGCGTAGACAACGCACGCTTTGTACCGTCGCGTGCGATGTTGTTGCATGCGATGTAAACACATGCGCTGTACTGTATGCGCTGAGCTGGTTGTTTCCCATCGCTAATAGTCCGCAGTGCACAGTAATGCTTTCTCACGCACCTTTTTTGAATTTTTTTTGCAGTTTTATATATTGTGAACTCAAACCAAAGGTATTGTAGTGCTTTATAGAAGCACCAGTGACATTACACAAGGTCACTCATTTTTTCTTTATGATACGGAGAGATTCAGTAATTTGGTCAGAATAACATTATGTTGAACCAACGCCGAGACTTGAAGGTGGTTCTCTAGTTCCGCAGTTGTCAGCTCTGGTTGTAACACAAGATCCTCTCCCTTACCCAACATTTTGAGAACATAGCAGGTCTACTGTCACCATGTCAGTTAATTCTACTTTCCGGAGTCCCCAGGCCTCCCTCTGCCTCTCACCTTTAGAGCACAAGGTGAACTTCAGCAGGCATAGGCGACGCCCTTTATGCCATGGAAGCCTGTTTTTTAAGACTGATAGTGTACCTCTTGCTTGCATTCCTTAGGACATTGCGAAGTCCAGTAAGTGGGATACAGCTCCCGCCCCTAATTTTCCGTATTGCTGGATGCCTCTTCCTAGAATGATGATTCAGAAAAGGGGGCGGTGATGAACAGAGTGTCTGAATTAAGCAGACCACTCTTACCCAGTCCAAAGATCAGGGCTTGATCCATCACCGTTATTTATCTCACTGCACCATTCCAGCTCAGAACCTGGCTATATGCAAATCAGTCTGTCCCTGGCCCAGTGCATCATGGGAACAGGGCAGACTAAACTACCAAGCCAATTCTTCACCAGAAAGGAGACAAGCTTCCTAGAATGATGGCACAGTAAGTGGGTCACCATAGGCAGGGCCAAATTGACGCTAGAAGTAGGCCCCGAATAACCTCCAAAAAGTGTTTTTAGCTAAACATTGCATAATATCATGTGGCTTATTTTTTTTAGAAATGTCAAAGGCTGCAGGACACAGGGCAGTTTCTCTTCACTAAGTTGGATCATATAATTTTTCTTGAGATTATCAACATCTCTTCACCGGGAATAGACAGGTTTCCAAAGTTTACATTGAAAGTACGTGATTCTCAGAGTTTTTGATATCTTACTGTTTAATAATTTTGATTTAAAGTTTGACCATAAGCAACTCAAGCCAATGCGTGTTTCGTAAACTATTATTTAATTTGTTGGTTCATTAGGGCTTTCAGTTATGGTATCAGGTAACTTTCTGGTGCTAGCTGCTCGTGAGCCTGTCCAATCTGCTTATAATGCTGCAAAATGCCAAATTGGGTGTTAATCCTCAAAATTGAACTGCAATATAAATATCCTTTTAATAGCTTTGAAGAACTTGGCATTAACATATAACTGGGAGTCCTTATTTAATTCAGCCTTTACATATTGGGAAATTCCTATTTGCAACGATAAATTATTAATAAGTCAGGAAATACGTTTTGGTTTGAGTTGCTTATTGTCAAACTTGATATAAAAAAACTATTAAACACTAAGGGCCAGATGTATGACCATTCACTTTGGCGAGTCGCAAATTGTGTTGAATTGCGACTCGCAATATGCGATTCGCAAAATTGAATGTACAACAGTGTTTCACACATTGTTTGTGATTCCCAATGGGTTTGCAAATTGCATGCCTCATTAATATTCATGAGAAAAGCGCCATTTGCGACCCCATTGGCAATGGCTAGCACTCCCTAGGATGGTAGCCTGCTGGGATCAGCATACCACCATGCCTGGGACTGCTTTTTAAATAAAGCAGTTTTTATTTTTAAATGCAGCCCATTTTTCTTAAAGAAAAACAGGATGCCTTTTAAAAAAAAATGAAACTTTTCAGTTTCTCTTTTTTAAAGTCCCTGGGACCACTGCCTGCTCTTAAAAAATATTTTCGCATCCATTTACAAAGGGGAAGTGGTCTCTACAACACGCAGGAGGATTCATGGAGCTGGTGACCGGATCGGGAGAACGGCGGCCTCAAGACTGTTGTTGGCTGACCGCTGACCCTGTAATAGGGGATCAGTTTATTTAGGCGCTTCGAATATTGGAAACACAATTTCTTCAAAAAAGAGAATCCCTTCCTTGGGAAAGACTGTTCTAAATTCCCCCACTTGGATAAGAAGTGCCATACATGTGATACCATGAAACCTAAATCTAGTCTTTAGTTGTGGACACAATATAGACACCTTCGGGATGGAATTACAGCCGACAACAAGGATCAGAAACACAGGAATCTAGCCCTGAAGAAGTCGCCGTGTACTCCTTGTTAGCGACGAAACACGTGTTAGCTAGGCTAAGGCTTTGAACAAAGGAGCTTACAATAAGGACAATAAATCCTGGAACCGCACAAAGCAGTGGATGAAGAGTGTTCCTTTTTTTCACAATTGTATTTACTTGTTTTGTATACTACGACCGTGTGCAGGGGACTTTTGTGCTTTCAGTCAGATATCAGGTCTAAAAGACTGTATGCAAATTAAACTGCTTTCAAACCCCGATTTTGGTCACGGTCTCCTTTAGGCATACCATTCTATTGCTTTGGAGTGGGCTCTTCTTCACATTTGTACACATTCTCCCGATAACTTTACATTCCATTTAGGATGTTCAAATATGGCGACTGCATTTTGCTCTGCAGCTCATGATGATGTATCGTGCATCAGTAGCTGTGATATGTCATATGATACTCTTTGTTATATACAGTTACACTTTGGTTTGTGGAACGGACATGTTTTTGTAATATGTTTCCTAAAGGAGGTAAAAATTACACCACATTCATTGCATACACCATGACTTTGTGGATAGTGCTACATACATGCTTTTAATTTATGGATTTCTAGACTTGTTATTTTGGTTTAAAAAAAGTGAATTTCTGTTACAGTATCTATTGTACCAATCCTCAGCTATGAGATTTACTTGGTTACCTTACTACTCTCTTTATATGTTTTTTTTTTTGTTGATTTCAAGAAGATTTTATTAAGAGAGATAATGATACCAATAGTAAAAACCAAATACAATATAAGTGATACATTTTGATACAAGAGAAAAATACAAACATGTGTTCGACTTGGGAAGTAAATAAAAAAGCTGTAGATAAAATTAAAAAGCAATCGATGACAGGTAGAGGATCTGATCATGTATAAGCTTTTAGCAAACAATAAACAAACGTATCACCTTCTGATTCGAGGATGGGGACAAGGGAGGAAACAGAAGAAAAGAAAGAAAGTAGGAGAGAAAAGAAAAAGCAATAGAAAAGATGAAAGGGAAGAGAGGACAGGAAAGAAGAAATAAGAAGAAGAAGGATTCCCACAGGACTGGCCCAATGTAGAACACAAAATAGACAACAATTAGACAGACAAATCAAAAGGGAACTGAGGGACCAACCCTTTCGAGGACAACTCCATATAATCGTCCAAGGCCGTCCAAACCCCTTTAGAAATGGAAGGCGAAAGGTGTGCTTGGTCAACCGAGGTGTGTGCACTGCGTAAAAAGGATACCCACGCCCACCACGTATGATAAGAGACAGCCGAAAAGGATTTCCATTCCATAACAATGATTTTGACCGCTACAGTCAAGAGAAGATCTAGTAACTGTAATTCCAACGGGTCTAAAGGGAGAGGAATGGGAGCCGCCAAGGGGCCTAATAAAACTAAAGGAAAGGAAAGTTGGAGCTCAATGTTAAAAATAAGAGATAAATGTTTCTGAATGAGGTCCCAAAAAGGTTTAAGTAAGGAGCAATGATAAAACATATGGGGAAAATCACCAGCCACCAAACCGCAACTCCAGCAAAGATCATCGTCTTTAAGGTGAAGCGAATGAAGACGCACAGGCGTCCAATGGAGGAGATTGATTGAGAAAAACTTAGATTGCATTAATGAAGGAGCAATTTTATTACGGAGAGCCAATTTACCAATAGATTGCCAAGCTTCGGACGAAATATGGTCCGTGACGTTGTGATCAAAATGGCGTGACCATTTTTGTTGTGCAACCGTCTGTTCAGGAAGCGAAGCAGAGGACAGAAATTTATAGATTTTGGAGGCAACATGACCAGATTTGAGCCAAATGTGGAAAAGCGAGATGGTGGAGGAGGAGGGGTGAAGACGGACTTTAGAAACAGCTACCTTGATTTTAAGAAAGGTATAAAAGTCAAGATTCGTTAAAGAGTGTTTGTGAGCCAAGGTAGAGAAAGGTAATGGATCACCGGAATCACTATACAGATGCTGAACAAGAGAGATTCCTTTTCCTGCCCAGTATGACATGAGGGTGGAAGAAATATTAAGCTTAATTTTGGAGTTTCTCCAAATAGATGACCACCTAGTTTTATGCAGGGGAATAGCCACCTTCCTATCTAATTTCTTGACCGCAGCAATTGTATCAATAATGATAGAACGGGAAAACAGAATATGCAAAGTAGATGTAGTACAGAAAGAGGCAATAGGTAGAGGTGATGCTAATTCCTGTTCTATGAGCAGCCAAGAGGGAACATGAAGAGTTGGAGGAGAAAACCAAAAAGCACCCTGAGAGGCCAAAAAGGCAGTTTGGTATTTCTCCCAATCAGGAAAGTTACAACCTCCCATATCACAAGGTCGACGCAAATATTTATATGCTAATCGAGCTCGTTTGTTATTCCACAGAAATTTAGAAGTCAGACCATCAATTTCTCGAAAAAAGGAATCGGATAATTTAAGCGGAAGCATGGAGGAAACAAAATTAATAATCGGCGTGATCATCATTTTTAGAGTTTGTAAGCGACCCCACCATGAGATATGTTTCGGAGACCATGAATCCAAAAGACGACGCACTTTGAGGAGAGTCTGAGATTCGTTATAAGCAACGGTGGCATGAAGAGTAGAACAGAAATAAATTCCTAGGTACTTCAGCTGTTTAGATTGCCACTTAAAGCCAGCCGAGCCCATATGAGCAGGAAAACAATAAGCATTCAGAGGGAACATCTCTGTATTATCCTTATTTAGGGTATAACCCGAGACCGTTGAAAACAAGGAAATGGTGTCAGAAATAGCAGGGATGGCCAAGGCGATATCATCCGAGAAAATAAGAACATCGTCCGCGTATGCGGCAGTTTTAAGACAGTGAGAACCAAAAGAAAAACCTTTAATATTAGGGTGTAGGTCAATCAAACGAAGAAGAGGATCAATAGATAATAAAAATAAAAGTGGGGATAAGGGACAGCCCTGTCTCGTGCCTTGGCGAAGATCAAAAAACGAAGACGTAGCACCATTGACTCTAATGCTAGCTTTAGGTTGGGAATATAAAGACATTACCATATTATTGAAAGAGTCTCCGAGGTTATGCACGCATAAGACAGCTCGAAGGAATGGCCAAGAGACCTTGTCGAAGGCCTTTTCCGCATCAAGGGCCAAGGCCGCTGCAGGAAGTTGAGACCGCTTGGCAGCACCAATAATATGACAGAATGTGCGTATATTGTCCCTTGCAAGACGAACTTTTACAAAACCAGTTTGGGAAGGATGTACAAGATGGGGAATAAAGGATTCTAATCTTTTAGCCAGGATTTTAGCAAAAATCTTCGCTTCCATGTTAAGGAGAGAAATAGGTCGGAAGTTTTTAGGATCCGAATGATCTTACCCCTCTTTCGGGAGCACAACTATGGTGGCTTCAGCAGCTGTACCAGAGACAGATCCATCCTTAACAAAAGAATCAAAGACCGATTGCAACTTAGGGACAAGCGAAGGGAGAAAAGTTTTATAAAATAATATTGGATAGCCATCAGGGCCAGGAGCTTTACCAGAACGAGTAGCCTTGATCGCAGACACTATTTCTTCGGGGGAAATGGGTTTATTTAGAAAAGAACGATCCTCCTCAGAGACCGACTGAATCGGAACCGATTTCAAAAAATCTTGACATTGGTCAAAAGAGGATTGGTTAGAAGGGGTATATAATTTATTATAAAAGTCGCGAAAAACTTCAAGAATTTCCCCTGTTTGGAATCGTTTAGAGCCGGTGTGGTCCATAATAGAAGAGATTTGCGAGGACTTAAAAGAGAAATCTTGAAATTTTAAGGTAGCAGCCAGAAGTTTCCCAGCCCGATTCTTTAATAGCAACTTCTTGGACTTTTGTGCTTGGACACCAATATGAGCCCTTTTAGTGACAAAGGTATTATATTTGTATTTTAGTAGCTTAATTTGTTGTAAGCAAGTCGGATCTTTAGAATGCCGAAAGGAAGCTTCCAGAGTCTTGATTTCAGTTGACAAATCTATAAGTTCTTTCTTAATAGCTGAATTACGTCTGGACATACATTTAATGACCTGACCCCGGAAAGTGCATTTAAAGGAGTCCCACAGAACAATTGGGGAAGAGACAGAACCTTCGTTTTCACGGAAAAAAGTATCTATAGCCGTAGAAAATTCATCAACCTGAGAAGGGTCATGCAAGACTTCAGTATTTAATCTCCATGAACGAGCGCGTGATTTAGGGGCAAAGGATCATAGCTTAAAAGTGACCGCAGCATGATCAGAGACCAAAATAGGGTGTATAAGCGGAGCAGAAGAAGATGAAACAAGAGAAGAATGAACTAGGAGATAGTCAATACAAGAGAAGGAGGAATGAGGCGAAGAGAAGAAAGAAAAATCACTACCAGTGGGATTATGGAGACGCCAAAGATCGTGAAGATGAGAGATGGAACACATGTTAAGCATTTGTTTGTGGGATTTAGGAGGGTGAAACTGAAACGAAGAATTCCTATCTAAGAGAGGGTCCATCGGTAAATTAAAATCTCCACCAACAATGAGATTACCAGCGTGTGGGGTGTTATTTAATTTTTTGGTAATGGATTTCCAAAAAGCTGGATCATCAACGTTCGGGGCATAGATATTCATAACATATAAATCGTGCTGTCCATCCGACAATTTAGATAACAACCACCGACCATCAGAATCATGATCAGAAGAGAGTATTGATAAACCAGAGTACTCTCTTTATATGTTTTAAGATGGTGGTGGTTCTTCTTTTTACAATCGTTATGATGTAAAAAGGCGAGTTCACTTGAAGACATTTATTATACTTTGTTTTACTTACGAGAAGCCTTGTTTTTTGACATTTAAAGATGGGGGCCACACATAATTCTGGATTCAACTTGCTCTATGTGTACCTCAGGTTTGTTAGTTACTAGTTCTATTAAAATGCCATTACAGAAGGGATAATTTTCACAACCGTGAAACTCTGTATACGGAATGCCATGCATAAGCTATTACACTCACTTGTAGGATGACGTTAGACCATGACCAGTATTCCTTTGGTACTCTGTATTTTTATTTGTTCGCTAGACGTGACTTTATTGGCCGGTTATACTTTGCAGGGCATTAAAAGAGAAGACATGTAAGGGTTTACGCTCCCTCACTGGGTGCATCTTGGAGACATTGAATCTCTTACTCTTATGGGCATGTAGCATGCGTCATATGTATTTTTATTAATTGTGTTTATTTCATGAAAAACGTGTAAGGTCTTTCTTCACTGCTATTACCTACTGCATTAAAGTGCTATTTTGGATCTTTGTATCTGGTCGCGCGAGTGGGTCTGGAACATTCAGGACTGTCTTACCTGTCGTTCACTGAACCAGGCGTGTGCCAGCGGATGTCATGGGTCCTTTTGAAATAAAGAAGACTTTTTATTCTACTAATACGAAGAGTTGTCTAGCCTCTGATCTTTTTTACTGAATACGTTCCTGCGCTACACCTACATTGCACTTGATTCATAGGATAGTTTTTTGATTTTTGAACTTTTGATTATGTGCTAACATGGCGCTTGATAGATTACGAAATTTACAGCCTTAGCTTGCCAGCGTACGGCCAGCAGCTCTAGACCATTAGTCTCAGATAAATTGCAAATGATTTGGCAGAAAATCGTTTGTGACATAAATTGTGTGACTATATTCCTCATTTTATGTTGTTCCTACCACAAAACAGGGTTGGGTTTTTACTCATAATTTAAGTCTTACGTTATGGAGTGGAATTAAATAGTCAGTCACCCAGTCCAAAATTGCAGGGATGTTACTCTGATATACCGTCTTAATATCTTGTGATTCGAGGTGATCCATAAGCACTTGCGGCCTGATTATGATGTTGTTAGGAAAGGCTCCAAATGGGATTCGGTTTTAAAGAATCCGATTCGTAACCCTTGTTTCTGAACGAATCGGACACATTTTCCAACGACCAATTACGATGCCCGGGAACTGTTCTAGCAGTCTGAATCGGTTCCGAAAGGCATTTGGACAGCCTTGTCTTTCAGAGCTGATTTATACAGGTCAATGGAGAGCGTTTCCGGACAAGCGATTGTGATGACCGATTCAGACAGCCATTCCGATTCAGTCTGCCCGAAACAAAACAGCTGTCAGAATCTGTCTTTGGGGTCCTGTTGAGGGCCCCTCTTCACCCGGAGGCATACAAATCGGGCCCGCGGTGGTGCCCAGGGGACCCTTCTTCTCAACATGCACAATGTGGCTGGCACCATGGGATGCCTGCCACAGGGTGCTAGGTTTTCCCCAACCACCCCTTTTTTTAATTGAAGCCTGTGCTCTCGTTCAGAACACAGGCTCCCATTGAAGTCAATGCAGGTCCAACTGAACAATGTTGGGAAGCATCGTAATCGGTTGTCTGGACTCGCAGTACCCGATTCATTTGGAAACGAGCCAAATTAATTCGGAACAGCTTCCTAACGACATCGTAATCGGGCCCTTGGTGTTTTTATACAAATTTCTACATTTGTTCATATAAAGTTTAGTGGGTTAATATAATTCAGTTAAAATATTTTTGCATGTTCTGAATAGCCTTGAGGCTTGGAGGATTTAATCACACTATACTGTTTCTCTATTATCACGTGCAGTCCAGCAAAAGGCTTTGGAGCTCTTTACCACATCTTATAGCGCAGGGTTATCTATTTATTGGAAACCGGTATAGGGATGCATTGTTAAACCATGTAGCATAGGGGGTTTTCCCAGTTGGTAGAATTGTGGTGCACTTTAGGCCTAAGTTTATGGGCATGAATGGCACCAGATGCTTTAAACCTGAAATTATACAAGTAGGAATAGTGTTTATCATGCACAGATATTCCTTAGCATTTCAATATATTTTTTAAAATTTCAACTACAACTACATGGGGTGGGAATTGTGCACCCGGAGGCTATTACTACAGGATATACAGGGTTTGAAGCTTGTGTTGTGGCAATCTTCATGCCAACCGCTATTATTATTTCACCATGATATAGTGAGAACTATTATCAAGGTATATCTTGTTCATATCAGGACTAATGTTTTATCAGTACATAGATCATTGCTCTCTTATGGATCTTGATTCTAGATATTTTGGTTTTATACACCTCACAGGGCAATGAAAGTATTCATTATTGCAGGTACTCCAGTACCATATACTGTGATTTCTTGAAGGAAGATCTTAAATTATTCCAAAGTTAAAATGTTTTCCTCCTCTTAAGAAGAAAAGATTTACCATATCTTTTTTTTTTTTTTTTTTTTTTCTTTTTTTTTTTTAATCCTCATATTGCGAAAATTTTATGTATATGGAAAATTTGGTTTCTACCTCTGGAAATATTTTCCGTACCGTCACCGCCCGTTTCTCACTTGCCATATGATGTTCTTTCTCCTTGTTTTCTCAGAGGAGACCCCTTTGCCATTACATATCCACAAGTCTGTGGGCGAGGGAGGAGGGAGCTAGCCACCTTGGCTACTCTTATGAGTATCATACTCATAATCCAGACTGTGTATTCGCTTAATCATAGGACAGAATGTTATATCTTTTTTTATGGATTTACATGTTTTTCCATAATTTCCCAATAATTAAACCTTTTACTCCTATGACCCCTTCTATCCAGTTTGTTTGTTTTGATAACCGAATTCATCCATTCCCCATGTGAGGGGGCTGTTGGAACAATCCACTTAATGCATATCTCTCTTCTTGCTATTACCATTAATACAAAAAGTAGCTTCCGTTCCATTACTGTCAGCCCAATTTGATCAATTGTGTTGGCAATCCCAAAAAGAATAAGAAATTCACTTACTTTTAGATGTCTTCTGAATATCTGATTTAGAGTCTTACCCACTGCTTCCCAGAATATTCTTATTTTTGGGCATCTCCAGAACATGTGGATGTCATCTGCCCTTTCCTCTCCACACTTCGGGCATTTCTTAATTCCTGCATTTTTAAATTTTGAGAGTCTTTTCGGGGTCCAATAAGCTCTATGCAAGGTGTACAAGTGATTTCTTTTCAGTCTTACAGATTTTATTGTTGACCAGCATTTCTCTACTGACTCTTCCCATAGATTCTCTAGATCTTCCTTTTCCAAATCTTTTCCCCACGTTTGTTCTGCTATTTGGTAGCTTTCTTCTTCTTCTGCTATAAATGTCCAGTACCATTTTGCTACCTCCTTTTTTATGGGTAATGTTTTTGTCATTTCTATTTCCAAATTCTTGCTGTCTCTATCCCGTGATGGTATTGTTCTTGCCCAACTGTTCAACTGATAATATTTAAATTTGGATATTGTCCCGTTAGTAATTTTATTTATTTCATCCCAAGAGATCAGTGTTGAGCCATTTAGTAGTTGACCCCAATAGTTGATATTGTTTTGTCTTAGTGGATTTGCCATTACGTCTTTCAGACAGATCGGGGTTCCTGGAGAATTCCATATTGGTGCTAACGCACTATAGTAGGGAATTTTTAAAGTCAATCTAATCTGTGACCAGAGTTTAAGTGCTTCTTTAAGGACCTTTAGTTTGACTTTTTTGAAGTATTTTTGATGTCCAAATTTGTACAAATAATGATCTTCTGCCTCTGTAATTATTTGCAAGTATTCTGGATAGTATTGATGCATCCCCAGAAGACTCCTTATGTTTTTAAATTGGAATGCTTTACAATATTCCATTAGATCCGGACTTGCAATACCTCCTTTCTCTTTTTTTCTTCTTAGCTTCCTCCATGATATTCTGGTTCCCTTAGATGCCCATATAAAACTTGATAGTTCTCCCTGTAATTTTCTGAGTTCAGTTTTTTAAAATTGCAGTGGAAT
The DNA here is from genome assembly GCF_964263255.1 of Lissotriton vulgaris. Lineage (NCBI taxonomy): Eukaryota > Metazoa > Chordata > Amphibia > Caudata > Salamandridae > Lissotriton > Lissotriton vulgaris. Next base: position 940,696,204 of record NC_141699.1, read on the forward strand.
GTTATTGAACAAAAAAGTAAATTTTGGGAGGATGTTCATTTTTAGAATGTTTGACTTCCCTATAAAACTTAAGGGCAAACTAGACCATACTTTAAGAAGTTTCCTTACATCTCGGGCTACTCTGTTTAGGTTGTTTTGTGCTATTTTGTCTATGTTTTGATTTATCAGAATGCCCAAATATCTTATCTCTTTTTTTATGTTGGGGCAGTGAAAGTTGGTATTCCATGTCATTACTTCTGTTTTAGTATGGTTTACCAAATAACCAGAAACTTGACCAAAATCAGACATAATTTTTTCTATCGCTGGTTTAGACTCCTCGTATTCCTCTGTAAATAGCATGAGATCGTCTGCGTATAATGCTAATTTTTTCTCCCACTCCTGATATTTAAAGGGGATTATATCATTACAGTGTCTGATTTTATTTGCTAGGGGTTCTATATACAGGTTAAAAAGCAAAGGGGAAAGAGGGCACCCCTGTCTCGTACCTCTTGCGATTTTTATGTTATTTGTGAGATTTCCGTTTACCAAAATTTTGGATCTTGGGTTTTTATATATTTCGCCTATCATATGAAGAAAGGGTTCCCCTAGATTGTTATTAGTCATTATACTATTTAGGAAAGCCCAGTTCACTCTATCAAATGCTTTAGCAGCATCGACCGTTAGTATTGTTAGGGGAGTGTTATTGGATACAGCTAGATCTATAGTGCTTATGAGTTCATGTGACAATTCATGTAGTTGTCTTTGCTTTGTGAACCCTTTCTGATCTGCATGTATGAGTTGAGGTATAATCTTTCCTAATCTTGTTGACATGATTTTAGTGAATATTTTATAATCTGCATTGAGCAAAGATATCGGTCGATATGATTCACAATTTTTTGAGTCTTTTCCTGGTTTTAGTAGTATTGTTATTATTGCATCATTCCATGTGTCTGGCAATGTTTCCTTCTGTATTAATATTAAATTTGTTAGTTCTGTTAATTGTGGGGCTAGTGTGTCTATTAACATCTGATATAATTCATTTGGCAATGCGTCTGGTCCCGCTGCTTTCCCTTTTTTCAGAGATTTTATTATCTCTTTAACCTCATTAGGAGTGATTTCCTTATTCAGCTCCCTTTTCTCCTCCTCTGATAATTTCAATATGGGCAAATCTTGTAAGTATTTTTCTATTTGGTCTTTAGATGGATTTGTATCTTCCATGTACAACTCTGAGAAGAAAGTCTCAAACTCTTTTCTAATTTCATCCTCCTTCGTAGTTTGTCCTGTTTGATCTTGTTTACATATGATGTTTATTTTATTTCTTATACAGTCTGTCTTTAATTTCCATGCAAGCCACTTCCCGCATCCTTCTCCGAATTCATGTTTAGCCAACTTGCTTGCTTCCCATTTTGCTTTCATTCTATCATCAAGAATATCATTTAAACATTCCTTTTGTTTCTGTCTCTCTTTCTGCAGACTCTCTTTCCTTGTCAAATCCATTTCTGTGTGTATTTGTGTGTCTAAGCTATTGATACATCTCTCTATATCTAGTAATTCTTGTTTGAATTTCTTATTTCTGTACGCTCCCAAACTAAGTAGTTTACCCCTAATTACTGCCTTATACGTGTCCCAGGCTATTTGTTTGGAAGTTCCTGTTTTATTATTCTCAAAAAAAAATTCAGTTTCTTCTTTAAGGGCTTGTACTATTTCTTGTTCGGAGAACATAGCTCTTTCCACTGTAAATCTTTTCTGTGTATAAGTTGTTTTGATTTTTAGTGTTAATTGTATAGCTGAATGATCTGATAAGTGAGCTGGAATATGTATAAGATTTGATATATTTGTTAGTAGATTCCTGTCTACTAGAAAAAAGTCTATTCTTGACCTGTGTCCTAGCCTTTTATTATAAAATGTAAATGGTTGACTTTTGTCTCCCTTTTCTTTCCATACATCCACTAGGTCTAGATCCCTCTTGTATATGCTTAACCATTCTCTCATCTTCGGTAAATTAGATGAGTTTACATTCTTCCCTGGGGGAGACCTATCACTTTTAAGGTCTGGAATAAGATTAAAGTCTCCTCCTAGAATTACCGGGGTATCGGCTGTTAGAAGTTGTGTATACAAGTTCTTTAAGGGCTCTGGGTCATCAAGATTGGGGCCATAATATCCCCCTATTGTGTATGTAGTATCTCCTAGTTTTATTTTTGCTACTACCCATCTTCCTTTCTTATCAACTTGTGACGATTCAATATTTGCCTTTAGGGATTTTTTTAGAATAATAATTACCCCTTTAATATTGCAGCTTTGATTTGTACATATATATGCGTCTACCCATCCTCTGTTTTTCAGTTCCTGATCCCATTCTTCTTTCAGTAAATGTGTTTCTTGAAGTATGATGATTTCACATTCAGATGATTTTAAATATTCCAAGATTTTGTTTCTTCTACTTTTTGTTCTCATACCATTAACATTCCAGCATAATATTTTTATGGTTCTGCTAGTCTCCCCCATTTTCTTTAATATTCATTTTTTTCCAATAGGCGTTCCGGTACGTTTTGGTAGCACTCGACTTTAATATTACATTCTTCTTTTTCCATTTCTTTTCCAATATCAAGGATTTATTTTTTGGTTTTTTTCCCCTATTTTGCTCCCCACCCTTTTTTTGGTTTTTGTTTTTTATGCTTTTTGGTTTTAATGATTTGTTCTTACCCTCCCCAGGGAAGCCTCCTTCTTCTTTTTTCTCAGGGGCTTTCATTTGCCCCTTTTCCGCTCCTCTTCCTGGACCTGGTAAATACACTCAAAAATCTTTCGTTTTTTTTTTGGTGTTTTATTTTTGTCTATTATCTTTAACCTTTGTTCTCATTTACATCCTATTTGCGGATAAAAGCGTTTTTTCCTTTTAAATTGTGGCATTTTCCATTTGAACCGTGTCTTTCATTAGAGAAATCAGATTTTTCCCTTCTTCTGGATCTTTAATGTTCCTCATTTTATTTCTCACATGATTCTTAAAGACGGGGGGAACTTCATTTGTACCGTGGCCCCTAGAGATTGAAACTCTGGCATAAGTTTTCCTAGCTCCCATTGCCTGTCTTGAGACGCTTTGGACATGTCTGATCTAATTCGAAATGACCATGAGTCTTTTTTGAAAGTTCCCTCTTTCAGGGCTTCGCCCAAAATTCTCTCCTTTAAGGTATACGTTTTGAAATTTATAAGAATTTTCCTCGGGTTTTTTCTTTCTTTGGGCTTTCCATAAGGGTCTCTATGGACTCTTTGTATGTCTTCATTTAATGTTTCTGCTTCGCACCAGGGGAAATGTTCCACAAGTAGTTCCACAATAAATTTCTTAATATCATTACCCTCTTTATTTTCTGGAACATTCAGAACTCTTATGTTATTTTTTCTAGCTTGATTTTCCAACGATTCCATTTTTTCATTTATGAATTTACCCTCTTGTCTCAGTGAATGGATTTCCTTTCTGTTGCTCTCCACTCTATTGCTCAATTTAGCCACTTCACCTTCTATCGCTGTTACTCTCTCCCCCAGTGCATTCAGTTTACAATCCAGTTTCTCACATGCTTCTTGAATTTTATCTTGTTTCGCCTCTGATATGGCGAATTTGTCCCTCATTTCATTCCATATTTTTTCAAGCATATCATTTGTTTGCCTCCTAGAACTTTTAGGGCTCATCAGACCTTCCTTCTCGGTCACTTGTTCCTCTGTTACCTCATTATTCTCAGGCAGCGTGTCTTCTAAATCTCCTTCTTCTTGAGTCGTGACTGAGGTAACCTTAGTTGTCGATACACCACCTTCAGCCATTTCTTGCTGCTCTTGCTGTTCTATTTGAGATGTAGTTGTATTCAGATTTTTTACTTCTCTTCCAGCTTTAGTATCCGAGTTTAAGGAAAGTTTTGTGTTCGGACTTTGTGATTTTAGGAGAGACTCCTTTTGTGAGACGTGATACCCCTCCCTCTTTTCATCTAGTGATAAACTTTTTCCTTTAAATGTATCCACTGCTGGTACCAATGTATTTATTTCCTCAGCCTCTTTTATCTTTTGTACCTGGACTTTAAAAAAAGTTCTCAAGGAAGGAGTAATTTTTATTTTCTGGTTTGAGTCAGCTTTATCTCCGGGTAATTTTAAGACCTTTTTTGTGCGTTCTAGAGATGATTTTTTTGTCTTCCTTCTTTTAACTTCCCTGGGGGTAATATTCTTAGGGTATTGTTCTTGTTTAAGGAAGTTTCTGTTCCTAAGAGAATAAGTTGAGGTCACAACTACTTCGCTTTTCTCTTTCAGAATGTCCGGTTTCTTTGTATCATCTGTGCCATCTGTGCCTTTACCTCGGAAAATCTGTGTTTTAGCTTCTATTTCCTCCTCATTACTCAAAGCCTTTATTTTATCCTCCTCCTCCTGTACCTTCTTATTCATGTGGGTCGTAAAGCTGAACACTGCTCTTTTTTTCTGACTTATAGCTATGTTTCTCTTTAAATTCACTTTTCCCAGTGTCTCATTAATCTCTCCTTTCCTTCCTGTCTGACTTGGTTTGATTACCTGACTAAATATTTCATTTACCCAAAGTTCTTCTTGAACGTCAATACCACTTATTACTGCTCTCTGAGCCCACTGTTTTACCTCGCTGCAGCCGTTACCTATGCCGATGCTGGTGCTGTCTCTGCCGCTGATTCCACGGAACAGGAAACCCAGTCTTCCACACACTCTTCTGTGTGCCGCTTTCGCTTTCCCAGCCTCCGCCCAGACGCTAACGGGGCTCACCGAGTGTTCTGGGACCTTCCCCTGTCCTCCCGCCGAAGAAACAGCATTTCCTGCGTACTCCGCCGCCAACTCCTTCTCATTGAGGTAACCGACCATCTGCCAATTGTTGTTTTTTCCGAGTCCGTAAGGCTGCAAGGCTACGCGGCTATGAGGTTGCAAACCGGCTATGAACCGGCAATTTGGCGTTTGTCCGTTCTCGCTATGGTGGGTTGGTTGGTTGCACTGTTAACATTCTTTTTGCTTCACCGCGCTTCTCCGTGTATAAGAACCACCGCGCTTCTCCGTGTATAAGAATCACTTAATCTTTGCGTACTTATCCTCTTCTTACACTTCTTTCATGGTTTCTTCGTGCTCCATAACACCATTTAATTAGTATACCAGGTCTCTCTGTGAGGAGCGCTCCGACCGAGCGTCTCACTCAGCCGCCATCTTCCCCCTCCGTCCAATCTCCTAACAAACGATTTACCATATCATTACAACACATAGAGGATAGAGTATTTAAAGGTTCGATTCAGTTGAATCATGTAGAATAAATATATTGATGGCTATCCTGGGTCCCCAGAGTTTTCAACCAGTTTTTATACTGTTAATTTAATTTACAAAAAACGCTTTATGTTTAGGTAAATGGACCTTTTCACCCTTTCACTTGATCAATGTTATCTTGATCAACATAAGGACTACCTAGTAGAATAGGCACACGAAGTGCCATTAGGCCAACATTCTCTTGGTAAAAATTATTTAATAAATTCAATGACTATAGAATTAATGCACAGTGAATATGGGAAAAAAACACCTTGTGACAGAGTTTGCCTTACTTTTTTTAAACATTATGACGCACTAATAATTTGATTTGGTGATTTAACGCATGTATGTTTTGTGACGTTTTATGTAAAGCCAATGCAATGTCAATGTTTATTTGGCATAATGATTTTAAATATTTGTATAAATTGTCTGTGTTTGGTAGCCCTGAAGAAGGCCTGTTTGGACGAAACGCATATGCTACTACAAAATAAAATGAAGAAATTATAACGAGAAGATCATGAATAAAGGAATCTCATTTTAAAGAAATAATCCTCTTTGAGTCTGTGCATCATATGTTCACTGTAATGTCTACATGCCATACTTTAAATTAAACCTGTATATGATTACATAAAATGACATAGGGTGTGTGCTGAATCATATTTCATTGTTGTTGATGGAATTTCTTCAGAGTGGAAGATTAAGATGGCTGGTCTTCCAGATTCGTGCACCACTGTATTTGTAGCTTAACCAGTGCCCACTACAGTTATAACGGTGATATTCTTTTGCCTCAGTCTCTCTTTGTAAATCATTATTTTTTTGTATTCATGTGGAGCTGTGCATTTTTCAGAGAATAACACCATTATTATTTATTTCTAGTGAATTCAAAGAGAAGCCGTGGCTGCATCAACTTGGCATGGCAAGGATTCTTGCAAGGAAGACTGTCTGCAACCCTCTTTTCTGAAGAACCTGCATCCAAAAGAAAATTTGCACTGTGTGACAGAATTATAATGATGTTAAATAGATAACATGTACTGGACGTCACTGAAAGTGATAAGTTTCAAGATGCCCATACAAGGCAGTGTCAGCACTCCTAATTCCCCAAATAAATAGGACAAATATACTTCTTTTTGATGAAGAATCAAATGAGACTGTACAAAATATCAATGAGTAGGTCACTTTATGGGATCATATATTTAAGCAATTATTTTACTACAGTCAAGAAGGCTTTGAGTACTATGTTAGTAAACTCGGATGAATATTTGCTGGAATTTCTAAAATATCACCACGGTCAATTTTAGGTAGAGCTGTACTTATAAAAATTATTGTTGTTCCAAAATGATCTATTTATATAACAGGGGAAGATTCTTTGAACCCTGGTTCTTTAAACCCTGGCTGGCAAGCTGTGCGAGAGTACTTGTTAGAGAAGAACACCTTCTGTGAGATAAGAGGTGATGAGATGGGGGCTGGCCATGGCATGCCAAACGTTTTACTCTACCGGTGAATAGCTGTAAGTCCCCAGCTAGATGTGACATTTAATGCACCCCACCACCATTGGGGTTCCATATTGGGACATTTGAGATATCAAAATCCATTTAACCCCCAAACTATGACTCTGACGCTCTACTGGGCCTTGTTAGTGACCTCTCAGACATTAGTTCTCCTCGCAACAGCCCCCCACATCTTAGGTGTGGGCCTCTGTCAGCATAATTATAGATTGTGTGGTGCAGAAGCAGCAGCAGCACTACTCATAATGATGCCATGTGACCTTCTGTGTAAATCAAGTCCTGTTATCTCAGGTAAGAGGGACCCCTTTTATGTTTATTGATTTTTTGTAACAAAAGTTGATATCTGCAAACATCATTTGAATTCTGAATAAGAAAATTATTGAGAATATTTTAATGAGTCCAGCTGGAAAAATGATCACAATCATCTCCAGTGGTCCTGGTATTACAGTTACCTGTCGCTTGCCGAGTGGCCTGATGATCTGGGAACACTGCCTAAAGGATTGAAGGAAGTAAGAAACCTTGGAATGACCATGGGCTCAAAGCTATCAATGAATGCCCAAGAAGTCAAACTACCAAGATCAAGCTTTGCTACTATAAAAACTCAGCGACAAATCTTCCCCCATGTGGGATTTCCACACAAGGTCTAGGCTACCATCTCCCTTGTTCTGTCCAAACTCGATTACGCCAATAGCCTCTACCACGGATCACCTTTAACGACCATGAAAAGACTTCAACCGATTCAGACCTCGGCTGCAAGACTACTCTTACATATAAAACCACAAGACCACATCTCCCCTGCCTTGAAATCCCTGCATTAGTTACCAATTGCCAGAAGATCCACATTCAAGCTGCTTTGTATCACCCACAAAGCGATACATGGAACAGGACCGCTCTTCATCAGGAACAACCTCACCAAACTGATTCAACAAAGAAACCTCCGCTCCAGAGTGGCACCTCGCCTCCAAACCCCAAAGTACAAGAAAAAAAACATGGGTGGCACATCCTTCTCTGTTCAAGCAGCAAAACTATGGAACTCTTTACCCCTAACATAAGATGCAAGGATAACTACCTTAACTTCAGAAAACTACTCAAGAATTGGCTCTTCCCCACATAACCACCATCAATCCAAGCAACTGACTAACATATCCACCTCTCAAATTGCTTTCATATTTCACTATACTACTTCACCACTAATCTTATATGGGTTTTGGAGAAGCGTGCTTCTCACCGAAAAAAAGCTTCAGCATCCCATCAGGGTAGCAAGCGCTATCTAAATGCAAACTTTTTTCCCTCTTCCATCCCCCACTATCCTTCTCAATACAGATAGCTGACTAACATATCCCCCACTCAAATTGCTTTTATATTTCACTATACTAATTCACCCTTTATCCTTTAAGGGTTCCGGAGTAGCATGCTACTCACAGAAAAATCGCTTCAACTCCCCATCAGGGGTAGCAAGCGCTATATAAATGCAAATATTTGTCCTGCTTCTATCCCTCCAGTATCCTTCTCAATCTAAAAAACTGACTAACATATTCACCACTCAAATTACTTTCATAATTCAGTATACTAATTAACCACTAATCCTTGATGGGTTCCGGAGTAGCATGCTACTCGCCGGAAAAGCGATTTGATGCCTCATAAAGGGTAGTAAACACTATATAAAAGTAATTACAATACAATACAATGATCACAAATATCTTTTAGTATAAAAGAGGAATGCAATCTTTAGATTGGAAACAACAAGGACATACAATCCCCAAACTGTTCCTCCCCAGAATTGTCTGGAGAGGATATACAAGTTTTTAACCGAAGTGGTTCTTCAATGAATACCTCTTTGTGTGATGACATGAGGCCACGTGGACTGCAGAGGTTGCTGTCTGGTTCAACCTGGGTGACTGGATGTTTGATCGATAAAGATCCCTTATTTGTGATTGGCAGTGAGCTGCTGCCTGGTGACATAGACTGGACATATAAAATGTATCCCTACCAAAGCTCTCTGAGACTCTCATCCTGATCAGGGACCTTCTTCTGCCTGGACCTGAGGCTGATGCCCTACTAAAGTTCAGCTGGTCAGTCCTGCCACTGCCAACAATGTGTGATGGAAACCACCAGCCATGCCAAAGAGTTCAGAGACACTGACCAAGATTGTTGCAATGGACTATTTGTATCTCACCATAAATTGGAAGATGCTGTGTAAGATGAACCCTGCAATTGCACAATTGGATGAGGAATTTTTCTACCCCACCTCCCCATTTAGCCCTGTACTTCCAACCTAGCTTCTATCCTGCCTGGCACTGATCTCAGGCTCATCAACAACCTGAGTGCCCAGAGTCCTGTAGTAATATGTCTGAGCCATAATTGTTATTTCTTGTAACCTGTCTGGCTCTGCAGAGATGCAGGACCTACCAAGCTTGCTGCAACCAAACATCAAAGAATCACACCTTTCACCAACTGACTAGGGCTAGATACACTGTACTGATCAATTAGTACTCAATTGTGTGAGATACTGTATACATATACAGGTCACTTTTGAATGCACAGACCTATGTATTCTCTGTCTTTTGTGAAAACATAGGGCATGTTAGTAACTACACGTATGGAGCTTAGATGAATGTTGTTGCCAAGCTCTCGGACGCTTCTCAATTTGCTTGTTAATTTTGCGATATAGAGTGCCATGTCAATAAACAATCTCACAATTTATTTCACCCTTATAAGTCCTGAATCATATCAGGGTAAATATTTAAACTTACTTCATTGACTTAATTTGTAAATGTTAATAGTGAGGCACATATTTGTGCTATTTGGGTTACTAAGATTCTCTTGTTATTGCTATCATTCTGGTTTTCCTTGAAGGCTGATAGAGATAGATAGTAAACATGAATCTCTAGCACCAAAATATACATATATATATCTATATATAAAGATATATTTATATATATTATGATGTTTCACTACACTTACAAGCAAGTGCAAAATAAGGAGTCTTTGGGTGTGAACAGCTATGACGGCTTTGTGCTTAGGGATTTCTGTATGAACACTGTCTCATCAGTTGATCTGATTGCTAAAATGTTCTAGTCAATGGCATGATTAAAATTTTTAAGGGCCTTGATGATCGGATTTCTGACCGAATTTTGACTCCAACAATATCGAGGTACATAAATATTGGGTCAAAATATTGATTACAAAAATATAGTTTATTTATTTTGGATGGGTAACATTTAATGTTCCCACTCCAATCTTTAAACCACGAGGGAAAGCGTTTGACTTTGAAGGGATAAAATGTACTATTCCCACACCAGTCTATGTAACAGAAGGGAAAGTACTTCACTTCTAACACATAATATATATGAAATGTAACCCTAGTAATTTAAAACAAATTTAAATCTCTTAATATGAACTTTATCAATTAACCAAAAACAATTATATATATTAAAATGGAAAATAATTAAACAATTAACATGATTAGTGAACACAATAATCAATTTAAAAAATATCATTTATTTATTATTCAATTAAATTACCACACCATACCCCCACACACCTAGCAGCCCACGCTTAAAATATAACTAAAATAAACAAATGCAACACAACAAAAATTATCAACAACCAAAAAATTGTATTTCATAGTTTTAGCATTAATAGTTAAATAATTATGAATTAACTTTGCACCCTATACCCCTACAAACCCAACAGCCCACACCTAATATCTAACTTACAAATACATTTAATGCACAATTTACATATTCATTAATCATTTAAATAATTAATAAAGTAATAATTAGATAATCATTATTTTAAAAAAAATGTCCCACCTAATAGCCCTACAAACCCAACAGTTACAAATATAACTATTACACAATTTACATTTTAATAAACAATTATTAATATCACATTAGTAATTCATTGTTAATTATTACTTAACTAACTTCCACCCATATACCCCTACAAACCCAGCAGCCCTAACCTAATATATAACTTTACAAATACAATTATTGCACATTTGACATAATTAATAGGCAATTAATTAATTATTAATATATTAGTAATTGGTAATTAATACAAAACTTCCCACCCTATACAGCTGCATACACAGCCACCTGTATCTTATATATAACTTCAAAAATAGAATTATTACATATTTTACATAATTAATAATCAGTTAGTTGATTAATACTTTATAAATTGCTAATTAATTATTACCTTATTAACTTCCCACTCTTTACCCCTACAAATCCAGCATCCCACACCTAATATACAACTTCAAAAATACGTTTACACAATTTACAGAATTAATAATCAATTAAATAATTACTAAGACATTAATTATGAATTAATTATAATTAACTTACCACCCTACACCCCTAAATACGTAGAAATCCGCTGCAACAATGTAAATTACAAGTAGCAATTAAACAACAAAAAATATAAATCACTTAAAATTACAAACTATATTTAAAAATATTATTAATAATTATACAAACAATACATTAAATTAATATATGAAAAAACACATAACTATAATTAATTAAGATAATTAAAAACAATATATATATATATATATTTTTTTTTTTTTGGCAACCTTTATTGTGCAGTAATAAATGAACAAATACGGGCCCACAACCAGCAGGCCGGCCACGAATACGTTTGGGGCACCAAAGCATGCAATACTTGACACAGTAACACATTGTTACGATAAACAAGCATTTAAGAATTACACTGTAGGTCATCGCGACACTGTGTCTCAGGAGTAGTGAAGGTTTGTTTTAAATTTTTTGGAGCAACAATCAAAGTCCGACATATTGGTACATTTACTTAAACAATAAACTAAGCAGAGGAAGTCCGTGTAAGCTTGACGTAACGGTAGCGACACCTTTATGTCGTAATCAAAATAATCAAGAGTCCAATCATCACCGGCAGCATGACGGCGCGAAGTATGTGCAGTAGTAGTGCAATACCAAACACCACACCCAGTATCCACCGCCACCTACCTCTCAACAATTGCAGACACGGACCCAAGATAGAAGAAAAAGGGAGAAACTAAAACAGAAAAGAAAAACCAGGCACCATAGAAACCGAAACCAAAAAACTAAAATCCCTTCCCCCAACCCCCCAGCCTACACGCATGCAGAGGCTACGGCCTACCCCCACCCCCCCCGCAGCAGTGTGTCTGTCGCCCAATAAACCCGAAATATAGAGCAAGAAGCAAAGGAGAGAAAAAGGAAAAAGAATAAGAATTTCACATGAGAAATAGAGAGTAAGAAAAGAATAATCTAATCTAAAACTCTCATAAAAAGGAAAAAGTGGGGAGGAGCCCACCAAATACCAAGTCTCCCGGATTCCCAGCCATAAAGCATCTCCCTCCCTATACACAATAACAAGGTTGGATAGAATCAAATAAGAAGTGAAATAGGGAGAGATCACACCGAACACAGCAGCATGCCTTAAAGAGGTGTCCCCTCCCGAGTCACCACCCACCACCAAAGACATACGTCACTCCACCTCGTGTGATGCAGTTCAAACAATAAGTAGCGAGTACAACAGAAAGCGGGGAAGGTACCATGTCCCGCCACCATACACCATAAGGAAGCGCTGCAGTGCGAGTCTCTATCAGCCAAGAGTAAAGATCTATCAAGAGGAGTCCTCCAGTGCTGGCCATTACATAAACGCCAATTGGTATCAGAAAGGGGACAAAGCCCGAGTCTACCGGGTTCCCAGCCATAAAACACACCCACATGCGGTAGAGAAACCCCCACAATAATCCACAGTCACAGGAGAGATTGGGGAGAATAATCCCATAGAGCGACAGAACATAGTAAAGAAGAGCTCCGTCTCGAGACCCCACCCGCCAGACCGGCGTCTTTCAGTAACGAAGAATTGTCCTAGCCCTGGCCAGTTCACAGAAATGTCCCAGTACATGGCTCTCTCAAAAGATCCGCCCCCACTAGAACGCAAAGACAAAATGGCCGCATTCGGTGAAGAAGAAATGTCCAAAGACAAGATGGGCGTCGCCAGTCCCAAACAAAGCCGACAACCAACAGGAGCTGCATTGTCAAAGCGGCAGTACGTTGAAATACACAGTTTAGCGGTGTCGCTGCGGGATAAGCGCAGTCAGCCAGGCTAATCCGTTGTTGCAGCAGCGGCTCCATGAATGCCGTGGGCGAGGCTGTAGGTTGCTCCGGGGAGGGAGACATTGTAACAGCACTGGTGTGGTCGAGTCTCAGTCCACACATAGTATCACCGCCAGGAAGCTGTTGCATCACACACTGTTGCAGCAACAAAGTTTCACAGCCAGGGATCAGCGGAGGCTGATCAACGCAGCGAGAAGAGTGGACTGGCAAAGAATAACCCGATCTGGCTGCAAGTCCGTCCAGTTTCTCCCCCAACAGTCTTGAACTCTCACACCACTCGTTCCTCAGTTGAGCAAGAGCAATAAGAACAGAGGCGCAGGTTAAAGTCGATTGGTCTTCCATCACCTCCGCGTTGCGAGGCGCGGCAGACAGGTCAGCATTCCACTCGGGTACGTGCTGGGCACACCGGGCAGGAGTCGAGGCGCCATCCGCCATCACCACTGAGGAGCCGGCCGCCATAGTCCTGTCGTCAGGGGGTGGTAGGGGTTGCCTGGCGAGGGTAGCGCTATGTTGCAGGGGTCAATTACCCCGGGACAGTAAGGAACCGTGATCGTAAACGGCCCACAACGAGAGACCCCCTTCCGTTCGGCCAAGGCAGAGACGAGCTAGTAGAGGAGCTCCGGCAGCCGGTACACCTCCGATGCCGGAGGAAACAAAGCGCGGCTCACCTTCAACGTCCCATCGACGGAGAGCAGTAAATTGGAATCACAGCCGGCCAGTATTCACCCTCCACGCAGGTGTCCGATGCAAACGGCCACACAGCCCGTTGCCGGTCGTCCGCTCCGTTCAGCACAGGCGACCCCCGCAGCTTCAGTTATCACAGGCGGCGCATGATAGCGCAGATCACGGTTCCAGGGCCAGGGCAGACGCCGGCGGGTCAATTCGACGAATTCTCAGGTTAGCAGACAGGTAATGACACCGGAGGAACACCAACAGCATCGGCACACTTTCCCCAACATCCCGCTGGTACGAGACGGCAGGATATTAGACAGGATAACTGTGCGGGAAACAAAGGCTCGGGGAGCCGGGAGCCGGGAGACTACACGTCCGTCTCCGCCGCCATCTTGGCTCCTCCCCCAAAAAAAACAATATTTTTTAAAACGATATTATAGAAGACAATATTCACAACATCAATATTATTGAAAATTATATTACTTACCTGAAAAATCGAACTCTTGACAAAGATATTTCTACATCATGATATTTTTGTATCACAAAAGGTTTCCCTGATAGTTCTGCAACTCAATGTTTCTAATCTGATATTTCGTCCAAACACCGTTTATCCACCTCTCAACCCTATGGAGTAGGCAGATGGTTACAGTCTTACTTCCACTGGTAAATGTATCCAGACCCTGAGCAGGGTCCTGAGTAATCCTTGAATGTATACTTGTCCTTGTGGGCTCTTATTCCAACCCTCCACAGGGTCAGAATGCTGGCGGAGTCAAGATAAGAAACATCCTCCTGGACTGTGATCTGTTGAATTGATATTGCTTGCATATTTCGGTAGCAACTCCGAAGGTCTGTTGATAACCCAACCTTAAACACAGAGACAAATAGTATTCCCTATGCAAAAATTACTAAATGTGAACTCTAAGAACCTTTACATTAATGTCTTTGTGATATTTTCCATAGGTTGAAATCAATGTATTGTGTTTCTCAGAACTTTACCAGTGATCACAATCAATTTATTATCACCAATAGTATACTAATTCTTGTGAGATTTCCACTTACAGACTGAATATTCAGATTTCCCTCGCCTCAGATAACATTAGTGTTTTGATTCCTTTGCGAGTTGACTGTGGACTATATATTGTAGTACTGTTTTTTTACTATCACTGTGGCAATCGCACACAGTACAGTGGGATTTATAATTCTTGGCTGGTGCTCTTGAGACAACATAAGTATTTGTTTTCTATAGATAAGTATTATGAAATTAATTTGTTTCTGAAATCTTGAATATGAACAGCACAATGATCATGATTATTGTAATGATCTCTCACAGTGTATATAATTTTATTATGGATATTCAATGTTAATTATTGTATACATTGTTGATATTTCGAGTGTTTATTGCGTTTTGTGGCTTGTACTGCCTTGATCTATTTTTACTAACTTTATAAAAAATATATATATATATTTATAATGTTTTTATTAAAGAGTTGTTTCTTTAGTGAAGTAAGAGCACTTGCTTGGCATTTTTTTTAAGTGCAGCAATTGTGTTATTTTTTATGTAGAACCAACCTTCACACCACCACCCTTGACTGAGTCCTTGACTGCTTATTCAAGCTACCCAGCAGAGACATAGGGGCTTTAGAGGCTAACTTTCTGTCTCAAACTAGGGGGCCCATTAGGATGGCGGGCAGATTTTGTCTGCCCGCCATCCCGACGTAAAACGAGATCGCCCGCCATAAGGGCGGCGCTCCCGTGGGGGCCATTAGGATGCGCCCGCCACACTGGCGGGCGCATCCCGCATTTTTTTATTTTTTATTTTTTATTTTTTTTTATTTCAAAAGTTTTTTATTGGTTGTTACAGCATAGACATATATAAAGCAAGTCCATTAGTGTAATATGAGTCATAAATTTACGAATCAAAATTACTGTACCCTACAGTACATCATAGTAAATGTCAGTACAAAAGTACAACAGTAGAGCACGTATCACATACTCACAACAATTCAGTAACAGACATTGTATTTCAACAGCATTTTATTCATTCATTAAGGACAATTATTTACGGTGGCTAGGAGTGCAATGAAGGCAGTCGGGCAGCATATGTTGGTGGGTCGTGGACGGTGTGTGGGCCCATCTAAGGTGGCTTACGTGTCGTGAAGTAGTTATCAAGAGTCGACCATAGTTTTCTCGTGGCAGGACGCCACGGTGTCTGAAGGAGTGTAATATTGTCTGCTCCACGTAAGCTAATTATCCAATTTAACCACCCTGCGTAGTTGGCCTTGCTGGTATCTATCCAGTTGCTGAGGACTGTCTTAACTGCAGCCGAGAGGAGGAGGTCAAGTAATGCCCTATCATCTGCATCAAGGGATGGGTCCTGGGTGAACCCGAAAACTAGGTAAGGGAGCTCTTTCACCGGTGAGATGTGGAATAGCTTTGAGATCAAGTCGAATATATTCTCCCAGAATTGCGCCACGCAGTCGCATTCGAGGATGATGTGTGATAAGTCACCCTCCGCGCGTTTGCAATTCCAGCAAAAGGCATCTGGGGAGAGGTTGTGTGCAAATAATCGTGCAGGGGTCCAGAAGGCTTTGTGTAAGAGCCAGTATTTTGTCTGTGATAGTGTAGGGCTGATTTTGTGTCTCGTGCAGGATATCCATGCGTTGGTCCAATCTGAGTCTGTGATTGGCCTAGATGAAAGGTTATTCCAGAATTGTGTGATTGGGGCAGTAAGGCCAGATTGTTGGGGACGGCTGAGTTTATAGAGAAAGGAAACCTGGTGTCCTAGTCTGTTTAGTCTGGCAAGGTATGGTGGGAGTGAGGGCGGTGTCGGGGAGAGTTTAAGTTTGGACAAAGCCGTTTTTACGTTTAGGAAGTTATAGAATTCAATTGGTGCAAGATCGTATTTGATTTGTAGGTCGCTGAAGGGAATAGGGTATTCCCCCGCATACAGCTGGTGTGGGAACAGTATGCCTTTTTTGATCCATGTCTCGTTGTGCATGGGCTTGCCCTTGTACAGAATGTTACGGTTGTCCCAAAGGGATTCCCATCGTGAGCCCCGGATGTTGTTTTCTAGGAGTCTATCAAACTTTAGGAGAGCAGATTTTGTGTTATGAAATATCGATTTAGAGTGGGTCAGTTTGTTCAGGTTGGATGAGAGGGCCGCGCTAGGGGAGATACCGTTAAGAATTTGCTCCTCAATTTCTAGCCATACTGGGGTGTATTCAGGTGAGGGAGCGAGCCAGTGAGCTCCTTGTTTGGCTAGGAAAGCGGTCTCATATCTCTTAAAGTCTGGTAAATTGACCCCTCCCGCGGATTTTTCTAAGCGAAGCTTTTTTATGCTGATTCTTGCCCTTTTCCCTTTCCATAGGAAATTAGAGATGGCCATGTCTAGTTTGTGATAGAAGTCTGGTGTGAGGGTTAGTGGGAGCATAGATATGAGGTAATTAACTAGAGGTGAAATCATCATCTTGATGGTTTCCACCCTACCCCACCAAGTGATGAAACGGGGGGACCACCCCTCTAGTTGCGTCTTGATTTTATTTAAAGTGATTTTTTCATTTCGATGGAGGGTCTCCATGAGGGAGTCACCAAACTCGATACCTAGGTACTTCACAAACTCTGGTTGCCAACATAGCCCTGAGTCTCCCAGCACCTCTTTGGTGGTTAAAATATTGAGTGGTTTGACCTCAGATTTATCCCGGTTGAGTTTGTATCCTGAATGGGAAGAGTAACTATCTATGGTGGACATTAGTGCAGAGATTGAAGATTCTGGTGATTCCGTTACAATCAGGATATCGTCCGCATAGGCGGCGAGTTTGACGCACTTATCCCCGAATTTCACACCTTTGATGTTATCATTTTTTTTTATATGTGCAATTAGGGGCTCCATTGCCAAGAGGAAAAGTGAAGGGGAGAGGGGGCAGCCCTGTCTAGTCCCTTGTTCTAAGGGAAAGGCGTCCGACAATGAACCATTTATAGCAATGCGTGCGGAAGGTGACTGGTATAGGGCCATAACCAAATCAGTGAAAGTTTCTCCCAGATTAAAGGCGGACATGCAGCTCTTGAGAAAAGACCAGGAGACTCTGTCAAACGCCTTCTCTGCGTCGAGGGTAATGGCTACGGCCGGGGCTGCGAGCATTTTGGCTTTTTCAATGACGTGACAGAGGATCCTCGTATTATCGTTAGACATGCGCTGTTTCATGAAGCCTACTTGTGATGTGCTGATTAGCTTTGGGAGTTGTAAATTTAGACGTGTGGCGAGGATCTTTGCATAAATGTTGCAATCTAAGTTAATTAGGGAGATTGGCCTGTAATTTTTGGTTAGCAGAGGGTCTTTACCATCTTTAGGTATGACTATGATGGTAGCTTCACTCATGGAATTGGTAATACTTTTTGTTACGCTAAAGGATTGGAATAGTTTTAGGAGAGTTGGGCTCAGGGAGTTTGTGAGTTCTTTATAGAAGCTGGCTGAGAACCCGTCAGGACCCGGTGCTTTCTTACATTTAAGCGTCTTAATGGACGCTGATATTTCCTGAAGGGTAATCGGAGAGTTCAGTGTGTCCTTATCAGTACCGTTTAGTTTAGGAAGACCCAGTGAGGTCAGGTACCTGTTACACTCTTCCGAGTCAAAGTCTAGGTTATTTTTGTACAAGTCTTGGTAAAATGATTTGAACGTATTAAGAATTAGATTCTGCTTTGTTTGGATGGCATTGTTGCTATCTTTAACTGAGGCAATGTTGAATTGCTTATTTTTATGTTTTAGATATGACGCTAAGATCTTCCCAGCTTTGTTGCCCTCACATGTTCTTAGAGCCTTAAACTTATTGATCCAGACCCCTGCCCTTCTGCTGAGTATCGAGTTGTATTCATATTTGAGTTTGGTGAGGTCGTTTAAAATCTTCGAGTTTTGGAGATCTGCTATATGGGCGGTTTCCAGCTTTTTGATGTTGTCTTCCAGAGTGGACAAATCTTTGTTTAATTTTTTGTTAGTTTGAGCTCGGATGCCTATTATTACTCCTCTCAAAGTGGCTTTGAGTGCCTCCCAAACACTCGCTATGTCTGAGTCGGGGGTGTCATTATGTTTGAGGTAGTCAAGGATGGCCTCCTCGATTTTTCGTTTGTTTTCTGGCTCGGAGAATATTTCGTCATTGAATCTCCATCTTTTAGGGGGGAGAATGGAACTGGAACCCACTAGTTTGGTCTGTATGCTTGAGTGGTCGGAAATCAATTTAGGGGCAATACTGGTTTCTTCGATGAGGTGGGTGAATGGGCTATTAATGAGGATATAATCTATCCTCGAGTAGGAATTATGAGGAGGCGAGTAGAAGGTGTAATCACGGCCATCAGGGTGTTGGAGTCTCCATGAGTCGTGTAAGTTGAATCTGGAGCATAGGCGGTGTAAACTAGTATGTGAGCGTGTGGGGTGGTAGGCGCAATTCGAGTGTCGATCGGTGATTGGGTCTAGTGGCAGGTTGAAATCGCCCCCCACAATTAGTAGTTCTCCCTGGGGAATACAATCTAGGGTCGGGGCTAGTGAATCCCAGAACTCTGGATCGTCATTGTTGGGGCCATATATGTTTAAGACATAGATATGATCTTCGTTTCTCTGAAGGTGTGCCATGACGAAGCGGCCGTTATCATCGTGAGTGTGTGAAACTACGGAGATGTTGGATTTCTTAGCTATAAGTGTGAGAACCCCCCTCTTTTTGCCAACTGCTGGGGAGCAAAGGTTGTGAGATATCCAATGTTGGTTTATAAAGACAGCGTCATCCTTTGATAGTTTAGTCTCCTGCAGGAGTAGAATGTCACCCTTGGATTTTGCCAGATAATCTAGAACTTTTCTCCTCTTGACCGGATGGTTGAGACCTTTGACATTGAGGGAAACAATGTTAAGGCCCTCCGAGATGGATGTATTACGAGTCATTGTTTACTATGGTGTCGCTCTAGTTCTGGTGTATTATTGTTGAAGAGTACGTTAGAGGGTGGTAGGTGTGTGATGAGTATGAATGAGTAAGCTGCTTCATTGGATCTGTTCTGTCTCGCGTGTAGTGCTGTTACAATGGTGGTGTTAGAGCAGACGCATTTCGGGTTTGTAGTGAACATGGTACTGGAGGCTATTGCTGTGGATAGGCTAGTAGCACAATAGGTTAGGTCACCGCATGTGTTCTGCGAGGGCCCCCATGAAATATCGGAAAGCAGTCCTTTTGCTGACATATAGTTGAGAAAGAGCATTAACCTCAAATAGAAAAAGCATGCTGAAACAAACCAGATTTTTCCTCCCCCTTTCCCCCCCCTTGCCCCATTCCCCCTCCCTCCTCCCTCCCTCCCTCTACTACCCTCCCCCCTCCCCCCTCCCTTCTCAACAGAACTTGGGAACTGCGACGGCATTGCCATCCATCTGCAGCGCAGGAAGGAGTTAGACTGATGGATGTAATAGGGAACAGGTAATTAACCATATTCGATAGCTGTAAGTAGTAAGCAGTATATAGTAGTGTTTGATACACTGATAGTTTTTGTAAACATAAAACTTAACCAAGCAGTGAAGTTTAAGAACATATTCAAAAAGAGTAATGACCATTTAGCCACGCACACCGTGTGCATTCATACGTGTAGGACATGCGTAAACAAAAGGTATGCGCAAATAGAAGACAAGATGACATGAGGGGATTTTCTGCAGATACATATATAGATAGTCCCTGAGGAACAGCTGATTCCCCGGTATGATCATGGTGTAGAGAGTGAAGGAGCAGAGCATATGCCCCGATTTCGGATTAGAGAGCATCAAGCAAGATCCATTCTAAAACACTTGTTAAGGATATTAGTGGATGTACAGGTGACCACGGTATGAACACTGGGCGGTCTTACCTGACGGAGTCGATCAGAATCAAAGCATCAACAGAAACTGAAAACAGAAGAGACAGCAGAAAGTTCGGCTGCTCAGGGTTGAAGATTATTTCAACTAACTATTTACCATAGGCGATACTGAACAATGAGAACATTTTGCACTTCAAATTAGAGGCTTGAAATTGTTCCGTTAGAGTCACCCATGACCAGAACCCGAGTTTATATTTTCTTGCGAGTTGGTCTTCCGTTTGTTTGAAGAGCCATTGGACAAGTCCATGTTCTGAGGTGGAGAGTCACCGATGAATTGCGCCAGTGCATTGGGGTCCGTGAAGAATTTCGGTTTGCCGTGTATGGTGATCCTGAATTTCGCCGGGCCAACAAAGGAGTATTGAATGCCTTTTGATCTAAGTTTTTCTCTCAGGGCCACGAAGCCTTTCCGGACTTCGAGTGTGTCCTTTGAGTAGTCCTGGGTGAAAGTTATATTATGGCCTTCCCAGGAAATTTTGTGATTGCTCTTTGCGAATTGAAGTATAGCTTCCGTATGTTGGTACCTCAGTGGTTTGCATATCAGTGGACGCGGGCCTCTGTATCCATGAGGGATGTAGCTAGGAACTCTGTGGGCTCTGTCGAGTTCAAACTCATGGTGGAAGGAAATCCCTGTTATCTTCGGAATCCAAGCTTCTAGAAAGTCCACGCAGGAATTCGCATCTTTCTCCGCATTCTCTGGGATTCCAAAAATGCGCACGTTGCCCCTTCTGTTCCTGTCCTCCAATTCCGCCACCTGGCGTCTAAGTTGGACCGTTGATCCCTGGAGTTGCTGTATGGAAGTGGATGCAATATTGGATTTGTCTTCTAAGTCACTAATTCTCTGTTCCGCTTCATCTATGCTTTTGTGTACAGAGCTCATGTCAGCTCTAATTGCAGTAAGTTCCAGCTGCATAGAGTCGGTGTTGGATTTGGTTGATTTTGCTAGGTCGTGTACCTCTGCCAGTTTTTTCAGGATTACCTCTAGGGTACTGCTGACGTCTGCCCTCGATTTAATAGGAGAGTCTGATAATGAGGGTTCCGGTTTTACCTTTTTGTTGTTCTTCTTCTCATCCCTGTCCGACATTTTGCAGGAGGGTCGTGTGTGGAGGACGCTATTGCGACGGCCTTCCAGTTTGCGAGAAAGGACAGGGTGGTCTGAAGGATGTCAAAGCGCTGGTCGAGTTAGGTCGTCTAACAGAGATCTCAATATTGTGATCTTAAAGCTCAGAGATCTAGCAGATGGTGTCGGTGCGTTCAAAATAAGGTTTGGGACACTTGCGCTGGACCTTTGGCTTTCAATTTGAACGTGCAGAAAGCTATCAGCCTCAAATGATATAGTGACTAATGCTGGTTAGTGTTCATATGACACGCTCTGCTTGTGGCTGTACTACCATTTGTGGCTGCAACTCCAAAAGATAATGTGTCATTAGATTATGCCACCTTGGGTCTGCAGGACTGATTGAGCAAACTTCCCATTTGTTTAAAGTGCACAGAGCACTATTATTGCATCTCTTTCCCGTTTTTCGCGCCGAAAAAAAGGTGGAAAATTGAGCAGAGTCGCCATCTTGGGGTCAGGCGCCAGTGAAGGAAGGTTCTCACTATTTTCGGCTGTATCGCCGCTGAAATTGCGCTCTCGCTACCAGGGGCACCCTTCAGGAAGGCGTAGGGCAGAGACACTGTGCCATTTGAACATTCCGCTGGGCTTTAGCAACTGTATTAGCGCTTTTATGGAGATTTACTTGCAAGGTAGCTGGCGGGCGGCCATCTTAGGGACAGGCAGGCGGGCACACGGAGTTACTGGCAAGCTCGAACCACGCCGATAAGCTCAACAATTTTAAAAACTGTGAGCATACATTGACCGGCGCCTCCCTCAAGGCTCACCTTCTCTCCGTGTGCGAGTCTCTTAGGTCCGCCGCTTTCCGCCAGGAGACGTGCAGGCTGACAGCGCTCCGCTCCGCTCCGTGATCAGTGTCGTGGCAGCATGTCAACAAAAAGGTGCGTCCGGCCGATATTAAGAGCCGAGCTTCGCACCGAGCGTGCCTTAGAGGTTCTAAAGCCCTGCTCCGCGGTGCATGCGGGTGAAGAGGTGTTTTTCTGCCCCCGAAAATTGATGAGATCGCTCTCCTGCACGGCAGAGAACAGGCTAGGCGGCCATCACCAACGCCGTCCAAGCCACGCCCCCATTTTTTTATTTTTTTTAAATACTTTTTATTAGCAACAAAAAAGAAAAAGATAGGTGGCAATCATCACAATAAAGGCAATAATAATAATATTCTACATTCAAGCACAGGGAGTTCCAGGGCATACATAGTGATCACAGTATGGAGGCATACATAAGCATATCAAAGAGCATTCATAGTACAAGCGGTTCGTCAATTAAGGCGTTCTGAGGGGGTTCATAAACGTTCCCTCTGTACTCGTTCCAGGTGGTCCAAATTTGTGTCCATTTCCGTGGGCAGCCCCGTGCCTTGTACACTGTCTTTTCTTGGAGCATGCACCAGTCCATGTCAGTTTTCCATTGGCCGACCTTAGGAGGTCGAACCGCCCCCCACAGCCTAGCAATGTTCCTTTTGGCAATCGCAAATCCCAGGGTGGCCCACAACTTCCCACTCTGCGACAGGTCCGTGGGTTCCCAGATGTTTAACAGGCACCTTTTAGCTTCAAGTCTGATCTCCACCTCCCATACTTCCTGCATACATCGGTTAACTCGGGTCCAGTAGTGCTGCAGCCATGGGCACTCCCAGAGTATGTAGAAGAAGGTCCCTAGCTCTCCGCATCCCAGTCTACAAAGCCCATCTGAACTTCGGCCCATTCGTTGTAGTCTAGTCCCTGAGAGGTAGACACAGTGTAGGATTTTTCATTGAATGAGCCAGAGTCTGGCCGAAATAGCCACCTCCTTAGGGGAGGCTAGTGCAGATTGCCATTCCTCCTCATCAATTTCTAGACCGTCAGCTTCCCATTTACCCTTGAGGGGGAGCAATAGGTCAGGAGAATGATTAATGATTTTTTTGTACGTGAGTGATATGGCATGTTCAGGGAGATGGCCGTCGAGGAGTCTATCCTCCAGCGGTGAGGAGGCAGGGGGCTGTGTTCCCGCCGGAATGTTAGCCTGGAGGGAGTGTCTGATCTGTGTGTATCTAAAGTGTTCAGAGTGAGCCAGTTCGTAGGTGTGTTGGAGTGAGGCAAAAGGTATAATCCCCTTCGGGCCCCATAGGTCCCGAACATGAGATATGCCTATGAGGTCCCAGTTACGGAACCCCTTGGTACGGCCTAGCCTTCCGAGTCTCTCAGAAACCCACAGGGGGTTGGCCATCGTGAGGGTGTCAGCCCAGCCCAGTTTGCGTTGTACAATATGCCATAGCTGCACCGAGTGTTGCGTAGGTCCCGTCCGCAAGTATCGTCCCGGTTTGGAGTAGAGCGCCGCTTCGAAGTTACCGCCTGGTAAGAGCCAGCGGTCCATTCCGTATGACGGGTCATTACCATCACTGTAGGTACACTGATTGATGGCGGAGAGGTGTGCGGCCCACTAATATTTGCTGATATCAGGGAGTGCTATACCGCCATCGAACCATCCCAGGTTCAATTTCTGTATGGAGATGCGGGGCATGCCAGACCACAGCAGTTCCCTCTGCGCAGCCTCAATAGAAGCGAAGTAGGCGTTTGGGACCAGGTCTGGGTAAATTTGCAAGGCGTAAAGGAACCTAGGCAGTGCCATCATTTTGAAGAATGCTGCCCGTCCAGTCGTTGCCAGGAGGCAGCGGCCCTCTTGAATCGCTGCAGAGGCGGGAGAAGGTTCTTCTCGTATCTGAAATAATGGAACCCCTCTGTGGTTACCGCAATGGGGCAATTCCACGGGAGCATGGGAACCTTACTCTGTAGGACATAGAGGACGGATTTGCCCCAGTTAATCCTGTAGCCTGAGTTCTTCCCGAAGTTGTTGATAATATCCATAACCACTATGAGGGACTTACGAGGTCTGGTGAGGTAGAGCAGGACATCATCCGCATAGAGCGAAATCCTGTCCTCCCAACCGTCGGCCCAGCGTATTCCTTTCAGGGATAGGTCTTGCCTAATCCAGACGGCCCGGGGCTCCAGTGAGAGGGCAAAGAGGAGGGGCGAGAGGGGGCATCCCTGTCGCATCCCTGTCGTGTTCCTCGTCAGAGTTCAAATAATGCAGACATTTTATTGTTGACCGAGACCTGGGCCAAGGGTGCTGCGTACAAAAGGTGCACCCATCCTATAAAGCTCGGGCCGAATCCCAATTTACGGAGGACAGCCATCATATATGACCACTCGAGCGTGTCAAACGCCATCGTAGCGTCAAGGGATAGTACCACTGCATCTTCCTGGAGAGTATGGCAACGACCCAGGACTCCGTGCAACCTACGGAGATTGAGCGCTGTGTTCCGGTGTGGCATAAAGCCAGACTGGTCCGGGTGAACTAAAGCGGGGAGGACAGGTTTTAGTCTGTTGGCGAGGACTTTGGCCAAGATTTTGGGCTCTGCATTGAGCAGGGATAAGGGCCTGTAGGAGGCGCAGGAATCTCTATGCTTCCCTACTTTATGGATGGCCACTATTGTGGCTATTCGCTGATCACACGGCAGAATACCTCGTTCCTTGCTCTCCTCAAACATTTTCTTTAAGTAGGGACTAAGGCCAGAGGGTGCAAGCTTATATATTTCTATTGGTAAGCCGTTGGGCCCCAACGCTTTCCCAGGCCGGAGGTCCCCGATCGCTCGGGCCAGTTCCTCAACAGTTATTGGCGCCTCCAGGTCCTCTCTTTCCAAATCTGAGAGAGAGGGCATTCGGATGTCGGTCAGCAAGGAGACCTCCGGTCTGTCAGAGCCCTTGCTGTATACTTTCTGATAATGCGACGCAAATTCCTGGACTATGTCACAGGGTTCAGTGATCACGGCACCAGTGTCCGTTTTGAGCTCTGCGACTATCCTATGTGCCTGTTGCCTTTTGTCTAGCCAAGCTATGTCCCCTTGATCATATTGTCTGCCCTCTTTGTCCCTGGCTATGGTCTTGGCAGCATCAGTAACTAGGGCTCTGCATTCCGCTGCCTTGAGTTCCATGAGATGAACTGCTTCAGGCTCACCCTCTGCGTTAGCCTCTGCTTCCCGCTCCAACAGGTCTCTCTCCAAGATTACGATTTGCTCTTCACGTTCCTTTCGGCGACTGGAGATCGCCGAGAGGTCCTCTCCTCTAAATACAGTTTTAAAGGCCTCCAAGAGCACCGTGGACGAGGCCACCGTACCGTCATTTTCTGCGAAGTATCGGGCTATGGACAGGAGGAGTTTACGCCGGATGGGTTCACAGCGCTGGTACCACGCGTTAATCGGTGCAGTGCAGCCCTCTTGTGTGTCGCCCAGTGTGAGTTGGGCAAACAGCGGCGAGTGGTCTGAGATGCCTCTCGTCAAATGTGTAACCTCCTGAAGTGTTGTGTCGCGGTATTGTGGCGCCAGAATATAATCGAGGCGAGAAAACTACCGATGTGGGCCAGAGAAGAAGGTGTACTGTGTATCTCGTGAGTGGCGGGTTCGCCACAGGTCCAAAAGACCAAAGGCGTCCAAGAAGTCAGTAAGCCATCTATATCCGGGTGGGATGTCTCTGGGTGGAAATCTATCTAGGGTCCCGAATACAACAGCGTTCAAGTCTCCCCCATCAGGAGGCGCCCCTCTGGGAGCGAAAGGATCAGCCAACCTAGATCTTGATATGTTTGTGTTTGAAGACCGAGTGGAATGTAGGCCGAGACGAGGTTGATCTTGTATCCCTCCCAGGAACCTGACACTGTAGCAAAGCGTCCCAGGGGTCAGAGTCTGATTGTTCAACGACTAAGGGAAAGTTGCGCCGGAGTAGTATGCCTACCTCTCGTGATCCCGAGGTGAAGCCTGAGTGTGCTGCCATGTAGTAACCCCAACGGTTCAGTGCGTGACATGTATTACCCAATAGGTGTGTCTCCTGCAGGAGTACTACATCAGGGAGGTGTCTTTTAACAAATTGTAGAACAATAGTGCATTTGAGCTTGTCCCCTAGCCCGTTGACGTTCCAGCTTAGTACCTTTAAACTCTTATCCCACTTCATCGGAATGTGCATCCCCTAGCGGAGTCTCCCTCCAAATTTCCTGCAGATGTGTGGAATCATGTTTCTGACCTGAGGCCCTGCGTGGAGTAGCTTAACTGTCGACAAGACAATAACGTACCTGGTGTGACATTGCCAAAACCTTGTAACTGATCCACACCACCCCCCCCTCCCCTCCCACCCTCTCCCCCAACACCCTGTCCCCACCCCCCTCCCTGTTCCCCTGCTCCGTAGGTTTAAAATGACCCACATCCCTCAATTAGCAGAGTGCCTTTCGCCCTGAATTCACCCCGGAAGAGGACGAACTTACAACTCTAAATAACCTGTGTTCCCTTCCTAGTGGACCTTCTGTCAGGGGAGCGCAGTAGCCCCGGCCGTGTCCGCCCCCCAGGCTCCCTCCCCCCACCATTACAGTTGAACCATGCAATATACAAGTCCTGCATTGAGAATGTTCGTTATTTGACCATCTCATCATTATGTAGCAACCACATTGCCCCCCAGTACATCAGTATACATAAACATGGTGTTATTCGTTACATTCCTGTTTACTGCATAGTAGTCCTCAGAGTCCCTCAGTCTCCGTTACCCTCCACTGCTTCCGGGGTGTCCCATCGAGGGCTGGCGGATCTGGACCTCCAGGAGCGCTGACTCAGCCGATCGAGCCCCGGTCTCCAATTCACAGATTCAGGGGATGCTACCTGTGTGTCCCTCCAGTTATGGTCCTCCGCTCCCTTTCCGGTGGCAGGCGAGTCCTTGTCCAGCCAGTCCTGCACCTCCGATGGCGAAGTGAAGAAGAAAGATTTGCCTCCAGCAAGGACCTTGATTTTGGCGGGGAAAAACATCATGTACTTGATACCCTTGTCTCGGAGTGCCGCTTTCACTCCTACGAAGGATCTCCTCTCTCGCTGGACCTGCAGAGTAAAGTCAGGAAAGAACCAGATCGTGGCATTTTCGTAGTGTAAGTCCCCTGACTGTCTTGCCGCTTGTAGGATCGCATCCCTATCCCTGTAGTGAAGGACTTTTGCGATGATCGTCCTGGGTGGCGCTCCCGGTTTTGGCTTCGGGATGGGCGCCCGGTGCGCGCGTTCAATCGTGAACAGTTTCGACAGACGTTTGGGCTTGAGGTGATTGAGGATCAGATCCTCGAGGAAGAGTTCCATGCTGGGCCCCTCGAGGCCCTCCGGCACACCTACGAGGTGGACATTGCTTCGCCGGGCCCGCCCTTCCTGGTCCTCGAGACGGAGCGTCATCTGTCGGTGTTGGTGGACCAGGTCGTTGACCCGTTGTTCCAGCAGTTTCGTCGATGTCTGCAACTCCGCGATGTCCGCCCTGTTGGCGGTGGCCTTTTCAGAGGTTTTGTTAAGGTCTGTGCGGAGCAGGTTGACCCCTTGTCTATTTTAGTTTCAAGGGTAGCTCCCAGCGAGTGGATAGCCTCCATGATGTTAGCTAAAGACGGCTCCTTTTGGGTCTGTTGTGTATCCGTCGTTGTCTCCTTCTGAGGTGCGCCCTCCTGCACCGTATATTTGTCCAGCTTGTTGGTTTGCATGGTTGCGCCAGGCTTGGGCCTCATGGTTGCGCCACTTCTCCTCCCTGTATGGTCTGTGGAAGCAGGTATAGGCAATGTCCCCCAGGCAAGAAGAGGGGAGGGGGGGGGGGGGAGAAGGGATGATTGGCGCCTCTTCCGGAGGGATGTTGGGACTGTCCGGAGATGTAGTGGCCCCCCCTCAGCTCCCTGTAATGTCCGGAGATGCAGTGGCGCAGTTTTAGGTCCTCCACGTGTCTGCTACAAGATGGCGCCGAGACCTGGTTTCATACAGCGATGCCCAAAGCACAGTAGGAGCCCCTCTATGGTCGCTGGACAGGTTAGTGGAGTGTTTCAGGCCCAGATAAAGTCCAAAAGGGCTCCAGGGAGCATCTGCAGGTCCCGAATGTGCAAGTGCCCAATGTAGCTGCGCAGCCCACCTTTATGTACATCCGCCGGACAGTCTGCCGGGGCTGGATCTCGCCGCCATTCAGGGCCCGGGGAGAGCTGCCTCAGTGATGAAAGGCACTGCACGCTTCCACCGCGGGGCGTCGCTTTTCAGGGCTCCGGCCCCTAGCTGAATACACGGGAGACAGCACCTCACTCCAGGCGGCAAATTGCTGGTGGTGCGTCGGGGCTGCACTGCTCCCCAGGTGATCACCGCCCCTAGTGCGCCGACGGCTGAGTTTTGGGGGGTCCCGAGGAATCTTGCGGCTAGGCCCCAAATCCGGGGCCTTTCCTAGCGAGATAGGCCGCTCAACGCGCACTCCCGCTTCAGGTCCCACCCCGGGCGGGAGCTTTCCAGTGCGCAGCTCCACGTCGGAGAGTCGTATCCGGGTCAGAGTCGGACCGGAGGGTGCAGCAGCCCTCGGGGGTTCCCGCACTGTCGGTAATTGGCAGGACTTGCCGGATTCTGGCCGGATTGCCTGTTGTTGGTGGCTTGGTCGCCCGGAGCTCCGGGTTTAAGCGGCCATCTTGACCGGCGCTTAGCCACGCCCCCCATCCCGCATTTTCCGGCGCAATGCTAAAAATGCACATTGTGCATTTCAATGCACAACGTGACAGGCACCATGCGGTGCCTGTCACGTTGTACAGTAAAGTGCAGGGGGGTACCATAGGTACCCTCCATGTGCACTCTCCACCCCCCCCCCGGAGTCCCTGGGGATCCGCAACGGGCCAACACAAGACATTCCTGCATGCCTTTCCGTGGCAGCGTTGCCGCCATGGAAAAGCATGTCCCTGCCTTCACCCTAATATGGATGGTTTTATCTAACAGATACTGCCACCATATGAAACCCTTTTCCGCCCGGTCAGCTCCTTGACCGGCGGAAAAGCGGCGGACGGTCTTTCCGTCCGCCGCAGTCCCCCCCTCCATAGTAATATGGAGGGGGGGAAATGGGTGGCGGGCGGGGAAGGATGTCGGGTGGATCGCCACTGCCCGCATGGCTGTGCCGATCCGCCTGACATCCTAATGGGGCCCTAGGTATCCAGAGAATCTTGTGGGTAGAAAAAGTCAGTGTCATCATTGACACTGATAGGTGGTCAATCCCCCACACCAACCAACTGCCCCAAAATGTTTTAAACTTTTTTTTAAAAGAGGTAAGATCATAGGATTAGAGTTACAAAGAGGATGACGAATCTACAAACAGAATTAGTATTCAGATTAAGTAATGAAAGTCCATAATCTAGGGGTAGGGTAAGGGATAGACTAAGGTTATGGTTAGTGTAGGCATGGACATATGAAGAAAGATATAGGAAAATATAGTTAAGGGTATTATATGGTTCAGTGTTACAGTAAGGGCTAGACAAAAGGCCTAAGAATAGGCAAGTAAAGGTATTGATGTTAAGGCGTGGGTCCTTCAGTGAGCAGGGGGAGTGAAGAGTATACTCAGGAATAATGGGTTTTTGCGGATTCATTATTTTCCACTTAATTGTGGATTTGCCTCACTAGACAAACATTGCACCATCTACTGCATAATTTACAGATTTAAGTAAAAAATTAGTTTCTAGCTGAAATGGATCAAACGTTACTAAAAGAATATGGCTTGCTAGGTGCAGTGCAGTAACAGTCACTGCAAGAGTAACTGGTCACCGTTCAGTTACTGATTGTTGTATTCAGATATTGTGTAGGTGTACTAATCATATCAAACTTTTCCCCAGATACTTATAATGTCCCTAACTGAGGAAGGGGTTTTCTCTACAGCATAAAACAATCATATCATTTTTTAACGTAATTTAAGGGTGAAAATGTTGATTACATTTTCTGTCATGAAAGTGATTTGCTATCTTATTTATGTAAATCCTTGTTACATCACAGACACTCCACGATGCAGACATTATTTCATAATGGCACTCAGTATAGAAACAACTCAAACCTTGTGCCTTTATTGTTTACGGTGTGATGCAATGTCTTGAATTTTACACTGCTCCCTAGTGAGATATTAAAATTATCCACATGTAATGTAAACTTCTGCTTGCTGGGCTGATTCTTAAAGGAAATGGGTTCTTTTACAGAGCAATACCCTGGGCAAAAGTGAAACAAATACTAAAGACCTGTACTAAAATGCAACTGTCCTACACAGCATAAATATGCACACATTCTATTATAGAACTGTGCATTGTGGGCTTGTTTACTGCTGAGTTCAACCATCTAAGCTGTACAGAAACCCTTTTAGTGTGATAGTCAAACGGGCTTGTAATAATAAAATGCTTTTTTGTGATGCTTCCAGTCAAGACACGATTACTATAGCATTAAAGCCTGCTGCTGAGGGCCATAACGATTGTTTTAGGCCCTGAAACTAAAACAACGCTGAGGACCTTTACAACCAGTGTGGACTGTGGTAGAATGGCTTTAATCTATTAGAACATTCCACCAACTGGGAGTAGAATATTCTAAATGATAATAGCAGAAACAAATAAACAGACATTTGAATGTTACTGTAGAAGGACAGTACCAGCCCTGTTTGGTCATGAGCCACTTCATTATCATATTAGAAGGAGCTTTCCACATTTCATGATTTTAATATTGGTTAATAACTAACATTTTATATAGGATCTGATGAACATGTATACTTTTCTTTCTTAACCCCTTGGACGCTCATGACGAGCTCAGCTCGTCATAAGCAACGGTGCTCGTGTGCTCATGACGAGCTGAGCTCGTCATGACCGTTGGAACGCTGGGCTAATTCCCCTGCTGTGCGAGCGTTCTAAAGAAACAGGTGTGGTCGTCATGAGCACACGACCACCGTGGCTCATGACGAGCTGAGCTCGTCATGAGCACCGAGGCGCTGTGGGGCCCGCCCTTCCCCCAGCACAGCGGGGGAATGAGCCCCGCATGCAAGGGTTAAGAAACGTTTGTATTTTGCATAAATCTCATGTGTGGGTTAAAATGAGAAAATTGTGAGAAAATATTGCCAGAGTGTGCCACGTATCCCCACATGATTTGTCCTTTCCTGATGTATACTTTAGCCAGTTTGCAGCAAAATGTGGTACTCCTTCGTCTCACCCTTCCTGTGGCCAGGAATAAGATCAGATGATGGGAGTAATGTTAGGACCATAGTGTATGGTTATGAGGTGAGAGATAGGGTTGCAGTTAGTGTTGGTATAAAGTTATGGTTAGGGAGGGTCAATTTGCATGAAGATTTAGGAGCCAATCTTTATTGTTTAGGAAACTTCATAGAAGGGTGAAAACAATGAATTTACCATTAGAATTACAGGTTGCTGGCTACACTTTATAGGACAATAAATTGGGTGATTAAAAACACTTAAATGTTTCCCTTAATGCTGTCAATCCAAATGCATTTGCATTAAACATATTTTTTTCACACTCCAAGGTTCCCAATTTAAGTTTGCCACTTTTTTCAAATTTTTTGAACCTGCAAAGTGATAATCAATCCAAGGGCTAAACGGGGTTAATGGCATCAAACTATTGTGATGCTCACACACCCTATAGTATTTGGTTGTTGGTGTGCTTCCTTTTCTACCTCTAATGTCTATTATGCTTTTCCTGCATGTGAAAGGAGGCAAAGCTGGACACATTAGGTCTGCTACCCAACTACTGGCTGTGGACTGACCTCTTAGGCTCTGATTATGACTTTAGCGCAGTTGCGCCGGCTCTCCGCCGGTGTATCTGTACCAAAACTGCGTGAAGATCGCACACACACACACACGTAAAAAAAAAAAAAAACTATATATATATATATATATATATATATATATATTTATATACATGGAGGAATAAAATCATTGTATTGCTGTTCCCGGTTGTTCAGGACTTGGGCATATACGGCTGGACGTATGGGGGCCAAGGAGGAGATTTATTGTGGCAGTAACATCGGATTTGAATCCACCTGCATACAAAACAATGCTTTACAGGAACCCTATTTTCAGCACTCACTATGAGTATTAAAGTGACCGATGTGAGATACTTCCCCAATGGGCCGCCATGGTGCTTGCTGGGAACTGTAGTTTACCGACATAGGCTGTAGGGTAGTTCTCAACATTTAATCTGGTCCAGCTGAACTGCCACCAATGGGTGAACATTACAACATTCACAGCTGTGATTGGTGTGAACTGCCGGTGTCATAGGCATTTGATAAAGGCATACTCGCCAAAACGCGTCATGTCGATTTGCTGCAATTAAAGAATTTCCTTTGACCCTGCTGTGTCCCTCTGGTTGATTTTGAGCAAAGAGACCCTTTTGTGTGTGTGTATATATATATATATATATATATATTCACTGAAAAAACCATAGGTTATAGACCATATATAGTTAGGAATTCGCATTTACAAAACCTTATTTTACTCACACAAAACCATTGAAATTCCATATATAGTTAGTTGCACTAACTATATATCGCGCACCCGCAATCCACTGCTGATGATGTCACATATTACATCATTCATGACATGGTCAGTGACATCACTGATGACATCACTGATGACATCTCAAATGACATCACTGATGACATCTCAAATGACATCACTGATGACATCACTGATGACATCTCATTTGACATTACTGATCACATCACTGATGATATCATTCATGTGATAATACGATGAACCTCTTCAGACTCTAATATAACCTTAGATACAATCAGTGTAAACAGACACTCACAGACTTTCACTCATCCATGGAGTTACTCACACACCTAGTCAGTCATGCAAAGAATCAATCACACCTCCATTTCCTCAACTATACAGTTATACAAACTTTACTTATTCAAACATATACTAACACATATTTACTCTCTTATACAATCCCTGATACAAGTTCACAATGATCCATACAGCCACTCACACATTCACTGGCTCTTATGCACAGTTATTTATATATGTCAACTCTCACATGTACTGTGTTTTACATATGTACTTACTTTGACATGTAGCACTGAGATATCCATTCACTCACCAATACACTCATGCACACAGTCAACCGCCCATACAGCTGTTTCCACATGCACTTTTGAAACCATACATCTAGTGAATCAACTGCTCACACATCTATGCACAGAGTCGTACACCTCCCAGCCACCCACACACACACTCAGTCTCCCATACAAATCCTTGGGCAACCAATCAATAACCCATATAGTTACTCATATAGCTACTTATCAACACATGCAACAGTTTACAGAACAACAGACGTAATGATGCACAAATTAAGACAGTTTAGTCACTAACCCATGCACTCAGTGAGACACATTTAATCACTCACTCATACAGTCAGTCATGCATCTACTAAATCCTTCATCCAGACACTTATACATCCACTCATTCTTCAATATGTAAGACATATTTTAACTTTACAGAAACATACAGTCACTGGATGTTGTCATCAGTGATGTCATCAGTGATGTCATTTGAGATGTCATCAGTGATGTCATCAGTGATGTCACTGACCATGTCATGAATGATGTAATATGTGACATCATCAGCAGTGGATTGCGGGTGCGCGATATATAGTTAGTGCAACTAACTATATATGGAATTTCAATGGTTTTGTGTGAGTAAAATAAGGTTTTGTAAATGCGAATTCCTAACTATATATGGTCTATAACCTATGGTTTTTTCAGTGAATTTTCAAGGTTTTGTAAATGCTAATTCCTAACTATATATGGTCTATAACCTATGGTTTTTTCAGTGAATTTTCAAGGTTTTGTAAATGCTAATTCCTAACTATATATGGTCTATAGCCTATGGTTTTTTCAGTGAATATATATATATACATACATATATAAACATATATCATCTGTATATCTATATAAATACAAACATAAATGCATGCATACATATACTTATATGCATACAGATGCATGTTATTTACATGAAAGTTGAAAAAACAGTAATAAAAGCAAAGCTAAAAAGCCACCTCATTACAAACAGAATGGCTTTAACTTAAACGAGGGCGAGATCTATTGCATTTTCAATGCTTGTTTACTTTGGTTCCATCAAGAAGGCATTCAGATGTGTCACACATTTGCCATAAATTCTGAATGTTAGCACTCTAGTTGCACATTAGATCACTGTAGTAAAGCTACTGCTCACCAGGGACGTCTGCTGCTGGTATTCAAAGTGCATGTTTCAGTCTGCATGTCAGAATTTTTTTAATGAAATAGAAGAGGATTTGAGAAGTCACTCAAAATGATCCCTAATTTTTCTTTCTGAAGCACTAATCATACTTTCTATGGCAAAATTTACCCCCTCATGTTGTTCCTTTTTAAATTGAGTGTTTTCAGACTTACCACTTCATTCCAATCAAGATGGCTTCTGGTGTGCCATACTTTTGTCATAAGTAAGACTGTTAGCGCTCTAGTTGTTCTTTAGAACACTCTGGGACATTCTGTCATTGGGCTATACTTGGGGTACATCTGGGTGATATTTGGGCTACATTTAGGCTCTTTTTTCTCTGGTGGCCATCTTGGGAGACTGTATGTCAGAATTTTTTAATGAAATTGAAGAGGGTTTGAGAAGTCACTCAAAATGTGCCCTAATTTTTCTTTCTGCAGCACTAATCATAATTCATATGGCAAAAGATACCCCCTCATTTTGTTCCTTTTTAAATTAAATGTTTTAAGAGTTACCACTTTATTCCAATCAAGATGGCTTCAGGTGTGCCATACCTTTGTAATAAGTAGGACTGTTAGCGCTCTAGTTGTTCTTTAGAACACTCTGGGACATTCTGTCATTGGGCTATACTTGGGCTACATCTGGGTGATATTTGGGCTACATTTGGGCTCTTTTGTCTCTGGTGGCCATTTTGGGAGATTGCATGTCAGAATGTTTTGATGAAATAGAAAAGGATTTGAGAAGTCACTCAAAATGTGCCCTAATTTTTCATTCTGCAGCACTAATCATACTTTCTATGGCAAAATATACCCCCTCATGTTGTTTCTTTTTAAATTAAATGTTTTAAGAGTTACCACTTTTTTCCAATCAAGATGGCTTCAGGTGTGCCATACCTTTGTAATAAGTAGGACTGTTAGCGCTCTAGTTGTTCTTTAGAACACTCTAGGAGGCTGCAGTAGAACACAAAGGAATCAACTGACAGTCTCTGTCCTTGTTGGATGTACATGTTTTACTGAGAATGTCAGACTTCATTTTCACATGACTGAGAAAGATAATGTGAATTTACAGAAAATATGCTTTCAGTTTAGCTTATAGATCCCCTTCCAAATCACTGTGGGAAAATCATGAGATATTAGTTTTCTTTCAAACAATATTCATGATTTCACAGCAGAAGGTTTTTTCACATGGTAAAATCACCTTAGAACCCACCACAATTCCTAAAACGAGTATGGTACCATCAACAAATGATTTATAATGTAACTAAAGTCCTAAAACCCTCTATTAACTACAATGCTTTTTAATGAGGTGCTATCATGTATATTGGTCCCAAGATGGCTGCCAACACTTCTTGGATGAAGTGCTGACAGCCAATCAGATCAGATGTGTGGTTAGGCTCCGCCCAGATATATATCTTTTTTTGAACCTAAATTACTCAAAATCCACTGGAGCATATATATTAAGACCTAGCAAAGGCACATCCGGCTAACAGTCCCTACAATTTTGCCAAGTTTCGTGCAAATCCATTCAGCCGTTCGAGCTAAAAGTGAGGCCAACCGCCCTATGGAAATTAACATGGGAAAAACGCGTTTTGGGACCCCCCTTTTTTCTCGGCCCCCCCTTGATGAAACCCCCCCAAATTGTCAGGGGCTGCTCAGAAACAAAATGTTCCATTTTCCCGAAAATTTCAGCCAATTCCGTCCACAAACGCCAAAGTTATTAGACATAGAATTTTCAAAAATCCCATAGAGAAAAAATCCTAACTATATATACCTACTGGCGACCGCCAGTAGGTAATATATATATATATATATATATATATATATATATATATATATATATATATATATATATATATATATATATATATATATATATATATATATATATATATATATATATATATATATATATATATATATATATATATATATATATATATATATATATATATATATATATATATATATATATATATATATATATATATATATATATATATATATTTATATAGTTAAAAACTAGTTTCCATAGCAAAATCTGCAACATTCTATTTGGAATAACTTTGGCGCCGGTGGATCAATCTTCGCGAATTTCTCCAAGAAAAGGGCCTGCTCTGCTCCGCTCCTTCCCTGAAAGTTTGAGGGGGATTCGTGAAGCGGGAGCCGAGAAAAAAGGGGGGTCCCAAAACGTGTTTTCCCCATGCAATTTTCCATTGGACCTTTAGCCAGGGCTACAGCCCGAACGGCTGAACGGAATTACACCACATTTGGCAAAAAGGTAGAGTTTGGTTCGCAGATCACGCTTTTTGTTAAATGGTGTAAATCCGTTCAGTAGTTCCTGAGAAAATCATAAGTAAAAACATAAGTATATCTATAGGAGCTTACTGTATACTGTAAGCTTACTGTATTCTGTACCTTCCCGAGCACGAGCTGAATGCTAATTGGCTGTCAACACTCCAAACCAGGAAGTGTTGGCAGCAATCTTGTGCCTCGGTAGAACCGAGGCACAAGAAAGCAGAGAAACAAACGTGGAAAACGCAAAAAGGGGGCAGGGTAGAAACACCCCGACCCCCTAGGCCTGCTCAGGGGGTCCCACAAGGACCCCCAAGGCCCCAAAAACGTTTTTTTTTTTTTAAATCGCGGGGTCTGGGTACGGTACGCGAACTCCACGGAAAAAAAAAAACCTGGTCTGCCTTTTTATAAATTAGCCCCCGGGGGAACCAAATCCCGGGGGCAAAATGATTTTAAAAGTGTGTGCGGGGGTCCCAATCTCCCCACACTGCCCCAGGGACTGCCACCCCCGGGGCAAAGTAATTGTGATTGCGGGGGGCATAGAGCCCCCATGCAGCCCCGGGGACCGCCACCCCCTCTAATAACAAAGCCCCTCGGGGCTTTGTTATTAGTGAGGGGGGCCTCTAAGGCCCCCCGAGCCCCGGGGACCGCCAACCTAGGGGCTTTAATATTAGTGATGGGGGGCCTCTAAGGCCCCCCGAGCCCCGGGGAGCCTTAGAGGCCTGCTCTCTCTTTCAAAAATCAAAGCCGATTGCTTTTCTGTATGGGGAGCAGCTTGTTAGCAGCTCCCCATACAGAAAAGCAATGCCGGCTCCCGCAGGATGCGGGAAGCCAGCAGGGACCGTGGGTGGCTTGGGGACCCCCCCCACGAGGAAGAGCAAGCCCCGGGGGATGGGTTCCCCGGGGCCAGAAGTGGCCCGGGAGGGGGGCCATGCGGCCCCCTCCCAAAATCATATAACAAAAAGGTCGGCCCCGGGGGTTGGGGTTCCCAGGGCCTTAAGGGGCAAAAAAAAAAAAGAAACTGGGGGCAGGCCCTGGGGTATGGGGTCCCCAGGGCCAAAAGAAAAAGAAGAGGGGCTACACAGCCCCCCTTCTTAAAAGTTTTATTTTTTTTTAAACGGGATCGGGAGGAGGCCACGGCCCCTCCCTGCAAATCTCTGCAAACGCGCCCCCTGGCGCGTTTGCAGAGGTGGAAGTACTTCCACTTGCATACTGGGGGTCTCTGGGGGCCAACTAGCCCACCAGGAACCTCCAGTATTGGCTAGGGGGCTCCCTTGCAGAGAGGTGTAATGAGGCCACGTCCCCTTTTACACCTCTCTGCAACGCAGCCCCCTGGCGCACACTGGAGGTTCCTGATGGGTTGGTTGCCACCCAGGGACCCCCAGTATGCAAGGGGAATTAGTTCCCCCTCTGAAAAAGCACCTGGGGGCTCCGTTGCAGAGAGGTGTAAAAAGGGGCGTGGCCTCTTTACACCTCTCTGTAATGCAGCCCCCTGGCGCACACTAGAGGTTCCTGGTGGGCTAGTTGGCCCCCAGGGACCCCCAGTATGCAAGGGGAATTAGTTCCCCCTCTGAAAAGCGCCAGGGGGCTGCTTTGCAGAGAGGTGTAAAAAAGGGGCATGGCCTCTTTACACCTCTCTGCAACGCAGCCCCCTGGCGCACACTGGAGGCTCCTGGTGGGCTAGTTGGCCCCCAGGGACCCCCCAGTATGCAAGAGGAATTAGTTCCCACTCTGCAAACGTGCCAGGGGGCTGTGTTGCAGAGAGGTGTAATGAGACCACGCCCCTTTTTACACCTCTCTGCAACGCAGCCCCCTGGTGCATACTGGAGGTTCCTGGTGTGCTAGTTGGCCTCCAGGGACCCCCAGTATGCAAGGGGACTTAATCCCCCAACTTAGAACGTGTTGCGGGGCATGTTTGCACAGTTGTGAAGGTAGGGGGCGGGGCTTGAGGTGATATGTGTGCAAACACGCCCTGTGTCGCGTTTTAACTTGGGGAATATATTCCTCTTCAATCCAGAGGTCCCCTAGGGGCCAACTAGTCCAACGGGTACCTCTAGTAAGTGCCACAGAGCTGTGTTGCAGAGTGTTGTAAAAACGGGGTGTGCCCTCTGAACACCTTTCAGTAACGCAGCTCCCTGCTGCAAACTGGAGGTACCTGATGGGCTAGTTGGCTCATAGGTGACTTCAGGATTGAAGAGGAATATATTCCCCAATCTAAAACGCGCCACAGAGCGTGTTTGCACACATGTCTCCTCAGGCCCCGCCCCTTTCCTTTACTATTGAGCGAAATATTCCTCTAAAATCAGCCGAAGTACGAATTCTGATTTAGTCACCTGTTATCACAAGAGACGTCAGTGCTGCATCTTTGAGCCCAGGACCGACCCTGAAAAATAAATGTAACCATACTTACAGTAAGTTGAATTTCCTTCCATAGGTAAACATTGACCTGTTTCACATGGAAATTTTTCTAAGTGTGGAGTTTTGGAAGTTTAAAAAATGCCTGTACAGTCATCCGAACTACGAATTACGATTTACTCACCTGTTATCACGAGAAACGTCAGTGCTGCATCTTTGAGCCCAGGTCGGACCCTGAAAAGTAACTCTAATCAAAGTTACAGTAACTTGAATTACCTTCCATAGGCTAACATTGACATGTTTTACTTGGAAATTCTTCTAAGTGTGGAGTTTTGGAACTTAAAAAAATTCCTCTAAAATCAGTCGAACTACGAATTGCGATTTACTCACCTGTTATCAGGAGAGACCTCAGTGCTGCATCTTTCAGCCCACTAATGATCCTGAAAAAAGATGCTAATCGTAGTTACAGTAATTTGAATTTCCTTCCATAGGCTAACATTGACTGGTTTCACATGGAAATGTTTCTAAGTGTGGAGTTTTGGAAGTTTAAAAAATTCCTGTAAAATCAGCCGAACTACGAATTTCGATTTACTCACCTGTTATCACGAGAGACGTCAGTCCTGCATCTTTGAGCCCAGGACGGACCCTGAAAAGTAAATGTAACCATACTTACAGTAACTTGGATTTCCTTCCATAGGCTAACATTGACATGTTTTACTTGGAAATTCTTCTGATTGTGGAGTTTTGGAAATTTAAAAAATTCCTCTAAAATCAGCCGAAATACGAATTCCAATTTACTCACCTGTTATCAAAAGAGACCTCAGTGCTGCATCTTTCAGCCCACTACTGATCCTGAAAAAAGATTCTAATCGTATTTACAGTAACTTGAATTTCCTTCCATAGGCTAACATTGACTGGTTTCACTTGGAAATTTTTCTGTGTGGAGTTTTGGAACTTTAAAAAATTCCTCAAAAATCAGCCGAACCATAAATTCTGATTCACTCCCCTGTTTTCAGGAGAGACCTCAGTGCTGCATCTTTCAACTCACTACTGTTCCTGAAAAGTAAATTTAACTGTACTTACCAGTAAGTTGAATTTTCTTCCATAGGATATCATTGCCTGCTATATAAAATATATATAAATTAAAAAAATATAAAAAAAATATATATATTACAATTTCAATATTTATAAAAACATTTATTTTTCAATTTATATAAGAAAATGTAATGTAATTTAAAAAATAAAAGATCTAAAAATAAATAATTTAAAATAATGTAGTAAATCAGTATAAAAAAATATAACAATTAATACATTTAAAAATTATCATTTACAAAACCTTTGAAATTCACTGAAAAAAACATAGGTTTCAGCCACGTTATGATTAAAAATTAGCATTTAAAAAACCTTAGAAATTCACTGAAAAACCATAGGTTTCACACATGTTATAGTTAGCTGGACATTTCACTCATACAAAACAATTGAAATTCCCCCGTTATAGTTAACTATAACTCGCGCGCCCGCAATGCACTGCTGATGACGTCACATATTACATCACTCATGACATGGCCAGTGACATCACTCATGACATCAATGATGACATCTCAAATGACATCACTGATGACATCATTGATGACATCATCCTTGTGAAAGAGTGACAGACCTCCTCTCAGCGTAATAGCGTAATATAACCCTTGATACACACAATAAAAAATAGAAACTAAAATTTTCAAAAAAAAATTGAAAAAACAATTCCAGTTAGAACAACCTATTCAGTAATTGTAAAATCTACATACACATCCAGTCATTCACTAACAGTTCTATATAGGCACTCATACATGTACTCACTCTTCATGTGTACTCATACACCTATACATCTTATTACACACAACACTCATCTATAGAGTCACTCACACACAAACTCACAAATGCAAATAAACTATCAAACATCCATTTACTTGCATATACAGCTATACACCAACCACTACACTGACCTCTACAGAATCGTACACATGCTTACTCTCTTAAACAATCACTTATAGAAACACATACTTATTTATACAGGAACTTTTACAATCTCTCGCTCTCACATATACTCACTTATATACATCACTTATATACATCAATACTCACATATACTAGTTTAAAACATATGTAGTTACTTATAAAGATACTATTGAGACCGTGATTCACTCACTAACACACCCATACACACACTCATCCACCCATACAGTCCTGCACACATGTTGTCTTCAAAACAGATACAAACAGTGAATCGCACATTTATGCATCTATGTGGTAAGTAATACCCCCCACCAAACCATACAGACACTCATACTTATACTCTAAAAACCAACTAATAACCCATATCAACACTCATGTAGCTAGTCACCAACCCATACAGCCACTTATACACAAAGTGAGACACTGATACAGATATTTACATATTTAAACATTACTCGCTAATACATGTATTCACTAAGATACACTTAATAAGTCAGTTATACAATAATTTTTACAAAAAAAACGTCCATTTAGACACTTATTTACACATTTATTCTTCCATCGACCTTTAGATATACATATATAAAACATATTTATTTTTCAGAAAGACACACGTTCAGTGGATGATGTCTCTAATAAAAGAGAGGGACCCCAGCAGCCAAAGGGGTAGGGTTCCAGAAGACAATAAGTCAAATACAGTGTCCCCTTTGGACAAATTATAAACTAGAAGATACACTTTCAACCTCATCAAACAGAATTAATTCAATCCATCCAATTAAGCAAGAGCGAAGATGATGCAAAAATAGTCAGAAATTAAAAACGTGTACAATTTATTGTAACATTTATACAAAGCAAATTCACAATAAAATGATAATACATATATCCTAACACAATTTATACAAATAATGATAACACAGTGGGAATAAAACATAGAAAATATTTCTAATTAAAATAGGAAAGGACACAATAGTCAGACTTAATTAAATCAAACTCCAAATTTGTACAAATATCTTTGAGATGGAGAAGTTATATAGTCCAATGACTTAGCGTGTCACAATTCAGAATGGCATCGACGCGTTTCGGTTTTGGCAACTTGATTACAAGCCAACACCTTCTTTAGAGATTTAATTAAGTCTGACTATTGTGTCCTTTTCTATTTTAATTAGAAATATTTTCTATGTTTTATTCCCACTGTGTTATCGTTATTTGTATAAATTGTGTTAGGATATATGTATAGTCATTTTATT
Organism: Lissotriton vulgaris; assembly: GCF_964263255.1. NCBI lineage: Eukaryota > Metazoa > Chordata > Amphibia > Caudata > Salamandridae > Lissotriton > Lissotriton vulgaris. Next base: position 940,738,717 of record NC_141699.1, read on the forward strand.
GTGAATTTGCTTTGTATAAATGTTACAATAAATTGTACACGTTTTTAATTTCTGACTACTTTTGCATCATCTACGCTCTTGCTTAATTGGATGGATTGAATTAATTCTGTTTGATGAGGTTAAAAGTGTATCTTCTAGTTTATAATTTGTCCAAAGGGGACACTGTATTTGACTCAATGGATGATGTCATCAGTGATGTCATCAGTGATGTCATCAGTGATGTCATTTGAGATGTCATCAGTGATGTCACTGACCATGTCATGAGTGATGTAATATGTGACGTCATCAGCAGTGCATTGGGGTAGCGCGAGTTATAGTTAACTATAACGGGGGAATTTCGATGGTTTTGTATGAGTAAAATGTCCAGCTAACTATAAAGTGTGAAACCTATCGTTTTCAGTGCATTTCTAAGGTTTTTTAAATGCTAATTTTTAACTATAACGTGTGTGAAACCTATGGTTTTTTCAGTGAATACGTATATATATATATATATATATATATATATATATATTCACTGGAAAAAATGTACGGGACGTTATAGTTAGGCTTAGATTTCACTCATACAATACCATAGAAATTCAGCAGTTATAGTTACCTGAGCTAACTATAACTTACGCCCCCACAATGCACTGCTTATGATATCACATATCACACCACTCATGACATGGTCAGTGAAATCAATGATGACATCTTAAATGACATCATCCAGTGATTCTGAGTGTTTTCTAAACGTTTATGAATGTTAAAAATATATACTAAGGTGCTACAAAAGTTACATTTGTATATGTTGTGTACTACTAAGTGATACTATTTCTAACATATAATATGTAAGTGGCTGTGTGACTGTGTGCGAGTAGGTGACTGAGGGACTGTTTGGATGTGTGAGTGGCTGTATAGATGACTAAGTGGCTGTCTGAGGGACTGTGTGTATAAGTGGCTTTATGGGTGAGAGAGTGGCTGTTTCATTGTCTACTTGGTTAACTGAGTGGGTGTGGGAGTGGCTCTATTGGAGAGTGACTGTTGAATGGCCAGGTGAGTGAGTCGATGAGTGAGTGCTTGTATGGGTGTTTGAATGGGTATGTCAGTGGTTGTGTGGATATGTGAGTGGCTCTGTTGAGAGGCTGTGTGGGTGAGTGACTGTGTGTGTGTGTGTAGCTGTATTGGCGAGAGTGTGAGTGTGTAAGTGACTAAAAGGGAAATTGGCTGTGTGAGTGACTGTATGGGTGAGTGAGTACCTGTGTGAGTAGGTATATGGGTAAGTGAGTGGTTTATGTGTGAGTGGGTGTATCAGTGGCTTTGTGGAAGAGAAAGTGAGATGGTGTGTGAGTGGTTCTGTGGATGATGTCATCAGTGATGACAGTTGAGATTCCATCAGTGATGTCAATGACCAGATCATGAGTGATGTAATATATGAGGTCATAAGCAGTGCATTGCAGGGGTGTAAGTTATAGTTAGTTCAGGTAACTATAACTGTTGAATTTGTATGGTTTTGTATGAGTGAAATCCGAGCCTAACTATAAATTCCATGAAATATTTTAGTGAATTTCTGCATTTTTAAAAATTCTGTTTCCTAACTATAACGTTCCTGTAACCTTTGTTTTTTTCTGTGAATTCTGATGTTTTTTTAAATTTTATTTCCTAACTTTAACCTGTAACCTTTGAGAGTGAGTGTGTGAGTGGCTGTATATGTAGGTGAGTGGGTGTATGAGTGACTGTATGGGTCCCTCAGTGGGTGTGTGAGTAGCTGTATGGGTCTGTGAGTGATTGTATGGTTGTGTTCATAGCTCTATGACTGGGTGTTTGAGTGCCTGTGTGGATCTGTGACTGGGTGTGTGAGTGTCTGAGTGGGTCAGTGAGTGGATGCCTGAGTGTTTGAGTGGGTATGTGAGTAGATGACTAAGTCTCTGAATGAGTGGGTGAGTGAGTGGGTGTGTGAATGTCTGCGTGGATTTGTGAGTGTCTGGGTCTGTGAGTAGTTGTGTGAGTCTCTGAGTGAGTCTGTGAGGGGTGAGTGAGTGTCTGAGTGGGTCAGTCAGTAGGTACACGAGTCTCTGAGTGGGTCTGCGAATGTGGCCATGAGTGTCTGAGTGGTCTGTGAGTGGGTGCATGAGTCTGTCAGTTGGCCTGTGAGAGCATGTGTGAGAGGGTCAGTGAGTGGGTGCATCAGTCTCAGTGGGTCTTTGAAAGCATGCGTGGGTCTGTAAGTGGGTGTGTGAATGTATGAGTGGGTCTGTGAGTGGGTGCTTGAGTCTCTGAGTTGGTCTGTGAGTTTGTGTGTGTGTCTGAGTGGGTGCAAGAGTGTCTGAGTGAGCCTGTGAGTGGGTGTGTGAGTCTCTGAGTGTGTCTGCGAGTATGTGTGGGAGTCTCTCAGTGGGTCTGTGAGTGGTGCATGAGTGCTTGAATGGATCTGTGAGAGGGTGCATGCTTGTCTGAGTGGGTCGGTCAGGGGATATGTGTGTCTCTGAATGGTTCTGTGTGTGGGTGCTTGAGTGTGTGTGTGGATCTGTGAGTGGGTGCATGAGTGAGTCTGTAAGTGGGTACATGCTAACAAAAGGAAAGGGGCACATGAGGCCCACTGCCTGGGACTCTTTGGAGCACCAAGGACCACCGCCTCCCCAGGCATTATTTTATCAATGGAGGTGAGCCGTGGGGCCCCCCTCCCTTGTCCAATTTTGGTACTGGACCCTATCCTCCTGGGTCCAGCCATGTCTACCTGGGTGCCCTGGCCCCACCCAGGGCATCCAGTGTGCCTGACCACCCTCTGGGCCACCACCTCCCGGGGTTAAATTTACAAAATAAACAGGGGGGCCATGTGGAACCTCAGGTGCCCCCGCTTCCCGAACTGAGTTGAGCCTGGGGGACACCATCCCCCGGGAACCGGCCTTGTGATACTGGGTGCCTTGGCTTCGGCCAGGGCACCCAGTGTGCTATTGTGGGGACCACGGGGGAGCCTGAATGCCCCTGCAGAGCCGGCATTGCTCCAAGATATAGGGAGCTGTTAAATATGCAGCTCCCTGCATGTGGGAGCAATCCTTTTGTCTGTTTTCCTTCCCACATGACAGCGGGTGGGAAAACAGATGAAAACTCTACTCCCAGCAAGCGGGAGCAGTTTGACAGCTCCAGTTTGCTGCAAACGGAGTTTGTGTTTGTTCTCTCTTGGCAGGAGCTGCCACTGCCCCCGCCAAGCGAGAGCAAGATCTACCAAGGGTGGGCACCTTGGGAGATAGTAGGAGCCAGCCCTGGGGGGTGGTGGTGGTTGTCTCTAGGAGGGGGGCCGCATGACCCCCCTCCTTTCAATTTCATGGGCCGGCCCCGAAAAAGGTGTGGTCCCTGGTGCCTTATATAGCTTTGGAGGGGGGTCGCTCAGCCCCCTCCCAATTTTATACATTTGGTAGCTCCAGGGAGGTGGTGGTCCCCGAGGGTCTGGGCAGCCTTCAGTAAATATTTTATTGTAGTCATGGGGAGATGGCTGTCTATGGGGACAAACAGTCCCAGGAGTGGTGGTCTGCGCTGCCCCCATCCATTTATTTTAATAATAAAGCCCTGGGGATGTGGTGGTCCCTGGGGCTCCATTGAGCCCCTGGAGGGGATCCATGTGCCACTTTTCATAAAAATGATAAATCCCGGGGAGGTGGTGATCCCAGGGGCTCTTAAAAAGGTTAGGAGTGGGGCCCTTGTGCCCTCTCCTTCTAATAAGAAAGCGCATGCCCCCGGGACCTGGCTCACCTGGGGCTATATTATGAAAAAGTGGGAGACCGCGCTTGTTTTTTAAAAACTGTTGCCTGAAGTCGCGGATCAGTTGCGATTCTCAGTAAAAAAAATGTAAAACAACTTTTTTGCCCTGGCAGTTTCCCAGGGGGACCACAGGACCAGGGATACGGGGTCAGGGTATTTCAACTCTCCCTCCTTTTTTTTCTCAATGTGTTTTTGGGGCGCGGGTGAAGCAGATTCCCAAGATGGTGGCCCACACTTCCTGGTTCTAGTGTTGGCAGCCAATCAAATTTCAGCACTGGATTGTCGGATCCTCTGAGGATCCACGTCCCTATATATATATACAAATTTGGATTTCTTTTAATAAGTCTAAAACTACTGAATGGATTTACAACAAATAACAAAAAGCACTCTTTCTGGACCAATAGCTAGCTTTCTGGCAAATTTTGTGTAATTTTGTCCAGTGTTTCGTACTGTAGTTCTGTCTAAAATCTCTATGGGAATTAACATGGGAAACACACTTTTTGTGACTCCCCCATTTTCTGGGTCCCCGTTGACGGATCACCCCAAAACTTTCCATGCACAACAAGACCCAATTTTCCACTTTTTTTTTTATTTTGTGAAGCTTCATCAACAGTGCCAAAAATATAGTCAAGTACAAAAACTATATTTCCGTGTGATTTTTTTAGAGAGCAAAAAGAGCAAACAATGATAACCACTAATTTGATAGTTTTCAAATCGGGACAATAATAAAAAAAATGATTCCTATCTGAGTATGCTATAACATAGATGGGGGATTGGGTTAAGTAGGGGTGATTGGTGAGTAAATAATTGGATGAAACTATCTATATAGCAATGGGGTGCTGTACATTAAGGGGCCATACATAACCAGAATGGAGGAAGAGAGCCTAGGGGGCTGTGGGAAGGGACGATGGGAATTAGAGATGAAAGGCAGGAACTTCCCAAAGGGACAAAATAAGTTACAGGAACAGTTGACTTCAGTAGGTTAGGGCATGGAATTCAAAGTGACAGTTTGCTGAGATATTGTTTCTAGAAAAACTGAAGGAGTGCTTTTCTTGAGTCCATGATTGAAAGAGCCTAGCAAATTTCCACAATGATGAAGTGATTTTTGGGACAGATGTGGAGAAATCCAGTGTCCTCTTTTTGACTTTCTTGAATATCCTGTTCTCCAGTCTGTCAATGCTGATGCTATGGGCTTCACAAATACCTTCTGGTGTGTTGACCTCGGTGGCAAGGTATGGCAGTGCATCCACACCGACTAGTTTGTATATGATGTGGCTAGTCTTTAGGTGCATGCGAGTGGGTAATGGAGACCAGCGGTGGTATTTGAGAGTCTTTCTTTTACTGTTAAGGTAAAAGACAAAGGACTTTGAACTTTTGGTGAAAGTTTGGGTGAACCCTTCCTTGTTCATTACATTGAACCATCATTGGTCTTGGTCTTAATCCCCTGGCTGCGGCCGGAATTCCGCACCTGTGCTGGACATTCCGATCGCGGGCGTGGTCATGACGGCCCCAACCGTCATCAGCACACGAGCACTGTGACTCATGACGGCTGGGGGCCGTCATCAGCACTGAAGGGGTTAATTTCTGGCAGCAGTGACAAGGATGAATTGGTTTTGGTAAAATTTAACTTGTGACATCTTTGTCTGCCAGTATGGTTCTCAGAGACTGAACAAAGACAGGTGGAAACATAGAGCACAGGGAGTCACTGGGTATCACTTGGATAGGTTTTTAATGCTAGGCGTCCATCTGGTCCAGGTGGGCTCTGCTGTTCAGATAAGATTTGATGCACGGTCAAGCTAATTCTGTGAGTTAGCAAGTATGGTGGTGTTTTGTGGTCAATGGTGTTGGAAATCTCAGAGGCACCTATAAGTGCCCAATGTCAGATGCAATAATTATTATACCAGATAAAATCCGATACAAGATGCTTGAAATTTATCAGGTGCATCAATTATCACCCATTCCAGCTTTCTGTGGAATAACATGTGTATTTTGATGCTTACCATACAAAATGTGCATGTCCTAGTAAATACCGAAACACTGAAAGGGAGAGCGAATCACCTTCTTCAGCCTGCCCTCAGCTTCCCTATGACTAGTCCAACAACAATAAGAGGGTGCTACTACCTTCTCTATCCCCTAATGGGTGGGAATTGGAAGATCCTCGAAATCTCTTAGATAGATTTATAGGATCCTCACCCACAGGTACCAATTGTGGTATGCTTCATCTTTGGATCCTCACCTACTGCACCTAGTGTAAGTGGACGGGCTCATGTGATTTGTTAGCGGAGCACTGTTCTAAGGATTTCTATGTGAAATGATTAAAACTGCCTGCCAGTTCCTCTCTCACAAGTCGGCTGGGGAACAATATACCCTTAGGAAGCCACCACTTTTTGCTTTTAATTTTGCCAAAGGTACTCAGAATAAAAAAAGAGAGAGGTCCAATGTGTCTTCTTCAACAAACGAAAACAGATAAATTCACTTTTTTTTTAAACACAGTCCTGTTTCCTTTAAGAGAAACAGACTGCATTCTTTAAAAGAAAATGAGATTGCTTTTTTAAAAAGCAATCACAGACAAGGTGGACTTCTGACCCATTTAGGTCACCATCCCTGGGATGGCAGCGATTCTAACTGGGTCACCAATCGTGATCTACCTTATTAATATTCATGAGTTAGGTCGATTTGCACCCCGCTAGGAATCGCTATTTTAAAATAAAAGGTTTCATATATTAGGAATAGCAATTTCTTAATTGAGATTTAGAGATAATCGCAGTTAGGAAATCGCTATTCCTAACGTCAGTACATCTGGCCCTATCTCATTCGGTTCTTGACTGAATGTATTCACTGAGAGAACGTTTTATTGTTAAATGTGATGTAGAGCAAAATGTATTTTTTATTTGTAAGGGTGCTTCATAATCATGAATAGTCCGCAGCCGCATATATTCTTTTGTTGTATTAACATGAGACAATAGAACGTGAACTGGAATAACGTGAATTGTAATATGTTAGAGATATTGTAAGCGTGAAGAAACCAATGTTGAAATTACATGGAACTAGCTGAAATCTTTAATGTGCAGCATTTGTGTCTACCACTAACAATTATCCACTCATTTGATGTGCTTATATAATGCATTAATTTAGAAGCGTTCTGTAAAGAGTGTGCATTCATGTATAATTTCGTATTGCCTGTGTGTCATTTTCTTATGTTGGCCAAAAATTGTAGGCATTACATTTATTAATGGAAGCTCTCGGATTAGATTTAACAGTTGAATTTCATGTGCATGTTGGGTTTGTTCATTCTCACGTTTCTGTTGCAGGTTGAAGAATCATCCTTGTTAGCTAGAATAATGTCTGTGTTTTAGGAGTTAGGCATGAAGCGAAGGGGATACATTGAGCGTTGATACTGATAACTGAGAACAGTTGTACTTTCTCTTTAGAGGGAGCCTGGGAAACAAGGTCATCACACCAAGCTTGGGATCATCAATGCCTTCTGGAAAGTTACCTGTGAGGAGGTGGTCTGACTGGATGGGGTGATCATCAAGGAATTCTAGCATACTTCCTCTGGTATTGATGTATCGTAACTAGAGAAAGTATCCGAGAGACTTCTGCCTTGCTGAGAGAGAGCATCTTAGATTGAACTCAGTCTTAGTGGCTTTTCACTGCTTGACCCAACCGATCTTGGGAGACTTCTTAGGAAGACTTCACACACTGACAACTTTACTGATCTTGCTTTGGGAAATGCTATGTAGGAATGTCACGTTAGTGCTAGTGTAAGGATAGATTAATGCTTTATACCCACAAACTTTCAATGAAGGGGAACCTGGATGTCTGTCTGTAATCTTTTGTATCCTGATTCTTGAACTAATCATATTGTGCGTGTTACGCCGCCTTAACTTCATCCGTAGATTTGGCTTTGTATGTAAATGTAAATGTATTGCGATTTATATAGCGCACATATCACCCGAAGGCATCAAGGCGCTTGCCTTGGGAACCCGTCCTGGTATTCCCCTGTGAGATAACCCCGGCAGGGTATCCACAAGGTGAAAGCCAGGCATCCCGCCGCGAGGGGCTGTAGTGGAGATTAAGCAAGCTATTGCCCAGAGTGGCAGAGTGTGAACCCGTGAGTCGAGTAGGCACCAGAACGAGAATTATCGAGTCCATGGAATTTTTGAGCCCAAGACCCGCCGAGGCGGGGAATTGAACCCTGGTCCAGGACCGATCTCCTCTTCCGGGTCTGCCGCCTCTAACCCCTGAGCCACACTTCTCCACCCTGAGCCACACTTCTCCACACTTCTCCATTAGTTCCAATGTATTTCCACACCCTCACCTTGAGGAGTCTGTCTGTCCAGCTATTTTTGGCATTGTAAAAAATCTATCTTATCCGGTAGTCTGCGGTCCTTAGGTGTCATAGTTAATTGGAACAGAAATTAATGATCTGCTAACGATTTCTCTCCCACAACGCTTTCATGCTGAGAGAAAGTACCATCGACTCGAGGTTCTAGAGTGAATCTAGAACATGGAACTCGGCTTCTTCAAATGTTTGATATTTGTTTGAATATTTCTGGATAACATTAGCATAAATGGTGTTGAATATTCTTTTAAAATATTGGAATGTTATTTAGGTGTTAAGGTAGATGATGTGTATTATTCTTATGTTTTGTTTTGCTAAAGAAATTATAATTTTGCTAATATACGATGATTTTGCAGTTTCACTAATATTCTAGGCAAGACGTGTGTACTACAACCCCTTGAGTATACGAGTGAGCAAGAGATTTTCCTGATCTTTACTATGCTGCTAGGGATGCTGTCTGATTTTCTAATGATTTCGCTGCTCATTGTGGACGTAGAATAATTTCAGATTTTTACGTTCTCTGCTGCTTCTAAGAGCCTTCAATGCAGTGATTTTGTACCGCCTACTATTTAATTTTGAAATAAAACCGCCTTAATTTGTATTGCTCCGGAACTTTGTTATGCCATAACGTGGTGGCAAATTGCCTCATGGAATTGAGGTTTAACACCATCTCCAGTCCAGTAAACTATCCTAGAACCGAATGAGGTACATTTTAGGGTGTCCACATTTTGGGGTACTGTTTTGCTCCCACAGATCCATGAGACAAAGTGGCTTGAACTGAATCTGCTGTGCCACAGGGAGGCACTACAACCCACAATGAGCATCAGAAACATGATCAACTAATGGAAACTGTATACTAGTATGACTACCATGGATCCTCTGATTCATTCCAGAAGAAAGGCCTAGTAATGAATGGTACTGCAAGCAGTTCTTCAGCAAATCCCTGCTCCTACTACCAGGGTTTGGAAATGTGGAGGAACAGATCGAGGAATCTTCGCATAAACTCTTACCTGATGAAATTATACATAGACCCCAGAGTTCAACGACTCACCCAACTCCAATTGCTTATCGAAATGGAAGCCAAGGCTTTTCATATGGGCAATGAGGGAAGGAAGAAAAAGCATGTCACTGAGCCAGAAAGTGGATTTCCACTAACTATCCTTGCCCAGGATAAATACTTTCTGTTTCACTCAATGAAACCATTTTTTGTAGGAATAAGAAAAGTTTGAAACAGCACATATTCAACTGTATACCTTGCAGTTTACATATAACTACTTTTGATAGACGCATAGCCCACTAAACTGCTCTATCAGGATTGAGGCCTGTTTATTTTGGGTTGCACTCAATGCCTTCCGATAAGCAAATATATAATCTGAACGTTTTATGAGGATTAAAACCAGTGAACTACAAATTACGAATATATCCCTGCAGCAGCACCCCTAAACTTACTGGGGTACAGTAAAACTGCATACACTTAACCATCAAATACTTCCACAAAGTAGCTAATGGGCTAATATTTCTATAACGCTTATAGTTGAGAACCTATACTAACTATCATATAATAAATGGATGAATGCAACCCAGTCCATCTTGGCAGATTGTTGTATCGCTCCTCCCTCGCTATGCCACAGATTCCTGCTGAGTTTCATGAGATCATAGGGGCAGATTTATGAGTTCTGGCGCATCTCTGCAAATCAGCAGGGATGCGCCAGAACTGATGCGTCACGCGATTCCCTCCTTGCGGCACCACAGATGCGCCACATTTACAATGCGGCGCAACATGGTGCAAGGAAGGGCAGATGCGTGACGCATCTTGTGGTGTATGGGCGGCGCATTGCTGGAGTAGCGTCGCAAGTGCGACGCAACTCCTGCAATGTACAGAGGCCACCCATACATAACGTGGTGCATCATTCCTTACGCCTGCTTCAAGCAGGCGTAAGGATTTGACCCAGCAGCATCGTAAAACTGACTCAGTGAAATCTTGTAGATTTCACTGCGTCAGTTTTACGGGGCTTTCTTACGAGGGAATGCCCACCCTGTGACAGAACGCCCACATGAAACCTGACGCAGGTTTCATGTGGCGCAGGGCTTTACAACGTGACGCATCGGCCTAGATGCGTCACATTGTAAATAGGTCGCAGGGATGCGCCACGTTTCCACGCCGTTGCGTGATGCAACGGCGGCGTAAACGTGGCACAAGTCCGTCATAAATCTGCCCCTCAGAGTGGGTAACCTCAGTCATATTCAGCACGTGGGGACTTGTATATAAGATATAATACATATAATAAAGGGAGTATGGGAAATTGGGCTACTGGTTGAGAGGGGTGGAACACCTCTCAAGCAGCAGCCACAATTATTGGCTGAGTGAAACACAAGCAAGCCCCAAATTATCTGTGCTTAACCCTCTGGTAGCTTGGCACAAATTCAGTCAGGCTTCACTAAGAGGCAATGTGTAAAGTATTTATGCAGCACTTCAAACAGTAATACATTAAAAACACATCATGAGAAAAATCCCATACCAATTCAAAATAGGGTAAAATTTAATAAATAATCTGACACCAAAGCAACAAAAATGAAATCCGTACAACCGGAAATATGCATTTTTAAAGATTTAGGTAAAAGTAGAATCTAAAAACACAAAGCAGCACTTGAAGCTATCTGCTTGTGTGAGACCGGATAAAAGACACAAGTTGAGCTAAGGTTGGATACTGGGACCAGGTTAGCCCAGCTGAAAGTCTTACTTTCAAAGTCTAATGCGAAGAGTCAAGTTTGCGATGGAGGGGGCCACGAGGAGCAATGCGAGCGTCCCTGATGGTCATCACTGTAGGGGAAGAGCAGGCCGAGTGTCACATGTGGTTGTCGCTGTAGTGCGGAGATACTGTCGGGAGTTGCGAATGGTCGATGCTGGATATTCACCTTAGTGGTTACTGCAGGCTGTCGATGCTGTATAGTGAAGTGCAGATCTCGAGTTGCCATTCATTGCTGGCTGGCGCTGTAGCTCGAAGAGTCTGTATCATCAGAGCTTCGCGTTGGCAAGATCTTGGCGCAAACAGGCCTATCTGTGGATGCGTAGAGCCCAAAATGTCAGAATTTGCTTGTTTCTTTGGAGAGGAGATAAACTGATGCCACACCATGGTTGAGGACCTGAGGGGCACCTCTTAGATGTCAGGATCTCAAATCAGTAGAGGCCTGTGGAGCTCAGGCAGGTCCAGTTGTAGGTCCTGGAAGCAAATCTGCTGGGCAGGTTAAATGAGCCTCTAGAGCTTGTTATGTCCCTGTAGCTCAGAGTAGGAGGTCAGTGAGCTGACTGTTGGGGCCACTTTAGCCTGGGATGTAGGGTGCAGGCCCAGCCTTCATTCTCAACAAAGAGGGCAGGCCTCACGCAGCAGTGAAACAGTATGTGCCTCTTTTGTAGTATGCACAGGTCCAGGGGTGTACTGAAGAGTTTGGTGAAAGGGTCCAATATTTATACTTGGTGCCAGCTTTGAAGTAGGGGACATTTCTAGAGGTTTCCATCCCAGAGGTGCTTGCAATTTCCGTCCTCCCCGCCTTGCCCTAGTTTGTCTGGGGGCACAAAAGACTAGCGTCAAATTTTGAGTGTGCTCAGGCAGAGGCCTTGTGATGTACAGGTGTGCTAGATAACAGCTTTGCCTTCTACCAAGTCAAAGATGGTGCATCCTGCCAACTATTCCCCCTTGGTCTCACTGTCTGGAAGCAATACACAAAGACCAACCACCAGCTACACCTAATTATGTGACCCGGGATACAGGCTGCAGGCACCAAATGTTTAGGACAAGAAAATACCAACTTTCTAAATGTGACATTTTCTGAGTTGTGACTTAAATCAGACTTTACTTTTAATGAGGGTTTTCAGTTACAATTATTTAGACACCAAACTCAAAATTCCTATTTGGTCCCAATAGAAAGTTACCTCTTCTTAAATGTAATAAGGGAACCTATATTACCTTATGGGAGAAGTAGTCCTCACAGTAGAGAGAAACAAACATAGAAGTTTTTCACTACCAGGACATGTAAAACGTAATTGTACATGTCCAACTTGTGTAATACACTGCACCCTGTCATCTGGGCTGTTTAGGGCCTACTCTAGGGGTGCCATAGTTTTTTTTAGCTTTTATATAGCGCAAACTAGACCCAAGACATCGGGTATCAGAGCACTTTACATGAGCACCAGTTTTGTTACAGATGAACATATTCATTTTTTTGATGTATTGAAAATGGAGGTTTGGCCTGGCAGGAGGTTTGGCTTGCCAGGTTGCAATGGTAGTTTGAAACTGCACACACAGGGTGCAGTGGTAGTCCTGGGACATATATAAAGGGCTACTTAAGTGGGTGGTACAATAAGTGTTGCAGTCCCACTATTAGCATTTAATTTACAGACCTTGTTTACATGTAGTACCACTCTACTAGGGGCTTACAAGTAAATTAAATATGCCAATTGGGTGTAGACCAATCTCCCCATGTGTACATGATCAGTAGTACCTTAGCACTGGTTAGCTGTGGTAAAGTGTGCAGAGTCCTAACACAAGTCAGTACAAACGGGTTCAGAAAAACAGGAGGGTGAAGGCAAAAAGTTGGGGTAGGCCCTGCAGAAAGGGCCAAGTCCTGCATGACTCCCCCTCCAACCAGAAGCCAGAGTAGACTAAGTAATCAATTGATGGGCTTTCCTGTTTGGGTGATATAACATAGACACATTCCCTCTTATGGAGTGGCACTTGTCAGTTCTATGCCCCTCTATACTCAGTTGGATCCCTCTGTCTACACTTTCCTTAGATACTGCCATGGTGCAAGGGAACCCCTTCTCTTCATCTCTGGATCCTCCTCTGTGCATCTCCTAACCATAACTTGTTCACAGATGCTCCTCAATAGACATTACCACCATGGCCAATAATGTGATGTGGCCCCTTCCGCTCCTTGGATCAGACTTCTCTCCCCAACCCAAGGATTATTCAGCCTATAAGGATAGCAGCCAACAGAAGTCACTGACATCTGTCAGTGTCAAGAGTCAGGCCATAGGCCATTCAGGTTTCTCTGACCTCTGAGATTTCTAAGAGTGTGGTGTAACAGCCCAGGCATCTCCTTTCCATCAGTTCAGGGGTGGTAGCCTGAGACTGTCCACTCAGCCCAGGATCTGTACCCTGATGCTGAACAAGTGCCTAGCGATCAATGACTTCCACTGGGCAACCACAGCCCCCTCACGGTTGACACACTCTTTGTCATGCTGCAGTCTGCCATGGTGCAGATCTCCATCCCTCTGACTCTGTAACAACGCAGGGAGCCCCTCAGGTCAGAAGTGGCCTCATAAGGGTCAGTTTTGGGGTGGTCTGTTCTCAGAGCTGGCAACATCCGATCCACTGGTCCTCCCACTATGGACTGTTTCCGCCTCCTGCCCCTCCATCTGGGCCTCTGTACTCTCCCCTTGGGAGTGGTACCCCAGAAATTGGAAATGTCAGGTCTCCCTGGGTGGTCGCCCTTCCCAGCATACCTGACACTGGGTAATTCATTCTATAGAATGCAGTCTCTGGACATCAGTTGACTAACTACAACCCTCCTATGGATCACTTTCTCGCAGCCCGTCAGGGATACTAGAGCCATGGGGCGGAAAAAGTCCTGCCCTTGGACATGAGTTACCCTACACACCTGGCCAGTGTACTGCTATGGAGAAACCAGCCTTTCCACTACCATGGTCTGGCTAGCCCCGGTACCCTCAGAGCAGTGACAGATATCCCATTCACTTCAACCTGGTGGAAGTGACGACTCCATCCCTCAGGAATCACCAACTCCTCCTCTGAGTCCACCTCCCAGCTAAGGAAAATCAGGCAATGGTCTATCACCTGCTCCTGGGGCTACTTACAGCTACGTCCACATTGGCCACCTCTGTAGCGGTCCCACCTATGGGTGGTTTCTTAGGACAGAGTCCCCATGCTTGTACCCAACTGGGAACACTCAAAGCAGCAGGGTTAGAAATGGGGCACTGTTAGACCTAACATCCTTGGTGTAGTTTACCCTGTCTTTTTGCCTCTACTTCCTATACCTTTGAATGTGTGCTGGACTTCGTTTTTGCTGGTTTTTGTACTCTGGGCACTTTAGCAGCTGATTAGTGCTAAAATGCAATTGCTCCCTGTGTAACTAGTTATAGTGATTGTGTTATGATAAATAAACCAAGTAGATCTGGTAATATTTCCAAGTGGATTTATTCTTCAAAGGAAGACCTGAACATCTTCATGCCAGACACAGCTGGACCAACTGCTCACTGATGCCACAGGCATGACATCATCTTAGAACCATCTAAGGCATCATAAGAAAGCAACATTCTAATGAGTGAAAGATGTGAGTAATGATAAAGTGATGAACCACATAACATATAAACATAACACATCTCCCCCCTTTATCAACACAACGAATATAAAAATAACATGTATTAAATAAAGCTTGAAACATAACAAGTAAACAAAAGTAAAATTAAAAAAACATAAACATTCAAATAAGCAGGTATCCTTCTCTCACTTGCATCCCTCAAAATGCATGAAACACCAGACCCATCTCCCTGCCTTGCAGGCATGGCATCACTATCAGAAGCCATTGCCACATCACAAAGCAAAGACTCACCACCTTGTTTATTCGAAAATCCCCAAACCTTCATCAGCATCCATATTGAACACTATTCATTATCATACCTACACTCCATTTTTAAACACTTCTCAAACACGGTGAATCACCCTATACAGAGTCTTACGCATCCATGAAGGAAGAAGTTTTGTGCCTGCCTCGTACTCACCACCCCAAAACTCACCACCTTAGGGCACCAACCGCCCTAAATACACCACACTGGGCACTTACTTCCCTTCAACAAACTGCACAGGATACTCACCAGCATAGGGCACTCACCACCCTAAAACAAACTCCACGTGGTACTCACCACCCCAAAACTCACTACCGTAAGGCACTAACCACCCTAAATACACTGCACTGGTGCACTAACTACCCTAAAACAACTGCACAGGATACTCACCACCCCGGAAACACACCAACATAGAGCACTCACCACCCTAAAATAAACTTCATGGGATACTCACCACCCCAAAACTCACCAACATAGGGCACTCACCACCCTAAAACAAACTGCACACGGTGCTCACTGCCCCAAAACTCACCACCGTAGAGCACTAACCCCCCCTAAATACACCGCACTGGGGCACTCACCACCCTAAAAACAAACTGCATGGGGTACTCACCACCTTGCACTTGGGCACTCACCACCCTAAAACAAACTGCACGGGGTACTCACCACCCCAAAACTCACTACCATGTGGCACTAACCCCCTAAATATACCACACTGGGGCACTTGCTACTCCACAAACTTACCGCACTGGGGCACTAACTGCCCTAAAACAAACTCCACGGGATACTCACCACCCCAAAATCACACCAGCATAGGGCACTCACCACCCTAAAACAAGCTGCACGGGGTACTCACCACCCCAAAACTCACCACCATAGGGCACTAACCTCCCTAAATACACCGCACTGGGGCACTTGCTACCCCACAAACTTATTACCATTCCCAAAACAAAACATAAACTGCACTGGGGCACTCACCAGCCCACAAACATTTCCCTTTTCTTAATAGTTCCCTCAAACATTCCCTTTTTTGTGTCTTGGTTCAAATACACCACTAAACCTATCCAACACATCATCCAGATTGTCAGCATAACTTGCATTCACACTCATGACTGGACATTCCCCTGTGGGGTCTACTTAAATACTGCCAAACATTAGTTAAAATAGACGTTTCTTACCAGTATTCTAGTTATTAATTTAAGTCCATCCATTCCGCTTGTTGTTGAGCGAATTAATAATTCAACTCACAGTACTTGTTGTTGTATCCTTTAAACAAGCAAGTAATTCCTTCAACGAGTTGGGTTCTTCTTCCCTTTTGTTCAGGATAATCTATCTTCCTTATTAAATCCTTTCCTGCATATGTCTGGTCAAGTATCGTCGCCAAATTTGTTATGATAAATAAACCAAGTAGATCTGGTAATATTTCCAAGTGGATTTATTCTTCAAAGGAAGACCTGAACATCTTCATGCCAGACACAGCTGGACCAACTGCTCACTGATGCCACAGGCATGACATCGTCTTAGAACCATCTAAGGCATCATAAGAAAGCAACATTCTAATGAGTGAAAGATGTGAGTAATGATAAAGTGATGAACCACATAACATATAAATATAACAGATTGGTTATCCAAGATTGGAATATTTGATTTACTGATAAGTTCCTAGTAAAGTGCCCTGTGTGTGCTGAGGGCCTGTAAATCAAATACTTCCAGTGGGCCTGCAGCACTGATTGTGCCACCCATACGAGTAGATTTATAACCATGTCTCAGGCCTGCCACTGCATTTTTTTACTGCCATGTCAACTTTCCCTTTTTCTGGGCAGGGTGCAGTGTATGTGAAAGGTAGGACATGTAATAATAATAATAATATTAAAAGACATTTATAAAGAGCGCACCTACCTCAACTGAGGTGTCCCTGCCTTAAAGTGTATAACATCGTAGCCTTGCTTGCAGAGAACTAGTCTCTACAACTGAACAGCCAGGTCTTCAAAGCCTTTCTGAACTCCTGTTCAGAGTGCATCATATGTAGTTGGAGGGGCAGAGCATCCCTGCATTTAGAGGTTCCCACCTCGAACGTTCTGCCCCCCATTATCGCTTTAACAAAGCTGGGGATGAAAAGGTAGCATTTGGAACTGGACCTCCGCAATCTACTCTGCAGGTAGGGGCGAAGTCTCATCCTCAGATACTTAGCGCCTCTTCCCTGGTGGGCCCTGAAATCAAAAGTGAGCGCCTTAAATTCAACTCTCTTGGCCACAGGAAGCCATGTACTTGTGTATTTTACATGTCCTGATAGTGAAATACTGCCAATTTCGTTTTTCACTATTGCAAAGCCTATCTCTCCCATAGATTATCATTAGAGTTGCCTTGTAACATCTTACAAGTGTAACTTCCAATTGAAAAGAGATAGGGATTTGGGTTCCCTGAACTCAGAATTTAAAAATACATATATTAGTAAAGTTGTTTTTTAAATTGTGAGTTTGAAAATGACACTTTTAGATAGAAAGAGGGCTTTATCTTCCTTTACTTTTCTGTGTCATTGCCTGCCTGTGGGATGAACGTCTCATTTAGACTGACAGGTGCTTTTGTGCATTCACTCTAAACAATCACACAAAGGGAACAGAGGTGTGCCCTGCATATCCTGATGGCCCATCATCAGGCCTATGAGGCTTCCTGAGCTAGAGTGGTGGGAGAAGTTGTCACTGACACCCGAATAGGGCGGTTCCTGTCCTCTTACAAAGCTGTCTCCACCCCCTGTAGTGTGTCTGGAGCCAGGGCATGGCAAGGCAGGTTTTTGTAAACAACAAAGACTTCTCTTTGAAGTATGCCTACTTTAAAGGCAAAAGGGGTATAAGTATTGGACCTATAATTGACCATTATTGGAATACTTCTGGGCTGGGGACTCTGCTGAGAAGAGCTGAAGAGCTGTCCGGAAGAGTACTGCCCTTGTGCTGTGTCTTGCTTTGCTGGATTGGC
Source organism: Lissotriton vulgaris (assembly GCF_964263255.1). NCBI lineage: Eukaryota > Metazoa > Chordata > Amphibia > Caudata > Salamandridae > Lissotriton > Lissotriton vulgaris. Next base: position 940,756,410 of record NC_141699.1, read on the forward strand.
CTGCAGTTCCTGCTTCTGTCTGTGGGCAATGAAAGAACTGGACTTTGCTTTGTGAATCCTGCTTTCCCAAGGTTCTCTAAGGGTTTGTGTCTGCTTGCCTCCTGTTGGCAGTCTCTGAGCCATCAAAGACTTCATCTGCAGCCCCCCTGAACTCCACTGCTGGGAGTCCTGACCTGCCAAGTGGTGCCAACTCCAGTGTTGGGCCCTTGGAGGTTTTTTTGATGCTCCAAGAACCGAAAATCCATACACCACCCTTCCAGCACCATTTCCCAGCTGCAAGCTTGCCCTGCAGTTGGAAAACAAACTAATCGCTGTAGTACCGCTGAAAAGTCGACGCAGAGCCTTCTCATAGCCCGAAGAACCACCGCAGCCTGTGTCCAGAGCACCAGGTCTCCGACATCCGAGACCTCCACTCTGACTTTGATGTACACCCTGCTGTGCGGCTGAAGGAATCGACACATCACCTGTCTGCGGCTGTGGAAATCGATGCCTGTTTCACCTCTGCATCGACCCACATCACACCTGTGCAGCAAGTCTTTGTCAATGGAGCCCCTCAGCCAAGAAGCAAGACAACGTGTCCAAAATTGGACACATCTCTTCTCCTCGCAGTAAAGATTTGACGTAACCACGCCTCTGGGACTCAGGAATCGACGGTTGACTTGTGTTTTATGACGCATTCTCTCTTGAGGCTGCGGTTCATGTTGAATTTTGGTGCATCATAAGTACTTTGTGTAAAATCACTGTAGACATAGAGTTCTAAGGATAAAATTGCTTATACCTTTCAAAAGTGATATTTTAAGTTCTGCATGTTGGATTTTTGTCATTTAGGTCTTGTTTGGTTTAGATAAAGAATGTTTATTTTTTAAACTGGTGTGGTGTCCATTTGTAGTGTTTGCACTGTGTTACTATTTGTGTGGTACAAATACCTTACACATTGCCCCTGAGATAAGCCTGTCTGCGCGTGCCAAGCTACCAAGGGGTGAGCATGGGTTATATGGGTGTGTAATCCCCTTACCCTAATTAGAAGGAAGGGTCCCTACTTGGACAGGGTGCAAACCACTACCAACTAGAAACCCCTATTTCTAGCAGGCACCCTGGGCCACCGCCCACCAGAAACTCCTCCCTGTTTTTTAGAAGAGGAATGGGACCCCCCCCCCCCCCCCCCCTCCCACCTTAAGGTGGGATCTGTCCGTGTCTCCCTGAACATTCCCCTCACTCTGTTGGGGGGGAGCCTGAACCACCTTTCTTGGGCTCACTCCCAGGTACCTTCTTATGGACCATTGTGTCCAGCTAGATGTCCGTCTCCTTAGCAAGCCCCCTGGGTTCAGTGAGCTTATAATCAATAAGGTGATGGTGCAGCTCTGGGAAAAAAAGACTGATCATGTGCTCTCTTGCCATCGAAGTGTACAGCACTTAGTAATATTTCACTTAACTGTCCTTCATCCAACAACCCAGTTCCTTGTCAAATAAATCCACACAATCCACCCAGGAGAGATGGGGCAGCTTGTGGCCATCCCTAAACTTCTGCTTTTACTTTATTGGAGTGAGGCCATACTTCCTGATAGGTGTGTAATTTCTGGGGTGGTACCTGATCCTGTCCCCATTTTCTAGGGCAGCAGAGCATTCCTCCCTTCACTAGGTATGTGCCTCCAGAGACTGCGCCCAGTCCTCTTCAGTGACCCTATGTATCTGCAGAGCACCCTCATATGCTTTAAACCACATGTCAATACCATCTCCCACAAACAAAGTTAGACACCATATCCTTCGGGATGTGGACCCTCTTGTCTCCAGCGGTCGCTGCGGGTATGCTGCCACCACTAATGCTGGACTCCACTTGTTTAGCTCCGATGTTCAGCTCCCTAAGACATAGCTTATGGGACATGTTCTCTCCCTTCTGTAAACAGTTTCCCCCTTGCCTAGGCTCTTTCAGCTACAGCCTTCTTCTCCTCTGCCTCCAACTTAAGCTTGGCCACTCACAACTTAAACTCCATTTCAGCCTTCCTGTCTGAAAGCTCCTCTCGAGAAAGGCTGCGGGAGGATACACTGCTTTCCACCCAGGGAAGGATCTCCAATTCTGGAGGCAAGACTTCCCCCTCCCCTGTGTGATACATTTCAGGACCTACACTCAGGTCCTCTCCTTTTCCTTCCGTCGTCCTTAAACTGGTCATCCTCTGCTCCTGCAAATGATTGATGAACTTCCACCCAGGCACTCAGAGCATTCAGGAGCTTCCTTTCTGGTGTTTTTTGGACTGGCAGTCCCCTTTACTTGAAGGACTCTGAGCTCAACCACTTTGTTGCTATCCAGGTTGTCAAGCTAAAACTCCATCCTTACAGGTGTAGGCACAGGCACAGGCAGTCAAGCTGAGTGAAGGTGAATTTGGAATGAGCAAAATGGGCCAATCAAGGAGAATTTTAAAAACTTGAATTGGCATCCAATTATTTATCTGAAATTTTTTATGTGACACAATATTGCTTTATGGCACTGCAAACACTCAAGTCCTAATCTCACCACTGAACACAAATGTAGGAAATCGGGTTACTGGTTGTAGTAAGCAAAACCGTTAGCAAGCAGAAACCACAATTCTTGTCAGGTGAAACTAAGCAAACCCCAAATTAACCTGAGCATAACCTTCTGGCAGCTGGGCACAAAAGCATTAATGCTTAACTTACAAGGAATGTGCAAAGAATTTCTGCAGCACTTAAAACAGTATTAGGGTAAAAACACAACAGAAAAAAAATCCCACCCCAATTTAGAAAAATAGAGTACATTTTAATAAATAATTTGAAACCAGAACGACAAAAACACAACCAGTAGAACCAGAGATATACAACTTTAAAGATTTAGGTAAAAATAGAACTTAAAAGCACAAAGCGCCACTCAAGGCTATCTGGTCATGTGAGACCGGGTGAAAGTAACAAGTTCAGCGTGGATCAGATACAGGGGCCAGGATAGCCCTGCTGAAAGAGTTACCTTCAAAGTCTAGCGTGAGAGGTCCAGTTTGTGGTGGAGGGGCCCATAAGGAGCAAGGAGAGTGACACAGACGGTCCCCACTGTAGCACGAAGAACAGGCTGGGTGTCACTGACTGTTGTTGCTGTAATGCGGAGAGGCTGTCGAGCGTTGAGGCCAGTTGATGCTGGAGGTTTGCATTGGTGGTCACTGTGGGTTGTTGATGTTGTAAAGTGAACTGCAGATTTGTGTTACCGGTCATTGTTGGTAGTCGCAGTGGCTAAAAGACTATGTATCACCGGAACTTCGCGTTGGCAAGATCTTGGTGCAAACAGGCCTGTTCGTGGTCGTGAAGAGCCCAAAACTTCAGGATTTCTCTTTTCTTCTGAGAGGAGCTCAATTGATGCCACACCAGGGTCCAGGCCCTGAGGGGTACTTTTTGGGGGTTCCGAACTCAGTCCAGCAGAGGCCAGTAGGGCTTGCAAGTCAAGGCAGCAAGTCTGGTTGTGCACAACCGGGTGATAGTTACAAGTTCAAGCTGACCGCGATACAAAATGATCCAAAGTATAAGATGTCTGTTCTTATGTAGCTTATCTATTACAAGTTTTTCTTTGCATTCTCAGGACTTGTAGTCCTGATTTTATAATGGCAGACAAACCACTGAATGTACCAGAATGCAGACATAAACTCTGAACCATATTACCTACTCACTCAAAGACATGGAAAACTTGAGAACTCTGCATCCATGAACTTCATTACTCATCGACTCATGTAATTTATGTTCTTTCATGTATCCAAATGCAGTAGCTCATTCTCATATTCATCCCTTCGCCCATCTAAACACAGTAAAGCACTGCCTATAAGATAGATCTATTGACTGTATTGATGCTTCTCTATTTGAAAATCACCCTGATGTCGCACTAACTCCCACAATACCCCTGTCATCAACTTTCCATCACCCCTGCCCTCCACAAACTGCCTCAGAAGTTGGAGTTACCACCTAGCCGTTTTATGCCTGCCTTGCCTTATTGGTATTTTAAAGTCCAGGCTGTAGTGTCCTGCTGGACACGTTCTTGTGTTCAGCTTCCTGTTATACCCACTCTGAACACCCACCCATCACATGCGTCACCAGTCAGGTGATCCTGCAAATAAAAGGGGCTGGGCGCACGTGCCCTGTGCCTGTTACCAGTACCTAAATGACGGTGTCTGTGTGCATTATTTCTTAAGCATGTGAGCCTAGTGCCCAGCACTTTACAATGGCAAAGAGCGGGCCGATCCCCACGGGTGTGCTGGCAGATACTTTGCTGTTCTTCAGGAGAGGAGGTGCAGCTCATATATAGGGCATCCCCTACACCTGCTGTCAGCGCGACAGTGACCGTGGCCAGACAGGGCAAGGTGGTGGCCATCAAGCATGTTCACCGGAGTCCACCGGTACGGGCCCTACATCCGCAGCAACTACCTGCCATGAACCAAAACGCCGACTGGCAGTGTAAAGGGCTTTCATTCTGTATTTATTGGATTTTGCTTCATAAATTGTTAAAGCATTTCTGCTATGTTCTATTCTTCCAATTCTATGTTCCACATTCTTACATTCCACATTGCAAACCTCTGGTGCGCACCTCTAAACATGTTTATGTTTGAAAGTGCATCGCTCGAGCTTCTGTTCTCCAATGAAGCCAACAACTGATGAATTGCCATTCAGCAGATGTGCTTCAATGAGGACAGCAATACTCCTGTGTTATGGTGCTTTCCTGGAACAAACCTTTATTTGTAACTCACCTTCTTCGTCAACCTTGTTACTAGATTTACAGCGTTTATTCCACTTTACAGGCAGGGAAAGAAGTAAGTGCCAAGATTAAGGGGTTAAAGTGCCGCCACCAGCATAAGGCGTCCGCATTGTTCGAAGTGCGCTGTTGCAGCTTCTGCACATTGGAGCTTGCGTTGTACCTGTCCATGGCCCCTAGTGTGACTGTCTGCCCTTGATCTACTAATCCTGGCGAAAAGGAGGTGAGCCCCTCGAATAAGAATAAAGGGAACTGAGCCCAGAATAGCGGCTCGGAGAACGGAGATACATGAGACTGCTGCACCGCAACATAACACACACAGTAAGCGTTATACGCACGCGCTGGCAGTAAGGTGGCTCTCATGGAGGGTGAGAGAGGGGTCCGCTGGATCTTAATGTTCAGTAACAGTGGTCCCAGTAGTTAAAGAGGAAGCACCTCACATTGCCAGCATGAACGAGAACACTACCGCGCACCTTTTAAGACCAGCACGGGCTAGAAAGAAAGTTGCTGTGTGGGAGACAAGAGGCTCCCTGAGTAAAGTTTCTGCCGTCTGCCCCATCGCGAGTGCCAAACTCCCAGCGCCAAGCAAACACATGGTAATAACAAGCATTTACAATGCAATGGTTTTGCCTTTGTTAAAGTTAGAGCAATTAGTATTGCTCTTGACATTATTTTTATTTATGTTTTTTTTAACATAAATAAATGGCATTGTCATTTACAATGCCACTAGCTTTATCTCTCGCAAATGACACACACAAACACACACAGAGCCACCCCACACACACCCCCACACAGAGCCCCCCACACACAGCCACACAGAGCCCCCCACACACACAGCCACACAGAGCCCCCCACACACACAGCCACACAGAGCCCCCCACACACACAGCCACACAGAGCCGCCCACACACACGACTGAAAGTGTGGGAAAGAAAATCAACTTTGAAAAGGTTGGATTTAAAATCGCATTACCAAAATACAGAGTTTGAAGACATCAAATGCATTGTGTTCATTGCGTTTATGCGTGTGAAACCCTGCGTGTGTGCCGACTTATTCATGAAAGGTACTGCGCCTTCTCCGAGACGGTGTACGTTTCCATTCACAACGCCATTCATTCGGGACTCTGCTAAAATGATCAGTTAAATCACTCTCTTCACCCGCCAAGAGCTTTGTTTACCGGTGTGAAGAGTGGCGTTATTTCAATATGTGCCACCTACAGCATGATAGTGTGTAGTTGTGCAGATCACACGTCAAATCCCTGCAGCTGTGGCGTTCTATGGAGGTGAGGATACTGGGCAGTATAGAATGAGACGCAGATTCCGACCAAGCTCACACCGTGAAAGAGCATTATTCTACTCAACCCGATTTGGGGAACTTTCATCCAAAAGTCACCGTCCTCTCGGCACCCGTCTGTTTGTATGTCGCGCGAGCCCCTCTCCTCTCATCAGAGCCTTCGGTACAAAAACACTTTTTATCAGGGGCGGTCTGTTAGACCTCTCTATCCAATACCACCCCACCACCCGGACTTAAAAGTGAAAAAAGTGGCTTTAACTCCAGCTGTCCCACTCACTCCTGAATAAAAAAAAATGCCTGGCAGGTGCGTCTGTATTCTCTCACTCGAAATAAAAAGCAAAGGTCTGAGGGTCGTCTCAGAGCAAGTAACTGGGAAACCTCCCCTTCACCCTACATCACTGCTCAGGGAGGGGCCCGTCCTGCAGTCGGCATTCAACCCCCTGCGGCCACCCCCCGCCTCCCTCTGTCACCGGTTCCGGCTGTTGTACAGGGGTCCCGTCCTGCCCTCGCGTTAAATGTCGCGAGAAGAAAGAAATAAAAGGCATCTGCCAGTGATCGCGCGGCGTTCAGGGCAGCGGGAACTCGAGGCATTCTGGCTGCGCAGGGGGAAAAGGGAGCAACCCATGCCCTCTGCCGTGCGTGGGTTTAGATGACGAAGGTGTGTATTATAGTGACAGTGTTCAATAGGAAAATGAACAAATAAATATCGCTCTAAAAAAACGCATCCAAGTTCCACGAGTGAGCAGCCTATAAATCTGCCGGTGTGCAACAAGTGAGATAAATAAGCCAGCTGTAGTGCCCTTTCCACGTACAGTCGCCCCGCAATTCCCCTACTCCCCAATACAGAAAGTGCCTGCTCTGACGTCATAATGTAAGAAGACGACAAGGGAATCCTCACCCCAAAATTCTGCGCACCCACAACGTAGCTATTCCAGCAGCGACTATCCGAGAGACTAATGCTCACCCAGCCGAAGGTGGCCGGAAGCACCCACAGCACTCGGACACGAACCTCCTGCCCCAGAACACATGAACCCAGAGACTCACAGCCGTGCCCCCCTCCTCGCCCCCGCACTACACCTAGCCACCGAGTACATACACCCAGGGATACCCTGAGGAGGCAAGAAATCTCCGGTGCCTCAGACTTGTCTGTTGTGGGACAACACACCCACACTCAGAGCACCCACCCATGCTGGCCGGTGAACACCCCGCAGACTCCCACCGTCGCGGCACAATCCGCATTCGCCTTCCGTCTCCTGATTTAACCTTCACCTGTCAGTTAAAGTCCGAGGACTCAGGCGCGTGTGGCGGTTGCTTACTTCCGTGGAGTGTGTATCTGCTCTGCCGCAACCTTGGGACGTGTCGCGGCCCTTGTCACCGGCTGGACTCTCATCCGGGCGGGCCCCCGACGACCCGTCGAGAGCTGCCGGTCGGTGGCTCCAAGTACGGGACCCTGACACGTGCTGCGCAAGAAGCAGTAGTTCCACGGGAGCTGTCTGTGGTGCTGCAAACTGTGACACTGCGTGAGCAGAGGAGCTCGAAACTACGGGCAGACACGGGCCTGACCTGCTAACACGTGTACATTACGGGAAGTGTGTGTGTGAACGCAGATAGTACCACGGACAAGCCTAATCTGTGAAATGTCAGAACCCAACCGAGTACGCGTTTCTACAACTACACCGTGCATGCCACGCCGGACCAAGCAAATAATCCCTGTGTCCGGAATCACCAAACTGCCAAGGTTTGGAAAAAAATATTAAACAGGAACCGCTTTGTGTGTGGTATATTATTTTACAAGTCGTATCCGATGAGAAAAGGCCCCAATCCCAGCTACAACAATGTTCTATTTAAGCAGCCATTTTAAGCAAACCTGGCCTTGACCCGAGGGCGCTCCTTCCGGGTCACTGATTACCGGGCTCCCGCTTTCAAGCCAACATCTGCGCGGGCTGGTGCGCACAGTAGATGTCTTGTTAGACGGTGACGTTTTCCGTGGTGAGCACAGTGGTGAGAGACCGAGTGCCCTCCCTGGCACCAAGGCACTGCTTAATGCTGGTGACTCACTGTGAGGGGGGCCCTCAAGTAAAGGCCTCTCTCGCGCCGCTCCCCTCCAGGGTGCACCTATCTAAGATGGCTGTATCCGAGGGACTGCCCCGCGCCCCACTTCCGGGCCTGCGGTGGGGACAGAGAGCGGGCGGCCAGTGCTCTGCGTGGCTGGGCGGGGGAAGGGGCGGGAACGGGGACGGGAGCAAGCAGCGACAGGCTGGGCAGCCCAGACAGAGCGGCAGGTTGGAGAGGCACTTCTCCGGTCTCCCCGCGGGCGCCGCCATAGTGCTTGCCGTCTTCCTCTCCTTCTTCCCCGGGCTGCGGGGGGCGGGCACTTCCGGCCGGCCGCGCTAGGATTGGCCGGCCGGCCAGTCACGGGGCAATGCAATCGGGGAGGAGGAGACTGGAGGCCGGCGACGGAGGAGAAGAGACGCAGTAGTGCCGGCAATGCCGGACCAGACACGGGGGCGTTCCCGGCGTCCCGTGACGTCGGCAAAAGCCAAAGAATGTCGGGAACGCCCCCGTGTCTGGTCCGGCATTGACGGACAGGCCCCTCGTCCAATGGCAAGGCTCCGTTTACGGAGCCAGCCAATCAAGGACGAGGGCCGAACAAAAGCCACACTAAAGTTCTCAACAGGATTTCGCCTGCGCGGAAAAGCTGCGCAGAGCGCAGCTTCCGCTAGGCAAAACCTAAAAAGGAGACTGCCTAGTAAGGCTCACCTGGAAAGGAATCTCAGCGATCCGTCGGGAGGCTGCTCTTGCCAGGCCTGACATACCGCATCTTCACAGTATGGCTTGCACCACACCTCCACGGTGGCTGCCTGTTACGTTGGAGGGATAGAGACTGTTAACCCTCACAAGGAGCTTCAGGAATCCCAAAGCTGCCCCAACTGCAAAAGCTGCCAAGAGCCTAGCTATACCCAGGCAGCACAGCTAAAGACAGCAAGTCCCGCTATGCGGCTAGTAAGCCGCAAGGACCACTGTGCACAGCTCGCACAAAACCCCCAGTGACCATCTAACAACAGAACCAGATAGGAAATTGCGTTGCTCACTGTCCCAGGGGGGGTTCCTGTTGTGGTTCCAGACCTTCAGCTATATCGGAATTAGGAGTAAAGACAAACGTAGGGGCTTTGAGTAAGGACTTTAAAGACGGTTTTATTGGAATGTACGTCTTTTTCTGCATAACAGAATTATCAATCCAGTAGGGAAAATCAGTCGTGCAAAGAGTTCATCAAAAGAAAGGTAGGGTTTGGGACACATCCGTCGGTAGCTCCGAAAGGCCGATGGAAGGAGGGATTCGGAGCAGTTCTTCTCCTTGTTGCAGCACGGCGTTGTACGACAGGTCCGTCGACACCCAAAAGCAAAAGACAGGTAAGAAGACCAGGGTTACTGGGACGTCCAATATGGTCAGTTTGATAGGGAAGGGGAGTGAAGGAAACCAAGTGCAAGTGACTCCTCTAACGTGGCGCAGTGCATTCAGTGCTCGTGAGGGTAGGGTCACAAGGGATACAAGGTACACTTCGAGGCGGTAACTATTCAGTAGGGACGCTACTACGTCCAACCCACCCTGCTACCCGGCCCCGTACCTTGTCAAGCCACGTTCCTCCCTCGGGACCGTGGCAGGGCGAATCACCGGACCGTTGGCCTCCTGGCTTCTCGAACACAGCAGGGCTCGTCTGAAGCTCGTCCTCCTTCTCAGTCTCACTCGCGTTGATCCTTCCGGTCCGCAAACAGTCCTCCTCGAGGGAAACGCCGTCCGCCGAGGAAACAGTGCTTCCGCTTTTTGACGTTGCTCCGTAGAGAAGGGGCGTGGCTGACATACCCGGCTCGTTCCAATTAAAGGAGCCGGTTCCCATTTCAGGAGGTGTCCAGAGTTCGTCTTTCTTCCCTCTCCACTCGGTCTCGGGCAGCTGTGGGGACAATGTGCAAGGTGAGAGGGGAGCAGCGGACCACCAGTCCAGGTCATTACGGGGTTCACCCAGCACCCCGTCACACTCACCCTCAGTAGTAAACGGCCACCACCACAAGAAAGAAGAGCCGGCACGACAAGTGCTGGAAGATGGTGCCCACGAAGTGGACGAAGCACGCACAGTCAGAGGTACGCAGAAGGCCGCACCAGTGAGCTCGACAGCATGGGCAGGAGCCCAGGAGAGAGAGACCTCTCCGGAGAGAAGAAGCAATACTGGAGGCAGCAGGGAGAGCTTCTACAACTTCCCTGCCCCAGTACAGCCCCAGTGGGCCAAAGACAGGACAGAGTGTCCTCCCCCACACTACCTCGAGACGGAGTCACCAGTGGCCAGGACAGGCAGGAGGAGAATTGCACACTCCACGTGACAAGCTACCACCGCAACTTGTGCTCTAAAGAAACGCAACATGTGGCTGGAAGCTACATCGCATTCTAAACAAGGAGAACGTCACACAAAGTGACCGACCTTTCCAAGCATGCCAGAAGGGCAGCAGAATCAAGCGCAACGATGACGCAGGCTCGAGGCGCAAGCACAACTCCCTTGAGCGAAGAGGTAACCTGCTATCCTGGTGATGGACGGAGTATCTGAACCAATCAAACGCTCACACCCAGTCAACAGATCTGGGTTTAATCCATCACTGTTTTTTAGCCCACTCTGCCACCCCAGTTCAGACATGGTCATATGCAAATCAAATTTGTTTGGGGTGAATGTATGACATTGTTCTACATTCTGTCCATCAACTGTTGTTTTTGCATTTGTCACCCCGAGTGGGATGGTCAGACGTTAGTCCCATGCTCTCCACACCACTGGAGTCAAGCTATCCTGGCTGAAGACGGCTGATAGCCAGAAACCGGCCCTAGGATGCTTGATTCCGGTCCAGGAAAGACATGGTTCAGCAGTTCGGGCTGGACTGTTCCCATGAGGCACAGGGTCACGGCTGATTTGCAAATGGCCATGTCTGAACTGGGGTGGTGTGGAGAGCAAAAAAACGATGGATTTAAGCCCAGATCTCTGTACTGGGGTGAATGTATGACATTGTTCTGCATTCTGTCCATTAACTGTTGTTTTTGCATTTGTCACCCCGAGTGGAATGGGTATGCTCAGACATGAGTCCCATGCTCTCCACACCACTGGAGTCAAGCTATCCTGGCTGAAGACGGCTGACAGCCAGAAACCTGTCCTAGGATGCTTGATTCTGGTCCAGGAAAGACAAGGTTCAGCAGTTCGGGCTGGACTGCTCCCCTGAGGCACAGGGTCAAGGCTGATTTGCATATGGCCATGTCTGAACTGGGGTGGTTTGGAGAGCAAAAAAACGATGGATTTAGGTCCAGATCTCTGTACTGGGGTGAATGTATGACATTGTTCTGCATTCTGTCCATCAACTGTTGTTTTTGCATCCTGGCAGAGGAGCACTGCGAAAATCCCTAAGGAGGGGGTGGGGCCCGTGAAAGGTCCACAAGGAGAAGAAGCATGTCCTAGCGACAGGACAGGCCTGCCACAAGTCCACAGCAAGTAAAGACAGTCATAAGAACTGGACACGACCAGCGAGATGTCAATGTGGCGCAAACATGAGACATGTGGCAGTGCGCCACATCCGAGTGAGGAACCTGGTCGGAAGGAGGAGAAGAGTGTGGCTGGACACCACTTAGCAAAGGAGAAGCGTCTGGCAGGACCTCACTCCACGAAGGAGGAAAGGAGAGTAGCACAATGCCAAAGGGCAAACAACCACTACAGCCGTGCAAGAGGGAAATGTAGAGCGACAGGACAGAGAACTCGCACCAGCACTGGAGAAGGTGATTATCAGCAGAAGCTAGCCACCATAGTGCAGGGACGTCACTGGAGACAGCTTCACAGGAGGACAAACCGTAAGCCGTCAGCAAGCGTGATCTGCTTCCAGGCCCCACGCTTCACCGTGCAACTGTCTACTCACCTGTCACCGGCTGGTTGGCATTGATGCCACCACATCTAGCAAGTGCACCTGCCAGAAGACAACCATAAGTGGCCACAAACTTGCTCGAGTCCTCACTCCACGAGGTCCCCAAAAGCAAGGGATCGCCGCCTGTTTGCCCAACTGAAAGAAAATTATTGCATTCATCATCCAGGTGCATCATCATCATCACCAAGAACATCTGAAGAGCATCGCACCACAAGGGTCGATCCAAACACTCAAGACATCCGAAGTTCAACGAGGCACTCCTGGCGCCGTGGGAGGCTAGCCACTCAGGAACATTCTGTGTGCCCCCGTAAACCTGAAGCCTGCTGAAGAAGAGCATACCCGACCATTGGACTATCCTCCCTTGGGGTTACACAAGGCTTGGCCGTGGCCCTGTTGGGAGTTCTGCAGCGACCCTTCAGCGCTGCCTACGAAAGGCCAGCACAGCCCATGCGGTCACGTTGCAATCCAGCGACAAGGGTCTCAATGGAGTTCCTGTGAGAGGGGAATCCGAATCGGAGAGATGCGTCAGCAGCAGCTCCACGAATGGCACCGGGAAGCCTAGAGGTCGCAGATGGAGACTGGTCACCCAAAGACCACCTGAGGAATGCATAGAACCAGAGTCCTGACGGTGAGAGCACACAGACTGAAACACCACCCTTTGCAGCTGCATGAATTATTTGGCTGTGTTCTTGTTGGCAGTTCCTCAGCGACGCCTTCACGCGGCCTAGTAGAGGCTAACACAGTCCACATGGTCCCATGGCAGACCGGCAGGAAGGCCCTCCTCCTGTGAGTGGGGAGTCCAGGCAGCAGAGGCAAGTCTGAAGCTGCTCTGCCAGCGGGAACTAGGAAGCATCAATGCCTCCAAGGAAGGCCCTCATCCACCAAGGTCATCCTCCGCATTTGCAGGTTTGCCATCTACGGGAACCTGAACTACATCGCCGAGGTGGACTAAAGCCTCCTTGCTGTGCGCTCCAGAGCTGCAGCACTGCCCGGCAAATGGCCTGTAGAGACTCATTGGTGCTGTGTTTTGTTGTTATTTTTTTTATAGGTTGGACTTTTGTTTGTTTCTTTTCCATTAAAGTTTGAGAGGGATGTAGTGTCCTGCTGTACACTTTCTCGTGTTCAGCTTCCTGTTGTACCCATTCTGAACACCCACCCATCACAGGTGTCACCAGTTAGGTAGGGTGACCAGCCGGTCCGGATTTGCCCGGACGGTCCCTGTTTTTCACCTGCTGTCCCAGCAGATTTTAGGTAATATAGCTTCTGTCCCGGTTTTTAGAGAGGGACGAATGAAAACTGTGGGAGGTGCTTTTTATACTTTACAAAGCAGGGATAGTAAGCAGTTGTTTCAAGAAAGCAATTTAATTAACAGGCAAGCTACTGGTTTTAAAAATAGCATTTTGTGTATGTTCTAACTGCCTGTTCTGTAATTTTCTGCTGAGGAGCGCTGTCATTCTGTCTGCTTGCTTGAAGTAAAACCTTAGTCCCTCTTCTATTTTCGTGAAATGTCCAAGTTTTTAGGTCTCGGCCTGCGTAGGCTGCGCTTGCGCAGTCTCGCTGGCGAGATTTTATGTTTTCCAGATTGGGGCTTGAATCTGCCCCTCTTCTCAATTGGCTGGCTTCCTAAACGGAGGCCAGCCATTGGAGAAGACAGGCATCTTACCATTTAAGCCCATCTTTTTCGGATTCAGGGGTGTGTTTTTTAGTTTCTTTCTCTCCTCTTCCCATTGGCTGGAATTTTACATTCCAGCCAATGGGAAGAGGAGAGAAAGAAAAACACGCCCTCAGTCTGAAAATGACGGGGCGTTTCTCCGTGGCATTTCTGCTTGACCTCAGAGAAACATGGTGGTGTTCGACTGCCCTCCTGATGGCTTGTTTTTCAAAACCCTCCTCGTTCTGTTGAAGACGCCGTAGCAGTTATTTGGAATAACAAGTACGTAAAGTCCAGGATAACGTAACACCGTTGTCTTGGGGCAAATTACATCTGCAATATTTGTTATACTACTGTCATTGAGCAGTCGGCCGTGCATTTGGGTTGGTGTTCCATAGGTGGCACTCTCACGCTTGTTTTGGCTTGACAGCGCTCTTGCCAGCTTCTCGCTTTATCGCCCCTCCCCCTTCTATCGCTTTCTGGGACCGCCTCTCATTCCATTAGCCGTGCGGGAAGGCGAGTTACGAACAACAGCCGAGCCTCAATCCCTGAGCAGGATACAACACACTCCCACCTTTCAGGCGGAGCCACAGCGGGACGGACCGCATCAAAAAGCAGGTAAGAGAGGCTTGCTAACCATCTTGGGCGCATAGGTCATCAGCTCAAGGCCTACGGAGCGTACAGCCACCAACGGACAAAGGAGGCGGCATCTCTTGAGCCGCAGTGAAACCCCTGCCAGTACCTGTTTACATTGTTGTTCTGCCGTTGTTTCTTTCAGACTCCGTAGAGGGCCATTGGGTGATGATACTGATGGCGCCCCTGCAGAATGGTTGGAGGGCCCTCATCCAGGCTGTTCTTCCAGGCCAAGGGCCCCTTTACCCAGTCTGCAAAAGCAGACCTCCCGCCATTCCCACTGATTCATGGGATAGCTGTCTTGTGTGCGGCTTTCCACGAATCCTTACAATCTGTCTGCCATCCCATCCACACATTTAGAGACACAGGTCCACTCCCCTCATTGGGTCGTTATCCCCAAGCGTCCAGTACTAGTATTTTAATTCCAAGAGGACCCACTGCAGGGTTTGTTTTTTGTAGTGCTTCCCGAAAGATTACGTTTATGGAATTCCTTGTATCAATGGAGCGCCTGTTATGAAGAAATCCACCGCTCGAAGTGGTGTAACCCATCATTATTCATATAAGGATAGACCTGTGCAAACAGGTACAGCCTTCACAAAGTACCATGGAGTGCCCCTAACCGTTCCCCTAGAGCTGGGACTCGGTGTGGAGGCCTGGTGTTATCGGGGTGCCGCGTGAGGCATTACTCACTGCTGCGGGAGGATAGTGGTGCCGGAGCTGGTTGCGGTGAGTGGGGGCACGGCCTTGCTTGAGCCTGCTGCTGCGGAGGCGGGTGTGGGCCTAAGTGCCGGGCCGCGGTCTGCGACCAGCGGGAGGGCCCGTGCATTGCTGAGGCCTGCTGGTGGTTGTCGCACGCTTGGATTGGGCCTTGGACTAAAGCGTTAGCCCCAACTGACTCTGCTATGTAGGTTTCCCGCATGGTCCTGGGTTCGTGGTGCTGCAGCCGCCAGCGTGGCCTTTCACTATTGAATCATTCATCTCTTGCATGCAGTAACGTGTAAAGTGTGTAAGTGCTCCCTATAACCACCCCCGGTGCCCTCAACCTCTCGTGGTACCCTCCTCCACTACCCCTGGTGCGCTGCTCCCCCTGCCCCCCACAAGCCCTCTAACCTCTTTTCAGCAGGGAGTCCCGGGAGCCTGCCCCCGCCGCTGTGTGGCTGAGAGCTGGGGCAGAGCCACGGAACCGGTCTCCCAAGCTTGGTGGGTGAGGCAGTTGTGTGTGTGTGTGGCTCTGTGTGTGTGTGTGTGTGGCTCTGTGTGTGTGTGTGGCTGTGTGTGTGTGTGTGTGGCTGTGTGTGTGTGACTCTGTGTCTGTGCAAATGCAATAAGTCTCGCATTTGTGAGAGCTAAAGCTATTGGCATTGTAAATGACCATGCCATTTATCTGTTTTCAAAACCAACACATAAATAAAAAGTTTGTCATTTACAATGCCAATAGCTCTCACTTTTGCAAAGGCGAGACCGTTGCATTGTAAATGCTTGTTGGCTTTAAAATTCTGGTCACCCTACAGTTAGGTGACCCTGCAAATAAAAGGCTGGGCGCACGTGCCCTGGACCAGTTACCAGTACCTAAATGAGGGTGTCCGTGTGTATCATTTCTTTAGTATTGGGTCAACCTCAAGCCTTTTTAGGTTTTTAAAAAAAGGTATATTCTAAAGCACTGTGTTTTATGATGGTTGTCCATCCTTTTATGATTTTTTTAATGAATCAAATAAAAGTATATTTGACTGACTGAGTACTGGGTTTAGCGCCCAGCACTTATCATAGGCCAGTAAATATTTTCGGAGAAGCAGTGAAATATGACTTTTTTCCCCTTCTCAGCCAAAAACAGGACACGCATGAAGAAATCCGTTAATGTATTTGGCAATTGGCAGCTGTCTGCATCCTTTCAGATTAATTGTTAGAGTAGTATATTACTAGGTTGCAAATTATAATTTTAGACTTAATTTCCCCGGGCGTACGCCGTAGCAAAAATGAATGTTCTTCTCCTTGTGTAACGTAACTAGTGCTTCATGTAAAGCGTTCCAATACCTTCGGGTCGACTTCGCGCTCTTTAAAGCAGCAAAAAAAAAATGTTCCACGGTGTGTGATTAAAGTGGTTGTGCGCCCTACAATTTATACACCCATTCCACGCCTTAATGCTTCAGACTGCAAATTTCCAAGGCGCATTTACTATGTAGTACGGTACGTGAGCTCACGTAATGAACGGAAGTGAACGTCGTTGCTGGGCAGCACAGTTGTCATGGGGCGGCGTTGCTGCCGAAAGTAGACTAACTGCGCATGTGCTGTTTTCCGCCACTCCGTCTGTCACGTGACGCTTTCTGTCACGAGAAAGGACTCTTCCTCCTGGATGTTCTCTGGTCCGAGCCCTCACTGACACTGACAAATTATTTAGTCCGAGAAAAGATGTTGCTGGTGCTGACTGAGGAGCAGAAGCAGCACCTGAGCTTCCTGTGCCAGGTGGAGGCTGCGGGTGAGAGGGGCTGGATGTGGCAGCAGAGGGCACAACCTACAGTAACTGAAGCGGTAGAACTCACTGTTAACCTGGAGGGCGTGGTTAGGAAGTGTGTGATTGAATGGAAGCTTTCAATGCTATGTGTTTACTGACGTGCTCCTGGTCCATGCGTGACTAGATGGCTTAGTCCCTTTTTTGCCTTAGAATCCCGTTACTTGTAGTCTTATTGTCATAGTATTAATCCAGGTCTACAAGTCCCAGCGTTCTAATAAAAA
This sequence comes from Lissotriton vulgaris, assembly GCF_964263255.1. NCBI lineage: Eukaryota > Metazoa > Chordata > Amphibia > Caudata > Salamandridae > Lissotriton > Lissotriton vulgaris. The sequence goes on from NC_141699.1 coordinate 940,773,392, forward strand.
GTGGGCTGGGCTAAGCAGTCGGGCATTATTCGTAGACACTTGGCAGGTATGGCATGAGGCTCCTAGAAGTACTCGAAGTTCTGGCCGTGATCATTGTGCATAAACATGCTTATGCCATGAGAGTGAGCGACAGAGTGCTAACATACTGTCGCTCACTCTCAAGGCATAAGCATGTTTATGCACAATGATCACTGCCAGGACTCCTAGCACTTCTAGGAGCCTCAAGTGGTTACTGAGGTCACAGTCATATTTTTATTGCCCAGCTGATATGGTCACGAGATTCCCTTGGCTCTCTCATCTCCTTTGTTGGTTCTGTTTTGATTGCATGTATCTTTATTACGCTTGGTGTATACATTGCAAAGCCCTCTGTCTGCTTTTCAATCTGTTATGGAGGTCACAGTCGTAGTTTTGTGGCTCAGCTGATATGGTCTCGAGGCTCCATTTGCTCCACATGACTTTATCCTCTGCTCGGTTGCTTCTGCTTTGATTGCTTGTATCTGTATTCCGCTTGATGTATAAACCGTGAAGCGCTCTGATACCCCTTGTAGTCATGTTCGCGCTATAGAAAACTTTTAAAATAAATAAAGTAAAATACCTTGTGAACGAAATATGCAAACCTGGTTGTAGCTGTCTGTTGTAAATAGCTTTATATTATTGTGTATTCTTTGTAGTCTTTCTGCAGCTTTTCCCTTGTGACTCATTCATAGAATTCTACTGTTATCTGAATGTGATGATCTCATCTTGTTAATGTTCCAGTTGGTCAGTTAGACCCTGGTCAGCAGGTGGTTTACATGTATTTTCCTGTACTACAATAAACAGAAGAAGACTTCTGCTACTTATAATGTGTCCTTTATAATTTACATCACTGTCATAGGTATCCCAAGCAAAATATGCCCTCTTAAGTTTCTTCAGAGTCAGAAAGGACTGTAAGAAGGGATGGTTAAGTTGGAAAGAAGGAAATATTATTTTGCTTGTTCTGTAGGTTCTGTGAATTAGAACAAAACGGTACAGTAAGGAAGGCCAAAGGCAGCTGATGGCCCAGACCATTTAATACGTTTGGGTGGGTTCAACTCTTTCAGAAGACGGTCGATAGGAGGCCTATACCGTTAGGTGAGATTAGATCCTGCTGGCAGGGCTGATAGTTTTGTTTAGAATGGTACGTAGTAGGTACCCTTGCGGATGATAATGTGTATTACAAACACATAACATAGATGCTTTAAATCATTTCATGGATTTTGGAGGTTCAACTCAACTAGATTCTGGTCGGCGAGCGCTCTATGCCAGAGGTTCTTGATGTTTTGACTTCTATGGGCCCCCACTTAGTGATTACTGGAAACCCAAGACCCCAGCATAGGCATTTTCAATGATTGTAACTGCTAACTGCAAAACAATACAGAAAGAAGCAGTTTTGAATAAATACACAAATGATAAAATATTTTATTTTAATTCACAAGCAAATATAAAACAATCAAATGTTTCATTGTAGTAGGAAGGTTGGAGCTTTTCTCAATTCAATTGTGGCCGCTCATCGTACCATACTACATTGTGTTTGATGCAATGTTCCAACAAATCAATCAGAGGATACTAACTTAATGTTTAGCCTTAGATCTCAAATTCCTTCATATTTAAAGAATGTTTAAAAAAAATTCAATTGTACATTTTGCTTCTTTAGACTTAGTTTAAATAATAGTTCATATTTAATTTTTTAAGCAGGCGAGGACCCTCTTAGTAGCCTTCGAGGATCCCCAGGGGTCCCCAGGCTACAAGTTAACACCCACTGCTCTACATGACGGCTCTACATCATGTAATCAAGTTCCAGGTAATTGTGGGGAAGAGCAAATCTTTGTGCCTAAATACCTGGCCCTGGGAGTTCAAACTGGCCGGTGGTATTGGTCAATCAAGACCTTAAGGAAAAGTAGTGTTGTCTAAAGTAATGGTATAGTTTCTTACAGGAGGCAGTTCTCTGATCACCCAGGAGGTACCAGTAATGTCTAGATGGCTCTTCTGCAGGGCATCCATTCATTTATACGCTAATAGCAAATGCACTATTTTTTCCCGTCATATAGCTAATGATTTCAGTGCACCATGTTAGTTGCAATAGTAATTTACTCTTTTATTTTGAGAAGAAGCTTCTTTAGGGTTTTTGTATATTGATTCTTGCTTTGCAGAAGTGGAAGGCCAAAGCCGGGAATAGCTCTGTGAGTAATGCACATAGTGCCAATATCAGCAGCATACCCCTCCTGCAACACAGAGCAATCTCATAATAAGGAACAGACAAGAGACGTTATTTGTTGGAGAAAATATTGCTGCAGGTTTATTTCCATAAGGAAAATATATGCAATATGGTGGGTTAACTTACAGGCGATTCAAGGGCAGGCAGCAGTGACACCCCTAAGCTGCCCTGCCCCCCTGATGAGCCAAATTGCACCATGGCCCCAACAAATCGGTGCTCACCATTTAGGGGGATTACCCCGTGCATCACGTGGACCACCAGTCCATCCATTTGCTCCCGACCCTTGAGGGGGCCGAGCGTATCCAGGCAAGCCCCCGGTTGCTCAGGTTTACAACTGCCTGCAGGACTAACGGGGCACCGTCGTTCCTACAGGGCCCTGCCGTAAGGACTTCCTGGAGTTGTTTGGCATTGGCACCCTTGTACTTCTGAAGAGGGTATCCCTATGTATGTATGTATGTATAGCATATTTATATAGCGCAAAACTGTCACCTAAAGGGTATCCTGGCGCTTTGACTTTGACCAACCATACACAATGTTATACTGTCTCGATCTTTACGCTGTCCTGGGGAAGAGGTGTGTTTTTAATCCTTTTTTAAAGGAGGAGAAATCCTCCTTCCTTCTCAAGGGCAAGGGTAGAGCATTCCACAGCTTAGCTGCGGCGAATCTGAAAGAGCGTCCGCCCATCTGAGTCCTCACAATTTTAGGGATTATCACCAAATGAGCTGATGAAGAGCAAAGGGGTCTGGTAGGAATATACCAGGAGAACATCGCCTGCAGCGAAGACGGCCCCTAGTCGTGGAGGGCCCTAAAAACAAGACATAGCGCTTTAAAATCAATACGCTGGGCGATTGGCAACCAATGAAGATCCATGAGCGCCAAAGAAGAAGAATCAAGACGCCGTCTAGAAAGAGCCAGCTTAGCAGCCATATTCTGCACTCGCTGCTATTTACCCACTAGGATAGCTGGCGCACCCAGAAGTAGCGCGTTGCAGTAGTCAAGCCTGCTTAAGATGATACTACGCACTACCTCTGTGCGGGCATGGACCGGGAGAAAAGAGAGAATCTTCCGCAATGTTCGAAGCATCATCATACACATAGCCACAGTTTTATTGGCAAACGCGTCTAGCTGTAGATTAGATTCGAACATCACACCCAGATTCCGAGTTGAGTCTGCCGCTGCCCTAGTGCCCTGAAAGGAAGGAGGCCAAAAGTCCAGAGGCAGAGGCCGGGGGATGTGATCCATTGAGCAATGCAATACCTCGGTTTTTGAGCTGTTAAATTGCAGGAAGTTCAGACTCAGCCAGTCTGCGGTAGCTGTCATGCAGCGATGAAAAGTCTCCTGCGACACAGCCTCCCTACCCTCAAATGGGAAGATAAGTTGCGTGTCGTCGGCATAATTGATGACCGCAATGCCGAAGGACTTAATCAGTCTGACCAGGGGACGGAGGTATAGATTAAAAAGAATAGGGCTAATGGCCGATCCTTGAGGTACGCCCTGCCCCACTTTCTTGATGTCGGAACAGTAGGGCGGCAAGGCTACCACCTGGTGTCTGTTACCAAGGTAAGAGACCAACCAGTCCAGGGCCAGGCCAGATACCCCAATCTCCTCTAGTTTCCTGACCAGAATGGCATGGCTGACCATGTCGAACGCGGCCGACATGTCGAGCAGCACTAAAAAGGCTGCTCGACCAAGGTAGTCCGTTCTTAATGTCGCCTAATTATAGAGGCGGTCGCGTTCAAACATTGCAGAGAGACGACCAATTTGAAAACGAAGAGAGACATTACAAAACGTAAGTGTAGTGTGTTTGTTAGAGATTGGACAAACGTGGTATGTCTACAACGCGGTGCTTACAAAAGCGGGTCATTTTTATATATTTTTCAGACCCCGGGAAGAGAGGAACGCGCAAGGCTGACGTTTGTGAGCACTCGTGATTGAGTAAAAGAAATATTTAAGAAGCGCTTGAAGCGCTAGCTAAGTAAGTTTGTTCCCCCATTCACTTAGAAAACGTGTTTGGAACCGTGAGCCACATGGATGTTACACTGACAGTGGTCTCTTTTCCCCAGATGCTGTAGTCGGGAGATAGACATCATCTAGTTACCGACCAAGCAATAGTTCCATTATTTGGATTGACAGCGAGCACAGAGTATTTATACATATAAAAAGGAGCCCATGAAAGTATTTGAGAAGCACTTCCGACTCTATTACCCGGTAAATACCATTCCATTTCGATAACGCTAACTGGATTAGACATACTTTTGTAAAATAAATGTGACTATTAACAAAAGAGAGAAAAAATATATATATATATAAAAAACGGAATCCAGGGGAGTCTAGCTTGCAACGAAGGGGTCTCTCTATATATAAAAATCAGCTATATTAAGATACCATGCTCTGACGTGTTCAATGAATTTAATGGAATTGAACTAACAAATGGTATGTCACAATGGTCAGTCTGCTCACAGAAGGAATATCTTATAAACTATGTTCGATTTAATGTCCACATGTAAATATGTAGATAGGTATTTTTGCTATTAATCTATGGAATTTAAAAATGATGTCTGTTCCCCTTCTTTTTAATTTTTAATTGTTGTCTGTACAGATGGATTGTGAATAGCCCTAGTCCTGAAGAGGCCTGAATTGATTGGCTGAAACGCGTTGACTATAAAGAGACAGCAGATACATATAAATATTTTGGATTAACTTTAATAATGTGTTGAGGGATCTTTAAGACATTGGGTATAAATAAGTTCTACCTAATTGTTTTCCTCATATGAGTCTGCGTGATCTCAATAGGAATGTCTGTTTTATGTTTTGGTGAGACATCCTAACTCGAAACGAAGGGCTTCTATTCTATTGTATATATGTAAAAATTACTTGTATATACAAACGTGTTTTGAAATCTGAAATGAGAGATATATAAACTTTCTTATTTGAAAAAATAAAAAATAAAAATCATTCAGTAATAACCTTTGACGTGTCTGTGGGTCATGACGAGACAGGAGACTATAAAAGATACAAATAAACTTAGTGTGGTCATAGTGATATAAACACTAAATAGGGAGTACTTTATCTTTATTCCTTATTATTTCAAATCAAAACACATACCGTATAACCAAGGTACCAATTTCTTATTTGAGCTCGACCAAGGTCGACACGCGAACGAAGGTCTTCCAAAGCGGTCACCAATGCGGACTCGGTGCCATGGGCTGGTCTGAAGCCAAACTGAGCCTCGTCCAAGCAGATGTTAGTCTCTATAAAGCTGGACAGATGTTTTGTCGCCAGTACCGATCAGCCTCTTGATCGCCCTGTAACTCCGCCTGCAACACAAATTAACAGCCTACCAACCCTAGCCATCTTACCAGCCGACACACTGGGTAAGCGGTAGGGAGGGAAATGTCATGCAACTTCGTTGAAAAAGGATCGCCAGGTGGGAGGGACAGGTAGATATACTGGCTCCCCGCCCCCTGGCGACCGAAAATTACGTTAAACGTGCCAGACACCAGAGGGTCCAAACACTAGCCCAGTTGGCTATGAACCTTCATGTGGAACTCAAGTGGCTGCCCTCCAGGGGGGCCCCCTGCGTGGGCCTCGGGCAGCCTCATAGTGCCAATATCAGTAACATACCCCTCCTGCAAACACAGCAATCTCATAATAAAGAACACACAAGACACATAGTTGGAGAAAATATTGCTACAGGTTTATTTGCATAATAAATTCAATGCCAACATGGTGGGTTAACTTGCGGGCGATCCAAGGACAGGCAGCAGTGACTCCCCTAAGCTGTCCCACCCACCTGATGGGCCAAATTGTACCCTGACCGTAACCAATTGGTGCTCACTGTTTAGGGGGATTACCCCATACATCACGTGGACCACCAGTCCACCCATTTACTCACACCTCTTGAGGGGTGGAGCATATCCAGGCAAGCCCTCAGTCGCTCCGGTTTACAACCGTCCTCAGGACTAACGGGGCGCCGTCATTCCTCCAGGGTGATGCCTTAAGGACTACCTAGGGCTGTTTGGCATTTGCACCCTTGTTGTGCTCCTGAAGAGGGTACCCCTATATACCATTCAGCCTCTTAATCGCCCTGTAACTCCGCCATGGCTCTGCGTGTGGCAACCGTCACACCCAGGGCCTCCCCGCCAAGGCAGGCATTCCTAATTGGTATTCTTACTGACACCCAGCTGCCTCTAAGGCGTCTCCCAGGTCAAACGGAAACAGGTTCATGCCCACTCTAGACAAATGAACACCGTCCACATCAAAACATCCCGTGGACTTGGCATGCAGGAGACCATGTCTGGTAAATCCAAAACCCCTCTGTTCTGTGAATTTGCGTATGGTGGTGTTTACTCTCCTGCGAGAGATTTTCACAAACTCACCAGACCTGGCCCCCTGCTAAACTAGACGTGGCGTAATCTCCGACCACCATAATTCACATTCGCTTAATTGGTTGCTCAACTTACATATAGTGGCTTTCGTCGCTTGCAGCAGGACCTTCCTACCCAAGAAAGTCAAGTTATTGCCTCCCAGGTGTATGATCAAAATGTTGGGAAGGGATTTGCCTGCCTGCAGTCTGTGCCGCAGCTTCTTCAGCAAGCTGTGCCAAGGTATGTCTGGGAACCCCAACCAGACTATCTCAGTGAAGGAAAAACCCATGCCTCCAATTCCTGCTTTCGGCCCATCGCGCTACTCTCGCGATGTGAGAATGGCCACTCACCGAAACCTTTGATCCTGGCAAAATAAAGAAATGCGGGGTTGCAAAACACAATTCTATACCTACTACGCAAATTTGCTCATAGTTTACTCAGAAATCGCCCAGCACACATCTTAGCTGATGGAGCTGCGCAAGATTGCACTTAGTTTGCTCAGATGTCGCACTGCACACATATTAACACATGGGGCTCCACAAGCGCCCTCAGCCCTTGAAGGCTTCACAGGTAGATGTAACGCTTAAAACACTGGGATTCCCACCTCCCAACCTGCCGCCCGACCTGTATGGTAGTACTACTCCGGCCAGAATTCTTGGGCCAGAAATTGGGACAGTAGTACCCTTGCTAGCTGACAACTCCCACCTCAGCTATCAGGGTGGGGGATTTTTTATTTTTACTGAAGCAACCTGTAACATGCCCTAGGTTCCAGAGTGCACATACTTTGCAGAGTTTGACCAGACATTTGCACAGACCTTTTTGATTGCTAAACCAAGGCGAACACATTAATGGTGACAAATCTGGCTTGAGGTACTGCAAGTATTGTGCCCTTATTGCCGTCACTGCCCCTTTCTTGGAGGGGCAACTTACTCAGCCCACCAGGCTTGCTTAACTGCAGTCCGATCACAGATGACACCAGCTGTGACCCTTGGTGCTTGGACCAGCAATAGACCTAGTTCACTTGAATTGATTGCCCTCCATCAAATACAAGAAGGGTTTGGCTTTCATGTTGGAACATGTTTACCTCACATAGCCAGAGAGTCTTGCATATTATTAATCCAATGATAATGTCAGAATAAAATTCCCAGTTTCATGCTTGTTTCCGGTCCAGGGAAGACATGACTTGGCAGTTCGGGCTGGAAAGTTCCCATGAGGCACAGGGTCAGACTGATTTGCATATGGCCATGTATGAACTGGGGTGGTGGAGTGAGCTAAAGAATGATGATGGATTAAACCCAGATCAGTTGACTGGGGGTGAGTGCTTGCAATGTTCAACACTCCGTCCATCATCCCCTTTGGTTGAGCTTTGTTCGCCCCAAAGTTGGCAGGGTATGTATGCCCAGACGTGGGTCCCTTGCTCACTTTGCCACTGGATTCAAGCTAGCCTGGCTGATGACGGCTGATTAGCCAGAAAACGGTTCCAGGATGCTTGTGTCCGGTCCAGGGAAGACATGGCTTGGCAGTTCGGGAATGACTGTTCCCATGAGGCATAGGGTCAGACTGATTTGCATATGGCCATGTATGAACTGGGGTGGTGGAGTGAGCTAAAGAATGATGATGGATTAAACCCAGATCAGTTGACTGGGGATGAGTGCTTGCAATGTTCAACACTCTGTCCAATATCTCCTTTGGTTATGCTTTGTTCGCCCTAAATTGGCAGGGTATGCCCAGACGTAGATCCCTTGCTCACTTTGCCACTGGATTCAAGCTAGCCTGGCTGATGACGGCTGATTAGCCAGAAACCGGTCCCAGGATGCTTGTTTCCAGTCCAGGGAAGACATGGCTTGGCAGTTCGGGCTGGACTGTTCCCATGAGGCACAGGGTCAGACTGATTTGCATATGGCCATGTCTGAACTGGGGTGGTGGAGTGAGATAAAGAATGATGATGGAATATACTCAGATCAGTTGACTGGGGGTGAGTGCTTGCAATGTACAACACTCCATCCATCATCCCCTTTGGTTTTGCTTTGGAAGATAAATACAGCATGGTTCATTTATCACACAAAATAAATGTCCAGTCACTGATGCTATTGCTTTGAAAAATAATAACTTTCTATTTTATAGGAAACATGGAGCAATTAAAATGGGGTGGGTAAAAGTAGGATAATGTTATCTTATGGGAATAGCTTGTGAGTTCTTGTCTGTCTTTGGAAACTTCTGGGTCTCTACAATGTTTCTCAGATAAGGGTTCCAAGTGCAGTCCTACAAATGTGTCCAACATGCTCTTCTACCTCCACTTTGTCCTAGTTTCGCAGAGATCCCCTGTGCAAGAGTGTTCGACTTAGTGTGTTTGATCATTGGTAGGTGACATATGACCACAATACTGAATGGGTCCCAACAGCTACCACCTATAAGTGAAGTGCAATTCAAATGATACTTGTTTAAATGTGGTGTTACAGGAGCCACATTGACCAGAAGAGTGCTGGCTACTGTTCCCCAGGGACCAGTTGCAGCTCCAAGCAGTCCCAAAGTAAATGTTAAATCAGGAACTGCGAGTGTGACTAGAAAACGAATAAAGATTATATTTTTTAAAAAAGCAGGAACTGCTAGTGCTCTGATATTCTAAGATCCTTAATGGGGTACAAACATTATGGTCCCTTTCTAAAACGAGTGGGCCCTCCATGGGAACTGGACCAAGCAAAACGCAACTGGGATTTAGGGTTTTAATGCACCTATACTGCAGTGTAACTAGCGAATAGAGAAGAGGTCTATACACACCTGGAACCAGAATGACCAACTACAGCCCACAATTCTCTTCCTTGACAGCTAAGCAGAAATGCAGTTTGTTTTGCCAGTCTTCTGGATAAATTTGAGATGATAGAGACCCAACAAATCATAGAGTGCAGAGTATAATGCAGACCCAAAACCAGCGACTGTCCTTGACCCTCTGGTGACATATTATCATAGGTTTATAATGACAAGCTGGCTGCAGGCTGAAATGATTTCAAGATCGGCTCAGTTCTTTGAGTCCTTCTCTACGGAATCTGGACAGGGGAGTCTTACTCATGCTGTCAGGATTAGCAACGCCTGTAATGTTTAGACATTATTGTGCCTATCCCTCCAGCAGGGTGGGCCGGGCCTGGTCTGGCCATTAAGTTTTCCAACCAGGGCTTGTATAGTTTCTTACAAAGTACAGACTAATTTCAGGGCTAGCCCTCCTAGCATCATGATTTATTGCCACAAATGTTTAATAAGTGTAACTTTGAAACCTGCTAGACGTGCAAGCTACACATCGAGTAGAGAGGGTTGATTACTATGTGTTTTGGTTTCTTTTTTTTAGTTGTTGCTGAGTTTGGTCGAATTGCAGTGGAATTTCTAAGGAGAGGCTCTAATCCCAAAATTTATGAAGGAGCATCAAGTAAGCTGCAAGTTATTTCTTTGTTTGATTGTCAAGTTGATCAGCTTGTCACTGATGTAGCATCGGAATATATTCTTCAGATCATGTAAAAACAGTACAGTTATAAATGTCATTATCATCCCCTATTGATCCTAGAAAAAATGGGTGCCTTTAGTATGCATATTTTGAAAAGTGCACTCTAGATTTTGTCAAAGTGTAACTTGCTTTGTTAATTCATTGTTTTATGAGATTAGATTAGTTCTTATATTAATTAAGAGGATCTTAATTGTTTTTTCTCCTCTTATAACCATTTCCTACCATTTTGAGGCTTAATCAAGAAACCCAATCTGTTCAATAAATAGCTTCAGCAAATGCTAATTTATCTGCACCATACTTGTTAGTTGGGTGAATATGTACAATGCAAGTGCTTAAAACAACACACACATGAAAGATGTCAATTTTTAATCATTTAATTTCTAGTGAAGTTTCTTATATACACTACACGTGACCCACTCATCCATTGAAGAGTCCAGCGAAACAACATTTAGTTTTAATGTTTTAAAACTGAATCCTCCTCAGTCATGTCTGATCAATTTAGAGTGGATACCAGAAACTCTAAAATAAAACCATGCTTACTATTGTTGCTGTGGATTGGTACATTGTTAATAACACAAATGTAAGTTTCATCACATATTTGAACATTGTTAATGAAGCTGTTTTATATGTTTTTCAGGGAAACTTAATGTCAGCAGTGACACAATACAGCATGGTGTAGAAGGACTTACATACCTTTTAACCGAGAGTTCCAAGCTCATGGTATGTAGCTATTTAACTTTTCCTTGAACCATTATTGTTTATTTTATTTACAGGGATTGGAGAAAATGAGAAGGAAAAACGTTTTTTGGTTCATAGTTCAATTTATACACTACTGGTCTATCGTGAGTAGTTGCTCCATATTTAAAGTTAGGATTCATAATTTAAGACAGCAGTGTCAAAATATGTAGTTTAAGGTTCACTTTTGTTTGCAAATGGTCCTTACCTTGAAAATAAAAAGCCATCAAATATCACTTTGTATTGCATGATTTAAGCAATATTTTACCTTTACAAGTTGCAATCCTACCTTTAGATCTTGAGCCCTGTCATATAATAGCTACCGCTTTAAGATGTATAGGCAAGAGTCCCTCGCCATGGTCTAATAGTATTTAGCATATCTTGTTCTCCAGTTCTTTTTTTTTTTTTAAATTATTTTTTTTGTCCTCATTAGCCATATATTCGATCCAAATGTGCTCCTAGCCGCAAAACACAAGACCCGACCGCCCCTGAAGCACCGAGAGGCCTATTACTAAGCTCCCAGAACCCAGAGAGTCAGACCAGATGTCTCCAGCAAAGCTTGGACGGACACTCTCCCTTCGGGCCGGTTCAGCAAGTTGTCCAATAACTGTACGGCTTGGGGTGCCTCCCGTTGGACAAGGAGATTTTAGGCCTAATCATCGGACCCGGGGGAAAAAAAAAACAAAAAAAAACCCCGGGTTGACTAACTGTTCCTTCTCCAATTAATCAAAAGGTCCCAAAATCTCAGAGATCGGGGGCTACATGTTCTAGATAGGTCGACCTTCGATGCTGCATATAGTGAAGACAGCCACTCTGCATGCGTTGGAGGATTTGTGTTGACCCAGTTTTTACAGATTTCTCTTCTTGCTAATAAGATAGCATAGAATAAGAACTCTCTCTCTAATCCCTTGATGGTATTATTTAGGCCGAAGATGATTAAAGACCATGAGCACGGGATAGGTATTCTGAGGATAGATTCGAGTGTTGTCCTGATTTCTTGCCAAAATGTGGCGATGTTCGGACACTCCCAAAACATATGAAGATCTGAGGCTGCTGGATAAGAGCATTTGCTACAACATTTCCCGGTTTGGAATTTCGAAAGTCGTTTGGGGGAGTAATACGCTCGGTGAAGCGTGAAGAAATGGTTGCGCCTCAGTTCTCCAGTTCTTTGTTGCATCATTTTACATCTTTATTTTTTTTTTTTAGAACACTAGGCACTTTACCTCTGACGACCAGTACTAAAGTGCAAGTGCTCCCTCTCTAAATTGTATTGGTTTATCCATGCTTGGCATATTTGATTCTGCACTTTACTGGGGACTTACTAGTCAAAGTGTGCCCAGGGCCTGTAAATCAAATGTTACTAGTGGGCTTGCAGCACTGATTGTGCTACCCATGAGTAGCCCTGCAAACATGTCTCAGACCTGCCACTGCAGTGTCTGTGTGAACAGTTTTAAACTGCCATGTCGACATGACAAGTGCACTTGCCAGTGCGAATGTATTTTAAAAGGTAGTACATGTTCTGTTGTGTTTTACATGTCCTGGTAGTGAAATACTGCTAATTTCGTGTTCCAATACAGCAAGCCCCATCTCTTCCATAGGTTAGTAATGGCATCTTCCAATTGGGAATAGATAGAGATTTGGAGTTTGGGGTCTCTGAAATCACATTTTTAAAATGCATCTGTTGGTAAAGTTGGTTTTTAAATTGCTTGTTTGAAAAGTCACTTTTAGAAAGTGGGCATTTTCTTGCATAACCATTCTGTGCCTCTCTCGGCCTATCTGCTGAATACACATCTGGGTTAGGATGACAGTTGGGCTGCTTGTGCATTAACTCCCGGTAAGCATAATTACGCAGGAGTTTCTCCACGTAGTTGGTCCATTTTCTAATTTCGAGCACTAAAACGAACACCACATTTCTCATTTCCTATAGAGTGAAAATACGAATATTAGCGAGATCCTGAAGAACTAAAACAAGGCTCGCAGGTAAACTAGAACCATATTTTTATTTCGTATTAGTTCAGTTGTACATTTTTATAATAGTGGACATACATGTCCTTAACCCACGGCTTCATATCATTTCCTCCAGATCCCCCAAGCATCACAGCTTAACGCTCGTTTACTGACAGGTGAGCGTTTCTCTTTTTTAAAAACAAATCTACAGTTGCCGGTTTGTTTTAGATAAATTAACAATGTGCAGCATATTAAATTCTCGATATAATTTCCCACAGGCTCTCGCCATCAAGAAATAAAGGTAACACAGTGTTAAAATATCGTCATTTATTATTACATATAAATTGATAAGCCCATGAATTTGATACTCCTATCATAAATCCTTACAGAATCAACAAAGAAGTTTTTGCTACGCATGATTCAAATACCAACCAGTTAGTTAGGTAAGAACAAAAATAAATCAGGCCAATAGTGGTAAATAATCACATTAGCATCGAAATTAATAAAGGCTTCTTCTTTTCTTTTTCTCTTTTTTCTCTTTATCTTTAGACCCCCGACGAAGGGGTGTAAACCCCGAAATGCATTGGGTTATGTACTATAACTGTGTTGTGTTTATACTGTTGAACAAATATGTAATGTAAAAAGCATTAACTGTGTAAATTTTGCAATGTATTATGCTTTATTTGTTTGAAGCGAAAATGAAATAATCAAAAAAAAAAAAAATGTTTGAATTAAAAAACAAGAGAAATGTTATAATTTGAGATATCCTTACAGTTGGTGCGCACTAGAGTCCTTATGATCTCGCGATCTTAGGCCATATACTTAACTCTAGACAGTCACACAAATGGAGCTGAGGTGTGCCCCGCATATCGTGATGGCCCATCACTAGGCTGATGGGTCTTCCTGAGCTACATTGGTGGGTTGAGTTGACACTGCCATCTGATTAGGGCTGTGCCTGTCCTCGCACAAAGCCATCGACACCCCCCCCCCCCGTTCCCCCAATAGTGGTGCTGGAGCCAGGACACGGAAAGGCAGGGTCTTGTGCACTACAAAGGCTTTCCTTTGAAGTTTGCTTTCTTCAAAGGCTGAAATGGGTATAAGTACTGGACGTCTAACATCATATACTCAAAACACTTCTGGGTTGAGGACATCCTGCCAGGAAGAAGAGCTTGATAAGCTGTCAGACGGGACTGCCACTCTGCTGTTTGCTTTGTGGTGTTGACCTGCTGCTTGCTACTTCTGTCCTGAAAGTGAAAAGACTGGACTTTGCTTTCTGTATTCTGCCTGCAGTGTTCTCCAAAGGTTTGAGCTGAGCTTGCTTCCTGTTAAGAAGTCTCATGACTAGCAAAAGACTTCAAATAATACAAATTAGTGGAGCACTCCTCATATATGAGTATCTAATGGCATCATGTTCCAAAACATGTGTCTCTTAATTCATCATGGTATACATTCCTTTTTTTTTACTTGAGTAGTAAAGAGATGTTATCTCATATAACAACTTTAAACATTCGGGTATGCTGTATTTCGTTTTTACTTTCAGTTAGTGCCACAAAAACATTATACATCATTTAATCACTTCATAATCCATACTTTGTATTGTCACTTAATCGTACGTATACTGGTTTGATAACAGATTATGTGTGCATTGGTGTGCATTATTCTTGTTTCCCAGTTGCAGCCAATACAAAGGCCAAAAGGGACTTTTTCAAGGCTATTTTCCGGTATTATTTTTCCAACCCACAAATATTGGTTACTTTCACTTATGACCCGGGGCAGGTACAAATTTCCAACAAAATCAAAGTTTCCTCCAATTGCGAAAGAGAAGAATGTACGTATCCTGGCTGCAAGATCCACATAGTGCGGTGAATAAGTAAGCGTGGCAGGAAGTTCTGTGATGTATGACCACAGAAACTCTACAACCCTGCTCTTGATGTGGACTGTGATAAGTCCTAAATGTCAACATCGCGGTTATCGACGTGCTGCATAGTTAGGCTTTCCTGTTTTCAGATTCTATTTTTGGTAAATTTTGGTGGTTTTTTTTCTGTGTTTTCAAGTGATCTCAATACCTTAAAAAACAGTGATTATCAGTGGTTACACATTTTAGCAGCATAAAAAAACAGAAACAGTGTTTTTCCGGTGTTTATGCATCATTTCTGCACTGATAGAGCATGGTATATAGTCCTTAAACGTACAGTGTATATGAGGGTCAAATACATTTTTTACAAATGAAACTTATTGTAGTACACCATACAATACTTCCTCAGTGAGTCTTTGGTCTTGCGTGCTCGCTCCTTCCTTCCCATGTAAACTTTTATCTGTGAAAAGGCCCTCTCAACATTGACCATCAAATAAGGGCTTCAGCAAACTGTGGCTGAGTTCAGACCAGGGCACATGGAAAGGGGAGGTGTTCACCCACAGCAAAGGCAAGGGTAGGCCCTTTGTGTGCACAATAAGGCTGCCCTACTCTATTGACGGCTGTTCTGCATGTTTTACCAAATTTATTTGCATCTGTATTCTAAATTTACTTCTCGATTGCAGTAATATTATTACTGCATGGGGTCCCTATCCCCAAAGTTAAAGCTCCACTGTAGATTAGGGCCTCAGTAGGGTCTGCCATCAGCAAGCACCTCTACCAACCCTTGAGGTCATACACAACAGAGTAGCTACTTACTTGACCCACCAGAAAGCACCTTGGGGCCTCTACAAGATGTAGGAGAGCGCTACAGCAGTTCTACAATACAAAACAGGTGAGGGTTTGATTGAAAGGCTTGGAGGCCACGATTTCCAGCAGCCTGGATCTGTCAATCTCTAGGTGTCCATCGCCCAGAGGAAGCGCAGAGGTCCTTGGTGCTAGGGTGGTCCAATGTCAAAGCGGGTGCTTGGGGGGGCGGGGTTTTGGACCAACAGAAGGGGCACAGAGAAACTTAAAACGTGTTTCAATCACCCAAGCAACAACGGCCTTGTATCCACTCACACTCTTTCAAATATTATCAGACACAAATACGCATACACATTCTGCGGATTTACCAAATGCCCTTATTTTGTGCATGGTGAAACAGCACGCATGGGAACTCCTCGGTATCTCTGTGACTTAATCCATTTATAGATGTGTGTTTATCTTTGCATGCGTGTTGAGGTGATTAAAAACATAAATACAGGTACATTCTAGATTGTTCCTGCTGCAGCGGCTAATTTGCCCTCCTCCTCTCGGTACAAAGATAACTTTTTGTGCACATGCTTCACCGTTTCCCAGCTCCGGACATGCTGAGCGGGTCCCACAACTACAAATATCAAAAGAAAAAAAGGTCTTATGAGAAGCTGAAGGACTCGGGCCTTCCTCCCTCACTGCCCTTCGTAGAAGCATTTCCTCTTGCCAGTGTGAAAGAAATCACCCATTTGACTTAGTTCATTTACTGCATCTTTGTCCTTTTTCATTAGACACACAGAAGACATACCTTGAACAAAAGATCTACAGTGAGTCTGCACCCTGGTTTTAACCAGAGTACCTAAGCCAGGATGTAATGGGGAGGTGGGTGGGAAGATATAATTACGAAAATAATAGACAACATTGTACAATTGGTCGTCACTTATTTTAATTTCCTAAATTTACAATCTAGAACGTGTGGAACAAAAGTGATGTACCCAGGATTACACAATTTTTTAAAAGTTCTAAATCTGGCATTAGGGATCTTGGCCGACAGTATACAGTCATCATTGATACATTTTAGATTTGCTACTAAAGATCTCAAATCACTACATGTAAGGTGTAAGCAGCTGAGCCAATTCTGATTTTTGATGCTAGAAAAGTTAGTGCTCTTTAGTCGATGGTTGTATGAATATAGCCTGGCTGTACTTATGTGCTGCGTGTAAAAGCTCCTGATGTATGTCACAACTACTTTGTGACTCGTTTGCCACTCTGTGGCCTTTTGTCCTGAGGGACACTTGTTGTCAGATCTGGCTTCATAGGCAACACCATTATGCAACATGTTATTTTTTACTTTCAAAATAAATAGAGGCTGACAAAACAAGTATGGGGAGTGCTAATGGTTTAGAAATCACAAACACCTTATGCTACGGTACCATGTTGTGAAGTCTGTATAGTTTGCTGTACTCCAGCAGGACACAAAGTTGCAAGCGACATCATCAACCAGTCCTCAATTTTCATCCAAAAGCAAATCACATTCTGAAACGTATAGCTTTGCTTGTAACAATATAAGTGTGGGCTTACACATCTTCAGCATAAGCACATAAGTTTTTATAAAGCACTTTGTAGATTTTTACTGTATCTCAGCACTGCACATAATGACGCGGTCACCCAAAAGAATGTATGTAGTCGTATTGTACTGACCTACTGGGAAAAGAGACATGTGCACAGAAATAAGTGGACATGGAAAAAAAACACGCAGAAAGGCATAAGGGACCCTACTTGTGAAGTAAAAAAAATAGATTTACACAGCAGTAATGAAGCCTGCCTAGGGGACATAACTGAAGTAATAGAACAGCTTTATGCAGGATAAACTGACCAGCCTAGGGCAGTAAAAGAGTGACAGGTGTAAAAATAAGGAGACATACCCCAGAAGTAAAAAAAAAAAAGCAGTTGCATACACGAATAAAGGGGACTGCTTGAGAAGTAAAAGAAAACAGGTAAAAGAAAAGGGAACTAGCTGGGAAGTAAAAGAGAACTGTACACAGAAAATAGAAATGAATGAAGAGAAAATCATTTTCCCAGAACAGAAAAAATCTCACTCATGCATAGGAACTCCTGCGCCATTTATGCATGAGGATTTTCAAGATTTCCTGGTAACCGTTGTTTTTGTGAATTATATAAAAGTCCAACACCTCTTGAAATTAAGCTGTTTGTCAAGAGTGAACTCAAGAACACACAGCTTATCAGAAGCATGAAAGGCCAAGTCATCCCTGCTACCATACCTTTGCGAGACCTTCCTTTATGGCAGATTTCTGAGCAACACCCTTAATCTTAGAGACATAAAGGTAAGAAAGAGTAGGCCTCATATTAAGTGTGTCAGGGGGGCTGACTTGAAACCATGTGGGAGTATGGGAAAGATATTCACGAGCCAGTCTGTTTATGGAGAAAACTCCCCGGGCCTCCAGTTGCACAGACATGTTAAGAAGTCCCCCTGTTCCTCTCTATATGGAAGTCCTCATGTGTTTACATCAACATCATTGTGAGGTCAAGAAAATGTAACGGCTAGAGCTGCCGACTTTGAAACTGTGCTGGGGAACCGGCGTTGGGTCTCGACAGCAGCTCAACATCCTGTGATTCTGGACAAATCAGTTAATTTCACTGTGCCTACACAAAATTAATCTGTCCAGTCTGTAATGTAACTGGTACTCATGGAAAGCACTCTAAAGCCCCTGGGTCGAGTTCGCGCATATAAAACTGCCCCAAAAAAGAAATACGGTACAGAAACACACAAGCAAGTATTATATTCAGCCAGAGGCGCAACTAGAGCCTCTAGGTGGGGGTTGGGGGGGCTAAGAAAAGATTTCGGGGGGGGGGGGCTAATTCTTAAAGCAATCGGCAGAGTGAAGCTACTGGGGCTCTAAGAAGGCGTGAAAACAGAACAAAGCCTCCTTAACAAGTAGATGGTCTTTTAAAGACCTGTGAAGAGCTCGGGTGCGGCTGTGTGTGTGTCCGGGGAAGCTGTCTCACCTTTGGCTGACACACACAACGTGAGGGGCTGATACCCTTTCAGCACAATGAACGTTGCGCGTCTGTACAGCCCAAGGGGAAAAAATAATTTAACTGTACAATTTTAAACCCATCAAAGTCCAGTATTGGGCTAACAAAAATGTTAGGTGTCTGACTCATCTACTTGATCCTAGTAGAAATTTAAGTCATTGGGGCTCAAGCTCACATCAACAAGTCAGGTGCACTAGCTCACTGAGCTGCTTTATAACCCCTCGCTGCCTGCTGATTGCCTGGGGGTGAGACTGCAGAACCTACAAAATATTTTGGTACATCCAGTATTTACTTCTAAAGTGTTGTGTGCTTATATCATACTAACTAATGTGCATCACTCATAACAAAAGCAGTGGTACTGGTTTTACCAACTTCCAAACGATGGACAGACCATTCAGCCCTTCCAGACTTCAGGCAGATTGCAGCACCTGATTGACTAACCCACTGAGCTAGCTTGCGTCTCGGAATGGATGACGCAGCGATGCTCAGGAGGTGCGAAAAAACTAGACACTGGCATTTAAACTGCTTGGAAGGGGGGGGGGGGCAGGTTAGGGCGGCTGTAACTTCTGATTGGCTGACCGGGCCCAGCCCCTCCGAGGTGTTCCAGTGCCAGTCCTTCCGTCGGAGTCAGAGGACGGCGATATAATTAAGTAGTGGGAGAGGACCAAGAGGTGGTGCCAAATCCAGATACGTCACATATCATTTTAATGGACTGGAGAAGAACTGCTGCTGCTTTACGGAGCCTGATGACACAAAAGGTAGCGTGCTTAAACTTCAGATTGCCAGAATCTCCGCTGCAGGCAAGGCTGGCCTGAGTGTATTTTTGTTGGCAAGGAGATGGGAGGTTGCACACGGGGAAATCAGGGTGGTCCAATCCAATCTCTAGCGGGGCCATTGAGTTCGAGGGAGGGCGGGGATCACTCGGGTCCTCAGCTGCTCCGGAGTCTAGATTGCACGCCTGCCACATCAGTGATAGTCGGTTTAAACCGGCTCAGCTCATTTTCAGCCGGTAGGGTAATGTCGGTTGCAATAGGTTTTAACCGAATTCCGGACAGCCTATGCATAGTCAATTCTGCTTCTGACAACACAAGTTAATCACCTGCCAGTTCCTGAACTCTTCTGCTGAGAGTCTTGACTTGCCTAGAGGTGCCAAATCCAGTTTGTGGGCCTTTGGAAGTGAAATCTTGTAATCTGAAGGAGAAAATCAAAACATCGACTCCCAGCATCTGTCTGAATCGACGCAGCGCAGGAAAGATCGACACATTGATGCTGCCTACATAGAAGCATGGTTCTCCCTTGCCGCAGAGACAACGGCCTTCACCCCAAGCCCCAGGTTGCCGTCGCAGTGCATCAGAAGAATCGCTGCAGCGTGAGTCTCGAGCACCGCATCACTAAAAGTCAGTGACACCCCCTCCGACACAAACACAGTGCCTGCTCTGCTGCTGTGGAATCAACGCAGCACCTACTTCGCCACTGTTGAATCAACGTAGCGCATCTGGATTTTCGATACATCGTGCCTGGACGCCGTTTCTTCATCGACACCAGACCGCAGTAAGTATCTGAGGCTGCGTGCCTGGAAACTGACAAATTACCTCCCCTGCCTAGCAGTAAGGAACCAGCGCCCACCTCCCCTGTAGCAATACAGAACGTATTTAAGGTACTTTGTTCTAAATAAACACATCAATTGATTTCTATGGACTAAACCTGCTTAGTTATTCGAAAGTGACATTTTGACTTGTGTATGTTGGAAATTTGTCATTGTGGTCTTGTTTTATTCATATACATATTGGCTATTTTTCTAAATGTGTGTTTTACACATTGCCTCTGAGATAAGCTTGACTGCTAGTGTCAAGCTACCAAGGGAGTGAGCAGGGGGCATCTTAGCTGTGTTACTCCCTTACCCTAACTAGAGTGAGTGTCCTAACTGGAACAGGGTGAAAACCACTGCAAATTATAAAACCCATTTCTAACAACTACCTACAGGCATTTGCTTAACATAGCTACTCTGCTGCTGGAATTAGCACCTATATGGTGAGGTTTGGCTATTCATGCTTGCTCTGTCCATTTTATCAAGTGAACTACACATCCTCTATTCCATCAACAATGCTCCATGGTTATGTCTGTCTCCATATTAGAGCGCACGTCACAAACACCATCTCAACAGCCTTTAGGGCTACTGACAATTGGTGCTAACTGATTGTGGTTGAATGGGCACAGCTTGTTTTTCTTGGGATAGGGCCTCTTTGATGGAAATATCAGTAATTCCCACATAACTAAGGTCCTTTAATCCCATCTGCATGACTGTTTTGAAGAGAATCTATATGTTGTGTAAGTTATATCCTGTGTGAGGAAATTTTCATTGAAGCCCCTGTTACACTGCTTTTGCTTTAGAAGATCAGAATGACATCCATTTTGCTTCTCATGTCAAAACGGATTTTATTGTATCTTATTGTAATTGCATTTGTATAGCGCTTACTACCCCTTACGAGGCGTCGAAGTGCCTTTTTAGGCGAGTAGCACGCTACTCCGGGACCCACAGAGGATTAGTGTTGAATTAGTATAGTGAAACATGCAAGTAAATTTTAAGTGGTGGATAGGTTAGTCAGTTATTTGGATTCGGAAGGATAGCAGAAGGATGGAAAAGGAAAAAAGGTTATTATTTATTGTTACCCCTGATGGGGTGTTAAAACGCGCTACTCTGGAAACCCATAAAGGATTAGTGGTGAATTACTATGGTGAAATATGAAAGTAACTTGAGTGGTGGATATTAGTCAGTTATTTGGAGTGAGAAGTATAGCGGAGCGATATAAGGGGAAGAAAGGTTGGCATTCATATAGCTCCTGTTACCCCGATAGGTGTTGAATCACTTTTCTGGCGAGTAGCACGCTACTCCGGAACTCATAAAGGATTAGTGTTGAAAATTAGTATAGTGAAATATGAAGTAATTTACGTGGTAGTAGCCTTTATGAGCAGGTTGGGTAAATTACTTATCCTTATCCTTTACCGCCTCTCTAAATCAATGACCTGGCTACAAGCTTGTTTACTGCTTGACAGCACTGTTAAATGTTCTGTCCAACACAGCAATTCTTGTTTTAGGTGTTGGCTGGTGCCTGCTTCAGAACACATTGTATTTCCATTTGTCGCCCCCCTTTGTAGTGCTGGGATTTGCTTTGAAATTGAGGATCTTTGTACAGGATGCCAGGCTTTTTTCTTTCTAATAAGCAACCCTCTAAATCGGTGTTGGACTTGGCCCTCTCTGCGGGGTCATCCCAAACGTTTTGCCTTCACCCTCCCATTTTATGAAGTAGTTTTTGTTGACTTTTAGGACTCTCTGCACTCTACCATTGCTAGCCTGTGCTAATATGCTTGTGGCCACTCCTTTAAACATGGCAAGAATAGCTTAAACCCAATTGGCACATTTAATTTACTTGTAAACTCCTAGTAAAGTGGTACTGCATGTACCCACGGTCTGTAAATTAAATGCTACTAGTGGGCCTGCAGCACTGACTGTGCAACACACTTCAGTAGCCCCTTTAAACATGTCTGAGACCTGCCATTGCATCTTGTGTGCAAAGTTTTAAACTGCCATTTCGACCAGGCAGAATAAACATTTTGCCAGGCCTAAAATCTGCTTTTTAATACTTATCACCCCTAGAGTAGGCCCTAAAGAGCTCATAGTGCAGTGTATTTAACATGTTTGACATATTCTTTTAACTTTTATATGTTCTGGTAGTGAAACACTGTTAAATACGTTTTTAGGTCTCGCCTGTCGATGCGCATGCGCATCGAGCAAGCCAGACTATGGGGGCTTATCCACTCTTTGTCCAACTTGCAAGGAATCGTGGCGATTCCTTGCAGTGCCCGTGACTTTTAAGCTCAATGCGCATGCGCATTGAGCTTAAAAGCGCGTGCACATGCCCCCAGCCGCCTGCCATGCCTACTCTCCCGCCCCCTCACTTCTTGATTGCACGGCCGCTAGGCCGTGCCTCCCCTACTCTCCTCCTCCTACTCTCCTCCCCTCGCCGTCTGTTCCCGCACTCCTCCCACACCCCCGCTCCGCCCCCTCCCCTGCCTGCCATGTCGCGTCGCATTTCTCCTCCCCCCTCCCCCAGCACGCGACGCCTTCCTCTTCTCCGCGGTGATTGCACAGCCCCTTGTGTTCATGGGTTGCTTTGCTTGTTAAGTTTCCTGCAGTGCTCCGACTTGTCGCATTACCCATGTGATGCCTCTTTTTCTTAACATATTCACCCACTGCTTGTGTTTTCTCCTGTTCTTTAACTGGTTGCGTCTTGGCCGTAGAATCACCTGATACCGAGCGCAGCTTCATGCTGAAGATTTTAAAAACATGATGAAAACCAAAATGTGAGTTAGAGTTTACTGTTTAAGTCGCTGATCGTGCCTGCTTGCGGGGCACCCTTTTGGAACGGGCGATAGAGCGCGCACAGATGAACTCTGGAGATGTCTCTTGCCCAGCAAATCGCGGCTAATATTGTGCTTCAATAGAGATTAAAAATTGTTGCGCACTGACGGAGCACAATCGCTACGAAAACACGGCTCATTTCCAGAGAAAAACACAAAGGGTGTGGGAAAGCGTAGTTAACGGTTTTGCACGCCAAAAAGGCACAGAAAACACACACGGGCATTCGCCGATTTATAAACTTTAGGCGACAGCATTTCTAGGAGGCGAGTCTTTTCCACATGTAGGGTTTCAAACAGGTTTGAAAGCTGCGCAGCTATTTTTAGCGCGCGCTCCGGCTCCCTTCACAGTTTGCCTTGTCTACTTTGCTTAGTCTCCGTGCTCGCTGTCAGACATCCTGACTCCAATTAATAAACCAGTGAAAGCAAAACTTTCTCAAAGTAACAGTGCGGCTGGAACATAAATTAGTTCCTTCGGCATCAGGCAGGCAGGCACACACCTCCTTTTATTCCGCTTTGCCCTATGTGCTACGAGCCACAATGAACTAGCTGTGGTCACTAGTTAGGGGTCACTCTCACCCCACACCCTCACCCCCTCACCCTCACCCCTCACCCCCTCACCCTCACCCCCTCACCCCCTCACCCCCCCACCCTCACCCCCTCACCCCCTCACCCTCCACCCTCACTCACCCTCAACCCCTCACCCTCACACCCTCAACCCTTCACCCTCAACCTCTCACTCACCCTCACTCACCCTCAACACCTCAGCCTCACCCTCACTCACCCTCACTCACCCTCACCCACCCTCAACCCCTCACACTCACTCACCCTCACCCTCACTCACCCTCAACTCCTCACCCTCACTCACCCTCACCCTCACCCTCACTCACCCTCACCCACACTCACCCTCCCTCAACCCCTCACCCTCACTCAGACTCAACCCCTCACCCTCACCCTCAAACCTTCACCCTCAACCCCTCACTCACCCTCACTCAGCCTCAACTACTCTCACTCACCCTCAACCCCTCACCCTAACTCACCCTCACCCTCACTCACCCTCAACACCTCACTCACCCTCACCCTCACCCTCACCCTCACTCACCCTCAACACCTCACCCTCAACCTCAACCCCTCACCCTCACTCACCCTCACCCTCACCCTCACTCACCCTCACCCTCACTCACCCTCACTCTCACTCACCCTCACTCTCACTCACCCTCAACCCCTCACCCTCACTCACCCTCAACCCCTCACCCTCACTCACCCTCACCCACCCTCACCCTCACCCTCACTCACCCTCAACCCCTCACCCTCACACAGTGCAATAGGTCTCAGACCATTTCAGTTAGAGCTTTAAGAAATGTTTATGGCTTTTTTTATTTGTAATTCTTTAGCATTGGCTACAGGAAACAAAAATGCTAAACATTTACAAAAAAAACCATAAACCATTCTAAAAGCACTAACTCTAATGGTGCGAGACCTATTGCATTTCCAATGCTTGTTTTGCTATGCAAGGCCTTCCTTTCCCATAGGTTAAGATTGGGTTAACTTATTGCATTTAATAAGTGATAGCTTTCTGAAAATGCCACTTTTGTTTGTTTAAATATTTGTATTGAGTTTATGTTTGGATGCAAACAAACATAGTGGAAACATCTGCAGATCACATTACACTCTATACATGCCATGTCACTAGTGAATCAGGTGCATTGGACACTTCAACAAATCAGCATCAAGAGAGTGTTTCAACTGTCAAGTATGGTTAATTGCTT
Source organism: Lissotriton vulgaris (assembly GCF_964263255.1). Taxonomy (NCBI): domain Eukaryota; kingdom Metazoa; phylum Chordata; class Amphibia; order Caudata; family Salamandridae; genus Lissotriton; species Lissotriton vulgaris. The sequence goes on from NC_141699.1 coordinate 940,798,056, forward strand.
ACAATTAGACTTAAACATGACCTTGTGCCTATAGCTGATTCGTAGTGTGGGTTGTTTCTTCATGCTTAACACATGCACAATACATCCTAGTATGTGATTCCCCGGTGTTCTGCATTTCCTAGTTGTAGTATAAAACAAAATACACATTGCTGCATTCCAAACAGTTGCAGCTATCTACAGCTAGTATGTTCACTGGAGTTGCGAATTGTCAGTTCCCCCTTATTAAGAACTTTTGTAGTTTACACAAGGTCTGACTGGACGTTATGGAAATGTGCCTGCGGTGGTAACCTGAGTTGCTTCTTGTGCAGTGCATGTCATGCAGGCACTTTGTGTGTGCATCGGGTATAGCTTGTTCCGTAACTGTGGGGAAGGACTAATAATGAAACTGTGACAAAATAACATCTAACAGGCATGGGGTATGAACTGTGGGAGAGGCTGGCGCTTAAGAATACGGGTGACGGTAATATTGGAGCTGGTGACTGCGTTGCCGATATTGGCAGTCGCTGTTGGCTAGGCTGGGGGCATGCACATAGTTGCACTTGTATGGTAGGTTGTTGCCTTTCATCGGACCCCTACGTCCTACCCTCAGCCTGCGCATAACTATTCTGAAAATGCCACTTTCAGAAAGTACGCATTCTCTTGTCCCAACTATTTGTGCCCTGCAGCCTGTGTCATATGACTAGGTGTAGCTGGCAGTTGGTCTTTGCGTATTGCTCCTGGACAGTTAGACAAGGGGAATAGGTGTTGGCAGGATGAGGGAGGAGCTGACAACTACCACACTTTCAAATTACAATGCCTCTGCCTGAGCGCACTCACAAAGGGTTTGTCACTAGACTTTTCTATCCCCAGGCAAGCTGGGGCCAGCGCAGGAAATTCCAAATGCCTCTGGGGATGGAATCCTCCAGAACCTATTTCAAAGTGGAAACCAGGTATAAATATTCACCCCTCAGACCCATTTCTTCAGCACATCTCTGAAAGACTCCAAACGACTGCTGTGCTGCTATGCAAGAAGAACTGTTTTTCTTTTGCCCTGCTGCATGAGTGAAAGGGACTGGACCTGCAACTTGAGCCCAGAACCACCAGAGTGACTTCAAGGTCTTGTTGACTGGACTCCTGATCAGAGCCTCAGAAACAGAAAAGGCTCCAACTACCTTGAACCCAGCACCTGGTCTCTGTCGCTGTGAGTCCTCCCCCCGACCCCCCCCAAGGTTGCCATCCGAGTCCTGGACCTTTGAAAGTGGGCCGAAATGTGGTCTGCCAACTGATTCAGCACAACTCCTCTCTGTTTTCAAACTGCTGCATCGCGATGCATCCCCAACTCTGGACCTTGCATCACAGCCTTCTCTGAACGCATCCTCGGTGTAGGCCTTGGCATCGCACGCCCCTCATCGATGGAATACTCAACAACCATGCAGGACCCGCATCACAACCTTGCAACTTCACCTTGGATCTGCTGCAGTGCAGCGCATCCTCGATGCAGGGATCCCGCAGTGCATTGAAGTGTTGCATTTCATCCAAGTTAAGCCTGACTGCTTTTGTGCCATACTACTATAGGGTCAAACACAAGTTCGTTTGGGTTTACTTGTGTTTCATCTGGATAGGGATTGTGGTTTCTGCTTGAGAAGGGTTTCATTCCCCTCAACCCAATTTCCAACAATCAGTATTTACCAAATTGTGGGTTGGCACCTATTGCCGAGTCGCAAGCCAACTTTTTGTGGGTCGTAAAAAACCTGGTCTATGTGTAATATTTAAAGTGATTAGTAGTCCTGTTTTGCGCACCAGTGCAAAGTTGCTGAACAATGTCCTTTATGCCAGCTTTAAAACAAACCCTCAAAGTATTCCAAAGCATAACTTAGTGTGAACCTTCCGGTATTTGTTGATGCTGTTTTTTTTCTTCTTTTCACTTCACAAAGCCATTTCAACAGAAAATGTGCTCACTATACGTTGTCAGACATAATCATACCCCTTGTGTATGATGTTCACCCATAAATTGAGAAATATTGATGTTGCCTTACTTGACTTTGGATCAAAGATGACTTATGACCAGGACAAGGGCTTTGTTTTGATGTACCCAATGAGGCTAGGACCAAGATCAGGACTGCATAGAAACCCTGCTATGCTTTCTTCCCTGGAAGATAAGCAGCTGCTGTTTTTGCATTTGTCACCCCGAGTGGGATGGGTATGCTCAGACGTGAGTCCCATGCTCTCCAGACCACTGGAGTCAAGCTATCCCGGCTGAAGACGGCTGATAGCCATAAACCAGTCTTAGGCTGCTTGATTCCGGTCCAGGAAAGACATGGCTTGGCAGTTCGGGCTGGACAGTTCCCATGAGGCACAGGGTCAAGGCTGATTTGCATATGGCCATGTCTGAACTGGGGTGGTGTGGAGTGCAAAAAAAATATGGATTTAGGCCCAGATCTCAGTACTGGGGTGAATGTATGACATTGTTCTGCATTCTGTCTATCAACTGTTGTTTTAGTATTTGTCACCCCGAGTGGGATGGGTATGCTCAGACTTGAGTCCCATGCTCTCCACACCACTGGAGTCAAGCTATCCTGGCTGAAGACTGCTGATAGCCAGAAACCGGTCCTAGGATGCTTAATTCCAGTCCAAGAAAAACATGGCTTGGCAGTTCGGGCTGGACTGTTCCCATGAGGCACAGGGTTAAGCTGATTTGCATATGGCCATGTCTGAACTGGGGTGGTGTGGAGTGCAAAAAAATGATGGATTTAGGCCCAGATCTCTGTACTGGGGTGAATGTATGACATTGTTCTGCATTCTGTCCATCAACTGTTGTTTTTGCATCTGCCTGGCATGGAAATGCACTGCCCGGACTGGATAGAGGGTCGGACCAGAAGCTGCAAGGATATTTAGTTTAGTTGACTAGGACTGAACCTGCGGGGACAGTCTGCTCCTTAATCCAAGGGTCCAGACTGTGTCAGTCATCAAAGTCTTGCTCCTGTTTATGAGTAGTGCAGGTAACATTTCTCCCCACCCACAACCATCTCACTGAATCCAAGATTGCCCAATTGGAAATTGGAAATTGGTATTGGGGCTGGATGCAGCTATGTTTTTTAAAGTTTTTTTGTGAACCATAAGGACAACAGTTGGTTGAAATGGTTCCATAATCAAAACGACTAGCCTGAGCCAACAGCTTTGATTCCTAGGATGAAGAGGAACAACTGTGTGTTCTTCTATGGCTTAAAGGGAACAATACAGGTTCATAACCAATGCAGGATTGGTACAGGGTAATTTGGAGATTATGTAGGCTTAACATACTTACAGGCCTTGAATGCTCTCTGCAGGTCCTGTGCTGTCTTTGTATGCTGGAAGTCCTTGGCTCGGTCAGGCATCTTGGCTGCAATGCCTTTGTGGTTCCATATCAGCCAGTTTCGTTGAGACAACCTCCATGCAAGCAGCAGGCAACCAGATCTGGCTGTTTGTCCTCCAAATCAGTTAATTGCTACTTCCCATACCTTAAAGTGCAACTTTCTCTTTTCCCACCAGAAGGCATAACATTGGATCTTACAAGAGTGAGTCAGACCGCTTCTTTCACATCATTAGTACAAGTAAAAACGCAGGAGTCCTCGAACTATCATGAATATTTGTACCTTTGGCTTTTCAAGGAAGCGAAAAAAGGTAGAGAAATGGGACACCCACCTCCTGCACCCTCCAATTTTTATTATGTACTGTGGTCATCTTAAGTTCTCTATAGGGTGATTTGACAGAGATGGGTAATAACTTGTGTAATTCCTGCCTTTAACATAAATACTACACTAGTTCAGTCAGTGATGAACTACCTTACTCTGGATCTCTCATAAACGGCAGGATGCAAAATTCCAACTTGCCTGTTGCCCCACTGGGACAGCTAATAGATAGCAGCTGTTTCTGCTGTCCTACTGCACTTATGGGCAGGGTAGTGGTGTTTAACAATATTGTTGCTTGCAGAGCAGCCTCTAGAAATAACAGCTGCTGCTTCTTGATGCTCCACCATTTTGAAAGCGTGAGTGTCCAAGTGATGTCCAAGTGAATGGAAAGTGTGGTCAAAGGTTGGAAGGAGAGAGAAGTTGTTTTTGCAACCTACCTCAACTGCTTGTCTGTCTTTCTTCCTTTTCAGATGCTGAGCCCTCACATTTAAACTATGAGAATGTGCCAGGGTGATAGAGCAGCGGTGAGACGTGATTTAGGTGGATACCATGCAAAGTACAATTTGGAACTGAGAGTAATAGGAGCTCCGGCTTTATTTGAAAGTGGTTCTCTAAAGTGTGCCTTTGACAATAGTAGGGGTTTCTTCTGCCTCCACCCCTAGACTATGGAGGGACAAATAATTGGTGGAGGGTGATTAACGAGCCTTTTTCCCCGAATACCAGCTATGATGATCCTCAAAACTCCAGCTAAATGTACTTGAAAAGTGAATAGAAAGAGTAAACATATTTCATCCTCCATAACTGGAGTCCTTATCTTTCGTCTGAATATATGTGCTGTTTTGCGGCTTGCATAACGTAATGGGAAAACAAATTATAAAGGGATTTTATGTCTTAACATATTAAACCATACTTGACATTTATTTAATCTTCATTATCTTAAAAGTCGATAGCTAACCCAGTAGGACAAACAATCCACACTCATTTCATTTTGTCATTATTCATTAAAGAAAAAAACAGCCAATATTTAGTAGCAGCTAAATCTGAAGCGATTCGAAGTAAATGTTTCTTGTAAGAGTCTTATTAGTCTCTTCCATCACCTGTGATGTCTCGCCTACTCCTCCTTGGAAGTTTGCTTAAGCTCCGTGATGGTCCTGAAGAAGCATCACCATGGGGTTGATTCTGGAGTTTGACCTGGCCATTCAACAATTTGGATTTTTGCCCTTTTTAGCCATGCAGTCATATGTTTACTGGTGTGTTTCAAATCATTGGTCTGCTGCAGGAGCCACCGTTTGCTTCATATGGAGCAAAATAGATGGTCTATTTTCCTTCAGACTGCGCTGCTGTAGACGGGCTTTTGTGATTGTGAGTTGTCCTGGTTTTGCAGCGGCAGAGCTGGCCCAAATCATTACCACTTCAGTGCTATATTTAACAGTTGGTGAGAGGCTTTTGTAATCCAGGGTTTGATGTTGCCAAACTTGCTGTCTTTACTGCCAGACAACTCCACTTTGTTCTTATCTGTCTAGAGCAATTTTTTTCAGAAGTCTTGTGGTTCATGCAGGTGTTGTTTTGTAGTCTTCAGACATACAGTAATGTCTTTTTTGGCTTCCCTTCCATGAAGTCCTACGTTTTCGGTCTTTTCTTAATATTAGAATCGAGAACTTTAAAAATTACCCTTTTTTTACTGAGGCTTGAGGTTCCCTGCACATAGTTTTGGGGCTCTTGTGTTGTCTAGGAGCATTATACTGTCCGATCTTTGGGTGAATTTCCTTGGAACTCAGTCCTGCCTGGGTATATTGGCAACTACCGGGATCTTGCTTCCATTGTAAATAATATCCATCATTGTGGAATGATGGACTTCAGATTGTTTGGAATAGCTTTATAACCCTTCCCAGAATGACGAGCAGCAGCCATTCCTTCTTGGAGACATTCACAGATCTTTAGTTCTAGCTAGGCAGGATGCGTTACGGGAATGCTCAGACCTAACTGGCCTGAGCCAGAGGTAGGACTTTGTATACAGGTAGCGGCACATTGTTATGATCAACTGCATTTCGTTATCCGCCCCGGATGCTCATTCCCTTCCTGACTGATAAGGAAGGAGTGAGAGTAAACTTAGCGTTTTACACATGGCTTCCACATTTTTATTTTTATTTTTAATAGACTGTGACAAAGTTACATTTCTTGGGTTTGTCTCAGGAGGTTAGATGTATTAGTAATTAGTACCTGGTGAGGTCTAAATGATCTTCATATATATGTATTAACGCGCAAACCCCCCAAAACGTAAGGGAGTGCATTTATTTCTCCATTTCTGTTCATGAATGGGGATATAATTAATGTGGGAAAAGTGTCCAATTTTGAGTCATGTTAATTGCAGAATAAGATGGAAGTTGTCCACAGATTTTCTTTGTCCTAGTGGTTTTCACATGCCTGGAATTCGACTGCCACGACGGAAGCCTTATAACCCCTCTGAGAGAGTTAAGAGATTCGAAATTGTCTGAACAGAACAGCTGAAACCAAATGGCTGCTGCGGTGCCCTCTCTGGATTTGCATGACTGATTGATTGACACCAGTGTGAACAAAAACTTTAGGAGAAAGTCATCTCTGCTAACAAGGAGTTTACAGCCCAGTAAACATGAATTGAGCCCCCCATAACTGCTTTTGTATGATGAGAAGGTGGAGGACGTTTCTGAAGAACTAACTTCATCTGGTGGTGAACTTGCACGTCTTCTCAACTTGCTCCTTTCGGTCTGTGACTCTGTGGCGTACAGGAATGTTACTTACGTCTGTTTTACACCCATTTGGGAACTTTGTTGGAGTCTGTTAGATTGACTGACTGCATTTTGCTCTTTCACAAGGAGGACGTCCACACACAAGGTAGTTCTCTTCAGTGCCAGTCTGGTGTTTTTACTTTCTTACTTTTGTGTTGCCTTTGTGTTTAGAGTCTGATTTTAATAGTATGCCACTTTCTGCCAGCTCTTCCATGTTGAGCACATTTCACCTCCAGGTACTGTCTCCTGCTAATGGTTTTTCTAAATTACTTTTGTAGTGCCCTTTATTTCTGACTGCTTCTATTTCACAGTATGCCAAATTGTGTCCATTTGAACCTGTTCTTTATGAAGTTGTCATTTTTAGGTCTCGCCTAGGCAGCTCTTGCAGGAGGTGTCCTTTAGAAATCGGTCATCTCCTTTTAAAGGACACTTGTGTTTGTGGTGGCATCCACCTTGCTGGAGCGAGCAGCAGCGCGCCGACCATCTGTTTTTAATTAGCATAGCTGCGCGCTGCTGCATCTGCTAGGGTCAAGCCAGCTTTAAAAAAAAAAACCCTTTTAGAGTGCGCGGGCGCACCACTCCCGGACTTGTTTTAGTTGCTTTCCGCCTGTCGCTGCTTTTTTTTTTTTTTTCTTTTTGCTTCCCCCTTCAGCTTTACATTATAAGCTCTCCCCCCCACCCTCAGGGCACAAACAGCATTTCCCTTCCTCTGACGCCAATGTCCCGGCTGGAGACTGAACTATGCCTCTGCAGTGCCATGTGTGCTTGTTCAAAACAGCAACCGTTGTGTAGTTTACAGTGGCACCCAGTCACCCCCATGGTATTGCAGGCTTTACAAGGGGCAGGTTACCAACACACGGAAAAAAAATCCCTTTGTTAGGCACGGGAGATGATTGATATGCCCAGGATCACAGGATGTTGAACGGACTCCGAGGTCGAACTTGGATTCCCAGCTATAAGTTTGCAGCACATCTCCTGCAATTCAACCTAAATATTAAGGCATCATGGCAATATGCGGCACAGCGGAGGCACGGGCAAAACTTAATTATTTGTCATTCCTTACTAGGCATATGAGAAAACCAACAAGAATATGGACGGAGCGCTGAGCTTAACAGACACTCACCCGAGCATTCTTGGCCCCCCTCGTGTCTGCCCGGGGCATTGCGGTGTGGACAGAGAGCCAGGCACATCCACTGAAATACTTTGCAGTGCGCACTCGCCCCAGTTTCCAACAATGTCGCATCTGCCGCTGCAGAGGGGAAAGCTCTATGTCTGCGGCTCAGCATCTGATTCCGGTGCTGCTTAAAGTGTGTATTCTCTTTCTATTCTAAAATCAATGGTACCACTGCCGCCTACACAAGGGGTTGTTGTGTTTGTGCCATCTCCCACCAGCTGCTTAAACTAATTTGCATTTAAGGACAAGGAATTGGGAACATTCCTCCCCCTTCCAAACTCTTTAAGTTGCTTGCCCACACCCTAGAAAACACGCAACATTACTTAAATCAGCACATGCAGCTTTTATTTTGTTTGCAGCTTTTATTTTGTTATCAGGTTCATTTTACTTTATGCTGCAACATTCCTCACTCCTGTTCCTATGCTACATTTATACATTCACACGCTCTCACTTGCAGCCCTGGTGGAGACGGTGAAGACTGCTTGTTGTCAATGACATGGAAAGGTGTTATTTCTGTGGCGCCATCTCCTGTTGTCTTGTTTTATTTCCTTTCTGACCGCATCTCCTATCCCCTTCTTTCATTTCCTTCTGCTTTTTACTTTTTACCCATTCCTTTTCATGCACATCCGTCTTCGAGAAACCACCTCTTCACTATTCCAGGAAATGTGCACTTCCGTCCCTGACCTCTTTCGAGTCTTTATTGCGATTCTGCAGTCAATGCTTGCCGTAAAGTTCCCTTTATAGTGTGGTACAAACATGATTGCCATAGAGGGGCTGCAGTTTGCACTGTTGTTGACATTGTTGTATGTTTTTGTTTTTCTTGGGTGGTTAGACGAGAAGGTACAGTACTGTTCAGACACATGCTCTGGTTTCCTTTCAGTTCACCTTTATTTGATCAAATATAGCTGTAGTCGAGATATAGTGTGTCCCTCGTACATTCATGCACTGCTGCCTTTGTCCTTGCTGGACTTAGAGTGACTACGTCCCTACCTACAATTCTCGGAGTTCCTTATTTGACCTTCCTCTCTTCACTCTACTTCCCTACATCTCGCATCTCATTTCTCCCTTTCAGTCTCAGCAATTAGTCCCCGTTCCGGTCTGTCTCCCATTTTCACATTTTTCATTCCATTGCTTCTCTTTTCAACTTCTCCATCATCTTATTTATTTCTGCGTATAGCTAAGCTTCATACTATCTATTGAATTCTCTTTCGTATCACCTCTTATTTCTCCTATTTTCTTTCCCCATCTCCTGTTGCCTTGTTTTATTTCCTTTCTGGCTCGCATCTCCTATCCCCATCTTTCATTTCCTTCTGCTTTCTACTTTTTACCCTTTCCTTTTCATTCTTCAATTTCCTCTGTCTTCTCCCTTTCTCCCTCTTGCACTCCTTTGTTCTTCAGACTACTACCTCCTATCATTCAACTAACAATCATTCACTTTCTCTCTGCCTTCCTGAATAGAGTTCTCCATCTCTTTCTCCATACTACACCCCTTCTTCTTCATATATCCTTCTTCTGTGTATCTGTATTTTGATTGTTTTTTCATTGCTTCAGTTTTTGCTGGCTTTTTTCCTTTTCTCTACTGTACAATCTGTCCTTATAATTTCTATTGCTTTTTTATGCTTCCTCTTTGTGTCATGTTGAGCTTTTTTCTTACCCTATTTCACCTTTCTTCTCTATCACATCTCTAGCACTTAGTCTCTTTTTTCACCTTTTGACCGCTATCCTTTCTCCTGTATTCACTATACTGCCTTTTCTTGCCTGCTTTCTCCCACTTGCTTTTCTCTCACCAGACCACTGGGGGCATCAACACGATGAATGAAGTGTTCAAGGACTACAAGGAGGTTGGCATCTGGGTGCTTCTAGCTCAGTGCAATGCTTCTGTCTTGGAGTCACTGCGCCGTGGAGAGTACTTCAGCAAAGGGGAGGACAATCGGTCCTTCCACAGTGTAAGGCAGGCAGTGAGTTTTGCCCTTAAGGAGCACCAAAAGAGTGATTACCTAATTTAGCAAGGAGAATGCTAGCTCTGTCCATAATGTGCTGCAGGGCTAAAAACGTATGTGGTCCCAAAGGCGGGACCTATTGGCTATGCCAAGGCTCGTTTTGTTAGTATGTTCGGATTTATATTTGCACTCCCTTATAATATTGTAGTATGTATTTTAATTGAGGACTACATTTATATTTGTAAACCAATCTGTATATCATGCTTTGTATGGCTTTCCCGAGTGGTTTTAGTGCTCTTATGTCAATAGACATTTAAGTATTGTATTTCAGATTTCAATATACTTTATTCGACTGACATAGCCATAAAAGGCAACGCCGTAAAAACCTACAGTTCAAATGCGAGCAGTACAAACAATGCATCAATAAGATCGGACAAAATCACTATAAAGACCTATGAAAATATACGTTTAGTATATGAACGGCGCAACAATACATCCATAGTGCAAAGATGTGATTAACGCAGGCCAGCACTAACCATTACCCAAGAACCTTAAGCCTCTCCTAATTCTCAAGGAGTAGAAGTGACTATTACTTGTTTATTTAGACCATAGTCTATATACAATTTTATAAAAACGTCCATAAATGTATTCTAAAATCCGGACATATAAAAATAATTAAATAGAAGTGGAATACATATTTCTGCATATATTCCACACATTCAGGGGACATTAAGTAATGAAAAATAAAAATCTTGTTCCAACCCTTTGGGCCCTTTCGGGTTATATTAACAACTCTTTCAATCACTCCTGTATTGCAATTAAAACTCTTTCTATTGCATATACAACATTTAAAAATCTCATATTTATCAACAGGCTGAGGGCTTGATCCTTTATTAATAATCTTATAGGCAATAGAAAGAGGTTTTAAAAACTTGTCCAGTTCATCTAGGGACCATAAACAATCTAGTAAAATATGAGGTCCACTACATTTTACTTTCAGTCCACATGTGCACAAGCCCTGTTCATTTCTCATTGTAACTTTATCTTCATATCTGCATAACATGGATTAAGTCCAACCCTGAATTTCAGTACATCATTCCTAAGCTATGAGTTTGGCAGGGACTCGATTATAAGGGAATGTATCATATTTGTTCCAGCATTTTACCAAGAACTCTGTGGACAGTTTACTCCAGAGGTAGAGCAAATCCTCCTCTCTAGCACTTTTTTAGGTCTCGCACCTGCGAACGCATCGCGAAGCGATCATAGCTGCGAGGCTTATTGTGATCAGTTCTGCTTACAAGGAGCAAAGGGAGACAAGAGATGGGCTCGTGCGGAAATGGATCAGGTCGCACACGCGTTCTCCATCTCCTGTCTCCCTTTGCTCTTTCTCTGCAGACACACACGCACGCACACACACACACACATAGATAACCCCCCCGTCGCGCACACACACACACACAAGCACACGCCCCCCCCCCCCAAGCAAGCTCTGAACACACTCATTACCTGGCATACGCGGGGACACACGAGCACACGCCACCCCCCCCCCCCCCCCCCAAGCAAGTTCTGAACACACACTCATTACCTGGCATACGCGGGGACACACGAACACGAGCACAAGCCGCTTCCGCCCCCAAGCAAGTTCTGAACACACGCACATTACCTGGCATACGCGGGGCTGGGAGCCCCGCACTTGCATCAAAAGCCTCATCTGAGGCCATTTCTGACCCAGGGCTTCTTCTGCAGACACAGCGGGGCTCTCCCCTTAGGCATGGGAGTGGAGTGGTGTGGCTCACTGGTTAGAGGCGGTAGACCCGGAAGCAGAGAACGGCCCGGGACCAGGGTTCAATTCCCGACGCAGCAGGGTCGTGGACCAGGGTCAGCGGACTCAATAATTCTCGCCTCGGTGCCTACTCTAACCAGGGATCACACTCGGCAACACTGAGCATTAGCTTGCCTCATCTCTACAACGGCCCCTCACATTCGCCGGGGATGCCTGGTTTCACCTTGGAGATACCCAGTAGGGACCATCTCACAGGGATAGCTAGGACGGGTTCCCCAGCGGTCTACAGCGCCACGACGCCTCAGGGTAGTAGTGCGCTTTACAAGACACATACATTACATTACATTACATTACATGGGAGCCCCGCAGTGGTATCCGCTGGTCTTCACCCGGGCCCCCTCCTGGGACCCGAGACTTCCGCTTTGGCGGGCTCGCTCCTCACAACGAAAGTGGAATGGCGCGCATGCGCGGACAGCCCCCGCCCTCCCAGGTCTCCTCACAACTGTCCCGGTGCGTGTTGGTTCCTGGAAGAGCACAGTGGTGAGTAGCGTGCTATGGGCGCGATCACTTGTTTTTGTGTGTATTCCCTCTCTGTTTGCTTCCCAATGCTCTCTACCCTACCCATTTGCTCATCCTTTGCCCTCTATCTACCAGCGCGTTCTCCCCTCTTATTGCAACCATTGTTGATGTTTTCTCTGCAAACCTTCATTGAGACGGGACATCGAGTTCAAAGGAGGAATTGCATAGTGACAATGTTCTAATTACTCTCTCCATTGCCTTTCAGTTTATGTAGTAATGTAATGGCAACATGACTACTAGAGGTTTGTCTTGTATTTAGAAGAGCTTGCCAGGCGGCCACTGTGTAAGTGGATAGAGTTGTATTGAGAGACGGACTGCTTAGGTTTTCTGAATAATTTCTAGTTGTTACTGTGACTGTGTAAGAGATTTCATACACACGCCTATGCAGCCAGCTCTGAGCTCGACACATTTGAGCTTTTTTTTTTTATTGAGGCTCTGTTTGCCTAGACTTACAGCTTCAGTATCTGAAAGGGGTTTAGACTCCAGTTGTGCTGTGCAAAGCCTCTTCACCAACCTATGGGTTCAGAAGGTCCATTGTTCAGGGTCTAAGGATGCATTTAAGTCAAGTCTAGACTTTAAAGTAAATAGTCGCTGCTGTGGAGTTAGAGGGGTTTTTAGTAAAGTCTGATATTATTCAGCGTATTGCTGCTGTTTCATTATTAGCTGCATCAAGATGACCCACTTGAAAAGATCTGTTTTGTGGGGTTCAACTTGTGTGTGCATATTCGTTTTTCTTATTTTGATACAGGTAGAGAAGTCTCTGCTGGCTTCAGTTTGGTACAGTAGACTTTTAATTTTGTTTCCAATGTCAACTAGACAGGCTAATACCGGACCTTTTGGATTTTACTAAAATTATATGTATAATATACTTAATGACTCTTTTTGGCTGTTCTTCTTTGATAGCGTCAGTCCAGTTTTTTTTCCAGCCCCACAGCACAGAACATGGGAAACTTGGTCAGCCCCTTTCATCCTTTGGCTAACTTTACTGTGAGTCATGACATTTGTCGAATTCACAGGGAGAAAGGACACCCACACACAAAATGTTCTTTAAATGCCAATTCTGCGTCTGCAATGTGTACTGTTTGAGACCCCAAAAATATTTGCCTTTAGATAGACGTGTTTTTTTTTTTTTTAGATTGACAACGGTCTGGCAGCTTTTCCAACAATAAAGTTTTTCAAAAATCATGAAAAACCAAATGCATTGACCAAGCCAAAAGTCTGCCTTGCTAGCTCCAAGCCTAATTACTGTGCAGTGATTGTTTTTTATTAAACAAAAGGGGGTGGTGATGGACGGAGCATCTGAACCAATCAAACACTCACACCCAGTCAACAGATCTGGATTTAGTCCATCATCGTTCTTTAGCCCACTCTGCCACCCCAGTTCAGACATGGCCATTTACAAATCAGTCTGACCCTGTGCCTCATGGGAACAGTCCAGCCCGAACTGCCAAGCCATGCCTTCCCTGGACCGGATTCAAGCTTCCTAGGACCGGTTTCTGGCATTCCAGCCGTCTTCAGCCAGGCTTTCTTGAATCGAGTGGCAAAGTGAGCAAGGGACTCACGTCTGAGCATACCTTGCCAACATATGGCGAGCAAAGCGTTCTTACTGGCCACGCCCCTCAGAAGCACTTTCACTGCTATGGAGGCAATGGGCTTAAGGCCCCGTCCTCTCCACATTAACTCCTCTCACACGATGAGTTTCGTTTGGATGTTGGCAGGTCTGGTACTAGCACTCCTTTTTAGGTCAATCCTGCATGTGCTGCTCTGCGTGGTATGCTGTATTCAGGTAGGGACTTGAAGGTCTGCCCACTCTCCGCTAATATTTTTTATTGGCTTGTGTCATTGTCCACTGTAAACTGTGGCTTTTCATCGGTCAATAGGCTTAGTAGTCCCTCCTTAGTGCCACCTTGTCGGTTTGTATGTCTATCTATCTATTATCTGTTTTGTCGATCTATACAACCATATCCATCTAGGTTTAGTATTGCCAAGGCTAGACTACGGTAGTTCCACGCCCTGCGGTCTCCCCAAGCAAAGCTTGGTTCCACTTACGGCTTCCATTAATGCCTCAGCCAGATTGATTACTTGTACAAAAAGAAATGATCACATATACCCAGCCTTAAAATCCCTAAACTGGCTACTTTACGAAGCTAGAATACAATTAAAGATCACTTGCTTGACTCACAAAGCACTGCACTTCAAGACCCCCATCTATCTGGATCACAAATTAGAATTATCAGGGGGAGGCCGTTTGGCTCGAAGTGCAAACTCACTGCTCCTGAAACCTCAAGTCTTCAACAAAAACAGAACAAGTAACAGAGCATTCTCGGCAATGGCTCGAAGGTTTGGAATTGCCTTCCAAAGGAAGTCTGTCGAATCCCATCCTCCGCTTCCTTCAAAAAAGGAGTGGAAAAAATCCTAATGCTGAAGTTCCTGCCCTAAAGTCCTTGGTTCAGCTGCTTCAATACTGCCCTCTTCCCTGATGCTATGTCTGTCGATTACACAGTTATACTCTGGGATTAACAGTGTGAGCAGGCCACTGCACATCTTTGTATGTTATTTATGGAATGTTTCTCTCCCATTACCTGATCGTTGTCTTTTACATTTGTGTAATCCGGTGATTAATAGTGTTGGCAGGCTTTGATCTTACTGGTACTGTGTACATTGCCTATTCTTCTCTATTATTGGATCTGTCCGGTCTTGTTTTTAAATGCTCTGAATCGTGCTATTATCATGCTCTTGTCTTGAACCTATTTGTAACAATTGCGCTTGTTCCACTTTGGTATGCTACCTACCACAACTGTGAAGTGCTCTGATACCCTCCTGGGTCTTGTTCGCACTATACAAAACTTTGTAAATAAATAAATCTATTCAACCCATTTTATCTAACTATGCAACCATATTTATCCATCTATACAACCTTATTTAAATATATATTCAACCCTATCTACCTATACAACACTATCTACCTACCTACGCAAATCCTATTGATTTGTCTATACAACCCTATCTATGTCACCCCATCTATTTATATATGCCGCCCTATCTTTCATTTTGTCTATCCTATCTATACAACCCTATCTACTGTACAAACACATCTATACATCCAACTTTCTACAAAAGTATCTACCTAACTATGCAACTCTATCAACCTTTACAAATCTGTCTTTACAAGCTTCTCTATTTGTAAAAAATGTTTACAAAAAGATTACAAAAAAGCAGTAGCTAAGGCAAGAGGCTGGCAGCCAATGCCAGACTGATTGACTTTTTTAGGTCTGGTGTTAGCGAAGACCTTTTGGTTTTTACCAAAATGATATGTATAACATAGTTACTTATAGGGGATTTCAGCTTGCCTTAATCCATTAATCTGTTGTTGTCAATCACTTTTTTCATCCAGCTACTACAGCATGCATCATGTGGCAATGGGTCAGCACACTTTAACCTATGGCTGACTTCTCTTGAGTTACAGCACGCTGCCTTTCATGAGGAGCACATCCACAACCAAAAGTAGCCCCCTTCTGTGTCAGGGTTTACTATATTCATCTGCATTTTGTTTGGAACCCCAAAACTGTTTTTGCTGTTAGCTTATCGTGATTTTAAGATTAATGCTATCCTTACCAAATTAAACCAAAATATAAGTTCCATAGAGGTTTGCACTACCCATAACAGAACAAAACAAGAGTTGCCAAAGATTTGCCGATGTTTGGTCAGCCCTGCTCATAAAACATGCTACATTGACTTAAGAAATCCAGCCCAGAATCACAAAATGATCTTGCTTGGCTAACCTATCAAAAGGAAAAAAAAATGAACTGTCGCAACTTTCTCTGCTGCAACTCTACTTATCAGCAGGGTGACCACTTGGCATGGAGACATATTCATGGTAGGAGTGTAAAAATGTTCAGGACAAAGGGTCAAAATTCGGGCTAAATGGTCAATTTTATGGAAACCTCACAAAACAATGTTGGTTGGCTAATGTAAGTAGAAGAAAAACCAGAACTTGAGCAGCTTTCTCTGCTGCAACTCTCTGCTTACCAGCAGTGTGACCACATGGCATAGAGACACATTTAGGGCAGTACTGTAAAAATATTAAGGACAAAGCGTCAAAATTAAGAACATTTCAGTTCAAAAGGTCAATTCTATGGACACATCCTTGAAGCAGCCATAGCCTGCTACTTTATCAATGCATTTATTTTTTATTTTGTATATTGCATTATTTATTCACTGTGCTCTGCATGAGATTGCCTCGAAGTACGCTACATTCAGAAGGCGCACTATGTCCTTATTCAATAGTAAATTGATGCCCTTGAGTACAGTGTCAAGGGCATCACCCCTCCCCAAACCTACCCAATCTTTCTTGAAGAGAAAGCAACAGCACAATTTTCATTATTTCTAAACGTTTTAAAATAATAAATCCAGCATTTGTAAAGTGCACAGCTACCCGGAGGCATCCCGGCGCTGGGGCCGTTAAGCGAGCTATTGCCCAGAGTCACATAGTGCTGAGCAGACCCCTGCCACTGGAGCCGGGGATCGAACCGTGAGCCGCAGCGTCCTGTGTCAGTCACCCTGGCCGCAGCGCCACACCTCTTCTAAAACCCATGGCAAACAATCTAGTAAACATTAAGGGAAGTAAAAGTAGTGACTTTTTCACCTTCTAGTTCAGACAAGTTGATAAAAAAACTTCTGTCTCACCTCACTCTCCACTAGACCGCAGTTTCACACTTAATTTCAGGAAGTGTGGTACCCACAAGTTGTCTGTGGTCTCACAGCACCAAGAAGTCGTGGAAGCTGTATTAGAGTGCTCGTCCAGGACATTTAGCTGAGAACTGGGAACCTGTACCACCAGACAACACGAATTAAAGAGCAGGATGCATTCTAGCTTAGGTGGGAGATCCACAGCAACTTATTTAAAGGGTCATTGCTAAGTATCAGACTAATAAGGAAGATAAAAACAAGGCAGAACAATTCCTAAAATCAGACAAGATACTACCTCCATGAGTATCGGAAAGTATTTTGCGCATAGAGAATAGTCTCAGCAGAGAGGCGAGCAACAGAATTGGCACTGTCAAGTGGTGGTATATGCAGCACCCAACCCCCCTGCCAAATTTGGCGGTGCACCAGTCCATTGGTAGTGATTGTAGAGAGTGGGCTGGTGCTGGGCCCCTTGGAAGTTTGGCCCTCATCTGTCCATGACATAAAATGGCTCTGCATTCGACCCAAGGCCGACCAGTGGTCTGGCTCATCCCTAAGAGTCAAACAACATGCAGAACCTTAAAAATATTTGAGATGCATATTACACAACAAACAAAATACAGGCACATGAGAGAGACTTTAAAAGGTAGAAAGTATTTATGTAACAAATGGAAGAGTTTCAATTTAGTACATTAGATTACAACATTGTAGTGACATTTGTTGTAGTGAAAGTTTCTAAACATGAACTTCACAATAATTATTAATCCTCCCTCCTGACAAAGCGATGAGTGAACAAATGTGAACCAATTGTCTGGTGTCCGTTTTAGCATGGTCAGTTTGTTTTTATGGGTGGTGGAATATTTCATACTTTTAAGGGATATACGAGTAAGGTTTTTGTACAGGATCCATCTTGACCAGAATTACTTGAAAGTGCTCTCAAATGTCACCATCAAGTAAAATAGCTTGATTTGACGAAGATCATACAATTTAGCCATGTGGCAAAGGCGGCGTTTGAAATTGGGTTTTCTTGACACACATAGTGCAGTTACGCCACTGGCTAGATTAATTAATTTTTTTCAATCCCCCACTTTCTCACCAGAGGATGGTGTTTTATTACAATACTGTCAGATGAATAGTACACGGTGTTGGTTATATATAGATCACAGGTTATTTTGACACAATATTTAAAACAAAGGTATACAGTGAAGGTGAATTTTGACACAATATTTAAAACAAAGGTATACAGTGAAGGTGAGGGGGTGCAGAATATCATATTCTAATATTGCTGGCTTTCTCAGACCTTAATTAGATATTCAGCGCAGTGAACAAAGTTTATTCAAAACAAATATATGGATACATCATCCTGAGTACATTGGGGAGGGGTTCAGTGAGTGTGGAGGTGAAATCTAAGGCATGGCTAAAAGAACAACATATTCTGTAACTGTTTTGTTGATCTTTCACCATCAGGTAACTGCGTATAACATAGTGCTGACCTGAATGGAAAATAATTGCAAGTTAAACTATTTAGTGTGAAAAACACTATTTTATGTTTAAAAAAAACTTCTGTTAGTTAATGTGATCACTGCAGATGTATTTGTGTATAGATATAAATAGAATTGAGTCCTGTTTGGTACAGCACAGAATAGTGACATGTATTTTTAGTGCCAGGAGGTCCATACCGTCACAGAAAACATTTGTCCTAGTGCAAAGGCTAAATTTAGGGACAAATGCTATCTGTTGAAACCTCCAACATGAAGAACGAACAGTTTATGTAAAGGATGGGTGGCTATTCTGCTTACCGGGAGGGGTGGGGGTCCTAGAGAACCACTGAGGTAAGGCATTGCATAGGAATTTCCCCAGTGACCAAAATACATAATGATTGAGTGGTATGGACTAATGAATATTCGCAGAAAAAGTAATGTACAAGGGTAGGAAGTTGCCCTTGATATTTACAAAAAGTCTGGGAACATTGGAAAACGTACTATTTATTTTAGTTAGAGGACATAATGTGAAGAGAGAAATCTGTTTAAGAAGGGTGTGGGGAGATTTTGAACCGGTGTGAAATATGCTGCAGAGATCTTTTTACTTCTTTTTGATTTTGAAACGCATGTTATTGTATCCTGATGCACTAGATTTTATTTTCGTTTACAAAAATAAATGAAATATGTCATGTAAAAGAATTTGGAGGGTTTATTGGCCCGATGAAATCACAAGAAGCCAAATTATCCAAAGTAGTTTTTCAGAGCACGGTCAAAGCCTAATACATTAGTAGAAGTCTCTGATGTTTGATGGTGCATGCACAGTTATCTTCTTTTTTCTCCATGTAAAGTTGACATTTATTTTTTGGCTTATTTGTATATATTCGCTTTTATTTGAAGGGAATAATCGAATTGGAACCCTATAGAATTATGTGATAAACAATACTTTTTTGAAGAGAATCCTACCTCTTTTAGTCCTCGATAAGGATATTGTTGTGCTGGCCAACAAAAAGTAGGGTTTTGCCAATAAAATTAGTCATAAGGTATCAGAATTCATGTTTTTGCACACAAACTGTAAAAAGTCAGCACAAATAGATGTGTGTGTGTGCCTAACCCTACAATGATGGAACTTTAGTCTTCAGCATTCTCTGAGAGATTTAGCATGTATTTATTTAAAAAGCATGAATGTCTAGTGAGAGAGTACAGACTGTATATGAACAGCTCTTCATACATACTGTATTAAGTCTTTTTTTATTACTCCTAGATTTCGGAAGTAGATTTTCAAGACTCTGTGCTTGTATTGGGATTCTCTGAAGAACTGAACAAATTGCTTCTTCAGCTTTACCTTGATAACAGAAAAGAGATCAGAACCATTCTTAATGAACTGGCCCCGGATCTTCCACATTACCACAACATGGAATGGAGGCTAGATGTTCAGGTATTGTCTGTAATTATCTAATGTTTGGCAGCAACCAACTAAAGTTGCAATACTATTTTTGGATAGCATCACCAGCTGTATAAAGCATGATACAAGTAATGATCATTGTACAGATGGTCCTAGCAAGAAAATAGGAACCTGTATCATGTCATCCATTCCAGCTGCTTCCTAATCAGTGAACTTATATTGTGGTTTAATTTGGTCAGGAATGAAAAAATACTCTAACGTTTTAATTCTAATACCATTGTCTTTTGTAGACCAGACTGTCAAAAGGTAGTTCATATGGATGTGTCCGCATCAAATCTTATATTTCAGAAACAAAGTAGCCATTCGCATATGACCATGTATTTTCCATATTAACCCAAAGAATCATATATTCAGGCTCAATGTATCATTTATTATAAAGTGCATATTCAGGCTCAATGTATCATTTGATGAAAACCAAAAGAATGAGGGTAGAGGCTATTCAAGACCGCACTCAACAAATGAACAATGTGTTGAAGTATCGGATAGTGCAAGAAACCAAGGAGCACTCCCCTCTATGCTCCTTTAATAGGAACAAGTCCTTCAATAATATTCAATGCAAAAAGGTTCAGCACTATACAGTATAATATAAACGTGCCACATCAAAGTTCAAAAACAGCACACAAAAAAACATCAGAATCCAAGATGTGTGTTTCTTGAAGTGGTTTCTCTTTGTTTTCCCAAGAACAAATGATCAAGGCCGTAGCGTTTCATCTCCCGAAGAGACTTCTTCAGGGCTTCACATTATGGCATAAAGTATGTTCATTCGATGGTTGTACAATTCAGGTGTTTAAAAATCCAATATACGGAAAGCTTCTATAAAGTGTAAAATCTCAGCAGTGGCATGATAACCCGCAACTTTTGTGATCCTCGTTTTTTCAGCTCTATTTATTATAAAGTACAGGAAAATTTGCACAAGCCATGAATTAACTTCAACAAACCAATACTTACACAATACATTCATAAATGTGACATTGTGCAGAATGGTTTGCTCTGCGGTGCAGATCTTCTTTTCCAGCCATTGCTCTAAAGCTGTCCTATGAATTCCAAAAAGATTTATTTCAGCAAAATATAAACATGCTGTTACAGAGGGAAGCTGTACAGAATATGAATGTTACTTATGTTTTCTAGTTATAAAGAAGGGTCCAACACTATAATTCAGGCTGATGTATTTTTTTCAAAATGGCAAACAAAGAAATATCAGAAAGAAAATATTTTGAATGTTGGCCCTCCATCAGATCTACCCTCAGTTACGAAAAGAGGATTGGATATGCGCAATAGAGCTGTAGATGCTTACTGTAAAATTCCATTGCACACAACATTTGTACTTCCCTGAAGTTGGTGGTGGGGAACCATCATTACCAATATAAAGTCCATTCCTTTGGACTCAATAGCCAAAAGCCAATAACTTGTTTTTAAATGTATGGTGCTGGAGACTCTGCACCTCTGAAATTAAAAGATTTCTGTTTGAACTTACCTGGGCAGAGATTCAGTAGCACTTCTGAACTTCTGTGTCCATTCTTCAATGCTTAGGTCTAACAATAAATCAGACAAAAATCAACATTGGTTTCAGTCCTGTTCATTTTTTGGAGTGTTACAAGATACACAAAGATAAAAAAATTATCAAAGATTTTTTTTCTGTCGAACTGAAATCTTCTAAAAAGATTACATCTGACAACAGTTCTCTGCCCTGCTCATGTTAATGGATAGTGTATCTTATCAATACTTAATCACAGCCCTGGTTGAGACCATTATTACAAGAATTTATGGAGGACCAGTGGTGTCACCCCTCAGGCAACAGGACCAATTCTCAAAAGCAGCAATCCGATCTCTCCTTGCCTCTCAAATTGTTCATATCTTGAACTGGCTTGTTGCCACAGATCTCCATAGTCCATCTTCCATGTGTTCAAAACTCAGAGATCAATTTCCTCAGCAGGAATTTTCAGAGACCAATTTACTCAGCAGGAATTTTCAAGACCGTCATTACTAGGTCCTACACAACAAGTGCTACATCATGTCTTCTCTAAATGGCAACTAGCCCAGATAAAAAGCCAAAAGTACACCTCTACGTTTAAACAACCTGGCATGTTGGTGAATGCTATTTTCAGAAGCTGATTGAGAAAGTTTGTTTACTCATTTTGACCATGAATTATAAAATTGATAAAAGACTTTGCTTGGATAATTCTAATAGCTCTGGTATGTCCATGTCATTAGTGGTTTGCCGACCTTCTTCACCTCTTGGAGTGCCTACACAAGAGGCTGCTGCGAGTACTGGATCGCCTGTTAAAGTTTTGGAGGTCAGATTGTTTATCGTAACCTCTCATTGTTGAGCTTGACAGACTGGCTCCAGACCTCTTTCAGTATGGGCAATGATGTATTCCACAAGAATGTTTGTGCTCTTCAAGTGTGCTATGCATTAATTAACCTGGAAATCCTACACTTTTAAATGGAGGAGATTCGGCCTCTGGTACGTTCAGAAGAGTATTGACCCAACCAGATGCCTGATAGGTGCAATACTTCCTTATCTTCTATGTTTGGTCAAGGCGGGTTGCAGTTTTCCTTGATAGCAGAGTCCCTCTGATAAAGGATTTGCTCCTAGTAAAGATATATTTTTTTTTTTAATTGGCACAAAATATGATGTTCTTTAAATTATTATGCTCTTCTTTTCAACCAATCCCTTGGGCTCCCTTGCAACATTTATCTTGTAAAGCACCTATATTTGTACCCAACAATTTTACTCATGGGGTTAGTGACATTCAGGCGCTTTAACATAGTGAACCATATACTTTTTCTACAGAATTGAAATGTTTATGAGAATTCTTCTGAACTTCCTCCAAAAGTTAATGGCTGCCTTTCATGTCATTCAGTCTATTAACCAAGCAACTCTGTTTACAAAATCCCCGAATTTCAGCAGAGATGTTTTATATTCTCTGTACATTAAGATGGTTTTAAAGTTCTACCTTGATTAGACTAAGGATGTGAGACAGCCTAGCCATGTTTTTGTCAAATGTGGGCCCGTTCATACTGGTTTAGCCACTAAAACTTTCTATTTCTAGAAATATTGTTTAGTGAATTGTAGCGAGAATTCCGTTCTCCTACAGAACTGTGCATAGAGACCAGGAACCTCGGTGAATTAGGATGGCCCAAAACTCGCCTCAGTACCAGAAATCCCCTTACCGAGCTAGCTACAGTGTCTCATTGGTCATAACAAACTCCCAATGCTTAAACAGACCAGAACATGAACTTAGATTACCTCAGGTAACGTGGAACACATGAACACTCTTTCGTTATATAATCATTGCAAACCAGAACATGGAGTAAATGAGGACATGTGCATGTTTGAAATATTTATTTACTAATGCATGTTTCTCAAACGCAGTATCTTATGTAATACTAGCAAACATATTATAAGCAACAAAGTTATCAGCATAGTTATCAGTCCATAAAAGGCGAATGGTGACAGCATACTAAGATGCTGAAATGAATAGGAATTAACAACGCCTAATTCACACCCTCCCTATTTAGCATAGTATTTTATATCTATGAAGGTCTCATTTGGATTTTAGCAAGGCGGGCCCATACCTCAAAATCTCAGTGGCAGAGGATCACATCATCTTCCACCAGCTCTCTGCATGCGAATCACCATCAAGTGTGTTACGTGTGTGTTCAGCACAACAATATAAAACCCGCCTAGAGCCAGATTTTGGCAGCAACATGTGTGTTATGTCTATGGAGGTGCGGAGATCAGACCTCACAACAACATCGTGTCGAGTTATCCTTGCAGCCTTCAGCACTCACTGTGCAGACAGTGTACCGAGCAAAACTGATATCAGCGCAATAACATATTATTTCTCAAGTAAATCACGAAGCTCTTCTGGGTTGAAAGCTAAAACAACAATTATGTGTTGTGTGCAAAATGAGGCAGAAAGGTAAAATGGCGTTTAAACATTTAATAAGCTCATGCTAACTTAACACAGTATATAGAAAAGAAGTAGCTATATGACACCCCCCCAATGATGAAAACCAGAACAGGGGCATAACATGAAAGCAAAGTTCAATAATAATGAGCTAAGCTAATCTGAAAAGGCATACATGATGGCCTATAGCGGCCAAAATAAATGGTCCAAACTCTTCAACACAAGGCCCCTAAAGATAATGTCAATAGGCCTGGGGCATATAAAAAGAATTGAGCGTAAGAAAAAGGCACCCTCAAACAAATACAAACGGGTACGTGCCTAAATAATAAAAAGTTTCCGAGGCATCTCAGGGTAGGACTGTATACGCAAAATACACAGCAACAGCCTCCAATATGAAATCACTGTCATCATCCGAAAACAGTACAGCCATCCAATTAAGCAGCGGAAAAGAACAAACGTGCTCCTCCAGCACTGGATCCTCTAGCATCATCAGAGGACAACTCGGTGGGTTTTCAAGAACACTCTGTGCCAAGAACTTATGCGCCGCTGCAAGTATGTCCCAATGACCCATTAGTCCATGCATCGCTGCCAAGGCCATAATCCTTTCGCCAGAACAAACCAGCTCGTGAGCAACTACGGGGCTCATCAGATGATTAAAATCGACGTCAGGAGACACCGTCAAGCAGAGACACAAATCAAGGGCCCATTCGAAATCGCAGCTCAGGCAATGAAACACGGGCTGGACACATGTGAAATAGGAAAATCGAAACGATAATCCAAATGCCGTGCTTAAAGTCTCAAGCGGCAGGGTGTGATAGTAATCAAGCATCCGGTTGCAAAACAGCAGTAAGAGGGGCCTGCGGCTTCCAACGCAGGACGGGCATCCATGTTTAATAAAACAAAATATCACCAAAACGCCTGCAGCTAATGCCAGCAAAAACGGGAAGCCACCAAACAGACTTGAAAATATAGAATGGAAAAAGCTAGGGATGACTCCAAATATCTTCTCGAATGAAGTTACGAGATCACTGCTAACTAATTTAAAAAAGTGAGCCAGGCCAGAAGTGGAGGAGGCATTAAAGATTTGATGAACCAGCTCGCTGAAATGTAACGGTAAATCAGTATTCAAAAGGGCCTGCACCTCCGTGCGCGTGTTAGCTATGTGAAGGACGAATGTTTCTCGGGCCGAACTCAGGGCCACTTCTTTTTGAGACAAAAGGGCTCTTATTCTACTCATACCATTGAACTCTGCTTTCAAGGTTGGGATGCGCGGCCAGATGGATACAGCTGAATTCCCATGCTAAGGGGGATACAGAACGTTTTTGCAACAGACGACACGTTCTGATACAGTTACCACATAAGCGACACCTTTAATTAAACCACAACACTCTTCGTTATTCAACAGCAAATAACTACCATTCGCCAGTAATGTGAATGTGGGAACAATTGCGGGAACCGGAGTTCCTTTTAAAAAACAGGCCAAATTAGGGCGGTCCTGATTACAGGAACCATGTAACTGGGTGTGCCTGCATATCAATGAATGGTCAGGGGACTCGGTGCATTCTTCCCCATTAAGATACACTTCTTTCTCGTCTTTCAAGCATCTATAAGTGAATGGAAGAGACCACGCCTCGTAGAGGAATGAGTTCCCTAATGGTTCTTATCTCCCTATAGCTATGTAACGCATACAATTAGTAAACTTGTACAAGGCAAATGGTAATGTGATTAATACGTGGATAAGCCACGTTGCAGCAGTAGCTTCAGCTACAGAGAACGGTAAAGATTCCAACATCAGGAATTATCACATAAGGAACCATATCGGGACTTAAGAGGTTTGTGTACTTCGAAGGGAACCCCAAAGGATATTTACCTCCCTTCTCAGTGGTAGCAACTGCTGCCAAGATGTCATCATCAATTTTACTTTTGGACCGTGTAACTGCTGCAACTAAATATTTTGATACTGCTGATTTCGCTGCCTCGTCAGCAAGCGAGTTACCGACAGCGTGGACTCCTACACGCTGATGACCGCGAGTATGAATCACAAACACAAGTGGCAACTGCTCTTTAAGCTCAGCCACTCGGACCCAGATCATCTTATGTGTTATTGTGCTACCCTTGGAATCACGAAATTCATTCTGAATCCAAAAGAACAAGTTCTCATTGTAAGACTGGACACAGTAGTAAGAATCACTTACGATTAGAGTTGTCACACTAGGATCAGCGTACTCCAGCGCAAGCATCAGAGCACAAAGCTCTGCTAATTGTGCAGTGCAGTCCCCTAGTGTCTGCGTGTGCACGACACTGGACTTGAACTCATCGTTCACCATGGCACCGACCACAATGGCGCATGCGAAAACGTAGGCATGTTTAGAGCCATGCGCAACCTGCGCCGAACCATCAGTGTAAATGATGCAATGGAAACCCTCCAGGGGGCGCATTGCTAAAGGAGCCGGATGAACAAATTCATACTGAAAGTACTCCTGCGACCGTAATGAGGTGTCAAAAATAAACGTGACATCCTGGGATGTCAAGGACGCAGCCCATTGAATCCACCGAAGGTGCAAAGCTTTAGAATTTGGTACACTGCTTTTGTGACTGCCTCCAAGGCAGGACACGGGGTAACAACCAACATGCTCTTTCCCTGTGACAGGGCACGTTCCTTAAGAATTGCCATCTGCACAGCCGTCAAAACCTTCTCCACAGTGGAAAAGCGCAATTCAGCCGAAGTGTACAAGTGTGACTTGTAAGCAATAGGTACTGTGTCTCCTTCATTAAAAGTCGGGTACGTGAAACCCACCGTCCCAGGGATAATTCTTATCACCAGGTTGGTCTGGTTATCACAAGTCAGTAAGAATTTGGAAGCGAGCAGATCAGCTTGCAAAGACTGCAGAATAGCTGAATGCTCAGGCAGCCAGCATGATTTGGAAAAAGATGGTTGTATCAAAGCATACAACGGCTTGATACGCTGGGCATATTCCGGAATATATGTCCTCCCGAAATTCAAGAAGCCCAGTAAAGATTGTAATTTTTTCAGTGTTGTCGGAGCACGCAGTTGTGCGTATTTCTCCAGGAAGTGAGGAGCCAATCCCTTTCCCTCATTGTTGAGCTCCTAGCCCAGAAACAACACTGTGTACTCTGCAATGTGCGATTTTGCAAAGTTGAATTTGTAACCCAAGTTTGCAAAGGTACAAATAATCCTGTTGACTCGACACAGATGCTCCCAAAGTTCGTCGTCTGCGAGATATGTCATCCACATACGAACAAGCATCTGGGTCGATTCTCTCCAAAAGAGAGACTATGCGGGCAGTGAAAATCCCAGGACTATTCTTATAGCTCATAGGCAAACACCGAAATTGTTTTTGGACACCGCCGCAAGTAAAGGAGGTCCATTGGGAACTTAGACCATCCAATCGATGGGCATAAAAACCGTTGGAAATGCCAAGCGTGGTTTTAAACCGCTTACGCACAAGACTATTCACTAGAGCAGAGCCGTGGGTATTCTGTACTGCACAGTTACGGCAATGCGAGTTTTAATGCCGGTAATCCAATACCAAACTATATGAACCGTCTTGCTTGTTTACAGTAAAAAGGGCGGTATTCATTGGCGACACACATGTTTCAATTACACCTTGATATTCTAATTGTTCAAGGATCGCCGCAACGGAAGCCTTTGCTTCACGCCGGATAGGATATGGAGGCTGAGGTTGTGGCTGAGACCGTAAAGGAATCTCGTGGCACTGGGACAATTTATCCCAACCACATTGATTGCGGTACACAGCTGGCGCTAGAGCCAGAGCCCACTCTTCTGCAAAATGCAGCACATCCTCTCTCGAGACAGTGTTCGCGAAACTGGCGAGGATTACCTCCTCCCCTCGCGGAGCTGCGAGCACAAAAGGTGGGGGCCAGTCAGCCTCCGAAAGCAAAATGTCATATGTAGACGAAAGATTTTCCCAAAATACCCCTTTTATAGTTCGCTGTATGTCACCCTCGATTAACAGGACAATTTCAAAAAGTCTATCAGGGGGAGCAACTCTTGTATCAGCTGTTTCAATCACAACATAAGTATCAGTCGCTGTCACCTTTAGTAGTGACGGAGGGCCTCTCTCACTATGGTAATCTCCGCTGCGCTGTCCAGCAAGGTCAGAGCCCACGTCAGATTCCAAAGCCGCGTTCTCACTATCTGTGGCATATCGATTCGCTGTTAAGGCTGCGACTTTCTTCTTGGCAAACTGCGGTCTCTTAGGCGTAGAGCCTTCCTGCTTTTCTGCACCGTTCCTCGGGCGGGGCTGGTCACGTCCTTGTTGGCCACCTCGACCCCTGCCTCCCCCTCCACCACCGGTTGTCGGGCCGATGAGTCCTGAAAGGAATGAGGAGGGCGTTGGTCAGAAGCCTGAAATCGATCAGGAGTTTTAATCGTTGCGCGATCGCGCAAGTCATAAACACGTTCCGACTGCGCAGGCAACGGAGACGCAGGACGAGAAGCCTGGGTTTGTTGTTGTTGCTGTTGCTTTCCCTGTTTTTGTTTTTCAGGCCAATTCTGTTTTTTGGACTTGGACTTGGGCTGAACTTCCGTTTCCGAAGTTTGTCCCTGGGGCTGCTTTTTCTTCTTAACAGAAAAAGGCTTAAGACCCTTACTATTGCGACCCACGCTTTTATAAGCCGCCACAAAAAAATTTCGCTAATTGTCAGAGTTTCTCGGCATTGGGAAGCACCGCCAACGCGTTAGCCACCTGAAAATTCACTGCATCCCCCTTGACATTAGCAAGGATCAGATCGCAAACCACATCAAAGGTGCCACACAGGCGCATGCCCAATTCTACCGCAGACTCCGGTCCGTGATCATCTTGAACACGTTTAAGGACCGTAGACAGCACGGACATAGACGGGGGTGCCATAGCACCTAACATAGACCGCTGCAAAAGTCTTACCCCAGGTCTCGCAGTCAAAAAGCTCAGGGGTCAAATCCTTCGGCAAACTAAGCGTAAGAATCCAGTGCTTTTCACCAGGAGTTGTATTAGGAAATACAGCTTCCAGCTGGTCAAATTTCTCGGCAAGCCAGAAAGGAAAATCATCCTAATCCTGGGACTTCTTGCCCATTACAGCATTGACCATGACGGGACTGAGTTTCAAACATCCCTGTCCGGCCGGAAGCGCTGCACCTCCCGGGGCTCCACCCGGAAGATTACGGCCTATGTAATGCACTAATGCTCTAATCACGGCAATTGCGACTACATGTAGTCGTCGAGGTTCAGCCACGTTACAATTGCTGTGTAGAGGATGAGGAGTAAATCCAGCCAAAACAGGCCAACTAGCGCCTGGAATGGACAAAGGACCTAACCTCGGAGCGTTTAAAGAATGGGGTAGGGCGCCACCAAACCAAACTCGATGCTGCCAAACGTCAATAGGAACTTCCTGTGCCCTGTACGGAGTATACTCATTAGGTACAGCCGTGGGAGTGTACGTGTGGAACACACCGGAATTCGCGTCCACCTCCGGAAATGTCACCCACGAATAAAATAGTTTGTAAGGGTAAGCAGCATCCGCACTCACCACCATTATCACAGCCAAGCCTTCCAAAGGCACATTGTACATCCGCAAATGATCTCGCACCGCAATGCGACTATGCTGCGGAATGTCCACGGCAGCTATCACAGCACAGGAAATATGAAAAACAAAGTAAACTTTGTAGCACAACTGGGTTGTAATTCAAGGAAACCTTTTTAGTAAGAATCAAGCTTGAAAAGACCTATTTCACAATAGGTAGGTTTTTCCGACACCACTGTTTTCCGGAAACGGCAGTGAAGGGGTTAAGGAATGAATGATATACTACTCGAGTGTCATGATATAAGGCCAACAACGTATGGGCTCCATGTAGCGGGAATTCCGTTCTCCTACAGAACTGTGCATAGAGACCTGGAACCTCTGTGAATTAGGATGGCCCAAAACTCACCTCAGTACCCAAAATCCCCTTACCGAGCTAGCTACAGTGTCTCATTGGTCATAACAAACTCCCAATGCTTAGAGAGACCAGAACATGAACTTAGATTACCTCAGGTATCGTGGAACACATGAACACTCTTTCGTTATATAATCAGTGCAAACCAGAACATGGAGTAAATGAGGACATGTGCATGTTTGAAATATTTATTTACTAATGCATGGTTCTCAAAAGCAGTATCTTGTATAATACTAGCAAACATATCATAAGCAACAAAGTTATCAGCATAGTTATCAGTCCATAAAAGGCGAATGGTGACAGCATACTAAGATGCTGAAATGAATAGGAATTAATAATGCATAATTCACACCCTCCCTATTTAGCATAGTATTTTATATCTATGAAGGTCTCATTTGGGTTTTAGCCGGGCGGGCCCATACCTCAAAATCTCAGTGGCAGAGGATCACATCATCTTCCACCAGCTCTCTGCATGCGAAGCACCATCAAGTGTGTTAAGTGTTTGTTCAGCACAACAATATAAAACCCGCCTAGAGCCAGATTTTGGCAGCAACATGTGTGTTATGTCTACGGAGGTGCGAAGATCAGACCTCACAACAACATCGTGTCGAGTTATCCTTGCAGCCTTCAGCACTCACTGTGCAGACAGTGTACCGAGCAAAACTGATATCAGTGCAATAACATATTATTTCTCAAGTAAATCACGAAGCTCTTCTGGGTTGAAAGCTAAAACAACAATTATGTGTCGTGTGCAAAATGAGGCAGAAAGGTAAAAAGGCGTTTAAACATTTAATAAGATCATGCTAACTTAACACAGTATATAGAAAAGAAGTAGCTATATGACAGAATGTTATCATAATGCTAACAAAATCTTTAGTTGGTAACCCCAGAGCCCTTTCTATAAAGGATACGTTGGCTACTACTGCATTACTAAAGAACGTAGCCATTCCTGAAAGGGGTATAGTGCCCAATTGGAGGTCCATTCTAACCTTTACAAGACATTATTATCTTAATTAAGATTGCAACAAAGGTCTCCAAGTGGAATCGGCATATTTCTGCATAGAGATCTTTTTTCTATGTCTTTTTCTCTGGCTTTCATAGGGATGGGCTTGATACTCTGTTCTATGCTTATGACTGCATATGTACAGACCCTGGGGGAGAAGAGATATAGTTTCTTCTAAGAGTACTGTACAAACAATGGGCCAGATGTATGAAGACATCATTTTGCGATTCCCTAATTGCGAATACTTGCCATTCGCAATAAGGAAATTGCAAAACGGCATGCATTAAAATGTTTTGAGCACCTTCTGCAATTCCCAGTGGGTTGCCAATGACCTACCTCATGAATATGAATGACGTAGGTCGCAATTTGCGACCCATTAGAAATCGCAAAATTCACAGGGATGGTGGCCTGCTGAGGTCAGCAGACCACCATGTCTATGATTGCTTTTAAAGAAAGCAATTTTTTTGTTTTTGTAAAGCAGCCCGTTTTCCTTAACCCCTTCGCTGCGGCGGCTATTCCGCCGCAGCGCTAAAGGGGCGGGGCGGCCGCGCGGCGGCCGCATGCTGGTGACGGAGCCGCTCAGTCACCAGCCGCGGTTGAGCTATGCTGGTGACGGAGCGGTTCCGTCATGACCCGCCCCTCTCATTAGAACGCCCGCGCAGGCGCGAAATCAGCGCCGCGCAGGCGCGGCGGCTGGGCCATGACGGAACCGCTCCGTCATCAGCACAGCTCAACTGTAGCTGATGACGGAGCGGTTCCGTCATCAGCATGGGAGGGGTTAAAGTGAGACCACTACCTGCTCCTAAAAAATGCTTTTACAAAGGGGAAGGGGAAGGGGTCACTTTCAGACTCCTACCCATTTGCGAGCAGGTTACTACCTACTTGAAGTAGTGTTTTGACCACTTTCTGCGATTCCCAGTGGTTTGCCAATGACCTACCTCATGAATATGAATGACGTAGGTCGCAATTTGCGACCCATTAGGAATCGCAAAATTCGCAGGAATGGTGGCCTGCTGAGGTCAGCAGACCACCATGTCTATGATTGCTTTTAAAGAAAGCAATTTTTTTGTTTTTGTAAAGCAGCCCGTTTTCCTTAACCCCTTCGCTGCGGCGGCTATTCCGCCGCAGCGCTAAAGGGGCGGGGCGGCCGCACGGCGGCCGCATGCTGGTGACGGAGCCGCTCCGTCACCAGCCACGGTTCAGCTATGCTGGTGACGGAGCGGTTCCGTCATGACCCGCCCCGCTCATTAGAACGCCCGCGCAGGCGCGAAATCAGCGCCGCGCAGGCGCGGCGGCTGGGCCATGACGGAACCGCTCCGTCATCAGCACAGCTCAACTGTAGCTGATGACGGAGCGGTTCCGTCATCAGCATGGGAGGGGTTAAAGTGAGACCACTACCTGCTCCTAAAAAATGCTTTTACAAAGGGGAAGGGGTCACTTTCAGACTCCTACCCATTTGCGAGCAGGTTACTACCTACTTGAAGTAGTGTTTTGACCACTTTCTGCGATTCCCAGTGGTTTGCCAATGACCTACCTCATGAATATGAATGACGTAGGTCGCAATTTGCGACCCATTAGGAATCGCAAAATTCGCAGGAATGGTGGCCTGCTGAGGTCAGCAGACCACCATGCCTATGATTGCTTTTAAATAAATAAATCTTTTTCTTTTTGAAAAGCAGCCCGTTTTCCTTAAAGTGAGACCACTACCTGCTCCTAAAAAATGCTTCTTCAAAGGGGATGGGGTCTCTTGCAGACCCCTTCCCATTTGAGAACCAGTGACTACCTACTTGAAGTAGGTGGTGTGAAATGCAAATGTTTCATGATCGCATTTCAGTCGCAAAGCATTCATACATACTGATACGATTCGGTATTGGGAAGGGACGCCCTAAACACGGCCCTTCCTAATACCGAATTGCTAACCCAAATTGTGATTCAGTGGCAGGTTACCAAATCGCAATGTGGGTTTGATATATGTGAAAACCCTTTTTTGTGTTCGCAAACAGCCGATTCTACGAATCGGCCTGTTTGCGACCTCAAAAAGCCTTCATACATGTGGCCCAATTTCCCCTCGACTCAACATTTGACTGTGTGAGAGTTTCCTATCATGAAGTGAGAACTAATTCTAGTGGTGAGAGCAAGTGTATCTTATCCTTTTGAAATATTTTATTCATGAGTTAAATTCTAATGAATACAATCTATACCAGTTCCTACATACTATATACTCTAGAAGTTATACTAACTATCAAGAACTTGCATTATGTTTTGATTAAGGATTGTGACATGTTGTGGAGTGCATTAGAATGGGCCCATAAAGACTTCTAAGACCTATATTGCCAGTATTAACAGGTTAAACACCATAACCCCATTTACAAAATGTTACTGCAACTCCAATACAGCATTTAATATTGGAATCAGTGACTGTGTATGGAAGTCTCCAACGGTACCTGTTACAGATGTTTCAGATTGACGTTGGAGCCCCGATTAGAATTAGTTTGCAAACTATAAATACAGCTACCAGTAAGATCCCCACTAAGTGAGAGGAATATTCCATTTTGGATTGCTTGCAAAACTCCTCAATCAGAAGTGGACAGTCTTCATAGAGCACCCCAAGATAAAATTGGAATACGGAGTGTTTCTCCCCTTGGAAATAGTGCTACCCATAAAATATTGTACAACATTGGGAATAATATATGCTAGTATATACATCACTACGGATGGCATGCCCTCTTCAATGATATTACTAGATGTTCTTAAACAAATCCAAAATGAACATGGAGCGGCTCCGGCAGTTGATTATAGTATGACATTTGTATGTTACTTTGACACTGTTTGTATAGTTCTTCGTTAACATTCGAGGAATGAAAGCCTGTGTCTGGCTGACATTCCTTCAAACAAGTGTAAACATGAATTTCCCAAAATGGTTTTCAATGTGTACATGTCTATAGATTGGGATACCTTTGGTAGTGGTCTTGTACAGCCACAACTTATTAAGACTGACACGGAGGAGTACAGTAAAGGAAAAAACTCCTGAAGCCAAGAAAAAAACCGAAAGCTTAAGAGGAAATAAGCACTGGATCACCCCAACAGCAGAGTCTTGAGGGGGTGGTTGTACTTTGAGAGAGGAGAGTAGAGGCTCCGGTACGGCTGACTGAGTATCATAGAAAGGTCAAGTATGCAAGTCAGAACACTGAGAAAGAACAGTGAGCCTGAGGATAGCATAAAGCAAGAAGAGAGACATTCTTATTGAAAAGGTCATTACAAGAATAAAAAAGTGTCTGGTTTGACATAAAAGAAGAAGCATACCTCACAAATGTGAGTACTTATGTGGAACGCTACATGGATAGAAGCGCTTCCGGACAGTGCAGTAGAACTAACCATAGTTCGCTGGTTAGAGGCGGCAGACCCGAGAGCAGAGGACGGCCCGGGACCAGGGTTCGATTCCCGGCGCGGCAGGTTTCTGGACCAGGGTCAGCGGACTCGATAATTCTCTTGCCTCGGTGCCCAATCTGATCAGCGATCACACTCGGCAACTCTGGGCATTAGCTTGCCTCATCTTCACTAACAGCCCCACCAGACCGCCGGGGATGCCTGGTCTCACCCTGGAGATACCCATTAAGGGACCATCTCTCAGGGAAGCCAGGAAGGGTTTCGCAGCGGTCGAAGCGCCTTGAGACCCTCCGGGTAAGTAGTGCGCTATATAAATGCCTATAAATTTACATTTACATTCAGCTGAAAAATACCCGTTGGACATGTAAACTCCGCTTATAAAGTTTGTGGTATAGATGTACAGATAAAAGGTAATATATTACACAATATTAAAGCCATTTTCTGGTCAACTTTATTGGATGGCCATGATATCATCCTGGATGAGGATGTCTGGCCTCCAGTTTTTGTAAGGGATACACTGTGAAGAGGAACTAACACTTTCCTTCTTTGTGCTTGAGATTGTCAGAGACACAAATCTGCACAGAAGCGGGCTTTAAAACAAGTTCTGGGTTTGTATAAAATGTTATACCACGTGTGATTGTCCTTCATATAACCACATGACAGGGCTCAATATGGATAGAAGCCAGAGGTGATGCGCAATATGTATGCGATTCTGACACAGTTACAGTATCCGGTAGTGTTAGTGACTTGTAACACTACTATTAGCACTTTTTTTTAACACATCTTTAAACCTCCTGCCCCTCACTCCTTCATAGAACAAACTACACACCACACCTTTCTTACTATACTTTGAAAAAGGGCACCAGAGTCTCATTTTAATCATAGCACTCTGTAGCCTCGCCAGTGTTATCAAGTACTATATAAATGCTACAGTACTGTACAGTGTTTAACAGAGGAGCAGGTTACCGGTATCTGATGGGACTCCCCTTCAAATCTGGTTCTGTTACAACTGTTAGGTAAGTTAGGATCAAAAATTGTGTGACATGCAAACTGGGGTAACCCAGTTGTCTTAAGTATGGTGCTTCCTTAACATGGTAAACCAAGGGTGGAAAGGTTAGCTCCTATGATTCTCTCCTTATCAAAGACTCATCAGGGCACTTTATAATCCTGGTATTGTGGAGAAACACCGAGCCTGAAGTGCTTAGAGGCCATTAAATTCAGTTTTCACTGAATTTGCATCATTGCCATACTTCCTGTCTAATTTCAAGCTCCTAGTTTAAAACACACATTTTTATGATTCCTAATTACACTAATGTACCTGCTATGCTTGTGTGTTTTCTGCTGGTTACAGAAGCCAAGGTTAACTTCAGTACTAAATATGATTTTGTGCTTTATTACTGTAAAGACATTAAAACAAAAAAACTGGTTTATTGTCACTTCTGTACACAGATCTGATGATATATGCTCTGGTTCACTTAAATAGAAACATAATCTTCAAACTCCAACTTCATGATTTTGGCATTTGTAAATGAATCACAGAAGCATCTGCATGTTACACGCAATGCCAAAAGTTCTAATTTTTTTCATTTATTTGTGTCCCAACAAAAAACTGAATTGTCTCTAGGTGCCTAAATATTAGCTCTTTTCTATAGATGGATATGGGGTGGGTGTTTCGTGCTGGGATTTTAACCTATGACCTTTGGGTAGATATGTACCAAGTACACTAAGCCGTCTTAATGACTTTGTGTTCTCAGAATTCACTACTGTAACAAAATGCATTTATAAACTTTAGTCTTGGGCAGGGCCTCTGGAATTGTGTGGCTGCCGCGATTTTCTCATTATTATAGATTTGCTGCATGCCACACATTTCATTATCTGCTGCATAATCTGCATATTTTAACTAAAAACATAGTTTCAAGCTCAAATGGTTCAAAAGTTAATAAAAATCTAGCAACACGGTTTGCAGCACAGTGGAAGGTTCTTTGCAAAGCTGGACTGAAGAACCTCTGTTGCTTAAAGCCATATTTTGGTGTTAAACTGGTACTAATGAGGTGCAACCAATGCCCAGAGAGCGTTACCAAGTTTAACTAGCATTTGCAATGCAATAGGTCTCGCATTAATTAAGTGTGAGCCATTGGCATTGCTAAATATTGCAACACCAATTGCAACAAAAGTCTATAAATTGTAGGCCCAACAAATGTGTATTTATTTTTGTAGCAATGGTGGCATGCTGCGCTTCAGATGAATATGTTTAAAAGTAAAGTGGGACATTCTGCGATTGCTACAATAGTTATTTGTGGATGCATTAACAATTGATGTGTGCACTGATGGCTGGTGGTGTGTGCCTGTAGAAATTGTTCACTGATGGCTGGTGGTGTGTGCCTGTAGAAATTGTTCACTGATGGCTGGTGGTGTGTGTGCCCCGTGGAAGTGTGCACTGCCGGCTGGTGTTGTGTGTGCCCCGTGGAAGCGTGCACTGATGGCTGGTGGTGTGTGTGCCCCGTGGAAGCGTGCACTGATGGCTGGTGGTGTGTGGACCTGGTGAAAGCATGCACTGACAGCTGGGGGTGTGTGTGTGTGTGCCTGGTGAAAGCGTGCACTGACTTCTGGGGGTGTATGCCTGGTGGAAGCGTGCACTGACAGCTGGTGGTGTTTGTGCCCGGTGAAAGCGTGCACTGACGGCTGGTGGTGTTTGGTCTTGGTGAAAGCGTGCACTGACGACTGATCGTGTCTGTGCCTGGTGATAGTGTGCACTGACGTGTGGTTGTGGGTGTGTGTGTGTGTGGTTGTGTGTCTGGGTTGTGGTTGTGTGGTTGTGTGTGTGTGTAGTGTTGTGTGTTTAGTTGTGTATGGTTGTGTGTGTGTGTGTGTGTGGTGGTGTGTGTGTGTGGTTGTGTGTGTGTGTGTGTGCGCTTGTGTGTGTGTGGTTGTGGGTGTGTGGTTGTGTATGTGGTTGTGTGTGGTTGTGAGGGGTTGTGTGTGTCACTAATACTAAAAGCATCTCAAAATAAAGGAACACAAACATCGAGTTTGTGGAAAGAGAAAGCATGTTGTAAATCAAACTGGCAGCAGCAAAGCATTAACACAACATGTTGTTTGATGTTCTTTGAACGAGAATATCAAAGGGGCGCCGTGAAAGTGATCGCGGGCGCTTCATGAGCATGACGAGGTTTGCCATATGGTGCCTCTGCTCCTGAGCGCATGCCCGCGCACATGCACTGTAGCTCTAGCCTGGCCATGGTAGCATTTTTTGAGCCCTCACTAAAAGTCTTGCCAGGTCAGCGCATGTGCAGGGTCAGGAAAGACCTAAAAATGACCAACCAATTAAGTAGTGTTATTACAATCCATGCTGCATTATGCTACATAATTTGCCTTTTCTTGCTGCATCATTTACTCAACACTGCTGCATAATTCGGCCCTCTCCTGCCACATAATTCCGGTGGCCCTAGTCTTGGGTGTGCGCTAATAACGGTACATAGTAGCATTGTAGTCTGTCATTTTCACTGTACTTGCAATTTACCTACAGCTATCAGTTTATTAAAAACTCATCAGTTCTCATGAATGTGTTTTCTGCATTTTACAAAATGTGAAAACCCTCTGTTAGCTTCGAACTGAACTGCACTTATTTATATCTGTTCTTGTTTCCCTTGCAGCTTGCCAGTAGAAGCTTGAGGCAGCAGATAAAACCATCAGTGACTCTAAAGCTTCATCTCGAGCAGAATGGGGATCCATGCACCAAAGTATTACAAACAGACCCTGCCACATTGCTCCACCTAATTCAGGAACTAGAACAAGCGCTGGGAGAGATGAAGACGAACCACTGTAGGAGAATAGTCAGGAACATAAAATAGCACAGTGTTAAATGGACAATTCTTCACATCATGTCTGTAACAGCTCCGTGGCAAAGACGGTTTTCTGGGTATTGGGCGGAGATGAGCCCCTGAGTCTAAGGACTTTTTTTCAGCAGTTGAGAGGTCTGAATTGGAGGGCATGCCTCACAGACTCAGCGGAGCCAGTTAATAAACCGAAGGCTCATGGCGTCCCGTTGAACATTTCATTCAAATGTATATTAACTAAAGGTATTGTTTCATTGTCATATTTTGATGACTAGGTAGAACTTTTGGTAGAAAGGCTTGATGAATAAATAATATTCTCTTGTCAGCTCATTCCCATTCACTAAAATTGTCTTATTTTTATACTTTGTAACGTATCTTCAACTGGCCCATCTTGAAGGTTGTTCTACAGATTATGATGTACGTATGGCCTTTGTGGATGGGTTAAAGAACATTTAACTAGGAATAGAAAGGACTTTCTCTAAAAACAATCTCCTATTTGTATCAAGGAACATTTCAAGAATAAAAATGGAAGTGCACCGAGTTGCTGAAATTGTGCAACAAAAAAGCTGTGTTTAGGGGGGTTTTCCATGGTTCATTGTGGTAACACCTTGTTTTTTTTTTTAAATAAAAAATCATAGTGCTAACCATATTGTAATTTGTCTCCCTAGTAACTATGCATGAAATCTGTTCCCTATAGCCCAAATAATTTCTTTATCTTAATGAGGAGCATTTTTGGGCTTTGTTTCCGGGTTGATTTTGCAAGAACCCCTTGATCTTCCTGCTTATCATGCGCCAAATGGAGATTAAGTCATGCTCCACAGAATGTATCGCCAGTTCACCACCTTACTAAAATGATGAAAGGATCAGGGTCCAGAGTAGTGAAGTTGAAATGAATGTGAATGGCTTAAAACGTAGTAAGTCCTAAGTCTGCTGCCGTCCATGCTGACCCTTCAGCAAATGTGTACCATTGTTACTCAAGAAGTGTGGGCATCAAAGTTGTCAGTCTTTTGAGGGATTGAATGTTAGGCGCAAAATTTACACCACGTACAACATGACTACGTTTTATCTGATCATGTTTATACAAAATCAGAATTCAAGAGCTTTAGAGACATGGGTTTTACATTTTATGGTGGATAAAAGAATTTGTTTTAGGGGTGGGACCTTGGTTGTAGTAATCTTGAATTTTGGGGTTAATGTCCTTGATTGCAGGGCTTCTTGAACTTTGGTTGTACATCTCCTCACGGTTGTCCTCAAAGTCCTTTATCATTTAATTTTCATTAATATTCATAAACAGTTGGGTTTTGTCAATGTG
Source organism: Lissotriton vulgaris (assembly GCF_964263255.1). Taxonomy (NCBI): domain Eukaryota; kingdom Metazoa; phylum Chordata; class Amphibia; order Caudata; family Salamandridae; genus Lissotriton; species Lissotriton vulgaris. The sequence goes on from NC_141699.1 coordinate 940,836,981, forward strand.
CGTGATCCCATAACACATTTGAAACAGAGAAATAAAGTATTTCCGATAAAAATGCCTATGTAAAGACAAATTTTGATTTCCAGTTTTTATCTTTTACTTGTTGTTTTATGTTTTTCAATTTATATCTTTAAAGGTGGAAATGTCACTCTGAAACATGGAATTACTTTATAACCCAAACAAATCACACTGACCTACATCTTTCCAGCTTTACTTCCTTTCCTGTTTTTGGATACTTCGTAGACCCCATGCTATGCCAAGACAAGCCTTCCTCTACTTCAAGGAACACCCTCATCTTCCTTGGTCACCACAGTTCACAGAAGTCTTTTGTAAAGTTCATCAGAAGCAGCCTCCCTAGCTTTGTAAATTCTCTATCTTTGTCTGAAACCCATAGGCAAGCTTCTCCATTCCTTGAAGATGCTACATTTGCTGCAAACAGGTCTCTATAGTTGACGCCCAGTGTGTCCCCTCATGCACAGAGATTTCCCATTTGGCTGCTAGAAGCATATATGCTATAAGCTTGTCCATCATTGAGTGCGGACGGTGAACTGCCTTTGAAGGGCAGCCCATAACAACGACTTCTGGGCAACTAAGGACATGATTGTCTTCACCTCTCACATAATCTTTAGAATCGGCTTCCAAAAGCTCTCCACCCTTGGGCAGGACCAAATGATATGTGAGATTATATTTCACTTTCCCACGTTCTCTGCCTCAAGTATTCAGTCTAGCCTTGCCAGCTGTGTGCAGCCTATCCATTGTAAGATGCCACCCTGTAGTTTTTTCCAGTTTAAACAATGTTATTGCAAGTTGACTGTAGATAATCACATACGCATACATAAGATTATTTTTCTTTTTAGCCGAATAACAATTTAAGAACAGTTTGTTCAAATATGATACATCTCCATCGGCAGTGGTTTACCGTCTTTATAATCCCACATGATTAGTATCATCATGATCCACAGTGAAAGCATCTTACATGTAAACCAGCAAGGTAAAATAAGAACTAATACCATTAAACCATAACTCACATGTGACAAGTTCGGCGATGATTATTGTGGAAGGTAGAAGTGGGAAATCAAGCAAAAGATCAAGTTTGTCTAATCCCGGATCCTCCACGGAGCTGCCCTACAATGTTCTGTAGAAGCTCCAAACAGAGTGCTTGACTCATTGGTACCTGTGAGAGGGGTTTGAAGAGGTGGATTCTGGAATGTCAGAGCAGGTGTAAAATTAAGAGGGGTGAGGCCACCTATAATCTGATCTACTCGCTCAAGGGGGTCTAGTGTCATCCTTAATGTATTCCTAGAAAATAGTTCTCAATTCGTTCCATCACGGGGCGAGGAGGCACTACCAAAGTCCCCTAGCTTCCTCTCTGTGCAGTGCTTTAGATTAGATTTCCTCCAATTGAAGAGCAACCACACACCAGTGGGAGACTTACACCGGGGGAAAAGTATTTCCAGTTCATGGTGATAAAGTGTCTGGCCAACACGGGAACAAGGTCTATAAACCTGCTGGCAAACTTGCCTGATTGGGGGCACCTGAATAAGTCCAGGTGACATTCCTCTACGATAGAGAGACCTTGTCGGCCCATAACTGACATCAAGATTTTGGACACTTCACTCCAGGAGAAGGGTATAACTGGGCAGGTCCATAACATGTGTTTGATTCCTGCACTGGGAGGAATCGACGCAGGCAATCGGCATTGTCTGTAACATAACTTTTCAAAGTCATGTTGGTGTCTAGTACGCCCTGTTGAGTATATTGAACTGCATGTTTTGGAACTTAGAATTTTGTGACTCGTGTGGAAGAGAAAGGGCTCTTTTGAACTCCTTGTGCAGAGTGAGGGGGTGCCCAAGGTCTGTATCCTGCTTGGAACTGAGATTTGACAAAGAAGCCATGGTATAGTTTTGGGTCGCTCTAACCAGCCATGATATCAGTTTACTGCCGGATGCAGTAGTGAAAAGCATTTGGGACAGTGGGTAGACAGGTGACACTCTCTGTAAGTGCCATGTGATGTTTAGTACTAGCCTGTCATAGTGAGCCCCTGTTTCTTGTAAGTGTTGACCAGCTAGCCCTCGGCTCGGTCATTGTAGTTATGCTGATAGATAGTGATGTTCCAATGTCTGCGACACCCAGGCCCACTTGGTTTGTGGGGAGTTTGAGTGTGAAGACGGTCCATTTCACTGTTGCTCTAAACATACCGTATTCAAGAATCTGGATACCAGGAGAGGTCGGTTGGAGAAGTATTAAAGCAATTGTGATAGCATCACCTTCAGATCATGGACCATCGATTGTATTCTGGTTGTTTGTACTTTTAGATCTTATAAAAGATTATATTGTTAAGAATGTAGAAAGGTCTCTAGGAGGAGACATCTAGAGGGTTACGACCAGATTTGAGGAGGGAAAAAAACTGGGCCTCTCGCATTGAGTTGGACACAGAGCCCTCATGTAGAGCCGAATTATATACTTAAGCCAGTTTTTATTATCAGTAAGTGCTATAGGATTGTGTTAGAAGGTCATCAAGTCCTAGGGATTTACATGTGGTGAAGTTCCGGAAAAAGAGATCAGATGCACCATCCGGATCAGGCCATCAGGGAATTTTGCGCTTTCAGCTGGGTTACTCACTAAGGACAGACAGTCCAAAAACGCAGCAATTTGATATATTGCTGGGGACAAGATCAGGGCTTAACAGTATGATGTAATGGGAGCAAAAAGGCAGAGTGGATGGCTGATAGCAATTGTGCTAAATTGTCTGCAGAAAGTCAGATAGCAGCAATTGGAGTCCTGGCTTATCAGACTTATCAACCCCTCAGTGTGTGTTTTTGATCTGTGGGCTTTGAAATCCATGGGCATGTCATCCCCTGGTGGTAAGTAGCATATCCCTTGCAGTGGCATGAGACTGTGATGCCTTCTCCAAGACCATCAGGGAGCGTTCTGCCTTTTTCCAGGTCAGCCAAGACAGAATTGGGTACGTATGCAGTGAACTCTCGGCACTATTTTAAATGCATCCCATTTGTTAAACTGGAAAGAGTTGGACCCACTATTCTTGATAAAGTCGTCGTGAATGTCATCATGAATTTGCTCTATGCATTTATGGTATTCCAGGGAGGTGGGTTGGAGTCAGAACATACCCTCCCCATTTGAGTTTCATGAGCACAGGATTATGATAGTTGGCACATGTATTAACCTTGAAGAGACTTTCCTGCCGTTCGGCATGGCGTGCAAAAAAGATTTGTCCTAGTCAGTGCATTCCCCCCACTCCCAACCCCCACTTCCCACTGTTTCATGTCAAACAAAATTCCTAATTCCTTCTTCCATTCTAGTTGAAATCGGGTTTTGTTAACCAACTTGAGATTCAACCATTTTATTTTTTTGTGAAATCGCATTCGTTGAGTTCTTCATACATCTGATGCATTTCTCAAGGGCCGTGTGTTCCCATGGGTTTATGGCGAACCCATGATTCAGGTTCTTGAGAGCCTTAAAGATCCTCTACCCTCATTATGCCACCGACAACTGGCACCCGGAGTCTCTCGCTAAGCATTGCCTGGGACCACCCATTGCCCTTCTGCTGCTGATGGTCTGCACGCCTGCTTCAGTGGGCTGAGAAGCAGAATCACAGAATCTTCCAACCACCACGAGGCCTGGCCTCCATCTTGCGTCGTGCACACTCGATGAACTCTGAATCCTGAAAGATGCTCCCCTCTGGCTCATCTTACACCCTTTCATACACTTGGATTACCTTTCCCACGGGTCTCCAGGTCAGTGGGGACCCTGAAGATATGCTGCAGAATGGGCAGCAAAAATCGGGCTCTTCTACTACACATCTGCCTCCATTTTACGTCATGCCACACCTCTATTTTTTGTTTTAATACCAGTGAAGAAAAAACATTCAAACAACCCACTAGACACTTGAAAACGGGTTTAAAAAGCATTAAGCAGCATTGTTGTCCAAAACCTTTTTTCACATACCATAAAGACTGCTCTAATACTCGAAGGAACTTCACTACGCCAACTTCCGTCATTGTGTTGGCCATCCCATCACTGTATATTTCCAGCTCTGTGTGAAGGAGCTCTCAAATCAGGGCTCTGGCATTTTCATGATTTTTCTATCCATATATTTTCATAGAGCTCTTCATATTTTCTGCCTCAGGGAGAAAGAAACCAGAGCAAATTCAATATTCTGAGTGTCTGATGAACTTGGACTGCCAACCTCCCATGTTTCTAGTATGGGCCCCGTACACAGATGGGGGAGGGGCAGTTCCAGTCAGGCTGGGAAGTATATGACCCTTTGCAGCTGGCATCCAATGGTGTCCAAAATCCACCAGGACCCATTTCTCAAATGACTGATAATCAAATGGTTCCAGTGTCGGTGGTAGTGGGCTGCCCAGTGAATGATGGTCACCACTGGACAGGGTGTCACTCAGTAAGTGCAGGGGCCCTCTGATTTAGGGTGACACTGAAATCTATTGTTGTAATTGGGGAGCTGCAGGTTTTAGAGCGATGGTTCACAGACTTAGAGTACAGCATGAACACACCCGCCCCTGAATGCTACCGCTAGAGTTGCAGGTGAAAGAGGGTAATCCTAACACTCGTTACAGGCTAAGGAAATGGAGTTCGGGGCACCTAAAGCCAAGTGTAAGGAACATCTCAATGCCACACTCCTGCCCTTCGTTGACTCACAGGCCATGGCACACGCTGCAAGGTGAAGGGCAGTTGCACAGAGGGCAGGTAAAGGAGGTGGTGTCCGTTTTCCTTCAGCTGCACCCCTCCAGTGTTTCTGGCTTGTCCATGACATAATTGAGATGTTTTTCTGGTTCTTCAGTTTCAGTCCAGGTCAGTTTGGTTGAAGGCCGCTCTGGCTCTATCCTTGAATCTTTCGTCCATGCAGGTCCCAGTTGTGCCTTGATGCACAAGCTTCTCAGCCAATGCTCCTTTAAAGACAGGGAAACCAGCAGACGTTAACCCTAAAGCCAGGTACCTCCATCTTGTGCTATATTCATCATGTATTGGTGGAGTGGCTTTAAGTCAATTCTTTTTTTTGTCTCTCAGTCTCAAAGTTATCTGCCCCTTTCGCAGCATTTCCCTTCCACAGTGTCTGCCTCTATCACTTCCACTCCAAGAGTTGTTTGTCCCTTTCGTAGTGTCTGCCTCTTAAAGTCAATTCTACTGTCAACAAGGAGCCAATGTAGACTGCGAAGATGAGATAGAATTTTGCTGCAATAAACCTAGAAGGCGGCTTGTTTTGAATCCATTGCAGGCTTTTCACAAGAGTCTAAGGGAGGCCTAGATAGGGATAGTTACAATATTCTAATCTGGACATAATCGCTACCTGAACAGCGGTCTTGCATGGATCCAAAGGCAGGATCATGGGCAGCAGGTGTGAATAATAGGAACAGGTCGAATTAATTACATTGATTTGGGAATCGAAGGAGAGCTTGATGTCAAAGATCATCCTGAGATTATTTTGCCACCTCCTTAGGAGCGTGAAAGAGCCAGTATAATTGGCACATTAGAGATACACAGAAGGCTGAGGATATTAGGCTCTTATGTGGGTTACTGAATACCAGATCCATGCGTAAGCATAAGCTGGACATATATGATCTGCTCACTGATATGAAATTAGATCTCCTATTCCTCACCGAAACATGGCTTGATTCCAACTCGGAGCCAGATGTAGTTGCTTCCCTCCCGGCAGGATATACCATAGTGAGGCTGGATAGAGCCTCGGGTAGAGGTGGTGGGATAGCGATAATATCTGTGCTACCGCTATGCTGTCAACTCGAATCGCTCACTACTGCTGACAGTGAGACAGGAGCCTTTTCTATTACGGTTAATGCAGGTAATACGGTGAAGGGCTTCCTGGTCTATCGCTTTCCGGGGCCATTCACTCGCTTTACTACCAGCTTGATAGAAGGCATAACGGAAGCGGCCCTACGTAGGGATACGTTTTTGCTATTAGGTGACCTTAACATTCATTTGGATGACTCATTGGATAAGGGAGCCACTGACTTCTGCCAGGAACTACACTCTCTCCAACTCCACAATAGTTCTCTTCCAGGGGATCCTCATCAATAGTCATAAGCATTAGAATATTCCCGCCCATGCGCGGAACCCTCGAAACACTATATTATATGTGCCCCACATATATATACTCATATATATATATATATATATATATATATATATATATATATAAATACATATATATATACAAACATGCAATAGCAGCCAAATCACATCGTACCTGAAATATGCTGTGAAGAATTTCCACCATACATGAATAATATGCATTAGAAACATGAGAAAAAACACCAAAGACTGTTTAGAAACTGTTTTAATGCTTAGGCAGCAGTAGAAATTCGTATAACTCACTGAAAGCATAGAAAGCTCCCTGTCAGGTGCCCCAAAAGACTTACCCTTGCTTGTGAAGCAATTCCGCAGAGACTACAAGAGCACCTGTCCCTGAACCCACCTGACCCTCGTGGAAGGTTAAAACCCAGCAGGGATGAGATGGACGCAGGGAAGGGAGCCAGGGTGTAGAGGTTGAACGAGGGTGTGGAGCTTGCGGTTATCCGGTGCCAGCTGAAAACCAGAAAAGAACCGAATCAGAAACAGATCTAGATCAGAAAGGAACCACCCCACATAACACACACAGAACTAATGCCCTTCCGGGGACTCACCAGTGCTTCTGGAGGTCGCGGAACCCAAACAGCAGTTCAGCTCCTGATAAGGATAGTGTAGGTGAGGAGCTCCTGCACGGTGCACCCAAGCTTGAACCAAAAGAAAGCGCTCCTGCGCATTAAATACTTCAAACCATAAGGAAAGCAATCCTGAGCGTGTAGCGTGTCTTTAGAATGTAGTCACGAATGTTATGGCATCCCTGGTAACAAAAACAAGCTATATACAATGCTCCTGCTTAGCGAGTATCTCCTCATAACAGCGCTCCTGCGCGATGAGGAAACCAACAGTAAACAAAAAACCCAAAGCACAGCACTCCTGTGCAAAAGACCCTTGACCCCCGTGCAGCGCTCCAGCGTGGCAAGGGTTAAGGGAGGCAAAACAGATACCGCCCTGAATAGTACTGAAATAAGCGCTCCTGCGCGAGTTCAAGAAATGCAAAGATAAGCGCTCCGGCGCGGCGTACACTTGGCAACAAACAGTGCCCAGCGCGGCTTGAAATAAACATCAGATAGCGCTCCTGCGCGGCGTAGTCCAGCAGGTAACTGACGCGTCTCAGCTCCGGCATTGACTTCCGCGTCTCAGGAGCATCCAGTCAGGAATTCGAAGCACTGATCCGGCGGGAAACGCGATGTTTAAGCGTTTCCCCCGGAAGTGCTACAGTGCTCCTCGGTCAACTGCCCAGGACTAGACCGGGACACAACTTCCGCCCGGAAGTGAGTATCCCGGTACTTCTGTGTGTGCTACGGCGAGTGGCCGGGAGCAGCAACCCCCGCGAACCGTGAGACTCCCAAGCTGCATTGCAAACACACAGTCTAAAAAGACTGAAAAGCTAACCTGTAGCTGTATACAAAAAACTGACACTGTGCCTTTAAGGCACCCATGACCCCGTATCCCATCATGCCTCAGGGGTGACAGTTAGGTCAGTTGTTCTTTCCGGCTCCTTCAGGAAGGATCCTGGTTACACAGCTCCACTAATTTCTGTTTTCTGACAGAAAATTACTTCACTTTAAACAACTTTTTTACTTACTTTGACATTTTACAACTAGTCAAGTAAGGAACTGCCTTTTTAAGTCAGTTTAGTGAGCATTTTCAGCTGAAAATGCCTTCACTTTTTGATAAGTGTCCTTCTTGTGGCAACAAGAGAGCAAAATCAGACAACCACGACGTTTGTATCCTGTGTCTGCCTGAAGAACATGATCCAGGCACCTGTCCTCACTGCGAACACCTGTCAGGAAGAAATCTCAAAGACAGGGAGAGAATTCGCATCTATGGCCTGGCTCATAGGTCATCCACAGGAAGGTCTCAGGGGAAGAAGGGTTCCAAGAAGACTAAAACATCTTCAAAAGACAGGTCTTCCATCCCTTCAGCTTCAGCGTCAGGCTTGGCGCTGAGGAAAGAACCACTGGTGGATCGTTTGTCTTAAAAAATGCCGTCGACGGCGGGCTCGCCGTCGAAAAGAAGAACAGGTATGTCTACGACGTCGAAGGATCCAATTCCGTCGTCGAGATCCCCTCCGCCGTCGTCAACCGGGCGACGATCGGCGTAGAGAGATGTGACTCCGCCGCCGTCAACCGGGTGACGGTCGGCGTCGAGGGAGGTCACTCCTCCGCCGTTGTCATCCAGGCGATGACCGGCGTCGAAGTGTGACCCCTCCGCCGTCGTCTAAGAAACGGCGTTCGGCGTCGATGACCAAGACCCCTCCGCCGTCGACAGAAACACGACGTCGAGACATTCAGAAAGAGCTCGATCGTCATCAAGAAACTCTGTGATCATGGTAACGGAGTCAGCTTCTCGTCATTCCACTTCAGTCGTCTGGCTCCTCAACAACATCTTCAAGGTCCAGAAGTCCTATGCGCAGATCTCCTGTGCGTCAGCCAGATCCTTCGGCTGAGCAAGTCAGACTGTCACCTAGATGGTACAAGTCTTTGGATCATTGGCGAGATTCGGGGGCTGCCAAACGTATGCAAGAATATGTCAGCCCACAACACAGGTCTCCTCTTCAGAGTCTGGTAGAGGAGATGGACAAGCGTAGTCCTCCCAGGCGCAAATCACCTGTGAGAACACCAACCAGATCTCCCAGAAGGGATCTTCCGGTTAGATCCCGATCTCCCAGAACAGAAAGTCCGGTCAGGCCTCGTTCACAAGCTCGGGTCAGATCTTGCTCTCCTAGAAGGGATGAGCATTCAAAAAGATCGCGTGAGAGGAGGCACAGTGCTCACCGTAGGCGTCGACGAACTCCGTCTACTTCATCTACCTCTTCTACCAGGTCTTCCAAGAGGGATTACTCCCCTACGTTGACGACACTCCTACGTCTAGATCCACCCCAGTGGATGACATTGGCACTTATCTGGATGTCCTGCAAAGAGGAGCACAGAAGCTGAACATTGAAATGTCTGTCCCTCAGGTTACTACAACAGTACTTTTTGAGACTTTGCACAAAAAAGCTATCTCTCGTCCACTGCTGCCTTTAGTCCCGGGGATTATGGATCCTGTCAAAGAGGTTTTCATAACTCCAGCGGCTATCAGAGCGGTTCCAGCCCGCATTCAGAAGAAATACAAACCGGCCTCTTCTGACCTGGTCTTTGTAAAATCTGACCCTCCAGCAGACTCTGTGATAGTGGCAGCGGTGAGGAAGACGCATGCAGTTGCTGCTTCCTCTTCAGTCCCACCAGACAAGGACAGCAAATCTCAGGACTCCTGGGGTCGCAAAGTTTGCAATTCAGCTGCCTCCACTCTGAAGTTTTCCAGTGCGGCTGCACTTCTGGGTCGATACGACAGAGCCTTATGGGACTCCATGGAAAGGTTCAAATCCAAACTGCCAAAGGAAGACCAGAAGGATTTTGAAGAGACTGTGACAGAAGGATGTCTGGTGGCGAACCAGTTGATAAGCACAGCTGCGGATGGTGCAGTGCTTGCGGCGCATTCCTACTCACATGGGGTTTGTGCTAGGAGGTCGGCCTGGTTGCGCCTCACAGGTCTGAAGCCGGATGCTCAGCATCGCATCCTTAATCTTCCCTTTTCGGGTTCCTCTCTCTTCGGGGAATATGCTGACGAAGAGATGACCCCTATGAAGACTGAACTAGATACAGTGATAGCGGTGGGTTTGGAAAAGAAAAAAGAATTCAAACGCCGCTTTAAGACCAACAGAGGGAGAGGGGCTCAACAGAGGGTTCAAACCCCTCAGTTGTCCCAAAGTAAGAACCAGGGAAAATCCCAGTTTCGAGGCAAAGCCAACAGATGTATAGGAGGTCACCAACAGTCCTCTAACACCACAAGAGGAGGAAAGGCCTGAGCAGTGGCTTCCTCTGGCGCAGTTGCCCACTCCAGTGGGAGGAAGTGATCCACAACACCTGGCAGAGTGGGTCAGCATCACAAAGGATCAGTGGGTGCTGAATATACTGCGCAATGGATACAGGCTACGTTTCCATGCGCTTCCGAAGAGCATTCCTCCAAAGAACTCTTGCCCTCACCAGCTAAGCTTGCTCCGAAGAGAGGTGAAAGTTCTACTACAAAAAAGAGCTATAGAGGAAGTTCCTCCCTCTCAAAGAGGAAATGGAGTCTACTCCAGATACTTTCTTGTCCCCAAAAAAGATCAGGAGGACAAGTTCAGACCAATACTCGATCTGCGTCTATTGAACAAAGTCATTGTCAAAGAAAAGTTCTGCATGTTAGCGCTTCACCAAATATGACCACATCTTCAAGCCGGAGATTGGATGTGTTCGGTGGATCTGCAAGATGCGTACTTTCACATTCCAATTGCTCTACAATATCGCAAGTACTTGAGGTTTGTCGTAGGGAGCAAACACTACCAGTACAAGGTGCTACCCTTCGGTCTCAAGTCCGCACCACAAGTCTTCACCAAATGCATGGCAGTGGTGGCGGCTTTCCTTCACAAAAAGGGACTCTTCATCTACCCATACCTGGACGACTGGCTCCTAAACGGCCCATCTCCGGTACAGGTAACGCACGATCTGCAACTTTGCCTGCACCAGTTGCACAGACTCGGTCTCCATGTGAACCTGGAGAAGTCAGTCCAGCGGCTTACACAGTCCATCCACTACCTAGGCTCCGTTCTGGACACAAAATAGGGAAAAGCATTTCCTTCGGAGGAGAGACTTTTTTCCATGAGTCAGAAATGTGGGATTCTGCTAGAGTCTCTGTTTCCAACAGCCCGACAAGTAGCATCCCTGCTGGGTTCCATGGCGTCCTGCATTTTTCTCATCCCAAATGCCAGGCTGAGAATGCGTCCTCTGCTGCAGGCTCTAGAGGACCAATGGGACCAAGCGACAGGGTGTTGGGAAGATCGTATCACTCTTTCCCAAGCGACGAAGGTTGCCATCAAATGGTGGACTCGGAGGAGGAATGTGCTGGTGGGAGTACCGTTTCACCAACCTCTTCCATCCCAGTCTATAGTGACGGATGCCTCTCTGCAAGGCTGGGGAGCGCACATGAGTCCGCTTCAAATTCAAGGCCAGTGGTCTGCGCAGGAGCAGACATACCACATCAACATGCTAGAACTCAGAGCGGTATTCCTGGCTCTCAAATCTTTCTTTCCAGCGATCGAGTCCAACTCAGTCCTAGTTCAGACGGACAATACGACCACCATGCTCTATCTGAACAAACAAGGAGGCACACGATCTCGCCCACTCTCTCGAGAGGCTCGAACAATCTGGCATTGTCTTCTCTCTCGAGGCCTCACAGTAGTGGCGGTGCACCTTCCAGGCGAGTTGAACGTAAAAGCAGACTCACTCAGCAGGCACTTCGAAGATCAGCCAGACTAGGTGCTAAACAACGAAGTGGTAGAAGAGCTTTTTCGTTGCTGGGGTCGTCCAACTATAGACTTGTTTGCAGACGATGAAAACGCCAAATGCCACGCCTCCCGTCCAGGTTCCACTGGCCAGGAACGCAGGGGAATGCTCTCCTGATGGATTGGTCGGGAACATTCGCCTACGCGTTTCCTCCCCTGGCTCTGATTCCGAAGGTAGTGTCCAAGCTCCTCAGGTCGAACATGGAGATGATCCTGATAGCTCCGGATTGGCCAAGGCAGTGGTGGTACCCGGACCTTCTACATCTGTCTGTGTGTCCACACAGACGACTTCCTTGCAGGCCGGACCTGTTGAGCAAGATGAACGGGAGGATAATGCATCCCAACCTCCCATCACTGAACCCAACAGCATGGCTCCTGTGGTCCTGCAATATGGACATTTGAACTTGCCTCCCGAATGCATGAACATTTTAAAGGAGGCTAAGAGGCCTTCCACGAGAGCGTCCTATGCGTTCAAGTGGAAAAGGTTCTACATATGGTGTAGGGATCATCACTTAGATCAGACTAAAGGGCAGGAGGAGGTAATCCTGCCATACCTCCTTTCCCTGGCAACTTCTGGTTTGAAATATACTTCCATTAGGGTGCATTTGTCAGCCATAGTAGCATACAGAAAATCACCTGATCAGATTTCTTTCTTTCAGGTTCCAGTGGTTAAGGACTTCCTCCAGGGGTTGAAAAAAGTGTATCCCACTGTGCGAAATCCTTCTCCTCCATGGGAATTGAACCTGGTTCTATCCAGGTTAATGTCGCCTCCTTTCGAGCCCATCCACAAGGCCTCCGTGCAACATCTCTCTTGGAAGGCGGCCTTTTTGGTGGCGATTACCTCTGCGCGCAGAGTAAGCGAGATACAAGTGCTCTGTGCGAAGGAACCATTTACTGTTTTCCACCACAATAGAGTAGTCCTAAGGGCTCATCCATCTTTCTTGCCTAAATTCATTTCTGATTTTCATATAAATCAGTCCATTTCACTCCCTTCGTTTTTTCCAAATCCTACGACCCAAGCCGAGCGGTCACTTCACTCCTTAGATCTTAAGAGAGTGCTCAAGTTCTATTTGGAAAGGACTAAAGGGATTAGGAAAACGAATCAACTGTTTGTGAACTATGGTTCAATGAGGACAGGTTTTCCAGCGGCCAAGAGGTCCATCTCCAGATGGATTGTCTCTTGCATTAAATTGGCCTATCAGCTTGCAGGCAAGCCTTTGTTGGTGTCACCCAAAGCGCATTCCACTAGAGGGAAAGCTGCTACAGTAGCTTTCTTGCATGACATTCCAATGTCAGAAATATGCAAGGCTGCAACCTGGAAATCGGTTCATACCTTTACGAGGCATTACTGTCTTGAATCTGATTCCAGGGCCGATACTCAAGTAGGGCAAGCCTCCTTGAGGAATCTGTTTGGGTAGCCTATAGCCTACTCAGACTTGTTGATGAGATTACTGTCTTATTATTCCTTTCCCCGCAGGGAAGAGGAGAGGCTCACTATTCTATTCTAATGCTTATGACTATTGATGAGGATCCCCTGGAAGAGAAGGATTAGTTACTTACCTGTAATCCTAGTTCTCTTCCAGGGGTATCCTCATCAAAGTCATAAGCAACCCTCCCGCCTCCCCGGGCAAAGGATACTCTTTAATAAGGAGATATTGTTAACCTATTTTGTTACTGGGTTTGTTTTCAGTCTCCGAAAAGAACAACTGACCTAACAGTCACCCCTGAGGCATGATGGGATACCGGGGGTCATGGGTGCCTTAAAGGCACGGTGTCAGTTTTTTGTATACAGCTACAGGTTAGCTTTTCAGTCTTTTTAGACTGTGTGTTTGCAATGCAGCCTGGGAGCTTTCTATGCTTTCAGTGAGTTATAGGAATTTCTACTGCTGCCTAAGCATTAAAACAGTTTCTAAACAATCTTTGGTGTTGTTTCTCATGTTTCTAATGCATATTATTCATGTATGGTGGAAATTCTTCACAGCATATTTCAGCTCTGATGTGATTTGGCTGCTATTGCATGTTTGTATATATATATGTATAAATATATATATATGTGGGGCACATATAATATAGTGTTTCCGGGGTCCCGCGCATGGGCGGGAATATTCTAATGCGTATGACTTTGATGAGGATACCCCTGGAAGAGAACTAGGATTACAGGTAAGTAACTAATCCATCTCAGGCCCCTACCCATCAAAAGGGCCACCTATTGGACCCTATTTTTGCCAACTGGGATGAAATTGAAGTAAATACCCCTATACCAATTCCCTGGTCCGATCACTTTTTTGTGCCTTTTGTTATAAGTGTCCCGGCAGGTAACTCCCAAGAGTGAGGTAATCCGAAATACCCTAGTCGTAAAAGGGCTGCTTTTTCTAAAGCCAAGTTTGATACTGCGTTGGTTAAAGGTGGCAGACCGGGAGGTCGGGATGCTGATTCCGCATCCAAAAGACTGGAAGGTCGCATTAATGATGCCTTGGACGACATAGCTCCCCTGTGTCTTAAGAATTCCTGTAGCAGACCCCAGAAATCCGCCCCCTGGTTCAGCGATGAGCTCCGCCGAGCTAAGGCGGAGTGGAAACAATTTGACAGGCAGTGGAGGGTTTCCTATCTTGATCAAGCTAAACAGGAGTATAGAGCTAAACGTAGAGATTATCAAAGCTTAATCAGGCGTTCCAAAGCTACTTATTTCTCAGGTAGAATAGGGGAAGCTGAAAACTCCACGAAGGAGCTATTTAAGATTTATAAAGAAATCTCTCTCTCTGGTTCACCTGTTGACCCGTCTAGTATCTCAGAAGAATCATGTGACCGCATTGCAGCTTTTTTCTCAGAAAAAGTGGCCACCATCTACTCCGCTTTCTTAGGAGGAAACAGAAGGGGATCGGATTTTAGAGAGATTGAACAGGATGTTGTGGGTGAAAATAGGCTGGAGAACTTTTTCTCTCCACCCCCTGACGGCCTACGGCAGATATGCTGCTCCATCAAGTCAGGATCCCCTCGCGACCCGGCCTCGCCGAAACTGCTTGCGGGGAGTATTGAGATCTTTGAGCCCTATATTAGGGATGTTCTGGATCTATCATTCAAGACCCATACTGTACCTGAAAGATGGAAGCAAGCAGTGGTACTCCCGCTCCAAAAAAAGCCTAATCTAAGTTGGGAAAGGCTAGACAATCTTCGCCCTATTTCACTCCTTCCCTACCTGGCCAAAGTGGCGGAAAAGGTGGCCAATCTTCAGCTGATGGCTTATGTGGAGGAGGCCGATCCGCTCCATCCAACTCAGTTTGGCTTCCGCTCACGGCACTCCACTGAGTCAGCACTGCTTATGGCCACCGAGACCATCAGGCAAGGGGTAGATGAGGGGCAGACGATGGCCCTCATTCTACTCGACCTAAGCACAGCGTTCGACACTGTAGCACATTTCACCTTGCTACAGTGTCTGAACAAGGGCGGAGTTACAGGGGCAGCGCTGAAATGGATCCAATCCTTTCTGTACAATAGGCGCTTTCAGGTTAGACAGGGGGAATATTACTCTCGGTTCAATTTGGACCAAGGGGTACCACAGGGCTCTGCCCTGAGCCCAACCCTGTTTAATCTGTATGTGTCCCCCGTAGCCAATATTGTGGAAAGCCATGGCATGCAAATAGTGTCATATGCAGATGACACACAGCTGGTCATCTCGCTGTCACGGGTGCCCGATGTTGCGGCATCCAGCTTCAGTGCCTGCATGCAGGAGCTTGCCTCCTGGATGTCTAACAACTGCCTGAAGCTGAATGGTGCCAAAACTGAGGTGCTCGTGGTGGGGGGTGGTCCGGATGTGTGGTCTTCGGCATGGTGGCCAGCATGCCTAGGCACCACTCCCGTGCCCTGTCAGGAGGCCAAAAACCTCGGAGTGATGTTTGACTCTGACCTATCATTCACTCCCCAGATTGGTCGAGTTGTTGGAGTGTGCTTTGGAATCCTTAAGAGCCTGCAGAAGATTTTGGACCTGCTCCCCGTTGGTGCTAGGCGGACGCTGATGCACGCCCTTGTGACCTCGCGACTAGATTACGCCAACCTCCTCTATCTGGGGGCCACGGTCAAAAGTCTTAATCGCCTCCAGGTGCTGCAGAACACCGCAGCCCGACTGGTGCTGAGGCTCCCGAGAAGATCGGCCTCGAAAGCTGCCTTGGGGGCTCTCCACTTGCTCCCAGTTAGAGAAAGGATCACTTTTAAGGCGTTATGCACGTGTCATCGCATCATCGGGGGAAAGGCGCCCAGTCCCTTACTGAGCCTTATCACACCGTACAGACCTAAGCGGATGCTTAGATCCACTGGTACTGGCTTGGTAGCTATCCCCAAAATTAACAAAGCATGCATGGGGGGCAGATCCAACATGAGAAAAACAAGGACCCCCTGGGTAGTGATTATTGAAACTCCTAGGGCAGGGTAAATAAAATATATGTAAAAAATTCCAAGGTAGTCTCAATAGTAGACGACAAATTATGTGGACCCAGTGGTAATAGGAAGAGGCAAACAATTTAAAAATAATCAAACAATCATTAATTAAAAATAAACATGTTTTTAATATACTTGATAAAAATCATATAAAGAACAAGAAAATTGAATTTATATGACAGTACAGTAAAATTATATGCAGTCAATACATACACTAACACAATATATAATCTTTATACATAAAAAGGACACCATCTGAATTCCAGTGGTGCCCACAACCAGGGTGAGGCAGATCCTTCAGGCACCTTGCAGCCAAGAGTTGGAACACGCTTCCGTTAGAGCTGCGTCTGGAACCCTCTGAGGCTAAGTTCCGAAGAGCTCTCAAAACCCACTTGTTCCGGTCAATACTTGTGTGACTGAATCCAGTCAGGCCTCCACATTTTTCTCTCACCCTAGCGCGGGGACACGCCGGTGCGCGTAACCAGGCGCTTTACAAACTTCCATAATAATTCAGCGGGTCACCATTTACCAGACCTAAGAGAGACTGAGTCACCAAAAATGAAACCCTCTGTTTTGTTTTTGTTTAACTTTAGCGAGCTAGCCAACATCAGTTAGGCAACCTTAGACATTCATTGCTTAAAGCTACCGGCCACAGAGGCAGTGTCCTCATGAAAAGCGATTGTAATCAGGGTAGGATCTACGTATGATACTAGTCAAACCCAAAAGTCTGAATGAGCTTGGCAAAAGGGGACCCATAAACATAAAATGATGTGGGGCTTGAAGTCGATCACTGTGGAACGCCACATGAGAGGGCTCCTGAACATTAAAAATCAAATCAGCCAATCTAGTGCTTTTCCCAGAATGCCACTGAGTGCAAGCCGTTTTAAAGTGTGTAGTGAAGTACAGTGTAACATGCAGCACTCAGATCTAGTAAAATCCATATCCTAAACAGGGGACAGTAGTTCACCTAATGGCAAAGGCGGTCGACCTTGAATCTGGGGAACCGGGTTCGAGTCTTGGCAATGGCGCTGAACATCCTGTGAGATTCTAGGCAAATCACGTAATCTCCCCGTGCCTAAAAAAAACGAATGTGTCCTCCTGTAAATCAACTGGTGCTATGTAAAGTGCTCTGATACCCGATACCGGGTCAAGTTCGCGCTATATAAAACTCTGTTAAAAAAAAAAATATAGCCTCCCTTCAACATGGTCAGCAAGCCAAACCTTAAACTCTGCTGTCAGAATCAAAACTCATGCTGAGGACTTCCATTGGTATTCTGCATGTAGAGACCACTAGAAAAAAGCAGGCTAAGCCAAAATAGAAACTCAAGGGCATGCCCTTTTGACCTTCTAGCATGACAAAAGTCCTGACATGCCTCCAGGATACAAACACCCTCCTCCAATCTTTTATATAATCTTTGTATTTCAAAAAGTCATATTCAACACCCTTCTTAGAAGATCTGTTTCATAGGTGTGGTGGTGGACACCCAAAATGGATTTCCACATCAGCAGAAAGTGGAAGACATCGCAGATGTAAATGTAACTTATAAAGCGTGAACTAATGCCCTAGGGCGTCTTGGCGCTATCGAAGTCTGATTAGGCTGAGACAGTGTCTTGGTTGGATCAGGCAGATGTGCAAAAAACTTCTACTCCTGTGTGAAAGGCCAGGTTTTTAAGGCTTTTCTAAAGGAGAGTAAGGAGGGAGCAGATGCAGATGCAATATCATTTTTTTATCCAACCCATCTCTGCAGGCGGTATATGGTTAGGCTTTCAAAGTTTAGGGAGTGCTCCATCTTCCTGATTCCCAGCATGCTCAGGACAGTTTCTTCATAGGGTACTTAGAACCATTTAATGGAATTCAAAAGTGTATTGGATCCAGGTGCTACAGAGCCAGTGTAGGGGCGTTAAGACCATCCCATAGCAAAATCTCCTTTTGGTCAATGTTTCCTTCAACCATCACTTCGGTAACAGATGTCTCTTTTTGGTAGTGGTATCCTCATTAAGCTAGTTTTTTAGTGTGTGGCAACTGGTTGCCACAAGAGAAACAGACTCTATCAGCGTTTTGGATAAGTATGCAATACGGATGGTTCTCGCTGCCCTTCTCCCTAGACCTCACCCTACTGCCAGGAAAGGTTGGGCATGTCCTCATCTACAATGCTGCTATGATACTTTACCTAAGCAGGAGTAAGTAGATGAATCCACTCAGCTGTGCCGCGCAGTGAAGTGATACAGATGTAGCTTTAGGTCCTGCATCACATGAGCAAAGAAAGTGTGTAGGCGGATGAGCTAAACTGAGAGGAGGCAGTGTTCCCTGATAGATAAGTGTACCGGCGGATGTAAGTTCCTATTTTTCCAAAGTGGAGAACGCCCCTTGCCCAATTCATCTCTTTGCCATGCAGCAGAAATGCCTGTTATTTAAGGTAGTAGCAGGAACCATTACAAACTTCAGCCTGCAGAAGTCCCCATTGCAAGTGCAACGGAAACTGACAAAGTGTTTCCTGGTCTCGTTGGGAAGAGTTTGTCCATAATTTTTGCAAATGAGGGAATAAACTGGCAACCCGGTGACGCCCTGCAGGGTGTGCCTGTTGGCAGAGGAGATGATAGGGTGCAAATTGCCCGTGGTGGTGGAAAGGGAGTGGAAGTGTCGGGGAAGCCAGCTGCTCAGCAACATGAAACATCTGGCATGTGTAGCTACAGTGTGTAGCGCGACCCTCCTCCTTGACATGCAAAGGTTAAGGTTGTTTTTTCTCATGGACAATCATTGTTAAATGTGTTCTCCTTATGGTTTTTTTATTGGTCATTTCATTGAGGTTCATTGCTTGGTGGGTTTAGTCCCAGTCCTAACGTGAAGATGAATGACCAGTGTGAGAAAAGGGAGTTAAGGTAAACAAGAAGGGGGTTCTAATTGTGTATTCTGGATTTGGTGTTGTGTATATTGTACTTTATTGTAATTGCATTTACATAGCGCAATATTAAATTAATTTGAGCAGTGGATATGTTAGTCTGCTATTTGGATTGAGAAGGATAGTGGAGGGACAGAAGAGGGAAAGGTTTGCATTTATGTAGGGGCTGCCACCCCTGATGAGGCTTCAAAGCACTTTTTCAGCGAGTAGTACACTACTCCGGAACCCAAGTGGATTTGTTGTGAATTATTATAGTTGAAATATGAAATTAATTTGTGCTGTGGATATGTTAGTCTGTTCTTTGGATTGGGAATGCTCAGGAGGATTGTTGTGCTACTCCTGATGTTTTAATCTGCGTTTTTTACCATCCTGATAACTCCTTTCAAGTAGCAGCCATATCAGTGATTTATTTTCGCTTCTCCTGGGAGGAGTGATAAAGTGCTGTGGTGGTCTTCAGACTTCTTAAAGTTTTCACAAGGAGGCATTTTCTGCTCTCAGGGTACCAGTCACATTCTAGGGGAATGTGTGTGATGTTTTCAATTGTTTTCCCATTACAAAGGCATTCAGGTTGTGAGATCTTGTTTTTGCAGTCAGCCTTGTTTTACTCCTGTTTTAACCCCTTGCATGCGCGCGTCAGCCAACGGCCCTCGCGAGCACTACCTTGGTAGTGCTGCGCATGTCCCTCGGCTGACGCGGCACCGCCCGCCCATTAGAACGCCTGCCTCGGTAAACGGGTTAATGGGGAATTTTGGTGTGCGATGACCATTTGAACCCTGCCTCCCCAGCCCGGATATTTAATAAGAGTAATCATGAATTACTTCAGAGATGTTTTATCCAGTGCTTCACTAAATATCCTTTATTTTGACACCAGGTGTTGGAGAGTGAAGGATTGGTCCATCGGAGAGAGTCCTGTCTGAATCTGCCTTGGTTCTTGCCCTTGATGCCTTCATCTGCTTCCCACTGCTGTATGTTTTTCAAGACTATGCTACTGAGTCACGTGTTTGGGACAATACAAAGTTTCAATGTAGTACTGAAAAATGGCCTGGAAGAGATTCACTCACCAGTTAAAGTTTGTTTTAGACAGTTCATTTGGGAGGAGGTTGAGCCTCGGTCCTTTTCATTTTTGAAACTGGATATTACCTTCTTGATCAGTTGAGGAGAAAAACTATTTTTTGATATTCCTTTTGTGTACTGCCAGAACTGTTCGTTCATAAGATCTGTAGCATCAGTTGTTATAACCGTATTTATTTTTCTCACGGGTTCAGCCATGGGTATGTTTAAAAACACATTGCTGAACGCAGGAGGCTTGTGAGGTTTTAGATGAGAAACAAAAGAAGGTCGCTTGTTTATAGAGATAAACAGGTGAAGAAAGCAAGGAAAACACAATAAATCACAACAGACACTTCACCCAAGTCAATATTTTAGAGTCAGGTAATATATCCAAAAATACACATGTCCCATAGACCAATAATTTTCAAAATTTTATTATCAAAAAGTATAAATCATTTTTATAAATTAATTATTTAGAAAACCTGCGCTTAATGTATATTGGTACAGAGCCCCCTGCACTATATATATCCAGCCACGTGCATGATACACAAATGGCATGCGGCCACTGATTCATTTGTTCTCTCAGCGCCCTGATGAAGGGTTTCTGTGTGTACATCTCACTTACGAAATGCGCGTCAGTGCTTTTTTCTTATTTTATATGTGTTTAATTCAGTGTATTTGCATTGAAATTTGGTGTATGTATGTAATTGTGTATTTTCAGGGTTCTTGTTTTTCCTGTTCATTTGTGTTGACAAATTTGGGTTGTCTTTTGTTACGTTGTGTTTGCTGATGTGTACATTACGTTCACTATTCCTCATCATGTTAATGGGGCTCCTTAATAATTGATGTACAATGTTGATTAAAAAAAAATTGGATGTATACTTGTGATATCAAAAATTAATTTATAAAAATGATATATACTTTTTGATAATAAATTGTAAAAATTATTGGTCTATGGGACGTGTATTTTTGGATGTATTACCTGACTCCAAAATATTGACTTGGGAGTAGTGTCTGTTGTGATTTATTGTGAGATTTTAGACCCATTGACAGGCAGCCTTTCTAAGAAACTAAATGCAACCATCTTGTCAGGTGGAGTTCATTCCATTTCCTGTTGAAGAATTCAGTTTGCTTTTTTTCTATCAAGATCTTATATTCTATCCTCAAGTTTATTTTGATCATTTGTAGGGACTTTCATCTTGTCAGCTGTCACATGAGTTCTTTTTTATTTAGGGAACTCTTCATCAAACCAAGTAATTGTTGAAGCTATACTGTGAATGTGGCTTTGTATTTGAAGATGGTTCCTCCTTGGTGCTTTTCTTATCTGTGGTTGCTGGGCACTGAAGAATAATTCTTTTTGACGTGGTATAGGATTCTTGTTCTGAGTAGTGTGGTTCACTGTCAAAGACTTTCAAGTTTAGGTTGATTCTCCCATCGGATTTCAGAAGGACTTCCGGGGTCTGCATGCAGTGCAGTTTTGGACAGAGATAGGGTTAACATGTTTCGCACAGTGTGTGGTCTCAGGAGGAGATCCTTCACGCTTCTTCAGGACCAGGAAGGGAGTGAACTGAGTGCTAGGATGGTATACTTCACACTTGTCTAGCTACTGAGGGCCATTATAACCCCCAAGCAGCACACACCCTTCTGTTTTTTAATGATGACAGAGGGATTATTTCTATTTAACTGTACTACCCTGACTCACCTCTAGCCATCTCTTAATACCTGCACTTTACACCACTTTATATTCAGACCACACACACCCATACGGCTAGATCACTCAAAAGATCTCCGACAAAGTGACCCTACGGGAGACTCGTGCGGCATTGCTCCGCCGGCCTGACACGAGCACCGCCCCATAATGAAGCATGACATCCTTCAGGGTGTGTGAGGGCATCAAGTAGAGGACACACTGTCTCCTACCTTTGTCTTTAAAGAACGGCACTCCCCTATCTCTTTTCCTTACTCCTTCTTAGGAACTGGGTTTCCTCAATTATCTGACCCTACCATTTATCGATTTTAGTGCGATTTTTCAGGTTCATTATACAATACTGTACTATGGGCCAGATGTACAACAGTTTTTTGCGTCCGCAAACGGGAAATTGCTCCAGTTTGCGGTCTCAAAATAGGTCTGCCTCATGTACAAACCCTATTTTGTGAATCAGTAACCCATTACAGATTACCAACTAGCAAAATAGGGTTTGGGGACTAACTATTAGGAAGGGGCATGCCGAGGGCGTTCCTTCCTAAAAGCAACTCTCACTTCAATGTATGATTGTTTTGCGACTGCAATTGCAGTCGCAAAACACTTGCAGTTTACCACCTACTTCGAGTAGGAGGTAAGTCACTCACAAACAGGAAGGGGTCCCCAGGGGACCCCTTCCCCTTTGTGAATGGATGTGAAAATATTTCTAAAAGCAGGCAGTGGTCCCACAGACCGCTGCTGACTCTTAAAAAATGAAATCGAAACGTTTCATTTTTCTTTTTTAAATGCATCCGGTTTTTAACTTAACAAACAAATGCCTGTTTTTGTAAAAGCACCCTATACCGCGTTATCATATTAATGAAGGCCACATCCCTTTCCTTAAATGCGGCTCATCTAAGGAAAGGGGCGAGGCCGAAATTAAAGTAAAAGCACCTCATGGGCGCTTTTACAAACAAACATTTGTAATGCAATGGGTGTCACATTTACAAGAATTTCATAAATGCAAGACCTATTGCCTTGCAAATGCTTGTTAATTCTGTTCTGCTGGCTTGTGGGTGGGTGGCTAATTGTGGTATTTCTTGTTTGCTGAGTTTCTTCCTGTAAATGGTGATTTCCTTCCCTTGTTAACAGGACATCCAGGGTTTCGCATAGCAAGGTAGTTATGTTTGCTTGATCAGGCACAAGTGTGTTTGTTATTTTAATGGGATGACCTTCTTTTTTTTGTTGCTAATGAATGAATGAGTTTCTGTTCTTGCTCCCTGAATGATTGTGCGATCTGTTTCTCATCAAACATGTCTTTTCTCTGATTGCCTGTGTCACTTGGTTGTTACCAATCTATGCTTACACACACATGCAACTGATGCCATAAAATTACTACCAAGAATCTCCAGCCATCCTGTGAAGTCAGGATGTTATATTTTACCTCTGCTCTGCCCTGCAAGTTGGGGATATCCAAAGATATTAATATAGACGCCTCACTCACTTGTGACATGCTTCATCATTGCCGCCTATCCACACCAGGGTAAGATGGTACTACCCGGGCGGACTCAACCATAGTTGGAATCAGAGTTCCTTGATAAAGCAAAACTAAATAAGCAGGGATCCAGATGAGTGATACTTAAAAATACCTCAAGGTATACTGTAACCGGGGCGGGACCAACAGGGACAGATGTGAAAGGCAACAGACGGGTGCGGGTTACAATGGGCTTTATTGATGCCAAAAGGTGATCTGAACAAGTCTTTCGGTTCAGGGTAGAGCGGCGGGGAGATAGACTTCGGACCTTCTCCTAGACCGGGGCTCGACCTGCAGGATCCTCCGATAGCCGGTCCGGCTTCGTCGGGGCTTGGTGTCTTCCCGGTCTGTCTTGACTCCTCCTCTCCCCGGGGCCACAAAGAAAACAAAAGAAAGGCAGTACGTGAGGTGGTTGTCCTGCTAGTACTGCTAAGACAGGGAAAGGGAGTGAGGGACAGACCAACACGTGCTTCAACTCTATTTACAAGTGTGGGGAACAAAGGGGTGCACAGGGTAGGTAAACTGGGAACCAGGGACTCCGCTATGTTACAACGGGACCGCCCTTTCTTCCCACCCAGCCCCTGATCTTATTACGCACCTGGGCAAGCCACACACCTCCCCCGGGTGAGTGGCTGGGCGGCTCGTGGGAACGGTGGCCTCCAGGCTTCTCCTCCTCGGACGGGACCTCTTCACCGGTATGCAACTCCTCACTCCAACCTGCTTCCTTCTTTCGCCAACCTCTCTCCACGTCTCCAGCTCGGGTGTACAAGCACACCTCGGCCTCCGGTCCTTCCGCTTTTGATGGTGTTCCGTCGTCCAGGAACCCCGCCCACTCGTCCACTTCTTGGTAGTTAAAGGGCCAGTCCTTGTCATCTCCTCGGCACGATGCAGTCTCGGATCCTGCCCCTCGATAGTCCATCTGCTGAGGGAGACAAGAGGGGGTATGTGAAGCATGTCCCCCAGTCATGGGGGCGTTATCATGTCCAGCGCCGATAACGGGGAGCAATGTCGGGGAGGCCCCGTTACATATACCCAAAGGTTTATGCTTTATTCGGAGGGTACCTGGAATATAAATAAAAATGTCAGTTTTCTGGATTTTATTGAATTTAATAATTCAACTATACCCCTTTTTCTGTGCCAACATGTTTCGGCCCTCTCTGGGAGCCCAATCGGGTCTGGGGCCTTCGTCAGGGCTATATTATGTGTATTCCTGCTTTGTCTTGTGCACACACACCATGCACACTTGTGAGGCCTAATGCTTTCATCTGTCTTGTTTTTTTCTACTGAGGATTTTCTGTGGAAGGAGAGAAACAGAGAGGCGACTTTTGCTTCCCTTATACATCCTGACTTCTTTAATGCATCTCTGTGAGAAGTTGGCCTGGTATATAATGCTCACTAATTCTTAGTGATCACTTTGTACCATGTCAAGCAACCCTTATGATGATGGTTGTAATTCAACCTTGTAGACCAGTTATCCTAGTGGTAACGTGGACAAAGCAGTCTTAGGCTAAACTCTGAAAGGCATGTGAAGCCAGCTGTTATACCATACACAACCCCCTTGAATACCAAATGAAAGGGACACCACACAGATATATATTGAAAATATATATTGATTTATTAACTATAAAATCCCCTGGACTCTTTATGAGCACAGAAGCACAAGCGTTAAATCACAAGACAGTTTAAAATACACAAAAGTTGCACAATATGGATGAGCCCTAGGGGCCACCTAAACCATATACTAAGAAAGTGGTATAAGAGATACCAATAGGAAAGTGAAGAGGCCTAGGGCCTTGGGAATCGCTGGAGCTATTCGAGACTAGCAGTAACTAAGTCGGGAGAGGCCCACGGGACTCGGGTGCAGTGTTCAAAGTGCACGCACTTTCCAATGCAAAGTCTATGGTGCGTAAAAAGTACAAAGTTAGAAAGTTAGAAACCTTCCGAGTGACCTACGGAGTTAAAACTTAAGACACAGGCCCTTGAGATGTGTACCAGTGCAGGAGCACCGGCGGAGCTGAGTTACCTCACCCACAGGAAGCGGGTGCACAGGGTCGAAGTAGTGTCGGGTTTCGTCACGCTGGTCGATGGCGCTTGGAGCTGAAGATGCTGCAGGCGGCTCGATGTGAAGAGTTCCGGTGGATCCAAGGGTGGATCTGAAGTTGTGAAGACCTGAAAGCAGAGGGGACAGTGTTCAAAGTCACTAGCCAGTGACTACCGTGGAACCAGATTGGAACCAGGTGATGTCGGGTGCAAACAGGCGTTGTCGGGTAGCTTCTTTCTGCAGCCACGTGGATACCCGGGGTCGAGGACGTCCAGGAGTCGGTCACGAGCTGTCCCACGTAGGCTTCTCGCTGTTGGCGGTGTCGGCGACCTGATCGGAGCAAACAGGCCTTGGCAAATGCAAGCCACGCAGGAATCAAAAGATGCTGATTACTCGGACCAGCAAGGTCAGAGCAGGGGCTCCTTTTTACAGGAGCGAGGGCAAGTCTGGAGCAACCAGACCCACAGTGTAGTTCGTCGTTGAAGTCGCCAAGATGGCCGCTGACCACGTGGCTAGTGGCCGGGATGGCGCGTCGAGTGGCACAATGCAAAAGGGCCCCACGCAGATCGTGGAGATGCTGGAGGGCTGTTCTTCGGTGCAAAGGCTGCTCGGTGGTGGGGGTTCTCAGTCCCCAAAGCACAACGTCGAGGATGCCTCAGAAGCTGCGCAGTCAGCTTTTCGAGTGTCTTCCAAGAGGTCCGGTCCCACGTCACTCGGTGCCTCCACAGGTCCCTTCTTTGCAGGGACTGTGGATCGGGCTCTGAGAGGTCTGGGAGTCTGGTTCTTGTCGGGCTCTGGGCTCGGGCTCCGGCGGGAGGCGGCGGCAAAGCAGACATCGAGTTGCTGGTTGGTCCCTGTGTTCACAGGGTGGCCACTCCTAGGCCACAAGGGAAATTCTCTTCAGTCTTCTGTGCAGCAGAATGTCGAAGTCCAGTCTTCTTCTTCGTGTAAAGTTGATTTCAGGATGATCTACTGTGCAATGGCACTGCTCCCACTCTTATTCCAATCTGAGGGGTGGATCTCCTGCTAGGTCCCTCCCCTATGGGTGGGACCAGGAAGGGGGGTGGTTACACCCCCTTTCCTTTGTCCAGCTCCTCGCCAGGACTGGGGCTGGAAAGCCCCAGAACCGGTTTGGGCTGGCTTATGCACAGGGACACCTTGTGTGCCCCAGGCATGTCTCAATCTATTCAGCCCTGTTCTACCCAATACACAAAACCCTGTCTGGGGTGGTGCTCGCACCTCCCCAGGCAGGAAACCCTTTGTCCAGGCCCTCCTCGCTGGAAGGACTCCCAGCAGCAGGAGGTCAGACATGTGTCTGTGGTGGCAGCATCCATTTTGTGATGCTGAGGCTCTGGTTAACTTTAACCGGGGTTAAAGCTACACACATGTCGTGTCCCTCTAGAAGGGTGGAATGCTATCCTTGTCGCCAGAATTGGCGAGGGGATAGTATTCCAATTCGTATGACACCTTACTCGACATGTTTTGATAAAGCCAAACCAAAGATAGCAAATAACCGCGAGGATTATAATGCACTTAAGGGTACATGGTATGGCAATATCCCGGAACAGCTTAGGGAGTGGTTCCCGACAGCTGCAGACAGGCTCAGCTCATGCTAGAGCACCATCTCACATATTTCCAAGCACTCTGCCTCCAGGATTGATGAGGCCTTCCATAGGAGTGGCTGATAGGAACATATGTGTCCAGTTTAGGGTTAGGCACAGATATACTGTACCTAAGTAAGAGGTGATTACACCAACTTACCCCAGCTGAGTGATCAGCCAGTTGTGTCAAATATGGAGGCCAGGCCAGGGGTGGCACAATACATGCTGCAGCCCCTGGTAGGCCTTGGATACACCTATGCCCTGGGTACCTATGGTACACTGTTACAGGGGCCTATAAGGTGAACCAATTCCAATTGTGTTATGCACCTAAGGTACATGGAGTCCATTTTAAGGAGAGAGCAATCAGCCTGGGGCCCTGAATAGCAGGATCCCAGGCCAACTACGTCAAAAACCAGCTAAACACCAGGCAAAAAGTTTGGGGGTAACCATAGTCAGATATCCACCTTCCTACAATCTCAAACACCTTTTATGTTGGACCATTACTCTACATTTCATAGGTATCTTTAATCCGTGGTTATCACCCTGACAACAATCTTTCACTTACATTTTTCTACATTAAAAATGGTGGATATTGTGCTCCTGTGGTGAACGTGAGCTATATATTCATGTGGTTTGCTGCTTGATTGTGTCTAAGTCATTGGATTCATTTCTATGGTGTGATATACTCTAGGTCCAGATATTTAAATGTGTGCAGTGGTTCGTCTATGTAGTGAGTTTACTTTCTTTCTTTTTTTCTTTCAGCCACCTGCATACTGTGTCAATCATACTCAGCCAGACTTGCGCTTACCCCCTGGTTTTATTTTTCAAAGGCTGTGTGGGTGGTTCCGTCTTGTAGTCAGACACTTAAGGGGAGAGAACAAGTACATACATTTGTGACGGTTGGCCTAGCAGACAATATGCATGCATGATACTTTACTTGTTTTGTCCCTGTATTTGATACCTCCTTGATGTATTTATCGGAGGTAGCTTATTTCCGCCTTTGTGAATATTCAAATAGTAGCAGAGAGCCCACCTCCATTGTACCGTTTGTCGAAGGAGCCTTACATAGACCCCTGTTGTATCCCTCAATCATGCAGTTACGAAATGTATTTGAATGTATCCTCCCAGCCTCTCATGCATTGTGTAGGGCTCTATGTCCTCCAATGACGACATCGTGGTGTCACTCCCGGCCCTCTCTTACCCTTAGCAATCGTGCTTTCTTTTTTTTATTTTGAAAATGGGGGGGGGGGTTGCTTTCATCAGATTTTTGAGAGATGTAGAGCCCGTCTGCCCGATAGCAGGCGGGCATCTCTCCAACTCATGAGATGCCAGCGGTATGTCAGAAACAAACCACCATGTCCCTCCATCACATAAGCACGCTGTTACTTACTTCGTCAAAGACCCAGGCACCGCAGGATTACCTCTGGGTTTCTGCTCCGACCGCCGCCGAGTGATTGGTTTAGCGTCAGGGTCTCTTTTTAAGGTGCTGTCTCGCTCCTGACTATTGTGTCATCAGGCTGTGTCAGTGTTGTGCTGACGGCATGCTGGGAAATGGAGTTCCAAATACGGAACTTTGCTTGGGCAACCTAATCCGATCTTGAGTTTTATAATTTACCAATCTGTAGCTGTCTAGCATAGGGAGTGCTGTAGTTTGACAGAGCTTCTCGGGCCCACCTGGGCGTTTGTGGGGGGGATCACACGAAGTGGACATTGGAAAGTCTGGGAGGCCAGTGGGTGGTCAATCATTTCTGCGCTCTGGGCTTCACCACTGTGCCTAACTATGGTATTTGCGTTGCCAAGAGTGTTTCCCTTCTGACTGGGGCATGGATGACCCCTTCCATGACCTCTTTTCTCTTTCTGTTTCCCTTGTTCCACCCAGGCCCTGTTAGGTTATCTCCCTACAGTTAGTGTGGGAGTCTGCAAGATCATCTGTGAGAACAGTACTTAATTTGACCCTGTGGTTTCCGGTGTTCGGTACCTGCTCTTAATTGTCGGCACAGGAGCTTGCAACAGCCTGCCTCAAGGTGGTGTTGTCTAGCTAATTTAGAGATGACCACAACAACAGTTAATTATTAATGCTATATTCATAAAAAAAATGACTATTACCTCCCCCCAGTGTTTTAAATGGGCTAGTACTCACCGGTACTGAATACAGTACATCTCTACTGCTGAGAAGAGTACCAGTACTTGGCTCATTGGCTGCAAGTGCTGGTTACCAGCAGTGGTCTGTCTCTGACAGCCAAAGCCTCTCTTCTGTAGCCCTGATCCAAGTCCCAGCTGAGCTATTCAGCAGGGCCCATTTACATAATGTACGGGTGCTCAGCATCACACTGTGTTTGACAGAGCAGGGTCCATTGAGGCCCTGTGCTGTCAATCACATTCACTCTATTGTGTGTATTTGAGTAAACACAGGAATCAAGGCAGTCCGCTGACAGTGCCAATTAGTAAACCCATGGGGGATAAAGAGTTTAAAATGTCTTTAATAATACCTGGGTCTTTTGTGTGTTTGGCTTTTTAATTCATGTTTATTAATTATGGGCAGGTGTGAGGTTGTGACTGCCCCTGCCATCTCCTCAGTGAAGGGGACGCCGGGTGCGTCCGTAACGGTCTCCACCATGGATTCTTTTTTGCAAAGGGCTGCTTCTGTGTTGGACAAGGAGATCAAGTTGGTAAACAGGCGCCTCTCGAGGTCCCCAAATAATATCCAGCACCTATGTGCATCGGAGGCTGAAGTGAATGACGGACCTGCAAGCCAGGGTCGTTACCCAGAGCTCTCCGTGGACTTATGCGAGGATTTATGTGTGGACCTCCAGAATGTTGCCGGGACTTCTAACCTGTTACCTACTCATTTTAACAAGCCCCCATTGGTGGCTCCTTTATCACCTGTCATTGGAGTTGATGGCAGCCTCTCTAGTAACAAAGTGAAACTACCCCCTGCTTTACCGAGAGATGGCAGCCTCTCTAGTAACAAAGTGAAACTACCCCCTGCTTTACCGAGAGATGGCAGCCTCTCTAGTAACAAAGTGAAACTACCCCCTGCTTTACCGAGAGAAAAGAAAAAACAATGAGGGTTTGGGTAAAGCGCAGCAAGGCCACGCCACTATAATAATCAACAGGACAAAATGCCAGTGTTGCACAATTATTTCGAGCTAACCGGAGATACACATTTGGAAAGCCCCACGGTCTCTTGAAGACTTGGTGACTAATAAGCCCATACGGACTGTAAATCGCGAAACACACAGCGACAACCAATCCTTATGAAGAAGCTACAACAATAGAAAGGAGTGCTTAACCCGAGGCATGAAGCGAGATATAAGACAATGAATAACATTTTCAACTTGGTGATTCTGTTAAGTTCTGAGAGAATACCCTCGTATTTGGTCCTGAGGAGAATCCCCACAGTGAGGGTGATTCAAAACGCGTCAACCTTCTGTTTTTGTTAGGCCAATCGTTGTTGATTTTTTCATGAAGTTAAAAAGTATTTGAAATCACTTATGATGGAAGATGGCCTGTGTTATTGACTAAACCAGCCCTTTAGCGATAGCTTCACGGAATAAAGATTAATAGCACCGCACCATAAATAGGGCAAACAAATTCTCCGGGTGGGGTACTTGTTCTATTTTCCTTAACGTATGTATGAATGTTCTTGGATGGATGAGTGGAACAGCTTGGTAGGAGTATGACTGTAACACGGAATGACTGCGTTGTACATATAATGTCTTTTAGAGTTTGAATGGGATCTTTTTCTGTAAGGTTTTTTTCTAAAAGTTCAGTTTAGAATAAAAAAATGGGGTCTTCCCACAAAAAATCAAAAAATAGGTTATTCTGCGTTGATACTTCAAAAGATATTGCAATAATTGAAAATTGAGATGTGAAATAAAAGAAACATTTCTTGAAGATTTATTCGGAACTGAAATAGTGGGTTTTGAAGGACAAATGTTTTATTAATTGTCTGGGCGAATTTAAGAAATAATTTTGCAGCACTAGCATTTTGTTCTGTTGATTATTACCGAGAGAAAAGGCAGCCCAGGTAACTTAAGGGACCTTGCAGTTGGGGGTTGGCACAAAAAAAAAAATTCAATCTATAGGGGGACAAACTAAAAAAATGAAATCCACCTTGGGTGCTAAATCTTCTGTATTTGATGCAGCTCCCCCTTGGATTTTTCCGGGGCGTTAGCGGCACTTCAGGCATCAATGTCTGACTTACTGGATGCAAAATTGGGACCTATTATTGAGAGGCTGACCCGGATTGAGGATTCCATAGCATTGTATATTAGTAAGGCCGCAGCACCGCCCACAGGAGATCTAAGTGCTGACCCAGGGCAGAAAAAAATGTAAGGGCCCTTGTGTCTCGGACCAACCAGCAGACCATTCAGCCGAACTCTATGGCCTCACCCTCAAATCATTCGCTAAAGCAGTTGTAGCTCTTGCAGGGAATGATGGAAAGGTTGCCGCAGTAGGCACTAGCATGGATATACCTGCTTGTAGTAGTGGTAGCAGCCCCTGCAGTGTCCCTCGCATCGGCCATCATTCCAGGGATGGGAAATACGAGAACAGTGAGGTGCAGTTCCAGAGTCTATCTGTAATATATCTTCCCCCTGAATCTACCCCCTACGTAGTGGTTTTGGGGAATGTTTCACCTCTCACCCGGGGTGGGGGGGGGGTGTAGTGAAGACTTTGGGCTGCTTAAAAATAAAACAATCCACTGGCTCTCAATTAACACCGTCCTGGGGGCTAGAGCGGCCAAAAATATCATCATGGTCTGTAGGGTAAGCTGGATCGGGAGTCTTAGAAAAATAGGTATGGGTGATTGCATCATTATTAATTTTGATAACCCTCATACCGCGGGTAGGATACTGTTTAGGGATGTACACCAGGCCTCTATCAAGCCAGGATCTGTAATCAGGGCATTCCCGTTGGGCTACTTCTATAAACCCGATCCATCTAGGGAAAGAACCTGCAACGTTAAAATGTGAGTGTCCCAAGGTGGGTGAGCACAAGGATCGACCCCTGTGTATATGCAAAAGCTAGCCCCTGCGGTCCATACTCCATTCTTATTAGATGGACAGCATGGTGCATGCTCCATGATGGAGCTACATAATATATTTTCATCACTAACAGGGATGGAGGGCTGTGATTGACAAAGGAATGACTTGATAGAGGGTCCTGAACTTGACCTACATTTTCACCAACCACAAGAGATAGTGGAGGAGAATATAGGTGTATCTGTAAACAAATATTTCTTATCCTGGAACATTGCAGGGCTAGCAAACAAGTTTCATGATCCTTTATGGCTAAAATTTGTGAAGCAATTCCTTGTGATTAACCTCCAAGAAACCTGGTCGGTGGAATGTGACTTATATCTGGAGGGCTACAGGGCTTTTTTTGTGCCAGCCATCCCCTCAGCTGGGGGTAGACCCAGGGGTGGACTAGTAACTTATATCTCCCTGGCGGTCGACTGTCAAATTCAGGTTGTTCCACCCCCTTGTCCAGGAATATTGGCATTGATGTTAAAAAGGGGACACAACAGCTGGGGATTTATAACTTTTATAATTCTGTGGCTTGCCCTTCTGGTGTGAGAAGTATTGCTACTTTGGGCACTTTTATTAATCAATTTTTTGGTTCCATTCTACATAATCTAACAGTTTCTGGGGATTTCAACATTCACCCTTGTGGAAACCCCATGCTCACCCGTGTCTCTGAGTTGGGTTGCCCGCGTCTAAAAGGGATTAATTTTGAACATTTCACACAAGGGGAGTTGTTAAATAATTTGATAAGTAATTTGGACATGATGTGCATCATGACCATCTCTGACCCATATCGCACTTTCCCTGTTCCCACCTTCAATGGAAGAGGTAGGGGGTCATTCATTGATTATATTTTTATTTCTTCCTCTTTACAAGCCTCATTTAGCGGTTTCAATATTGAGGAGAGTGTATACAGTGATCACAATCCTCTGTATGTTTACCTGCAGGGTCCATTGAGACCACATATTAGTGGAGTAGCAACCACAGGTATGCTTAAACTAACGGATGGCCTACGTCGTCTTAAATGGTCGCAGATTTCACCAGATAACTTTTATCGGATGGTAAGAGAATCTTGCGCCCACTAGGTAGGGTTGTGCACGGATGAAGGCTCTTCCCCAGGCGAGGTTATCAATGCATATGAATCCATTGTAAAAATAGTTGGAAAAATGTTAAGTGTCCCGGTTGGCAGAACTGTGCCCCTTGGGCCGAGATGGTTTGATTCCGCTTGCTCCAAGGCCGCTAAAAAACTGAGGGAAGCCTTGTCAGCAAATCCAAGGAATTCTTTCCAGGTGCGAGTTTGCCGGAAGGAGTACAAAAAATCCCTGGTAAAACGGAAAGGTGAAATGAAGGAAGAGGCCTAGAGGGAGCTGATAGTCTAGTACCCTCCGGAGCAGCTCCAGGTTCTGGTGCATTGTGAATGACTCTCTTTTTGACCAGGAAAACGTGAGGGCCCTTGACTCTCATATTACGGAGGAGGAATGGGTGCTCCATTTTAAATTAATGTTTGAGAGCCCAATGGAGCTCCTTCCACAGGTTGGCCGTGATATGAATGCCCCTGTAGTGGACTTCGAATTGGGTGAGGCGGTGGAAGGCATTGTAGGATTAACCAGCAATAAAGCCCCGGGCCCTGATGGCATTCCCCCGGACCTATTTAAGTCTGACCCTTCATTCTGGGCGCCAATACTAGTGGCTGTGTTTAACGCAGCCGCAAATAATGATTGCCCTGAGTCCTGGGCTACCTCTACCATTGTCCCTGTTTTCAAGAAGGGGTATAGGAATAGCAGCTATTGCTATAGGCCAATCTCCCTTCTTGATTCAGTGGTCAAGGTTGTGGGCCATGTACTTTTGGATAGATTGTCTAGCTGGGCGGAGGAGCAAAACATTTTATCGGATGTCCAGTTTGGATTTCGCCCTGGGCGTTCTACTGTGGCTCAATGCCTCAATCTATCGCTGATATTGAGTAAATATACAGTGGCATGACCAGGTTTTGTCTACCTTGCCTTCATGGACCTGTCCTCTGCATTTGATTGTGTAAACATGGTTAAGCTGTGGCAGGCCATGAGGGCAATGGGGGTAGAGAATAGTATAGTTGACTTTTTGGAGGATCTGCACAGGTCATCTAAGGCTAATGTGAGATTCTCCCAGGACCTCAGGGTTACCAGGGACTTGGAAATAAAAAGGTGTGTACGGCAGGGGTGTATACTGGCCCCTTTTTTATTCAATTTTTATTTAAATGTTCTGGACAAAGTATTAAGAACTACGGAGGTAGATTTTCCATATGTAGGGCAGCGTGGACTTCCCGTCCTACTTTACGCAGACGATGCCGTCCTTCTAGCAAGGACGGCATTAGGCCTTCAATCCCTACTTGAGGCATTTTTTTACTTTATATCTGATCGGGACCTGGCCATTAACAACTCAAAATCTTACATTATGCAAGTGGGGTCCAGATCTAAAAAAGTTTCCAATTCAGGGTTGGCTCTTCTATTATACGTACGTTTTTTCCTATCTAGGGGTTCTCCTGGATAATCAGTTACAATGGGGACCCCAACTTACGAAAAAAGAGGGGCTTTGGTTACGGCAAATGCGGCAATTTTTAATTTTGCCTCCAAAATAGGGAGGAAACCAATTGGTGCTATGCTAAAGGTGTATCAGGCTAATAGCCTGGCAATAACCAGTTATGTAAGTGAAATTTGGGGTCATATTAAAGTGAATTCTTTACAGGTGGCAGAGAATAATTTTCTGAAGCACCTGTTGTGTGCCCTACAGAGTCTTTCCAACTTGGCGTCCCATGAAAAATTGGAGGTCCCGTTTTTGAGTAACACTATGGCCTTCGCCCTCTTGTTTTTTGGGTAAAATGCTGGCTGAACCAGGAGTTAAATCTCACCCATATGATATTGAGAGAGTGCTTGTGACTTGATAAAGTATCCCAAATTCCATGGCTTAAATATATTAACCCCTTGGGCGCGGCTGCGATTCTGCGCCTGTGCGGCGTTTTTTGAAGTGGGCGGGTTCAGCTCATGCCCACCGTAGTGCATGACGGCTGGGGGCCTTCATCAGCATCGAAGGGGTTAAAATTAGCCTGGAGAGGGGGGGGGGGGTGGCTTGCAGCCGAAGAATAGGGCCCAGCCTAGAGAGGCTCCGAGCTTCGAAAACGGGCCCAGTCTATCCGAGCTATAAGCCGGCACTCAATCTGCCCCAAGAAACATGAGGAGTGAAGGCGGAAGACATCTGGCATCGTCCTGAGTTATCCCTGTGACAATCCGAGCACCCCTGTAGCTGTGGCGTCTGGCGGCCTAGTGTGACGGGGAAGCCAGGACCCCCAGTTAAGATGACATCCGGGGAAGGAGGCCAGGAGACCGGCATGAGGAGGTGCAGTGGTAGCAGTGGACGGTGCGCGCCCCCCCCCCCTCCCATCTTAGTCCCTGAGACGGATCGGAACAGCGGAGCCGGTGGAAGGATAAAGTGCAGACTGGAGGCGTCCCCACAGAGCGACGCTGCATACGGGCGCGGGACTGGTGGCCGGAGCGGAGGCTGAGGAGTTGCCCCTGCCGCCATCTTGTGCCCTTGGTGTGTGGATTGCCGGAATTGAAGCTGTAACCCATAGCGGGCGAAGGCAACTGCAGGGCGCGATCAGCGCTGATATATCCCCGGAGCATAAGGCACCACAACGCTTCCCACGAGTGAGTACTGAGCAGCTGGGGCGGGGGCTGAAGAACTACCGCTGCCGCTATCCTGGGCCCCCACGCCATGGGCGGTTAATGAAAAGACTGCACGATGTAACAGACTGCAGCACCCTCCAGGCTCGGAGGGGACTGATGACACTCCTAAATTGCTGCGTTGCCCAAGATTAATTGCTTCAAGGTGGGAGAGGACACTGGCAAATTGCCCTTGTCATCATAGTGAGTCCAGTGTGCTGGGCGGCAGGTTCGGAGGAGGCATATCTTGGCGGGCACGATCACTGAAGCGGGTGTAGTGCTTCTCCCCTGTGGCATTTTCCAACATGGTGGTTGCGAACTGGCATTATCGCAGGGGCTGATCTCTCATTGGTCGCACGGTGCGTGCGGCTCCTTGATCCTGGGCCCCAGAACTTACCTTTACTGATCTGCCCGCGGGGGCGCGGGTTGGAAGAACGCCCGTTTATCGAGAGTGGTGGTGATTTGGGCCCCTCCCCTATCTGGCTATAGGTACCTAGCTCCATTACTAGACTAGAACGTAGCAGCGCTCAGAACTACAGGCAGTGCCACGCATAGGCCTTGCCTTATACAAACCCCTTCTACTAGGCAGCAAAATGAGCAACTGAACAGGAAGGGGACCTAACCAGGTAAAACTAGACAAATACGCATTCACTAAGTCGCAGGGTGATGCACCTGACAAAGAAGTCCCGTCGACAGCGGGTACGACTGGTGGCGCTCCGCAGGAGGTCACCTTACAAGACATTATGACCACCCTCAATAAAGTATACTGTAGAATCGGGACTCTTGCAATTGACCTGGCATTGATCCGAGCTGACTTTAATACAATGTCCACCAAAGTGTCTGAAGTTGAAACAATGACAGCCGCCCTATCATCGGATACTTCATTCTCAAAAAGCAGGTGTGACAGCTGGAGGCTGACAACAAGCTCATGATGGCCCGCCTCGAGGATCAGGAGGGACGCTCGAGATGGAATAACATCCGCCTTATTGGCGTTCCTGAAACGGCAGGAAGTCAGGCCTTGATCTTTTTCTGGAGGACCTAGTAACAATGCTGAATAGCGCTATCCCAAGCGTGGGTAGCGACACCGGATGCACACAGTTAAAGAAATTTTCAGAAAGGTAAATGGTCCCTTTGAAATAAATTTATTGCGAATCAAATTTTTCTGGCTTCATTCAAAATGTTGTATTCACATAGTGAAATAAACACATCAATCTTCATTTCTTAGTTAATTCAAAGCAATTCCCCATGAGTTCCCAATGCATTTCGGGCGCTGGGGCCCTTCATCAGGGGATTAAATAGTACTGTTGACAAAAAGAAAGGTGATACACATATGTTAATACGCCATCTGGTATGCTAATATACCTATCAAAAACATTTCCAAAACATTTCACACAATGTTTCATGAACGTACATCTGATCATGCAAGACAGGAATCTGAAAAGTGACCCAGTTTTAATGAATATAGTACACGTGTGACCTCTGGACAATTATCGAGATTTTAAGTGAGTGTCAAATAAGGGAATATATAGTGACTGTATGTTGGCAGATAAAGGCAACGGTTGAGACCGTAAACTAACACGGAACCATTTAGTGCAAAGGGTGGAGACGGGTGAAAGTGTACACAATTGGAAAAAACTATCAAACATAGACGTCGGTCTAACTGGGTGAAATCATCGAGCGCCAGTTACGTGCGGCGGGTCTCAACCCCGATCCATAGAAAGCAAAGTGAGCAAAACGGAAACGGTAGATTCTGGCGGTCGGGACCCGAAAGGGTACCGGCCAGCATATGTCCTAAATGGCGGTATCTTACCAGTATCAGTGCGGAGCACTGGCAACGATGACGCTCTCCGTGTGTAGTCGGCGGGATGGAATGCGGAAGTATCGTGTGTGTTTTTAACGTGAAACTGACGTGTGACGTGTACGGTCATGTGGTCAACGAGGGTAAATGACAGACTGCTCAGGGTCTGGAATGTCCGTGTACTATGATAGAAAGACTCGTAAATCATCGGTAAATGTGTAACAACGGGCGCAGCTATACAAGGCCAAAACAGCATGAGTGCTGTGAACAGTTTTCTATGAAGTCATCGTAAATGTTTTAAGAAAAATTAATAAGCAAATGTACAAAATTAATAGTAAACATTACGATGGAAAATGTAAATTAAAATAAAATACACTTATCAATTGCACAGTTTTAAGGCTAGTACTGTAATGCAGTGAAGCAAGTCTTTTTATAGAAAGCAATGAAAGTCTATCCGATCATTTAATCCTTTCGGATGGGTCGTGGTGAGACGGTCTATCCAGTATGTTTCTCGTCTCAGTAGGTACTGGCTATTGTCTCTACCAGGTAGGATGCTTGGTTGTTCCAACACTAAAAATCGTAGTTGACTTGGAGTGTGATTATGAAGTTCAAAATGTGCTGCCAAGGGACTTTTAGAATTTTTGGTGCGAATGTTACTTTTGTGTTCCGTCAACCTGGTTTTTATCTTTCGCTCGGTCTTGCCAACATAGGCCAAGCCACACGGGCATTTCAGCATGTAGATTACATTGCGACTGTCACAGGTGGCAGATACTTTTAATTTTATCACTGTTCCTTGACTGGGGTGACTGACTTGATTACCTTTAATGATGGCATTGCAATTACCACAATTGTGGCATGGCAATGTGCCTTTGTGAACTGTCGTTTTTCTTTCCGTTTTGATATTCAGTATCTCTTTGATGTTTCTGGATCGCTGGTATGCGAACCTGGGTGAACTGGAGAAAATACCCTTGAAATCTTCTTCAAGTGCTAGTAATGGCCAGTGTTTTAAAATGATCTTTTTGATCTGATAGCTTTCAGTTGAATATTTAGAAATAAATGCTGTTCTCTCTTGTTGAGTGATGGTGGTCTTTTCTTTCAATAATGTGGTACGGGAAATGGTAGATGCCTTAGTTTTTGCTTCCTCGAGGATTGCCGTGGGATAACCTCGCTTCTGAAATTTGTCGATGAGTTTGGGGAAATTTTCATTGTAAATTTGTTCAGTAGATGATATTCTCTTGACTCTTAATAGCTGAGAGTACGGAAGGTGTTGTTTCAAAGATGGTTGGTGGAAACTTTGAAAATGTAACAAATTATTTCTGTCAGTAGCTTTAGTGAAGATTGTCGTTTCCAATTGCCCCTGTTTGTTTTCAATCATTACATCCAAGAAGGATATTTTCTCCTCCTGTATGTTGTAGGTGAATTGGATTCTTTCATTTACTTCATTCAAGTTTTTAATGGCGTTTGTCAAGCTTTCCTTCGTTCCTTTCCACAAAATGAAGATATCATCTATATATCTTTTATATAGAATTAAGTTGTTGGTCCATGAGTGGTTGCTCAAAATGTGGTCAAGTTCGTACCTGTGCATAAACAGATTCGCGTACGCCGGTGCGGCGCAATTTCCCATGGCGGT
The DNA here is from genome assembly GCF_964263255.1 of Lissotriton vulgaris. Classification (NCBI taxonomy): domain Eukaryota; kingdom Metazoa; phylum Chordata; class Amphibia; order Caudata; family Salamandridae; genus Lissotriton; species Lissotriton vulgaris. The sequence goes on from NC_141699.1 coordinate 940,875,851, forward strand.
ACCGGAAGATTGGATATAGTACTCATTGTTCCACTGAAAGTAGCTGTGGTATAAGGTGAAGTTAAGTAACTCCATGAGGAATATGGTGAAATTTTCCTCCATTTCAGATGTCACCAAAAAGGATGCCACTGCTTCTGTTCCTAAGTTATGCGGAATAGAGGTGTACAGGGATTGTACATCAATCGTGCATAGTAAGATTTCTTTGGTGTTTATCAATACCTCTTCCTTCAAAATGTTCAAAAAGTTCGTGGTGTCCTTAATGTATGTGGACATTTTTTGTACAATGGGTTGCAGGTGTTTGTCAAGATATCTTCCTACCGGTTCGTGAATGGAATTTACCGTTGAAACAATAGGCCGACATGGTGGATGGGTGGGATGTTTATGAACCTTGGGGATCATGTATATGTACGGCACTGATGGGTTGTCTTTGATGAGATAATTCTTCTCCTTGGTTCCAATGATGTTAAGGTTTATGGCTCTGTCAATGATGATATTCAATGTGACAATAAACTGTTTGGTGGGGTCATTGGAAATTTTGTGATAGATTTGAGTGTCTTTAACATGGTTATCCAGTTGTTGTTCGTAATATTCAGTGTCCAGGATGACGAGGGCACCGCCCTTGTCTGCCTGTCGAATGGTTATCTCCGTAGTCTCTGCCAATTTCTTAAGAGCCTGATACTCTTGTTTTGACATGTTGGTAGATTTAGATAAAGGTTTTTTGTATATGGTTTCAATTTCCTTAGAGATCACCTTCTCATAAGCGTCTAGTATTCCAATTCACCTACAACATACAGGAGGAGAAAATATCCTTCTTGGATGTAATGATTGAAAACAAACAGGGGCAATTGGAAACGACAATCTTCACTAAAGCTACTGACAGAAATAATTTGTTACATTTTCAAAGTTTCCACCAACCATCTTTGAAACAACACCTTCCGTACTCTCAGCTATTAAGAGTCAAGAGAATATCATCTACTGAACAAATTTACAATGAAAATTTCCCCAAACTCATCGACAAATTTCAGAAGCGAGGTTATCCCACGGCAATCCTCGAGGAAGCAAAAACTAAGGCATCTACCATTTCCCGTACCACATTATTGAAAGAAAAGACCACCATCACTCAACAAGAGAGAACAGCATTTATTTCTAAATATTCAACTGAAAGCTATCAGATCAAAAAGATCATTTTAAAACACTGGCCATTACTAGCACTTGAAGAAGATTTCAAGGGTATTTTCTCCAGTTCACCCAGGTTCGCATACCAGCGATCCAGAAACATCAAAGAGATACTGAATATCAAAACGGAAAGAAAAACGACAGTTCACAAAGGCACATTGCCATGCCACAATTGTGGTAATTGCAATGCCATCATTAAAGGTAATCAAGTCAGTCACCCCAGTCAAGGAACAGTGATAAAATTAAAAGTATCTGCCACCTGTGACAGTCGCAATGTAATCTACATGCTGAAATGCCCGTGTGGCTTGGCCTATGTTGGCAAGACCGAGCGAAAGATAAAAACCAGGTTGACGGAACACAAAAGTAACATTCGCACCAAAAATTCTAAAAGTCCCTTGGCAGCACATTTTGAACTTCATAATCACACTCCAAGTCAACTACGATTTTTAGTGTTGGAACAACCAAGCATCCTACCTGGTAGAGACAATAGCCAGTACCTACTGAGACGAGAAACATACTGGATAGACCGTCTCACCACGACCCATCCGAAAGGATTAAATGATCGGATAGACTTTCATTGCTTTCTATAAAAAGACTTGCTTCACTGCATTACAGTACTAGCCTTAAAACTGTGCAATTGATAAGTGTATTTTATTTTAATTTACATTTTCCATCGTAATGTTTACTATTAATTTTGTACATTTGCTTATTAATTTTTCTTAAAACATTTACGATGACTTCATAGAAAACTGTTCACAGCACTCATGCTGTTTTGGCCTTGTATAGCTGCGCCCGTTGTTACACATTTACCGATGATTTACGAGTCTTTCTATCATAGTACACGGACATTCCAGACCCTGAGCAGTCTGTCATTTACCCTCGTTGACCACATGACCGTACACGTCACACGTCAGTTTCACGTTAAAAACACACACGATACTTCCGCATTCCATCCCGCCGACTACACACGGAGAGCGTCATCGTTGCCAGTGCTCCGCACTGATACTGGTAAGATACCGCCATTTAGGACATATGCTGGCCGGTACCCTTTCGGGTCCCGACCGCCAGAATCTACCGTTTCCGTTTTGCTCACTTTGCTTTCTATGGATCGGGGTTGAGACCCGCCGCACGTAACTGGCGCTCGATGATTTCACCCAGTTAGACCGACGTCTATGTTTGATAGTTTTTTCCAATTGTGTACACTTTCACCCGTCTCCACCCTTTGCACTAAATGGTTCCGTGTTAGTTTACGGTCTCAACCGTTGCCTTTATCTGCCAACATACAGTCACTATATATTCCCTTATTTGACACTCACTTAAAATCTCGATAATTGTCCAGAGGTCACACGTGTACTATATTCATTAAAACTGGGTCACTTTTCAGATTCCTGTCTTGCATGATCAGATGTACGTTCATGAAACATTGTGTGAAATGTTTTGGAAATGTTTTTGATAGGTATATTAGCATACCAGATGGCGTATTAACATATGTGTATCACCTTTCTTTTTGTCAACAGTACTATTTAATCCCCTGATGAAGGGCCCCAGCGCCCGAAATGCATTGGGAACTCATGGGGAATTGCTTTGAATTAACTAAGAAATGAAGATTGATGTGTTTATTTCACTATGTGAATACAACATTTTGAATGAAGCCAGAAAAATTTGATTCGCAATAAATTTATTTCAAAGGGACCATTTACCTTTCTGAAAATTTCTTTAACTGTGTGCATCCGGTGTCGCTACCCACGCTTGGGATAGCGCTATTCAGCATTCTACTTGGTCCTACAGTCCCTAAAGGATTACCGGATAGCACCAATGTAATGTCAAAGACCAGATTTTGAAATCTCAATAACACAGGAGTGCGTCAGTCCTAACACTACACAAGTTCAACATGGACCTAGTAACAACTCATCTCCAGCCGAAAGGATTGTCAAATTTCTTCTCGGTGGAGCGTGCCCACCTGGTCCCAGGTGGCAGGCGGATGCCAGGGGCCCCTCCACGACCGATCCTAGCGTGCATATTCAACTTCAGGGATCGTGATGCCATCCTACAAGTCGCTCGACAGGCCCCTCCGATCCGCATTGATAACGCTGTAATCACGATCTTTCCGAACTACACCGCGGCGGTTACGAAGCAGCGCAGAGGATTCCTTGAGGTGAAGAAGGCGCTCCGGGAATGAGAACTGAAATATTCTATGTTGTTCCCAGCCAAATTGAGAGTGGAGCCAGAGGGTAAAACTTGGTTTTTCTCCACACCTGAGGAGGCACAGGAATGGTTGGAAGGGTGGCGCAAGGCAGCGAGGTCGGGCCGCGGTGGTCGTCGAGATACACAACATAACGAACAGCAGGACGAAATGGAGCAAGAGTGAATATTCTTCTTTTGCAGATGAGGGAAGATCAATCCCTGACTACATCAGTGGCCATGTAGGGCAGCCAGACCCTTACTTCCTTAGGACTGCATCCTCGATGGTGTGGAGTCTTGGGTCATGGAGGAATGTGAGGCTGTTGTAGGAGCCAATTTCTGCTACTCACAGGTACTTTGTGTTCTAAGCAAGGATACTGACCCACTGTGATGTTTGTGGGACACTTATTATGCGACTTCTCTTCATTAAATCCTAGTTGCAGACTTTAATTGAAGGGCTTTGGGTTGTTAAAGTACTTGGTGTATCAGCCCGAAGTGGAGCAGGGGCTGTTTTCTCTTCCCCCCTTCGTAGAAGAACTGGGGATGGGTATTAAGCGCTCTGCTTTGTTGGGGAGGCGGGTAGTTTTGAATCCGTCGAGCAGGGAGGCAGGGTGGTGGGTGGGTAGGGCAAGGTGGGTTTTTAAAATTGTTTTTGTTTTGTTGTTTTCATGTTCAGTGCAAGGACTAATGTGGTTTATACAGATCATCTTTATAGGGATACACGACATAAGGGTCGCTTGGTACTACTACTCTATTCATGGCGGCAGAAACAAAGTTGCTCGGCTCCAGGGCGGATACTGATAACCCTCCGAGGTCTTCGGTGTCACGCTGACGCTGCATACTTGGAATGTACATGGACTGGGGGATAAATTTAAAAGGGGATTGGTCTTACAGTACTTACGGCGCAGAGCACCAGCAGTGGCATTATTACAGGAAACGCACCTGATGGGTTCAGCGTGTAAGGCTATGGATTGCTGGCGGTACAAACTGGTAGTGCACTCAGAGTTCTCTTCAGGATCACGGGGGTGGGCATTCTGATACATAAGCAGTTCCCACTGATAATACATCAGACTTGGACAGATGATATGGGACAAATTGCAGCGATAACATGTCAGTGGGAGGGGAAGCGTTTTAATGTAGTGTCAGTGAACATTCCCACAGCCCTCCAGGCTCTGGCCTTCCCGGCGCTCTGTACATTTCTTTTGAGATTACCCGAGGGTGAATTGATTTTGGGAGGCGACTTTAACTCAGTCATTGATGGCACTAGGGACCGCTACCCAAGTAGGATGAGTGGAGGGGGCGGGTCCCGGTTTAGGGGGTTCATGGATGCTTTAGGTCTTTCGGATGCTTGGAGGTATAGAAACCCCAATGTACGGCACTACACTTTTCAATCAGGGGTACATAATAGTCTCTCCCGTATAGACTATTTTTTCCTTACAACTGGTGGTTTGGCCCATTTAGCAGATGTTGAGATTCATCCACGTGGGATTTCAGACCACTCCCCAGTCTCCCTGGCCTACACAATACCTACTAAGGCGAGGAAGCGTATTTTCCCCATCTTCCCGGGTTATTTCCAGGTTCCCACGATCCGCAAGGATATTGTTACAGTCACAAAACAGTATTTTTTAGAAAACCTGTCCACAGTGCGATCCCCTTGTGTATTATGGGAAACATTTAAAACAGTGGTGAGAGGGCAAGCAATCGCCTCAATAACAGGCTATAAACGTCAGACGAGGGGTGAATTAGAGGCCCTGGAGGCGGATCTGGCTGAGTCACAAGCCCGACTTGAGGAGGGTCCCACCCTACAAACAGCACAAAATCTTCACCTTACGCAGAGCGCACTCAATGAGTATCAGCGTAACCAGGTTAGAATGCTGCTACAATCCACACGACATACAATATACGAAGTAGAGGATAAAGCGGGCAAGCTCCTGGCGTGGTTAGATAAGAAAGAAAGGGCACAGAACACGATAGCACAACTCCGTACTCACACAGGAGAAGTAGTCACTGCCCCAGAACATATAGTAGAGGCCTTGGCGGGCTACTTCGAACAGGTATATACCTCTAACTCCCGCATGACAACAGAGGAAGCACAAACATACATCAAAGATATCAGGATGCCTTCCCTATCTGAGGGAGCGGCTTTAACACTATAGGCCGATATTACAGTTGATGAATTGCGGACGGCCATCCATGCCCTTCAGCCGGGAAAAGCGGTGGGACCCAACGGAATCCCAATAGAGCTCTATAAAAGCACAACTGACCTGACTGCCCCACATCTCTTACAGATGTATACGACTAGTCTAGAGGAGGGGGAACTGCCCCGGGATCAGCGACTGGCCACCATCATTGAGGTGCCAAAACCCCCAGATGAGTGCGCCTCCTACCGGCCAATATCTCTACCCAATGCCGAGGCCAAGATCCTAGCAAAATTACTTGCCACCCACCTAGCCCCGCACCTCGAAAACTTGATTCATCTGATCAGTCCGGGTTTATGCCTAGTAGAAATACTGCGCTTAATCTCAGACGGGTGCAGGCGGTAATGGCGCGTATGCCATGTGTCCAGGAACCTGCAGTTATCCTCTCGCTTGACGCCCACTTGGCCTTTGATATGGTGGAGTGGCCCTACCTGTTCGCGGCTCTCAGGCACCTGGGCTTTGGCCCCAAGTTGAGAGCATGGGTGAAATTGTTATATTCGCGCCCGCTTGCGCATGTGGTGGCGAATGGTCACATCTCTAGAAACTTTCCGTTGGGGTGGGGTACGCGCCAGGGCTGCCCCTTGTCTCCGTTGCTGTTTGCGTTGGCTCTAGAGCCATTGGCGGCCTGGATCCGATGGGACCCTATGATCTGGGGCCTTCACTGGACGACAACCTGGGAAGACCGCATCTCCCTTTATGCGGATGACGTGCTGTTGCACCTGACTTCCCCAAGACGCTCCATATTGACACTCTTAAATATTTGTGAAATCTTCGGCCGGGCATCGGGTTATACCATCAACTGGTCCAAGTCAGAATTGTTCATCCTTAAGGGTCCGGCCCCATTGCTCCCGGCGGATTGTCCACTTGCGGTTAGGGAAGACTCTTTCAAATATTTGGGTATCTGGGTAACACCTGGATCAGATGCCTTCTTCTCTAAAAACTTAGATCCCCTACTCGAGAGATTTAGGCGTGATGTGCTTCATTGGCATAACCTGCCTCTGACCCTCCTGGGCAAGGCAGCCCTTTTTACAATGATGACGCTTCCCTGATTCCTTTATGTGCTGAAAAATACCCCCTTCCAGGTCCCGTTAAAATATTTAAAAAATTTAGCTGCAATGGTCTCGGGCCTCCTATGGGGCAATAAACCTGCACGTGTTTCTAAGGATAAACTAATTTGAGGCTGGTATGACGGCGGTATAGCCCTCCCAGATGGATGGATGTGCAAGTGAATGGCTGGAAAAATGTATGATTGAGTGAAAGGGTGGATGTATAGATGGATAAATTAATTAAAGAATGGATGAGTGAAAGAATGGATGGATGAGTGAGAGGGTGGATGGATGAAAGGGCAGATAGGTTGGAAAAGTGAAAAAATCAATGATTCAATGAAAAGGAAGGATGAACGGAGTTAAAGGGTGGATGGAAGGAAGGAGTGAAAGGATTGATGGAAGAGTGGAAGGGTGGATAAATAGATGGATGAGTGGAAGGATGATGGATAGGTTTGGAGATGGAAGGGCGGACAGACAAAATGGTGAAAGACTGAATGATGGATGAAAGACTGAATAGACAACAGAATGTAAAGGTTAAATGGGGGACATCAGCAGGTAAATGGTAGGGTGAAAGGATGAATGAAAAGATAAGAGATCTCTTTTGGGGGGAGGATTGTGATGAGATGCTTCATTTGCTTGGTGCCATAAGAGCTTTGGTTCAAAGCGGGGATATTTCATTTTCTGACTACTCCCATGCTCAAAAATATATAGTATTGTGCCAAACAACAGCAATTAACAGTATGGCATTAAGAAGGTGCAACTTTAACAGAACAAGGAAATGTTAACATAGCAACGCATTTGGCTTTCATTTTGTGTAATGAGTTAACCTGTTTTGATATATAAACACATTTTCATGCGTTTTGGTATATGCTGCAACTATTATAGAATAGTATTAGAACATGGCCCTTAAAAAGAACAGTATGGTCATCAGGATAAATATAGACTCCAATCAGTGCCATATTAAGAGTGTCCAGCCGAACAGTCAATTTAATCATTAAAAAATTTCAAAACCAAAAGTATACACACATCAATACAGTGGGACACAATTCTGCATCCTACATAAACACATGACAAGTACACTTTAGGACAGGAACATATCAGGCAAGAAAGGGTAGCTTGTGGAATATTGAACACAATTTCTAACAAGCTTGAGGAAACAGTAAATACACTTTTTTAATCAGATTTGATTCATGTGCAAACTGTTTACATTAGTCAACGACGTTTCGATCCTATTTAGAAAATAGTAGGGCCATCATCAGGACAGTAAGGGTACAAGCCTGAATAATTAGAGATTGCCTGTGGGAAATGAGGAGAATGGAAGGAGATTAGAGAGCATCTGATACAGACCATAAAACATTGTGCTCTCCAGGGGGTCCGGGACCAGCCCTGGTGTAAATCAACTGCACCGTGCTTGAACAACCGTTATTAAAATCGCAAGAAGACTCACAGCAAGGCAATAACTGTGAACGGAGATGGCTGGTGTGAATGAACGTGACCGTCAGGGCTACATTATAGAATAAGATGTAAGTGGAACCAAGAGCGGAACAATGTTTGTGATTTTACTCTAGACGGCAAGATTTTTTTACCTTTAATAATGTGTCAATCAAATCAAAATTATTTTCCATCTGTAATACTTGCAATGTCATTTCTTTGATTCAGTGTCCTTGCTTGCTTATTTACATTGGTCAAACAACACAAAAAGGGAAGACTCGAATTGGACAACACAGGAGCAGAGTGCGCTGCAAAACTCCCAACGTGCCTTTATTGGATCATTTTACTGAGGCAGGACACAATGAAGATGACATTAAGTGGACAGTCATGAACGTTGTAAAACAACCCCCTAGAGGTGGAGACATTGCACAACTCCTGAATAAAGAGGAGCTCAAACGTTTGATCCGCATGAACAGCATCAGAAATGGACTGAACATGAATGAGGACTAGACCACCTTGCTCTAGACCACTCCTTGCACCAAGCACCAAGCTCCGCTTTCACTGTTTCTGCTTCAAGTTTGTCATCTGTATGTTTTTACCACTGTTGTGGCTTGCAATTACCATGGTTCCTGAAAATGTTTCCCTTATTTTACCAAGTACTCCCTGTTATTCAAGTTGCTTGGTAACTTTTCCTAATTTTTCCTGTTGTTTAAAAATATAATTTGTTCTATATGCATTAATTCCCTTATATCCCCTAATTTTGTTCACTGCCATCAATTGGCTCTCTAGTGGTTCCTCCACCACATCAAGTCTGTCTTCCATACTACTTAAAACCCTCATCCAATATGCCCCCCCCACCGGTTTTTGCTGAGTCACCTGTCACTCAACACATAAATAGGAGTGTTCTCTTGGCCGATCGTTATCTCTGCCTTTGAGCCATGGATCAAACAACATAACAGTAAGCGTGCTGCCTTACGTAGTCACCCGACTCCTTGCTACTCCGTTCGTATGATTCCTCACTCATCCCTCCCCTCCTTTTCCCTGTAGTGCATAGCCACCTGCTGTTTTGAAACTTGTTATTTTCACAGTTGAAAACGCCAGGTTATTTATTCTCAGGTGAGAATTCTCGCGGAGTTATCTCCTTGTTTGCCAGATGTTATCCAGTATTTCCATTATCTTACGCTTAGTTTTTGAACTTTCACAGAAAATGCTAATAATTCGGCTACCACCAACAAACCACCTTCCGCAAACCTAATTGATGGTTAGTAAATTTTCCCTTGCGAGCGAGCGTCACCATAAACGCGATGTGGGCACTTAGCTACCCTTTCTTGCCTGATATGTTCCTGTCCTAAAGTGTACTTGTCATGTGTTTATGTAGGTTGCAGGATTGTGGCGACTATATTGATGTGTTTATACTTTTGGTTTTGAAATTTTTGAATGATTTAATTGACTACCCGGCTGGACACTCTTAATATAGCCGTGATTGGAGTCTGTATTTATCCTGATGACCATACTGTTCTTTTTAAGGGCCATTGTTCGAATACTAAACTGTTACCCAAGGTTCTTATCTACCTTTCGGGTTCCCTTGTGTTTTTGAAAATATGCAACTATTATAGAAGTCATTAAGTATCATCATGTCTTGCCCTTAGTCCGGCCCCCGCACTACACCTCTACCTCATTTTAATGAGTACCTGCACTTATTTTCCCCCACTTAAAGCACTGCCTGCCGCCAAAGCCATTCTGATGGCTTTGAGGGGTTTTAAATAGTCCAAAGTGCCACACTTGTAGGAGTGTGAGGGCTAGTAGTTGTGTTGTTATCATCATTGGCAGCATGGAAGGGGCAAGCTGCAGTGGCCTCCTGACAAGAGCCCTGGCACTTTTTTTTCACACAAATTAAGCACTGTGAACTACTATTTATTTGCCTGTCAACCGGAAACGTAGTATAAAAAAAAGTCTTACAACGTTCCCTTCTCCCTTTACTCCTATACACTTTAACCCAGCGTTCCCGCCGGCAGCACTTGAGGGCCCCTTTGATAGCTGGAGAGAGGGGGGATGCCAAGCACTCACACACCTATTTCACGGCGTTGCACCACTCACGTTTGATAACTGCATGCGGGACTATGGAGTCCAACAAACCGAGAGATACCGATACACCCAGCTCCTACATTGGGCGTTATCTTCCCTGGTGAGAGACGCAGCCATCAGGCCGCTAACACCCTTCGAGGCCTTCCTCTCCAGAACCTCTACCATGCGGGGGACCATTTCCTTTCTTTATAACCACCTTCTGTCAACTGTGGTATCCCCGAGACCACGCTACATGTCCATGTGGGAGAGAATGCTCGGCCGGAACATCACTGAGGCGGAGTGGTCCCACCTGTGGACCGACTTGGCTAAACACAACCATTCCATAGAACTAAGGGAGGCACACCTGAAAACGATGATGGACTGGTATCTCTACCCAGCTGTAGCAAGGTCAAGCGGGATGAACACTCTAACTGGTGGTTGCCTGTCCCTCCTTCTCCTCGTTTCATGCAGACGGACAGTCCAAAAGCGGAATGGGACAGCGTTTCTGAACAGGAGGATCATAGAGACCGCGGCGCCTTTAATTGGAACTTCCTGGAGCGGGACGAGACTCCGCCCCTTTCTGACGTCAGAGGACCAGGACTGGACAAAGGGCAGGATATCCTGTATGGTGGGTGTGTTTACACCCCGGAGGGCGAGAGCGGAGGAAGCGAGCGAGCGAGGAAGAACGAGAACGGAGAAGAGGAGACAACGCGGAACCAAGGAGGAGAGAAGGAGAACGAGAACCACGGAAGTGAGGGAGAGCCAGGAGGCCAACGACCCTGTGCACCGCCGTGCCACGCTCCCGAGGGAGGAGTGTGGCTCACTCAGGTACGGAGACGTTTGGCGGCTTGGGTGGGGAAGAAGAACGCCCCTGTGTAAATGTGTATATAGTCTTGTGCGTACCTTTCCCTGTGTGTTAACTGAGTCCCGTCCCCCCTCCCTACCCGTATGGTTTCCTCACTTGTTGCCCCCTCCACTCTGCACATAGCTGATAAGGTAGCGAGAGACACGGGTGTTCCTCACGTCACTTGGGCCCCTGAACGGTCGGAAGTACCCAGATAGCAAACTAACGGCTCCCTCTGTTGGTCTCCTTTTCCCTCGGTACATCGGCCCGGAGAATCGACACCGAAGACACCGACGCCGGTCAAAACCACGTGGACCCCTTCCAGCAGACTACACCGCCACCACGAACAACCTGGAGTTCGCAAGAGAAAGACTGACATACAGAACCAAGAGAACCATAAAAATAAAACCTAGTTTGAAACGATATACTGGTGTACCGCCTCTACCTGACACAGTAATTAGTACCACTCCCACGCCCCCGCCTACACCAGCCAAGTTGGGACAGATTTTCCCGAGCTCCTCGGACAGGCGTTGGAAGGATTGTGGCCTGTTGGGGGACTTCCGCCATATCTGGTGGGATTGCCCCATCATTCGTCCTTTTTGGGCAGAGATTTTATCCCACATCAAGGAGATCTTGGGCTACCCAGTCGAGGACTCGATGGCACACATTTTGCTGGGCCTTCGGGATCCAGAGCTAGAACACCAAACCAGGGCCGACAAGAGGTTATTGTGGCTATGTGTGGGAGCGGCTAAACTCACCCTGGCAGCAGCTTGGAAGCAAAAGGGCCTCCCGCGATCTCCCTGTGGCATGCAAGACTCTGGAAGTTGTTGAGTGTGGAGAGAATGGCTGACATCTTCCGGGACGACTTTAAAAACTTTGAATTTCGCTGGGGTCCTCTGGTCAGGTTCCTCTCCAGGGGACTCCCTTCAGCGGTCTGCCGGCCCAGTGTGCGTGCTCTCCACCTGTTTCAGTTCTAATGTTCTCCTTTTTGAGAACAGTTCCACTCTAATAACTCGCTACCACCACTGGGGAGGGGGGAGGGGGGAGGGTGGGGGTGGGGGTTATGTTCTATGTTCAAGCATGAATCCCGTCACTATGTCTAAGCGATGCTCTACTCTCGCAAGGGGGTATTGATCTGTCATCCATGGCGGCAGTACCCACTGACGCTCCGCATCCCTCTCCACATCACAGACTCTGTTCTCGCAACCAGTGAGACTCTGGTCGGACTACTCTCGCTTTCCGAATGCTAAAGACTTCCTAGATCAGATCCCATGGCCTAACTGTGGAGTACAGGGACTGTCTTTTTTAGCTTTGATCCTATTTTGCCCCCTCCGTGGGAAGTTGTGCAGGATTGTCGCATGTTCTCTCTTGCCTTAATTACCAATAAAAACACCTTTGACAAAAAAAAGTCTTAATTTAACCGGACAGTCTTCTTACGTAATAACATTACCAAAACAAACATACATTCACCTGATCAAATCAGGTGTGTGGGGGAGGGGGGGGTCGGTGGTGGTGTTGCATGGGGGGGGGGGGTGGAGCTCCGGTGTGTCTGTGTGTGTGGAATGAAGAAGGGAACTGGCAGCATTAGAAGAGCGGGCACGGAAGAGCTGCGGCTGGCTCAGGTGTGACCCTTCCAGTGCTTAATTTGAGCCCTGATTTCCGGTGCTCAGCACCGGCACTTAATTGTTTTTTTGGTGCTCGGCACCAGCACCTAATTGTCAACATCATACTTAGAACAGTCTACTACATGGGTGGCGCTGCTCATCTAATTTAAAGATGAACAGAACTATGGTTGTTTATGAATACAATATACATTAAAATAATGCTAATACCTGCCTCCCCAGCCATTCCTTTAGCTTTGGGGACCTAGAATAATCTGAACTGTCGCATTTTCATGAGAGAGAGATGGTTAGTAGTTGTTTTATCTGCGATGACCAGGGCGATGGGTGGTGCAAGCTGCAGTGACCGCCTGGTCAGAGCCCTGGCACTTAATATTTTACAAATTAAGCACTGGTAGTTCAATTCTGCTACTGAACTGGAGGCTTCAAAAATAAGAACCTTTTTTTTCTATTTTGTCCACATGAAACCACACTTTCTGTGCTCTTCAGTGTTCATTACAAAAAAATACATTTTAAATGCGAATTCCAATGCGTTCATCCAAAATCGCAGACATTCGTTAACTTCCCAGTATTTCCATGATTGCTTTGGGCGTAACTGTTTCATGTTAAAATAGGATTTGTTTTGTCATAATGAGGACGGTGGAACCTCACTTTCATTTCAACGTAAAATGACGAACGCAGTATTTGTAAGGAGAGAGCACCATCAAGTGGATTACTGAGATACTGCAGTACATGATTCATGTGACATAAATTCTTGATGTTGGCAGTGGTGTATTTCGTCTTTATACATAGCTACAGCGGGGACGGGGATTTTTAATTTGATGGGTCTCTTCTGCCTGCAACGCGGCAGACAAAAGTACACAATTGACAAGAAGGGATGGAAATGTGAGTGAGTAAAAGGATGATTGGTGGATGGGTGGCTGATTGAAGTAGTGGATAAATGGATGCATGGATGAATGAGTGAAAGGGAGGATGAATAGATAGATGTGTGAAAGGGTAGATGGGTGAGAAAAAGGATGGATGGATGAGAGTGAAGGGGTGGATGAGGAGTGAAAGGACAAATGGATGGTGGATGAGTGGATGGACGGATGGATGGAGTGAAAGGCAGGATTGATGGATTAAAAGTGTTGATGGATGAATGAGTGAAAGGATGGATGAATGGATAAGTGAAAGGATGGATGATTGAAAGTAAAAGAATGAGTGAAAGGGAGGATAGATGGGTGACTGGGTGAAAGAGTGGATAGATGGATGAGTGAAAGGTTGAATGGATGGCTGTGTGAGTGAAATGGTGGAAGGATGAGTGAGTGAAAAAGTGAGTGGATAAATGCATGGATGAATGTGTGAAAGGATGAATATAAGACTGGATTACTGAAAGGGAGGAAGGAGGAGTTGATGAGTAAAAGTGTGAATGGAAAGATGAATGAAAGGGTGGATGGATGAAGAGCGCAAGGATGGATGAGTGAGTGAAAAGATGGTTCGATGAGTGAAAGGATAAAGGGATGGATCCATGAATGGACGGATGGACTGATCTACTGAGTGAAAGGGTGGATGGATAAGTGAAAGGATGGATGCAAGGATGGATGAGGGAAATAATGGGTTGACGAGTGTAAGGGAGGTTAGACGGATGGCTGGATGAATGGGTTGACGGGATGGATGAGTGAAAGGGTGAATGGCTGGACGAATTAAAGGGTGGATGGAATGATGAGTGAGTGGAAGTATGTATAAAACGGTAAATGGATGGAGGAGTGGATGGTTGGGTCAAAACGTGGATAGAGTACTGAAAGAATGGATTGCTTAGTGAAAGGATGGTGTCAGGGGGTCCCTTGCTCGGCCCGGGCTGAGCTAACTGATTCTCCGTCTTACCAACAGGCGGACTGCTACGGGCCCTTTAAGAACAACCCTTGTTTTCATGGGGACGGCCTCGCCTCTGGACCACCTGACTTTGTGGGCCTATCCGGATCTACCTCTCATCATATGAGGGAGGACCCGGAAGACGCCGTTGCTCGTGTGGCCCAGAAGGACTCGTCGTGGGAAGAGGACGTGAAGCACCAGGAGAACAACGCGAGCTGGACCAGTGAAGGCGAGACCAACGCGATGGAACCGGGAGCCGAGACCAAGGCGGCGGAGCCGTTCGCGAGAACCGACACAGGCAGTGGAGAAGGCGCCAGGATGGAACCGGAGGAGAAGCAGACACCGGCAGCTGAATCACCAGGAGGCCAACGGTACCGCGAATCGCCCAGCCACGCGAAGGAGGACGCGTGGCTTCTCCAGGTGTGTGCTTTTTTGGGTTTGCTATTGCGGTTAAAGAAGGGCGGGATCGGGTAGGAGAAGGGAGGGAGCGCCTGGGGCACCGCGTTTCTCGAGCACAATTCACGAGAGTCAGTTACTGTTGGTGGTGGTTCTGGCTATTCCCTCACACTCCCCTCCCTTGCAATTCTACGTGAAGTGACCAGCCCACTAAGAGCCTCGTTGTTTTCTTTTTTCTTACATGCACTGGAAAACCCCGGACCTCCGCCCCAGGGACTGAAGCTGAGAACCCAAAGGAAGGATCCCGGACCCTTATTGTTTTTTTTGTGTAATCAAGAACCGCTTTTGTTTAGAAACTCAATAAAAGAGTTCAAACGTCGCCCTCCAGTGTTGGCTCCTTCCATTCTTGTGACCCAAAGGTGACAGATGGATAGATGGATGTATGAGTAAAAGGATGATGGATGAGTGAAAGGGTAGAAGGATGCATGAAAGGGTGGGTGGATGAGGTAGAGAAAGGAAGGATGACTGAAAGGATAGATGGATGAATGAATGAAAGGGGAAGGATAAGTGAAAGGATTGATTACTGAGTGAAGAGATGGATATGTTTGAAGGATAGGTTTGACAATAGATGAATAGGTTTGGATATGGTTGGGCGGACGGATGGACCGAATGGTGACAGACTGAATGTTGGATTAAAGACTGAATGGATGACAGAATGCAAAGGTGAAATGGTGATTATCAGCAGGTGGATGAAAGGTTGAAAAGATGAATTGATAGATGCCTGGATGGAAGAGACAAGCAAACTCTTCCGGGGAGGGTTGTGATGACTTTCTTCATTTGCTTGGTGTCTAAGAGATTTGATTCAAAGTGCGGGCATTTTAATTTTCTGGCTACTCCCTTGGAGTAATGTCCTGATCCAGAGTACGGTGGTAAAGGAAAAGCTTCTCATTTCTGGAGGGAGTGCTGAGAGGAGGAGAATCCACTGGGTTTTATTTCCTTCGCAATAGGAGAACATTTCACGTCTGCTTTCTCCTGTGGATTAAGCACTCCTTCGGACGATTTTCGATTACCACCCAACTCTAAATCAGTCCATATCTTTTTATTTAACATCATCAAGTGTTGGAGGCTTGCAGCCTCTGCTTATTCTGTGACTCCGGTCTTTGAATGACAGGTCATTTAAATGTCAATATCACTATCAATATCAATATTTCTGCAACAGACTCACTGGGTCTTCACTATTCACAGTGCCCGAAAGATCCGATTGGAACTCAGGGGCATATTATCAAAGGGGTTTATCTCCGCTTTTTTGGCTTTAAAAAAAAATATCGCCGCTAAACCAACATAGCGATAATTAATATGCCCCTCAGTTCACCAGCACCCTTTGTCTCCCTCCAACATTCTTCACTCGCCGACAGTTCAGCCTTGAAGTCCCTGTCCTCAATCCTGCTCTTCAGGCAAAACTACTTGTCCCATGGACAACATATATATGTCGCCAGAGGCAGCAGCTGGATTTCTCCTTAAAGACCCATGTCACTGCCTTCACTACCACTTTCTTTAGCTCCCAGTGTGACAGTACATTTTTAGAATGGCAAAATAAATGAATTGAGAAGTGCAATGTGCATTCTTTAAAATACATTATATAACGGAAAAACGCACATTTTATAAATTTGTTGCCATGTTTAATTACTCTGAATACATGAAAAATGATGTTTATATAGAACCTTCACCTCTGTTCTTCACACTTGTGATGAATATATGGTCCATTTAAACTAGGACCGCTCAGATCAAGTTCTTGTGATGTCACTTCCTGGGATTCAGATTCAAAGGCCTTATGATGTCATTTACTGTGGCTTCATTGAGGTCATAGGTTGTGTGATGTCACTTCTGCTGACTCTGGCATCTAGCTAAATCAACATCCATGACTTCTCAGAACAGTTATTTGAGGATGTATGACGGTACACCGCGTATCGTTACAACGCATCCCTTTACGACGCAGTTTTAACAACGCATGTCGTTACAACGATTTGCGTTGGGGGGCGCTGATAGTGAATAGTTTAATTTACTATTCCAACACCAGTCCCCGTGGATTGTAGGGAAGGTGTTGGATAGTAAATTAAACTATCCCCTATCCTAGAGCGCCCTCCAGCGAAAGTCGTTCTAAAGACTTTTGTTGTTAAAGCTGCGTCGTAACGGTACCGCGTTGTACCAGTTACGTTGTAAAGGATGTTTCCCGTTATTTGACAGTGAATTAAGGTGACTTCTTTAACATGCAATGATGCAGGTGATGTGAAGTGGAGCTCAGCTTCTAGTCGTTTACTAGCTGCTAATAGGCTCAGTTGTCAGAGCCCTGCGATGTAGCCAGATCTGCTGCATCCATCACAGTTGTGAAGGAAATCCACTGGAGAGTTACCTACCACCTACTGGGATGGTCAGATAGGTGTCAGCTGCATAAACCTGCCTGCAAACCTAAAGATGCAATCATTTTCTGTTGTTTAGTCAGGAAAATATAAAAAAAAGAAGACAAGGCAGTCCCTGCTCGGACCCCACTTGACAGTGCTGCAGAAGCGGAACCCTAAGGTCGCTCACAAGGTCATTCGGAGAGGTATAAACACAACCATTCCACAAATGGGAGACTTTAGGGGCAGGACATGTACTCTATAGTAGGGTGGGGTGGGTCACAATTTAAATGGAGGTAGGCAAGCTTAACACCAGCGAGTGACTTTTGGGGATGTCTTTTCTGGGAATACACTCTGAATCGCTGCTTTAAATGGGTTGGTACTCACAGGTACTGAGTACGGGCCCTTCTTAATTTTATCACTCTAAGTACCGCCACTCTTCTATTGCCGAGGAAAGTACTGGTACTCATGAAAGGTAGGCTCATTGGCTGCTAGTGCTGGGGAGCACCAGGCTGTCAGATTGAAACCTGTCTCTGACAGCCAAAGTGCTTCTGTAGCCCTGAGCTGATCCCCAGCTGAACTATTCAAGTCAAGTCAAGTCAAGTCAAATTTGCTTTATTCGAGATAAAACAACTCATAAAAAGCACAATATAAAACAATTTTGTTCCATGTTAAAATATTTTTGTAAAGTCCAATAAAATTCCATTAATAAAAGTACATTTACAGGTTAAAAAAGAGCAATATTTTCTAGAGTTAAAAAGAGCAATATTTTCTAGAGTTAACTATTCAGGGAGAGCTCATCTGCATAATGTGCAGGTGTTTACCATCATGCTGTGTTTGACAGACCAGGGTCCACTCGAGGCCCTGTGCTGTCAATCACATTGACACTATTATGTGCATTTGTGCAAACACAGGAATTGAGGCAGCTTGCTGATAGCAGCAATTAAAAAAGCCATGGGTGGTAAGAAGTTAAAAATTGCTTTTTCCCCACCTGATTCTTTTGCGTGAGTGTCTGCTTATCTGTGTGTGTTTGACTGCTTGTGTGTGTGTGTATGTTTATGAGAGAAAAGCAAGAGGATGAGAATCAGGACGCTCTCACGAGGTACTTGAAAGGGAATGTGTGGAATGCTTTGTGTGTGCATGTCTGCTTGTTTCTTTTTGTGTGTGTGTGTGTCCACGCTCGAGAATATATAGTTTTGTGCAAAACCAAAGCTGCAAATATTACAAAACAAGGAAATGTTACATATCATCGCGTTTGGCTTTCATTATGTGTAACAAGTTAACCTGTTTTGTTTATATAACCACTTTTCTCAGATGCCAGTAAAGAGAGGGGAGTCAGTGTGTTTGGAAGTGGAACAAAGCTGGAGGCCCCCAAATCCCTTCCAGGGGCCACCTCACAAATATGTATCCATCCTCAGAGGATTATTATATTAAGGATATATATTGGCGTGGTGGCCCCTAGGGTTTGGTGACCCTGTGCAGGTGCACAGCTTGCACATGCCTAAGGCCGCCCCTGCTTTGGAAAACTGAGCAGAGATCACTTTGAGTGAGTGTTTGGTTAGAGGCGGCCCTGACTCTAAAAAGAAATAGGCAGAAATCTACAGAAATTTTTTTTCATTTCTGCAGGCACAAAGCTAAAATTTGATGAAATAACAGTGAACAATTATACTAATATTTCTTAGGCCAGTGGCAACATTAATGAGAAAGGCAGACCAAACGAAACAATCTATTTCTTTAACATACCTGAGTGTTTAGAATACGCTAACTGAAATATGAAAAATCTCTGTACTCATGCACTTCTATCTTCGACTGCAGTGTACAGTATCCGAGTCATGATGTCAGGGTTTCTGTGTCCATCAGACATCTGCCCCGCACATATGTTATGTTAAGTTATATTGATTGTATAGGCAACTATTCGCCCGAGAGGGTATCAGGCACTCTCAACAAACTTTCTAGTCTTGTTGCCAGGGTATTTGCTCCCTCACATGCCTTTCCTTAGGACTCACGTTGCAAGTCTGTGGACCTAACAGTGCACAGAAGATTGTTGCATCCAGCATTGGGGACTGGGCAGCAAAAAGCCTTTGGTAAGACAGCTTCCCTGCATGGTCTTACTATGTAGGTGTCCATTGCAATGTTGAGGGAAACATCCTTTACAACGCAACTTTTACTACGCAGTGCTTTTACATCGCAACTTTTACAACGCAAACCATTACAACGCATTGCGCTGGGGGGCGCTCTAGGATAGGGAATAGATTTCATTTACTATCCAACACCTTCCCTACTATCCACGGGGACTGGAGTTGGAATAGTAAATTAAACTATTCACTATCCAGCCCCCCTCAACACTATGCGTTGTAAAGGCATGCGTTGTAAAAGTTGCGATGTAAAAGCATGCGTGGTAAAAGCATGCATTGTGATGTCATACATCCCACCGTTGAGCATACACCTCATATGCGCTGGCTTTAAAATGAATAATCTTCGCAGACAGAGCCACAGTGCTCCTACTCTACGCTAATTCCTGGCACTGTGTGTCCGCATCCGTGGCCCGAGTCACTCCTCCCTCTTTTTTTATTTTTTTATATTTCTACACACTTTAGGGCTTATTACAAAACTGCATGTTGTAGTACTTTAGAAGTACTACAACAGTGCTACCAAAGTACTACAAAATACTATTCACAAGGCTGTGAGTGTAAATCTCCACCATGCCTATCATTTCTATGGGGAGATCCTCACACATATAAGTTTACTATTTAGTAGTAAGTGTGGTATGGACTAGGGTGAGTGGCTGGAAAAAGAGACATACTCACTACTAAATGTGATTGGTTTACAGAGGAGCAGGAGGGATTTAGGAAAGGTTGGGGAGGGGTTTAAGGAGTGATATGCACCCATCCACGAAAGAGTAAATCTGTTGCTACTCACAAACTGCGCTTCTAAAGTTACTACAACTGAAACAGGACCCAAAATAGTTGTAAATTACTCCAGCTCAGAGCTGGAGCAAGACGGGCATCTAACATGACCAACCTCTGCTACTGCAACATCCTCCAATGGAAAATAATGGAGGTTGGGGCCTCAAATAAAACTCTACAGGCAATAATGTTAAATTCAGTTAAACTATTTAATATAGTTAAAACTATACATAAATGTAATTTAATGTTAGGAAACATATCGAAAAAGAAAACAATTATGTGTGAACTATAAAAATGCTTCCACAACCTTTTTTTGAGAATGAAAGCGTCATTGAAGGTTGAGAATTGATTCTATGGCAGGACCGGAGGCTTCAGATTATGCTTTCTCAATTTCTTTACTACTCAACAGCAGCCAATAAGAAAAAAGTAAACATTTCACAAAACTACATTTCCCATGAGGCTTTGAACCACGCCTCCTTATTCAACCAATAACATGATAGGTTAACATATAAGATAATGAGGCACCATCTTGGCTTCTTCTTTCTTTGCTGCTCCGCAGTCAAGACAAGTGCCACATTATTGTGCTCATGTAATTTTTGGTCTTATGTGATTGTTATGCATACTTTATGACTTTATTGATGATTGTTTGATGTCTATTGCACTCGTTGCTTGTTTTATTGTGTTTAGCTCTCTCGCGCCATGATCGGCACGCGCTATTGCGCTTAAATTGCCCCTTAGTTCTAGTCAGTGTTGTACTGTATTAGGCAGGTGTTTTTTCAGTTATTTGGCTCTTTTTTGCCCCTCTTTTGGTATTTTTCTCGAGATTTCACTTCCGTTTGCGAGTCGCCGTACACTCGCGTCTGCGGATTGGGGCCCCCTCATTTCGGAGCAAGACGCACGCTGGAAGCCCGGCCGGGAGACCTGGGTGTATCTCGGGAGCTTGCACGAGCCTGTGCTGGGACAGACGCTGATCCCGGGCTGGATTCAGGGACATACGCAGCAGCAGTTAGGGAAGCCGGTACCGGCCTACTAAATCTCAGCGATTTTTCCTCCTTTAACGCTCAGAGCTCTTATTAGGCATCCAGGGTCTATACGCTCCATTAGTCCTTTCAGCAAGGGTTATTAGACAAACCTTGTGGTACCTTGTGGCCCCCACTGCCCCAGCTTGCTCCCGACCAACGCCCGTTCTCTTGAGAGTGCAGGGTTGTAAAATTGGGCTTCTCTCTTGAGAAAGTTTTGAGTCATATATATTGATTATATATATACATATGAGGGACATCACAAATATGTATAGTACGTATCCGGTGGCCCGGCATTTTAAAGACAATCACGGAGCTAACAATAAAGGGCTGAAATACTATTTAGTTGATGCAATGTTGCCCAGTAGACGTGGAGGAGGCGATAGAGAGAACAAACTTCGGAAATTGGAAACACGATATATTTTATTGTTTGATTACAAACATCCTCATGGGCTTAACACCACAGAAGACTTACACACATGCCTTGATTAACAACACAACAATCCAATCAGGTCCCTACAGTCTAATATATTAAATATAGAATCCCTTATGTGACATATAAATTTAGAGGAGAAGAAGTTGTCACAATACATTACACACCCTGGCCCTAAATGAACATTTTTTAAACATAATTTTGTTTTTTATGTATTTATTAACGGTCTAGGAAATAGGCGAATGAATATTTATATATGTGTTTATATTTATATTTATATTGATATCCTTCGATAGGATGTTACTTTGGTGTAAATATGTGTAAATATATGAATTGAGCAATTTTATGAATGTTTTCTAGGGTGGATTGTCTATATGGATCAACAAAATGATATTAGAATATATGGGACTATGGACAATAGATTTAGATGAGATATTTGACATATGGTGTGATCTATTGAGTGACTATGAACCAGGAAAGTCAAATATAACTGCAATGGCTACATAGATTGGTGAACATGCCACAATCTAATGATGATATATTATGTGCAAGTAAACAAAAATTACCAAGATAAGTACATATTAATCATCAATAAGTTGAAAACGCGCGCTAAGAAAAGTTGAAAAATTATCAAAAATATTTTAATCACGTTATTCACATTAAGCACTTTAAATATGATATGGTAAGAATGAGAACTGTTTTCCAAATACATGACATTTTGGTATTTTACCGATATTGAGAAAGTTTAGAAATGCCATTAATTTAAGGTATTCTACATGTATCCAAACAAACAATGATTTTATTTAAAAGTCAAGTTGATGCATGTATTGACAATATGTATTTTACATATATAGACAATATAACATGATGCCAATATGAGTTTTTGTATTTAACAAGGATAAGGAAAACAACAGTATTTTCTCTATGTCCACTGCCATATCACGTGGTATTTCACAAATGAGCACTGTCACTTTAAATTGCCTTTCACGAGAACAATTATTGTCGAGTGAACAAGCCGCGCAAGCGGTGAAACGTGTCTCTGACGGTTTTTGGGACAATAAACTAAATATGCACTAGATTTGGGTCAGTGTCTTGTCTACGGCGGGCGGTGGCGAAAGGAGAAACACTCGTCTGCACAGCCTTGAAGCGTGATATATATATATATATATATCACAACAAGGTTGCCTGCAATGAGAGGGTCCACCCAGGTGAGTTACCATCAGCCAGCAATTTATTCAGAGAAAAGCAGTAACAAACAGCGAACTGCCACGCGTTATTTCCATGTCCTGCCCAACGCGTTTCGTGCACTGGAGCACTTTGTCAAGGGCTGCGGGCATCTGTTAGGCAATGCAAAGGCACGGTTGTTCCTTGAAGCACTTATGAACGCAATGTTCCCCGCCCATGTGGGCGTGGCCGTCAGCACGGCCCGATGGTCTTTGTAGTGCTCAATCTTCCTCATGTGAGTCACCAGCCTTTGCACTCTCGTGATTAAAATTAATTTCCCCAGTGGGTTGCGATGCACAGTCTCGTTGAGTGTCTCTGCACATACCATTCTCCAAACGGCCTCATCCGTCCTTTTCACCGCGGCGCCGGGTGGCGTCACAGCAGGGCTGCATCACTGCAGCGACGCCACCCGGCGCCGCGGTGAAAAGGACGGATGAGGCCGTTTGGAGAATGGTATGTGCAGAGACACTCAACGAGACTGTGCATCGCAACCCACTGGGGAAATTAATTTTAATCACGAGAGTGCAAAGGCTGGTGACTCACATGAGGAATATTGAGCACTACAAAGACCATCGGGCCGTGCTGACGGCCACGCCCACATGGGCGGTGAACATTGCGTTCAAAAGTGCTTCAAGGAACAACCGTGCCTTTGCATTGCCTAACAGATGCCCGCAGCCCTTGACAAAGTGCTCCAGTGCACGAAACGCGTTGGGCAGGACATGGAAACAACGCGTGGCAGTTCGCTGTTTGTTACTGCTTTTCTCTGAATAAATTGCTGGCTGATGGTAACTCACCTGGGTGGACCCTCTCATTGCAGGCAACCTTGTTGTGATAAGTAAAGCGGCCCAGCCTGAGTCGCGAGAAGGGTCCCGCTGCAGTGATGCAGCCCTGCTGTGACGCCACCCGGCGCCGCGGTGAAAAGGACGGATGAGGCCGTTTGGAGAATGGTATGTGCAGAGACACTCAACGAGACTGTGCATCGCAACCCACTGGGGAATTTAATTTTAATCACGAGAGTGCAAAGGCTGGTGACTCACATGAGGAAGATTGAGCACTACAAAGACCATCGGGCCGTGCTGACGGCCACGCCCACATGGGCGGTGAACATTGCGTTCAAAAGTGCTTCAAGGAACAACCGTGCCTTTGCATTGCCTAACAGATGCCCGCAGCCCTTGACAAAGTGCTCCAGTGCACGAAACGCGTTGGGCAGGACATGGAAACAACGCGTGGCAGTTCGCTGTTTGTTACTGCTTTTCTCTGAATAAATTGCTGGCTGATGGTAACTCACCTGGGTGGACCCTCTCATTGCAGGCAACCTTGTTGTGATAAGTAAAGCGGCCCAGCCTGAGTCGCGAGAAGGGTCCCGCTGCAGTGATGCAGCCCTGCTGTGACGCCACCCGGCGCCGCGGTGAAAAGGACGGATGAGGCCGTTTGGAGAATGGTATGTGCAGAGACACTCAACGAGACTGTGCATCGCAACCCACTGGGGAATTTAATTTTAATCACGAGAGTGCAAAGGCTGGTGACTCACATGAGGAAGATTGAGCACTACAAAGACCATCGGGCCGTGCTGACGGCCACGCCCACATGGGCGGTGAACATTGCGTTCAAAAGTGCTTCAAGGAACAACCGTGCCTTTGCATTGCCTAACAGATGCCCGCAGCCCTTGACAAAGTGCTCCAGTGCACGAAACGCGTTGGGCAGGACATGGAAACAACGCGTGGCAGTTCGCTGTTTGTTACTGCTTTTCTCTGAATAAATTGCTGGCTGATGGTAACTCACCTGGGTGGACCCTCTCATTGCAGGCAACCTTGTTGTGATATATATATATATATATATATATATATATATATATATATATATATATATATATATATATATATATATATATATATATATTTTCTCGCTCCAAGGTTGTCCACCATTGAGTAGCACACGAGCAGCAGCTTAATTTATGCGTAGGTGAGGACGGGAATCCGCTTGCAAATGCCGCTCCGTAATGGATCTGCCCGACGCGTTTCGAAGCTCCATATGCTTCTCTTCAGGGGCTTTAACGTAAGCAGCGTGCATGACCGCCAACCAACTTCTCCATTTTCCATATGCCACACCCACCATTGGGAGGCTCAGATGAGACTGTGCGTTATGGGAAGTATGGTGTGGAAAGCACAAATCAAGTCCTGTTTGGACCCCGCAAGAGTGCCCGTCCTCGATTCTATGTACGGCTGCTGCTTCACTGCCGTGACCCCCAAGGCTCACGGGGTGGTGCGTGCTCTGTGGCTGGATGGCCGCATGTATATTCTCGCTCCAAGGTTGTCCACCATTGAGTAGCACACGAGCAGCAGCTTAATTTATGCGTAGGTGAGAACGGGAATCCGCATGCAGATGCCGCTCGGTAATGGATCTGCCCGACGCCTTTCGAAGCTCCATATGCTTCTCTTCAGGGGCTTTAACGTAAGCGGCGTGCATGACCGCCAACCAACTTTTTCATATGCCACACCCACCATTGGGAGGCTCAGATGAGACTGTGCGTTATGGGAAGTATGGTGTGGAAAGCACAAATCAAGTCCAGTATGGACCCCGCAAGAGTGCCCGTCCTCGATTCCATGTACGGCTGCTGCTTCACTGCCGTGACCCCCAAGGCTCGCGGGGTGGTGCCTGCTCTGCGGCTGGACGGCCGTATGTATATTCTCACTTCAAGGTTGTCCGCCATTGAGTAGCACACGAGCAGCAGCTTAATTTATGCGTAGGTGAGGACAGGAATCCGCTTGCAGATGCCGCTCGGTAATGGATCTGCCCGACGCGTTTCGAAGCTCCATATGCTTCTCTTCAGGGGCTTTAACGTAAGCGGCGTGCATGACCGCCAACCAATTTCTCCATTTTCCATATGCCACACCCACCATTGGGAGACTCAGATGAGACTGTGCGTTATGGGAAGTATGGTGTGGAAAGCACAAATCAAGTCCTGTATGGACCCCGCAAGAGTGCCAGTCCTCGATTCCATGTACGGCTGCTGCTTCACTGCCATGACCCCCAAGGCTCGCGGCGTGGTGCCTGCTCTGCGGCTGGACGGCCGCATGTATATTCTCGCTCCAAGGTTGTCCACCATTGAGTAGCACATGAGCAGCAGCTTAATTTATGCGTAGGTGAGGATGGGAATCCGCTTGCAGATGCCGCTCCGTAATGGATCTGCCCGACGCGTTTCGAAGCAACATATGCTTCTCTTCAGGGGCTTTAACGTAAGCGGCGTGCATGACCGCCAACCAACTTCTCCTTTTTCCATATGCCACACCCACCATTGGGAGGCTCAGATGAGACTGTGCGTTATGGGAAGTATGGTGTGGAAAGCACAAATCAAGTCCTGTATGGACCCCGCAAGAGTGCCCGTCCTCGATTCCATGTACGGCTGCTGCTTCACTGCCGTGACCCCCAAGGCTCGCGGGGTGGTGCCTGCTCTGCGGCTGGAAGGCCGCATGTATATTCTCACTCCAAGGTTGTCCACCATTGAGTAGCACACGAGCAGCAGCTTAATTTATGCGTAGGAGAGGACGGGAATCCGCTTGCAGATGCCGCTCCGTAATGGATCAGCCCGACGCGTTTCGAAGCTCCATATGCTTCTCTTCAGGGGCTTTAACGTAAGCGGCGTGCATGACCGCCAACCAACTTCTCCATTTTCCATATGCCACACCCACCATTGGGAGGCTCAGATGAGACTGTGCGTTATGGGAAGTATGGTGTGGAAAGTACAAATCAAGTCCTGTACAGACCCCGCAAGAGTGCCCGTCCTCGATTCCATGTACGGCTGCTGCTTCACTGCCGTGACCCCCAAGGCTCGCAGGGTAGTGCCTGCTCTGCGTCTGGACGGCCGCATGTATATTCTCACTCCAAGGTTGTCCACCATTGAGTAGCACACGAGCAGCAGCTTAATTTATTTGTAGGTGAGGACGGGAATCCGCTTGCAGATGCCGCTCCGTAATGGATCTCCCCGACGCGTTTCGAAGCTCCATATGCTTCTCTTCAGGGGCTTTAACGTAAGCGGCGTGCATGACCGCCAACCAACTTCTCCATTTTCCATATGCCACACCCACCATTGGGAGACTCAGATGAGACTGTGCGTTATGGGAAGTATGGTGTGGAAAGCACAAATCAAGTCCTGTATGGACCCCGCAAGAGTGCCCGTCCTCGATTCCATGTACGGCTGCTGCTTCACTGCCGTGACCCCCAAGGCTCGCGGGGTGGTGCCTGCTCTGCGGCTGGACGGCCGCATGTATATTCTCGCTCCAAGGTTGTCCACCATTGAGTAGCACATGAGCAGCAGCTTAATTTATGCGTAGGTGAGGATGGGAATCCGCTTGCAGATGCCGCTCCGTAATGGATCTGCCCGACGCGTTTCGAAGCTCCATATGCTTCTCTTCAGGGGCTTTAACGTAAGCGGCGTGCATGACCGCCAACCAATTTCTCCATTTTCCATATGCCACACCCACCATTGGGAGGCTCAGATGAGACTGTGCGTTATGGGAAGTATGGTGTGGAAAGCACAAATCAAGTCCTGTATGGACCCCGCTAGAGTGCCCGTCCTCGATTCCATGTACAGCTGCTGCTTCACTGCCGTGACCCCCAAGGCTCACGGGGTGGTGCCTGCTCTGCGGCTGGATGGCCGCATGTATATTCTCGCTCCAAGGTTGTCCACCATTGAGTAGCACACGAGCAGCAGCTTAATTTATGCGTAGGTGAGGACGGGAATCTGCTTGCAGATGCCACTCCGTAATGGATCTGCCCGACGCGTTTCGAAGCTCCATATGCTTCTCTTCAGGGGCTTTAACGTAGTAAGCCACGTGCATGACCGCCAACCAACTTTTCCATATGCCACACCCACCATTTGGAGGCTCAGATGAGACTGTGCATTATGGGAAGTATGGTGTGGAAAGCACAAATCAAGTCCAGTATGGACCCCGCAAGAGTGCCCGTCCTCGATTCCATGTACGGCTGCTGCTTCACTGCCGTGACCCCCAAGGCTCACGGGGTGGTGCCTGCTCTGCGGCTGGACGGCCGCATGTATATTCTCACTCCAAGGTTGTCCACCATTGAGTAGCACACGAGCAGCAGCTTAATTTATGCGTAGGAGAGGACGGGAATCCGCTTGCAGATGCCGCTCCGTAATGGATCTGCCCGACGCGTTTCGAAGCTCCATATGCTTCTCTTCAGGGGCTTTAACGTAAGCGGCGTGCATGACCGCCAACCAACTTCTCCATTTTCCATATGCCACACCCACCATTGGGAGGCTCAGATGAGACTGTGCGTTATGGGAAGTATGGTGTGGAAAGCACAAATCAAGTCTTGTATGGACCCCGCAAGAGTGCCCGTCCTCGATTCCATGTACGGCTGCTGCTTCACTGCCGTGAACCCCAAGGCTCGCGGGGTGGTGCCTGCTCTGCGGCTGGACGCCGCATGTATATTCTCGCTCCAAGGTTGTCCACCATTGAGTAGCACATGCACAGCAGCTTAATTTATGCGTAGGTGAGGATGGGAATCCGCTTGCAGATGCCGCTCCGTAATGGATCTGCCCGACACGTTTCGAAGCTCCATATGCTTCTCTTCAGGGGCTTTAACGTAAGCGGCGTGCATGACCGCCAACCAACTTCTCCATTTTCCATATGCCACATCCACCATTGGGAGGCTCAAATGAGACTGTGCGTTATGGGAAGTATGGTGTGGAAAGCACAAATCAAGTCCTGTATGGACCCCGCAAGAGTGCCCGTCCTCGATTCCATGTACGGCTGCTGCTTCACTGCCGTGACCCCCAAGGCTCGCGGGGTGGTGCGTGCTCTGCGGCTGGACGGCCGCATGTATATTCTCGCTCCAACTTTGTCCACCATTGAGTAGCACATGAGCAGCAGCTTAATTTATGCGTAGGTGAGGATGGGAATCCGCTTGCAGATGCCGCTCCGTAATGGATCTGCCCAACGCGTTTCGAAGCTCCATATGCTTCTCTTCAGGGGCTTTAACGTAAGCGGCGTGCATGACCGCCAACCAACTTCTCCATTTTCCATATGCCACACCCACCATTGGGAGGCTCAGATGAGACTGTGCGTTATGGGAAGTATGGTGTGGAAAGCACAAATCAAGTCCTGTATGGACCCCGCTAGAGTGCCCGTCCTCGATTCCATGTACAGCTGCTGCTTCACTGCCGTGACCCCCAAGGCTCACGGGGTGGTGCCTGCTCTGCGGCTGGATGGCCGCATGTATATTCTCGCTCCAAGGTTGTCCACCATTGAGTAGAACACGAGCAGCAGCTTAATTTATGCGTAGGTGAGGACGGGAATCTGCTTGCAGATGCCACTCCGTAATGGATCTGCCCGACGCGTTTCGAAGCTCCATATGCTTCTCTTCAGGGGCTTTAACGTAGTAAGCCGCGTGCATGACCGCCAACCAACTTTTCCATATGCCACACCCACCATTGGGAGGCTCAGATGAGACTGTGCATTATGGGAAGTATGGTGTGGAAAGCACAAATCAAGTCCAGTATGGACCCCGCAAGAGTGCCCGTCCTCGATTCCATGTACGGCTGCTGCTTCACTGCCGTGACCCCCAAGGCTCGGGGGGTGGTGCCTGCTCTGCGGCTGGACGGCCGCATGTATATTCTCACTCCAAGGTTGTCCACCATTGAGTAGCACACGAGCAGCAGCTTAATTTATGCGTAGGAGAGGACGGGAATCCGCTTGCAGATGCCGCTCCGTAATGGATCTGCCCGACGCGTTTCGAAGCTCCATATGCTTCTCTTCAGGGGCTTTAACGTAAGCGGTGTGCATGACCGCCAACCAACTTCTCCATTTTCCATATGCCACACCCACCATTGGGAGTCTCAGATGAGACTGTGCGTTATGGGAAGTATGGTGTGGAAAGCACAAATCAAGTCCTGTATGGACCCCGCAAGAGTGCCCGTCCTCGATTACATGTACGGCTGCTGCTTCACTGCCGTGACCCCCAAGGCTCGCGGGGTGGTGCCTGCTCTGCGGCTGGACGGCCGCATGTATATTCTCGCTCCAAGGTTGTCCACCATTGAGTAGCACATGCGCAGCAGCTTAATTTATCCGTAGGTGAGGATGGGAATCCGATTGCAGATGCCGCTCCGTAATGGATCTGCCCGACACGTTTCAAAGCTCCATATGCTTCTCTTCAGGGGCTTTAACGTAAGCGGCGTGCATGACCGCCAACCAACTTCTCCATTTTCCATATGCCACATCCACCATTGGGAGGCTCAAATGAGACTGTGCGTTATGGGAAGTATGGTGTGGAAAGCACAAATCAAGTCCTGTATGGACCCCGCAAGAGTGCCCGTCCTCGATTCCATGTACGGCTGCTGCTTCACTGCCGTGACCCCCAAGGCTCGCGGGGTGGTGCCTGCTCTGCGGCTGGACGGCCGCATGTATATTCTCGCTCCAAGGTTGTCCACCATTGAGTAGCACATGAGCAGCAGCTTAATTTATGCGTCGGTGAGGATGGGAATCCGCTTGCAGATGCCGCTCCGTAATGGATCTGCCCAACGCGTTTCGAAGCTCCATATGCTTCTCTTCAGGGGCTTTAACGTAAGCGGCGTGCATGACCGCCAACCAACTTCTCCATTTTCCATATGCCACACCCACCATTGGGAGGCTCAGATGAGACTGTGCGTTATGGGAAGTATGGTGTGGAAAGCACAAATCAAGTCCAGTATGGACCCCGCAAGAGTGCCCGTCCTCGATTCCATGTACGGCTGCTGCTTCACTGCCGTGACCCCCAAGGCTCGCGGGGTGGTGCCTGCTCTGTGGCTGGATGGCCGCATGTATATTCTCACTCCAAGGTTGTCCACCATTGAGCAGCACACGAGCAGCAGCTTAATTTATGCGTAGGTGAGGACGGGAATCCGCTTGCAGATGCCGCTCCGTAATGGATCTGCCCGACGCGTTTCGAAGCTCCATATGCTTCTCTTCAGGGGCTTTAACGTAAGCGGCGTGCATGACCGCCAACCAACTTCTCCTTTTTCCATATGCCACACCCACCATTGGGAGGCTCAGATGAGACTGTGCGTTATGGGAAGTATGGTGTGGAAAGCACAAATCAAGTCCTGTATGGATCCCGCAAGAGTGCCCGTCCTCGATTCCATGTACGGCTGCTGCTTCACTGCCGTGACCCCCAAGGCTCGCGGGGTGGTGCCTGCTCTGCGGCTGGACGGCCGCATGTATATTCTCGCTCCAAGGTTGTCCACCATTGAGTAGTACACGAGCAGCAGCTTAATTTATGCGTAGGTGAGGACGGGAATCCGCTTGCAGATGCCGCTCCGTAATGGATCTGCCCGACGCGTTTCGAAGCTCCATATGCTTCTCTTCAGGGGCTTTAACATAAGCGGCGTGCATGACCGCCAACCAACTTATCCATTTTCCATATGCCACACCCACCATTGGGAGGCTCAGATGAGACTGTGCGTTATGGGAAGTATGGTGGGGAAAGCACAAATCAAGTTCTGTATGGACCCCGCAAGAGTGCCCGTCCTCGATTCCATGTACGGCAGCTGCTTCACTGCCATGACTCCCAAGGCTCGCGAGGTGGTGCCTGTTCTGTGGCTGGACGGCCGCATGTATATTCTCGCTCCAAGGTTGTCCACCATTGAGTAGCACACGAGCAGCAGCTTAATTTATGCGTAGGTGAGGACGGGAATCCGCTTGCAGATGCCGCTCCGTAATGGATCTGCCCGACGCGTTTCGAAGCTCCATATGCTTCTCTTCAGGGGCTTTAACGTAAGCGCCGTGCATGACCGCCAACCATCTTCTCCATTTTCCATATGCCACACCCACCATTGGGAGGCTCAGATGAGACTGTGCGTTATAAGAAGTATGGTGTGGAAAGCACAAATCAAGTCCTGTATGGACCCCGCAAGAGTGCCCATCCTCGATTCCATGTACGGCTGCTACTTCACTGCCGTGACCCCCAAGGCTCGCGGGGTGGTGCCTGCTCTGCAGCTGGACGGCCGCATGAATCTTCTCGCTCCAAGGTTGGCCACCATTGAGTAGCACACGAGCAGCAGCTTAATTTATGCGTAGGTGAGGACTGGAATCCGCTTGCAGATGCCGCTCCGTAATGGATCTGCCCAACGCGTTTCGAAGCTCCATATGCTTCTCTTCAGGGGCTTTAACGTAAGCGGCGTGCATGACCGCCAACCAACTTCTCCATTTTCATATGCCACACCCACCATTGGGACGCTCAGATGAGACTGTGCATTATGGGGAGTATGGTGTGGAAAGCACAAATCAAATCCTGTATGGACCCCGCAAGAGTGCCCGTCCTCGATTCCATGTACGGCTGCTGCTTCACTGCCGTGACCCCCAAGGCTCGCGGGGTGGTGCCTGCTCTGCGGCTGGACGGCCGCATGTATATTCTCGCTACAAGGTTGTCCACCATTGAGTAGCACACAAGCAGCAGCTTAATTTATGCGTAGGTGAGGACGGGAATCCGCTTGCAGACTGCAACTTTTACGAAGAGGAAGTAGCTGCGTTTGATGAGAAAGAAGATGATGTATATTAATATGAAGATCCTATGCACGCTATAATTAAAAAGAAACTTGATTCCAAATTAGATAAGGTACTTTCCTCCGCTCTGTTGCCTTTCTCTCAACGCTTAGAGCAAATAATGGGTAATCCTCCTGCTCCTTCTGACTTTCAGACCCCTGCCCCCCTTCCTGAACCTGAGCCATCCGGACTTCCCTGGCCTCATGTCAAAGTTTATTCCAAATTGTGCACTTCCAAAGATCAAGCCTTAGGAGACTTGACTGCCCCCCTCTCCCACTCATACTTTTTCTATTCCTCCCACTACTGCCACTGATACGGATACTGACTCCTCCCAGGAATCACAGCCCTCTAAATGAGCCAGAACAAGCAAACACGCCTCTCCTCCCGCCCATCCTTCCCCTTTCTCATTTGACCCCTCAGACATTGTCCACCCCGTTGCTCAGATTGGGCTCCCGCCCTGGCAGTGGTGAAGTATATGTAAGTACAACTGCGTAAGAGTTTTGACAAAGATGTTAGGGCCCACCTAAAATCCGAATGCCCCGTCTCGATTTAGTTCACAAGGTGGCTGTTACTCCTGACATCGACTAATCCATGACAACTTTCCTGAAAAAATACAAGACCCTAAGAAGGGCATTGATCTCACCCTCGGGCGTGTCAGGATAAACTACTGGACATCCCTGGGCCCCTGGCAAAAATCCTTAAACTGGCTCTGCATGTGCAAGAGACTGGGGCGGCTAGTCACCCAGAGGTCCTGGTGGGATGGACCCAAAGGGCGATTTGTCTCCTGGGAAATACTAATTGCGCCCTCTCATCTGAATGGTGCAAGTCTGTCCTTTTGCATATCGATCCGCAACTGGGGGAATTGGCTGCTGCCGAACCAGGCCCTCTAGCGGAAGGGCAGCTTTTTGGGAAGATGTTTGTCAAGGATATTGCCAGGTTTGTCAGTATTTTTGCATCCTTAGACAAGTCACAATCATCGCTGAAAAGAGTCTTCTACTTTGACTCTGGCAGGGCCGGTCACGGCAGGGGGCGATCGACCGACCGGTATTCCAATCCGAGTCCAGAATGAGGTTTCGCTCCCAGATGCAGAGGGTATAACCAGGAGCCAGAACAGGCAGGCATCTACCCTTCCAGGTCCAGAGGGTTCCGTGGCTGATTCAACAGAGGCGTCAACAGGGGCTACAAGAACTTTGACGCTCAATCTTCAGGTATGTCCACCTCCCTTTCCATCACTTCCCCTAGGGGGCATATTGTTACATTTTGTGATGAACTGGACACAATTGACCATGGATGCCTGGGTCATCCACACTGTTCAAGGTTATCAGATAGAGCTAATAGATTTACCGTCCCAAGTGGTCCTCCCTCGACCCCTCCTTTTGTCCCCTACAAGAATAAGCTTTTATAGACTTCGAACTGAAAGACCTTTTGGCCAAGCAAGCCATTGCCGTAGGATCCTTCATCCCCGGAGGATTTTGCAGCAACATTTTCCTGGTGCAAAAGAAGGGAGGAGGTCAGAGGTTGGTTTTAAACCTCAGAGAGTTCAATCCGTTTGTGGTGTACAGACACTTCAAGATGGAGGGCATCCATCTGTTGAGAGATCTTCTCTTAGAAAATGATTGGATGGTACGGCTAGACCTAAAGGATGCCTTTCTCACAGTTCCCATTTGCCCTTTCTATCACAAAGTTCTCCAGTTCTCCTGGTACAGGTACCTATCCCTTCCTTTCGGGCCTGTCGTCCGCCCCTTGGGTTTTTACCAAACTGCTGGAGCTGGTAGTCACTGGGCTATGGGAGATGGGGGTTTGCTTAATCATTTATCTTGATGACATGTTAATTCTGGCACAGGATCGGACCCTCCTTCTCACACACTTGAAGTGGCCGACCTCTCTCCTCCAAGACTTAGGCTTTGTGATAAATCTAAAAAAATCCACCACCGTCCCTGTGAGAAGTTAGCCTGGCATAAGCTGTCCACTATTCTAGTGGGCACCTTGCACCAGTCCAAATGACCCTTATTGATGGTAGGTTTAAAGACATCCTTTATAGAAAGCTATCCTAGTGGTAGCTGTGGAGAGCAGCCTTCAGGGTAAGTCTTGAAGGAATGTAAAGCAGCTTGCTTTACCAGTCTATAATCTCCTGAATGACCAAATGAAAGGAGAACCACACCAGGTATATATAAAATATATATGTATTTATTCTAAACACATCCCTCTAGCCTGTTTATGAGGCTAGAGGTAAAAGTATACAAGTTAAACTTACTTAGCACACAGTAAATTAGCACAGTATACGTTTCGTCCCAGGGACCTTACAAACCATATAGTAAGAAAGTGGTGTAAGTACCGCTGTGAACATAGAGGCAAGGCCTAAGGCCTGTAGAACCGCTGGGGCAACCAGGAACCACCCAAGGTAGGGATGCAGGAGACCCACGGGGGACGCGTGCAGTGTCTAAACACAGCCGTGAATCACCATTGACTTCTATGGAGAAAGTTGCGATTAGATTTTTAAAGATTAAGGACACTTAGGAGTGGACTAGGAACAAACCCCTTCAGTAATGGACAGTTCGAGAGTCAAGACCCACGGGAGCACCGAAGTATTTGTGTTACCTCACCCAGGGAAGCCGGGTGCATAGGTGCCTTTTCGTGTCGGGTTCGGTCGTCGTTTCCTATGGAGAGCTGCAAAGAAGTGCTGCAGGTGAAAAGTGTCCGGATGGATCCAAGGGTGGATCGAAGATTTGAAGAACCTAAAAGCAGAGAGGACAGAGTCTAAGTCACTTGCCAGTGATCAGGGAGTCAGTAAGAAGATGCCCACCAATGGGTGATTTCAGGTGCAGGAGGTGAAGCTTGACTCTTCAGCCACGAGGACCAGGAGGAGTTGACGACAGCCAGGAGCTGGATTTGAGCTGTCCCACGTCGGATGTCGAGTGCTGCAGCATCGGTATCCAGATGGGACCCAACAAGCCTTGGCAACAGCAACCCACGCAGAATGCAAAGATTGGCTTCGGAGCAGACCAGCAAGGTCTGAGGGACTCACCCTTTGGAGGGGAGTTAGGGCACATCTGGAACAACCAGGGAAGCCCAAGAAACAAAAAAGTTACCTGCCCAGGGCTTTGACTACGAGTAGCCCAATGCAGAACTTCGGGAAAGCTCGGGAAGTAGATGCACTAGCAAATGTGCACGGTGTCCAGGAGTTCGTCTCTCATGATGGCTACAGGTCTCAGCTCTGCTGAGATCTCGTGTCGGCCTAGGAGATGTCTCGAAGTCTGTGTCCTGTGTTGCAGATTCTATGGGATCCGGCAGGAGCCTTGAAAATGTAGACCGGCAAGATGCTTCTTTGGTGCCTGTTTGAACAGGAGAGTTACTCCTTGACCCCAAGGGAGATCCTTCCGTCTTCTAGTCGAAATAGAATGTCGAAGTTCCAGGATATATGTTGCAGAGTTTCGTCCAGGGTAATCTGAAGTCCTAGGGACTGGGTTCCTATACTTATACTAAGTTTAGTGGTTGTCCTAACTCTAAGGTCTCACCTATGGGAGGACCTGGGAAGGGGGTAGTTATACCCCTTCCCCTTTGTCCAGTTTCGCACCAGAGCTGGGGCTGTGTGCCCCAGCAACCGGTTTGAACTGGGGTATGCACCGGGACACCTTTTGTGCCCCAGGCACTGTCTGAAAAGCATTCACTGAATGCACCCACCCTGCCCCAATACACTAAAGCCTGTCTGGGGAGGTGGTTACACTTCCCTGGACAGGAAACCTATTGTCCAGGCCTCCCTGGCTGGAGTTTCGTCCAGCACCAGGATGTCAGACTCGTGTCTGTGGCAGCAGCATCCATTTTGTGATGCTGGGGCTGTTTTAAACAATTACCGGTCAGGTAAGTGTGTACATGTTTTCTCCCTCTAGAAGGGTGGAATTCTACTCCCGCTGCCAGTACTGGGGGGGGGGGGGCTAGGATTCCAAAGTGTTTGAACCCAAACACGACATGTTTTGATGCAGCCATTCCAAAGTTAGCGTTTACCGCGATGTTATAATGCACTTAAGAGTATATGGTATGGCTGTATCACAGAACAGCTATAAGGAAGGGATTCTGAAAGCTGCAGAGGGGCTCAGCTCATGCTTGGGCACCCTCTCACACAAAACCAAGCACTCTGCCTTCAGGATTGTCAAGGCCTGCCATAGGAGTGGCCTATAGGTTTATATCTGTCTGTATATATAGATAGATATAGGTATACTATAACTAAGTAAGGTGTGCAAGCACCACCTTTCCCCGGCTGTAGTAGCAGACCTGTGGTGCCATTTTGGAAGGCTTCCCAAGGGGTGGCATAATACATGCTTCAGCCCCTGGTAGGCCTCTGGGGTACCTATGCCCTTGGTACCTAAGGTACCATATACTAGGGACTCACAAGGGTGACCCAGTAACCAATCTGGAGTGTACCTAATGTACATGCAATCAATTTAGAGAGGAAGCAGCTAGGCTGGGGTCTTGGTTAGCAGGGCCCCAGCCAGACTAAAGTCGATAAATCAGTGAAACACAGCAAAAAGTGGGGGTAACCATAGTAAGCAGATCCTACTCTCCTACACACACACACCCAAACGCAGGGACATTAAACTAACCTTGACCAGTTGAGTCTTCATGTTCTAAGTGAAAATATCTGGAGAGTCCATCTGCATTGGCATGGTTACTCCCAGGTCTATGTTCCACTGTATAGTCCACGAGTAATCATAGTACGGCCCGCGGGCCTCCAGCAGCCCGGCAAGCCTTCCGTGAAGTGAGTACCAAACAAGTATGGTCTCAGCTTCTTCAGAGCCCAAACCATAGCAAAGGCCTCCCTCTCAATAGCTGACCAACGTTTCTCTCTAGAGGTCAGCCTATTGCTAATAAAAGCTACTGGCTGGTCCTGACCTTCATCATTCAATTGTGACAGCACAGCCTCTACCCCCAAATCAGATGCATCTGTTTGGACAATTAATTCTCTGGAGTAGTTAGGACTTTGTAGAATTGGTGCAGTGCACATGGCCTGCTTCAGGTCATCAAATGCCTTTTGACAGCTGACTGTCCACTGAACTTTCTTATTTATTTATTTATTTTATTTATAGGTTTGTACAGCGCTAGAATCGACTCCCGAAGGAGTATCTCTGCGCCTTAGCAAATGACAGACCAAGAGTGGAAGAACTAGAGATCTAGGAAAGGTGCTAGAGTTGGAACAGGAAAGTCTTTAACAGTTTCCTAAAAACCAAGTGGTCCGTACAATGCCTAAGGGACTCGGGAAGTTTATTCCAGAGGCATGGTCCAAGATAGGCAAGTGCCTTTCCACCCTGTCTCGCCCTTTTGCTGGTTGAGATTTGAAGGAGGGACTG
Organism: Lissotriton vulgaris; assembly: GCF_964263255.1. NCBI lineage: Eukaryota > Metazoa > Chordata > Amphibia > Caudata > Salamandridae > Lissotriton > Lissotriton vulgaris. Next base: position 940,913,516 of record NC_141699.1, read on the forward strand.
ATTACTGGAACGGAGGGTACGTACTGGGTTGTAAGGGACAAACTTACCCGCCAAGTACGCAGGGCCCAGGCCGTGTAAGCCCTTGTGGACAACACAGCAGGTCTTGAATTTGATCCGTTGACGGATCGGCAGCCAGTGGAGTTTTTCCAGCATAGGGCGTGATGGAGATCTAGGTGGGCATTTAGGACTAGCCTAGCGGCAGTATTTTGTACCACCTGGAGTAAGCTATCATTTGCTGAGAGAAGCAGTCCGTTACAATAATCCAGACGGCTGAGCACCAAAGCCTGAACAAGGGTTTCCCTAGTTGTATCCGGTAGAAGGGGAAACACTCTTCGAAGAAGTCCTATTACCTGGAAACAGGACCCAGCTGTTTGGATTACGTGTTCTTGAAGAGAGAGACCTTGGTCTATCCACACACCCAGGTTTTTCACCACCTGTTTTGGGCAGGGGACAGGGCCTAAATCTGTGGGCCACCAGTCCGGCGTCCAAAGCAGTGTGGCATCCCAAAAGAGCATTACCTCCGTCTTTTCAACATTGCATTGTAGGAAATTCGAGGCCATCCATTGCGAAACCACCTTCATGCCTTCTGAAAAGGACTGTTTATCCGCCAAGCTGAGTGACTTAAATGGGAAGAGGCGCTGAGTGTCATCAGCATATGACACTGGGATGAATCCGTATGATCTCATAAGGCTGGCCAGGGGGGCCACGTAGATTTTAAAAAGTGTAGGGCTTAACCAAGAGCCCAGTGGCACCCCCTTTGTGAGCTCTACAGATGCAGATTGAAATGAGCCCATGCTAACGCACTGTGTACGGCCTGAGGTGGAAGCAGGCGAAGATATTGCCTCTTCTTAAGAAAGCCTCCTTGGACCCTCTCACTCCAGAGAATTACCGTCCCATCTCCCTCCTCCCTGCCATTGCGAAGGTCTGCGAGAAGGTTGTTAACAACCAACTCACAGAGTTTGTGGAGACAGAGGGTCTCCTGCACCCAGCTCAATCAGGGTTTCGTGCCTCCCATAGCACTGAGACTGTCCTAGTGGAGGTGGCTGAGGCCCTTCAGGAGTGTCTGGACGCGGGCGGGAGGGCGGCACTGATTCTGCTTGATCTCTCGGCCGCGTTCGACACTGTCCCCCACACTCTTCTCCTGGCCCGATTGGCTGAGATTGGGGTATCAGGAGTGGCGTGGGGCTGGCTTAGGTCCTTTCTGGAATAACGGGCTGAGCAGATCTGGCTCCCCCCTTTTTCCTCCTCCCCCCAGCCGGTCACCACTGGAGTTCCTCAGGGTTCCTCCCTTAGTCCGCTCCTCTTTAACATTTATGTTACGCCTCTTCTATATCTGGCAGAGGAGCTGGGGGCTAAGGTGATGGCCTATGCTGATGACACGCAGCTGCTGTTTACCTGGGATAAGACCTTCAGCTCGCTGCCAGCAGCTCAACAGTGTCTGGCCGCCATTTTTAAATGGCTGAACGAATCTCAGTTGAAGTGCAACAAACAAAAATCCGAAATCCTGCTGTTCGGTAGGTTTCCCACTGACTTCCGTGAGCAGCTGTCGCCCCCTGACTACCAGCTCCCCTCGGGGTCGGAACAGCCTGCTAAAAACCTGGGAGTATGGTTCGATGAGAGTCTTTCTTTCTCTGCCCATATCAAAAAACTGTCTGGCTGTTGCTTCGGTCTTCTTAAGTCTTTGAGGTCCTTTTTCCTGCTGCTCCCTCAAGCGGCTAGAGAAACTGTCACATGTGCTCTTATTCTTTCCAAATGCAAATGCTCTCTTTGTTGGCTCTCCTGGCTACCTGCTCAAAAATCTTCAGGTTATTCAGAATACGGCTGCAAGATTGCTTTTGGGTATACCGACATGGAACAGCGTGTCCTCTCTTCTTTGCTCCCTTCACTGGCTTCCTGTGGCTGACAGGGTCAGGTTTAAATCTTTAGTGTTGGCCCACTGTGCTCTCCATGGCATTGGGCCCCTTTACCTCCAGAAGCAGTTTTCCTCTTACTCCCCGGCTCGTGCCTTGCGTTCTGCGACCCAATGCCTTGCCCGGGTGCCTCGCTTTAGGCTTCAGAGGATGGGCGGCAGTTCCTTCACGGTGAAGGCCAGTGTTGCCCGGAATGCCCTCCCCCTTTCCCTAAGGTCCATCCAGAATCCTGCCATCTTCAAAAAGAAACTTAAGACTCACCTCTTTGTTTGTTAATTTCCTCTTGTACCCTCTCAGGCATCGCGCCGGGACACTCTCGAGTAGCCGTGCGCTTTACAAGTGGACTTAACAGAACATTAACATAACTGCATTTAACATACCACCTTAACCTGAGACGGAGGTCTCTGGGCTGATGTGCTGAGGCACTTTTAATTTAAGGCTGACTTTTAACCATTGACGCTGCGCGCTGACTACGAGCGTGTTGGTGGTTTTCTGTTCACTTTTAACTTTTGTTTTAGCGCTGATTACTAGCGCGCCTTTTTAGTCTTTATTTCTTGATTGCTTGTGGAACTTCCCACCGCGCTGACTGCTAGCGCTTTATCTTGTTGCCCTCCCTCAGCTTTGCGCTGACTACTAGCGCGTCCTCTCCCTGCCTCTATTTGGGGTCGCTTTTGGTTACCGCTACAACGCGCTGACTGCTAGCGCTTCACTCTATTTTTCTGGACGCTTTTGGGACAAGCTGTATTTCATCTTGGGTCAGTCCTACCTTGCTGTGCTTCTTGCCTGCTTTTCCCTCTGCTTCCTGCCTGCTTCCTCTCCTGTTTCTTCGCCGGTGGTGGAAGGCTGGGCGTTCTTGTTCTTTTACTCTGCCCTGCATTTCTTCTCTCCGTGTGTGTTGGGTGGCAACAGCACCGTGGGGGGACTCCTCTTTCTTTGCCCAGGACGGCTGTAGAGGTGCCGCTGGGTAGCTAGGGATCCTTGTGGCGGCCATATTGGGAGGAGGCTTGACACGCTGGTCGGCCGACCAGTGGTGCGGCTCCTCAGTCACTCCCCCTGCGCGTCCATAATACTAGAGGTCCTTTCTCTGCGCAGCGGACGCGCTGGGCGGTCGCGCCGAAGAAGCGCCAAAGAAAAGCCCGTCTGCGCCCGTCAGCGTCCCGGAGGCGGACGGAGCGACGGGTGGGGCTGGGCTATTTTGATACCTTTCCCGGCCGATATCATGATTCGGTATACGGCGGCGGAGCTTCTGTCCCTTCAAAAAGGAGCGTGCTCTTGTCACATGGTCTTTCCAGGTCGGTATAAGGGTAAGAGGCGGTGACCTGGCTGTGGGTGGTTGCCAGGCAATGCCCCGGCCACTATCTCTGATAGTGGGGTAGACAGGGTGAAGCATTTATGTCTGCTCCTAAATACAAGATCATTGAGCAGACATGCTCTGGATATTTACGATCTCCTGGTCACGGAAAAGCCTTTGTGTCTGATGCTGACAGAGACGTGGTTAGGGGAATCTTCTAACCCGGATATTGCCACGGCAATTCCCCCTGACTATAACATCTTTAGGCAGGATAGACTGAAGGGGAGGGGCGGGGTGTGGCACTTGTGGTGAATAAACTGGTCGCGTGCTCTATTATTCCTATGGATGTAATTACTGGATGTGAATCTTTGGCCTTCTCCATAGCGTTATCGCCTCACCAATCTTTTAAAGGGCTCCTAGTTTACAGGCCCCCTGGATCGGTGGGCTCTTTCTTTGAAGAGCTCCAGTCGGTAGTCTCAGCATTGGTGTTGAGATCTGAGCATTGTGTATTGGCGGGGGACTTTAATTTCCATATGGATGATGGGTTGGATGCGGACCCGATCAAAATGATTGATGTTACGGCTCCCTTAGGCCTCTCTCCTTATCTCTTTGGGCCGACTCATGAAAAAGGCCACACCCTGGATCAGGTCTTTTCCACTACCCTCGTTGAGATGTCGGCACCTTTGCCGGTGCTCTGGTCGGATCACTGGCTGGTCAAATTTCATGTGTTGGGTGCAAAAAAAACATCTAAGGCTGCTCTTCTGCGGCCATGTCAAGCCCCGAGGGCGTATCATTGGGTGACCCCGGAAATGCTGGCACAGGCATGTCTGGATCATCCCTGTCCTATGTCAGGCGACCTGGAAAGGGATTTAGAGTCTCTGCAAGCATGGCTGACAAATAGGCTTGACGACCTTGCCCCTGTGGTGGCCCCCCGAAAAACAGCTAAACGGGTCTCTGCCCCTTGGTTCACTGAAGCACTGGCGACATCGCAACGGCAGTGCAATGTGGCAGAGAGGGCCTGGCGCTCACAGTATGATTCCGCGGCCAAGCTTGCTTACAGGACATCTGTCAAAGCTTACCATCGTGATATCCTCCTTGAAAAGAAAGGTTATTTCGCAAGGAGGATTGAGACTGCCGGCAACTCGTGTAAAGAGATTTTTACTATCGTGAGAAAATTTATGGCCCCACGTATGAATTCGACCAGGGTAGCTCCTTCCGAGCCGTGGGTAAGTGCACTAGCTAATTTTTTTACCACCAAGATAAAATTGATCCAGGACTCTTTTCCCCTGAGTGCAGCTGGAGTATCTCCCAGCACTGAGGGTGGGTTAGATTTAATAGCTAGATCGGATCCGGTTTTGGTAGAATTTCCGCCGCTCTCAGTTTCCACGTCCTTGGAACTTCTGGCCAAATTAAAATCCGGGTCGCCTCTTGACCCTTGCCCTGCCAAATTTCTGGCGAAAGTGGTGGAGGTCATTAATCCTTTGGTGAATCCTCTTTTAAATCTTTCCTTGGGTGAGGGGGTGGTCCTGCATGCTTGGAAGCAGGCGATGATCATTCCTCTACTCAAGAAGCCTAGTTTAGATCCTGAGGTTCTTGCCAACTACAGGCCCATCTCTCTCCTGCCTGCTTGTGTTAAGATCTTGGAGAAGCATGTGCACACTGTGCTCTCCAATTTCCTGGAATCCCACAATTTGCTTCATTCCACCCAATCCGGCTTCCGTATCAACTTAAGCACCGAAACGGCACTATTGGAAGTCTCGGAGGCAATAAAAGAGGTGCTGGATTCAGGAGGCAAGGCTATGCTTGTGATGCTTGATTTGTCGGCGGCTTTTGACACCGTCCCCCATGAGGGTCTCCTCGCCAGACTTTATGAGATAGGTCTGAGGGGGACGGTGCTCAGCTGGTTTAGATCTTTTTTGGCTGGCCGCCGACAAACGGTCTGGGCCCCCCCTTGCTCTGCCGTGGTACCGCCACTGGCGGTCGGAGTCCCGCAGGGCTCAGTGTTGAGCCCGACTCTCTTTAACATCTTTATGACCCCTTTGGCGGCACTGGCGGAGTCTTTTGGGGCCCAGATCGTATCCTATGCCGATGATACCTAGCTCCTCTTTACGTGTGGGAAGGGATCAGATTTTGATGGAGAGAGTATCCGTGGGTGCCTTGGGGCTGTTTTTAATTGGTTCCAGCTAAACAGCCTCAAGTGCAACTCAGATAAATCTGAGGTACTCTTCTTCGGTTGTCGGTCTGATCCAGATTGGCAGGAATGGTGGCCTGTTAACATGTTCCCTCCAGCAGGTTCTTCCCAGCTATCCAAGAATCTGGGGGTGAAGATCGATAACGGCTTGACGTTGAAATCCCAGATTCTGGGCCTAACGGGAACATGCTTTGGCCTCCTCAGGATGCTCCGCAAGTTTCTTCCTTTGCTCCTGGCAGAGCATAGGAAGATCACGGTTCAGGCCTTTATTGGCTCGAGATTGGACTATTCCAACGTCCTTTATCTCGGCCTGCCGGAGTATCTTTTGCAACGGTTGCAGGTGGTCCAGAACTCGGCGGCGCGGGCCATTTTTGGCCTACGCGGGCGAGCCAGAACATCGGACCTCCTGCAGTCACTCCACTGGCTACCTATCCGGAAGCGGATAGTTTTTAAGGCCTTGACGTTGGCTCATAAGGCTCTCTATGCCTCTGGAGCGAAATATCTTCAAAAGAGGTTAGCTTTCTACCATCCTGCCCGATCCCTGAGATCCGAGTCTTTGTCCCTGGCCGTGGTTCCTCGGGTAAAAAAGGCACGCATTGGGGGCCGGTCTTTTAGGCTGTTGGCTCCACAGTTGTGGAACACTCTGCCTGTGTCACTGCGCAGCACTTCCAACCTGCTAGCATTTAGGAAGGGCCTTAAAACTTTACTTTTTGTTCTCTAGATTTGCTCTTTCTTTTGATTTCTGGTCTCTTTTTCATTTGCCCCGTTGTGTTTTCTGTTACAGGTTATAAATAAAAGCGCCTGGACACTCCTCGGAGTAGCCGAGCGCTATAAAAGACACAGTTAACATAACATAACATAACATAACATAACATAACATAGAAAGCTCCTCATCCAGGACAGCGCAGAACCCTCTAGCCCCACCTCTTCCAAACAACTGAGCAGAATGTCATGTGATATCGTATTGAACGCTGCTGACAGGTCCAATAGCACCAAAATTATCGAGTTCCCCTTATCCTGGGACATACGGATGTCATCTGTCACCGAGAGGAGCGCTGATTCGGTGCTACAGTTTGGCCTGAAACCAGACTGGGAATAATCCAGGCCTCCTGTCCGTTCGATAAAGCTCGACAGATGGATATTGACGTGCTTTTCAGTTAGTTTGCTCAGGTATGGGAGGAGAGATATGGGTCGAAGGTTGGACAATTCCGTCCAAGGGATGGTGGAGTTTTTGCGAATGGGTCTCACCTGAGCCATCTTCCACTCCTGTGGTACCTGACCCTCAGAAAGGGAAAGGTTGACAAGTGACTGGATAATAGGACCGAGTGACTTGCCTAAATATGGCACAACTTTTGCAGGGATAAGATCTATTGGGGATCCACTCTTGATTTGGCCAATGAGGGCCTCTACATCACCCAGGGAGGCAGCAGGAAACTCAGTGAGCAAGATGGAATTGGCAGCCCTACTCTTCTGCGATGGCAGCAAGGGGCAGGTCATGGAGAGACTCTTGTTAATGATTTTATCGTAAATCATGTCTATCTTGTTAGAGAAGTATAAGGACATGTCATCACATAATTGTTGTGAGGACAGATCAAGGCTCTCGCAGGTCATGGGTTTAGTAAAATATTGAAGAATCTGATACAAAGCCTTGGGGACGTTGCCCGCTTCAGTAAGTTGTGCGGCAATGAAGTTTTTTTGAGCCAATCTGATGTTCATATGATATGAGGCCAAGGTAATGTAATAGCAGTTTTTATCGGTCTCAGAATGGGATGATCTCCAAATATTTTCTAGCTTCCTGCAGGCCTGTTTATGGGAACGTAGTTGGTCAGTAAACCAGACTTCCTGTTGTTGTGCGGGGCGCAGCTTACATAGTTTCATGGGAGCTATGGCGTCCACTGTGGTGGAGATGGCATGATTATATTTGGATAAGGTCAACTCAATATTGTCCTTAGCTGCAATTCGGGGTTCAACAAGTGTCTCCTGAAAGACTCCCTGAGATATTTTATACCACTGTCTGCGCAACAAGGGGGGGGGGGGGTTTGCTGAGTATGGCCATGCCATGCATGGTGAATTCAATTTGCAAAATGATCGGTCCAGTTCACCTGTATAGGAGGATTACATACAATCTTGAGGGAGTTGGACAGAATCAAGTCTAATATGTTGCCCGCTAAGTGGATGGGGCCCTTATTATGCTGTTTTAATCCTAGTAGGGATAGATCAGCTAGAAGGAACTGAGCCTCTACATTGTCGACCAGATCACTATGCACATTAAAGTCCCCCAGTAGTAGGAAATCATTACCAGATTTAATATGCGAGGCCAATGCTTCGGCTAATGAGATGGAAAAGGTTGTACAAGGGCCCGAAGGGCGATAGACCAGGGCCCCTTTCCAGCTATCCTTTGTGGAAATAGTGATCCTAAAGATCATTAATTCCATATTGGCGGTACAACTGTGATCCAATATGGAAAGAGTTATCCCACTTTTATAGACTATGGCGATACCTCCGCCAGTTTTAATCGGTCTGTCCAATCTCACCATTTTATATCCTTCTGGAATACCCAGAGTGATTGCAGGGACAGAGTGGGGCTTCAGCCACGTCTCCGTCAAAAAGCACAGCTCAGGTTGCACAGTGGAAATAAGATCCCAAACCTCTGTATGATGTTTTGGCAGGGACCTAACTTTGCAAAGCAAGTTCTTCTACCCTTTCGGTGTATATGTAGTAACCAGAGGGGGCACTGAGGACTGATTGACATAGGAGGCCTGAAACTGACAATGCCGGGAGGAAAATGGACCTTCCGGACATGGCCAAGTCTCCCCGGCGCAACCTTGCAAAGGGGCAATTCGTAAGTCTAATAGTTCCTGGGTCGAATATCTGACATGCCTAGGTACGCTATTCTCCCAGTCTGGAGGGTCAGGGTTCATGGCCCCTGGCCACGTCCGGTCGCGGACGGGCTTTTCTTTGGCTTGTCTTCGGCACGTCTTAGGCGCTCTCCCTGCGCGCGATCGCTGCACGCTCGTAAAGACACGAGGGCTAAATAGTCCTTCACTTTAGCAACTAGAGCGCTAACCGCTCCAGTGATAGGGCGGAAGTACCTGGCTCTCCCTGTCCTGCCCTCCGCTCAACGGTACTGGCTACTGAGTCGGACCGGGGCGGGCAGGAGTGAACACTGAGCACAGGCTTCCCTATGTGGTAAGTGCCAGGCCCCCTTTAATATTCCCGTATGGCACAGAGGTCTTAATCTCTTAAAACACAAATTTGTCACCTTGCAGTAAGCGTTTTAAAAGTATTAAAAAGATTAAAAAGATTAGCACCATCGGGTAGAGCTCTTCGTAGTCTGTTTGCGAGAAGCGGAATCAGGAGAGACACTGCCACCGTCCTCCCTACCGCAACGCGCCCGCAGTTCCTCGCCGCCTAAATAGCCCTTCACTTTCAGCAACTAGAGCGCTAACCGCTCCAGTGATAGGGCAGAAGTACCTGGCTCTCCCTGTCCCGCCCTCCGCTCAACGGTACTTGGGCATTCTTTTAGACGTTAAGTCATTCTGGAGTGTTACAATGGATCCATACCCCATGACAAATCTTTTATAGTACCCAGTCAGGCCCAAGAAAGCTCTGACCTGAGTCTTGGTAGTGGGAGCAACCCAGTCCATGATGGTCTGGATTTTGCTCTGCAATGGTTGAACATGGCCTCCACCTACAAGATGGCCCAGGTATACAACCTGACTCTGCCCTATGTGGCCCTTAATAGCCATGATAGTAAGGCCTGCCTTTTGCAGGGCCTCCGAAACATTTCTTAGATGGACAGGTGATCCTCCCAGGTGGAGTTAAAGACCGCAATATCATCCAGATAAGCTGCACTATAGTCTTCCAGGCCTGTTAAGACTTTGTTCACCAACCTTTGACATGTGGCAGGTGCATTCTTCAGACCAAAGGGCATTACCACAAATTGATAATGTCCACTAGGGGTTGAGAATGCTGTTTTTGGCTTTGCATCATCAGCTAGTCTGATCTGCCAGTAGCCAGCTGTTAGATCAAATCTGCTCAGAAATTTGGTTGAGGCCAACATATCTATGGGCTCATCTGCTCTGGGAATTGGATGGGCATCAGTCCTTGTGGCTGCATTGAGACCCCTGCAGTCTACACAAAACCTCATCTCTCTCTTACCGCCCTGGGTGTAAGGTTTGGGTACCAAGACTACTGGACTAGCCCAAGGGCTATCTGAGGGTTCAATAACTCCCAAATCCAACATTTTCTGGTCTTCAGCCATGATACAGTCCCTGACATGATCAGGTTGCCTGTAAATCTTATTTTTAACAGGCAGACTGTCTCTAGTGTCCACTTCATGAGTGCACCAGGTAGTCTGACTTGGAGTCAGTGAAAACATATGTCTAAACTAATTTAGAACTTGTCTGCAATCAGTTTGCTACTGATCAGTGAGGCTGCCTGCCAAGGCTACTCCATCAATTGATCCATCATCCGGATTTTGAGAGAGCAGGTCTGGGAGAGGGTCATTCTCTTCTTCCTGTCCTTCATCAATAGCCATGAGCAAGCCCATGTCTGCCCTGTCAACATATTTTTTCAGTCTGTTGACATGAAGCACCCTATGGGGGCTCCTGGGAGTTCCAAGATCTACCAAATAGGTAACCTCTCCCTTTTGTTCAACAATAGGGTGGTGCCTACTCCACTTGTCTTGGAGAGCTGCTGGGGCCACAGGCTCCATCACCCACACTTTCTGTCCTGGTTGGTAAACAGTCAGTTCAACCTTTTTGTCATGCCAGGCTTTCTGTAATTCCTGGCTAGCCTCAAGGTTTTTAGTTGCCTTTTTCATGTACTCAGCCATCCTGGAGCGGAGACCAAGCTTATAGTCCACAATATCCTGTTTAGGGGGTTTGAGAGACAAAGTGGTCCTCTGACAGGGTGCCCAAACAGAAGATCAAATGGGCTGTAGCCAACCCCCTTGTTGCATAGCGTTTTAGGACCCTAGTGTAATTTTACCGATTCATGCCCTTATATAGGTATAATTCACATTACCCATATATAGGCATAGCGATCATAACCATATTTTGACATAACCCATCCAGTCCAAATACTGGCATGGCTACTTTCACCAGTTCCAAAAAGCCACAACGATTTCTTGGAAAACTCGGTTTCAGCAGTCAGGGACATCCCCTTTCTTAAAAATTGATTTGTCTTAGAAATCATGGCGTTTTCAAAGAACTACCATTCCTTTGGGGTTCTTTGTTTGACTTTATTATGTCCAACTTTACTTCAAACCAGGCACCTTCAAGGTATAAATATGCCTACACTTGCCCTAGCAAACACACAGTAGTTTGGAGCAGCTCGACTATCTACTTGCCCGATGCATCTTGCTACAGCAAGTGCCGAAGGAAGCTGACTCTCCAGCTGACGCACTGACAGAGAGGCTGCCTTTCTCTCACTGAGAATCCAGCTCCAGTGTTTCCAAGCTCCCCTTGTGGGGTGTTGGGAAATCGAGTCTCGAGACAGAGATACCAGACCTCCATTATTCTAAACCAAGGTACGGAGCTGATTAGACCATAAGAGAAATCTTGATTAAATTCTTGGCAGAAAAACGAAACCTATGCTACACCATACTTACTTCTTCCCTCGTACTAGACTTAGGTTAGGTACATCAGGGTAAGCGTATTTTAGAACCACCAGTTGAGGGCTTTTAGTCTTTGTTATTTATGTATGTATTTTATGGCTTAGAAACCATACCATGCTTTTACAGTATTATTTCATAATACTCTTCTTGCTGTACGCATTATACTTTACAGCCAGTATTACGATTGTAGCAGTTAATTTCTTCTGCATGAGAGAGAAGACTGTTCAATAAATACTTTTATTGAAAATGCTCGTCTCTCTATTTCTCTGCACCTCTCATGAAACGAAGTATGCACGATTGACTAAGTAAAATATCTATTGTTTCCACAACTCTGATGATCAGTTTTATTATTGGGGAAACAAAGTTGTCATGTTTATGCGGTTGTCAGAAACGAATCCCTTCTTGTGTATTCAAGAAAGTTTCTAGTGACCTCTGAGCTAGCTGGCACTCACAATTAAGTCTAATATATTCGATAGAGACCTAGTCGACCTAAGTCCTACGTCAAATCTATAGGTTATATTATTCCAATGCGCAGAGCCTATTGGGAATATAGGAACTACACTACATGGCGCCCAACGTCTGGTAAGGCACTAATTTATCGCTAGATACTAGAGTAACTCAGTCGTGCTTTTCACAGAGATCCCTTTTTTCCCGTAAAATGCTCAAATAGACGTCTGGAGTGGGTAAAAGGATAAAATATCCGCCATTACTGAGTAGGGCCGAAATCCTATGTATTCGTTTTTGGTTTGATTCAACTTTGAAGGATACAGTGTTCCAAAATATTGTGCACCTTATCTTTGTTTCCTTGAAACTTGCTCTGCAAACTTTCAGTCAACAAAATGAGTGACGATGAGAACGGGGGAGCTGCAAGAACTGCAGCCCAACCGGGTTTAGACGTTACAGGTTTCCAACAAAATGGCCCGGATGCTGTAATCATCCCGGAATATTTAAGGAAAACCATCACTATAAAGCTTATAACAAATGGCCTATCATCAAAAGGTGGTAGGGTCATCTTTGTCATAGAGGCACATGAATGTCAGCAGACAGAGGTATTCTATTCATGGATTGTTTTCCCCAAAGCAAATCCAGTAACACATGTGTTCCACTTCTACAAAGTAGAGGAACCACCAACGGAATACGTTCCTTTTTAGGACACTGAAATTGCATTAACATACCAAGAGCATGCGCTCTTGTTTAAAGGCGCCCTACAGCATCAAAATTACATTACCAGGCTCGGTCCACTAGGTAGACCAGGAGCAACGTGGCCGGTACTAGCCAGCTATACACCACATCCTGCAATTGAAGAAATGTCAGGTCCAGAACTATTAGTTCAACTAAAACAATTAATAAAAATACATAGACCATTGGTTCAATATGTCATGCGGACTCCAACAGTCCAACCTCCTATAAAGATTCCACAGCAAACCCTTTACCAGAGGAACACAATTAAAATTACACCACAGACTATACAATCAGTCATTGGTAAATTGCCCGCAAAAAGGGAACAAATTCCATTCAAGTTAGCTCAAAAAATTACTCAAATAGAGGCAGTATTTCCAGATAGTACACCTCATGAGAAACACATAATTTTAACAATTTGTTTACCAATGGGGATCGCACCACACCTGGAGGACTGCGACACTTGGGGTATAGTCTTTACTGCAATATACACAAAAACTCATGCTGTTCCGTCTATGGCGGTAATACCAAACGTCCTGAAACAAATTCAAAATGAATACGGGGCAGAGCCTGCTTTAAATCTGGGTGTGAAATTATTTAAAAATTTCAAACAGGACTCAGGTATAATATTAGCTAATATTAAAGGTGAAGCAGCATCTGTGGCGATCCGCCAAAAATTAAAAGAACTTGATGTAACTGAGCAGCCATATGAACTGGCCAGAATAATCGAAAAATCCTATGAAGAACTAGGTAGAGATAGTTTGGTTGGGAAACCAGTAAAGCCCCAACTAACAGAAAATCCTGAAACGGTTTTTATTAAAAATACTCTCACTACTCCTAAAATGAAGTGGGAAAATACTACAAAAACGCTTCCTAAAGAGAGGCGTTCTCAATCCAGAGGTAGGTCTCCTCAAAAGGAGCCCTCTGAAAAGAGGTATAATCTCAGGAATAGGGATAATTTGAGAAAACCTGATAGATATCAAGATACTGATACACGTTCCTCTCGTATCTTTCAGACTTCCTCACAGTATTGGAAAGAAGAGGACGGTCAGAACATAAGGAAGAGCGCGTGAAGTCCAAAGATGATCAACACGTTCCAAAAAATAAGAAAACCCAATTCACCAAGAAGAAGGTAGCAGGTCTAAAAATCAGACATGCCGAGGATCTTGAGGACACAACTCAAGAACGGGGATTGAGCCCAGACAATGCTGAACAGCGCACTAGAAGTTACCATAGCTCGCAAGATCCTGAAGGATCATCTGGAGACAGTGGACTTGAATGAGTACATTCAAGTTGAAACTGCTGATACCAGGATTAGTGTACCTCATAAGTTATATGAAGTAACACTCCGGATGGAGGGGGTCATAACTAGGAAAATAAGAGCACTCTTTTGGGAGAAGCTCTCTAAGGGTTGTGACATTCTTCTAGCTGAAAAAGATTGGCCACCAAAATATGTCAAGGGGTGCCAATTATTCAAGCCTTCTCTAATCATATTCCAAATCACTTAAAATACACCTATGCCAGAAAATGGGCTTTATACAAAAATCATGTTGGATGGGATGAGGATTCCCCTCACCATAAAATCCAGTTAAAAACTCAACTAACTGCACAGAGGCAATATCCAATAAAGCAAGAAGCTAAAAAACAGGTCAGGGAGATCTTAGATCAACTTGAATACCAACGGTGATTGAAACATGCACCTCGTCTATGAACAATCCTTTGTTTCCTGTCTCCAAACCAGACAATACCTATCGTCTAGTTTTGGACTACAGACATTTAAACTCTTGTTGCAAAACCTTTGCAGTACAAAATGCACACAGTGCAGCACTAATGAATAACATCTTGCGCAAAAAATATAAAACGACATTGGATGTTTCAAACGGTTTCTTCTGTCAAAATATCGCACCTGAAAGCAGGTACTTGACTGCTTTTTCAATTCTGGGGACACAGCGTCACTTCTGTCGTCTCCCCCAGGGATTCAAGAATAGTCCAGGGTTATTTTCAGCCAGAGTAACAGAGTTACTACAAACGTATGATGATAAGGCATTATCTTATGTCGATGAAGTCTATCTAACAGACGATGACTTGGATAAGCACTTGAACAGAGTGAACACCATAATACTTGGCTTCGCATCTGAAGGGTATAAATTCAACTTTAAAAAATCAAGAATTGCCCACCTCAACGTCCTATTTTTAGGATATGAACTTTCAAGTGAAGGCAAAAGCCTTGCAGCAAACTTTCTAGAAAAATGTGCGCTGCTCCAACCTCCAAAAACGTGGAAAAATTTACAGTCAATTCTAGGTTTCCTGAATTTCGGAAGAACTTACATTCAAAACTACGCAGAAAGGGTTAAACCTCGCTTCAAATTAATCAAACCTGATTTTAAAACAACAAATTGGACTAAAAAATACACATAAATTTTGCTTTCAGTGCAAACAGACATGTTAGTAACATCATATTTACAGACACACGTAAACGTATGCAACCTTGTAATCCGAATCATCCCAGGTAGATGCGGATTTACGTTCCTTAACCTTCAATGAAGGGGAGAAAGTACCAATTTCTTACAAATCACACTTGTGCACACAAGCTGAAATGAAATTCACTTCAACAGAAAATATTCTGACAGCAGTTCAAACTGCAGTAGCAAAAGAGAGAGCTCTCGCACAGGCAAAACTCATAAAAGTCGTTACTCATGTACCTGCCTTAGAGGTAGTGACAAAAGCTAGCATTCCGAATGCAAAGGCTTTACATCCAAGATGGATGCAATGGGTTAACTCTCTTGCTGCAACAGACGTTGAATACGTTTTTGATCCCTACTTGAAAACTCAAGAATTTTTACAATACGAACAAGAATGTCCTCTGCCCACTGAGATTCTGCCTCTAGAACACTACGAATGTATAATTTATACAGACGGATCAGCACAGCCCGCAATTGGGGGTAAACAAGCTTATAGTGCTGCGGACACGATTGTTAAAGGTCATTGGCGCGATGGTAAATTCAGACTTATGGTCACAAAAACTCTCCCTAGGAGATTGTACAGCTCAGCGAGCTGAACTACAGGCTTTCAAGATGGCGCTGGAAAATACTGATCGCGAATTCCCCATACTCATAGTGTGTGATTTATATTACTGCATCCAATCTTACAATGAATACTTACATAACTAGGTAAAAAACAGTTTCAAAGATGCAAAAGGTGGCACAATCAAGCATAAGTTGCTTTGGGAACAAGTAGTTCTACTACAGAAAGAACTACAAAAGACTCAGGTGATTCATACACTGAGTCATCAGAGTGATGGCTTTCACGTTGAAGGGAATTCATTGGCTGATGAAGCCGCGAAGGCAGGTGTGCAAACGGCTTCCGTAGCTGCAATCACTCGTTCAAAAATAGACAGCGAAATAATGCTGGCTTTCACCACTTCCAATAAAGACAGCTGTAAAACGTTACCGAAAGGCTTTCCACTCAAGTACTCCTATATAACTGATTTGAATAATGTTCCTTTTGATCGAATCCCTGGAGTGGCGGATAGAGTAATTCCAAACATGGAACACAGATTAGGACTAATTTTAGCAGCACACGAAGGGCTTGCCTCTGCACATGCAGGTGTCTCCGCCACAGTATCGTTACTAATAAAAGATTCCGGTGGCCGCGCATGAGGAAACAAACCAGAAACTATGTTTTAGAATGTGAAATCTGCCAGAAAATGAAAGTTTCATCAGTGAAACGCCCGGCGCAGACGCCCTTTCTAATTTCAGATAAAACATTAGCATGTGTTTACCTGGACTACTGTGGTCCCTTACAGAGGGTTGGTAACTATAAATATATCTTGGTCGCAGTGGAATCATGCTCAAGATTCATTTGGATGTGTCCTCAGCGCTCAGCTGACGCCCAAATTGTTATTAAAAAAATTGTGAGTCTTTATCGGCACATACGCAATAGGCACGCTACATTCTGACCAGGGTCCTGCGTTTAGCTCTCGAGCTTACAAAGAAGCCTTGGCCAGCTTGGGCGTTGCGTTTCAGTACTTAAGTCCATTTCATCCTGAGGGAATTTCTGTAGTGGAAAGAAAAAACCGTGACATAAAGCAATCTATAACAGCAAGGGTATTAGGTTCGGGTGACGGGTGGGTCAAACATCTAATAAGTGTCCAACATAGTTTAAACAATCTGCCAAGAAATTCTCTGGGTGGAATCACTCCATATGAAATCCTTTTTGGTACTAGAATGATTGTCGAAGACCTTGATCGTCATACTTCAGTGGTAGAACAGAAACCCTTTGATATCAAAGACCGTTTGGCTGTTTTACAGGACTTACATGAAACAAGAAGAAGTCTAAGCAACACATTACAGAAGCCAACGATCACTGAAGGAAAACCACCTGTCCCAGCAAGGCATGTCTGGATACCAAAGATTGGGGATCTAGTCAGAGAAAAGATCGCAGACAAGAAGGAATTTGGGCCTTCATACCGAAAACCAGTACCTGTGCTAGCAATCCACGGATCAAGAACAGTGTTACTGCCACCCCTTGCTGGAAGGAAGGAGAACCAGTTCATATCAATTGACCTGGTAAAACCACACCATGTGGCCGATAATAAGTAGTAGGCCCAGTGGACTCCAAAGATGTAGCAGACGACCAAATCTGGCTACTATCCAAGAGGTTCAAACTGAAAGACTCATCACCTTTGAAGAATCTGCAGTGAGAAAAGAAGGACTATGCAACAAAGCCATGGAACTTGTACCTCTAGAAACCCAAATAACAGTTCATCAAGACATTTCTGTCTACAATGACATAGCCTCGGACTATCCTAATATGACAAGGGATCAAGCCGCTGCAGCGATTTCAAGTAATCCGGATGCAATACCACCAATTGAAAGAACTGCTTCTGGCTATTTCATCAACTTTGATACGTTTTCTGAGGATCCCAGTGAACCGGAAGCAACGCCAGCAAATAAAACTTTTAAAGACAAAGTGACAGCACTTTTTCGGCAACTAGAAAAGACTTATCTGGTTTTATCATGGGTTGAATTTTGGATTGTTTTAGGCGTACTTTTTCTCCTACTTTGGCTCATTCTTGTATTAAGTTTGGGAAAACTGATAGATGGAAAATATAGTAAAATGGACACAGCAAGTAAGAACATCAACTTGCTCCTGAAGCCACACAAATCATCTCATTGTGAACAAAGAGACCTGTCATCAGTGAACATCACAGCTGTTCATATGCCTGGTGGTATAGCACGGGACAGAACTGATTATGATATCTATGGTCCGGCAGAACTGTTGAAGAATCCACACCAATTGAAGGTTACCTTGAGTGAGTTTGTTTCACCCAGCACATTTTCTGATGATTGGGATTTTGAGACTGTTAACCCCTTTAGTGCTAAGGTACAATTACTCTTTAGCTGCAATTTCCATTGAAATCAATGGAAAGTCCATGACGAGTTACCCTTGTCTTTAGCGGCGAAGAGGTTAATAGTATGATGTCAGATTTAGAAATGTCTGCAAAATGTACAAACAATCAATATTTAGAAGGTTCATTAGATTATGAACAAATGTATTGTTACAATCACTATGGTCATCATTACTTGCACACATCTGCAAACCCAATAAATATTTATACTTATAATCAATGGGAACACTGTCCAACGCCACCAAAAGGTAGCTCAAAAACATTCTATAACAAATTTCCATACTTCTCAGGTTTTAATATCTCCAATCCGGAAACATTTTACTATAAAAATGTTAATAAGACAGGAATGAAAAGTATGTTAACAAATACAAAGCAAATGTATTCAGCAGCCTTTTATGCCCAGCTGCCCTCAATAGGCTTTGACTTATGGAGTGACAACATAGAAACAAAAACTGTCTGGGGCTCAAAAGACTGGCAAGTACAGGGAATAGATGCTTTATTTCGAGCCTGTATTATTCCTGAACAAATAATGTTTTTGAATGACACTGTGCAACAAACATCCTGCCTTGGACTAGCCAAGATAAAAGATTTAAACAAACCGTCCATACCTGTACCTGCAACTGATAGTAAAAACACTTCAGAAGGAGGGGTCGACGTATAAACTATTTTACTAAAAAACATAACTGATCCTGATTGGAAAAAATGGTTAATCTGGCCCACAGACACAAATAACTATCAAGATAGATTCCTGAAAAAGACACAAGGGTTTACAGTAACTAGGCCAGACCCAAGATATGTCCAGAGACAACATCCAGGGATAATAACAACATACAGTGTAGGAAAACTGTGCCTCGAGTGGCTACAAAAATCTACACTTACAGAGGTTAAACAACACTTAACTTTACTTAAAGATGGCATTGATTTCAGAGACTTCTTAGTAGGGCCTCATAAACCACGTCATAAACGTTTCATATACGCCAGTATTTATGCTGCTGATAATGAAGCATGGACAGTAACGCAAATGGAAACTGCAGAACAAATACGAGAAATTGATCGTTTTAATTTAGAGAAAGCTCTCTCTGTAGTTGATAATGGGTTAACAACTCTGTCATCCAGAATTTATTCATTGGACAGCATTGTATCCTCTGCCATACACATAATGGAACAGAACACATCAACCCAGACACTGAGAGAAATCAAAGAGCTTCAAACAAAAATGGACAACATGTCACAAGACATACTAAGCTCTTTGCAAGCAATGGAAAAGTTATGTGAAACTACAGAAAGCACCCACAACCAAGTCGAGCACATCATAGAACTAATGTATAACTCTCAAAGAAAGAATAATGAGACCCTGATGCTATTATCAAATAGGCATAATCTACCAGACAGGAAACGTAAAGACTTAACGGAAGAAGAAACCCTATCCTTACTCCAGGAGTATGAGACGACGAAACGCAGTAGAGTGGAGGAAATTAGAACAGTCCTGATCAATGCCAATAGAACATCCAGACAGAATGAAAGGAAACCCAACCTTAATAACTTACAACAAGTCCAGATAATCACCGAACCGCAAAATCTGAACCCAAACAACGCTGAGAAAACGCTGAAATGACTTCTGATCAACTGAAGGTCCGCAACTAAACATGCATCAGACATAGCTGACCTCATCATTAGCCAGGAAATTGACATGACAATCCTCACAGAAACATGGCTATCGGAATCATCATCTCCGGTCATGGACCTACTAGTGCCCCCTCAGTATAGCATTGTGAGACTGGATAGACTAAAAAAGACCGGGGGTGGCATGGCCTGCATCCACCGCTCAGATATAGAAGTAGGCCAAATACAATCAGAACCACTCAAATCCTGCGAATACCTAGGTCTAAATATAAGTTCGGCTAACAACCAAAGATGCAACCTGCATGCACTATATCACCCACCAGGTAACAATATATCTTTCATAGAACATCTAATGGAGACCATCACAGCAAACTCTAACACAGACGCAAATAATATATTCCGAGGGGATTTTAATCTACACTGGAACAACAACAATGACAAACAGGTCAACACTTTTAAAGACTTTTTAGCCGAGCTAAACCTCTCCCAAGCATGCACACAGCCAACTCACTCGAAAGGAGCTACGTTGGACTGGATAATTTTAAAAAAAAGAGAACACTGCAGTTCTATCAATAGAGCCGTGCGACAGGTCAGACCACCATGTCATAACCTACCTGATCCCCACATGGAAAAAGAACAAGTACTCACAACCGAATAAAGTCAAAAAGTGGATGCGGGACACTAAAGAACCAAACATTGAACTACTAATAGAAAGCTGTGAGAAGGACCTATATCCAACTAAAAACTTGCAGAACGTGAATGATCTAACAGACCACTACACTACATCAATAATGGATATAGTTAACACTACAATGCCTCTAAAACTGAAAAGAGTTACAGAGAAGGTTAAAAATCCATGGTTTAACAGGACACTGAATGAGGAAAGAAGGAAACTGAGACTGGCAGAAAGAAAATGGAGACAACACCCATCATCTCCCGAACTGAAATACCTCAGAAAAACCAGAAAAGAATACAACATAAAGATCCTCAACTCCAAAAAGGAATTTATTAGATCAGAACTGGATTTCGCCAAAAACAGACCACGGAAACTATTCGAAATATTAAAACAACAATCCAACAAGCTAGCCAAATCGGCCTAAGAAATCACAAAAACACAACTATGTTGTGAAGAATTCTCAACATTCTTCACCAACAAAGCCAACACGTTGGAAAGTGAGCTCAGGAGTGCAGCGGAAAACCTAGACATCCAAAAACCGACAAAGAGCCATACCAACTCTACCAACGCTATAATTAAGGAGGATAGGGCAAAAAACAAAGCACATTGGGATACTTTCAAGTTGTTGGACCAGAATAACATCGGTAAAACGCTACTAGATATCAAACCTAATACCCACTATAACGACCCTCTCCCATCAAAATGCATGAAAGAAATCAGCCATATTGTGATTCCAATATGGACAAAACTTATTAACGCCTCTCTATCACAACGGATACTTCCAGAATGCCTAAAAACTGGTCAAGTCGTCTCCATTATCAAAAAACCGACAGCAGACCCGGCAGATCTGAATAACTTTCACCCGGTAACCAACATTCCTGTACTTGCCAAACTGATAGAGAAATGTGTACAAAAACAACTTAGCGAACATATAGACAATTTCTCGCTACTGAATGACTGCCAGTCGGGTTTCAGAACAGGACACAGCACGGAAACAGCAATTCTAAATATAGTCAATGATGCTCTGCAGGCCCTAGACCAAAATAGAACATGTCTACTCATCCTCCTAAACCTGTCATCTGCATTTGATACAGTAAATCATGTAAAATTACTGAACAGACTCCATGACAGGATGGGAATTTCGGGTAATGTGCTGAAATGGTTTGTATCCTTCCTCCAAAATAGAATGCAGAGATTCTTGGTCAACCAATCTCTATCACCTACATGCCCTAACACGATTGGAGTCCCTCAAGGATCCACATTATCTCCATCACTGTTTAACCTGTATGTCGAACCGCTTACAGAAAATCTTCGAAACTCCAAAATATCCTTTCATATGTACGCAGATGACACACAGATATACATCAAGATCGCGTCTCTGGAAGACATCGGGTTAATGAATGAGGCCTTAAAATGACATTACAATCATTAACAATCAATCATCTGAAGCTAAACTCTCAAAAAACAGAATTTCTACTAATCTCACCACCAAAGAAACACAAAGAGGTCAAGTAATGGTCAAAAATTATCACAGCGATTAACTGCACCCCTACTTTAGTTGACTCGGCTAAATCAGTGGAAATCACACCTGACACGAACCTTGATATGAAAGCCCACATCAAATCAATGGCTAAAAGGGCCCGTTTTCATTTGAACTACATTAGAAAAGTGAAACATTTCCTTTCTCAGGCGGATCTCAAACTAGCAGTCCAATCATTGGTCATCTCAAGGATTGAATATGGTTGCGCTACTTTAGCAGGTCTACCAAAAATTTCCACAGCACCACTAAAAGCATGCCTCAATGCAGCTGCAAGAATTATCACCGGTTCGAGGAATTTAACCATATCTCTCCACACCTGAAAGCATTAAACTGGCTACAGTATGAAGCCAGAATCCAGCTAAAAATGGCTTGTATCACCCACAAAGCGCTTCACTACAATACACCAAGATACCTTGCCCAGAAAATGGAAGTATCTGGAGGAAATAGACCAGCTAGGAGTGCCAAGGAGCTGGTTCTGAGACCACCCATTTTCTGGAAGAGAACTTATGATAGAGCTTTCTCAGGAGCAGCCCCCAGAATCTGGAACTCTCTTCCGCCAAACATTAGAAAAATAACAAACACAGCAACATTTAAGAGGGAAACGAAAATATTTCTAATGAGCAAGTTCCTCCCATAGTCAAGATGGCTCATCTTTAGTACCATGACATAGTTCTGACGAAGACATTTACCCAAGGGAAATTAAAAGAAATTTGCCAGCTGAGTCGGGCATACTCGTCAGCGGTACTACACAAATCAAGATCTAGGGTTAGAGAAGATGTGACATACAGGATAAGTCAACTAAAATTCCTTTGCACTGAGGTGTATCCCAAATTTACCTCATGTCACTGTACATACCATATTAACCCGTTACCTATAGGCCTACAACTATTTGGGAGATAGCCTCGACCGGTACTATACAAATTCCTGGACCCAAACTTTGTAGAATATAGAATGCTTAGGAAAGGACACTTAAAAACTTAATGCAATCAGGAAGTCGCAATTTCCACCATATGGATAGTTATATCTCAAATCTAACTAATGCACTGTATATACTGTGTGAACCGTGTATTTTGTTTTTATCTTTATAGATGTATACTTAACTACGTCATTTAACTGTGTATAGCTGTACTATACAAGATTTGTCTCCATTCTACCTCATGCAATGAAAAAGCGTTCTGATACCCAAGGGTCTTGTTCGCGCTATACAAAACTCTTTAAATAAATAAATAAATAAATAAAATGTCATTGTTTACTGGATTTAACCTTACAGATAGACAAATCTCATTGGAACAAAGGGTAGCAGACTATACGATGCTGAGCATAGAAAAACTGGAAAGATTACCATTGACTGTTTCTGAGAAACCAGCCATAGAATAGATAATACATGGCACCATTACGCTGCCAGTGAAATTTTTCAGTTTCAGTATTGCTTGAAACACATAGCAGCAGCCCTGTATGAAAGGTTGGGTAAAGAATACATCAAGTCAACCTGGGATTTACCATACATACACAAATGTTGGAGTGGGGGAAAAGAAGTATTTCTTAGTGGTACACAATGTAACAGAACACTAAGTGGTACACTTTTATGTCAGGGTATTAATTTACACGGAGCCTGTGATGATTCTTCGACCAACTTATCCTGTCACCTGCAAGGTTCTCCGGCAGCAGTGATAGATCCAATTTTTAGGCAGCTTTCCAATGGGAGCTACATAATGTTGAATGATCACAGCTGTTGTGGAATGATGCCAGGAATTGCCTATCTCGTACGTGTGTCAGTCAGGGTCACTTGTTGTATGCAAGTAATAATAATAATAATAACGAGCTTATAGAGCGCTCAGTAACGCCATCACGGCGTGTCCCCGCGCTGAAGCTATCATTGAAACAGCATAGAAGCCCAGGATCTATGCAGTGTATAGATGTGTTTTAAGCATAGCCCTAAACCGCAATTCACTGCTCTCCAGTCTCAGAGCAGGGGGGAGTTTGTTCCATTGTTGAGCTGCTTGGAGCGCAAAGGAGCGTCCACCCATTCTAGCCTTCCTAATCCTGGGGACTGTCAGCAATCCGGTACCCTCCGAACGGAGGGTCCTAGTGGGTTCATATCGGCTGACTAAATCCTTTAGGTATGTCGGTGACCTGTCCCAGACAATTCGGTGACATAAGAGGAGTATTGTTTCCTAAAAGCAGGACAGACGGGGAGTTGCCGTTATGGCCTTCACTGAACATCTCTTCTATTCGAATTGATACTTTAAGCAGAATGAAAGTCATTATTTTACATAAATCTGTGCCACTGACCTTGTCCAAAGAGACGTATGATCTGCAAGTTGCAAGGTCCTCTGCGGAAATACATGCCTTATTATCAACAAACTGCCCCATACATTTCGCAGAAATGTTAGGTCGTATCTTAAACATGTCTGATACCAGTGGTATTGTACATGTATTTAGGACTATTTTTTCGGGACTGTTAGAACCCTTTGAAGCAGTCTTGAGCTTATTTCCAAACTTCGTGCACTTGGTGTTTGGCGGACTGCCTCTCGTTTTGAGACTCGCAGCAGGAAATTTATTATTGCTACTTCTGCTTCGATATGGCAAGCCAATCCACCAAAGACGCCCAGACTACCATCGAGTACACTCTCCTGGCAATGAAGTGTCGTGAGCGTATAATCCAAATTTTGGACTTGGCTCGTTTAAGAGATCTGAATACCACATGGTTGCTTTCATTCAGACCAATCTGGCAAGATTGCATCTTACCTGTTCTACGATGCCTGCTATGTGGGGAAGAATGCGTGTTAGATATCTGTCTAACACTTCCATCAGCACTGCCAACCGATGTTGACACTTTGCTTGGTTCGGTAACGGCTCATGCATTGTGTTGTCCCCAACGGCTACCTATCCTGATGACGGCATTCATGGAGGTCTCACCAGCACAACCAGCTGATGGTGGGATACGTGGACCAACAGGCACACAGGTACCATCTACTGCGAACATTGCTAATGCGACTGACCCGGATGGCGATGCTTCTCATCCGTGAATATATTGATCTGCTAAACGAGGTAGTCCAACTTTCACCTACAATAATAGACAAATTCTTTTCAAACTTGAAAGATTTGATGTTTTCTCCCAACAGCGAGAGTGACTTTTGAAGTTAGCACACATCGTTCTGATGAACTCTGACTTCGACCTTCACTTTTCAAAACAAAACTTCTAACTTTAGAACTCTATTTTTCCTCGAATTAACGTTTTCCAAATTGAATTTTTTTTGGTTTTGGGCACAAAGTTGTCTGCTTAAAGTAGAACTATTCTTAGAGAACAAGAATTCTTTGAACACTTCCAAAAGACGATATTTGACCTTGTCCACAACCTAAAAATTTTATATTCTGTCATGGAATGGTCTCAACCTTTCTTC
Organism: Lissotriton vulgaris; assembly: GCF_964263255.1. Classification (NCBI taxonomy): domain Eukaryota; kingdom Metazoa; phylum Chordata; class Amphibia; order Caudata; family Salamandridae; genus Lissotriton; species Lissotriton vulgaris. The sequence continues at coordinate 940,938,360 of NC_141699.1, forward strand.
CTTATTTCAGAGCCATTTCATAAGTGTTTTTCATGACTCATTCTGATAAGCATTATTTCCAATGTCACACTACATGCTTTGAATGAAAATAATGTTCTTTCAAATGCGTACAGCACAAATGCTCATTTTTGTGTACAACCATTTCAAAAGCATTTTATGTATTTTGGGTGGGATTGTAAACACACGCTTTCAATATGTTTTTTCTTAGTATTTAGTAATATCGAACATAATAAAGTGGAGTGGGTGTTGTATAGCGTTTTAGGACCTTAGTTTAATTTTACCGATTCATGCCCTTATATAGGTATACTTCACATTACCCTTATATAGGCATAGTGATCATAACCATATTTAGACACAACCCATCCAGTCCAAATACAGGCATGGCTACTTCTACTAGTTCCAAAAAGCCACAACGATTTCTTGGAAAATTCGGCTTCAGCAGTCAGGGACATCCCCTTTCTTGAATATTGATTTATCCTAGAAATCATGGTGTTTTCAAAGAACTACCATTCCCTTGGGGTTCTTTGGTGATGTTATTATGTCAGACTTTACGTCAAACCAGGCACCTTCAAGGTATAAATATGCCTACACTTGCCCTAGCAAACACACGGTGGTTTGGAGCAGTTCGACTATTTACTTGCCTTACGCATCTCGCTACAGCAAGTGCCAAAGGAAGCCGACCCTCCAGCTGAAGCACTGACAGAGAGGCTGCCTTTCTCTCACTGAGAATCCAGCTCCAGTGTTTCCAAGCTTCCCTTGCGGGGTGTTGGGAAATCGAGTCCCGAGACAGAGCCTCCTTCATTCTAAACCAAGGTACGGAGCTGATTAGACCCTAAGAGAAATCTTGGTTAAATACTTGGCAGAAAAACTAAAACCTATGCTACACCATACTTACTTCTTCCCTCGTACTAGACTTAGGTTAGGTACATCGGGGTAGGCGTATTTTAGAAACACCAGTTGAGTACTTTTAGTCTTTGTTATTTAAGTATGTATTTTATGGCTTAGAAACCATACCATGCTTTTTCAGTATTATTTCATAATACTCTTCTTGCTGTACGCATTATACTTTACAGCCAGTATTACGGTTGTAGCAGTTAATTTCTTCTGCATGAGAAAGAAGACTGTTCAATAAATACTTTTATTGAAAACGTCTGTCTCTCTATTTCTCTGCACCTCTGATGAAACGAAGTATGCACGATTGACTGAGTAAAATATCTATCTATTGTTTCCACGACTCTGATGATCAGTTTTATTCTTGGGGAAACAAAGTTGTCATGTTTATGTGGTTGTCAGAAACGAATCCCTTCTTGTGTATTCGAGAAAGTTTCTAGTGACCTCAGAGCTAGCGGGCACTCACAATTAAGTCTAATATATCCGATAGAGACCTAGTCGACCTAAGACCTACGTCAAATCTATAGGATATATTATTCCAATGCGGAGAGTCTATTGGGAATATAGGAACTACACTACACCCTTCTGAGGAACCTCCCTGTATGCAAACAAAAGGCAGGGTAGAAGGATGTCCTATCTCCGCCTGAGCTTTTCTGGGAGATCCTTAATCATACCCTTTAAAGTTTTGTTGAATCTTTCAACTAAACCATTGCACTGTGGATGATAGGGTGTGGTGAGTTTGTAGTTCACTCCACATTCCTTCCACATTGCAGTCAAGTCATAGCCAAGCTGGACATAAAGTTTGCACCTCTGTCAGATACTACCTTCTTAGGAAACCCCACTCTTGAGAACATTCCCAAGAGGACTCTTGCCATAACAGGTGCTGTAGTGGTCCTAAGGGGAATAGCTTCTGGGGACCTAGTGGCATGGTCCACCACCATTAGGATAACCCTGTGCCCAGATGCTGTCTGAGGATCCATTGGTCCAACAATGACAATCCCCACTCTCTCAAAGGGAATCCCCACCACAGGTAGTGGTATCAGGGGCCCCTTTGTAGAACCACCTGCTTTACCACTGGCTTGACAGGTTAAACAGGTGCGAAAAACTCCTTTGTGTCTTCAGACATGTGAGGCCCGTGAAAGTGAGGGACAATTCTGTCCCAAGTCTTGTTCTGGCCCAGGTGTTCTGCTAAAGGAATATCATGGGCTAGTGTCAATAGGAAACCCCTGTACTTCAGAGGTATAACCAACCTCCTGGCTGCACCAGGCTTGGGGTCTCTACTCTTTAAGTACATGAGTCCATCATCTCAATAAATCTTATGGGTGCCACTAGCCTTCCCAGCAGCCTCAGCAGCAGCTTGCAGTTTGAGGGGTTCAAGAGAAGGGCAGCTCAGCTGCTCCTGACTCAGCTCTTCCCTGGAAGGGCCCCCTGTCCCGAAGAACTCACCCTGATCAGGCTCAAGCTCCTGTGGGACTGTTCCTTCTTCAGGCTCACAATCATCTCCCTCAAGAGACTGATCCTCACTCTGAGTCAGGGGGGAGGCACTGCCTTAACCCTACTGCTCCTTTTCTTGGAAGGCGCCTGGTCCATTATTCAAGAATCCAGGGCCTGTTCAGTGTTAGACTTTCTGACCTGTGACCTAGTAACAGCAAACACAGTGCAGGGATCCCTAACATTTCTGAATGGGTACTCAACTCCACATCAGACCAAGCTGAAGTCTCTAAGTCATTTCCAAGCAAGCATTCTACAAGGAGGTCTGCACTTATCACAACCTTCTCAAGGCCAGTTACCCCTCCCCAGGAGAAATTAACAACTGCCAGGGCATGGTTGGTCCTGACATTGCTAGCATTGATCACTTGGTAAGTCTCACCAAGCATGACTTGTCCAGGGTCCACTAAGTCTGGTGTCACCATTGTGACAAGTGCCCCTGTGCCCCTGTTGGCCAAAGCCTCTGTTTTATTTATCAAAGGCCTTTGTCTGTACTTGTCCAGGTTACTGGGACTCACAGAGAAGGGCATATCAATGCCTCCATCACAGACTAACACAATCTGAGTTGGAACTCTGACTAGGCCAGAGCCCATCTCAGATCCCAGAGTCAACCCTACTACACCCTTCTGCTAAGAACCACAATTTGTAGCTGAACTAGGTGGAACAGTTGCCCTAGGGGCAATGGTGGTTGGTGCTGCATCTTTCTTGGTGCAGTCACTGGTGCAATGGCCATGGTTTTCTTGGGCGTTCTTTATTTCGGAAGATCGGGAATTCCCACCGTTAGATGTTTTTTGGGGACCTTATGTGACTTCTGGTCTTTACCCTTCTCCCCACCTTTTTGATCTGGCTTCTTTTGGTCACCACCTTGGTTCTGTACCTTCTGCTTCACACTGGTTCTGACCCATTTGTCTGCCTTCTTTCCCAATTCTAGGGGAGAGGTCAGATCAGAGTCTACCAGATGCTGATGCAACAGCTGATTTTGACAGTTATTAAGGATCTGCTCCCTCATAATCAGATTATATAATCCTGCATAGTCACACACTTTACTGCCCAACAACTAGCCCTCTGGAGCTTAGTAGCACAATCTACAAAGTCATCCCAGTCCTGAGTCTGTGCCTTCTGGGTATCTCTGAACTGTATTCTATACTGTTCAGTTGTTAAGCCAAACCCATCTATTAGAGCACTCTTCAGGACCTTGTAATCATCAGCATCCTCTTCTCTTACAGTGAGGAGCTTATCTCTATCTTTGTCTGCAAAGGAGAGCCACAAGATTGTTGTCCACTGCTCCTGGGTACCTTCTGAACGTTGCAGGCCCTCTCCAGTGCAGTTATCCATTTGTGGATGTCGTCCCCATTCTGATAGGGAGGGACAATCTTGTTAAGGTTTCTATGGTCATAAAAGCTTTCCCTACCACTAGGGAAGTTGCTGCCACCATGGGGCTCTAACCCCATCTTTTGTTGTGCTCTTTCAAGGTCTAGGGACTCCCTTTCTAAGGCTACTCTTTGTCTCCTTATTCTCAGTTGAGCATCTTCCATTCTCACCTGATGCTCTCTCTTCTGCTGGGAGGCACCCCTCCTATGAGAAGAGACAGAGGACCCTACTGATGTGCCAGAATGATCTGATTCCACTGAAGGTGATCTGAGTCTTCTAGGCCCACTGCCAACTCTTCCTAAGGGACAAAGATAGGGCCACTTTGGCCTTCCTCATCTCCAGTAGGAACTGGATTCTCCAGGTCTAGGGCATTGTCACCTGCCTGGCCAGCACCAGAGTCTGAGACCTGGTGGGGTTCCCCACTAGGATTCTCCTCCTCTGCTGTACCGACCCCATTGCCTGCCCTTACAGGCTCTGTAGCCTGTTCAAAATCATCAAGCAATAATGCCTCTATGAGGCGTTGGGTATTGGGATTCTGTCCTGTCTTCAATTTCCTCAATGCACACAGAGCCCTTAACTCTTGGAAAGGGAATGTGTCATATTTGGATGTCTGTACTTGACTGACATCTGGCAGAGACCCACTAGGTCCTGGCCTTGAAGACATGACTAGTGAGGTGTGGTGTATGCACTACCTACACTATTGTTTTACCTACTACACCTCTCGAGTTGTAGAAAGGGTTTGTTAAGCCCTTTACACACAACTCTAAGTTCAGTAGAACTTACTGTATTTCTAAGCTTGTATTATATGTACCTTTGGTACCTTTAGGAGTTTTTCAAATGATCAACACCTGAGATTATCTGGTAAAACAATGCAAGCTGGAATTCCACACGCTGCACACGAATGTGAGTGGTTGGCCTGGCATATGCTGTCCACCATTCTAGTGGGCACTTTGCACCAGTCCAAATGACCCTTATTGATGGTAGGTTTAAAGACAACCTTTATAGAAAGCTATCCTAGTGGTAGCTGTGGAGAGCAGCCTTCAGGCTAAGTCTTGAAGGAATGTAAAGCAGCTTGTTTTACGAGTCTATAATATCATGAATGACCAAATGAAATGAGAACCACACCAGGTATATATAAAATATATATGCATTTATTCTAAACACATCCCTCTAGTCTCTTTATGAGGCTAGAGGTAAAAGTACACAAGTTAAACTTATTTAGCACACAGTAAATTAGCACAGTATACATTTCACCCTAGGGGCCTCACAAACCATATACTAAGAAAGTGTTATAAGTACCACTGTGAACATAGAGACAAGGCCCAGGGCCTGTAGAACCGCTGGGGCAACCAGGAACCACCCAAGGTAGGGACGAGGGAGACCCACAGGGAACGCGTGCAGTGTCCAAACACAGCCCGAATCACCATTGACTTCTATGGAGAAAGTTGCAATTAGCTTTTTAAAGATTAAGGACATTTAGGAGTGGACTAGGAACAAACCCCTTCAGTAATGGACAGTTCGAGAGTCAAGACCCACAGGAGCACCAAAGTACTCGTGTTACCTCACCCAGTGAAGCCGGGTGCATAGGTGTCTTTTCGTGTCAGGTTTCGTCGTCGTTTCCTATGGAGAGCTGCAAAGAAATGCTGCAGGTGACCAGATTTAACGTGTCTGGATGGAGCAAAGATCTGAAGAACCTGAAAGCAGAGGGGACAGAGTCTGGGTCACTTGCCAGTGACCAGGAAGGCAGTAAGAAGATGCCCACCGATGTTGGGTAATTTCAGGTGCAGAAGGTGAAGCTTGACTCTTCAGCCACGAGGACCAGGAGGCGTCGACAACAACTAGTAGCTGGATTCGAGCTGTCCCATGTCAGATGTCGAGTGCTGCAGCATCAGTATCCGGATTGGACCCAACAAGCCTTGGCAACAGCAACCCATGCAGAATACAAAGATTGGCTTCGGAGCAGACCAGCAAGAGGGATTCACCCTTTGGAGGGGAGTCAGGGCACGTCTGGAGCAACCAGGGAAGCCCAATAAACAAAAGAGTTACCTTCGTGGAGACCCACCAGTTGACGGACAATGGATCGCAAAGGGGCCTCGAGCAGAAATGCTAGAAGCAGGTCCACGGAACACTTGTGGAGTGTAGGCCCACAAGCGTCGGTGCAGATGGTGCTCAGAGCTTGGACTATGAGTAGCCCAATGCACAACTTCGGGAACGCTCGGGAAGTAGATGCACTAGCAAATGCACATGGTGTTCAGGAGTTCCGGTTCCACGTCTCTCGTGATGGCTACAGGTCTCAGCTCTGCTGAGATCTTGTGTCGGCCTTGGAAATGTCTGTAAGTCCCTGTCCTGTGTTGCAGATTCTTCGGGATCCAGCGGGAGCCTTGAAAATGCAGACCGGCAAGATGCTTCTTTGGTGCCTGTTTGAACAGGGGAGTCACTCCTTGACCCCAAGGGAGATCCTTCCGTCTTCTAGTCAAAATAGAATGTCGAAGTTCCAGGATATATGTTGCAGAGTTTCGTCCAGGGTAATCTGAAGTCCTAGGGACTGGGCTCCTATACTTATATTAAGTTTAGGGGTTGGACTAACTCTAAGGTCCCACCTATGGGAGGACCTGGGGAGGGGGTGGTTACACCCCTTCCCCTTTGTCCAGTTTTGCACCAGAGCTGGGGCTGAGTGCCCTAGCAACCGTTTTGAACTAGGGTATGCACAGGGACACCTTGTGTGCCCCAGGCACTATCTGAAAAGCATTCACTGAATGTACCCACCCTGCGGCTTATACACTAAAGCCTGTCTGGGGAGGTGGTTACACTTCCCTGGACAGGAAACCTATTGTCCAGGCCTCCCTGGCTGGAGTTTTGTCCAGCACCAGGAGGTCAGACTCATGTCTGTGGCAGAAGCATCCATTTTGTGATTCTGGGGCCCTTTTAAACTATTACCGGTCAGGTAAGTGTGTACATGTCTTCTCCCTCTAGAATGGTGGAATTCTACCCCCGCCGCCAGGTAGGATTCCAAAGTGTTTGACACCAAACACGACATGTTTTGATGCAGCCATTCCAAAGTTAGCATTTACAGCAAGATTATAATGCATTTAAGAGTATATGGTATGGCTGTATCACAGAACAGTTATAAGGAAGGAATTTCGAAAGCTGCAGATGGGCTCAGCTCATACTTGGGCACCCTCTCACGCAAAACCGAGCACTCTGCCTTCAGGGTTGTCAAGGCCTGCCATAGGAGTGGGTTATAAGTTTATATGTGTCTGTATATATAGGTATATATTGGTATACAATATCTAAGTAAGGGGTACAAGCACCACCTTACCCAGGCTGCAGTAGCAGACTTGTGGTGCCATTTAAGAAGGTTTCCCAGGGGTGGCATAATACATGCTTCAGCCCCTGGTAGGCCTCTGGGGTACCTATGCCCTTGGTACCTAAGGTACCATATACTAGGGACTCACAAGGGTAACCCAGTAACCAATCTGGAGTGTACCTAATGTACATGTGTTAGAACTGGGGGTCTCTAGTTGGCAGAGGTAGGTACCACTGTCCAAATAGGGACCCTTGCTTCTAGTCAGGGTAAGAAGAATACACTCTTTGAATAACCCCTGCTTACCCCCTTGGTAGCTTGGCACGAGCAGTCAGGCTTATCAAAGGCAATGTGTAAAGTATTTGTACCAACACTCACAGTAACACAGTGAAAACACCACAAACGGACTCCACAACAGTTTAGAAAAATAAAGGTATTTAATCTAAACTACACAAGACCAAAACGACAAACACAGTTCAAGAATATGGTTTCAAATGAGTTCTTAAGGTGGTTTTAAAATAGTCCACAGTTGTGTCACGTTTTAGCCAACAGTACCTTTAGATGCGACAAAAGTTCCAAGTGAAAGCTGCAGCGTTGAAAAGCAAGCGATGCGTCACTGCTGAGACCCTGGGGAGGCGATGCGACTACACCGCTGGACATAGCGGGCATGCTGCGATGACTCCGGGCTGTATGGGGAGGGATGCGATACCTTGCGTGGATTTCGGTGCGCAGGTTTCGATGGAAGCGGCTTGCACAAGGTGCGATGCAACGATCTTCGGGACGGCGACGATCTCAGGTGCGGCAGCGATGCGCTGCGTGGCAGCGATGCGCGGCGCAGTGGCGATCTTCTCCTCTTGTGGCCCCTCGATGTGATGGCTCTGCGACGACTCTCACAGCGACGTGATGCGGTCCGCAAGCAGGCGGTGCGACGATCTCACCCAGTGACGACAGGCTCTGCGACGATGTTCGCAGCATTGGTACTTTTCCCGCACCGGAGCGATGTGTTCCGCAAGCGAAGGATGCGTCGGTTCTTGCAGAGGCAACAGGCGCTGCGACGATCTCGATCTTCGCGGCGGCGGGAATATTCACAAACTGACGGGGATGCGCTCCGCAAGCGAGCGATGCATGAAACTTTGCAGAAAGTCTTTAATATCTTGATCTCCAGCTTCCCAAGCACAGGTACAAAATCCAGAGGCACCACAACTGGCCCAAGCACTCTGGGAAGGACAGAACTCTCTCAGTAGAGTTCAGGGAAGCTGGGGGTGAAGTCCTTTTGTCCCTGGGACTTCTTCACCGGGAGCCAGCTCTTCTCAGGCCCTTGGAGATTCCTTCAAGCAAGGGGACACAGCACAAAGCAAAGTCCTTCCCCTCTCCTTGGCAGCAAAGCAACTGCAGGTCAGTCCACAAGCACCCAGCAGGACAGTCTTCCTTCTCCAGTCTTCCAGCTTTCTCCTTGGCAGAGGTTCCTTCTTGATTCCAGGATGATCTCATTTTCTGTAGTCTGGGGTCCAATACTTATACCCCTAAAAGTCTTTGTTCTCTTTGTGCAGGAGGGCTCTGATCCCAGTCTGAACCAGTTCTGGGTGTTCCTTGTGCACTTTGTTTTCCTGGCCTCTCCTTTCCTTTCAGATAGAGGGGCAGGGTTGTCAGTCGCCCAGCAGGAGGTGGAGCCAGCATTGTGGAAGGCAGGCACATCCCTATTCAGGCCCAGGTGCTACTCCCTCCCACCACTCTAGATGCAGATTGAGCTATTCAGCCCAGGGATGACCCACTCAGCCTCTGGGAACCACCCAGCCGCTGTTAGTCACAAACCAGACAGTCAATTCACAAATAAGCCAAGGCACACAGAAAGGTCAGACAAGAGAACAGCTACTTTCTAAAAGTGTTGTTCTCAAACACAGGATTTAAAAACCACCTGTCCTAACAGATGGGTTATTAAATTCTGAGTTCAGGGATACCAGACTTTTATGTCCTATCTTGTTCCGATGGGAAGATATGCAGGTAACCAATGTAGCCAGCATTCCCCATGATAGCCTATGGGCAAGATAGCCTTACTATAGTGAAAAACGAAAATGGCTGTAATTCACTACCAGAGCATGTCACCTGCACTAGTACATGCTCTACCTTTTACATACACTGCACCCTGCCCAAGGGGGGTACCTTGGGCCTTCCATAGGGGTGACTAATGTGTACAGAAAGGGTAGGGTTAGGCCTGGTCAGTGAGGACACTGACCAGGTGGACATGGCAGTGCACAGACTGCACACAGGCACTGCAGTGTCAGGCCTGAGAGACCAATTTAGGGCTACTCATGTGGGTGGCACAATCAGTGCTGCAGGCCCACTAGTCCAAAAGGGGGCTAGGCCCAATAAGCAGGACCCAGATAGGGCCTTATATATACTTGAAAACGGGGGCAAACCTGGTATCCTAGTTGTTTATAAATTGTTTTCACAACAACCACACTATTTTCTTTCAGTGATTGGGTTATTTATTTACCCTATTTTTGAACAACTCTTTCTTCTTGAAGTACTTTTAAATCTTTCACATGGAACACCACAATACCATATACATATTTACATACATTACAATTTACACAATAATTACAACACTATATAAAACTAACATTTTATAATGATTATCAGAATGCTTAATGATATCCAATTGAGCCATTGCTTGAATACATTTAGCGCATTGGTTTGTTTCGATGTATCTATGGTTGTGTAACGTTTTGTGTAGAGTATTGTTTGTGTCATTGAAAATGTTAATTTTGTAAAGTCCTTAAAGAAGAAAGAGTTGTTCAAAAATAGGGTAAATAAATAACCCAATCACTGAAAGAAAATAGTGTGGTTGCTGTGAAAATAATTTATAAACAACTAGGATACCAGGTTTCCCCCCGTTTTCAAGCAAGCCCACTAGTAGCATTTGGATCACCATCCCTGGCATACTCAGTGCACTTTACTAGGGACTTCTTGGTGAGACAAATATGGCAATCATGGATAACCAATTACAATCACAATTTACACAGGGAGCACTTGCACTTTGACAGTGATCAGCAGTGGCAAAGTGCCCAAAGCATCTAAATCAGCAAAAACGAAATCCAGCACAGCATCAAAAATACAGGATGCAGAGGCAAAAAGTTAGGGGAAACCACGTCAAAGATGCCAGGTCTAACAACATGCAATCAATTTAGAGAGGAAGCAGCTAGGCTGGGGTCCTGGTTAACAGGGCCCCAGCCAGACTAAAGTCGATAAATCAGTGAAACAGAGCAAAAAGTGGGGGTAACCAAAGTAAACAGATCCTACTCTCCTACAGTCCCCAATCAGCAGATGGATTTTCTTGGGTTTCAGATAAATTCGGTAAGCGCACAATGAATCTTACCCATGACCAAGATCAAATCAATAAAAAGAGAGATCTGTGTCTCCCCGTCGAAGAAACGAATATCGTTGAGAGTTTTGGCGAGGATTGTGGGCTTGCTAGTCTCCTCCATTCAAGCCATCTTTACAGGTCCCCTTCACTATCGGGCCCTGCAATGACTCAAAATGTACTATCTTCAGAAACGTTACTCGTACAATCACCTTATTCCCCTGTCGCCGGAAGCTCAGGAGGAGTTCCAATGGTTGCTAGATCAAATGGAGGCATGAAATGGCAAGGCCATTTTAGGCGCCTCTCCAGATGTCGTCAAAGAGTCCGACGCCAGCCGATGGGGCTGGAGCACAAGGTGTGGAGACTTCGCCACCGGCAGACGATGGTCTGCCGATGAACTAAAATTACACATCAATTGTCTGGAGCTGTTAGCGGGCTGCTTTGCCATTCGATTGATTTCCTCCCTGAAGAGCAATTGTTGCATCCTTCTCAGGATGGACAATGTGTCGGCAGTGCGTTATATCAACCGCCTGGGCGGGACGAAATCCCGTCTCTTGGCGAACATTGTGAGGGATTTTTGCCTGGATCAGAAGATAAGCGTTGTGGCAGAGTATCTGCCTGGCAAGTTGAATCTAGTTGCGAATTGGAACTGCAGGTTCCTCCGGGACTTCAGGAATTGGAGGCTCCATCCCTCGATTTTTAAGGAGATCATTGCTATGCGAGGTCCTTGTAGGATGGACCTCTTTGCCTCTCGCCTCAATACTCACCTCAGACTTTTCTTCAGCTGGAGGCCAGACCCAATGGTGATGGAAAGGACGCTTCCTTACACCATTGGGGGTCTCAGAGGAATTATGCGTTTCCACCTTTTGCTCTGATTCCGAGGATGGTGGCCCGTCGACAGAGAACTTCCTTAGTGCTAATCGCACCTTTGTGGAAAACTCAGTCATGGTTTCCGACGCTATTTGAATTGTCAGTGAATCTACCCTTCCAGCTTCCTGTGTTTCCGTTGCTTCTCCAGGACCCAGTAGGATCGCCTCATCCTCAGGTTCTACAGAACCAACTGGTCCTCATGGTGTGGACGATATCGGGATACACGACAGAATGGAGGGCCTTTCATTGGCAGCTGCCGACTTTATACACCAAGCTTGGGCTCCATCTACCCGTAAACGATATTCAGCTTCTTGGAAACGATGGGTGGGTTGGTGCCTTCAACGACAGGTGGATCTTGTGGGATCAGATGTAAATGAAGTATTACATTTTCTTTCTGAATGCGCAGAATCTGGTCTTGCATACAAGTCTGTTAATAATTTTAGGTCAGCCCTCTCAGCTGGACATAATCACATTGATGGTAAGCCAGTGGGAATGCATCCCCTTGTGTGCAAATTGTTGAAGGTATTAGAGTGGCTTGTCCACCTCGTCCTCGATACACTCTGTTGTGGGATGTTAATAAAGTTTTGTCTTTATTGGAATCATGGCCTCAAAATAAGGATTAAACCTTGAAACAATTGTCCACTAAACTCACTATGCTACTGTGTTTAATCTCTTGTAGAAGAGTATCTGATGTACGTGCCTTAGATTTGGCAATTAGGATGTTTTCTCAGCAGGGCGTATCTTTCATCATCTCTAGGAGGACTAAGACCAAGTCACGTCCGGTTGAGTATCCGGCCTTTTCACACAATGACAAATTATGTGTTTTTCAATGTTTAAAGGTTTATGAAGAACCCACCTTGGCTCAACGGACTTATCCTTTAGGCCAATTATTGTTAGCAACTCAGAAGCCCTTTCGACCGGTTTCTGCAGCCACCCTGGTGCGCTGGGTCAGATGGGTTATGTCTGAATCAGGTATTGATGTTTCTGTGTATGGTGCGCACTCTGCTAGAGGAGCTACGGTTTCTAAGGCATATGTTCTGGGATCCCGCTTGGAGAATATCAAAGCGGCAGACTGGTCTTCGGACTCAATGTTTAAAGTGTTCTATTATGAACCTATTTCGCATGTTTCTTCTGTGGTTGTTGGCCAGCTTTGACCAACATAATCTGAAGCCTCCGGACCTGCCATAGAATACAACATTTTCCAGCTATTGCTACAAGAATTTTTTATTCTATTAAGGACACAGAGGCGAGGATTATCCCACCCGTTGGGACAGGTAAAACGTCAACTGCCATGTTGCAAGATGATAACCATGCAATGTATTTATTCCCACCCTGAAATTTTAGAACCTCTTGGGTTCCCTTTTTTCAAACTTGTTTCGGTTTAAGAAACTGATTCCAAACAACCTTGAATCTATAATGATCCATGAGATGGACCCCCTCATCGCTGAAGGATAGCTGTTGCATACAAGTTATGGGTTGTGCTCTCCATTGAGAGTTGGGTTTTGGTTGTTGCTCTCCGTTGAGAGCCAGGACTGTTTGCACTTTTCGGACATTTATAGACTGGTTTTGCAAAGAAAGAGGAAGCCAAGATGGTGCCTTCTTATCTTATATGTTAACCTCTCATGTTATTGATTGAATAAGGAGGCATGGTTCAAAGCCTCATGGGAAATGTAGTTTTGTGAAATGTTAACTTTTTTCTTTTTGGCTGCTGTTGAGTAGTAAAGAAATTGAGAAAGCATAATCCTCGCCTCCGTGACCTTATTAGAATCAAAAATTCTTGTTGGGATAGCTGGACAATTTTGTATTCCAATGCGCATTGTTTTTAGGGGAGTGGTAAGTAGGAAGAGGAGGCTGGGGAGTTAGGTGGGAGTCTGGTAAAGATGATAATTCGAGCAAGGCAGACTTTAGATCAGATTCAATTTTGTTGGATTTTTCAAGGAAGAAGGCAGCAAAGTCCTCGCAGTTGGGGGGCGTGGCCAAGGGAGCCAACATGACGGACGCAGCTAAAGAGAGCTCCGTCCCGCCGATCATTTATCCGCCGAATAATCCTGGTCCCCCTCCACGTCGTTGTGCCCCGGAGGTGTAGAACGAGTGCGGAGGCCGGCGGAAGTCCCTGGGAGCAATCCCGGCTAACGGAGAGCACACGAGACCGGAGAACGCGATCCGGTGCTGTTGGGCCTGCGCCGAAAGGGGCAGCTGGGGGCCTCGAGTTTCGTGGACCCCGGAGGCGGCTGTTTGCAAGTGCGGGCGGCGAGGGACGAGTGACGCTGGCCCGGACTGAGCGCCCCTGATCTCCGGGCTGCTTGGACCGGCCCTGGGCCCCACTGGATACCTGAGAGTGGCGCAGATAAAGAGCTGAGGAGCCGACCTGGGGAGCAGACGCAGCGGGCGGCCTGGTCCGCCCAGTACAGCAGGGGCCTCGATGTTGGTGCTTCCCCCGAGGAGCTGACCCGGGCACCGGTATTGGTGGGACTTCTCCTGGCAGCAGAGCCGCAAGTAAGAGGGGGCCTCCTTCACATCTTTGCCTCCCCCCCCCCCCCCCGGCAGCTCCGGCAGTCTGCTCGGGCCGCAGTGGTGACGAGGGGCAAGCGGGGGGGCCCCTTCCATTGATGCGCAGTTGGCCCCGCGACCAGACACTAGGTGGCAGCTGTGGAGAGTTCTGGTCCTCCCTGGCTAGTGCGGACTGTGGGGGGCCCGCTTGTACGGACTTCAGGGCTTCACACGGGGCAGTTCTTGGGGGTCCTGGCCTCTGACCGATGCTGGACTTGAGAGTAACTGGTTGATGGGGGGCTGCCTGGAGTGGGCTTGCACTGGCTGCATCTGGATCCTGTAGGAGGCGTGGAGGCAAGCCGTGGCACCCTGTTGAGGATGGACACAGCGGCGGGTGGCGAGCCCTAAAGCGGGGGGACCGGTCACTTCGGTGGAAGGCCAGCAAGGAGCTTGAGGGGGCCGAAGTGCGCAACGGAGGCCTCAACATGTGGAGCATAGTGCTTGGTCTCATCGTTGGGGTCCGACGGATTGCCTGACCATTCATTGTTCCATTGGGGTGCCGGAGGCCGGGAGCTGTTAAGGGATACAGTGACGCCCACAGCGGGGGTCTTGCCTGCGGCCTAGGATGACGAGAGGTGGGAGCGGTAACACAGTCACGAAACATGGGCCCATAGACAAATACACGGGACAGGGTTGCGGGGCCGGGGCAGCCGGGGGACCCCCCAACCCGGGCCTGATAATGCGGCGCTGATGGCAGCCATCACACAATCTAGGGACATGTTGGATGCGAAGATCCTGGCTGTGGGTGCGAATGTGTTACCCTCCTGCGACAGGACTTGCGCAACGCAGTGGCCCGTATCACAGAGGTTGAAACAAGGATTTCTGGCGTGGAGGACGATGTAGTGATCTTGAAACACAAAGTTGCAACCATGGAAATTATCCAGAAAAACCTGCCGCTCCGAGCAGAGGATGCAGAAGGGCGGGCCCGGTGGAACAACCTGCGCTTTGTTGGATTTCCGGAAGGCTGTGAGAAAGGAGAAATTCTTGGCCCAATGGTTGGAGAGCTGGCTCCCCCCGGACTCCCTCTCAAGATGCTTTGTGATAGAGCGGGCGCACAGGGCTCTGATCCAGAAGCCGCCCGTGGGGTCCCGTCCTCGGCCGGTGATAGCTAAACTGCTGAACTATCATGATCGGGATGTCATACTGCAGCAGGCGCGGGCGAAGGAGCCTCTAATGTATGACAATCAGCGGATTCTTATCTTTCCCGACCATACAAGGCTTGTGCAACAGCAACGGCAGTCCTTTATGGCAGCAAAGGCTCGACTCAGGGATCTCAAGCTACCCTATGCATTGCTCTATCCGGCCTGTCTGAGGGTAGACTTTCAATCCCGTACTCATTTCTTTGATACTCCGGAGGAAGTCTTCCAATGGACCGATGAGACAGTGAAGGTTAGGGCGCCTACCCCGCCGGGCCTTGAATCCGACTCTTCACAAAATGAGGCCCGCTCTCACACAGCCCGGGGGCCGAAAAGGGACATGCAGTGGCGGTCCAGATCTAGGAAATGCTCCAACTCAAAGGGGGCTGCCGAGGATGCCGGGGGTGCGCCTGATCTCCGAATAGTGGAACCCTGCGCTGTGGACACACAGCCGGAGAAGCGCTAACCATTGCAGCGATCAGCTGTGCTTGGCCTGCCCGAGGCGCCGATGTGGCGCAGCTCTTGAGGAGATCAGTGACATATGTGACGTCTGGCTATAGTGCTTAACGATTTCCATGTATACAGGGCGGTGGGGTGGGGGGGACATGTGGGGGGCGGGACCATTTGCCCCACTTACTTAAGGGTTGTTAGGGGGGAGTTGGGTACATGGGTAGGTTGACGGGGATCCATTGGTGTGGCTGTTCTCTGGGCTCCCGTTTGGGGCCGAGGGGTGGCTATACCGCGACAAGTACTACAGTGTTTTTGAGGTATGGGGGGGCTTAGAGTGGGGGAGGGCAGTTTAATGGGTTACAGGGGGGACTTGGGGGTGTTCGATCGCATGACAGTAAGAGAATTTCCGGGGTTCCTATGTGCTTCCTTTCATGGCCCGCCTTGGGGCGCTTTCCCTTCCTGGGTTATGAATGGCGACTGCTGGGTTGAAAGCCTTAGGCCATAGAACGTCCCTCCGAGTCATGAGCTGGAATGTGAGGGGTATGCTTGACAAGATCAAAAGGGGCGCAGTCTTGCGGCAGGCGAAAAGAGAACGTGCTGATGTACTGTTTCTGCAGGAAACCCACCTGTTGGGCAATAAAATCCTCTGCCTCCAGCGTTTGGCAATCAGCAGGTGTATCATGCAGGCTTTGTTAGGGGATACCGGGGGGTTAGCTATTCTAGTCCACCGCAGGCTCTCATATGTTCACACCACCCAATGGGTTGATACACAGGGCAGGTACATATTTATTAGGGGCATGGTGGGAGAAGAGTCCCTAGTTCTGGGTAGTGTGTATGCCCCGCCCCCGCTGCAGTGGTCCTTAGTGGAGCAGCTGTTCACGTTCTGGGCTGATATCCCCGAGACGCCGGCTATAGTGGGGGGGACTGGAATGATGTCATGGATACATTGTTGGATAAATGCAGGCCCGGGGGAGGCCAGCTGACGGGTGGAGCCACTAAACTGGGGGATTTGGTACGAGGTCTGGACTGGGTGGACCCTTGGCGATATTTACATGCGGGAAGGCGGGAATACACATACCTTTCAGCTGTCCACGGGTCCTTCTCGAGGCTAGATTATATATTTGTCCCCCGCTCGGCAATTGGCAGGGTGGAATCGGCTGCAGTGTTTTCCAGGGGGCTCTCGGATCATTCCCCTGTGGCCATAGAATTTGCCCTGGATAGGAGACGGCAGCCGTTTCAATGGCGCCTCTCTACATGGCATCTCCAACACGAGGACTATCAGACTATCACATGAGGGAAGCCATAGCTAATTATTGGGTGGAGAACGCAGGATCTGTCTCAGAGGCTGGCACTATGTGGGAGGCTTTGAAGCACACGCTCTGAGGAGTGGATATTGCGTGGTGTGCGGCGGCGCGCCGGCAGCGGAAAGCAGAATTGATTCGGGTGGACGCAGAGGTGAAGGCCCTGGAGAGCCGCTGTAGCATGGGTGGTGTTGGCCAGACGGTGGGGCAGCTCCTCTTGGCAAAGCAATCCTATGCGGCGATACTGTTGGACGAGGTGCGGCAGGTGTGGCTGGCGACGCGTAGTAGAATTTATCAGTGGGGAGATAAGTCCGGGACGATGTTGCACCGCCTCTGCCAGAATACATTTCAGGCGCAGGCTTTGCCAGGACTTCTAGATGCGGCGGGAGATCCTATCACGGACCCGCGGGAACTGGCAGAGAGCTTCGCGGCGCATTACGCGGTCCAGTATGCTTCGAAGGAGTGTCTATCGGCAGACATGGTGGACAAATTTATAGCGGACCTGCAGGGCGCAGGCGGGGACAGATGATGTACGTGACCGTTTGGAGCTCCCTCTCACTGCGGAGGATCTAGGTCAAGCGCTGGGTGAGCTTAATTCCGGGAAAGCCCCTGGGCCCAATGGGTTCCCTAGCGAATTTTTTAAGAATTATCACTTACAGTTAGGCGCCCACTACAGAGCTGCTCTGGAGGAAGCGAGGGAGAGAGGTACCCTTCCGGCGGATTGGCGACATGCCGAGGTGATGGTCTTTCATAAACCGGGCAGGCCCCCAGCACGCGTCATACCACCCCATTTCTCTCCTGAATATTGAGGCTAAGATTCTGGCTAAAGCGCTTGCTAACAGGCTCCGGCCTCATATTAGGGAGCTTGTTCACCCGGATCAAGCCGGGTTTATGGGCAAAAAGGCATAATATACGAAGGGCATACGTAGCAGTGGCGGCGATTCAGGGCACTGGGGTCCAAGCGGCACTCCTCTTGGCGGATATTGACAGAGCCTTTGATTCCCTGAGCTGGACTTATTTATTTGCACTTGTGCCTCGACTTAACCTAGGGCCTCACTTTTTGTCCTATTTCAGACTCTTGTATACGGATCTGACGGCATCGGTCAGGGTGGCAAGGGCAATATCATCCAAATTTTTCATTGCGCGTGGTACGCGTCAGGGGTGCCCCCTTTCCCCGTATCTGTTTGCCCTGGCAATGGAGCCGCTGGCGGCTTGGGTGCGGCTGGATGCGCAGCTTCATGGTTTCGTGTGGGAGCGAGGCCTGGCCGACAAGATTGTCCTTTATGCCGACGACGTCCTGTTCTTTCTCACGCAGCTTGATAGGTCGGGACCGCGCCTATTAGAAATTATGCAGATATTCGGCGAGACCTCAGGTTTCTACTTAAACCCTAGTAAATCGGTCATCTGGGTGGTAGGGGATGGCCCGAATGTCGGGGAGTGGGCTTCCACGCTGCAAACGGCGGTGGGAGGTTTTAAGTATTTGGGGGTGTTCATCTCCGTGATTCCTGCGCTCTCCTGGAAGCGCAACTTGATGCCAGTTTGGGATAGAGTCCGCCTGGAGATGAAGACGTGGTCCGGAATGCCCCTTACTATATATGGCAGATCGACCATCTTTAAGATGCTGGCTCTCCCCCGATTGCTCTATCAACTGCAAAATCACCCTTACCCGATCTCGCCCCAGTGGTTCCGTCAAGTAAATTCAGCAATGGGACAGTATTTGTGGGCCGGGGAATGGTGCGGGTAGCGCTGCGCACCTGTTTCCTATCCACTTATGATGGTGGCCTGGCAACCTCCGATATATTGTCGTACTATCAAGCCTCTCAACTTTTAGTTCTAAATGAATGGTGGTATGAAGATAGGGGGGATCCGGCATATGCTCTGGAGAGACATCTTATGGGATCCACTACGCTACATACGGTCCTCTATGCGTCCCGGCTGCAAAGGGGACTGCCCCCGGCCACCCAGGTAGTTTTTCAAGTTTGGAGACAGGCTATACGTCGTATGGGATGGTGGGATAAGCTGACACAAGAGACCCCGCTGTGGCGCAACGGCCGTCTGCCTGTGCTGGCGTCCCTCCAAGGCTTTAGGGACTGGGATGCCATCGGCATCTCGTCTTTGGGAGATGTGATGTCAGGGATGATGCTCAAATCCTTCCAAGATTTGCGAGGGGAGTATGATATGCCCCAGTCCCAGTTTTTTAGGTACCTACAGTTCCGCCATGCCATCAGGCCGAGTCTTGAGGGTCTGGATTCCCTACCGGAGTTTAGACCACTGGATGCCAAAGTCTTTATGCGGGATCTAGTGGACAAAAAGATCTCCTGTATCTATCGCACGCTGGTAATACATTGTTCGACGACACTTCAGAAGCTTCGGGAGTCGTGGGAGCGTGATGTAGGGGCGCTTGAAGAGGGAGGCGCTGGAGGCCCCAAGAGGCGCGGCAATAGTGATCAGATTGCGATTGATCCAATTTAAATACCTGCACAGAGTGTACTTTACAAGGGAGAGATTGTTGCGGGCTGGCCTCATTGCATCCCCAGACTGTCTCAGGTGTGGTAAAGAGAAGGGGACATTGATACATATGGTTTGGAGCTGTGGTACACTGGTTGGATTCTGGACTGGGGTGTGAAACTGTATGGCCGAGGTGTTGTGGTGGGAACTTCCTCGCACACCACATTTAGGATTACTACACGTCCTGGAAGGGGTGGGGGGTAACATATATAAGAGGCATCTGCTGCTGTTGGGCCTTACCCTCGCCAAAAGGGATATAGCCAAAGCGTGGAAGGACCCTCGCCCTCCCTCAGTGTCAGTGTGGAAGAAGGGCTTTGACTTCTGTATGGGGCTGGAACAGCCAATCTTTGTGGCCCGAGGGTGCCCACGAAAACATTATACGATATGGAAGCAGTGGGCAGAGTATTGGGGCCTCTGGCTGGAGCCCCTGATGGACCGGGAGATGGATCAGGAGATGGGATAGGCGGGTCAGGAGGAAGGGGTACACATGATTTTGGTCGGTGATTGTGTTGGAGAAACCGGGAGGTGCTATTGTGCGATCGGGGTGGGTGGGATCCGGGTAGGGGGTGTTGTGGGGGCTGGGGGGGGAGAGGGAGGGGGGATGTTTGGTCAGTTTAATGAAACATTGAACACTAAAATGCTGTATAGATTGTCAATTTCGTGATGCTTTATATTGATGTGCAGTTAACTTCGGTGTGCAAGGTGCTGCCTTTACTGTGCGATCTATCAATAAAATCGGTTTTCAAGAAAAAAAAAGTCCTCACAGTTAGGTTGGGGATTGGCGGTGATTGCCGCTTGGATTGGTGTGTTTTTGGATTGCCGTTTGATCAATTCAAACAGCATTTTGGGGCGATTTCTGGCTTTGTCTAGTTGGCTTCTGAAGAAGGTCGCTTTTGCAGTTCTGATGTGTTTGTTGTACCGACTCCTTCTTACTCTCAAAAGTTTGAGGAGTTCGGTAGGTGGAGAGAATATACATGCTCGTTCTGCTAGTCTCAAGTTGTGCCTGTCTGAGTTTAGGCAGTCATTGATCCAGGGATTGGAGACTTTGTTGGATTTTAGTTTAAGTTGAAGTGGGGCAATTGCATCCAGAACGTTTAGCATGGAGTAGTTGTAGTGTTCGGTGAGTTCATGGACACCTGCCATGAGAATGGGTGGAGGCAGGGACAGATTGCTTGAGCCTGGTTAGGAGAACCTAACATGCAGATCGCCACTGTGAGAATGCGTATTGCACATTACTGCATGGTGTGGCATCATGCCACAACATGCAGGAACTGGTGGTGCACTACCAGATGGGCAAGACATGTACCCCCCTGAATACACCCCCGGTCCAGGAGCGGTAGAGGGCACTGTTAAGCCCCCCTAGTTGCTTCTCCACCACCCTTTTCATGGTGGGCTAACCGCCATGAAAGGGAAGGTGGAAAGCCAATTCAGAATATTGTCTGCGGTGCTGCAGTGGCACATCCAGCATATTGTGGCGCCTGACTACTGGGCGACCACCTTGGGAACCTGGATCCCCGCCGGTCGCAGCGGTCCGTGGCGATCCGACCGCCACTCTCATAATGTTATGTTATGTTACTATTTGTTTTGTAGAGCGCTCAGCTGCTCCAAAGAGCGTCCCGGCGCTAAAGATCATCACACCAAAATACCAGCAACTAACATAACGTCATAGCGGCACCCTGATTAACCAGAACAGCAATTACAGGGCAAAAAGATACGTTTTAAGTCCCTTCCTAAAAACAGAGAGATCGGTGCACATCCTCAGACTCAGAGGCAGTGTGTTCCAGAGACGGGGTGCAAGGTAACTAAAGGAACGGCCTCCACAGCGAGCACGCTTCACTGTTGGGACGATAGCCTTGGCCTGGGCCGCAGATCTCAGAGGTCTAGATGGGAGATAGAAATGGACCCTTCTTTGCAGATATTCCGCGCCGAAATTGTGAAGCGCCCTAAAAGCTGTAATTAAGGTCTTAAAAAAGATGCGCTTACGAATTGGCAGCCAATGCAGAGAGACAAGGAGATTGCTGGCCCTGGCTCTTCTAGTTAGACCAAAGATTGCTCTGGCTGCAGAATTTTGAACTATCTGCAGACGAGTCAGCAGATATTCAGGCAGACCTAAGTAAAGGATGTTGGCGTAGTCTAGTCGCGAGCCTATTAGTGCTTGCACCGTGATCTTCTTATGCTCAAACGATAGATAGGGCAAAAACTTACGCAACATCCTTAAGATGGCAAAGCACTTCCCAGTCAAGCCAACAACCTGGGCCTTGAAGGAAAGGGTGTTATCAACCATCATACCCAAATTCTTAGCTGTGGCCGAATCGCTGGCAGGGGGAAACATGGCCAAAGGCCACCATTGCTTCCATCTTGGGTCTGCAGAACAGCCAAAGAACAGTATTTCGGATTTGTCGGAGTTGCATTTGAGGCCATTTTTCCCGAACCATTCAAACACAAACTCCAAACACTTCCGAATAGCTGCTCCATCGAAGTCACATCCCCTGTCACAAGTGAACAGGAGTTGTGTATCATCCGCATAGGATATGATCTGGGCCCCTAGCTCCTCCACCCGTGCCGCCAGAGGCGTAAGGAAGACATTAAAGAGGGAGGGACTAAGTATGGAGCCCTGCGGGACCCCAACTTCAAGCTGCGGCATCAGGGCGGAGAAAGGGGGAGCCCAGATCGTTTGTCTCCGGTCGGCCAAGAAAGACTGAAACCATGCGAACACCGTTCCCCGCATCCCAATCTCCCAGATTCTAGTTAGGAGGAGGTAGTGGGGAACGGTGTCGAAGGCCGCCGACAAATCGAGCATGATAAGCAGGGCCTTTCCACCCCTGTCGAGGGTTTCCTTCACAGCCTCGGTAACCTCAAGAAGAGCGGTTTCGGTGCTCAGGTTGGACCTAAAACCAGACTGTGACTGATGTAATAGGGAGTTACCCTCTAAAAAGTTGGTAAGGGTGGTGTGCACATATTTTTCAGTAACCTTGGCCAGGGCAGGAAGCAGCGAGATTGGCCTGTAGTTCGAATGCAGTTTGGCATCTGCATTCGTTTTTTTAATGAGGGGAAGAACCAGGGCCTGTTTCCAGGAGGAGGGGACTTTGCCCGAATTCAGAGAAGCATTAATGAGAGGATTGATGATCGGGTTAAGGGCAGGCGCCAGGGTCGCAAGACACTTGGCGGGACAAGGGTCCAGTGGAGATCCAGATTTCAGGCTAGACAGAAGGTCAAGCGAAGCCTGAAGCTCTAAAGGGGGAAAACAGTGCAGGGTGGGGCCCCTATGCGTTGCCGTCGGGCATAACCAAGGGTAGGAGGGGCCGTTGATCGCTGAGCCCATACTCGAGATGTTTTGAGTTCCTTGCAAAGCTGACTGAATAGTGCGGATTTTATTAGTAAAAAATGCTGCAAGCTCCATGATCCAAGGTTCCGAGAAAGCAGACGCAGGAGTACAGCAGGAGGGAGATGTGAATTCTTTAACAATCTTAAAGATCTCTTTACAGGAGCTATCTGCTTCATCGATCCTTTTAGCTAAAAATTATTTTTTCTCTGAAACGATCTCCCTGTGATATTCTTTCACTGCTAGTCTGTAGGACTGCTTAGCAGATGTATCATAGTGCCTCCTCCAAATTCTCTCCAGCCTCTTGCAATGCCTTCTCTTAGCCGCCAAGGCAGCAGAGAACCACGGGGCTGATGCTCTTGCCAGTTCAGATCTAACCTGGCGTGGTGGTGCCCAGGCTTCCAGACGTGCAGTGAGCCAGTTCTGAAAACATACCACATCGTCCTCCAAACTACCCGTGAAAGCACAAGGATGGGTTTCTAAAGCCTGGGTGAGCATGGCCGGGGTGACTTTGTGGAAAGCTCTAGAGCTGCGCGCAGCTAGCCGCTGCGAAATGCGAGCGGCCCCTGGCTGATGTACTAACGTGAAGTCCGCTAGGAAATGGTCAGACCAGAGTACTGGGGCAAGGGAGGAAAGGGCCACCGGAACGGTTGAAAAGATTTGATCTAGAGTATGCCCCTTCTCATGTGTAGGTGACTGCAGGTACCCATGAAGTCCCACTGACGACGTCATATCCAAGAAGTTTTGCACTTCAGGATCCTCACCCTTATCCATGTGGATGTTAAAGTCCCCGAGTATTAGGCAATGTTTTGCCCTAAGACTCAGTGTGGAAATAATCGATAGCAAATCCTCCGTGAAGGAGCCAAGAGGAACGGGTGGTCTGTAGAGCAAAAGCCCCAAACAAGATTGATGGGGGGATAGGACCAGAGAGAAGGCAAGGGTTTCACAGCCAGGCAAATCATCCGTCGACAAGATGGTGCACGGGATGTGCCTCTTAATGATAAGTGCCACTCCACCTCCCCTTCCCTTGCATCTATCTCGGCGGAAAATAGCATATGAAGGAGGGATGGCAATAGCCAGATCAGGTTCCGAACCCTCACCGAGCCATGTTTCTGTAAGAAAGAGACAATCTAAGTCATCTTGTGTTAAGAGATTATGGATGTCAAGAGCGTGCTGAGGAAGGGACCTGGTGTTTAACAACGCGCATTTACTACCTAATGAAGGGAGCTCGCCCGAACAGGAATTAATAGGGACCGGCACCCACCCACACGTGGGGCACGTAGTAATATCTCCAGCAGAGTAGGGAATAGCTCGCTGGCATGGAGTCGTGTGTACATTGTAAGACAGAAGGTCATCTCTAGTGTACATGAAGCCGAGAACTAAATGTCAAAAACCGAACCCGCTCCTGAGCGCCTCCGGGACGCTGACGGGCGCAGACGGGCTGACTCAGGCAAGACGCCGGCGCAGGGACGGCGCCTCCGCAAACGCGACCGCTAGCGCGGTACACCGCTGTTTCCTTATATCTGGTACACTAGAGCGCTCCCACCACTCTAGTCCCCACTCAAGATGGCCGCCGAGTGCAGGAAAGCCTGACCCCGGTTTGAAGGTCTAACGGCAGCTATCGCCGTGATAAATGAGCGAAAATGCGTGCAAATGTGCCCAGAGTATGCTGAGTGCAATTACAAATGAAAATTATATATAGTTTTAAACAGTTTTAAAATTCGGTAAAAATCAGCAAAAACGATCCGTTTTGTTCACGGAGCGCAGAATACACTACACGTGCTCTGTGCTACCCCAATGTCAATTCTAGCTGGTACAAAGGTTAGGTTAATACTGTGTGGTCGGACCGCCACTTGTGTACTCTTAATAAGCCCCTTAATTTTGCATTCAGTCAGTGTTGCTTTTTCCAGAATGTTGTGTTTCTATAATTTTTTTCATGCAACATATTACTCTTGAAAAGTACGTGATGTAAACCGTGTTGCCTCTTGGTGACTCTGAGTTCAAATGGTGCGAGAGTGTTTATAATGGGCCACGATTGGGAGTGCCGCCTGTGCGTGTGCCCCCCTGCTCAACTCAGCCTCGCTGAGCCTGCCGCCTCTTCTGTGCTGACTACCGCTCTATTTGTATTTCCTTTTTTCGCCACTGTTGCCACTTTACTTTAATTCTCTCCTGCCTGTAATGTCCTTTTGGGCATTTGTTGCATAAGTTTGTGTCCCCGTGTTCCCCTGTGCCCCCCGCCCCGCTCCCCGCTTCCCGCCGCCGTGCCAGCGGCCACGCCCCCTTTCCTTGTCTACCCTCCCCGCTCCCCGCCTCCCAGCTCCTCCCTCCCTGACACTTGGCCATATATGGCGACCGTGCAGTGCGGGTGAGTGTGACCTGCTCCCAGGACACCCCCGCACCGCACGGCCACCAACTGCTGCGTGTGCCCCCCTGCTCGACCCAGCCTCGCTGAGCTTGCCGCCTCTGCGTGTGCGCCCCTGCTCAACTCAGCCTCGCTGAGCCTGCCACCTCTTCTGTGCTGACTACCGCGCTATTTGTATTTCCTTTTTTCGCCACTGTTGCCACTTCACTTTAATTCTCTCCTGCCTGTGTTGTCCTTTTGGGCATTTGTTGCTTTAGTTTGTGTCCCCGTGTTCCCCTGTGCCCCCCGCCCCGCTCCCTGCTTCCCGCCACCGTGCCAGCGGCCACGCCCCCTTTCCTTGTCTACCCTCCCCGCTCCCCGCCTCCCAGCTCTCCCTCCCTGACACTTCGCCATATATGGCGACCGTGCAGACGCGCAGCGTGCACGCACAGCGTGCACGCGCAGCGTGCACGCGCAGCGGGCGCGCCGATTGCGCGCCAAAGGTAAGCCCGTCTGCGCCCGTCCGCGCCTGGACCGCGCCCAGTGCCAGGACCCCTGGCCCCCGCAGACCCCAGCCCACCTGCCGGACGTACGACGCCGCCACCCTCAACGCACTCAACGCCGGCCGAGTCCCGGGCTGCTACCAAGCCACCCCGAGACAAACCCACGGACCCTTCTGCTGCAACTCCTGCAAGTTCACCTGCATCCGGACCTGCACCACTCCAGCAGTGCCCAAGACCTCGACGAGCAACAGCAGCAGCCACCTGAGATGCATCCTGCTCAACACCCGCTCCGTCCACAGGCAAGCCATCGAGATCTGGAACCTGCTCGACACCACAGCCCCAGACGTCGCCTTCTTCACGGAAACCTGGATGAACGCCTCCTCTGCGCCTGACATCGCCATCACCATCCCAGACGGCTACAAGATCATCCGAAGGGACCGCATCAACCACACCGGAGGAGGCATCGCCATCGTCCACAGGAACACCATCCGCATCACGACCAACACCGATGACACCCTCGCAACCGCCGAGCACCTGCACTTCCAAGTCCACATCAACCCCAAGACCACCCTCAGAGGCACCCTCATCTACAGACCCCCTGGACAACGCACACAATTCAGCGAAGACATCGCCGGCTTCATCAGCCCACACGCCCTCTGCTCCGCTGACTACATCCTCCTAGGGGACCTCAACTTCCACCTGGAGAACAACAACGACCGCAACACCACCACCCTGCTGGACAACCTCGCCAACCAGGGACTCAAGCAACTGGTGACCACCCCCACCCACTACGCCGGACACACACTCGACCCCGTCTTCTCATCCAGCAAGGACATCGCCTTCAGCCACGCCACCGGACTCCACTGGACGGGCCACAGCTGCGTCCACTTCAGCTTCGCAAGGACCACGATCCACCACCACCAGCAACAGGCTGCACGCAGGAACTGGAACAAGATCACAGCCGACCAGCTCGCGTCCTCCCTGAGCATGAACCCTCCCACCAGCACAATGAACCCTAGCCAGGCGGCCACCAACCTCACGAAGTGGATCAGCGACTGCGCAGACGAGCTCGCCCCCCTGAGGACCCCGCCCAGCAGACCCGGCAGCAAGAAAGCCCCATGGTTCACTGACGAACTCAAGAGCTCCAAGAAGAACTACCGAGCCCTTGAGAGAACCTGGCGCAGAGACCCAACACCGGACAACATGACTGCCCTCAAGCTCGCCACCCGAAAACACCACCAACTCATCCGCGCCACCAAGAAAACTGCATTCAAGGAACGACTGGACAACAACGCACACAACAGCAAAGAACTCTTCAACATCGTCAAAGAGCTCTCCAACCCCAACGCCGGAAACAACGACATCACCCCTTCGCAAGACCTCTGCAACTCCCTCGCCTCCTACTTCCACAACAAGATCGCGGACATACACAACAGCTTCAGCACTCAACCGACGAACACCACGACCGAACCACCGCCCCCCACCACCACCCTCCGCGACTGGACTCCGATCAGCACCGAAGACACCGTCTGCACGATGAACTCCATCCACTCCGGATCTCCGACCGACCCCTGCCCTCACCACGTCTTCAACAAGGCCGACGCTATCATCGCACCCCACCTGCGGGACATCATCAACACCTCCTTCGACACCGCTACCTTCCCGGAAAGCTGGAAGCACGCCGAACTCAGCGCTCTACTCAAGAAACCATTGGCTGACCCCACCGACCTCAAGAACTACCGCCCCATCTCGCTGCTCCCGTTTCCTGCAAAAGTCATCGAGAAGACCGTCAACAAGCAGCTGGCCGCCTTCCTCGAGACAAACGGATCCCTCGACCCCTCGCAGTCTGGCTTCCGGGCCAACCACAGCACCGAGACCGCCCTGATCGCAGTCACCGATGACATCCGAGCGCTGCTCGACAACGGAGAAACAGCGGCCCTCATCCTCCTCGACCTCTCCGCGGCCTTCGACACTGTCTGCCATCGTACCCTAGTACAACGCCTCAGCAACGTCGGAGTCCAGGAGAAGGCACTGGAGTGGATCATCTCTTTCCTCGCCAGAAGGACACAGAGAGTCCGCCTCCCCCGTTCAGATCTGAAGCCACCGAAGTCATCTGCGCCGTCCCTCAAGGCTCCTCGCTCAGTCCAACCCTCTTCAACATCTACATGAGCCCCCTCGCAGACATCGCACGCCAGCACAACCTCAACATCATCTCCTACGCCGACGACACCCAGCTGATCCTCTCCCTTACCAACGACCCCGCCACCGCCAGAGCCAACCTTCACGAAGGGATGAAAGAGGTAGCCGAATGGATGAAGAACAGCCGCCTGAAACTGAACTCAGATAAGACGGAAGTCCTCATCCTGGGATCCTCACCCACCGCTTGGGACGACTCCTGGTGGCCCCCTGCCCTAGACAGCGCACCCAAACCAACAGACCACGCACGCAACCTGGGCTTCATCCTGGACTCCTCCCTCTCCATGACCAGACAAGTCAACGCCGTCTCCTCGTCGTGCTTCAACATCCTGCGCATGCTACGTAAGATCTTCCGGTGGATCCCCACCGAGACCAGGAAGACGGTCACCCAGGCCCTTGTCACCAGCCGTCTGGACTACGGCAACACCCTCTACGCCGGAACCACCGCCAAACTCCAGAAGAGACTCCAGCGGATCCAGAACGCCTCAGCACGACTCATCCTGGACATCCCCCGTCGCAGCCACATCTCCGGACACCTGAGAGATCTGCATTGGCTCCCGGTCAACAAGAGAATCACCTTCCGTCTCCTCACCCACGCACACAAAGCCCTACACAGCCAAGGCCCAGGATACCTCAACAGCCGCCTCAACTTCTACGCTCCCAAACGCCAGCTTCGTTCGACCAACCACTCCCTCGCCGCCGTCCCCCGCATCCGTAGAACCACCACAGGGGGACGGTCCTTCTCCTACCTCGCCGCCAAGACTTGGAACTCCCTCCCCACCCACCTCCGCCTGACCCAGGAGGAAGCAACTCAAGACCTGGTTGTTCGAGCAATAGCAGATCCCCCCCAGTTCCTTGAGACCCTCTGGGTAAGTAGTGCGCTATATAAATACGATGATTGATTGATTGATTGATTGAGTTCAAATGGTGCGAGGGTGTTTATAATGGGCCACGATTGGGAGTTCTGGTGCTGAGGCTGAAGCAGGAGCAGCTTGTATTGGGGAACAGAGGCAGGCGGGGAGAAGAGGACACAATGGAGATTAGAGCATTTTTTTAAAAGGAGGCAGGGAGGAGTGGGATGTGGGACAAGGAATACAAAATTAAAATTACCTGCTGTCCTTCAGCATTGCGACCCGCTTTTCTGCTCCTTTCTGCCGCTGCAGGCAGGCTTAGGCTCCCAACATGCACTGCGGCCATTCCTGAAGCTGCTTTCAAATAAGAGCAGCTTCAGGATTGGCCTGAGCGCCGATAATTTGCGCTCCAGGACAGACTGGGAGTCTGTGCCTGCTCTCAGCAATTGAGCTGGGGTTGGACAGGGGTCACTACACATGTGGTTTTTGGCAGGCCTGAGACCGCTGGCCATAAAACAGATGCGCAGAGTAGGTAGAGCCCACAACTCCCCCTCCTGCCTATCATAACCCTGGCCCCGCCCCAAAGCAAAACAATCCTTTCTTCCAGATCCCCACCCTCCCTTTTACTCATGTATGCATTCTTTCACTCATCCATCTGAAAATTCTTCTTTTCACTCGTCCAGGAACTCATTTGCCCATCCATTCTGCCAATCATTTATCCATGCTGTCACTCAGCTATCAATCCATTCATCCTCCCTTTATCTCTCCTTTCCCCTTTCACTTACCCAGCCATCCTTTCATCCACCCTTCACCCATCCACCCACTCAGGAATCCATCCATTGACCCTATCACTCATCCATCCTTTGACTCATCCATCCATCCTTTCTCTCATCCATCCACCCTTTCACTCATCTATCCATCCTTTTGTCCATCTACCCTCCCTTTCACTCAGTCATCCATCCTTATGTCCACCCTTTCACTCATCCATCCATCCATTCATTCACCCGTTCACTTATCAATTCATCAATCCATCCATCATTTCTCTCTTCCATCCACCCTTTCACTCGCCCATCATCCACCCTTTCACTCATCTATCCATCCTTTCAATGATCCATCCACCCTTTTACCCATCCAGCTACCCTTCCACCCATACATCCATCTATTTAAGCTAATCCATCCTTCCACTCACACATCCATCCATCCTTTCTCTTGTTATCCATCCATTCACCCTTTCACTCATCCATTCGTCCTTTCACAAATCCATCCAGCCAAATTTACCCATTCCTTCACTTACTCACTCACCCACCGTTTCACATTAATTATGAGCTGAGCTTTTGTCTACTGAGTTGCAGACCGAAGAGGCCCATCAAGAACTTCGCCCTTGCTGTAGTTCCTAAAGCAAGGGGTGGGGTGGAGGAGGGTTAACTATGCCCCTGCACATAGGCAATCTGAAAACTTCAAGTCATGAGTCATGCATGATGCACAGTGCCAGGTTGTGAGGTGACTGTGACATGGTGTTGTTTCCAGGGCTTTAAGTGGAATGAAAAAACTGGGGGACTCTCCAAGGGGCATGTCTGATGTAATTTAGGGTGTGGCTTAAAACACCTAAGCCAAAAATATGTGCTGATCATAATGTACGGCCTGACCGGTATTTTGCTGTTTCTATCATTGCAACCAGTAACATTAGACCTACAACAAGCCATGACTATTGGCTTTGTCAATGAATGTTAGTTGCATAAAATAAATAAAAAAGCAGCAACTATGGCTTCGTTGTATATAATATTAAAAATGCTTTAGCTCTGAAATGATGAGACTGTGTAAGAACTATAATCTCTTATTTTTAAGTTCTTTCATCAGCTTCTTTTCATGAACTGACACATAACGGCATGGGCGTTTTTGTACATGTTTTGTACATTCCTTCTGTCTATCCCTAAAAGAATGCCCTGCCCTAGACCGAGGCAGGAGAAGGCTCATCACATGCTGTAAAAGCCCAGACTGGCCCATTGTCAGTATGTCTGTGGCAATCAGCCGCATACAGAATGACAATGGGCCGGAAGGGGCTGCTCTTGTGCTCCGATGATGAGTGTGAGGCAGCCCCTTCAGGTAGCTGAGACCTCTTGCAGGGGAACAGCTCTGCTCCCTGCAAGGCCCAAAAATAAAGACAAAAGGCGTCCATAAAAGTGATTGTTACGACCAACAGGCGGAGGTCCAACTTACGGACGGTCCGTGAAATTTACGGATGGTTGGTCACCCTCTTGCTAAATGTTGCAGGAAAGTAGGTTGTGCCTGTAGCAGGAGAAACTCGTTAAAGAAAATAGTGCTTACAGACTAAATAAGTCATACTGTGTAGCAACAGAAGTAAAGGAGCCAGTCCACATGGGAAATTACAAATGAAGGCAAGGCAGTACTAAGGAGGGACTAACAAGCCTATTAACGAATCAGAATCCAGCATTTACAAAGGACAATGACACAGTCCTATGAAAAATATGGGCGGATAGTGAATGGAACTTCAAGTCCATACTCGAATACAGCAGGCCTCGCAGAGCAGTGCATGTGCTACCCAGGCTCGACCTAAATAATATCTTAAAAGGGGCTTTGGGTGCACTTGTTACTTACCTTTACTTGTCATCGATTGGCTCCCACATCACTATCGTTTCCTTGCTTCTTATTGAACAGTGCTCCTCTCCTCCGGCTTCCTCCAGGGGTTTCGTGTATGTCCCTACCGTGAAGCCTAGACCAAGTACTGCTTCCTGTCTGTTACTGCAGAGGTACTTTTTTATTTTTAGTATAGCACTCCATCAGTGTGCATCGTTTTGCAGGCTGTATCTTCCTGCCTGCATTCGTTGATGCTTGCTCTGTTCCCCCCACTACCTTCCTCCTATCGCTGCTTGCTCTCTCTCTCCTCCTGTGGCTTGCCTGATCCACAGATCCCGCATCCCCAACGCTGTCACTAATTTTCCTCCCTGTTGCTTGCCTCCTCCTTAGCCGCCTCTAACAGTCCTTTATTGCTTTGCTTTGATTTGCTTCCAACAGTCCATTTCGTTTCTGCCCACAACCCAACCACCTACACCCACCCATTTGTTTCTTTTCCCACATGCCCCTCATACCCTCACCAGCCCCCCTATGTATGCAGTTGTGTAGGCGGACACACTGTGTGCTCTTGTGCAATTAGGTATTAACTGTTTTCTGTAGCTTTTATTCCAATTGCATACAAGCCGTCCTTGAAGTGATTTAGTACTCACCGGGCCTGCATTTCACAATAAAAAGCTTATCTTCTCCATAGTTGGATACTGGTGGTCACAGAGCGGCCCTTTCACTTGAGATAGTTACTCTTAACAACAGTTAGAAACTTGAGCAGGCACAAAAAGGATTATATAGGTTATAAGCCCCTTCCCAGTAGTAATCAAGGGTTTTCGATACGTTTCTCATATTGGGGATATCCAAATGTAAGCAAAAAACGTTTATAGTGTTTTTTTCATGTTGTACAGCCAACATGGCTTAAAGTTTTTTTAAAGTGCAATGACGCAGCCAGCATTGACTGCGCCATAGCGATTTTTTTGTTTTAGGTCGAGCCTGGGCACCGCATGCACTGCTGCGAGGCATGGAGTATTGGAGTATGGCTTTGAAGCCCTGCCCACTCTACCCCCATATTTTCAAATGGCTTGTGTCATTGTCCTTTCCAAACAGTGGCTTCTGAGTCATCTTAGTCCCTCCTTGGTACCTCTTGTCTTCAATTGTTAACTCTCATAACGACTGGACTTTTTACTTGTCTTGTTATACAGCCTACTTTGTCTTGGCTATAAGTACTATTTTGTTTAACAATTTGCCCCTATTCCAGCCTCTACTTCGAAGCACGCTGTCTGCTTTTATTTTACTTACTAATGACGGTCCTCTTTAACTATAGCAGGCGTGTTTCTATCTTTATTTTAGCAGCACGGTTTGCTTTAAGTATAGCGGCCGCACCTACTTGTTTACTTCTTTTTTGTTTGTTTACTAGAGCCCATGCGGCGCTTGCACATTCATGGAGGCCGCGCCCCTTTAGGCAAGCCGTGTTTAAAGAAAGCTACGCAGCTGCTATTAAAGTAAAAGCGGGGAATGGGAGTTTTTACAAAAAAAAATCTGTGTGTCAACTTAACCTCTTCAATGTGGCGCAATTTCTGCCGCGATGCGGCAGAATTTGACGCGTGCGCAGATCGGACGCACACGCCCACCGTGACGTCGGACGGCCAGGGGCCATCTGACGCATCAAAGAGGCTAACAGACAGAGGCATTGTTTTTGTCATAGGCCCCATGCCACAGTTTCACTTTAATGTCGATCACGCCCCTTTCTTTAGACATGGCTTGTCCAAAGAAAGGGGCGCGGCCTCCATGAATTAGAAAGCGCTGGTAAACAAAAAATATTCCCATTGCAATAGGTCTTGCATTTGCGAGTTTAAGCTATTGCATTGCCAATAGCTCAATGTGATTCCTATTGCATTGCAAATGCTTGTTTACTTTAAAACATCTTGAACAGCATCTCGTGCTACTATGCAACATGTAAAAAATGGATCCCGCATGGACGAATTCTATTGGCTTTGCCACTGCTTTGGTCTTTTTCCTTCTTCTTCTAAATATGAGCAAAGGCTGAGGTGCTGTTATGGTCACGTGGGCAGGGCGTAAACTTTGTTTTCCCCCTTTAAGCTTTTTTGACAACATAGCGTGTTTTCTATCAACATGAAGTAAGGCTGCAAAATTTACAAATACAGCCTCAAACATTTTCAAAAGAATGCACCTAGAAAGCGTAACACACAGACACGAACGGTGAGTCTATAACAACAACATCCGCGAAATTCTCACAGCACCATCGGTGTTTAACGACCCTGAAGGTTTTAGAAGCAGTTTCCGTGCCGGATTTTTTTACTGGTGAGAAGGCGCTTCTGGAGAGACCAGACCCTCCCCATGAACTGTTAACTCTTTTATTAGCGCGGGGAAAAGAACGGCACCCTAACTGGCGCTTGAGTGACATTGAACATAATCTCACGGCGGCGCTGTTATCAGTCGTGTAAACAAACACATTTTTTTTTCACGATGTTTCTAGCTTTGACGGGCGCGTGCAGCGTCCGCCAGGGGGCGCGCGTGCGCTCTCCTACAGGAGCCAGTCTGGCGGGCGGGAGACTTTCTTAATGAGACCAAATAAGGGCTGGAATAAAACCGGCCCCTTTGAAAATAATCCAGTCCCGGCCCATGTGCACTGGGGGGAGGAAAACAAAAACAAAGGTCGCATGTCTCGTGCATCCCGTAGATTCTTTACTTCTGCTTGCTTTTTTGTGTGAAATCTGGTTTATCCAGGGAGTTACTGGGTATTTTAAAAGTTCTGCTTTCATCTCTGCGCTTTTGCTACTCGGAATCTCACGGATGTTCCAATTTAAGAGGCACTGACGCACACCAGAGAGCCTCCTTCAAATACCGTGAATTTGACCAGGTTGGCTTTTTTGTTGTTGTTGTAGAAATTACTTCCTGTTTGAACAAGTCGGTCCCAGTAGTGCTGCGAACAATTTTCGCAGTGGGGGTGCTGCAATGCATATCATATGCCCAGTGGCGCAACTAGACCCGAACTTCAGGGTGGGGGGTTGTTAAAATCTTCAATTACGTCCAACGGTAGGGGTTACATGATCTAAAAGAGGAAAAACTTTGACTTAGATTGGTCCAAAATAGAACGAAACAGATAGAGCTGTAAGGCTAATCTAGAGGGGAATATGATATATTCCTGGTATGGAACTTTATTGTTTAACATTCGCTATTCTTTTCAGACATTTCCCTATCAAAGTGCCTGTGGCGTGGCCTTGTCACTAATCATCCCCCCGAGATATTGTCGTATCTCCTTGGAATTTCGAGGGGTGCTTCCCCCTGGGTTGGTATAATACTCTTGAGGTTGCGATATATACATCTGGTCCTTATTTCCTGGGCGTGCGGGAACCAATTGTAATGATGTACACATACAAGGGGGCACTAGGACCTACCCGAGGGAGGACGAGGGCGGGCGGATAGGGAGGAGCCAGGGACGGCAGTTAGCCGTTGACCGTGTAAGCAAGAGGACGTGTAATAACCTCATCGATGCTTCAGATATTCTTCTCCTGTGCTGGGCCATAAAAGAACTGGGTGTGGTCATGACGAGCTCAGCTCGTCATGAGCACACGAGCACCGTGCCTCATGACGAGCTGAGCTCGTCATGAGCAACCTCATCGATGCTTGAGATATTCTTCTCCTGTGCTGGGCCGTAATAGAACTGGGTGTGGTCATGACGATCTCAGCTCGTCATGAGCACACGAGCACCGTGCCTCATGATGAGCTGAGCTCGTCATGAGCAACCTCATCGATGCTTGAGATATTCTTCTCCTGTGCTGGGCCATAATAGAACTGGGTGTGCTCATGACGAGCTCAGCTCGTCATGAGCACA
The DNA here is from genome assembly GCF_964263255.1 of Lissotriton vulgaris. Taxonomy (NCBI): domain Eukaryota; kingdom Metazoa; phylum Chordata; class Amphibia; order Caudata; family Salamandridae; genus Lissotriton; species Lissotriton vulgaris. Next base: position 940,973,239 of record NC_141699.1, read on the forward strand.
CGAGCACCGTGCCTCTTGACGAGCTGAGCTCGTCATGAGCATCGAAGGGGATAAAAGAGATCCACCAACCTACAGAGTGTCTGAGTGTCTGTGTTAGACAGGACACTACACCAATGTCACTTGTTAGTTGTTTGGATCTTCTGAATATGTGGGTTTTGGCTACTGTGATCACTATGTGTGTTTTTTCAATCCTCTTTCACTTCTAATTTTTTTTCTATTTTGACTCACTTGGTTGTTTTGGGCCTGTCTTCTTTATATTCTATATCTTTTCTTTGATGGATTTCTATTTGACCTGATGCAGTATGATCTTGCAGCATATCTGTGGTATATTTAGTTAATTGTGAATTTTATCTTATTGATCTTTCTGCTCCTTGAACACGTTACATGCTTTTGTGAATTTAATATTACTGTATTAGGACATGTCCTTGTTGAATTATATATATGTTTTTATTTCAGATCTTTGTGTCCCACTTTGACTTGTACATCCCAGCCCTCACGAAGTTGTAGCCCCGGCTGGGGCCACATACAGAAACGCGCGTTGGCGTTTTTCCACTCAGGGATATTTGACTGATCTCCCCTCCATCCCCCCGAGAATTTGTGTCCACCTTGTAATATGTAGATCAGCCAGTCGCTGTCTTGTACTTTAATATGTAGTGTGCATGTGGTATGGAATGTGTGCCATTTTGGAATGTGTGCTGATATGGAAGGTCTGTGTGAGATTGATATGTGGGACTGTTATGATGAATTATACTTTGAAATTTAAGATAAGCTTCTATCGAGCTGCTATCTCGTCTGATATGTATATTTATTGAAGAATGATATCATGTAATAATATTAAACTTTTTATAATTCTGTAAAAATTGCCTTTCCTTGGTTCATGGAGCAGTTTCTATAATTATGCTGACCTCATTATGAGGCTTTGAATGAAATCAATAGGCAGGTCTTTCTCCTTTGACTGTGTTTCTTGTATTCTCCCCTCATACCTGCCCATCAGTTGTGGGGGGTCCTCCTTCTATTCAGTACTTCTATTTTCAGTGCCATTTTTAACCACCAGACCCGGTATCGGGTGGTTGAGAGGGGTGGACTTCAAGCCCCAGAGCATCCCGTGCTAGCGGCCGCATTATCACAGCTGTTCCTGCACCCGGAGGCGCTTAAAGTAACTTCAGGCTCCCGCTGCGTGGGACCTGGTATCCGGTGGTTGAGAGGGGCAGACTTCAAGCCCCAGAGCATCCCAAGGCAGCCACTGCTTTCTCACAGCTGTTCCTGCACCTGGAGGCGCTTAAAGGACCTTCAGACTCCCGCTGCACAGGACACACGCATGACACTCTCGCGCATGCCAAGACGGGCCCGTCTTCGCCCGTCATAGACCGAAAGAGGCCAGGCTGGGCTTATTGGTCTGTTCATCCATAGTTTTGTGTCTATGTACTCTGAATATGGGGGAAAGAAAGGCGGAAACAACTAATGGGGGTGACAAACATTCAAGAGCCGGCACATCAATCATGACCTTCTTGAACAAGGCTGTGAAAGTTTTATCTAAGAAGATTACTAATGCTGAAATAGAGCTGGCTAGGAACCACCAAGTTACATCCCCAGAGAATCAAATGGCAGACATTTTGACGGTCCACCTCCTGCCCCCCCCGACCCCTCATCTAGTTTCTCCAAACCACTGGATCAGCTGCCCACACCAAGGGACCCTACATTGAAATGTCCCACCAAATTATGCAAACTGGGAACTAGACGCAAAAATTCCACCCAGGGTTGCCTGTATCTACGAAGTCGAGCAGGAAGATTATTCCTGAGCATGTGAATGCTTCATCTACTCCAGTAGTGGACTATCTGGTAGCCACGGGGAAGGTATATTTCAGCTGATAGTCTTTTAGCAACATTTAAAAACTTTGAAATGAAGATCACGTCAGCCCTAAATGTGTTTGATACACAGTTTTCTGCACTTGAGCAAACAGTGGGATAATTGAAGGGGTCAGTGGACACTCTATAGTCAAGTATAAGCAGCCAAGTCTTTGCGCACCTATACTCCCAATTTAACCGAAGTGCCTAGGATATTGGAGGCTAACTCTGGGCGGCAAGTGCCTTGTACAGCTCATCCACTCCAGCAGGGAAGCCTGAGTAACACAGATTTGTCCATCCCTGCCACATCTCAAAACTCACAGTCGGCATATTGCCCTTTTAATACCACTATTCAGCTGCCCCTAGCGGCCACACCTTATGTCATTGTGCTGGTGGATTTATGTATGTATGTATGTATGTATGCAGAACTTATATGGCGGAACTGTCACCCCAAGGGTATCCTGGCCTTTGAGGATGGGGGCAGAGGAAAACTTCGATCAACTCAAAAACAAGACTATTCACCGGCTGGCAACCAGGACAAATGCTTCCTACCCCCATGCAGGTGCTGGCAGAGAAAATGATAATGGTCCATAGGGTGGGTTGGATGGGCCAAACCCGGAAAACGGCATTGGGAGATTACATAATAATGAATTTTAATAATCCCCTGGAGGGGGGTTTAATTTAGCGCCCCTTAGGTTCGATGGGCACACCTTCAGACCGTATAACAGCTCTCCCACTGGGCTTTTTCTACACCCCCAACAATCCTGACGGCAGAGACACAAGACAATTGACTCTGCCACATAGAAAGCTACGATATGGCCCTGATAATTTCCAAGTTTCATTTAACACCTCTTCCCAGACTTTGAGCAACCGTTTTCTCCCATTGAGTGAGCTTGATGAACCAGATTGCCTGGACTCTACTCCCATCACAGACTCTGAGACTTATGAAATCCCAACCAAGGAGCCCGTGATTATGACTCAAGGCTCTTTTAAGGTCATCTGTTGGAATATATAGCTGGGGTAAAGAGCAAACTATCTGATGGCGATTGGCTGGGTATGCTGAAGAACTTTGGTCTTATCTGTTTACAGGAAAAAAGGGATACCAAGGTTTGCTTGTATCTTGATGGTTATTCTTCCCATTCAGTTTCAGCTATCCACTCCTCTAATGGGCGGGCTAGTGGTGGCCTCACGACTCTAATCAAATTAGAGTATAACTGTAAAGTCCAGGTGATGAATTCTAAATGTAAAACAATCTTGGGCACCGTTTTAATATTCCCTAACAAACGTAGACTGCTTCTTGTTACTTTTTATAGTGCAGTTTCATCTAAATATTAAAGCTATGGTTAGTCTTAAATGTTTTTTGGATAATTTCTTTCTGTCAAAACCCCCTTTTACTCTAATCATGCTGGTGGGAGATTTTAAGGGAAGGAAGTCCTGAGCTGCACGTCACAGTTTCCGAAGCAGCCTTTAAAGAAGAAAGCAAGACTTTCGAAACGCGCCAGGCTTATGCCAAGGAGTGGCTGTCATACTGTATATGCAGCCAACTGCGCGATCATATCCTGAATAAAGGCTGATTACCTTACACTCGTGTTGGCTCATTGTTCGGTTGGGATCTTGTTCGCGCTATATAAAACTGTATGAATAAATAAACCTGCATCCATGTCACTCCTGTTTTAACAATAAGGAATCAGATTTTGAGGGACCATTTGTAATCCAGGCACATTTTAAACACACACACTAAGGGGAAGCGGCAAACAACCTTATCTCTAAGTTTAATCTGGTGAATTTATTGGTGAGCAACCATGATCCCGTGGAGGTTTGCACGCCCACTTTTAATGGTGGGGGGCACTGAAGTGTGATTGATTACGTTTTTTGTTTCTGGTTGCCTGTTTGCCACAATCTTAGACTTGGAAGTTCTAAAACATCATTTGAGCGACCACAACCCATTGACTTCATCAATTTATTGGGATTATAAAGCACTGAGCTGTACACCTGCTTACAAGGTGCCCAACACACTGGCAGATCACGGTAGAAGTATAAAGTGGGATAGCATTATTCCAACGGCCTTTGCCCAAAATGTGATTGTTCCGTGACATGCTGATTGCCAAACTTGTCTGTCAGATGTAGAGCCCCCACAGAGAATCTTGGTGTAATTTACTGATATCTGCAGGTTTATTAAGTCGTCACTCCTTAAAATCGTTTCTTCGCCGGCCACAAGCCCACAAGGACCTCTGGAATCCCTTGCATGCTAAACCCTGTTGTCGAGAAAAAGTTAAGAAGGCCAGGGCGACCTTTAAGAAAGCCTGTAAGGATTGAAAAGTCAAAAACAAAGTAGAGACTTGGGACAAGTTGGTGATGGATAGTCAGCAGCGCAATAGCGCTGCCTTCTGGAGTGTCATCAACTCGTGAAGATCATCTTACCAAGCAGGCACGTACCATCCCATCTCAGGCCTAGGTGGATTATTTTAGGGCCTTTTATAGCCTCGAAGCAGAGCGAGAGCCTGTAGAAAGCCCCCGGACAGAGTGTAAGTTAACTTTTGGCCTGTCGGAGGTCAGATCTGCTATTTCCCCGTTGTCTTTAAACAAGGCACCAGGGCCTTATGGGGCACCAGGTGACCTAGGCAAGGATTGCATAGACTTGTGGGCCCGATACTGACACTGCACTTAAACTCTGCTGTAGCTAGTTATCGTCTCTTTACTTCCCTTAACTTGGTCCCAGTCTATAATAGTCCCCGTTTTTAAAAAGGGCAATAGATCAGACCCGGCCTGTTTTAGACCCATCTCCCTCAAAGACTCGGGGGTGAAAATTATCGGCAGGATCTTATTAAATCGCCTCATGGATTGGGCTGAGGAGCGAGGCTTTTTGTCTGACCTTTAGTACAGGTTTGGCCCTGGTCGGGGAACAATAAATCAGACCTTGAATCTCTATCTTTTAACCTGCAAGTTTACTAAGGCCAAGAGGGGGGCCATCCATCTGACCTTCGTGGACCTCAGCTCGGCCTTTGATAGAGTTAACCACTCTAAGCTTTGGTCGATAATGGAACAGATGGATGTTGATATAGTTTTAATTAACTTTCTGTGTGATTTGTACAACAGTCTCTCCGCCAGCATTAGGTTTGACCCCAATGGGGAATGCACTGAGCACTTTAAACTTCAGCGAGGGGTAAGGCAGCGTTGCATTTTAGCTCCTTTTTTATTGATATTTTATATCAACAGCATAGAGCAGGTCCTGACTGTCGCGGGTGTTGATGTCCCCATGTAGGATGGCGTCCCATTCCTGCCTTACTATATACTGACGATACAGTTTTAATGGCCCGTACTGCTAAAAGCCTGAATAAGCTTCTTACTCTTTTCATTAATTTTATGAACAGTCTTGACCTATCCATTAATTTTTCTAAATCACATCTCATGAACTTTGGCTCATCAAAAATGAAAACAATGAAATATTTAATAGATGGCCAACATGTTAGAAGGGTGGATAAATTCAAGTACCTGGGGACACAAATGGATTCTGAGCTCAATTGGCATTCGCTCATCAATCAGAATGTCTGAAGTTCTACTCATCTCCAACAGAGACGAAAACCCCCAAATCGAAGAATGTCTTAAAGCAATCGTTGCCCTCAATGGCACCCTCATGCCAACAGACGCGGTAAAGTCCCTAGGTATCACCCTAGACCCCAAACTAGACATGAAAAAACACATCTCTAGATCCGCCAAAAGCGCGTTTCTCAATCTGAAACTTCTTTACAAAATAAAACCCTTCCTTCCTCCGAAAGACCTTCCACAGGCCACTCAAGCACTGGTGCTCTCCTGAATTGACTATGGAATCGCAGCCCTGACCGGATCAGCCAAATCTCACCTAGGCCTCCTAAAAACCACCCTCAATGCCGCGGCTAGAATGGCCACAGGAACCCAGAAATTCGAACACATTTCTCCCACACTCAAGGAGCTGAAACGGCTCCAATTGAACAACGAGCCAACTCCGAACAGCATGTCTTACGCACAAAGCCCTCCACACAGGCAAACCAGAATACCTGGCCGCTAAACTCAAAAGGGCCGGCCAGTCCAGGAATCTCAGAAGTTCCAATATGTTCCTTCTCATTCCATTGAAATCTCGGAAACGCAAAACCACAAGTAAATCCTTTGTGGGAAATGCACCCAAGATCTGGAACTCCCCCCCCCCCCCACACACATTAGAACGACCACCTATTTCCTGAAATTCAAGACCCTACTCAAAGACCTCTTCCTAGAGCGCACCTGAACTTAACGGGAAGAACACATGACACTCTGATAAAGTTCGACAACACATCACAACCTTGCTGTGGTCGAAAGATCAGTTGTCTCAGAATTATAATCACCGGGATCCTCATCCACACCTCGCCCTACTTGATAGACACCCCTCCCGCTATCAGCAAACAAACTCCTCTGTTTCAAACCCCTCAGCCGCGACCCTCCCATTTGACCACAAGAACTGTATGATCATTTTGTATGCAATGCTCGTAAGTTTACAAGCTGTGGATTCTGCCTACGCCGGTAAGGCGCACAATTGTACCTGCTGTGTAGCGCTCTGATACCCTCGGGTACAGCTAGCGCTATATAAAACTTATAAATAAATAAATAATAAATAAATGTTTCCTCTTTTAGCAAGGCGATATTTGATGTTAGGGATTTTTCCTGCTGATTGGGTCTCACTCACACCCAATCGGTCCTGGAGATTTACAGGGCTAAATGCATCCCCTTAGTGTGTTATGGTAGCTATATCTGGTGATACGGACAGGTTGCACCACTCCAAGTCACAGAAAATACGGTTTTAAGGAGTCTCCTGGGAGTTTGCCAAAGCACACCGTATGAAATAATCCACGAAGAATTAGGCATGGATTATTTAACTGATCGGCTTCGCCTCAATCCATTAAAACTCTGGAATTCAATCTGGACAAAGGAGGAGGTGGGTTTTAGTAGACTGATCTTGCAAGACAGCTTACTATTAGACAAGCCCCTACAGATTCCATAGCTGGCATATGTGGCATATAGCTTGCGGGCTGTAGGGAGGTCAGATATGTTTGTTAACACACAAGCATAACTCGTGCTGATGGGAAATGGGTTGAATCCGCTCTCATGGTCAAGCTGAGATCAGAAAGCGAGGATGTTGCTCTAACAAAATACTCTATGTGACACGTGCTATCAGTGAAAACAGTTTGTAATATTGAACTTTATCTGAATTGGGACATACCCCACCACCAATGCCGATTGTTGACCTATTTTAGATCAAATTTATTTTACCTACTGGTCCCTTTTAATTGTAGTTGTTTTAAATACTCAGATTTGCTCCCGTGCAACTGCGATAATACATTGATTAATGACGCATTACATGTGTTTATGTTTTGCCCAAAATATAGTTACCTGCAACACAAATTCATACGCCCAATGTTATTACCGCCCAATTTTAACCAAGTTAGGCCAGCCTTATTTTTTTGCAGCTGCTGAATACACCTTTTACCTGCCTTTTTGTTGTACGCTTTCTGGTGGGAGTTTTAAAATATGAATGACTATGACACTGATATTCTGTATGTCGTGTTTAAATGACCTGTCTTTTGTAATTTTATCTATAAAATCGAATAAAGAACGGGGGTTGACTGGTGTGGGACCCAAGAGGAATCCCTCTTTGAAGCTTGTGGTTGTCCTGAACTTTTTCAAAAGGTGTGGGCCAAATGGTTAAACCTAATCCTTTAAAGGGGTTGCGGATGTGTAGGTTCAATGTCCCCTACGGGCATTATTTTACCCTGCAGTGTGCCTTATGCTCCCCTGTCTCCAGTTGTGTGGCTGTAAACAATCATCACAATGTGTTTGATTCTGCTACCAATGTATTGTTTTGGTGTGATTTAAACTCAATAAAATTGATTATCAAAAAAGAAATCGAATAAAGATCCAAGATTCAAGAATCAGTGCCATCTTAAGGGTTTCTGGGACCCCGGGCAAGATCTATTTTGGGAGCCCCTGTTCAGAAAAGCTGTGATTTTTTTTGTCCATTTTTCAGTGAACGTATGCCCTAGGGATGTCAAACAACACTGAATCAAATGATATCCTTTTATAAATGGGAGCCTGCGAAAAAACAGACCAAAGCTGAAGCTGCCTAGCATCTGCCGGCCAAATTGTACAAAAATTATGCTTAAATAAGCATTGATAAACAATTTTTTTTGCAGTTGGATCTAAATATATTGTCATGCAAAACCCTATTTTGCGTACAAATCAGTGTCTAATCAGCCAGTTCCTCCCATTCTAGGAAAAACACAGTAAGGGTGACTTGGTAGATTCTTAGTGGACCAGTGCATAATATCAAAACATGCACATGGTGCTTCAGATTGTAGCTTTTATTGATGAATATTGGTAATCACAAATAAATCTCTCTTTACCACTGTCCCTCTTGCTGCAACAGTGAAAATCAAAGCAGTACGTTGAGGATTTTCGCCTTTGTATTGATTGAATAAAAGTATACTTAATTCTCTTCACCCGTCTTGTCCCTCCTTTCTTTCTCTGACTCGATAGTGAGCTCTATCTCAGCAGAGTAGGCAACATTTGAAAGGATAGCGAGGTGATGAGAATGTCACAGCGAGGTATAAAGCAGAGGGAGAAGCGAGGTGGAGACGGAGATGATGTAGAGAGATAGAAGAGATAATGGCACACAGGTAAAGTAAAGTAAAGTATGAAGTCTTATATAGCGCGCGATTACCCTGGGGCATCTCGGCGCTTGCATAGGGAACCCGTCCTGGTATTCCCCTGTGAGATAGCCCTGGAAGGGTATCCACAAGGTGAAAGCCAGGCATCCCGCCGCGAGGGGCCGTTGTGGAGATTAAGCAAGCTATTGCCCAGAGTCGCAGAGTGTGAACCCGTGAGCTGAGAAGGCACTGGAGCGAGAATTTACGAGTCCGCGGAATTTTTGAGCCCAAGACCCGCCGAGGCGGGGAATTGAACCCTGGTCCCGGACCGAACTCAAGCTCCAGGTCTGCCGCCTCTAACCCCTGAGCCACACTTCTCCACTGGAAAGAGAACTGTTAGGAGGCCAGACAGAAAGATATGGGAAGGTAGGAATAGGTAGATAGAAAAATGGATGTAGAGTGAGAGAGAAGATTTTGGTGTGGAGTAGAGAGGCAGATACATAGAGAGAGCTCAGGATAATGAAATGTAAATAGAGTGGTAGAGTACACCGAGGGGCAAAATAGGGGGAACGGTGAGGTAGGGGAGAAGAGTGGAAATTGAGACAGAGGAAGAGTGAACGTATGAAGAAGAGCAAGAGAGGTGAAGTAAAGGGATGTAAAAGGAAAGAGGCAGAGCTGTGAGGCAGAAAAGGTGTGTTGAAAGAAGGGCCAGAGAGAGAAAGATGAAAGATAGAGAGAAAAGGCAGTGAGAGTTTAAAAAGAGGGCTAGAGGTAGAGAAAGAACAAGTGATAAATGAGTATGGTTATGAGAAAATACACAGAGGGAATAGAGCTAGTAAGAAGTGGAGAGGTGAGAAGCTGCTCAAATGATTAGAGAATTTGAGAGGTTAAGTAGTGCGAATGAGAGAGAGAAATGGGGGGTGAGAAAGATGACGTAGTATATGAGATGTGAAGTAGAGAGAGAGGAAGATGAGGAAGAAAGTGGCGATTGAGAGAGATATGTGAGAAAGGCAGAGAGAGGTGATGCAAATAGATGGAGTGGGAGCCGAGGTAAAGAAAAAGATGAGGTTGAGAGAGAGAGGTAAGGAAGATGGAGGAGATAGGTAGTGCAGTAAGATTAAAAGAACTGCCAGGTTCTGTTGAATGGGAGAGGTGGAGGCAGGGTAGGGAGAAAGATGTGGGGACAGAGAGAGGTAGAGACTGCTGGGACACAGTGAGATGTATTTGGGATAGCGAGGTGAGGTAGATAGAAATATAGTAGAAGGGGCTTAAATAGAGATTAGGGCTGGGAGCAGGTTTTATTATAGAGGCACTTATGAAAAAGCTCCCTCGTGACCTCTCTATTTTATCAAAGGATTCAAACACTGAATTCCAACATGGGCAACACCAAATACCAAAGACATTTCTTACTTTCTCCTTTTCTTTTTTATTTATTACTTTTTTTCTTATTAGTACTTTTTTCCATATTATTTTCTTCAGCTTAAAATTTTATCAAAAAATACAAACTTTTCATCAGAGGTCTATATGCATAAATTATTATCCACACTGCAATCCATTCATTCCTGGGTAGAGAACCAACACAGCCAAACCACTCACTCATACCTCATACACATTCAAATAGCAAAACAATCTATCTGAACAAGTTAACAAGTTTAGTTGTTTTTCATCTATTGTCCAATACAGGGTTGCTACATTCAGTAGGATTTTACAAGAGACTTGATATGATAGAGGCATACAAGGCTCAACCACGTGTGCATCTACCACGCAGTCACGCATGGCTTCACCATGTAATGGTAAAGGCATGAATGTTAAGAATGTATGTGTGGCTACGTTTGCCACTACTCTGATCCCCCTCCCCTTACCCTAAGCCCTAAATTACAAACCACCCAGCTGCCCCCGCCCTTAGCCCTAAATTACAAGAACACCACCTGAGCCCCACGCTAAGCCCTAAATTACAAACCCCTACCTAGCCCCCACAAGCCCTAAAACGGCCCATTTCTTAACTACTCCTCCAAACCCCGCCCTTAAAGCTACAGGACCCCCTCCTCTTGTCCTGAGCCTTAAAAACTTGCCCCTCCTTAAAAGTACCCTGAGCCCTAAAAACTTGTCACTGACCCCACCCCCTAAATTGACCCCAGAACCAAGCCCTAAAAACTTGCCACCCAGCCCTAAATTACAAACCCTCTACCTGCCCCAAACCCTAAAAATGGCCCATTTCTTAACTACTCCCCCAAACACAGCCCTTAAAGCTACTCCTAACACCCCCCTCCCCCGAAATGGACCCCCTGACCCGGCCCCAGACCCACTTACCTGTCTGAGTCTGCTTCCTGTTCCAAATCCTCTCCCATCCCAAACACTAGAGTGCATTTGAGTTGTTCTGGCAAGCGTGGTTACGCTTGCGAACTTCCAGAACTTGTGGTTCTGGTCACATAGTTCCAGATGTTTCCCGTGGGAGCATAAAGGCCCTGCGGTCTGTGGAGATAGAGGGAAAGAAAAGGGATTAGGTAGAAGAGCTGGGGACAAGTAAGGTGAGATATCCGAGACAGAACAATAGGTGAGGCAGAGAAAGACAGAGAGTAATAATAAAGATCACAAAGGTAGGCAGAGAGAGGGTAGATAGATATGGGCAGTGATTTAGTGATCCGTGAGGTAGAAAGAAAAGGGGCACAAAAAGATAGAAAAAGAGAGGAAATAGCAATGGGTGAAGTACAAAGAGAAGGAAGAGGCAGAGAGAGGTGAGGTGACTAGAGAGCGGCGGGGAGAGGTCATATGTAGGACACTGCTGGACTCCTACAGAGATGTGAGGGGTGATAATAGCTCTTCACTTCTGGGCTCCAGCGAGGCAGCTCTTCCTCCATATCCATCCCTCACCTGGATCAATTTGCACTTATTATGTGGCTGCTGCCGGCCAGACTAGTCCCACACACTAATCAGAAAGGGAAGGGTAGGGACACTGCCATCCCTTCTCTGGGGATGAGGAGGTGGCCGCCTGTCCCATGCTGCAGGCGTTCAGAGGGCACCTAGACTCCCCCGACCACTGACGCCGCTTGACGACTTACCCCAATTCAAAATTGTTGAAAAAGGGCATCATTGAATCACAAAACAATTTTGGCAGACACATGGACCTCATTCATTGGCCCACCATCCACTGTCCAGTTGTAGGAAAGTGCTATTTTTTGACATGGTCACCCCCAGCTTTGCTCTCTGGTATTGATATTGTTGATTGGAAGTGCACTGGGTCCCTGATAACCAAGCCCCAGTGCCAGTGCTCTTTCCCCTAAAATAAGACAAACGCTCAATTGTGATCCAATTGGCACCCTGCAAGTCCCTGGTACCCTAAGGCTCCCTAAGGGCTGCAGCATGAATTATGCCACCTTAAGGAACCCACTGTGGAAGGGCTAGATAGAAAAATAGGCGAAGAGGCTGAATATGCTTCTTAATGGTTAAATCTTTTATTATCTTTATGGCATGGAAATGATAACAACGCATCTTCTCTATTAATTGGTTGCTTTTGTGTGGCTTTCTGAAACTTGTTCTTTACTATCCTCTTTTCCAGCATGTCCACTTCTACCAATAGGGCCCCCCGGAGGCTCAATAGAAAAAGAGCAGCGGTACATATGAGTTCTTTCTTCGATGCTTCAAAAATTAGAAGCTGTCACCACACCCAAAAGTTTGTGGTCCTGTGGTCGGAACTATTACTCTTAGTGATGGAGTACATCCAATACAGTCTTCCCTTAGTGTTTTGCTTTCCTTGGATCGTTTGCTAGGTCCACCTCTATCCACCTATGGGGGAAACACTGTCTCTTGATGGCTATTCCCTCTCCTACCCTTCCCTCTTCCTAGTGACCTCAAGAAGAAGCATGAAGGATACTAAACTTAGGATACGCTCTGTTTCCCTAGAGCGCACACTCTTGGAGCTTGAAAATTCCTTTAACCCCTTCCCTGCTGGGTACATTCCCCCACTGTGCTGGGGGAGGGGGGGTGCACGCAGCGCCCCCATGCTCATGACGAGCTTAGCTCGTCATGAGCTACAGTGCTCCTGTGCTCATGACGAGCTGACTCGTCACGGCCACACCCCTTTCTTTAGAACGTTCAGAACAGGAATTAGCCCGGCGTGCGAGCGTTCTATAAACAAGATATTGGCTGTGGAACAAAGCAAGGAAAAGAAACCACAACACCAACACCCAGCTGTGCGTACCCACCCGTGTACCCATGCCTCCCCAACCACCATAAAGCTGTCCAGCCCTTTCTCGCGTTCACCTACCTATGTCTGCCGCAACTTTCTTGAGTTTCGGCCGCTCATCAGCTCCCTCCATGGGGTCCACCACTCTTCACTCCACGAGTCTGGGGCCTTGCTGGAGTCAGCATTGTCCTGCACCCGTTCGGCAATACCCACTGGCGTCCCGCCTCCAGGTCCGTCCTTTCTTTCTGTACGCTCGTCTTCTTCCTGATGGTCCTGTCCCCTTCCTACAATGACTGCTTCTTCTCCGTCCTTCCAGCTCCGGGATCGGTTTGTCAGGCTTTGGTCTCCTCGCCTCTGTTAGAAACAACAGTAGTCGCTTTTTAGTATCAGTGTTCTTCTATTTCTCATAGTCTTTTCTTTATTTTCACAGGTCAGGAACGGGAGATTGGAAGAAGGTGAGGAAAACATTGGAGGAACATAGGATAAGTTAGGGGGTTAAGCGGGTCGGGAAGCGTCTCCTCACACCCACGCACAAACTGCATATACACAGACTGCCATTGCAGGATGCGTGAAATTGTGCAAGCCATTCCTAAAACACAACATAGCCCACTCCGTGTGCCATGCCCATGTACACTGCATGTACTATATGTAGGTCACCCTACAGGAGACCTTTGAGCCCTAAGGCAGGATGCATTATGTTACATGTGAAGGCATATCTGCATGAGCAGCTTTGTCCCTGTAATGCCTAGTTCCATTGCTAGACATTGCAAGTGATCAGGAATCCATCTTAAGGACATGTACTGGGCAGTGGTCAGTACAAGTTACTCAGCTACATAATGGCTTCACTGAAAGTAATGGTGTTTGGTAGCAAACATCTTGTCTTATTAAATCCATACCCATGCCAGTATCAGATTTATTATGACATGCACCCAGAGGGCACCCTAGAGGTGCCTTCTGAAATCCTACTAGTCACATAGTGTGCTGCCTGACTGGTTTCTTCCAGCCTGCCACCACAGACAAGTTTCTGGCCCCCTTCAAGATTCAACCTGGCTTCAACCCAGAACTGGGGAATGCTACCCCCTGCCATGAGGGCCATTCGGCACCAGAGCAGATGGGAAATTAGATAGTCAGAAAACGTTTCTAGGCACATCCCTGAGGTGGGCCACTTGAAGCAGACAGTCAAAGAAGAGTTTCACCATCTTAGTTTTGGTGAAACAAGGAACTCTGGGTCAGGATTATGCCCACTCCTCACACGAAGTGGGCAAAAAGACATATAAGGGGTGTAGATACCTCAGGGGTAGGTAGACCATTGGCTACTGCCCTACACTCCCCAAAATGCCGCTAAATGCAGCATTCAGGGGTCCCCCCGACAGCAGAGAGACAGAGTCTCACTGGAAACAGAAGAAGGACAAAGAAAAGCCATCATCGCGCGAATGGAGGACCTACACCGAACTTGCCACCAAATCCTGCCTGGCTCCTGGTACCTCGACAATTGCAAAGACTTGACTTTTCCAAAAGCTGTGCATCCTCCTGAACACTGGGAGGACTATCCAGCACTAACGTCAACCATCTAGCATCTCCCTTGGGGTGGAGGAGTCACCCCCCTGCATCTGTAGAGACGGACCGCACTTATCAGGTACACCGTTTTGCTGGCCATCAGGCCCACTAAGGAAGTATCACACCAGGAAGAGTTTTTTTGGTTCTCGGAGGTCGTCCCCATCTCTCTACAGAGTTGAATGAATGAATATAGGCTTTCTAAGGAGCGAACTTAGCCCAGGGGCAACAAGGCGCTGCGGATAGGGATCAGGATCAGAGATGTCCATGGGTAAAGGGCTTAAAGATTCGAGCTGGTGAAGAGCCAGGTCTTCAAGGCTTTAAGGAACAACAAATTAATTTCCAGAGTCAAAATTGAAGGAGGAAGAGAGTTCCACAGATTTGCTGCAGCCAGCGAAAAGGCCCTCTCCCCGATCTGGATTTCCTGAACCTAGGAACTGTCACCAAATTCTTGCAGGCAGATCTTAGCTGCTTGCCGGGGGCATATCTCCAAAACTGTTTTTTAATTTCAAATGTGTTTTATTGATTTTAAGAGCAAAAGTAGGCATCACAATACAATGAAAAGGCTTTAGGCATATAAGGCGAGCGAGACGGACAGGCACATCTTCTCTATAAATTGCATAGGATGCGAAGTACATATGCCGGAGCAGAGGTATGATACCAAAAGGGCAAGCGGTAAGTGGTGTAAGAGAGCAGAACCAAAATAACAAAAACCAGAACCCCCCGTTCCCAACCCACCCCTTCCTCCCCCACCCCAACCAGTGTGCCATGCGCAGGAAACAGTTTTAGAAGTAGTCAAATAGTGGATATTGCGATTATTCATGAGATCACGGAGGTTCATGCGTAGCTTCAGTGAGGCGCAAAATGCGAAGATATTTGGGGCATGTGATCTCATTAAATTCTTTGGACAAGAGGGACAGCAACGGGAGCCAAACCTTTTGAAATGCAGCAGTGGTATGTGTAAGTGTGGCCTGGATGCGTTCCATCCCCAGAGTGAACCAGAGTTTGTGTAGCCATCCCGTATGTGTGGGCTTGGTGGTTGAGCCCCAGATTGATAAAATATGTTGTGTAGCTGCTTGCATGGCGATCCCCATTTGGCGGCCCCGGGCAGATTTCAAAGGAAAAGTAAGTGCGTTAGGTAAGTCCATCACTGTGTAAGCTGGGTATTTCGGTGTCAAAGGTGGAGTCAATATCATTTAGGACAGTCTCCCAATAGCTCCGGACCTCGCAGCAGTCCCAAAGAAGATGGGTTAATGTGCATTGCTCTCCACATCCCCTTCAGCACAGTGCCCTGTGGGTCGGGTTCCCTCTATGAAGCCGGACCGGTGTGAGATGCCAATACATTGCCAGCTTCACCACAGATTCCCTGCCCGCGGTGTTGCGTGTGGTATGTGAGGCCCTATAGTATATGTAGCTCCATTCCTTAGGCGTTAGCGTTCTACCCAGCTCAGCCTCCCAATACTTCTGGCCCGCTTTTTTATCTGGGGTGGGTGGGGGCATAGGCATTTCGTAGATGTCCGAGATAAGGTGTTTATCCGTGTCACTAGTCAGCAACCATTTCTCGAAGACTGTCATCGGTTGACCCACTAGAGTGACGGTGGCCGGGTGGGTGAGCCAGTGTCGGAGTAGCAAGTATTGGAAAAGGTGAGGGTCCTCTACCCCGTAGCCTTGCCTAATGTCCGAGAGGGGAAGAAAGCCCCGTAGGTCGAAAAGGTCGCCGGCAGAACGGCAGGCGGTGTTGCGCCATTGTGAAAAGGCCTGCGGATCATTGCCCGGCGGGAACTCCGGGTTGTCCAGGATAGGGGTGAACAGGGAGGGAAAGGTTGTCAAGCCTTTCTTAACAGCGACCGTGTCCAAAACCCTCATGATGGAGCGGGTGATGGGTGAGTTCAAGATGTATCGCGACCGGTGTTGTCGGGCGAGGAAAGGAACTCTCCAGAGGGGCGTCTGTGCCATGGCCCTGTCCTGGAAGAGCCACCTCTTCTCGGATTCCGGCCTGTACCATTCCACCAAGCAGCGGAGTTGAGAGGCTTGGAAATATTGCAGTAAGTTGGGGACCCCAAGACCCCCCTCATCCATACTCCTGTTTGTCATTTGTCTATGTAAGCGTGCTCGTCTCCCCTCCCAGATGAAATGGTCCAGGGCAGCCTGCATGTCTGTAAGGGTGCCTATGGGGGGCGTGACTGGGAGGGTTTGGAAGAGGTATAAGATCTTAGACTGACATCTTCACCACCGCAACTCTCCCTAGTAGGGAGACGGGTTGTTTCGACCAACCCGCGAGATCCGTCCGGATCTGGGCAGCGAGGGTCTTGTAGTTAAGTGCCATCGTCGACTCTGTCGAGGAAGTGAGGGTGACTCCCAGAAAGGGGAGCTGTGCGGTGAACTGGAGATCGCTTCCATATGTAGAGGCAGGCCTGTCGGGGTGGGCGTTTTGCCCAGAGGTAATATCAGTGATTTCCCCCTGTTGATTCTAAAACCCGAGACAGCACCAAAGGAATCCAATTCCTCCAAAAAGGCGGGTATGGAACGGTCTGGATAATCGAGAGAGGTTATTATATCATCAGTGTTAGACCTGACATCATTGGCTTGAGTCTCTCCTCCATTTTTTCTGTTTGCCTCCACTGTTTTACGATGTTTTGCGGGATAATGCTTTGGGCGCCGTGCCACTGCTGATCAGTGCCACAGCGCAAGTGCTCCCGATGTTAAATTGATGTATCGGTTGAATTCCTTGTTTGGCTTATTTGGTTTACTGTCAGTCCCTAGTCTAGTGCACCAGGAGTGCCAGGGCTTGTAAATACAAATGCCGCTCGTGGGCTTGCAGCACGTGTTGTGCCACCCACAAGAGCGGCCTCGTAAAAGGATGTCTACGGGTCGGTCATTGCGAGACCTACGAGCAGTCTGGTACTGTCACGCGGACTGCGCAAGTATACCTACTTGCCAGCCCCTCAAACCTTCCCTTAACTTCATGTTAGTCACCCCTATGGTAGGCCCACGGGCAGGGTGCGTTGTAAGTATAAAGTAGGACACGCCTGACCAAGTTGGCATGTCCTAATAGTGAACAACAGCCATCTTCGTTCTTCACTATTGCGAGGTAGCCTGCTCTCCATTAGTTAGAATGGGCTGCCGGGATTATTAATGCTATGATCCTAGCTGGCTCGTGGAGCATGGTGCAATGTCGAGTTTGGTATCCCTGAACTCGGGGTTTAATTACGCATCGTTGGTGTGGATGGTTTTTGGACTCTGGGTTTGAAAATAGCACTTTTAGAAAGTGTCTATTTTCTTGTCTAACCATTTCTGGTTTCTGCTGGTCTTGCGTGTGTGTGACAGGAGCTGGGTGGCTCCAGAGGTCTGGATGAGTCAGTGTGGGATGAGTGGGACATTTGCCTTGAGAGTTATGTTATGTTATGTTTTGTTAAGGAGTGCTTGTAGAGCGCACTGTCACCGTGGGTTTCCTGGCGCTGATTTGATGCTGAGGGGACAGAGGAGTTTAGCTGGGTTGTGGGAAAAGCCAGGTTTTTAAGGATTTACGGAATTGGATGAGAGAGTTGGAGGTTTTGACCGAGGGAGGGAAAGAGTTCCAAAGAGTAGGGGGAGAGTAGTTGCTGATAGCCTGCCCTGCCTGATACAATGCTGGCTCCACCTCCTGCCAAGCGGCTGATGGCTCTGTGCCTGCCAGTGACAATGCTGGCTCCACCTCCTGCTGGGCGTCTGAGGACCCAGCCCTGCTCAGTGAATAAGCCAGGTGCTTCTGCCTGGCTCCGCCCACAACAGACCCAGGATGTTGGGAAATTCCCCTGCATGGACAAAGGGATCAAAGCCGAAAAGGGGTATAAGAGAAGGACCCCTGAACCAAGAAAACAGATCACTTCTGACAAGGAACCCTGTAACCAAGGACAAGAGGCCTGCTGATCTAAGGACTTGCCTACCCCTTCTGCCAGTGTGCTGTTTGCTGGGGGGAATCCTGCAGTGCTTCTTTATTTTTGCCAAGGAACCAGGAGAGAGGAACTGTGTGTGTACTCTCACGCTTGCTAAGAAAATCTCCAAGGACTGGAAGAGTGCCAGTCTCCTGCTGAAGTCACAGGGCTAAAGGACTTCATCTGCTTAAAGTGCTATTTGCTGGAACCTATGATTCCAGCACCTCTGAAAGAACCAGCAATCTCGACGCCGACGGACGTCGCCGAATCCAGCTCGACATAGTGAGTAACGGCTCCAGTGTCCCGCTTCCTCGACGCCGGCCGCCGGGCCCGATCGACGCCAGCAGCAACGCCAGTGAGTAGTGAGTTCGGCTCCAGCTCCAAGGGACCTCGTGTCTGCGCTGCTGCTGATCGCATCGCCCTCGTGCCCTCTCGACGCGCTGCTCACTCTTTGCAACATCATCATCATCGACGACTACTGAGGCCTGATCGACACCGAAGACGCGACGCTGGATTGCTCGACGCCACTGATCATCGTGTGCTTCATTTTCCAAGGTACTCTGTTGTTGGGGGTCCGTGTGACTCCGGGCTCGACGTAGCGCTCCTCGCGGTCGCCGCCGAACCTTTGGATTAACTTTGCCTCGACGTCGTGTAGCTCCCGGGTGGGTTACCTTATTGCTAAGAATTGTGTTGCCAAGAAGAAGAGTTGCTTTGATACGAAAAGACTTTGTACTAAAGAAGAATCTGCATTTGAACTATTATTTTCCCTTCCAAAAGTATTTATTAAGATTGTGTATATTTTTGTCGTTATTTGGTCTTGTGCTAAGC
Source organism: Lissotriton vulgaris (assembly GCF_964263255.1). Taxonomy (NCBI): domain Eukaryota; kingdom Metazoa; phylum Chordata; class Amphibia; order Caudata; family Salamandridae; genus Lissotriton; species Lissotriton vulgaris. The sequence goes on from NC_141699.1 coordinate 940,992,216, forward strand.
CTTATATAAAAATCCTTATTTTTTATAATACTACTGTGTCGTGCCCATTTGTAGTGTATTCACTGTATTACTGTATGTGGTCATAAATGCTTAACACACAGCCTCTGGGATAAGCCTGTCTGCTCTGCCAAGCTACCAAGGGGGTGAGCAGGGGTTATCAAAGGGTGTGATCCCCTTGCCCTGACTAGAAAAGGAGTGTCCCTATTTGTCAGAATTGCATACCTCTGCCAACTAGAGACAGCCGGTTCTAACAATCAGCATAGAGGCTAACCGTGTGGGGTTCCCGGGCGAAGGCAATGAACCATATGTTAGGGTTGTCCCGAACCCTCTGCGCTAGGGGCTCTATGTACAGGGTAAAGAGGAGGGGGGAAAGGGGGCATCCCTGTCTTGTGCCCCGTTGGATTTCAAACGGGTGCGATCGAAGGATTCCCAGGCGGACCCGAGCTTGGGGGCGGTGGTAGCAGCAGGCGATCCAGGACTGAAAGCGGTCTCCCAACCTGAAACGCGCCAGGACCCGTTGCAAATAGGTCCAATCGATTTAGCAGCGAAATAGGGTGGAACGCAGAGGAATGCGTGGGTTTCTTACCCGGTTTAGGCAGCACCACCACTTCGGCCACCTACATTTCCGGGGGAATGGAGCTTGGGCCCTCAAACTAGTTGAAGAGTTGGGTAAGGACAGGAGCCAGCAGCTGGCTAAAGGTTTTGTAAAAACCGGCCGAGAATCGGTCTGGTCCAGGGGATTTGAGCAGGCGGAGGCGGGATATAGCAGCCAGCACCTCCTCCAGATGGATGGGGGCGTCCAAGGCCTCTGCATTTGCCTGTGATAGTTCGGTGATCGCCGCCGAGTCCAAATACGTGTCGATCTCTTCGATGGGCACCGTCTCAGCCCCATATAGTGAGACATAGTAGGTTCAAAATGCCCCTCCCACTTGAGATTCCTCAGTGAGAACGGCGCCAGAACCGTCTATAAGGCCGGAGATTTTGGAGCGTTGGGTCTTAGCTTTCAGAGCACTGGCGAGTCAAGTCAAGTCAAGTCAAGTAATTTATATAGCGCGCTACATACCCAGAGGGTCTCAAGGCGCTTGAAGAAGGGTGGGGAATTACTGGTCGAATATCCAAGTTTTAAGTTGCTTTCTGAATGCTAGGTGGTTCTGAGTGAGGCGAAGGTGAGTGGGAAGTGAGTTCCAGGTTTTAGCTGCCAGGTAGGAGAAGGATCTTCCACCCATGGTTGTTTTGTTGATGTGAGGTACAGCAGCAAGGGCTTGGTTGGAGGAGCGTAGCTGGCGGGAGGGGGTGTAGAAGGAAAGTCGTGTGTTGAGGCATTCGGGTCCGAGATCGTAAAGTGCTTTGTGAGCGTGGGTTAGGAGGCGGAATGTTATCCTCTTATTAACGGGGAGCCAGTGGAGGTTTTTCAGGTGACTAGAAATGTGGTCTTTACGCGGGATGTCTAGTATGAGTCTGGCTGATGCGTTCTGGATGCGTTGGAGTTTTTTCTGAAGTTTTGCGGTGGTACCGGCGTATAGGGTGTTTCCGTAGTCCAGGCGGCTCGTGACCAGTGCGTGGGTGACCGTTTTTCTAGTTTCGGTGGGGATCCAGCGAAATGTTTTTTTGAGCATGCGAAGAATGTTGAAGCAAGATGATGAAACGGCGTTGACTTGTCTGTTCATCGAGAGTGAGGAGTCCAGGATGATGCCCAGGTTCCGTGCGTGGTCCGTCGGGATGGGTGCTTTTCCAAGGGCCTCTGGCCACCAAGAGTCATCCCAGGCGGTGGGGGAGGTACCTAAGATAAGGACTTCTGTTTTGTCTGAGTTCAGTTTCAGACGGCTGTGCTTCATCCACTCGGCTACTTCTTTCATTCCTTCATGTAGGTTGGTTTTGGCGATGTTCGGGTCTTTGGTGAGTGAGAGGATCAGTTGAGTGTCATCAGCGTAGGAGATGATGTTGAGGTTGTGTTGGCGTGCGATGGTCGCGAGGGGGCTCATGTATACGTTGAAGAGGGTGGGGCTGAGTGAGGATCCTTGTGGCACGCCGCAAATGACTTCAGTAGCCTCTGACTTGAATGGTGGAAGGCGGACTTTCTGAGTTCTTCCGGTAAGGAACGAGGTGATCCATTCCAGTGCTTTTCCTTGGATTCCGATGTTGCTGAGGCGTTGTAACAGGGTGCTATGACAGACTGTGTCGAAGGCTGCGGAGAGGTCAAGGAGGATGAGGGCGACTGTGTCTCCATTGTCCAGTAGAGTTCGAATGTCGTCTGTTGCTGCGATGAGTGCGGTCTCAGTGCTGTGTTTTGCTCGGAATCCGGACTGTGAGGAGTCGAGGGATTTGTTGGTTTCGAGGAAGGCGGCGAGCTGGTTATTGACAGCTTTCTCGATGACTTTGGCCGGGAATGGAAGGAGCGAGATGGGGCGGTAGTTTTTGAGTTCGGTGGGGTCAGCTGTGGGTTTTTTCAGAAGGGCGCTGAGTTCGGCGTGTTTCCAGCTTTCTGGGAAGGTGGCGGAGTTGAGGGAGCAGTTGATGACGTCTCGGAGGTGTGGTGCTATGATGGAGTCTGCTTTGTGGAAGATGTGGTGAGGGCATGGGTCTGTGGGGGATCCTGAGTGGATGGAGTTCATCAGGCGGATGGTGTCCTCAGTGGAGATTGGGTTCCAGTCATTAAGGATGTTCAAGGGGGGTGAAGGTACAGCAGAAGGTTGGGTGGGTTGGTCTCCGGGTTGGTTGTTGAAGCTGTTGTGGATGTCTGCGATTTTGTTGTGGAAGAACGAAGCTAGGGAGTCGCAAAGGGTTTGAGAGGGAGTGATGTCGTTGGAGTTGGCTGAGGGGTTGGTAAATTCTTTGACGATGTTGAATAATACCTTGCTGTTGTGGGCGTTGTTGTCTAGTCGGTCTTTGAATGCGGCTTTCTTGGCAGTCCGGATCAGTTGGTGGTGTATGCAGGTGGCGTTTTTGAAGGCATCCTTGGTGCTGGGGTTTGGGTCTTTTTTCCAGGCCTTCTCAAGGGAGCGACAGAGTTTCTTGGATTTCTTAAGATCATCGTTGAACCAGGGGGCGTTTTTGTTGCTTAGTTTGATTTGACATTTTTTCAAAGGTGCTAGGTTGTCTGCGCTGTTACCTCCGCCCTGTCAGTGTCTAGGCTGGCCAATTGGGCCCTAGCCGCCTTCAACTGTCTCCAGACCCGTGGAGCGCAGGTGCGGCTGTGAACCCTCTCTATTTCAGCAACCTGAGCGGTGAGGTCGTCTCTTTTCGCCCTCCGGTCCTTGTCCTCTGCCGCCGCTATCGCGATAAGTTCACCGTGAGCCACCGACTTCAGGGCCCCCCATAGAGCAGTCATCGATATCTCTGGTGTATCGTTAGGGTCAAGTAGTCGACGATGCATTTGTGGAGTCGTTTGGTGACCACTGGTCTCTGAAGGAAGGTTTTGCGTAGGCGCCACGACCCTCGGGGGCGAGGGGACGCATGGATTCTGAGCGACAGTTCCATCGTGTCATGGTCTGAGATGGCCGCAGGCACTATGCACACCACGTCGAGGACTGTAAGCAGCTCAGAAGAGCCCAGGTAATGGTCTAGTCTTGCATATGTGCGTTGCACGTGGGAGTAGAAGGTAAATTGCGTTGCAGTAGGGTGTTGGGCCCTCCAGAGGTTCACCAGACCTCTTTCTTGCAGCCATTCTGTTCCAGCGGCTGTGATAGCGCCCGAGTCTCCATAGCGATGTCCAGACCTATCTATATTTGTGTCCATGACCAGGTTAAGATCCCCACCCATGAGCAGAAGCAAAGTAGGACTGGAGTGATTCTGAGACTGCGCTTTTCAAAAACGTTTCCTATCCTGTGTTTGGGGCATAGATGGAGCCGACCGTCAGTTGTTTGTCGCCTACCTGAAAAGTATAAGCTAAAAGGCGACCTTTGACCTCCCCCGTTTTGTCCCCCACTTTCCCTCGGAAGCGCCAAGAAACCAAGACAGCCACCCCAGCCTTTTTCGTTGGGAGAGAGGAAAAGAACTGCTGTGGAAAAGCGCAGGAGCGCATTCTGTGCCAGTCTTTGGGCAAAAGGTGAGTCTCTTGCAGCAAACAAATGTCGGCCCCTGAATTCTCTAGATAGGAAATTACAGCCCTTCTTTTGATAAGATTATTCACCCCTTCACATTAAGGGTCAGCACTTTTAAAGTGGAATCAGCCATAGTAAAGAGAGTAGATGTAGTATCGCGCATTCAGAGGTGTGCATTCATTACAGATAGAAGTGTAGTGACCAATCAGCATGAGGGAACCCTTCGAAGCCCGGACTTCTGAACAGAGCATGTATAGAGTGTTGTGTGTGTTTAAAGATATCTCTAGGGGTGAGCAAAGGGGAGGCGTTAGATGAAGAATTAAGCGAAGCAATGGGGGACACATGTAAAGTGGAGCAATTCCATCATTGACAAAACCCCTTTGGCACACTGGTTCCCACCCGCAGTCCCACCCGTTGCCCCAAACTGACCTCAACTGGAACCTTGTCCCGCCCTCCCCCTCCCCGTCCCAACCCTGGGAGCTCAGTCCTCGAGTCCCACTTCCCAAACCCAACTGCCCATTCCCCCCCTCCCATCGCCCACTCCCCAACTCCCAAACCATAAGAATGAATAGTCCCAGTCCTGTCAGTCCACACAGGGCTGTGGTAAAGCGAGGTCTCGAGGCAGTCAATGGAAGCGACTCTGGTTACGAGAGTCGCTTCCATTGACTGCCTCGAGACCTCGCTTATGCAGGAATAATTTGTTTGACAAGATACGATCTGTAGACACTGATCCCGATCTCCATACCGGGACCTGAGAAACTTTTCGAGGCGATATTGACCCAACTTGATGGCAACTCTATCAGTCCTCCTCTCACAAGGAGGCTTGCCCACTGCCCCCCTGTCCTGAAGAAGACCCGCTTTGTAAGGGCGAACTACCCTACACCCTGCTAGGGTCGAAATGTAGACTGTCCCCATGTTCTTACTCCCATGGTTATTCAGAATTCATACAGCCTAAATGAGGAGATATTGCTTTTGTAAATAAACTGTGATGGATTAATTTCGTGTATGGCTCCGAATTAGGGAGACCAGTTTAGAATGTATATGAAACTACTGATCAATGAAGTAAAAATTGATTACTGTTTATGCATTTCACTCCTGTTCACGAAATTCCCTCACAACACTTCCCTCCCTTCCCTATGTGGGCACTAATACTTTTATGAAGTATAAATAATTTTCAAGAAAACTGTGTAACCATAAAGTGGTTGATATAGGTACTTTGTGAATTAAAACATCGTAACCTCATTTGTTTGTTTTCCTCTATTTTTCTTATTCATTCAATTTTCTACACTGTATATAAATCACTCTCTTAAGTCCGGGACCCCTCTGTCCATACCACCTGTCGATTTGAATGTCAAAGTCAGCTGGTTCCTTTAAGATGTGTCAAAAAAGATCCTATAGATAGCCGGTGATATCTGCCCCTTCTGCCTTCTGAGGGACCCCCCGGACCCGTATGTTGTTGCGACGGGAGCGGTTTTCGAGGTCCTCCGCATGGGCCTGGAGATCTAGCTGCTGGTCTGTAAGTCGCAGAACTTCCTGTTGAAGCTGTTCGATTTCGCTGCTTCTAGTCTGGTCAGCCTCTTCAATGGCGACCACGCGTCCCCCAAGACCCTCCACATCCCTCTTGAGCTCCCGAACCTCTCCGGCCACTTCCTGTTTCAGGGACTTGAAGTCTTCTCTGAGGGAGTTTAACAAGGTCTCTAGGAATGACCTGGTGATGGGTACGTGGTCCTCCGATGGCTCCGGCGACGTTCTTGCGGCCTCCGGGGAAGGCGGTTCTTTGCCAGGTTTGCGTTGGGTTTTGGCTAGCATCTCTGGAAGAATTTGGGTCGCTTTCTTCCCCCCCCCCTGGGGTTTGCCATTTTGTGATCGACCGCTGCTCGTAGACCTTCAGGGGGGTGGGAGTGAATGCAAATGCTTGGGGGCTGGCGAGGGCGAAGGTAACCTATGGTATCAGGAAATGGCTCCATCCCCACAGTCCCAGGGGACTGCATCAAGGGGCCAGGTGGACCCAAGGGTCCGCAGTTACAGCTCCGGGGGTTTCAAGGGTCAACAAGGCAGTGGGTGGTTATCTCGGGGGTCAGGCGTCCCCCCTCCGGCCCACGATGAGTCTCAGCTCACGCACCAGTGCAGGCCCAGTTAGTCCGGTAGCAGCCCGAGTGGCCAAATGCACAGACGGCAGGCGCTAGACAGGGGCCCCACCAGAGTGCGCGTGATCCCACCACAGCCTCACTAGCGTAATATGGCCCCTGTGCCCAGCCAAGTCCCGCACCGGGGGCTCGATTATGCCCCCGAGGCTCCTTGTCAGTCACCCTCCGCCGCACTCCTCACCTTCGTCTGCTGGTCGGCCGCGGCCCTGCTCTCTCCAGGGCTCCCAGGACACACTCCACCTCTGCACATATCTCCCGGCTGCGGCCACTGTCTCATCGGGCCTGGCTCGTCACTCGCTCCGCTCGCCGCCTCTATCGGGCCGCCCCTGGGCCCCACGAGGCCAGAATCCTCGGCGGGGTTACCGTCGATAATCTGTACAGCGATGTGTCAGGTGGGGGTACCTTGGTCGGCCTTGTGGCTCCACTGCACTTTGGGCACTCTCCTTGTGACCTTCCAGGGCCCACTCTTTGCTTGTCTCTGTGGCCTTTTACTGGTTTCCCAGTGTGGGCCCCTCCACTCCTGGTCCCCTGCAGCGCTATATTGCAGTCCCCGTCTCTGGGCGTGCGGGCATCTATGCTCCGGCCCCCAAGCCACTCCGGCCCCTCGCCGCTGTTCCGCCACTGCACTGGAGTCGTGCCTTTGGTGTGCCCAGCTAGGCCTCCTGCCTGGGGCTCGATTATTGCCCCCCGAACCTGCAACTCTCACCAGCCTGGCTCTGCGCTTGTCTCCTCTGTGGGGGCTCCGCGCACCTCCGAATTATCCCCAGAACCTGCCAACGGCTTTACTCCCTCCAGGGCTCTCTCTCCTGTCTCTGTTTGGTGCGCTGGGTGCTTACGCCTGATATGCCTCGTTAGGCCCCACGCCGGGGGCTTGATTAAGTGCCCCCGAGCTCCGATCTCTTACAGCCAGGCGCTGAGCCTCTCACCTCTGCGGGGGGCCCTGCAGGCCTCGGCTCAGCCGTCTGCTCTCTCCGCCCTCCTTGGCGCAGGGGAGTTCACTCATCGGCCGCTGTGTAGGCCCAGACCGGGGCCTCGGGTACTGCTCCTCCCAGCCAGCTCTCTTGCGTCCCGGTGTCACGCCGATGGGTCCGCGCGCCGCCTGCCGCACCTCCATGCCCCTTTCTCCGTGGCAGCGGTTTTGAAGTCAAGGTCGGTTCCGCTCCTTGGCGTATTCCGGCCAGCAGCAGGGTACCAGGCCGGCCTCAATCACTCGGCGGGCCGGGCCGCCATGTTGTCTCTCCCCGGTCCGGGCAAAGCGCTCTCGGCCGACAAGGGTCTCTGGTGTGTTGCCTGCTCGGGCTCAGTCACCCCGAGGCGGCTGCCTTATGCCCCCAAAAAGCAGTCGGGAATGGAGATGATTGGGAGGTTAGATAAGTTAAATAAGGGCACGGGAGCCACTTGAGCAGACGTCCTCCTAGGTCGTCATCTTGGCCACGCCCCCGAAACTGTTTTTTAATGCCTTCTGACCCCACATTGTAAAAGGCCTTGTGTACCAGGCACAGGGCTTTAAACACAATTCTCTGACCCAATGGAAGCCAATGCAGGTTTCTGATGGTGGCCGATACAGAGTGGAATTTAGGAAGGCCCATCAACAACCTGGCAGCGGCATTCTGCACAAGTTGAAGTCGGTGTAGGAGACCCTTATTTATCCCTACATAAAGTGCATTGCAATAATCTAATCTAGACAGCACAAGGGTCACCACTGCCTGTTTCCGCAAGGGGAGGGAAAGAAATTAAAAGATCTTTTTGCGAGTCCTTATCATCCCGAAGCAGGTAGCGACTGTTCTATTTATTTGGGGGCCCAGGGAGAGGGAGGTGCCCACTATGATGCCTAGATGTTTGGTACTGAGGCCAGGGCAAGGTCCAAGCGTATCTGGCCACCAGGCCTTGGACCAAATCTCCTGATTGTCTCAGAAAATTAAGATCTCAGTTTTATACCCATTGAGTCTTAGATAGTTCTCCACCATCCATAAAGCCACCGACTGCATGCAGTTTTTAAAGTTTGCTGCTAATGCTTTGACACCCTCAGTGATGGTAATCTTGATTGAGTGTCATCAGCGTAGGATAACACTCCTAGGCCGAAAGATCTTACAATCCTGGCAAGCAGGGATACATCAATATTAAAAAGGGTAAGACTCAATGAGGATCCCTGGGGGACTTCACAGAACAACTGTTTCGGAGCGGAGAAGAATTGGCCCATCTTAACTCTTTGGGACCGTTCCATAAGGAAAGATGTAAGCAAGGCCCTCAATCCCTATTTCCCGGAGCCTCCCAGCCAATTTAAGGGGAGAGATGGTATCAAAGGCTGCCGTTAGGTCCAGAAGGATCAGTAAGGTGGTGTGACCAGCATCGACCTGTTGTCAAATGGTGTTAAAAACAACGGCTAACGGCGTCTCGGTACTGTGCTCACTTCTGACCCATGCTGCGAGCCATTGTGCAACTGATGATCCCCAGATAAGTGCTAAAATGGAGGTTCAGATGTTTCTCTAAGATTTTAGCTGGAACCGGCAACAGGGAAATAGGCCGGTAGTTCTTTAGTTCCGCAGGGTCCTGAGAGGGCTTCTTTAAGAGAGGTTTAACCACTGCAGTTTTCTTCGCGGAGGGATACTGGCCAGAGGTAATGACAGCATTAAGGATTGAAGTCAAGGTGGGGCAATAGCCTCCATTCCCAGTTTCAAGATCTTCAGGGGACAGGGCTCCAAGGGGGAACCAGACCTAATTCCACTTAACATCCGCTCAGTGTCCTCTTGAAGGATATGAGGAAAGGAGCAGAGGCTGCAGTCCTTCGGAGGAGCTACCAGAGAAACAGATGGGAGATCTGACTTTCATAGCTCCAAGGAGGAGTATATGTCTTTAATTTTGGCATAAAAATCAAGCCATTTTATCACACAGATCCTGGGAAACCTCGGTGTTAGCAGTGGCCGTAGGGGCTAGGAGGGAATTGATCACGATGAAAAGTTCCCTTTGGGATTTAATGATGTCACAGAGTTTCGTGAGGCTAGACTCTCCAGAAGCCCCCTGAACACTTCAAACAAAGACACAGTCACTCCCAAAAAGAGCCATGAAAACAAAACAGAAGTGTCAGCACAATAAATATTGGATCATAGAATCAAGCACGACGAATTAATAAAGCTTAATGACACTCCATCAGAGGACACCAAAACATCAAAAACCAAAACCCCGGTGAGACACTCCAATAACTATACATTTACTGACAAAAACACATCTAAGATGGATTATCATATACCAACTGAGAAAGATAAACCTGAGTCGGATGGGAAAGAAAAACAAATAAATCAAAAAGGTCTAACGAATCGGCAAAAAAAACGAGCAAAAAAGAATAGAAATCAGCTGGCCGAGAAGCAGGTGCTGATTAGCTACCCCATTTTTAACCGTGCAAACACTAAAAAAAAATCTGAAGTTGACCTTAATCTAAGGGTGCAACCACCACCCGCAAGGGTAATAGAAGAACATAAAGATTTGAAGCACACACCTCAAAAAGAGAGAACCAAATCTATGTCCAAAAAAGTAACTGACCAGACGCCCGGGGTATCTTCTATAACACTAATGCATTTTGAGGGGATTGCACAACCACAAATTTCAGGTGCTGGTAGAAGAACCAAGATTAACATTACGACCCTATCATCTACCCTAAGCGAGGTGGATTGGAGCATGGAACAAGTAGACAGCGACGCAGCACAACTGGAAGAATCTGTAGCGAGTCCGCAACACAAGGCAATAATTCTCAACCAAAAAGCATGCACACCTCCGAAGAGCAAAAAGCACAACCTTAATGAGCCTGCTCAAAATAAGCGTGAAGACATCAATCTGGGATGCCAAAGGACAGTCATTAAAGGTCCGGTAAACAACAAGAAGGTATCATCCATCCAGATCACTGTTCCAAACGCCGATTCCAGACCAGGCAAAAGTGATAACAAAGCCGTCAGATAATTTACAGCCAAGGTAGATAGGGGCCGCTACAACGAAATGCAAGTAATAATAAACTCAGGCAACATAGAACTACTACAAAACACTGATTTAATGAATGTAGTAAAACATAGATCGAGTCCCAAGTCTGTTGCTATGGAAAATGGACGGCATACACAAAAAGGCGGCCTAAAATGAGAGTGCAAGAATGAAACCTTGCAAGACAGAATGTCAACTGAACAGCCTCAAATGGACGCTAACAAGCAAATAACAAACCACCCGTGTGTTGATACAAGGGCTCGCAGAAGCAATAAAACAAGACGGACACGACCAAATGAAAACGCACGTTCCACCAGAGACTTAACACCAAATTTTAAAATCCCAACAGTAGGAAGGCTGCTCTTCATTCCTAATTATAAAGCACACGGTAAGCAAGACTACTTAAATCGAGGAAACATTCTTCATCTAATATCTACAATTACAAGCCTCAGCCAAATAACAACAATCGACCTAGTTTCAATAGAATTTATCTCCCTCTGAGATAATGTAGCAAAAGAAGGCACATTGGCTACATGGAGAAATGAGGGAATCGTTAAGAGCATTCTTGCGGAAACTACCAAATTTGAGGAGTGGGGAATCAGTCTGAAAGAAGAGGCAAAACCGGGATATCCAACTCCCCTTCTAAGGAAGCAGAGCAAAAGAGGAGATCATACACGGACAAGTCAAACTACGTACACTGTACTACATGGCGCCAGGGGAGCAGATAACGACAACAATGATAGCCCAAGATTGACACAGCGCTCTAACGATGATTGAACCAGTCATGTAACAGGCAGACTAGAGGGAGACACGATTAAACTTCTCTCCTGGAACATCGCCAGAGCAAAATATATTTTAAATGACACTAGAAAAACACGTATGACATCATAGCCCTCCAGGAAACATGGTTAACGGAGTCAATCGATGTATCTGGAAGACTATGTTTCCATGCCAACGCAACGCAAACTCAACGTTACCGGGTGTGCGAAAGGGGGACTCTCGGTATATGTATCCACCGCAATCAAGATCAAGGCCTCTCAATTGCCCATATCCTCGGCGGATATGCAAATTATCAAACTGGATGGGATGACCCAGGGAGAAACTCGAACAATTATCCTGATCAACATTTATGCCCACCCGAAATATGCAGCCAAAAAATAATTCTTCAAACGCATTAATAATGTCGTTTCTGACCTCCGGCTTGAACAACCGAGATGGGACATCATACTGACAGGCGATTTCAATGCCAATCTCCTGCATTGGTCGGAAGAAGAGGATAACATCATTCAAGCAAACGAGCAGTGGGGGGTTGACCCCCAGGAAATTCCACCGGTAAAGAAGACCGACCCAGCTGGCATGCAATTGATGGCGGACTGAAGACGCCACGGAGAGGACAAACTCATGGGAGCTCCGGACCTGCGAGCTGATTGCTACTCGAGAGACGCGTAAAGCTGAGAAAGCTGAGAAAGTGATATACGCTATATGGTACTTGCTAAACGCTAAACGCTGAATGTCACCAAGAAACGTTTTGGATATTTACAGCTGGGAAATGCTATAACAAGACGGCGGCGTGCAAGGAGTAAAGTTCCTGAAAAACCTCAAAGCCCGTTTGTCGGAGAGTGTCTGTCGGAGAGTGCATGAAGAGAAACGGAAGAAAAATAATTTAATAAATAAGGCTGTAAGTTAAGTCCGTCTACCTGCTGCGGCGCAGCATTGTGCTGTGTCGGACTCCTTTGCCTTTTCATGTGGGACCTTGAGACTTACCGGATTGCTATCACGGGAAGGTGGAAAGTGGAAAGCGGAGGGCGGCAACGACAACGGCAGCAGCTGTGGGCTGTTCAGAACAAATACAAATGAAGGAGGCCCCCTTATCTGTCAGTTCTGGGACAGGGGAGAATAGGTGAACAAACAAAGAAGTCCCACAAATGACCCTAGTTGGGTGATATGATTTTGTAGGTGCCCAAAATTATGTTTTTACAAATACCAATCACACATTGTTATACACAAATCTTATTCGTAACTCTATTAGGTTGTGTAGCAGCCAACATCTAAATACAAACAATTCAGGAATTATTTAATGCTCATACTTTCCTTGAGTTTTATCAAGTTTTAAAGAGGACAGGACGTTAGGTTTTAGAAAAATATAACAATGTATATTTATTTCAAAGTCACAAGTCAATCGCAAAAAACATGTAATTAGTATGTAATCTATTGCAGATCCCGGAAGGACCGTAGTAGTAGGAGCAGGGAGGCCGAATCACGAAGTTAAGTGCAAGGAGCAACGTGCTAACATAAGGCAGCACTCATTAACACAGCGCCAAATGAAAAGGTCGTGTTAAATTGGGGATCCAGTAATTAAAAATCTGGTCCTACGAAATACCCATATCGGTGGCTCCTACTACTAACGTATGAAATTACTCAAGGAAACTATAAGGTACCACAATTATGTCCATACCTGGTAATATGCAGCCCTGCTGAAACCCAAAAGTGCAATTGGGCAGACAGTCTTCCCTGATTTATCGGGATGAGAGTTTTGTATAACTAAGAACTTGGTCCTGAAGAAGGTTTTTAATCGTTTCTCCAAAAACCGAAACGCCGCGTCGACCCCTGTTCTTGTGTAATTTTTTGTAAAAAACTTTTGCGTATAAATTATTATGTATGAACTATTTGTTTGATGCGTACACCACTGATTTTTTAACATGTTTTTAAACTAGTTACTGTATAAATTGTTTTTAACTACTTGTTTTTTGCGATTGACTTGTGACTTTGAAATAAATATACATTGTTATATTTTTCTAAAACCTAACGTCCTGTCCTCTTTAAAACTTGATAAAACTCAAGGAAAGTATGAGCATTAAATAATTCCTGAATTGTTTGTATTTAGATGTTGGCTGCTACACAACCTAATAGAGTTACGAATAAGATTTGTGTATAACAATGTGTGATTGGTATTTGTAAAAACATAATTTTGGGCACCTACAAAATCATATCACCCAACTAGGGTCATTTATGGGACTTCTTTGTTTGTTCCGCTGTTCAGAACAGCCTGCATCGACGGCCAAGGCGAAAGCAGAGAGCTGGTGGAAATAAGCGGCAGCAGTAGCGGCAGGGGATGGAATTGTAACGTTGGAGCTGAGTGTTCGTTTGTTTCAAGTACAGGAACATTCTATGCTTGGCTTTGAAGGGGCTACAGATCCAAGTTACAGCCTAGGAAGCCTATCAGGTTAATAAGGTTACCGCGAAGTTGAAGAGAAAGATACTGAGCCTGTCTGCCTGCTTGTTATATTTACATTTCTCTGCAAATCACTGAGCGTTACTATATTTCTATTTCTGAATTGTTTGATTTGGAGGATATCACGGAGAGACTATGATTATAATTTCAACTGTAAAACTTTAACTGATATTAAGACACAAAAAAAAAGGGTGCTCTAAAGGCACAGGTACAGACTTGCCTGTCCACTCACCTGCTATATAAAAAAAATGTTCTCTGTTGAGCTTTGCTAAGATTGCCAGGTTCCAGGCGAGGGATTTGTTACTTGGTGGCCGTGGGGACACAGGACTACCTCAGGTTTGACGGCTTTTGGCAACTGCTTGGTGCTGGATGTGAAAAAAAAGGAGAAGGATCTAAGAATATTTGCATTAAATTGTATTGATGGCGCCCAAGCACACTAGGGGCAGAGCTAATAGAGGTACTCCCCGGAAAGATGGAAGGGATGAGGCGATTTCACCAATATTTAAAGCAATCTCGCCAGCAGTGGTAGCAAGGACGCCACGCTTAACGGAAAAGCAAAAAACAGTTCAACAACCTTTGGTTACACTAACAAATGCCAGAGCAATAGCAGTGAGTGCTAAAAATAAAGATGAAGAAGAACCAAAAGAAAAAGGCATTTATGAAGGTAGCGGAATGTCTACTGATACAATTACTGACACTACTAAATCAAACTCAGCTAAAAAGACAGATACGGGGACCTGTAGTGATGTAAACAAGGAGAACAGGCCAGCGCTTAATGAAACCAATGAAACTAATGGGGACAAAGTATAGGCTATGGAAACTACTAAGGACATTACTGCCAAACTTGCTCTACAACCTTCTCAAACTCCACCGATATTAGATTTGACTACAGGCGATGTGCAAATCATTGGGAGAACTGATAAATCTGGCTGTAGTAATGACGATACTGAAATCGGGACATTTCTTGAGGTTAATACTGATGACGAGGATTATGAGGAATTTATTGAAGGAGGAGATTGTGAGAGAGCACAAGATGCAGAAAAAGATATGGATTATAATTCCGTCCATCTAAAGGGTAGTAAATCCTCCGCCTTCAAAAAAAAAAGGGGGAAGACTAAAATAAAAGCTAAGAAAGGGGGGAGAAATTTGAATCCCGCAGCTTTAATACCCACATTAACTTCGACCTTGGTCGGAGGGAACTTGATTAAAGACCAGAGCATAAGCGAATGGATCCAAGTTAAGAAAAGAGGGGCTAAAAACTTACCAACGACTCGCTCCGGAAACAACTCTATTGCAGAAATAAGCCTTGAACATAATTCAAAAAATCTGCAAAATCCGCAAAACTTGCAAAATACTTTGCTAGAGAATGTGGCTCTACAAGTCTCGGATCAGGATCCACCAATACCTGCTACGGCTGCTCCCCTCGCTTCTGCGAATATAATACTTACGGAGAACATTACGGATGGTACTATGGGTGACATAGCAACGAGGCAGAAGGATAAACTTCCCGTACCTAAATCCCCTCATAGGGAAATACCGACAGGATAAAACTGTTCTTTTTCTCCCTTACAAGATACGGCTAATACTTCATCCTTGGATCTAATTCTAAGAACATTAATGGCTCATCGTCAAGAAGTGCAAGAAAACTTTCTACAGCTAAGGGAAGATAATCATAAAATGCACAGTTGCCTGCAGGAAGTCACAAATAAATTGAGCGGGGTAACAAAAGAAGTCGAGGAATTACAGCAAAGGGTTGTTGAGGTTGAGGAAACTTTAACTGCTACTACGGTATCAACAGATCGACACACCGAAGAAATTGAGGTCCTGCAGAAGAAGGTGGAGGATCTGGAAAATCGGCAGAGGAGGCAGAACCTGAGACTTTTTGGGATTCCGGAAGGCTCGGAAGGATCAGACGCAAGGGCCTATATAGTGAGAATATTGCAGAAGGCATTCCCGGACTTATCCGATTGGGACTGGGATCCGCAAGTGCAGCGGGCACATAGACTTCCCATTACTCCCAGAACCCATGAGAGTAAATACCTGCGGCCCTTTATGATCTATTTCGGCAATTTTCTGTTGAGACAAGCTGTCTCAATAAAAGCTAAACTTAGTACCCCTGTGACAATTGATAACTTAACCTTTTTTGTAAAATCTGATTTCAGCAAGATTACTATGGGCAAGAGATGGGGTTTACGTAAATTGATTGATCCTCTTAAATCACGTGGAGCCACAGTATATCTCCAGGAACCTGCTCGCCTTAAAGTAATAAAGTCAGGACATAGTCATTACTTCTACGATGTAAAAGAGGCTGAACAATTTCTTTCAAAAATGGACTCAAAGAGTTAAAATGAAAATGAGGGGGAGGGAATTAGAAATTTCATATGTGTAGTTACTGATGGTGGCATCTAAGGCGGCTACTTTTTGATGAATTCTTGGTTATTTCTTTGGTTTATGAGTATTGAGGCAGGGGAATATGAGATCAGCACGGAGGGATGGAGCTCCTGGGGAACCCTCTCTGAAAGGCTGCCTCTCCATCGGCAGCAGAAGATAGAGGGAGGCTTCCGGGTAGGTACAGGGGGGAGGGAACCAGCTCTCCCTGGGGCAGGTACGGGGGGACTGTGGGGGGAGGCTTAAAGAAAAGGACAAGGCAAGGTTTAAGGTGGTTAACGTTAGAAACCGTAGACAGGGAATGTTATGGCAATTAATGAGAGGTACAGAACGTTTTGCTTTATTAAGTATCTATAATGTTGATATTTAGGTGTTTAGCTTGGAATGTTTCAGGTTTGAATAATAAGAACAAAAGGCGTATGGTGTATGAGGAACTTAAAATGTATGATCCACATTTAATTATGTTAACGGAAACGCATATTTGCTTTAAAGACAGGAAAATACTGAGTCAATTGGGATACGGGTTGTGGTGGTGTGTACTACTTTTAACGCTCCCATTAGGGGAGTGGCAATTTTGAAAAAAAAGCAACCATGGGGGGTAGTGATTAAAACTGCTTTGGACAATGGAGGCCGGTGGGCCATTACTCAAATGCAGGTTGAGAACCGTAAATATGTTTTCTGTGCCATATACGGGCCAAAAATTGATGACCCACGCATCTTTGATTGGTTAAATATTGAATTGCTCTCATGGGAGGGGGAACTTATTATGATGGGGGATTATAACTGCGTGCTAAACTACCAACAGGATGTGACTAAAAGAGGTTTATTTAGACGCATGCGTAAAACTCGGGCGGCGATATTAGAACTAGCTCGGATACATAATGTAAAAGATGTATGGAGGAACTTGTATCCAGATCAACCTGGCTATACGTTTTACTCCTCACCCCACAAACTGTATTCACGAATAGACTTGGCGTGGGCATCAGATGAGGTTATTGAGGTTGGACGTATGGAGATTTTTCCAAAGGTCTCGTCGGACCACAATCCAATTTTATTGTCATTCAGTATAATCCAAAGGGACCCGAAAATTAGATTGTTTACCTTCCCTATATATATATTGGCAGACACAGTTTTTGTCGGAACACTGAAGGCGCATATTAAAGATTTTATTGAAATCAATTTAGATAGTGCATCACTTCTATCAGTCTGGGACGCCTGTAAAGCCTCTATTAGGGGGCTCGTGCAACAGCACGTATACAAACAAAACGCAGAACAAAGGAAAAAAGATAAGATTGTAATAAATGGTATTTTGCAACTGGAAAAACAATTAGCCGACAGTCTGAGAGCTGGTGTTTTGGGGGCGCAAGATATTGAACAATTGGAAACTAAATTAGTGACTGCACGCTCGACCCTAAAATGTGCTTTAAGGGAAAATAATAGCCAAAAGCTGCTTAAATATAAACTGGCACAATATGAATGTGGGGATAAGGTAGGAAAGGCCCTGGCTTACAAGGTGGCAGATGACCGAGCTACAACATTAGTCAAATCCATTAAAGGCCTTAATAATATATCATATACCCAGCCAGCACAAATAATGGACCAGTTTGTAACATACTACAAAAATCTATACACCCCAGAGGGTAGCTGTACAGAAATGCAGATACAAAAGTATATTAATAAAAATCTCCCAGTTCACGAATACCTAGATCAAGAAAGTGTTAATGGGCTGGAGGAAGAAGTTACGTTAAAGGAACTGTACGATGCTGTTACCTCTCTCCCCTCTAATAAGGCTGCTGGTGAGGATACTCTCCCCATAGAATTATATAAAATTTGTGCAGATGAAATCTTACCACTTTTATGTTTAGTTATTAATTTAATTGGTGTTACTGGGCAGGTACCAGAATCGTGGAATACAGCAAAAATAATGTTTTTTCTTAAGAAAAATAAATCACCAACGGAATGCGATTCTTACCGTCCTATATCATTGATCAACGCTGACGCTAAAGCGTATTCCAAGATATTAGCTCTTCGCATGGCCCCACTTATGCCGTTGCTGGTAAATGAACAACAACATGGCTTTGTAGCCGGGAGGGACACTACTACCCATGTTAACATGGCGATCACCGCCTTTGATGTTGCAGCAACTAACCACACCCCACTCGGTATGATACTTCTAGATGCAGAGAAGGCGTTTGACCGAGTGGGGTGGGATTACTTATGGGGGGTGATGAAACAATACGGTTTTAAAGGACGTTTCTTAAGAAGTATACAAGCTTTGTATAAGGATCCTAATGCCAAGATTAGCTATGCAGGGGCTGTCTCATCTAAATTTTCAATCTTACGGGGGACACGGCTGGGGTTCCCCTTTGTCACCCCTACTTTTTGCTCTCTCCATGGAGCCGTTTATTAATGCCCTTCAAGAGCAAGCTAAAATAAAACCTACGCATCATGATGACAAAACTTTGAAAATCACTGCTTATGCCGATGATTTAGCCATTTACACTACCAATGTGGTAGAGGCACTGGGGGGGATTTCAGAAGAAGCTAATAACTTTGGGACTATTGCAGGTTACAAACTTAACACGAATAAAACGCAAGTTATAATGAATTACCAGTCTAATCCTCAAGTTCCAGGATATTGTCTGGCTGCGGTTTATTTAGGGGTTAAAATCTCTTCAAAGATCTTGGATATAAACTTATTAAATTATGAACCTTTATTGAAAGAAGTAGCAGCTCTATTAAAAAAGTGGCATAAGATTCCGGTTAACCTGCTGGGACGATTGAATTTGATTAAAATGAATATCTTACCTAAATGTTTATATCTTTTTCGTTGTATTCCTTTGCGCGTTAATAATTTGCTTTTTAAAAAGTTGGATAGCATTATTAATAGCTTCTTGTGGGGCTATAAGAAACCTCGAAGATCGATAGCAATTCTGAAATTACCATTGGAAAAAGGGGGTCTTAACTTCCCTTATTTTAGAGCCTACTTTTTTGAATCGGCTTCGTAGTCTGCTTACTAGTCACAATCAATTTTTTTTCATCAATTCATGCTTGGCAGAGAGGCAAAACAATTTTTGGCTAAGGTGCAGGACCCGAATTATTTTAGACGTGTATAATTCAAGACTGCACGGGATGGAGTACGTATTTGGAACATGATTATGATTAATTGTGAGACTTCTTTTTTTCACACTGACCTGTTACTTTGGGGCAATCCTGGACTCCCAGGGATCTTCAGTGATAATACTGGACGAGATTGGGCTAAATATGGTATTCTAAAACTGGGAGACTTATATGGTTCAAGTGGCCTCTTACAATTTGAAACTTTTGTTCAAATGACCGGAAAGGATGCGTTTTAAGTATATTCAAATAAGGGACTATTTAATTTGTAAGATGAACTTGATATCTGTAAGTAGCTCAGATCTATGGAGTTGTTTTTATTCAGCAAATCCGAAATCATTAATTAGTATGGGATATAAATGTTTAAATCAAAACAAGCTGGATGAAGCTCCTCGTTTAGCGATAAAATGGACTTCCATATTAGGATTCAATGTGACAACCCAGAATATTACAGCCGCTTTAGTAAACACTAACAAAGTGACTCATTCATCCAGTTTAATGCTCCAATCGTACAGAACAATCTCCCATTTATACTATACACCACTGAAATGGGCACAAAACAATATGAGCAGTGACCGCACTAAATGCCCTAAGTGTGGGCTGGTGGCTGCAGATATTGTACATATGATCTATACATGTCCGGTATTAACAGGGTATTGGTCGGTAATAGAAAACATTTTACATAAACAAAAAGTGATTCGTTTTGCATTATCAGCAGCTTCAATTTTACTTGCTATATATCCATCTAGCGCAACTAACACAGACTTGTTAAACATTCTCTTGACCAGTGCTAGATTGGTTATTGCGAGAGCTTGGATCTCCCCGAATCCTCCTCATACAATGGAATGGTGAGCGTTAGTTAATGAAATCTATACTATGGAGGGCTCAATTGCAAGGAACCGGGGATTAAAAGCAACCGGGAAGTTTGTTAAAATTTGGGGCACCTTTTTAGAATAGTACATGACTACAGAAGACGCTAATAGTAGTAGGCCTTCGGGAATATATCTCTGTTTCTCCATTTTTTTTTCTTTCTTTTATTGTTGATACAGAACTATACATCATTTATCCCTTTGCTTTTTGTTCTGTCTTATGGTTACATTTGAAGTATGTGTAATGCAAAGAGTCTGGCGCTACTTTCTTTGTACTTTGATCTGTACCGTTATTTTATATTATATGTTTTGTCAAAAAAGTATTTGTTGATCACCTTGACCTGCTTGTCAATAAAAAAAGTTTAAAAAAAATAAATAATTGATGTGGGATCTTGAGCATCTTGGGCTAAGGGTGATAAATGGTAGATGCAAGCAAGATCAACCACCATCCGCAACCTACGTAGGTCAAGGTACAAGCACAATCTTAGACTACACAATAGTCACATTACCTTTGTTAAGACTGATAAAAAACTTCCAAATAATCAGTTCATTAGATAGTGACCACTCAATGCAGCACGTCGAAATGAACCTGACTTTATCAAGGTACAAACAAGTACGAACAATGGCAGGCGAAGTATATACAATCAATTTAAAGCGGTTGAGGTGGACAAGTACCACCCTGCCACAAATAGCGCTGGATGCCAAGAATGAACTTCAATCCTTGATCCAAGATAAAAATCTGTGTTCCGAGACCTGGACTAACTATCTAAACAGGTTACCCAGGAAAAGTACCAATATCAAAAAGAACACCAATTTAACGAGTAGTACTACTTTTTCTAAGGCAGCACTCACCCTGAGAAAACACTTGCGGAAATTCACAAGACGAGCCCAAGGCCACACTGCCAACTCAAGTGCTTAGCAAGAAGTCTGAATAGTAAGGAAACTCTACAAAAAGCTAATCTAGACGGAGAAAAAAATCAAGCCAACGAGTTCTGGACTAAAATGTTGTATAACATAAAAAAATCCAATAGCCGGGCCTTTTGGCAGCAAGTAAATTCCCTAAGCAGACCGGCACAAGTCATAAGTATGACCTGCATAACTAAAAGTGCATGGTCCCAACACATAGCTGACACCTTCTCGATAAGACCCGCATTTCAGCCGCCAGCAATAACTTCAAGTACCGCGGCATCGAAAAATAAGCCTCATGATTGGCAAAACATGTCCAGAACCCAACAGGCAAGCATAGACAAATCGTTGCGGCTTAGCGATGAACTTCAAACAACACAAGTAATCAGTAGAAGTAGGCAAGACAGTGCGCCTGGACCAAATGGCATCCCGCAGGCAATTTACAAGGAGGACCCTCAATATTGGGCTAGTAAATTTAACCATCTGTTTAGATCTATAAATAACACACGTCCGCTCCGAGAAAGTTGGAGAGGAGCAATCATCAATCCAATTTACAAAGGCGGTGACCGCAAAAAACCAGCCAATTATCATCTGATTGCCCTCATTGACGCGGAAGCTAAATACTATGCATCCCTGGTACTAGCGGATCTCGCAAAATGGTCTGATACCAATATTAAAATTCCGGTAAATCAGACAGGGTTTCGCCGCGGAACAGGCACGATGGCAAACATAACGGCCTTGAGTCTAATTGCGGAAAAAAGCCTACAACATCACCAAACATTATATGCCTGTTTCGTAGACTTCAAGGCGGCCTTTGATCGTGTTAGCAGGCATTTACTCTGGACTAAACTGAAACAGCAGGGCCTGCCAGATTCAATCTTAACTCCAATCATTGATCTACACACCGACACCTGGATGCAGGTAAAGATCGACAACGGACAGTGGTTAACCCGAAAGATCTGCACCTTTGACGGCCTAAAACAAGGCTGCGTGTTGGCACCTCATCTTTTCAATTTATTCATGGCCGACTTAACATCAAACTTAGACCAGACCAATGCTCATCCACCACGTCTTGGACACCTGCGTGTTACACAACTATCCTACGCAGACGACGTGGTTTTACTTAGCCAGACTAAAATCGTCCTGCAACGCCTACTACAAGCATTGACCAGATACACAAAATTAAACTTACTAGAAATAAACAGTAAGAAGACCAAGATCATGGTCATAACTCGTCGCCATAAAGTGTCATCAGCATTTGCAATAGAGAACAGCAGATTGGAAGTGGTCGACAGTTATAAGTATCTGGGAATACAAGTAGACAAACTCCTTAATTTTGCAACACATTTTAATGCCATTGGAAAGAAGGGGACTGCTTTGTTACACGCCTTCAACAACTTAGCAACCAAACTTAGAGGTCCCATGTTCAACCCGCTCCTAAACGTAATGAAAGCTAAATTACTGCCAACAATATCTTACGGGATCGTATTACATCACGGGAAGAGTGCGCAGCTAATAGAGAAAATACAAACAAGAATCTATAAACGTGTATTTGGTTTGCCAATTGATGCATCATCTGCACAAGTACGACTAGAATTTGCCCTGCAATCTCAAGTTCTGCTAAAACAATACGAGTTTGTCAAATTTTGGTACGACGTCTGGATGAACCAGGAAGTAGAGATTTATCGCGCCATGTGGGAGGCAATCAACAACAATTCAAATTCCCAGTATGCCAAATTTTTAAAACTCTCTCTAGAAACAACAGAATTGGGCCCACTCTGGGAAACCAGGCTCCCAGAAACGTTGTTCAAACAAACAGTATAAAAAAATGGGCCAGTAGGCATTCGTTACTCAACGATAAGACATCCCTGAGTCATCGCGAACACGCCTGGATGACAATACAATCATGTAAAAACCCGGCTCCGGCAGCATATCTACAACTTGCCTTCTCAACGTATATCAAACACAGATACCTAAAATTAAGGCTGGGTAACCTCCCGACAAATTATGATCAACCGAAATGGAGGATGCAAGAAAATAAAGGGTGCAAATTATGTGGAGCAAGAAAACAAGACCTAATTCACCCGATCTGCATCTGTCCCGCCATGAATTCGGAACGCCGGAGCAGACTAAAGGCGAAGTTTAATGAAATTGGAGCACGCACTTGTCGGCCTGCAATCATACAAACATTGTGTTCTGTGGATCCCCAACTTATTTGCGGTGCAGTCCAATTCATAATTACTTTTGAGAAAAAGAGAGGAATCATGATAAAGTCTTTATTGAAAACACAAACTCGTATACATAGCATGATGTTTTCCATAATTCAATCACAGCATTCTTTAAAAGAATAATTTTTTTACAGATCTCATGACTTATCACCAGCATATTTGTGGCTTATTGTTCATTTTCAGATTTTTTTTTCTCTTTCATTCAGGTATTGCATATTTTTGTAATGGTTTTTATTAACTATACAATAAAGTGTATTATTTATTCGGTCCCTAATCAAGGTACCACACAATTCATTTAAAGACTTCAATAATCTGACAGTTATATCAAAACAAAAATTCTAATACACATTTAAAAACATTTCCTATTGTACATATTATATCTGAACTACACGAGAAGTCTACTCAATACCAGTGTTGTATCACATATGCATTCACTAATGAAAAAAATCAATTAAAATCAAACATTTGCAAAATAGTTCAACAGTAAAAAAATTTTTTAATAAAGATATTAGAAAAATTTGATAGGGAGGCCCTATTGTACAGTAGAGAAAGATACTGTTACAGAGTCTGATCTGCGCCTCTCGAGGCCGGGTCACCCCCTTGCCCCCTCACCTGCTCGCCTACTGTCCATGCCTGCCTGCCGCCTCGCCTGCTGTCCCTGCCTGCCGATTCCGTCGCCCCCTGCACCCCCGAGCGGCCCAGCCACAGCGCTCGCCACTTTTTCCCGCCGCTGGCCCCCTGCGGCCCCGCCCACCACCGGCCCATTGGCCCAGCCCAGCAGACCCGCCCTCCCGTCCCCCTTCTTATGACGACATCTGAGCG
Organism: Lissotriton vulgaris; assembly: GCF_964263255.1. NCBI lineage: Eukaryota > Metazoa > Chordata > Amphibia > Caudata > Salamandridae > Lissotriton > Lissotriton vulgaris. The sequence continues at coordinate 941,015,931 of NC_141699.1, forward strand.
ACCGCGCAGCGGACGCGCGCAGCGGGAGCACCGATTGAGCGCCGAAGGTGCGCCAAAGGTAAGCCCGTCTGCGCCCGTCCGCGCCTGGACCGCGCCCAGCGCCAGGACCCCTGGCCCCCGCAGACCCCAGCCAACTCGCCGGACGTACGACGCCGCCACCCTCAGCGCACTCAACACCGGCCGAATCCCGGGATGCTACCGAGCCACCCCGAGACGAACCCACGAACCCTTCAGCTGTCACGCCTGCAAGTTCTCCTGCATCCGGACCTGCCCCGCACCTGCACCCGCCAAGCCGATCACCAGCAGCAACCACCTCAAGTGCATCCTACTCAACACCCGCTCCGTCCACAGACACATCATCGAACTCTGGAACCTCCTCGACACCACAGATCCTGACGTCGCCTTCCTCACGGAAACCTGGATGAACGACTCCTCAGCGCCCGACATCGCCATCGCCATACCAAAGGGCTACAAGATCACCCGAAGAGACCGAGGCAACCAGACGGGAGGAGGCATCGCCATCATCTACAGGGACACCATCCGCATCACGACCAACACCGACGACACCCTGACGACCGCCGAACACCTGCACTTCCAGATCCACACGGACCCCAGGACCACCCTCAGAGGCACCCTCATCTACCAACCCCCGGGACCACGCACACAATTCAGCGAAGACATCGCCGACTTCATCAGCCCGCTCGCCCTCCCTTCCGCTGACTACATCCTCCTGGGGGACATCAACTTCCACCTGGAGAACAACAACGATCGTAACACCACCACCCTGCTTGACAACCTCGCCAACCTCGGACTCAAGCAGCTGGTGAACACCCCCACCCACCTCGCCGGACACACACTCGACGCGGTCTTCTCATCCAGCAAGGACATCGTCTTCAGCCACGCCACCGGACTCCACTGGACGGACCACAGCTGCGTCCACTTCACTTTCAGAAGATCCACGATCCACCACCACCAGCAACAGGTTGCTCGAAGAAACTGGAACAAGATCACAGCAGACCAGCTCGCCGCTTCCCTGAGCCAGCACCCTCCCGCCAGCTCAGCGAACCCCAGCCAGGCCGCCGACAACCTCACAAAGTGGATCAGCAACTGCGCAGACGACCTCGCCCCTCTGAGGACCCCGCCTAGCAGACCCGCCAGCAAGAAGGCCCCATGGTTCACCGACGAACTCAAGAGCTCCAAGAAGAACTGCCGAGCCCTCGAGAAAGCCTGGAGAAGGGAGCCAACACTGGACAACATGACCACCCTCAAGCTCGCCACCCGGAAGCACCCTCAACTGATCCGCGCCACCAAGAAAACAGCATTCAAGGACCGGCTGAACAACAACGCACACAACTGCAAGGAACTTTTCAACATCGTGAAAGAGCTCTCCAACCCCAACGCCGGAAACAACGACATCACCCCGTCGCAAGACCTCTGCAACTCCCTCGCCTCCTACTTCCACAACAAGATCGCGGACATACACAACAGCTTCAGCCCACAAACAACGCTCCCAAGGACCCCCACCACCACCCTCAGCGCCTGGACCCAGATCAACACAGAAGACACCATCTGCACGATGAACTCTATCCACTCCGGATCCCCGACCGACCCGTGCCCCCACCACGTCTTCAACATGGCCGACGCTGTCATCGCACCCCACCTGCGGGACATCATCAACTCCTCCTTCGACACCGCCACCTTCCCGGAGAGCTGGAAGCACGCCGAACTCAGCGCTCTACTAAAGAAACCTACAGCGGACCCCACCGAACTCAAGAATTACCGCCCCATCTCGCTCCTCCCGTTCCCAGCCAAAGTCATCGAGAAGACCGTCAACAAGCAGCTGGCCGCCTTCCTCGAGACGAATGGATCCCTCGACCCCTCTCAGTCTGGCTTCCGAGCCAACCACAGCACCGAGACCGCCCTCATCGCTGCCACCGATGACATCCGAGCCCTGCTGGACAACGGTGAAACAGCGGCCCTCATCCTCCTAGACCTCTCCGCGGCGTTCGACACTGTCTGCCACCGCACCCTAGTGCAGCGCCTCAGCAACATCGGAATCCAGGAAAAGGCACTGGAGTGGATCATCTCCTTCCTCGCTGGAAGGACACAGAGAGTCCGCCTACCACCGTTCAGATCTGCAGCCACGGAAGTCATCTGCGGCGTTCCCCAGGGCTCCTCTCTCAGCCCCACCCTCTTCAACGTCTACATGAGCCCCCTTGCGGCCATCGCACGCCAACACAACCTCAACATCATCTCCTACGCCGACGACACCCAGCTGATCCTCTCCCTGACCAACGACCCCGCCGCCGCCAGAACCAACCTCCACGAAGGGATGAAAGACGTAGCCGAGTGGATGACGACCAGCCGCCTGAAACTGAACTCAAACAAGACGGAAGTCCTCATCCTGGGCTCCTCGCCCTCCGCCTGGGACGACTCCTGGTGGCCCCCCGCCCTGGGCACCGCACCCAAACCGACAGACCACGCACGCAACCTGGGCTTCATCCTGGACTCCTCCCTCTCCATGACCAGACAAGTCAACACCGTCTCCGCGTCCTGTTTTAACATCCTGCGCATGTTACGGAAGATCTTCCGGTGGATCCCCACCGAGACCAGGAAGACGGTCACCCAGGCCCTCGTCACCAGCCGACTGGACTACGGCAACGCCCTCTACGCCGGAACCACCGCCAAGCTCCAGAAGAGACTCCAGCGGATCCAGAACGCCTCAGCCAGACTCATCCTCGACATCCCCCGAAGCAGCCACATCTCCGGACATCTGAGAGACCTGCACTGGCTCCCCGTCAACAAGAGAGTCACCTTCCGCCTCCTCACCCACACACACAAAGCTCTACACGACCAAGGCCCGAGCTACCTCAACAACCGCCTCAACTTCTACGCTCCCAAACGCCACCTCCGATCGACCTACCACGCCCTCGCCGCCGTCCCCCGCATCCGAAGAGCGACAACAGGAGGAAGGTCCTTCTACCTGGCCGCCAAGACCTGGAACACCCTCCCTCCCGACCTTCGCCTGACCCAAGACCACCTCTCCTTCAGGAAGAAACTCAAGACCTGGCTGTTCGAGCAGTAGCGGCACCCCCCCCCCCCCCTAGCGCCTTGAGACCCTCCGGGTAAGTAGTGCGCTCTATAAATGCCTTGATTGATTGATTGATTGATCCAACTGATTACGTAGAAATCATACCTTTGTTGCTGTCCATCATTATTTTTTCAGCATCTTTTCTCATGGTTAGATTCAGTAATAAAAACAGTGTCAACTTGTTTCGGTGGTCTTGGCACTTTAAGCCCCACCTTCCTCAGGACCAAAAAGTTTCTAGTTTACCAGATGGAGAGATATTATCACATAGCTTTATTATCACCTCCTATGACTAGCTAAGTTCTGCACATAGAAATTCAATTTTGACTAAGTGCTGCCTTAACCAGTCAGCAGGCAACTGCTGGAGAATGGAACACCACAGCAACCTTCCGTAATGAAACACAGAGCACATAGGATGCTTTTGAGCCATAACAATGCTGCAAAGGCATGTAAATACATGATAACGCTTTGCAAGAGCAAAAAGAGTAAGGAAGTGTCAGGATGTAAAGGGAAGTGCGTCCCAATGCCTCTGTGGTAGCTCAGTGAGCAGATTTTATGGGCTTCCAGGAAAAGTGTAATGGTCATGCTAAATACACCTTCTGCCTCAGACTTCAGGTGGGTGAATGCAGCAGATGGCCCTTTCCCCAGTGGCATAAAAGTGCCGACGCTTGAGCTTTTATGCAAAATGTGGACTACCTGAGATGAAACAAAAACAATCATTAAAGCCTGCCTCTTGAGCCATACCCTAACAAAACTGTCACTGTTACTGTGCTTTTATAGACATGCCAGGAGAGGTGTGGAGAACAACAGCATGGGAGAAGGGTGTTTGGAGAGGGGAAAGCAGCACACAAGGGAGAGAGCAAGAAAACACATGCACTCTCATAGACTGCTGAATGACAAAGAATAAAGTAGCCCCTAAATGTGAGCATGAGTGTACACGACAGCTAATAAAAAGGAAGTAATTAGGGTATGCTCCAGAGAAAGGAAAAACACAGGAAGACGAAGGGTAGACATTGAAAAAGAAGAAAGCAAATGAGATTGACAATAAAGCCATAGATAAACAATGGGTGGGCTGTAAGCCCACTGAAAGTTCACAATTGTTTTTTCAAACCCGGACAGCTTGAGCTGCCTTGGTAGGCGAGACTTAAAAAGAGATGGTGAGCAGGACTATGATTGCTCATAGCTGGTTGGCAAATAAAAACAAACATTTTCAATGCAATCGGTCTGGCCTTGGGAACCTTATATGTATTTAGCTATGCAGCACATTAGCCTGGGAGCTGAAACATCTACTGTTCCTTAACATGGAGGGAAAGTAAGCACTAAAATGCGTGACATGGCAGGTATGGGAGTATATTTAGAGAAATATTGCCTTTCAGCTGGAAATGGTATAGTCCAAAGCTCTGTTTTTAATATAAAATCAGGGCCTTCGGTGGTCATATCACTGAAAATATAAGATTTGAAAAAAATATTATTGTCTGCGGGTGCTTGTGGAAGACAATTTCTATGGACTGAAATCTAGAGAATGCTAAAGTGATTCTGGTATTGTACTGACCTTTGCTGGTCGTTTTCTATCAAGAAAGTTAAATAGAGCAGTTGCCAGATAATAAAAAAAATGAAAGTCCCTCAGCAGACAGCAATTCTGGCATTTTACTGACCTCTACTGGTCATTTTATATCAAGACAGTTAAATTGAGGCAACTGAACAGAAAAAAAAGTCCCTAAGCGGAAGCAGACAAGTCCTAGGGCTGATCTCCAGAGCCCATAAAGTACATACACATTCAAGTATGTACTAAAGTATATACAAGAGGTCTCAAATGCTCTACCTAAAAAAATCTAGGTTTTCCATGCCAGAGCACACACTAAGGGTATGCAGGCGCTTAACACAGGTCCCGAATCCCCCGCGATACAAGGGGCCCCCCAGCTGCAGGGGGCCGCCTCAGCACAGTACTCAGGTCTGAGCACTCCGGATAAAATCCGGAGCAGTGGCCCCTCCGTGTACATTGCAGGGGGCCCCTTAAACTTTGTTACACCACTGAAAGGATGTCCATACAAAGTCACCCCGAGGGTGACATGGACATGCAGGGTTGCTTCTTCTCAATCTCCGAGGTTCTTTTTCATCACTTCTTTCTCCCTTTGTCAATGTTTTGCTATCTTTTCTTCTCCCTTCTGTCACCCTTTTCTGCCTTTCTCACCTTTGCTCAGGTTCAGAGCCTGATGAAGACAAATAAGTTCCGGTCTACAAAAATGAGTGCCGGTGCAAACAGCAGCAACCACCGCCACAAATTAAGGGCCGATACCAAGTTGCTCATGATATGCATGCGAGATGACTTTTAGTGGTAGAAGGAAAGGCCGTGGTCTAACACAGGGGCCGCTTTCTGTACATAAAATCTAAAGTGGGCGTGCGTGAGTGAATATTTGCAAGTTAATGGAACCAAAGTATCAGCTTTTAGTAAACGTGCAGAAAGGTGACCGCCAGGCCTTCAAATGAGGGCACTTGAGGCTTGCGAGTCCACACCTGCGGCACGCAGCCAAGGCCTGGGAGTGTCAGTGATACTCGCGGCCCCCCCATCTCGCTCTTGTGTTTGTGCGACAGCCCGGGCAGAGCTTGTTTCTAGTGCACAGAAATCGGACACTGCGGGCCTAGGGGCACGGGGGCGCCCTCCGCCTCCTCAGCTTTCAGTGCCGACGTCACTGAGCCGCAGTTTCTGATTAAGACCTTCCCCCCCCCCCCGTGTAAATCAGAGCTGGGCCCACAGCCTGGGGCGGGCCGGGGAGGAGGAACGCGCTCTTCAAAACACTCGCAAAGTTGCGCACAAGTGCTCCCGCCCCCGGGCCCTCAGGTTCCAGGTCTGCCCCTTCAGCCCAGCCGCCTGTGAGGGGCGGGATCGCGGGGGCGGACAGGGGGCAGGCAGACAGTAAGTCTGGTTCTCCCCTCACCCCTCCTGTCCCAGGCGCAGCTCATGAATATACAAGAGAGGCCAACTTTCTGCCAAAGAGCGGCGCCCTAGCGCTCTGCCCTCCCCTTCCTGTGGACTGGCTGCCTGCTTCCCGAAGTTTGCTCGGGGCAGAACTGGGATGCGGTAGGAGCCCGTCCGGGACAGTGGGAGCGGCAGAACCTTCCCCGGTGACGTCACGCGGCAGAACGCTGGCCGTGCGGGATCCGGACCTTGTACCGTGCGGGACAGAACCGTCCCGGGTGCGCGGTCAACGTTCAGAACAACCACAGGTCGGGTCCGAAAAACGACCACTGCGCGGGTCATAACTGTTCCTGTCTTCTGAAGTATTTTTAGTTTACATTTGTTTTTGTACTTTATCGAACTTTTGCAGACTTTTGTTGTCTTTCTTGGAACTTCTGCCAGTGCTTTCCTATGTGGATCTGAACTTCCCTTGTCGCGGAGAGTTTCACTGTGTATGCCACAACTTTCCCTGGCAAGGCACAGTGCGGATCTGAACTGTGTTGTGTGTCCGCAGCACTGCAGTGTGGCTTGGTCTGGGCATTTATTGGCCGTCTGAGGTTTCTCGCGTGGATCTGAACTTCCAGCAGAGTTTGTTTGGAAACTATTATTTTTGTGGGGGTCCGACTCCAGTTAGGCACCGCAGGACAATCCCTTCTGGTTGTGCACGGCCTCCCTCGGGCTGAAGATGAACCAGGCCCCCGGTGTGCCCCCTCCGGGGCAGCAGGTGATTCACGTCACGCAGGACCTGGACACGGACCTCGAGGCGCTCTTCAACTCCGTGATGAACCCCAAGCCCAGTTCGTGGAGGAAGAAGATCCTGCCTGAGTCGTTCTTCATGGAGCCGGACTCGGGCTCCCACTCCAGGCAGTCCAGCACAGACTCGGGGGGCCTGCCCCAGGTGCCTCGAGGCCTGCCCCCGGGCCTGGTGCAGCACGTCCGCTCGCACTCCTCCCCGGCCTCGTTGCAGCTGGGGGGCGCCGGGGGCCCGGCCTCGGCCGCCCCGCCGCAGCAGCAGCACGCGCATCTCCGCCAGCAGAGCTACGACGTGACGGACGAGCTGCCCCTGCCCCCCGGCTGGGAGATGGCCATCACCCACACCGGCCAGCGCTACTTCCTCAAGTAAGTGGACCGTGACAGCTGGGGTCAGAGCGGGGGTTGGGGGTCAGAGGAAGGGAAGGTGCAGCCGAACATTGACCTTCGAACTCCCGGTGCTGAGTCTGCGTCGGAAGCACCTTGAGGCGTAAAGTGCACGCACAGGTCAAAGATGCGCCATGACGTCAGGGGAGAAGTGTAGCCCCCGGCAGAGGTCGGAGTGGGGTCAGGGAGCAAGGCCGGGGCAGGTGATCGCCCCCTGTAGAGTCTAGAAGTAATTTCTCTGGTAAGTGTGGAATGGTCGCTTGTGGTAGAGGTACACTTTGAAAACACCAACCCCTCCGAAAATACATTTTCTCAAGAGACCAGGCCCTGCCCACTCATGGGTAGGAAATATATGATTATTTTCCCTTCCCAACCCCTCACAGGGAAGGAGTTCTGACAGTGAGGCCTAGTGGTAGGTGGGGTGACAGCCACGCACTCTTGCCTTTTGCCACTTATACTTCTTCCCGTAAATACTGCCCCTCATCCTCGTGGTTAAGCTGCAGTATATAGTTTGACGATGGGGGCGCTGGTATCCGAAGCTGGGACTGCTAACCCACTCTACCAGTGCCCAGAGATGCGTGTTGTGGAGGTTATCTCAAAGGAAAGCTTGTTGTCCATGTCACGCACTGCCCCAAGAGATGATTCTGAGTTAATTGAAAATTAACATCCTGGGACAGAGGTACACACAGTAGCGGGCAGTAGTACACTTTTAGGCCTAGTGACAATTGTACTTAGTGTGCAGAGATGTATCCCTCCGCGCGTGAGTGCCAGCTGACAGCCTCCAGGCAGACAATCTCGACAGCTCTGGGGTTCGAGGCAGAAGTAATTTACGATAGCTAAGGGGGAGACTTATTCATGAGATGCGTTGGGCCTGAAAACATATATTGGGGAGGGGCAGCCGCATATCCCAGAGAGAACTCTACCGAGTGTTTAGGGGGGTATTTCGAGTCCCCTGGACCTGTCTTTAGCCTATCATATAAAGTGAAAATGTTACTTTTGTACTTGCTAACCAGGCCTCCGTGCGGATGGGACACAGCCCATGTCTGCAGGTGGGACAGATTGTCTCATACAGATGCTGAAGGGACACACGCAGGTAACCTCTGGCATCCACAATCGGTAGACAATGTACCACATGCTGACCTGAGATGTGTCCTGGGCAAGTCAAGTCAAGTCAAATAATTTATATAGCGCGCTACATACCCAGAGGGTCTCAAGGCGCTTGAAGAAGGGTGGGGAATTACTTGTCGAATATCCAGGTTTTAAGTTGCTTTCTGAATGCTAGGTGGTTCTGAGTGAGGCGAAGGTGAATGGGAAGTGAGTTCCAGGTTTTAGCCGCCAGGTAGGAGAAGGATCCTTAAGCTTCTTGACATATGATCGAAGTCGCCCGTACTGCAGTACGCCAATTGTTCACCCCAGTTGGGTATAATTCCTCAAATAGATGTCCAGGGACAATATAAGGATACAGCCTTGGAAGCAATTTGGTCTCTTTAAGAATGGGAGAATATTGTTGCCTTCTCCAACCTGAGAAGTGATTGTGTATGGCCTGGCATGTTGTGGACAGGCATGTTGAGAAAAGCATAAACCTCAGTGCCCTGTGATACCAAGTTCATTCTTTTGCTTTCTCTCACCCTCATTGGGGCACACCAGTAGGTGAGGGAAGCACTGACACAGACAACCAAATAGTGTGATAAAGGCCGCTTTATTGGAATCAGGTGCACCTACAACAATGTCCCACCTGGCCTGTGCCGAACAAAACTACTTTTCACTAAATAACAACTGCCTGACAGCCCCCCACCCCCACCCCTAAAGTTAACCCCAACATTGCAACTGCAAATACAACACATCCGCTCAGCAACCTACCCCTCGACTGAATGCCACAGTGACCTCCATGACCTACCCCCGCCTACCATACAGTCCCAGGCCTCCAGCAAAACCACCCTACCTCCTTAGGAAAGCGCCCCCAGTAACCGCACCTGTTCCAGCGACACCACAACTGTAAAACCCTAACCAGTGCACCATCGACCAACAAAACCCCTCATAACCAGGACCAACCCCGCCACCCCAGAACCAGATGGAATATTCTTAGGGAGTGTGGGAGGGACCACGAAACTGCCTACGGACCCCTGGCTGCTATTCACGAAACAAAGTTACCCTTGTCAGTAAGTGCCACATGTTACTTGACGCTTTCACTTTCGGTTGATTTGATTTCTTTTGGGCTATTCACAAAATCCAAGGGTATAGGGTGGATTTACACACCATCACCCCCAGGAAAAGGCGGTGAAGCCATATTTACAAGTGTAAGTTACTTCCATAAAGAAACTATAGTAAGTCCAGCACCTCACATGCCCAGCTAATGGTACAGCAAGACCTCCCATAGAAACTTATGCAGGTGGGGACTTAAATACAACCCTATAGAGAATAATGTTACATTAAATTATTTAAAATAGCTAAAAAGATAGAAAAATATAATTCCATGCTACATCAACCTAAAAATAAGGCATTTATATATAATTATAAAATATTGTATCCGGTTTTGAAAATAAACATTGATGTAAAACTTATTTTCATTGAAATATAATTCAATTACTTTTAATATTCGATATATCTCTTCAAATAGTAATGCATTTATATCTATATCTCGTTTTTTTACTTTGAGTGAGAATTTCGTTTCTCTTGTAGGGTGTTGCATCAGCAGTGTTTGGTTATGTGTGGGGCTTGAATTAGCTCTGAGTTGGAGTAATTAGCTACTCTCTTTGGGGACCTCTTTGACTGTTGTCACTTAGAAAGAGCAGTTTGTGAATAGGAATGGGCTTACTCTTTTGTGGGTGGGTGGACGTCCGTCTGTAAACCCCCTCCCTAATACTTTCTTTACTTCTTTCTTATCCACTCCCTTTAGTTGTAAGCATCCCACATTTTACAGCCACTTCCATATTCACTATTAAAACCTAACCTTACAGTTATGGAGGCCCCGCAGTCGAGGCGGACATCTCTGCACAGAAAAGGATGAGAGGTGCAGGTGTGACCTCACACATACGTTTGTGAGTAGTATTTTGTGGTATGTTATTAGTAATCCTGCTAACGTACAACAAAATGCCGTTTATGAATTAGCCCGCTCTCTTTATGTTCCTCTTATCCCTTTGATAGCCTTCAATTGGCACTTTTTTGAGAGGCAGAGATCGTTGTAAGTGGTCATACCCCCACACCCTCGTAGCAGTACTTTGGGGCGGTCAGAGGCCAATTCTTTGAGGAGAGAGTTGGGGAAAAGTGTGTGACTTGAACAAGAAGTGAGGTCAGATTTCTGAGCGTGCATCACAAGCCCCTGGAGATGGGGTTCACCAACGTAAGCCCCCGCTAGACAGGTAAGCGCCCAGTGCTGGGGTAGGGCCGAGTTATGGGACAGGATCTGGAGTCTTGGACTATGGGCAGTAACCCCTGTTTATCTTGGCCCAGAGATGCTTCCTCCAGGGCCCAGTTCTTGACGAAGCGCAGCGTTACTTGAGGTGCAAGGCTGTGGCGAAGAGTCTGAGGTCCCCAGAATCACCCGTTTGGTCAAGTGTGGGAGGAAAACTCAGTTATTGGTGATTGTTATTGATGCCAGACTGATTAAAGAGGTCTGGTTGTTTTTCTTTCTTTACACTGTGCGTCCCCTTTAAGAGCCTTTCTGCAAGGATACCCTCCTCCCGGGTAGACCAGCGGCTTGAGCGCCTCTAGTAGAGTGTAACCAGCAGAACGATTTGACGTCACTGCTTGCAAATAAATTGTCTTAGAATTCTTGGACCCTGAAAGGACATTAAGCGCTGGTGGCGTCATCGTTTGTCTCTTTGCTTTGGGTTCCTGCCTAAAAGTAATGTCAGCAGCCAGGTAGCAGGTTTTGGTAAGGAAATGCCTTTTGAATGGTACATTTTAGTTTCACTAGCCGTGCCCTCCAATAGCCAATGGGCTATATTTGAAGTATGGAAATATTAAAGGTCATAAACAGATTTTTGCTTACATCTTCTGTGACTAACAATTGACAGAATATATTGGAGGGCCCCGGAAAAAGTGTAAACGCAGTCAGCTACATTTTTCAGTACATTTGCTGTTTTTCACGCTCAGAGACAAAATATATAAAGTTCCCAATTGCAGTTCTCACCTAAAACAGTGCTATTTCTTATTCAAGCCATTCCAACTGTCCGGTGAATCCTCGCAGAAGATTGGCTCCATCATACCCTCGACAAGGGTGACTGGGCTCATCAGAGAGCAGGTTGTAGAACATATCCGCACAAGAACCTGGTTTCCTTGGTAGTGCGATGCTCATACATCTGTACAGGTTGGGGGCAGTATAGACTGGTATGCTTGCTAAACCGATCTACCCAGTTGGATAAAACATGTTATTGGAATTATTGAGATTAAGATATCTCAAACTACCCACGACTTCCCAGCCTCTTCCAAGCATGCTGTAGGGGACCCCCTCCCACCTGTTTGTTTATATTAAGCATCAGTGTGTTGCTCCAGCCCTCTTGCCCTGCAGGGAAAAACGTTTTTTTTAGTGTCAGGAATACTGTTAATGGCTCGAGCAGGATGCTATACTGTTTTTCACAGTCATTGCATATAGGTCACTCTGCAGGGAACGATATATTTTTTGTTAGCCCAACTTGATGCACGTGTGATGTTTTATAGGGTGGAGTGACAGACTGATTGGATGCCATTTTCCATGTTGAGCTATGTCCAGTGTACTCACATGGGCTGTGTGGTGCTAGCAGAGACTTTTTGCCTTCTAGGACTATTAGAAAAGAAGACCTGGCATCACCCGTAGCTCAGCTTTTGGTGATATTCCAGTGCAGATGGAGGCCCAGTGACTTAACTAACTTTTGAATGCACCAACATGTTTTTAAATATATTTAAGTCTCCCACAGTGTTCCTGCATCATGGGGATTAGGGTGCATTCCACTACCGTATTTTCCGGCGTATAAGACGACTTTTTAACCCCGTAAAATTTTCTGGAAAGTCGGGGTCGTCTTATACGCCGGGTACCAAATTTTATGGTATGTTTTCATGCGCTTTTTCATAGCGAGGACTTCACTCGAAGGTGTCAGACCGCTTCACAATAGGAAATAACAAGAAATAACACACCTTATGTTAAAAAAATACAGCCACCGGCACTGGCAACGTCCACACCCAGCCCCCGCGCCATGAATTGTGCAAGTATCGAAAGCGAGCGTTTTTTTTCATAGTGAGGACTTCACTCGAAGGTGTCAGACCGCTTCACAATAGGAAATACCGTATGTAACAAGAAACAACACACCTTATGTTAAAAAATACAGCCACCGGCCCTGGCAACGTCCACACCCAGGCCCCGCGCCATGAAGTATCGAAAGCGAGCGTTTTTTTCATAGCGAGGACTTCACTCGAAGGTGTCAAACCGCTTCACAAGCGAGCAAATGGCGCCATGAGTCTTACCTCGAATGCCGCTGCCGCTGTACACGCGCCTCCAACCGCTTGCACATCCCCAGGCAGACGAGGCAGCAGGACGAGGCAGCAGGACGTCCGAAATACGGTATATGGTAACGGGCAGCCAGCGCCGAAGATGGCAGCGCCCGGTGTGTTGACACGTTCGGCACGTTTGGCACGTTTTGGCACGCGCCCCTCTCTCCTTGACATGGGCGTGGGCATAGAAAGGGGACTGTAGAATGTTCCCGAATGTCCCGAAGGCAGTAGAGCACTTGCCGTGATTGGCTGGTTGTTGCGAAGAGGAAAGGCAGTCTGGTGAGCAGATACCGTATTTTCCGTACCGTACGTGTGGTGTTGAAGACAGTCTCTGCACCTGTTCATACTGTACAGCACCAGTACATCCAGTGCAAATGGCTGACAGTCAAGAACCCGGCAAGGCTCTAGCAGCACATCTAGTGCAAATGGCAGACAGTGAAGAACCCGGCAAGGCTCCAGCAGCGCATCCAGTGCAAATGGCTGGCAGTCAAGAACCCATCAAGGCTCCAGCAGTGGCAAGAAGAAGGAAATATGAAGCCAGTTACAAACTTAAAGTTGTGGATTTTGCCACTGAACATAATAACTGTGCTGCTGCAAGGCAATATGGAGTGACAGAAAAGATGGTTCGGGCCTGGAGAGCAAATGAGAAAGCATTACGGAGTATGCCAAGGGGCAAGTGTGCATTAAGAAGAGGCACCCCACATTGGCCAGAACTCGAAAAGCATGTAGCAGACATGGTGGTCGAGCATCGGCAAAGCGGTTATGTCGTGACCCGAAATAAAATCCGATTGGTTGCACTTCAGTGGGCCAAATCTAACCCAGATCTCAGCAACAGATTTAAGGCCACTGTCTCCTGGTGTACCAGATTCTTGGGAAGGCATAATCTGGTATTGCGGCAAAAGACAAAAATTGCCCAAAAATTACCTGCGGATCTTGATGCCAAAATGCATAGCTTCCATCGCTACGTTATTAGGCTGCGCAATGAACATGGCTATGCGCTAAGTAGCATCGGAAATATGGATGAAACTCCAATGAATTTCGATATGATTGCCAACAAAACTGTCCATCAAAAAGGCGAAAAGACAATTTTAATAAAAACAACAGGACATGAGAAGTCCAGTTTCACAGTGGTACTAGCATGCACAGCTGATGGCGCAAAGCTGAGACCAATGGTTATTTTCAAAAGAAAAACAATGCCGAAACTCAAGTTCCCTGTTGGTTGTTTTGTGCATGTGAATGAGAAAGGATGGATGGATGAAGAAGGGGTAAAGCTATGGCTTGATAATGTATGGAGCAGGCGACCAGGTGGACTTCTACAAAGACGTAGTCTACTGGTGTGGGATATGTTCAGGGCTCATTTAACTCCAAGCACCAAGCAAAGGCTGGCAAGACTAAAAACAGATGCTGCAGTTATACCTGGAGGATTGACATCGTTGGTGCAGCCACTGGATGTGTGCCTAAACAAGCCATTTAAAGATCGCATCCGAGAACAGTGGAATGAGTGGATGGTTAGCGGTGAAAAAACATTCACAAAAGGAGGAAACATGCGTGCTCCACAGTTGGATGTTTTGTGCACCTTTGTTATAAAGGCCTGGAACGACATTGATGCAGAAACTGTAATAAAGTCTTTCAAGAAGTGTGGCATATCAAATTCATTAGATGGTATGGAGGACGACTATTTGTGGCAAGATGAAGAGGATGCCGAAGGAGAGACCACATCATCTGATACGGAATTGGTACCAGATCCATACGATGACTGCCTTACAGATGTACCACAAGATCTCATTGACTTACTTATGAGATCAGATGACGAAGAGGAGGATTTTGAAGGCTTTTAAAGGGAACTTTGTAAATCCTGTAGAAATCGCTTGGATTTATGGAAAGTTATGGAAAGTTTAATCCACTTGCACTGTTTCATGCACTAATTTATGTTTACCGTACCGTACCGTACATGTTTCTTGACAAACAGGTATATTCAGAAGTGACAGTTTTTCATATGGTTCTAAATAAAAATATTGCGAGTAAAGCAAGATTGTTTATACAACCAATTTGTTTGAGTTCAGTCTTTGAGTTTGTAAAATAAACGCTTAGGTAACACTGTCCACTGATTAAAGCCTTACTGCTCACCCACAGGGAGGAGGACTAGACTAATACGGTAAGTTCAAAATACCGGTACATTCTCGGAATGGCTATGCAGGACTGCGTTGGACTGCGCTGGAAGTGGGGGTCGTCTTATACGGCGAGTATAGCACAAAACCTAAATTTTTTCAAGCAAAGTAGGGGGTCGTCTTATACGCTGGGTCGTCTTATACGCCGGAAAATACGGTACTCATTTTCTCCACTGGCACATTAAACCGTACCAAACATAACTCCAAGGGTAAATTACAGAACGGTTAGCATTCTGGAAGAAACGTGGAAAGAACAACTTATAAGCAGAACATCATTTTGTACATCAATACTAAACTTCCCGGGGCAATTCAGGACAACGGTGCAAAGGAGACAATTTAGCGCAAAGGTGAATTTATACCGTCTAAATATATTTGTGTAATTCTCTATGCATTGACTGAAGTGCTGCTTAAGGTAAATACTAGGATTATCATTGGGCAAGCTGCAATATAGAGAAGACGCAATCTTGGTTTGTATAAAGGAAGACCCCACTTCTTTAAGAACAGGAGTTCTTGGTGGAAGCCCAGAAGAAATCTTGGCGTCAGCACAGCTTATTACCAAAACCCTGGCCCAAGTCAGCAAGTAAAACCTAATGGCGATCGCAACTTTAGAGCCTGCCCTATCACTCGCAGGAGTGTACCTGCAAACCAGAGGCACCACCTTCGACTGAACCCCACGAGACAGCAGTGAGAGGACCTAGCGATCGCCTCAGCAACAGCCATTCTCTAGGATGTGGACCACGAGAACATGTCCACTTGGAGAGCCAAATGGCAGCACCTTAAACCCAAGGAGATGGACAGTCACAGATCTGGGTTGAATCCATCATCGTTCTTCAGCTCACACTGCCACCCCAGTTCAGACACAGCTATATGCAAATCAGTCTTGACCCTGTGCCGCATGGGAACAGTCCAGCCCGAACTGCCAACACATGTCTTCCCTGGACTGGAAACAAGCATCCTGAGACTGGTTTCGGGCTAACAGCCCTCATCGGCCACGCTAGCTTGAATCCAGTGGCAAAGTGAGCAAGCTACCCACGTCTGGGCATACCCTGCCAACTTAGGGCGAACAAAGCAAACACAAAGAGATGATGGACGAAGCGCTGAAACTTTTCAGACACTCGCCCTCAGTCACAGATCTGGATTGAATCCATCATCGTTCTTTAGCTCACTCCGCCACCCCAGTTCAGACACAGGTATATGCAAATCAGTCTTGACCCTGTGTTCATAGGAACCGTTCAGCCCGAACTGCCAAGCCATGTCTTCCCTGGACCGGAAACAAGCATCCTGGGACTGGTTTCGGGCTAACAGCCATCATCAGCCAGGCTAGCTTGAATCCAGTGGCAAAATGAGCAAGGGACCCACATCTGGGCATACCCTGCCAACTTTGGCCCTGTGAGGACCACACCCACGTGTGCATGTCCCCACCAGGAAACTAGGAACTGGGCAAACACCTAAGTTCGCCTTTTATGTACGGTTCAACCACAGTACCCATCTATGCTTGGTTATGTTCTGGAGGGTGAGGCTGAGAAGCGAGTGACGCTTCAAGGGATCACCCACTCTGCCCATCAGCAGAAAAGAAACTGGAAATGCCAGTGTGCTCACGTGTCACGTTTACCACCAGACTTTTTGCAACTGCTGGTTTTTCCTGCTCCAACACACAAGTTTTGTCCAGCCCAGGTGTTCTCGGTGAAGAAAGCTCAGAGTGAAATGAGGACAGGGTGGCGCCTGGTGACTGCTGCTACGGGCAGGGCAGGTCGTGAAAACTAGGTTAGGAGTTTCACCCTGAGGACGGGCTCAGTGCTGCCCAACTATTAAAAGTCTGGCTTCCCAAAAACATGTTCATGCCCAGTTTCTATTTCACTGGTGCCCTCGTGTGACTCGACTGCATTTCATTGAAATACATTTAGCAATGTTCTAATAAGCAAATATCCTATTCTAAAAGATTTTTATTAATTGTGCAATAAAGTAAAGTAAAGTAAAGTGACTATCCTAAAAGGTCAAATTCAGCATCTCCCCCTACCCCCCAGGCTCTACGCTCCACAGTCCGCCACACCTACATGTTCTGCTGAGTAGATGCTCTAAAGTCCTGGCCTATGATGTTATTGTGAATGCAGCGTAAGCGTCTCGTGCAGTTAAAGTTTAGACACATTGAATCATCTTGTGATCTTGGGCGAGTGCATCTCTTTGTAGTCCAGTTGCCAGCATACGTGCTGCATTAATTTTCATCAGACTGGGCACCTTTGGGCTCAGCCCACCTAGAAGTGGCTTCAGCTCATACAGTAGTCAGGCAGGCGAGGTCCTTGACGTCCCGCCTCAGTGCACTACAAGGCCTCTGACTCCGAGTAAGAGACTGGCATTCCCACACATTGGCGTCAGGTCACATGACGTTCCCCTCTTCCCAGGCCAGGGTCGTGCGCGTGGGTCACGCAGTGCTCCGACCTCGTGCCCGTGTGCTTATATTCACACCATAAACACTGCGTCACAGAAAGGGACTCCTTTGTCACCGGGCCTCGGGTGTCCTCAGCCTGTGGAAGTGCAAATATTCGCAGCTGTAGCTGTGTTTGTGTCAGGCAGACAGTCGGTGAGAGTGCCCGCACCCCCCCCCCCCCCCCCCCCCCCAGGGTACTATTAAACCACCAGTGGCTCTTGGGAAGTTTACACTCACGAAACCCATTCAGCCCCTATTCATTGTTTGTTGCATCCGACAGCAGTTTGTTCTATCTGTTGTATTCTATCACAACGAAGAGCAGTTTATAAGAAATATCTTCTACATGTGAAACGCCTGCTCTATTTTCTCTGAATGAGGTTTCTAGGCATATTTTGGCTGTCGTTCACCTACGTTTAAGGAATAAATGCCTCTGCTGCATGCCAGTCACACCTCTGCGTCACTGCTAAAATGCAAGTTACTTGTGAGTTATTATGTGGCACTAGAGGGGTCCTTGTAGATGTGTCTGTGGAATGGCACCCCGCGCTGCTCTTGTATAGTGCCTTGTGGAGCCTGTGGGATACCATGCGCGCTTCGTTTGACATCGGTTCTTCACCTTTTGACTGCTGTGGAACACCACTGAATCTTTACTGGAATCTGTGGACCCCCACTGAGTTAATATGGGAAACCCGAGACCCCCAGCCTAAGCAATTTCTATGATTTGAATCTCAGAACAATACACAAAAATGCAGAAACAAGTATACACCAAAAAAAGCTAAAATAGTGAAATATTGTATTTAATTCACAATCAAATACAAAAAAGATTTTTACATTTTTAATTAATGGAGCCGGGGACTCGGAGCATCTTGGGAGAACTGCCCTTGGGTGGTTGTGGGGCATCACCTGATGAACCTGTAGAGTACAGGCTCTTGAGGCCTAAAGTGCACCTCCATAACAAGCTGTGTTCCTGTGGTAGCTATTGTGTTTTTTTAATGCTTATTTTTTAAAGTGCAAACAAGGCCCCAGGGTGGCCCCACATTATGTACCGAAAGAAAACATATAATACAGTACCATATATTGTTTCAGAAATAAGCATGTGGTAAATAGTTGAGGGAGCAGTGTGAGCTCCTTTCTGATTACAAGACGTATGATCATAATCACAGAAGGCAGATATACTGTCAGCTAGCTAGGTTTGAATCATTTGAAGAGAAAATATTTGCTACGTTTTGAATTTACATTTTTCAGAGGGATGCTGGAGGGACTGCAGTTGCATCAATAGTCAAGTAGTAAGAATAGGTCCAATTTCAAGGAGTGCTTCAAAAAAGAGTTTTGAAATAGTTGAGCTGTCTGAGTCATACTCTCTGGGAGTTCCTGAACTTTGGTGCATGCCCAGAGAAGGGCCAGGCAGTGGAGGGCATTCTCTTAACCCCTTCACTGCGGCGGCTATTCCGCCGCAGTGCTAAGGGCGCGGGGCGGAAATGCGGCAGGCGCATGCTGGTGACGGAACCGCTCCGTCACCAGCGTCGATTGCGCTGTGCTTATGACGGAGCGGTTCCGTCATGAACCCACCCGCTCAATGGAACGCTCAGCGCGGAATTCGCGCCGCGCAGGAGCGTCGGGCGGGCCATGACGGAACCGCTCCGTCATCAGCACAGCGCCACTGCAGCTGATGACGGAGCGGTTCCGTCATCAGCAGGGGAGGGGTAAAAGGGGTTGCTCTGTAGGTCATTGTAAGTTTTGCTTCTCTCTGAGCGTGATCCCCTCCCCCTCTGAAATGAGGTTCTGACCGAGGTTCTGGAGCACCTGGTAGTTTTATCAATTCTTTTTAGAAGTGCTTCTTTCTCAGTTGGAGCCACTTTGTAAGGAGACAGGGACTGGTGGGATTTGAACATATTTGCTGGAGTTCAACACAAGCCTGGCGGAAGCATGGAGAGACAGCCTTTAATGGACTCTTAGTGTTGTTTTGGCATTTCTTTTAGAAGCGCATTGCCATAGTCAAGGCCAAAGAGAACAAGGGCTCTCAACAGCATTTATCTGGTCATTTAGTGGCAGGAAGGTTTAGCAGCTGTTAAGTCTGAGTGGGGAAAAATGCTCCTATGGCTAGATTCCTGATGTGAATTCAAGTTTAAGTTTCCTGTCCAGTGAGTCCTAAGTATTTTGCAGAACCAACAATGTTGTTCTCTAAAACCCTCAGATTGAATTGTATTTCTCCTGCTTTCAATAGAGAGAAGTTCGGTCTGGGTGAGAGGGGAAGGAATTGTATTTATAGCTTACTTAGTGCCCGATTTAGGTATCGGCGGACGGGTTACTCCGTCATAATGGAGACGAATATCCCGGCCGCCGAAATATAAATCCCGAAATAATCTATAGGATTTATATTTCACCCATCTGCTGATATCTAAATCAGGCCCTTATTTTTCAGTGTCAACCTGTTAGCCATTTTGGATGTTTTGTTAAGTAGGAGGGTAGCACTTAATCGGAATTTGCAGAGACTCAGTGGTATAAATGGGTATCATCAGGCTAGTAACTTTGCAAAATAAATAGGTAAATTGGTAATTTCAAACCAATTTGCGGTTAAAATGTAAACATTTTTTGGGGTGGTTGGTGGGGTTGAATTGGCTGTCTTGCAGGAGGTTTTTAGTTAAATTTATTTTTATTTTTCCTTCTGGTGTTTATTTTTGTTACATTTTTATTAATTATAACACTTACTCATTATGAAATATAGCCAACCCCCTTCCTTGTACGGTACAAACTACTTTCCCTAGTCCATGAGTCAGTTTATTGGTTTTTTTTCAAGGCAACTGGGATACTCTCTGAAAGATGCTTAATACTTCTTTAAAGCCTAGTATAAGAAGAGGTAGATTAAAGTCTCTTGTATAGAAATAAAGAGTCTTGATAGTAAGTGTTCCACTATTGTGATAGGGAGTTTAGTTTTTAGTGTTTAGTTTGTGCAGTTCGTTTTCGGTAGTGGGATCCGGCTCTTATTTTTGAGGACCAGTTCTTAATTTTCTTCTTTGAATTTTTACCCAGAACAAGAGAGAAAGGACGAATGAGAGAAAGAAGAAGAAAAAGACAGGAAAACAATAATGTTAAAATACATCCTCCCTACTTTTTCCAAAGATTTTAGGGGCATATTACCAACGAGTAGCAATATTTATCGCTAACTAGGTTTAGTAACGATTTTTTTATCGCTAAGCATCGCCCGAAATTATCGCTGAGATAACGTGCTATTAGCAACGTTTATCTCCAAAGCGATATTTTTTCCGGCGATCGCGTGAATATCGCTGAGAATACAGCAATATTAGCGCATTGTCGACGAAATGCTCTTAGCCATGTTATCCACCTCCCATTGGATAACATGGCTAAGAACTGGTCTGAGCAGGCGTTAGTTTTTGGCGATAGCGGGAATATTTCCATCGCTACGCCCACCTTGCTAATAGGCGATAGCGACGATAGCGACTGCTTTCAGTCGCTAACAGGTTGGGTACGCCCACTTTGCATGTCATTAGCGATAAATATCGCTGACATGCAAAGCGGGCCCCAAACCGCTCGCTATCGCCTAAAAGCTGTCGCTAACATCAGTTAGCGACAGCTTGCTAATATAGCGATAGAATTATCGCCGCTTAGCCCCTTTTGGTAATATTCCCCTAAGTTCCATACCCAAAAAAGTAATTCTCTGTGGTTATCAGCAAAACATAGAGCCAGCTGCCACCCTTTTCTCCTGTCGGGGATTTCAAACCGAAATCGAGGCACCCGTCGAAGTTTGGGGTACACACATCTCCTTTTCAGCGATTTCCACTTTAAAATTACAATGACGGGCACACAGGAAAATTCTTGAAAGAAGTTAAACAGCCGGATATGAATTTGCAATTTTGGTTGCTCGTGGGTATGATGTAGTTAACACACCTGAGGTATTAATTTGTCTTTTTTTGGCAGGTTTTCCTGCTCCTTTGACACGTGCTCTGCCTTTGTGCACCGCCCTACTGTGTAGGCTTGCCACTTCTCACCTTTCCTGCTGGTCTTGTGTTTTGAGTCATTGCACTCTGGCGCCTACCACCATCGCCTGCATGGCTTGTGCTGTACTTCAATGTATCCGCTTCCGGTTCCTGGCCTGTCCATCCTGTCTTGTTAATCGCTGCTGCCTCTTATCTCTGTCTCTTACTGTTTTCCCTGCCTCGCGCTCCATTTGCTCTGTCTCGAGCTCCCCAGTTGCATTGCTTGTTCGACATCTTCAGTAATGCTTGAGTGAGCATGAAACTGACTAATTTCCACTTGACTTGGAGGTGTTTTAGGGCAAATCTGCTCAGAAGCAAGGAATCTAATTGGAAAAAAATGTGCTTTTGTTATATCATCGTTTGCATGGATTGATATCTCGTTCTTCCACCGCAGCTTGCCCTCTGTGGTCTTGTAAAGCCCCAGTTGCACTGCATGAATTACTGCTTCTACATAATTTTGATATACAACACGTACAACATGTACACCGAATTCAAATTGCCAAAGTAAACATTGTTTTAACAGTGTATATAATACGGTTTCCTTTAGGCAGTCGTGTTGTGGCACAGACTGATGTAGGTTAGCAGCATGTATTAGCATATGGCGCCTGGCTAATTTACTCCTATATATATGCCATATGCTGAGCGCGCAGTGATTTTAATCTAAGCAGAGTTGCCCTGGTGAAGCTATTGGCCATGAAGTTGTTACTCTGCAGACAGAAGTGTGCCACACTCTTGGACTGCAATCGTGCAGAAATATGACAAAGGGAGATGGGTCCAGGCAGAACGCGCCACCTCCAGGTCGGTGACATTTAAAGCTGCTACCCGTATTGTTCTAGGGTGAAGGGTGGCGGGTGGCATTGTCCGCAACTGTTTTTTTTTTTTTTTTTGATGATCCCATCACAGCACTGAGGGAAACATCCTTTACAACGCAGCTTTTACCACGCAGTGCTTTTACATCGCAACTTTTACAACGCAAACCATTACAACAATAGGAAATAGATTTAATTTACTATCCAACACCTTCCCTACTATCCACGGGGACTGGAGTTGGAATAGTAAATTAAACTATTCACTATCCAGCACCCCTCAACACTATGCATTGTAAAGGCATGCGTTGTAAAACTTGCGATGTAAAAGCATGCGCTGTGATGTCATACAGCCCAGCACTGAGGATCTGTTCTTGCATGTCTCTCTGATCAAGATGCTTCAGGGTCTTACCCAATACTTCTCTGCCCCTTCCTCCATCTCCTTATTAGGACATTAAAGCTGAGGCTGAATACGCTTACCTGCAAAGCAAAACAGGGCTGTGTGTACTAGCCGAAGGGTAAGCGGTGACCACTGTCTGTCACTGTTGATATGAGTCCTCAATCCACGGCATACCCAACCAACAGTCAGGTCTTTCTATGTAAATCTTGCAGACAGTGTGAGGGATTATGTCCCAGAGTATCGTGTATGTTCTTTCATTAACCGCATGCGCGCTAGCGGGTTTTCCCGCTGTGCGCTGGAATTTCAAAAATCCTGCGCTACGTGACAAAGCCAGCTCGTCATGCGCGCAGTGCAGGTAACCCCCATGACGAGCTGGCTTTGTCACACGCATCGAAGGGGTTAATGTGTCTTCCTTCTTTAGAAACCCATGCTCTTCAACGTTGTGACATTGCTGCCTCCACTTGTAATATTGCAAATTGTTTCTGACTTATAGTGCTCACAACTCCCAACACATACTCGTTCCAATTCACGTGTGTCCCAGACGAATGTTTACAGAACCACTGTACTGACCATAATATGTCTGCAAAAGCTGTTTAGAGATGTGAGGAGATAAATTGTAGGTGAAATAATTGGGGTGTAGTAAATGAAAGAAAGAGGCATTGATGAGCAGTCAAGAAAAGTGTGTGAGGGTTCTTCACAGAGGTTCTCTTAGAGGAATTGCTGTCTTGTAATGACCATCCTGACTCTGAAATGAATAGAACCATTTTCAATCCCTTTTAATGTGCAACTGAAACCTGAGCCCAGCCCTTCAGGTTGCACGGGTGTGGGTTGATTTTTCACTGCTGAATTGAAAATGCAGATAATTTGCTGAGCTATTCAGATGAGTGTTTGATTAGAAGTGTGTTGTGATATAAGTAGAAGAAAATAACTGGGCAACACACTGAATGAGGAGCTCGGGCTGACCCGTCAACAAAATGATTCAAAATGCTTTTCGACTCTGGCTATTGTTAAAGCTTCCATGTCAGATGAGGTAAACCTCTTTCACAGTGACCACTTAAATGGTGTAAGACACAGCTTGCATAGTCCAGTATTCTTCTGTGTTCTAACAACAACAAGAATGTCTCTGCTCTGAAATTTGTGATGGAGGACTTCTGGTATACAGGATATTTCCACTGCCTCACAGCAACTTTACCACAGTTTTAAAGTGTAGGCCTACCTACACAGTGATTCTTTTTCTTATGTTGTCCTCCACAGGATGCGGCTCACTTTTCTAAGCAGAACTTGATTAAAGCTCTCATCTTGTGAACAAGATTTAGTACACACGTTATGATCTCCCTCGCCTGTAAAAATAGTAGAATAGCTGGTAGAATATCATCGATAGTAGTATTTCCTTTGCTGGCTGACACAAGAGAAGAGTTTTACCCATTGTGACTTAAGAGGGTACACAATATATACGTAATATGTTGTAGCTATTAATGTTGAAAAGTGTGCCAACTTTACCAATCAAAAATCCATTCTGTTTCTTTTATTGTTAGTGTTTTGTAATCCTGTTTCTTACTTGGGGTGTCCTCCAGTATGTAAGCTGCTTTCACTGGCTGAAATAGGAAATGGATCAGAGAGGAGGACAGGAAGTGCACTATAAGGAGCTTTTGCAGCATACCTGTACAAAAAGATGTATTTTTACGTTCCATCAACAAAACATGCAACCTTTGTCTTGCATTTTTCAGGCATTTCTTACCTTCATCTGAGATCATTGCCTGTTTGCAGGTAGTGATATCAGGGAGTAATTGCAAACCACAGCTTGATGGAGAAGAACATGCTTTCCAATGGAGTTACGAAATAAGATACTTGGGGATGTAGTTGTCAAATCTAGCAGAAATAAATGAATCCATAGTAAGGACTACATATTTCATTTTTGCAAACAGACACGTGCCACTGGGTTTTGTCAAGTGTTACTTTCTGCAACCAACACAGTGGGTTAATATTGACAACCATGGTGTGTATTACTCGTCTTAATAGACTAATTGTTCTTTTTTTGCTAGCCATATAGAACAGTATTTCATACAGCTAGACTGACAAAACCCTGAATGTATTCAGGGTTTTGTCAGTCTAGCTGTAAACCGTCCTATTGCTAACAGTATATATTGAGTGGTCGTTGGGTCCACCCCTTTCAATCATTGGCTTTCTTCGATCAGCTTCTTTAAGCCATTGGCTTGAGACATTGTCAATCGCTTTTTGGCTCAGGTCAGTGGAGTATTCATCTTTCACCCAGAGCTGTTGGCTGTGCCCTTCCATCCTGCTGAAGTGATTGCATTGAACTGCTCGAGCTACTTCTTACAACTGTGTCCCACTCTGTTCCCTCCCACGTATTCCTTCTGTGTATCTCGCTCTCATGTGCTTTATGGAAGAATTATGTAGGTATGGGGAAAGTAACAATTTTGTAGCAATTTCTTTTGTAATCCAAGACATGATCTTTATTTTAGCAAATATACTGTATATTGTTAATTTTTTGGACATGTTGTCTAAACCAACAGCAAATTGATCCATATACACAGCGTGAGATAGATTTTTTTGGAATTCTGTGTCTTGGTGAAGTTGGCACTTTTCTTGTAGGTAGAGTGTAGGGATCTAGATTTACACCCTCGAATGAGACTAAGGATGAAATGAGAGTTCACCACACGTACAGTCTCTGTCTCTTCCCTGTTCTTCTAGGTAGGAAGGCAGTGACTTGCAGTTCTCCCCACACAGATGCTTAGTTGCAGGAAACTGGGTCAAGGTAACCAACCCTATAATGATGATCCACTTTTAAGTTGGGGAATCCTGTTTTAGGATTAAGAGATTGCATGTTATGTTTTTACCTGTCTCTTTCATAAAAGCATTGAGTCATCACTAAACTTAGCCCAGGACATTTTTAATTGTGTGTTGTATGACAGTATCATTAATAGCTGCCCCGAATCCACCCTTGCCTATGTGAATTGTAAAGTTTATAAATGTGACCCTGTAGGGTATTTGGGATATCTGATTCCGTTCTTCAAATGTAAGTGAGACGTTTGTGCATGTGCGACCTTGGCTCTTGAGGTCAGTGTGGTGAGGTGCTGCTGCTGCTATGATAATGTGTCTTGGAGACCAGCATCTGTGCTTTTAGAAAGGTGAAACATGAGCCTACCAATTTGATGCAGAGAGAGGGAGTGACAGCAGTCTGTTGGTATGGTACAGGCAGTGTTGGTTTGGTGCAGAGAGAGGATGAAAGAAGTCCGTCTCTTAGTACAGCGCAGAGATTGAGCACATTCAGCTTTTTGGGAGATTGTGGGTGAGCGAGTTCAGATTAGTGTTATTGAGCCAGTCAGTATGGTGCACAGAGTGGACAAGGTCAGTCTCTTGGTCTGGTGCAGAGACTGAGTGAGGTCAGTCTTCTACTATGGTGAAGATGGAGTTAAGCTCAGAAGGAGGTCAGTCCCTTGGTACAGTTCAGAGAGAATACATGAGGTAAGTCCATTGGCATAGGGCAGAGAGGGTGATAGATCTCAGCCTATTATTACAGTGCAGCAAGAGTGAGCGAGGTAGAGAGAGTGAGGGATCTCAGCCTATTATTCCGATGCAGCAAGAGTGAGCGCGGTAGAGAGGGATAGCAGCCTATTACAGTGCAGAGAGTGAGCGCGGTAGAGAGGTTGATGGATCTCAGCCTATCATTGCAGTGCAGCGAGAGTGAGCGAGGTAAAGAGGGTGAGGGATCTCAGCCTATCATTGCAGTGCAGCGAGAGTGAGCGAGGTAGAGAGGAATCTCAGCCTATTATTAGTTTGCAGAGAGAGTAAGCGAGGTAGTGGGTGAGAGGTCTTGGCCTATTATTACAGTACAGAGTGAGTGAGCGAGGGCGGAAGGGTGATGGATCTCGGCCTATTTATTTTTACAAAGCAGAGAGAGTGAACAAGGTCGGGAGGATGAGGGATCTCAGCCTATTACAGTGCAGCAAGAGTGAGCGAGGTAGAGAGGGTGAGGGATCTCAACCTATTATTCCGGTGCAGCGAGAGTGAGTGAGGTATAGAGGGTAAGGGATGTGAGCCTATCATTGCAGTGCAGAGAGGGTGAGCAAGGTAGAGCGGGTTAGGGATCCCAGACTATTATTACTTTGCAGAGAGAGTGAGCGAGGTAAAGCGGGTGAGAGATCTTAGCCTATCATTACAGTGCAGAGAGTGAGCGAGAGGTCTCAGCCTATTGTTCCAGCGCAGAGAGAGTGAGCGAGGTAGAGAGGGTGAGGGATCTCAGCCTATTATTACAGCGCAGAGAGAGTGAGTGAGGTAGAGAGGGTGAGAGGTCTCAGCATATTATTACAGCGCAGAGAGAGTGAGCGAGGTAGAGAGGGTGAGGGATCTCAGCCTATTGCAATGAGAGAGAGTGAGAGAGGTAAAGAGGGGGATGGATATCAGCCTATTAATCCAGTGCAGAGAGTGAGCGAGGTAGAGAGGATGATGGATCTCAGCCTATCATTACAGTGCAGAGAGTGAGCGAGGTAGGAAGAGTGAGGGATCTCAGCCTATTATTATTGTGCATAGACTAAGCAAGGTTAGTCTGTTGTCATAGTGCAGAGGGTGAGCCGGTTGAGTCTATCGGCACCCTAGAGAGTGTAATAAATATCTGTCTTCTGTTTGTTTGTATGGTGCAGGAAGCGCACTTGTGGTCAGCCTATTGGTATGGTGCATAGAGAGTGGGCAAGGTAGGCAGAGAGATTGAGCATGGTCATTCTTAGTATTGTGCGCATATAGTGAACGAGATCAGTAGATAGTCAGTGAACCGGGTTAATCTATATGGTGCGGTGAGAGTGGGCAAGGTATATTTGTTTGTTTGGTGTACAGAGAGAGAGTGGTCAGTCTGGTAGAACACTGCATCGAGAGGAGGTTAAATTAGAGATTGAGAGAGCGAGGCTGGTGTATCGGAACGGCGCAGACATAGTCACTCTCTTGGCCTGGTGCGAGGTAAGCATTTTGGTTTGGTGAATGGAGGAGTGAGAGAATCGGTATGTTGCTATTGTCAGGCAAATTATGAAGGCCAGTCTTTTAATGGAGTCCAAGAGGGAGTGAGCAATGCCATTCCGTAGCCATGGCGATGAGAAGGTGAGTGAGGACGGTGTACTGATATGGTTCAGACAGTGAGCGAGGTCATTCTGTGGGTGTTCTGACGCGGGAGTGGCCGAGGTCAGTCTAGACAATTCTCTATAAGAGTTCGGTTCACTACTTTCACCAGTGAAGTCACTAACCCATGGTATCAAATTTGCAGTCAATGAAAGTCGGCTCTTGCTTGTGGTCTCTGCTCAGCCAGGAAGTTCAATGCACGCTCTGAAGTTCGCTGTACAGACCCTCCAACACAGCCCACCTAAAAGCTTCCTTGGGATTCATTCTAATGTGAAAAGGTAGGATGCCAGATTGCATGTTTTGTCTGCATCCCTGTGTGGATTGTGTGTGTGGGCAAGACATGATTGCAAAGTAAATGCTTTGCGTTGTGATCCACCGTGCCCATCCTTCTACAAGGATCTCTACGTCTTTGGATCTGGTCTGGATATTATAGTGGCTCCTATCAAAAAGAAAAACCTTGCTTCACTTCACTACAGAACTGCAGGAAGAAAGAGACAGGCTCTGTGGATAAGGTGGCACTTTTCAAAATATCCACATACCTCTCTGGTTTACCATGGGGCATATTCACTCTAGATTCAGGTTTGGGGTCTGAGGTGGACAAAGAGACACTCTTACAGACTGGACGAACAGAGAATTTGTGAGGTGAGTGCTTTGCTAGACTGCCAATGGAGTCCATACAGGTGAAATCTTTGTGTAAATGTGTTAAACATTACCAGAGTAGTTTAGAGGTGAGAAATCCAAACTTAAATCAGCCAGATCTTGGCTGGAACTGTTCGCACAAGACCTTTGAGACAACATGGACATGAAGTTTCGGTAAACATCATGTTTCTTCTGTCTGTGGCTTCCACTAAATGAATAACTCATTCGTGGTGTATATGAAGCTGAGTCTTCGATGTAGCCGAGATAAAGATGTCATCAGCAAGTTTTCAATCTCTACCCTGTTCGGTGTATGTTGCAATTAGAAGCTGGATATGATTTGACATAGTCTTTCTGGAGGCCTCGTCAGACCCGCGCAGAAGAGCAACTCTTTCAAAGTAACGAAATAGGGCTTTAAAATTCTGTAGGTCGTGTGTCTGCTACAACATGGCTATAGTATGTGTATGTAACATTCTCCTGGAACAAAGTCTCTGTCACTACTGCAGCCCCTGAACACGTTATGGTTTTAGTGATATAGCTGGTACGCCGATTTCTGAAGGTATTGGAGGAACTTCTGTTCAAGGAAAGTTAACATGATATTTTTATCATGAAATGCCAAATGTGGAGATCTAAAGAGCCATCATCTAGTCATTCGGGAACATGCTTGACACATATCACAGAGAGGAACCCACTTTTCACCAGATGCACACTCTCCATACCCAGCGTGTAGTTTGTCTATATCCACCTTCAGGTTGTCTCCCCATTCAAGAAAGTGGATCTTTGAAGAACATAGGAGAATTGCCTAACCCAGCAAAGGTGGGTCTGCCCCTGGTCCGGAGTGTTTTCAGACATACTGCCCCTGTGGACTTCCTGCCGATTTGATCCAAGTGTTTTCCTGAGTGTAAGTACTTACCTTAGAGCTGGAGCTGCAGCCTGTGATGATTTTGATGCCATGGTAGGTTGGATATGCGCTATATCGCTTTTTGTGCCAGCTCTCTGCTAATGAAGGCAATTGCGGGTCTATAGAAAAGACATATAGTATTGAGAGAGGTCACTCCCTCGCTTTTCTTCGTTCTTTTGGGGGGGGGGAATGTATTTGGACATTGGAATGTTTCAAGTTTCTTATACGAGAGCATGCTTCTCTGTTAACCTTTTTAGGTTAGGCCTACATCTACATTGAGCTGCCCACTGTGGAGGACCTATTGTGGAAAAATACCAATACTTACAGTGGGCTTTGCTCTAGCCCATTGTTCACCATTGGTTGGCATTTTTATTTTATTTATTTTATTTTAAAGGTTTTATATAGCGCTGGCTAGACCCGGGGGTATCAGGGCGCTTTACATAAGTGTAGATAGTACAGGCATAATACATTTATACATAGTATAGAGGTCACATAGGTCTTTTGTCACTCTCTTTGGCTTGCTTCTTATTTGATGGCTTTCTTTCTTCTTCTTGAGTTTGTCCCTCCTCTGAAACATAACTTCTTTTTCGCCCTAGTGATGGGATGAATTGTATCCCTCCGCTGCTGACATTTCTTCTGCCTTTAGCACTCCACGGTAGTGCATGTTTTTTCGTACCCCCATGTGCAGCTTTCCACTCCTGATCCCTTCCTCCCACATTCTGTGTTGTAAGCATCAGCAAAAGGCATTGGTTAAGCCATTAGTTCTGCAAAGACAGTCAAAAGTCTCGACCTAAGTGTGTGTATATAAAGAGATATATATATATATATATATATATATATATATATATATATATATATATATATACTTACTGTTTAGCTAGGAAAATGTACCAAAAAACTATCCTACAACATAAAACTGACTACTTTTCATCTAAAATCATGAACTCTGCGAATAAATCTAAAGAGATATTTGACACAGTGAATAATCTCTGCAATGATGTTAGAACTGCTCCTCCTATAATCCCTACTCAAAAACTGTGTGATTCATTGAACGATTTCTTCAGAGAAAGAATTATCAGTATAAAACAGAACATAATTAGCTCTCCCACCCCAATCCCAATAGATGATATATTTTACAATATCTCTACACTACATACCTTTTCCCCCATTGAGTTCAAAACCTTAACTGATCTTCTCACCCGAGTCAAATCTGGTTCACCTGATGATATATGCCCGCCCTGCATTTTTAAAGAAATAGGACTTGCCATTCCTCAAAGCATTCTTACCTTACTGAATGACTCGCTCACACAGGGCAGGGTACCTAAGGGGTTCAAGCACGCTTTGTTGATCCCTCTAACTAAAAAACCTGGCATTGATCCTTATGATCTCACAAATTATAGGCCGATTTCTCTCCTACCTTATCTGTCAAAAATTCTGGAAGCCCATGTCTCCAATTGTCTGTCAAACTTTATCGAATCTACAGAATACCTGGAACCGAATCAGGCCGGATTTCGTCCGTGTCATTCGACTGAGACAGTGATACTGGCGGTTCAGAATACCCTGAGATCTAATGCAGACAGAGACGTTCATCAAGCACTGGTGCTTCTGGATTTGTCGGCCGCGTTCGACACAGTTGACTTCTCCATTCTTGTCAACCGTGTCGAACAGGCCGGCCTTAGGGGTCCCGCCTTGAGCTGGCTGAAATCTTTCATCTCTGAACGATCTCAATCTGTTAGACTGGGGACGTTCACAGCCCCAAAAACTGTTTCCATCTGCGGAGTCCCGCAGGGATCATCTTTGTCCCCTTTACTTTTTAATTTATACCTGCGCCCTCTACTGTACTCTCTGAGAAGCCACAAGGTTACAATTTTTAACTATGCAGACGACCTGCAACTTGTCTTCCCACTGGACGCCTCGGATGCAGTGGCTGAATTTCAAAAAACTATGTCCCATATCCAGAGATGGATGAATTTGAACCATCTTAAGCTCAGAAGAACTTATCTTGCCCGGGAAAAGTGAAATCAGTTGGGGACC
Organism: Lissotriton vulgaris; assembly: GCF_964263255.1. Taxonomy (NCBI): domain Eukaryota; kingdom Metazoa; phylum Chordata; class Amphibia; order Caudata; family Salamandridae; genus Lissotriton; species Lissotriton vulgaris. Next base: position 941,047,067 of record NC_141699.1, read on the forward strand.
CCACTTTTGGCCATCTGACATGGGAACTCCTCCCACCAAATCCCACACAGTAAAGAGCTTGGGCTGTTAGTGAGGATCTGTCGCTTAAAAGCCATATTGGCACGGTAGTCTCATCCAGTTTCTTCCAACTGAGAAAAAAAACAATGCCCATTTCCTAACCTATTCAGCTCTAATTCAAGCGATTATTGCTTTGGTTTTATCTCGACTTGATTTTTCTAATAGTTTGTATTTAGGCCTTCCAGTAGGTCAGCTTAAGAGATTACAATATGTCCAGAATCAGGCAGCCAAGCTTATAAGCAAACAACCTAAAAGGCAATCCATTAGGCCAGTATTGGAAAATCTACATTGGCTGCCGGTAGCCCAGAGAGTTGCATTTAAAGCCGGCTGCATTATTTTTAAGGCTTTGCAAGGCAAGGGCCCAAAATTCATAAAGAATCTGGTATGCAAATGCACCCCCCCCACGTAATCTTCGTTCAGTCCATCAAAAACTATTAAAGGTTCCATCATTTAAGAAAAAAACGTCAGGGTGGCAGCGGTCTTCATTATCTGGCCGCTTCTTTATGGAACGCCCTTCCTCTATCTCTAAGACAGAGGGACACTCTTCTCACTTTTAGACAAACCTTTAAAACATGGCTGTTTAGACAAGCCTACTCTTAAATAGGTGGAACACGTGCCCTTGCACTAATGCACTCTTAGGTGTTATGTTGCGCTCCCACAATTTTCGATAGCGCCATGAAGCCTACGGGCGTACGTGCGCTGAATAAATAAAATCTAACATAACATAACATATATATATATATATATATATATGTTATGTTATCTATCGTACACAAGATCTCCCTCCGTCTGGGTTTAGAAAATCATCCGTCACTCCGTGGTAGGGTAAAAAACAGTCCTTTTTATTTTTAAATAAAGTACATCTACGCGTTTCGGGAGTCACGCTCCCTTAATCACAATTGTGTATACATATGTATATATGTATATATATATATATATATATATATATATATATATATATATTTCGTGGGACTTTTAGGCACCTCGTGTAATCAGAGTCCTCTCTCTGCTCTGTAGCCATAGTGTACAGAAAGGACAGTGACCGATGGCAGCATGGAAATATGATTACTGCAAACACAACCAACGCAGTCCTGCTCCTGAGGGAGGCACACATGGCTGGCACAGTTGCCATCATTTCACGACCTCAGGTCTACTGTGCGGTGTCACTGTGAGCGGTATGCACAGGACTGACCTTTGACACAGCAGATGCCTGCCCCCAAAGTGGCAGCAAATGTTATTGCAAATGATCTCCCAGGAGTAGTGCTTGTCCCATGAAGGAAACTGCCAAAGGTCGCGGTTATTGTTTTGGCTTCGTAATTCTTTCCAAATGTTATAGTAGTTTAATTTTCACACTGTTGATGTGGTGCTAGAAGGGAGTACATCTGCAGCAAGTGCATTATCCTCCGGTGCTTTCTCACTGTGATGAGAACTTGTGTCATGCAGGTCACACAAAGGAGAGCATAGACGCTCTGAGGTATAACATGATGGACTGAACAAATTGTGCTCACTATGGCCAGTGCCACCCTAAGTAAATTGTGCCTACTTGGGACTGCACCTTGATTGAAAAGTGTCAACTGTGATATTGTACCTTGCAGTCTCTGCTGACATGGCTGTACAGTGTAGTTTACCAGAGTATGCCCTAGTTGCACCAATTGCTTTTTAAGAAAATCGCAATTCCGTGGCTGTTTTATGCCTCTGGAAAAGGGTATCGTTTGTGTCGAAAATCATGATTTTTACACACAAAAAGAAAAATGTATTTCAATTAATATTTATATGTATGTCCATTTTTTTTACATGGAGTAAATGTTTCCTATTTTGTGTGTGTGTATGTATGTTTAATAGGAAGCAGAGAACTTCGGGTAGTTCCCAAAATTAGGTGGAGAGCAGCTCCCTCACAGAGCACCCTGCAACGCCAGTGACACTCTGAATCTGCACACCTCAAATGTCTGCTTTTCGAGCAAAGTTTTTAAGCATAGGATTAGCACTGTGCCATCTACGCCGAGGTAGAAAGGAACAAAGTCTTTTGCCATTTATACATCAAAATCTTTAAGAATAGGACTAGCAAAGAGCTATCCATGACGAGCTGTAAAATAACAAAAGCCTTTTACCACTCCAGGCACCGTATTACATCTTTGTATTGGTAAAATACCATCCAAGTCAACCTGGAATGCATAAAAGCAACCCCTGACAAGTGTTTCACTCTCATTAGAGCTCTTCAGAGAGGTATAGCTTTGTCCAGACATAAGGGAGCACCCAGTATAAGTCAAAACAATACCCTTTAATGCTTAGTGACGAATAAATGATGCCAAGTAGGAAGCACAAAACACGGGGGGGTTCTCAAATGTAGGTGGAGAGCAACTCCTATATAGAGCAAACATCAATGCCAGCGACACTCTGAATCTGCCCACCTCAAATGTCTGGTTTCCTAGCAAAGTTTTTAAGCATAGGATTAGCACAGCGCCTTCCACACTAAGCTGGAAAGGGACAAAGCCTTTTGCCTTTTATACAGCAAATTCGCTAAGCACTCCAGGGATTCAACACAACAACGCATTTATTTCATGAACAAACCGCCTTGTCTCATGAAATTTTGTGAGATAAATGTCTTGACGTGTAGAATCCCTGGAGGCAAATGATCACTGTATGTATATATATATATATATTTTTTTTTTTTCTTTCTTTCCAACAATGATACGCAGCACTCTAGGGATTCAACACATCAAGGCATTTATTTCACAATATTTAATGAGACGCAGCTATTTGTTCGTGAAATAAATCTATAAAGTATGGAACACACATAATGCAGAGCCAAATGATGTACGCAGTGGAGGTAGGCTGCCTGTGGAGGGTTCAGCAAAGCACCTGGGGATGGTGGCTTAAAGCGGGTTGGGTACAGAGCCTTGCTTCAGGCCAGGCCCTGCGGCCGTCCCCGCTGCACATGACCGAAGCCAACCGCAGCAGGACTTGGGAGGCTGCCGCTAGTTGGGTGTAAGGCTTTGCTGCAGGCCATGCAGCCAGTCTCTGTTGTGCATGACCAAAGGCTGTGTGCTGCGGTGTAGCTGTTCATGACCAGAGTCCATGCACAAAGAGCGTTGGTCGCTCGTAGCTTGTTGTATGTGCAAGCTGTGTGACCAGTGCCTGGTCTGCAAGGCTAAAGTCCTGCACAGTAGGAGTTGGGGAAAAAGTGTACTATAAAAACCCAAGGAAATTCACCAAAGAAAGCCGCAGTTAATAACCGAGTTATAGTTCTGGTTCAAATATGCAGTCCCCGAAATATGCCAGTTATGGTATGCAATGCACACCATAAAATAGGTCGCCTGACCTGCAGAAAACAAAACACAGAACGGCCATTCTAAAATGGTGCAGGGGAACAGGCCAACTAACACGACCAAACCATGGCACCCGATGTAATTCATAGCATGCTTTCTGTGCTTCACATACCATAACTGGTACATTTCGGTGGGTTTACATGTTTGAGCCATCATAACTCCGTTTTAAATGTAGCTTTTTCCATTAAAAAAAAAGTGACTGTGTGTGTGTGTGCATATGTATGTGTTTGTGTATATATAGATAGGGAGAAAAACTGGATTTTGTAATGCATAAGCACATTTCTCTCTTTTTGTTTCATATTGGTGTGCAAGAAAGAGCTTTTTAATTTTTCTAAATGTTGTTCATGCATTAAGAAAGTAGTAGTTTTCCATAATAAACATTACCGGTGAGAGTGTAGGTTTGCCTGTGGTCGTTTCACACACTTTTGTCAGTCTGCTTCACCTGCCTTTGAAAGAGCACATGCCCCGTCTGTCTCACCCCCTCCACGTGCTGTCAGGGGGCATTCTAGCCACCCACAGCAGTGGCAACTGTTGCCTGACAGAATCCTCAGGGGGTGCCGAGGCGTCACTGGCCGCTGCAGAGGGCATGCCAGGCCTGGCTGTCACTGCACTGTCTGTGGCACCTCCAGGCATTGAGTTCATAGGAATAATTGAATCAAAGACCGCAGTGGACACCGTGCCATCACAGCAGGCAGCAAAGCTCATATTACGTCACCAGGCCTGATTCTCTGAAGCAGTGTTAAATGGTTTGTGGGTCGTTAACGCTTCGTGAAGTAATTTGCTTTAAAGGGGCACACATGTTCTAAGCATTGCTGCCAAGCGTCCACGCTCCGGTGACCAATGTTAAGCCACAGACACGAGCCATAACATTTCAGGAAAGCACTCGACATAAATTTACATTTTATTGATCTAAATTGATTCGTTTACAAGCCTCCGTTTTTTTGGAAATTTGGGGCAGTGACGCGTTCACCGCTCGAGCTGTACACACTGACTTCTGCTCTCTTCGTGTGCCACAAATCCTGACAGCCCCACCATGGTGCCTCCAGTTTTCTTCTTTTAGAACCTCAAAACCTTAGCACTCTGAAATCATATTTCATTGTCTATTACAACCCGCCCAAGATCTCTGCATGGGGTAGTCTGTTTTCAGTGTCTATCTGCAGTCTTCCTTCATTGATTATTACAATTTCTGAATAACTCTGTGATTAAATCAAAGTATACATGCCATCCAATATTTTGAAGCATCCTATTTTGTGTGCTGTCATACCTTAGGAAACCTATACCTTATAAAGGTTTTCCTTATTGCCCATCTCGACCCTCTGCAGCGAATGTAAGTTTCAGTTCGGTATTGTTGTTCTTCAGGGAAGTGTTTAAGCGCGTGGGGGTGAGGTTCAAGGCGCATCAGCGAGCTGTTTACTTCGGTTACACAAATCTGTTTATAGAGGCACAACCCTTAAAGGCTGTCCGAAACATCACATCAAATGTTCAGCTGATATGGAATTGTTTAGTTCGTTTTGCTTTGTATTTTGTTACTTGCAGTTTTAATTTTCCCAGAAGTGGCAGAACTGTACTAAGTGAGCCAAAAGTGACAATTAGCAGAACATCTCAACCCTGATCTGGGACATTCCTAGAGCTCTGTGGATTAGCCTGTGAAAAAAGCGCAAGTCACAATAACATGAAATTATACTTTCTATTTTTTTTTTTGTCGAGTTCATTGCCCGATGTTTTTTTCTATAACGGGATAGCATTATCTAGTTAATTTTGTGGCGATCAGTGCCTTAAAAACAGCATGGTGTGTGGCACATTTAGGCCTAGAGTTCTTATTTATTTATGGCATTAATGCACTCAGCCCTGACAGGAAGCCAATGATTTGCTCACAGAAACTGGTTCAAGAGAATAATTGACGTTTCAGGAACATGTTCGTGCAGGGTAAGTCTTGCAGCGGCGTGCACGGGCCGCTATTGTTCTTTGTCTGTTTCTTACACTTTAACAATAATTGAACGGCTGGCGATGATTAACCGAGGTTATGTTTAACGTTCAGAGAAGAAGTAAAGGGACAGGGTCATTGGGGCGGTGTCATGTGCTGCCCATTGGTGCCAGGAAGAGGCACCATTTCAATTTTTTTGTACAAGTTCCAAAATTATAACTAGCATAGAATCTTTCTTTAGGGAGTATGTGCCAAGGTGCAGTACCAGAAACTGGCATACATCTAGAATCCTTCATATCAAGTGCAGATACTTTTAGTCTAGTACTACCTTTATACACTATCAACCAGTGCTTTAAATGGGAAATTAGAAGTGCCGGTACTCACTAATTAGACTGGGTAGGTATTTAGGGGCGTGTATAGGGGCGTGTCTGGGGGCGTGTCTTGAACCAGGAATTTAATATGAGGCACATAAGTAAACTGTAACCCAAATGCTCCGATTGTCATGTAAAGCGCTTAAATGCCCATGGGCCAAATTCGCACAAAATAAAACTGCCTCCTTACGTAAGAGGCATGACAAGCATCAGCTTCTATGTCATACGTGCAGAGCCTAATTTTTCGACAGTTTGATATTGCGCGAATTTGGGCCATTGGCATTTAAGTGATTTACATACAATCAGAACATCTGCATTAAAGCGTACTTTTTTAAGACCCCTGTAAGGGAGTTGTCCAGAACCACAGGATGACGAGCGGACGTCGGAATTCGGCCCTGGTTCTTCAGTTCCACTCTCGGCACCTCTGACCATATCCTCATTCTTTTCGCAATGCCAATGAGAACCAGAGCCACAACTAGAGTCACATTTCAGGAGGGTGGGCGGGCTAGTTCTTTCAGAAATATGCAGTAGAGATTCAGGGACTCTAAGAAGTGGTGAGAAACAACAAAGCCTCATTAAAAGGCAATCGGTCTTTTAAAGATCTGTAAAGTACTGGGGTGCGGCTGTGTGCGCGCCCCTTAAGCTGTCTCATCCCCGCGCTGCCCCACGACGGGGGAGAGGGTGTGGGATGTTTGAAACCCATTGATCCTAATGAGCTTGCTCACCTGATGAGAACCTAACACTGTAGTGCAGGAGCACCACCGCGCAGAAAAACACAGGCTGCCTGGCTGTTGCCAGCCGGAGCAGCACCTCAACACGCACCATCTGTTGCAACTACCCGTACTTCAGGGCCTGAGCCCTGCTGCTTTATGGAGTACCGGTACTGTTCTTGAGGCGAAAATAAGTTCCGGTACTCAGGGGGAAAAAACAAAGAAGTGCCGGTACTCAGTACCGGTGAGTACCGGCCCATTTAAAGCACTGCTATCAACACCTTAATGAATAGCAGGGCTCTGAAGCGTCCACGTGCATGCTTAAGTTGCACATCCAGTTCTCAATTTGCATTCTGGGACTTGTAGTCGTGATCTTAGAAAAGGCTGAGAAATTAAAGCAAAACCTGGACTGGGTCAGCAATTCACGCTTGAGCTGGGAAAGTTGGAAGCTCTATGAACATACTTGTCAGGAGCAAAGTTTTGAATGCTGCAGTAGCTTCCTAGTTTTGCCCTTTCAAGAGTTCCAGGTCCCTGCGTGATATGCAGCCATTGTCCAATTTTTTTCCTTTGAATTCTGGGACTTGTAGTCTTGTTTATTCCATTATAAAACAGGACTACAAAAACCGCTCCGTCACCAGCCTCTGTAGCGCTGTGCTGATGACGGAGCGGTTCCGTTATGGCCCGCTTGCCGCGCCTGCGCGGTGCGGATTCTGCGCCTGCGCAGGGCGTTCCATTGAGCGGGCGGGGCCATGACGGAACCGCTCCGTCATGAGCACAGCTCAATCGAGGCTGGTGACGGAGCGGTTCCGTCACCAGCATGGGCGCGCTGCGCGGCCGCCTCGCCCCCTTAGCGCCACGGGTGCTATTCCGCCGCAGCGAAGGTGTCAAAGACTGCTTTAGCTGTTTCACCAGTCCTACATTTTCACTTGCCATTTGTGGGTTCTGGTAATATGAACTATGAAGCCAAAAGCAGTGGCTAAAACAAAATATATTTGCTTGATATCAAAAAGGGCACATTGGTATAAAACTTCCTGGCACTGAATGGAATTACTTTGTGAGCGGGAAGCTCTCTGGCTAAATTTACTGTCAGTGAATGAATGTATTCTTTTCTTGCACAATCACTAAAGTTGGATGACCATTGCCCAATCCTCAAAGATTTAGTGGGCACAAGGAAAATGTGAATGTCACAGTAGCAGGTCAGTGGATGAAGAGGGCTAGCCGAAAGCCTCCATAAGAATATTACACATATTGTTTTAGTAAAATCAAAGTGCATTGGCTAACACCAGACCTAAAATAAAACAACCAATCATCCAGGCTTGATCCTGCTAGAATTACTGGGTTTACCAATGCTTGTTTCATTAAATATAAAATTTAATTTTAAATGGTGCCAAGTATTAACTTTTACCCAAGGGCTCTATTTCTGATCTGATTTCTCTCTACAGCCTGCATGTTTCTTCCCTCAATTATGAAGTGATAATATCAACCTGTCTTTAAAGGGAGCACAGATCATGCCCCACCAACTGAGGTACTTTTCAGTTATGTGGGGAGGCATTCTGGGTAATGTCTCAAATTCTTTTTAGGTCTTGATTTTACTAAAATGATATATATAATATACTTTCAGTGAGACACCTCTTCATCCATTGGTCTGTTGTTTCATTCACATTTTCCTTCCGCTCACTACAGCATATAGCCTGGGGCAGTGGGTCAGTCAATGCTGCCCTTGGCTAACAGAACTCTGAGTGTTGGCGTTTTGTTCTTCTAGAATGTACACATCTACATTCAAAGTAGTAGTAGGGATTACTATGGCAACTTATATTTTTAGACCAGCAACTATTCTTTCTTTTAGCCAATGTTTTTTTGTGTAAAATACATTGACCCAAAAGTATGACCGTCAATAAACTTTTACAAAAACTAGGAAACAAAAAAATCATTTATTGACAGCCAAAAAGTATGACAGCCAACGACTCATCTATTTATTGGCTTCGCAGAGCTGTTATCTCTTTAGTTTGTACACTTTCTCCTTCCTCTTCCGAGGCCTGAGTGCTGGAGGGAGATTTTCAGGCCTTTCAAGTGGCCTGTCATGACGTGGGCTTAGCTGAGGTTTCAGGCCAGTGTCTCCCTGCGGGATATGCATGTGAGATATATATTATATGGAAAATGGCTGAATAAAGAAGATAAAATCCGCGTTGTTCTGCGGTTCCTTTGATTTCCTGAGCTCTCGCATCCCGAGCCAGTGGCGAGGATTGACTCATTTCCTTGGATAGAGCGAGCGGGGCCCCGTTTCTGTCTGGCTGGGCCTCCCCATCCCCGCGCTCTGCGCCTACCGAGGTTATTATAGGACAAGCGGCGCTTTGTAACCGAGCCTGCAATACTCCAGGCCCTAGCGTGACTACAAGACATGAAATTTATGTGATCGGATAAAGTACAACAAAATATTACGTGGGTTTCCTGCAGGCGCGTGGCATTGATTACTTTTCTTTACGATTATTTTTTTTAGAGCGAGTTGTTTTGGCCATGTGGTTACGTCGATGTATGTTGTGTGCCAGATGTACCCTAAACGCTGACTTTGTTAAAGGTAAAGTGTAGGTCGGGCAGCAATGGGAAACCTTTTTCCTCCTCTATCCTGCTATCATTCCAAATCCAAATAACTGACTAACCTATCCACCACTTAAACTGTACTTGCATGTTTCACTATACTAATTCAACACTAATCCTCTATGGGTCCCGGAGCAGCGTGCTACTCGCCGAAAAAGCGCTTCGACGCCTCGTCAGGGGTAGTAAGCGCTATAAATGCAATTACAATACAAAATAATATAGAATGCCGCACAAACGCAGGGCGGTGCGAGCTGCTTCACTTTGTTTTCTTTCGCCGCCTGAGCACATATCGCGTTCTTTTAGCCGGTAATTGGGTACCAGGTCCCAAGCCAATGAGCGAGGCGGGATTTTGTGTGGGTGGGCCTCACAAAGCGAGATTGTTTCTGTGGGAATTAGAGGTCCGTTTTGTTGTAATTATTCTTGACATTTCATCCATAATGCATCGAGCTACTTCAGAAGGGCGCGCTGCTGCCAGCTTGCCTCACAACAAGGAAGCATGCATAGGAATGAAATGCCTTTTTGTTCGGGGCTTGGACGATAATTAAACTTTTTTGGCTGAGTATGGAAATAAAAGTGGCGAGACCAAGCAATGGGCTGAACCGAGTCGGACAGAGAAGTGTTGAAATGGGCAACATACGTGGGAACACTTTTTTTAAACTCTGTCTGCCATATTTAGTCGCCAAGTTTGACTCTGTTTACATTTTATGTAATCTTAATTTTTTTTACAATGAAATATAGAACTAGAACACTCAAATTCAGAGCAAATGTTATTTTTGATATATGTATCAAAGAGATTGAACTAGAATGGCGTGGAATACGCAACACACCCTGCATAACTTCTACATCAGCGGTTGTTGCTCCTTTAAATTAGTTGCGATGTGGTAGTACCTTTCTGTGATTTGTGTTTTGTTTTTGGATGTTAGATACTTAAGATTGTGCTTGGTTAATAAAATTGGTTGTGTTTGATTACATTTCTTATGTATATATGTTGGGTGACCATATAACTCCATGTCGTCGGCACAGTGCATTTTACCTTATGGCCTTTCCTTTCATACATCGAAATTGCCAGGTAGGACAGTGACACACCACGAAAGGTTACAAGAAGCATTCAGGGGAAAAAATAGGCATTGAGAAAGGAAAAAAATATATGTTTTGAGAATTCTATCACAATTCGAAGATTCTACCAGCTGGTCTCCCCACACATTGTGGTCCTTATGTAATTGAATGGAACGGTTTTGCTTTTACAATGTTGATTGTAAGTCTTCTGTAAAACCTCACATTGCCTAAACGCTTTAGTGAGTTCAAAGGCAGCATTGTAATCATTAAAATACGGGTTAGTGCTCCGTCCCATAAGACTTTCCAATCCAGAGTAGAAAGTAAACTAATTTGAAATACATTCTTTCAAAAAATATATTTCACAAGAGAAACTTAATTGTGCCAATAACCGTGAAATTGGAGCGTTTAAAAATGTTTATACATACAGATTTACATTGTGCCGCACAAAAAATGACGTCCCTTTCAGAACTAACAACCCTAGGAACAATGAGATTTCTTTTTATATGATGGTGTGGTTACTAAAGATTTTTAAACTGCTTTGTAATATCATAGTCCATAACTATCATTTTCTGTTTTGTACAATAATTGTAGAGGCATCGCTCTAATTTACTTTTTAATGACCTCTCGGCTGATCGATTTAATTTAAACTTTCTTGGGCAGCTTGATAAATTTGCTTGTTTCCCATCTACAATGGCTTCCTGTCAGTGAAAATAGCTTCATTCTTGGCCTTCGTTTGTGTCATATGCTGTCTACTCCAAAACACAGAATCCCAATTAGTGTCGAGGCTTAAAATGCCTGTACTGTTTTTTCCATCACCATCTTTACAAATACGTACGACCTGTTGAAACTGACAAAAAAGTGTATAAAATAGAACAGCTGTAGCAAAGGCAAATAGCCATTTTAATGCCCACCCTCAAGAAATGTTGCATCTTCATGTGTAGTTACCTGGATAAACAAGGCCTTGTTATTCTAGTACTGATAATCAGCATAAAGTATGAACAACTAACCAATATACTGTCAATCAATCACCCCTCAGGATGCTCCTATTCTTTCTGTAGAGCTGTCAATCAACTCCTCATGAAGCACCCAGGCCCATTACTCACGCTGTCAAATCATCATTTAAGAATCGCCCACCACTGTAGTTAGTTCTTTCATCAATACAGTCATTAAGGCTTGCGTGGAGTCCATTTGGGCAGAATCGCTGGCCTCTTCGTGCAAAGGATTGTGTCTGAGGGGAAATAAAGCTTTTTCAGCTTCTGGCTACATCTACCAATCAATCCAAGTTAATTTACCTTTTCAAATTTGGGAGTGGTGGGGAAGGGTCAACTCCAGAACCCGAATATGTAATTATGTGGACCATTTCTCACCGGTTGCTTCATGTTCTCTACACCGTAAATATAAATGGGTTTCACTCGTTCCTAAAGTGACAAGCATTGGCAAAGCCAATTGGTTGAAGCTTTGAAAAAGTTGCCCTATTGCATTGACCAATCGTTATTGGCACTGACATGAGCAGATGTAGGAGTCAAGGCACATGCACTCGCATGGCTGCCAATCTTGGAAAAAGGAGGCGAGAGCAAAGAAACACATGCAATACTATGGAGTCCTCAGTAACAAATGGAACAAAAGTACCCTCAAGTATGTGTGGGAGGATACAACTCACCCAGTCAGAACACTGTAAGACCAAAATTCTCCTGGGTGGGACAAATAAAAGATTAGGGTGGATAATCATCAGCAAACAACTGAGATAGACAAAAGGTCATCCAATTATGAGCAAGGGGCTGACCCAAAACTCACTAAAAATTTGTTATGTATTGGAAACAATCAGTGCCTACAGGCTTACCTGTAACCGAGATCTATATTTGGTGTAATATGATGGATTTGCCAGGTTGTATTAACCCTGTTTTATTTATTTAGCATTTCTAAATGGGGTGAACTATACCAAAGGCTCAGAGGGCTGTTTTAAGGGCTTTATAACAAAACCATTGATGTTAAATAAATGGTGCATAATCCACGATACATCCTGTATGACAGTTGAACATAAAGATAAATTATCAAAGTAGAAAGCAGGTGAAACAAGAAAATGTTCAATAATTGGCATTCCAGGTACAAGTGAATAAGCAAAAGCTTTCATTCAGCCCAACGGGATCATTCTAATATCTGGCAGTAGAGAATTCTAGAGAGCAGTCGGTGCCTGCGGACAATTAAGGGGCTATTGTTAAAATATACATGGCACCTCATTATGTAAATGGCTGTACAGATGGCAAAGATGGGTTGCTGTCGTTGGTCACTGGGGTATTCTCTGCACCACCAGACTACAGTTACATCAAGCCTCTTTCGTCCCATCTACCCATCCAGCAGGGCAAGGCTCAGAAAAAAACCTCAGACCACAATGACTATTCGGATCTCAAGAAACTTAGTAGTTTGGGCATCCAACGCCACAGGCATCAAGTGCCTAATATACTTACAGGAGCTTGCCACTAGACTCACTTGCAGGGTGGCTTCATTTACCGATCACCTCCCGAGCATCCGGCGCTGTACACTATAGCAATCATAAAGCAGGCTGTAGGTCCAATTTAGTATTGGACCCAAAGATGAGGGATTCCTTTCAGTCGTCCCTCTATTGCCCTGTATTTTCTGTATCAAGGTCTCTTGAGTCTCCGGTTGCTGGATGGCAAGCTTCTGGGTAGAAATTTAGCCATCTATTTAGCTACTAAATAGGGAGGGTTGCATAAGATGTAAAGCCTTGTGAGCAAGAGAAGATAATTATTTAGAATTTTCGGTAGTGCATCATTGGCACATGGGACCTAAATTAACCTGGTGTTGGACTGGGTGTCATCATAGTTCCAATTCATTGACACCCTTGTGTGTACATAGAAACTCCAGTCACATTTTCCGAGATAAGATCTCAAATAGTTTTTGCGTAGAGTTGCATAAAATCAAACAAAATGGAGACTTCCACCTATCGTTTGCATTGGGTTGTGGTACATCGTATGCAGGCTAGGCAGTTTTTTTCTAAAAAAATGGGTACGGTCCTAGAAAGCCCACTGCCTTTCTGTGTTTGGATAATTGTTACTTATTATCTATTAATGTACTGGCAAGTCAGTAGATACAATTTAGGTAGGAGTGGAACAGAAATCTAACCCAACACTCTTAGAGTCTCGTAGAGATTTCCGAGTCAGCATGGTGGGTTCATTTACAGTAGTGTTTCCATCCAGAACCTTTATGTTTTTTTTTGTTTGACTGGTATTTCTGGACACTTGTTAGGGTTTTTGTTGTGCCCACTGCTGCATTACTTGTATCGCTGTTCTCCGCTTGTGGCAGTCGGCTGGACAAAAAATAGCAGGATCTTAAAACACATCAGCTGTTGTTGGAAAAGGTTCCTCATTGGTTAGGGTTCCAGTGTGACCTTGCGTTCCCTTAAGTACCATATAGAGGTCAAGGTTGCCTTCTGCTAGATGTTGATCCCTTGGTGGGCGAGGGGGAGAGATGCACCGAAGTGCAGGCCTGTGAACACAAACGATGCCACATGTGCCACACAATATCTTCTCTCTTCCCATGATCATCTGGTGACGAGAGGATGTCATGTGGTCCAACACAAGGGGAGCTGGAAGCCCCTGCAAAGAGTAGCATTTCTTTGTGTTTTGCGGAATGGTAGGCGTAGGTCTCAGTCATTGTGCAATATGAAAACGTGCCCCCTTCACTTAATTCTCACCCAGTGAAAAATATTTTGAAGCTGTCCGGCCTGTAAATGTCTATGTCTTCAGACAGTCTAACAGGAAAAAGAGGTCGGAGCTGGCAAGAACTTAATTAGACAGCAAATAAAAGTGATGGATGCAAAGACTTGTACTAATCTGTGTTTCCTGTGGTCACTGCTTGAGCGGATCAATGTTAGGGAAATTAGCCCTGGCCCTTTTCCAATAAGAACTGCCAAGCCCTAACTGCTAGGCCGCGTCCGGCTGAATGGGAGTCCAAGTAACCACAGAAGTTTTCAAACTTGTTTGGCTTCATCAGTATGGTGCATTGCGAATCCCTAAGTCACAACGAGCATGGGAACAATGTCGGGGCCTACCCAAACAACTTAGGCAGCAAAAAAGGTCCGATGGGAGGCTTGAATAAGTCTGAACCTCTGCTAAGTAATGTATGTGTATTCCTGAGGATCCTGTTTTGCTCCTAATCAAGCCATGGATGTGTGCAGTGGGGCAGGGGTGACTGGGCTCCTAGACTGTCAATCAGGCAACGATTTTTAGAGCGTTGCTTATCACCTTTGAGGGTATCCAGGCTCTGTCGGAACAATAAAATGAAAATGTTGGAGCTGTTGAAGCCTCCCATGAGGTTACAGATGTGGGAAGAGTTTCCAGGTGTTTTGGTTTATTTGGCTCAGATTTGGGGCCTTGTGTTTTGCTCGACTGGCAGGATATTGACTCATTCACATTTCCTTTTTTGTCAGCTTGGCCTGCAGAAGACCACTATTGTTCTACAGTTTGTCTTTATCTCCCATAAACACAGAATCCCGCTTCGTTTAGCTTCAAAAACAGGATACCATAAAGTATCCCTAGTGCGAATTACGGGAATTAAAATATTTCAGAAGTGTCTGCACTATTACATGTGCATTTTACGGAAAAATAGCACCCTTTTCCACATTGTGCTGTATTTCTACACTCTGAACACGTACACACAGTGCTGGAACAAAGTCACATAGTTCTTTAGCATAACACATTTGCTAATATGACAATGAGCACGCCATAGGCTTTGTGTGTCCTCATTTTTCTGGCACTAGTATGTCATTTATGATTTTCCTCTTGCTTGGTGACCAATTATTTATTAAGTAAATTATAATGCTAAAGCAAACACCAGAAAAGAGTAGCTCGCTGATCGTTTGGGGAGTCTGATCATAGCGGTGGCACAGAATATTTTGAGTGGCCGGTGTTTTGTATGCGGTAATGTCCTTCAAGGTCGCTGTATTTGTGTCCCTAGATTTATTGGCCTTATTGGTGGTGATCTCAGGCATACATTTATTGGCCTTAATGGTGGTGAGCTTGGCAATATATTTATTGACCTTTAATGGAGGGTAACTTGCCAATGAATCCGTTGAACTTACTGGTGGTGAACTTGGGCATACAGGTATTGACCGTATTGCAGGTGACCTCGGCTCTATTGTGGTTCGGAGGTAGGCTTGACCCTAATTCTGTTGAGCTTAAATATGTTGAATTTAGCAGTAGTGATCTCGGCTTTACCTTTATTGATCTTAGCGGTGGTCAGCTTGGCAATAAAGCTGTTGCCTTTACATGCTGTAAGCTTTGGACATACATTTTTTGACCTTGGCCTAATTGTTTTTTAACTTATTAGTGATGACCGCTGCCTTAATTGTGCTCACCTTAATGATGGTGAGGTCAACCCAAATCCTGTTGACCTTAGTGGTGTTGAGCTTTCCATACATTTGAGCTGAGCAGTTAATGTATTCTTCTTAGTAGTTGGGAGCTCAGCAATAAATCTTTTGACCTTCATGGTGGTGAGCTAGGACCTACATCTACTTAAGTGGTGGTAAGTTCAGCACATTTATTTACTATAATGGTGGTGAGCGATGCCTTACATTTATTGGCCGTACTGGTAATGACCTCGGCCATAATTTTATGTAGCTTAATGAGGGAGAGCTCAGTCATAATTCCGCAACCTTAATGTTGGTGACCTCTGAGAGCCGTAGCTTTCCCATTGTTTGTGATTGCGGTCCACTCTTCATTTATTTGCAGTTTTTGTAAAATGCTCACCGACATTTTTTGTCACTTTTGAGTATTTTAAAGGTTTCAGGGATGTAGACTCTGAAGAGAGGCAGTCAGTCCAGATCAGGATTAGACTGGCTCTTTTTGTTGTTTTTGACTCATTGTGCAGCCCCTAAATTTAACGTTGCATGGGATGCTCTAATTTGGACCTGTATGCAGCACAGGAGGAGGGAAGAGGCATTTCTTATATGCAGAGTCTTATGAAGTCTTTCAAATCTTAAGTGTAGTTCGAAAGCAATTTGTAGTCTCCCAGCATGTAATGACCGCCATCCAAAGCATTTGTACCTGGTTCTGTGGATGGAAAGGATGGAAAAGGCAAAAGACTATAGGCGATTGAGCCATTTATAAGTAGGGCTCCCGGTTTTATTGTATTAATGTTTTTGTCATTTCTGCCTCTATTTATCCATATTTATTTTTTGCCCATTTTACCTGTATTTATCTATACGTATTTTACGTTTTGTGAAAAAATGAAGCTGAAATATGTATATTTCTGCATTTATTTAACCAGTCAATGTGCACTCGTGCCTCAACGCCTGGCAGGTTTCAATGATATATATATATATATATATATATTCAATGAAAAAACCATAGGTTATAGGCCATATATAGTTAGGAATTAGCATTTACAAAACCTTATTTTACTCGCATAAAACCATTGAAATTCCATATATAGTTAGCTAACTATAAGCGCTAACTATATATCGCGCACCCGCAATCCACTGCTGATGATGTCACATATTACATCATTCATGACATGGTCAGTGACATCACTGATGACATCACTGATTACAACATCCAGTGACTGTATGTTTCTGTAAAGTTAAAATATGTTTCACATATTGAAGAATGAGTGGATGTATAAGTGTCTGGATGAAGAATTTAGTAGGTGCATGACTGACTGTATGAGTGAGTGATTAAATGTGTCTCACTGAGTACATGGGTTAGTGACTAAACTGTCTTAATTCGTGCATCAGTATGTTTGTTGTTGTGTAAGCTGCTGCATGTGTTGATCAGTAGCTATAAGAGTAGCCATATGGGTTATTGATTGGTTGCCCAAATATTTGAATGGGAGGCTGAGTGTGTGTGTGGGTGGCTGGGAGGTGCGTGACTCTGTGCATAGATGTGTAAGCAGTTGATTCACTAGGAGTATGAGTTCAAGAGTGCATGTGGAAACAGCTATATGAGCGGTTGACTGTGCATGGGTGTGTTGGTGAGTGAATGGATTTCTCATTGCTACATGTGCAAGTAAGTACGTATGTAAAACACAATACATGTGAGAGTTGAGATATATAAATAACTGAACATAAGAGCCAGTGAATGTGTGAGTGGCTGTATCGATCACTGTGAGCTTGTATCAGGGATTATATAAGAGAGTAAATATGTGTTATTATATGTTTGAATAAGTAAGATGTGTATAACTGTATAGTTGAGGAAATGGAGGTGTGATTGATTCTTTGCATGACTGACTAGGTGTGTGAGTAAGTCCATGGATGAGTGACAGTCTGTGAGTGTCTGTTTATACTGAGTGTATGTAAGGTTATATTAGAGTCTGAAGAGGTTCATTGTATTATCACATGAGTGATGTGATCAGTGATGACAAATGAGATGTCATCAGTGATGTCATTTGAGTTGTCATCAGTGATGTCATTTGAGATGTCATCATTGATATCATTTGAGTTGTCATCAGTGATGTCATTTGAGATGTCATCAGTGATGTCATCAGTGATGTCACTGACCATGTCATGAATGATGTAATATGTGACATCATCAGCAGTGGATTGCGGGTGCGCGATATATAGTTAGCGCTTATAGTTAGCTAACTATATATGGAATTTCAATGGTTTTATGCGAGTAAAATAAGGTTTTGTAAATGCTAATTCCTAACTATATATGGCCTATAACCTATGGTTTTTTCATTGAATTTTCAAGGTTTTGTAAATGCAAATTCCTAACTATATATCCACTATAACCTATGGTTTTTTCTGTGAATTTCATTGGTTTTTTAATAGCAAATATGAAAAGCTTTAAAATGTCAAGTACGTGATAGATAAAAACATTTTCGTATTTATGCACGCTGATGTGCTTTGAACGCTGCACCCCCCCCCCCTCCCCTCTTTTGCCTTTGTTAGTACTCTCTCTTTGCAGATACAGAAGGGTAGTTAACGCAGGCCTTTACCCCCGTTGTAATCCGTCGTACCTCCTTGTCTCTCCATTTGATTGATTGTTGTCCAAGCATTTACTGTTTTAGAATTGGTTCTCTTTGGATCATTCTCTATTTACAAACAAGCACAAAGTCGCAATACTCTGTTTAGTCTTTGCAGATAGTGAAAAATCGTGTAAAAAAATAAAAGTAATCGAGCAAAATCAGTAGGCCACTAATTGGATCTCTTTTTGACCTCGCTAAAATAGAAATATTAGGAACAACCCTTCTTGAGAAATACGAAAATAGTGAGATGAACTGAGCTCCACACCATGAGGGCTGCAAGACAGCTCGGCTCCATCACCCATCCCGCACAAAATAATGACAAACCCTATGCAAATATTAAAAATATAGACAACACACCAGCAAAGAAATAGGGTAAAACATTTTATTAAAAAACTATTTACATAACGTTGGTTTATAAGATGTCAGTAGTGGACCGATGTGTGAATAGATCGAAAACAGCACAAGGCTCCAAGATCCGGATAGCAAGCTCCTGGATGTTGGGTGCCATAGTTTAGAGTTCTGAATTTCAGCCTTTTTCAATGCCTGTGCTTTGTTGAATCAAAATGGCGGCTTGACACAAAGCTGACTCAAGCGTTGTTACTGATGCTATGCAGACCAAAACTGGTTTTCAGTTTGTACATTTTTCTAGATTTTTCAATCCAAGTTTGGTTGACTTTGTAGAACGATGGCTTCAGATTTTCAACATACGGTGTGGTGGCGCTGACTGGGAGGGGGCGCTTCGCTCCTGCCCCCTCCCCAAGTAAGATTTTCATACGTGAAAGTACGTTAATGGTTTTGGTCCCCGAGATGCTTCGATGTCACTACCATTCTCAAATAGCATAAGTTCTGGATGTTGGGTGCCATAGTTAAGAGTTCTGAGCAGCGCTTGTAACACTGTCTGAAGCTTATTTCCTCCTACTGCAGCTTCACTATTCTCAAAGTAAGTGAGTGTCGTTTGTGGACCTGACTGCATTAGAAAACAATATGATATGTTACCTTCCTAAACAGCTTGACGGAGGCCCCTGAGGGGCGCTGTGATGGCCATGGACTCGGAGAAGACGCTTGGCTCCGACACCCTCCCCAAGTCTTATAGCACTGGTGTAGCCTGAGATCGCCCCCGACATAGGCGGCCGGCTCCCGGGGTCCGGCGGTACTTTTTGCCTTTTGATGACTCTTCAATTCTGGACCTTGTCCCACAATCCGTTTGACCTGAAGACAAGCTGTAGTGAGGCGCCCCTTTATCGTTTTAGTTGCCATTCCGCCCGCTTTTGCTACACTGTGCCTCTTCCGCCATTCAGCTGTTTTCCGCCCGCTCTTGCGACTACAGCGTCTCGCTCACCATGTAGTTGAGATGCGCCCGCTCTAGCGGTGCAGCGATAGGCGGCTGCCACAGGACTCTCAAAATGGCGGCCGGCTCTTCGGTTTTGGGCCTGGTCCACTGAAATGGCCCTGGGACACCTTGGAAGTCGGACGCTTGTCTGCTAGGGCTTGGATCCCATTCTCGAAAAGCGTCCCCTCAGCCGTGAAGATTCTACAAAAGTCTTGGGGGCCTCCGACTCCCGCAGGCTTCTGGTGGGGAGCGGCTGCCATGATTGCTCGTGGAATGGCCACGACGGAGCTACGAGATGGTAGTGGTCTCATGCTGACGCCAGCTTTAGTCTGAAACATCCAGAAACACTGTAGACTACCAATTCGATCAGTTCCGGTAGCGCCCCAACATGACCCGGAAGAGAAGAACTTGCCCTCCCCTCTTTGACTGATGGTTCTTGTTGCCTGTCCCCTCTGTTGTCATTTAACAGAACTTTTTGGACTGCTGAAAGGGGTTGTGTTCTGAACGCTGGTTGGTGGAGACATTTAGACTATATTCTTGACCTACGTTGTCGCGTAATGCGTTTTATGACACGCCGCGTTAGCGCACCCGGAAGTGATCCGAGGCGCGGCGCGCAGCGCGTAACGTAAGCATAACAGGTCATGTGACTTGTTAATAAAACTTTTCATTGGTTCATTTTACTTTTGTTAATTTAATGATGAAAAGCTTGGTCATATGACCTAAAAATTACGCTTTTTATTATTTTCGAACAATATATTTTTTTCAAACATATGTTATAATATTCCAGGCTAATGTACTTTCCCGGAAAATTTACAACTGTCTGGCAAGTAAAATATATTCCTTTTTCGAGAAAAAGGGCGTTTCTTCCTTCCATGACGGAGCCGTTGAGTAAAAGAGATTCGGCCTGCTGTCTTAGTCGCCGATACGCCTGATTATCAGATTCTTATCGATCACTTTATGTTGCAGACATGAAAAACACAACTGCCCTTGACCATTTATCTTTACTGCGTTCCTACATATTATACCTTTTATCCGTCATGTAATTGGACTGCTTTATTTCACTTGCCTTTTACTGATTCGAAAACAGTCACTAAAAGTAAAAACTTTACAAATGAAAATACTACTACCGTGTTTTGTTTTAAAAACCTTTATTGTGAAAATGTCAGTATACAAATACGGGCCTATAACCACGTGGGCCGGCCACGGAGCAAACTCAAATCGTATATGATGAGGAGACATTTACACTGTAGAAAAACGTAACGAGCGGGCCATTAGGTGACAAGAACAAAGGTGTCTAACAGTTGCGGTATCGGTGGACGTACATTTTGTAATTAAAATACGACAGGGCCACTTACAATAACATTTTCTAGATATACATTTGCGGGCAAAGAGTTACGAGTCCCATTTATACCGGCGCCATTTTGGGCGAGGCCGGGCAGGTCCAAGATATAGTCAAAATGTCTCCACCAACCATCGGCCAGACCAGAACCCCTTTCGGCCCTTTATGTTACAAGATGATGTCTTCCATTCAGAAAATATTGGTGGCAGCATTTTGAAAGGAAACAGAAACAGCCGTTCTCCTAGTGAGTTTCACATTGTTACATTTAGGAAGAATGTTGAAGAGTAGTATGTGGAAAATCTGAAGCCATTTTTCTACAAACTCTCAATCAGACTTGGATGGAAAAAAAAACCTGAAGAATGTACAAACTGAAAACCAATTTTTGTCTGTATAGCACCAACAGTAACGCTTGAGTCAGCTTTGTGTCAAGCCGCCATTTTCATTCAATCAATAGCGTCCCCCTGCACACATTCAGGGACCTGGTCGTGTCTTCAGATGAAACGCATTGTAGGAAAAGAAGCAGAAAGGAAAAGGAAAAAAGTTCCGCCGGACCTAGTGAAGCTGCAGCAGGTGCAAATAAGCTTCAGACAGTCTTACAAGCACTGCTCAGAACTCTCAACTGAGGCACTCAACATCCAGGACTTGCCATTCGGATCTTGGCGCCTTGTATTTTTGTTTTGTTTTTGATGGAAGGGAAAGAACAAAAAACAGACATTGAAAAAGGCTCAACAGTGCAGGGCGCCTTGTGCTGGTTCCGACCTATTCACACATCGGTCCGCTACTGACATCACCTCATAAACCAACGGGGCACCCCACGCCGACTTTCGGCGCAGCATTGTAGGATGGACACACCAGTGCGGCAATTTGATGGATACCACCTCGGTGCCATCCAGATCTCGGCGCGTTCATTCATTCAATAGCGTCCCCCTGCACACATTCAGGGACCTGGTCGTGTCTTCAGAAGAAACGCATTGTAGGAAAAGAAGCAGAAAGGAAAAAGCAACAAGTTCCGCCGGACCTAGTGAAGCTGCAGCAGGTGCAAATAAGCTTCAGACAGTTCTACAAGCACTGCTCAGAAATCTCAACTGAGGCACTCAACATCCAGGACTTGCCATTCGGATCTTGGCGCCTTGTGCTGGTTCCGACCTATTCACACATCAGTCCACTACTGACATCACCTCATAAGCCAACGGGGCACCCCACGCCGACTTCCGGCGCAGCATTGTAGGATGGCCACACCAGTGCAGCCACTTGCTGGACACCACCTCGGTGCCATCCGGATCTCAGCGCGTTCGAGTCACTGTGCCGGAAGAGTGACCGGAACTCAGCTGAACACGCCGTCTTTCGGCGCAGCATTGTAGGATGGCCACACCAGTACGGCAATTTGCTGGACACCACCTCGGCGCCATCCGGATCTCGGCGCGTTCGAGTCACTGTACCGCAACAGTGACCGCAATTCAGCTGGACACGCCGTCTTTCGGCGCAGCATTGTAGGATGGCCACACCAGTGCGGCAATTTGCTGGACACCACCTCGGTGCCATCCGGATCTCGGCGCGTTGTGCTGCCTTCGGCCTATTCGCACATCGGTCCGCTACTGACGCCGCCTCACGTGCCAACGGATTTTCTACGCTTTTTGTAGCCCTATGTCGCATAACAGGTCATGTGACTTGTTTATAAAACTTTTCATTGGTTCATTTTACTTTTGGTTTCCTAAAGATGGAAGGCTTGGTCATATGACCTAAAAATAACACTTTTCATTGGTTTAGAACATTTTTTTTTCCCAAACGATGAAAGCCCCACCTTGTTTCTGGATCATTCAGACTGAAGCTGGCGTCAGCATGAGAGCACCACCATCTCGTGGCTCCGTCGTGGTCATTCCGCGAGCAATCATGGCAGCCGCTCCCCACCGAAAGCCTGCGGGAGTCGGGAGCCCCCAAGACTTTTATACAATCTTCACGGCTGAGGGGACGCTTTTCGAGAATGGAGCCCAAGCCCTAGCAGGCAAGCATCCGACTTCCAAGGTGTCCCAGGGCCATTTCAGTGGACCAGGCCCAAAACCGAAGAGCCGTCCGCCATTTTAAGAGTCATGTGGCAGCCGCCTATCGCTGCACCGCAAGAGTGGGAACAACTCAACTACATGGTGAGCGAGACGCTGTAGTCGCAAGAGCGGGCGGTAAACAGCTGAATGGCCGCCACCTGGGGAGGCCCGTTCACGCCGCCTCCCCCCCCCCCCCCCCCGGGCCGCCGCACGCCAATTTTCGGAGCAGCATTGTAGGATACCAAAACCAGTGCGGCAGTTTACTGGACATCACCTGGGTGCCTGTCGTACATGTTGTGTCAGCCATGTGACACTGGACACAGACCGCTACTGACGAGGCCTCCCCCCGCACCACCCGGGACGCCCCACGCTGTTTTTCTGTGCTGCATTGTAGGATCCCTAAACCAGTGCGGCACCCAGGCGACATCACCTGGGTGCCGTCCAGAACTCTGCACGTTGTGCTGCCTTGGGACTATTCGCACAACAGACCGCTACTGACGAGGCCTCCCCCCGCCCCACCCGGGACGCCCCACGCCAATTTTCGGAGCAGCATTGTAGGATCCCTAAACCAGTGCGGCACCCAGGCGACATCACCTGGGTGCCGTCCAGAACTCTGCACGTTGTGCTGCCTTGGGACTATTCGCACAAAAGACAGCTTCTAACCATTGTTGCTTTTTGTGTTAATAAATGTTTAAATGTTTTTAGTTTTTGTTCTGTTCATTATCGTTAAAAGTTAATAAAGTTTTATAACCTTACTTTGCTGGAGTGTTATCTATTTTTTGAAAAACGGGTGAATGGGGCCTTGAATCGGGTTATTGTCATGTGTGGGCTTTGGAAGTGTGCTGCTGCAGGATCGGACATTTCAAACTCAAATGCACGTTCTTTTTCTTACCTTTCCGAAGCATGGAGCGCAATAGCAGGCAGAGAAAGGGTGATGCACGTGTTGAACACTACCTGACCTGGCAAGTTGCTGGCAGTGCCCCCCCGCCCGCTCCTGAAAGAGGGCACACACACACCGCCGCCCCGAGTACTTCAGAAATCTTTAAAAGACCATGCGCTTGTTCATGAGGCTTAAATGGTTTATCACCTCTTCTAGAACCCCTACATCGACCCTCTGACGTTTCATGGAAAAATTACCATGTAACACAATACCAAGCCCTATCAGCTGAAACCCCCAAGGAATCGTGGGGCATATTATCAAGGGGGTTTATCTCCGCTTTTTTGGCTTTAAAAACCATGAAAGCGGAGATAAAATTATTTCCCTATTATCAAGCTGTCGCTAACACCAGTTAGTGACACCTAAAAGGAGATAGCGACCATCTTGGGCCCGGCTTTGCATGTCAGTGATACTTATCACTAATGACATGCAAAGTGGCGTGCCAAGATGTTAGCGACTGGAAACAGTCCCTAACATCGCTACCTTCTATTACCAACTTTTGGAGATATTCGCACTAAGCGCGAATATCTCCAAAAGCTAACACCTGCCCTGAGCAGTTCTTAGCCATGTTATCCAATGGGAGGTGGATAACATGGCTAAGAGCATTAGGTCGATAATACATGAATATCGCTGACTTTTCTGCGATAATAGCAAGGTTTATCTGCGATAAAAATCGCCGATGTGCGGCGATAATTTTTGTCTCTAAACAAGTTATAGACAAAAATTATCGCTAGTTGTTAGTAATATGCCCCCGGGTTTTTGCTTGCAGAAATCGGGAGGCGGGAGACTAGCACTGAAATCAGTACTCACACGCCTGAATCAGGAGAATTGGCATGTCTGAATTCTCTACAGCTGGGGCCATAAACTACATCCGCAGGGGTAGGTGATAGCCTGGGACCAGCCTGGCATCTAAAATGGCTGCCGTGCACGACAAAATTGTGGCATTCGAAAAAAGGCAAGATGGCGCAGCCGCTGGAAGAGATATATCAACATATATCAGCCTCCTCAGCCACCCTCAGGAAACATAGGGGATTAGGATATGTCTCCCGCACCCCCTTATACCTAGTACTTTAATTAACGAAGCACAAAATGGCGAATTCCCGTTTCGCTACCAGTTTGCGGCCCAGTTCGCGGCCCGTGAAGCGCTTCTACCGTGAAAAATCATTTTTTTTTTATTTTCCCCACGGGACCCTTTAATAACCCCAACAACATTCCTAGGGGGTCAAGAGGGGGATACCTTGCCCCCTTTCATTAAATTCCCCCTTAGTTTTTCACCTTTTCTTCTCTCTCGATCCTACCGAGAGACAAGATGGCGGCCGCTCCGGACTGTCACGCAGCAAAAAAAAAAAAAAAGCTCACGCACAGCCGCTGGAAGAGATGTATCAACATATATCAGCCTCCTCACCCACCCTCAGGAAACATAGGGGATTAGGATACGTCTCCCGTACCCACTTATAACTAGTAATTTAATTTACGAAGCACAAAATGGCGAATTCCCGTTTCGCTACCAGTTCGCGGCCGCGCTTCTACCGTGAAAAATCATTTTTTTTTTATTTTCCCCACGGGACCCTTTAATAACCCCAACAACATTCCTAGGAGGTCAAGAGGGGGATACCTTGCCCCCTTTCATTAAATTCCCCCTTCGTTTTCCACCTCTTCTTCTCTCTCGATCCTACCGAGAGACAAGATGGCGTCCGCTCCGGACTGTTTAGAATGTTGACAGACACCGGAGAGCCAATCAGCTTTCTGCGCGCAAAGTTCCGATAAGCGAAAAGTAAGCGGACCGGATCGCTGCCCAGAGCGCTGTTACAGATATATATCTTGGTTTGAACGTTAATTTCTCAAAAACTACTGGAGCACATATATTGAGACCTAGCAAAGGCACATCGGGCTAACAGTCCCTACAATTTTGCCAAGTTTCGTGCAAATCCATTCAGCCGTTCGAGCTAAAAGTGAGTCCAACCGCCCTATGGAAAACTCAATGCAAAAAACGCGTTTTGGGACCCCCCTTTTTTCTCAGCCCCCCCTTGACGAAACCCCACCAAATTTTCAGGAGCTGCTCAGAAACAAAATGTGCCATTTTCCTGAAAATTTCAGCCGATTCCATCCACAAACGCCAAAGTTATTAGACATAGAATTTTCAAAAGTCCCATAGGGAAAAAATTCTAACTATATATACCTACTGGCGAACGCCAGTAGGTAATATATATATATATATATATATATATATCTATATATATATACAGTCAGATGGTAAAATATGCACTTGTAAGAAAATATGTACATTTTAGTATCAAAGTTAGGCTAATCTACTGCTGTCTAAGGCTCTTTACTAAAATTTCTTTTTTTTTATCCCCTTGCTTATCAATCCGCACAGCTACTGGCCTGGCAGTCATGATTGACAGCATTTAGAATCACTCAAAAACAACCCATATTTCCGTTTTATCCACATTTAAAAATAAATAGACAGGAAAATAAATTGTTTTCTGTCTGTATTTATCTGTAAATGTCAGTAAAAACGGAAAACATGGAGCCTTACCTACAATACTGAAAATCCAGTAATTCTAGCCAGGGTTGTTGTGATGCACGTGCTTATAGTTTTGTTCTAGGATCTTGCCTCAAGCGTCGGCAATTAGAGGTCTTAAGTGTGGGTCGAAGTAGTTTCGGAGACTAACATATGAGAAGGGGCGGCATGATATTAGGTACTCTGGAGCTTGTATAAAGTCTTAAGCATGAACCGTTGACCTCACCACTTAAAGCATCACCTGCTTTGGGTTTTTTGCTTGGGCAGAAGATTAAAGGAACACATTTTGTGCTGACTCTCTTCACTTGAAGTGTGTAGGAGAGGTACCCATCGACTAGCACCCACGTGTTTGTAGCGCGATTATCCTACATGTGCCGGTCCCTTGATAGAGATTAATCATTGACTGAGCTAGCAATAGGATTTTCCTCCATATTTCACACTGAGGATGAGTAAGGACTGTGGTGAAATAGTCAGACGCGACTTTTTAACAGCATGTGGTCTTAAAGTTACTTCATCAATGGAAGATAGATCTATGTGGAACTACAAATGTGTCTTTTCTCCCAAAAGGGAATGGATATTTAGATTTCTTTGCTAGCTTTCCTTGGCTAAGGCCACATTTATATACTTAACAATAACTCCAATTTGTTGTTTTAAGTCCAATACCAATATTAGGCTCTTTCCGTCCCTGTAACGCCTACATGGGATCTCGCACTGTTTTGTCTTCGGATCAAGGCCCTATGCATCATACTCCGCTGTGGCATATGAAGCCCGATTGTGATGGAGTCCACTCTGATTGCCAGGTCACACCTTAATTATAGTTCCCACCTCGTCCTTTATTCATCAGCCAGTCTTGTAAGTCTCTGGCTTCCACCCTAACTCTCTTTTTAGAAGAGCAGTGGGACTCTGCTTTCCCCTATAGAAGCTTGCGTGGACATTGGCAGTTCCCTTTCCACTATCAGATCTAATTTACATTGGGGGTGTTGAAAGTGCCATATAAATCAGTTTTATTCCCCCCATCTTTTGCCATTGATCTTTTCTGAGTTATTTGAACTGCCCCCCCCACACACACACCCTAAAATAAAGATTAGCATTTGCTTGTCTCTTGAACGGATCCTACAGAATACATTGAAAGGTCTATTCACCCTCCCAATTCTCCCACCCTCAAATTTGCCTCTACCAGACAACCTCCCCGGAGGCACCACACTGCCTCCTTTCCACCTGACAGTGAGAGTTCCTTTGGTCTGCATGGAGAGCAATTTATTGTGCAGTTTTCTTTACTAGTGGGAAAAGAGATCTCGCCCATTCGGGCCACATTTAAACAAAAAAAAAAAAAAAAAGTTATGTGGTGCAGTGCATCCAGTACAGTTCTGAGAAAGGTATTTTTTTATTAAGAAAAGTAAACTCGAACAAACATTTCTGTTGATTGTATCTCTTCCCTTTCAAACAGCATTGGCTGGAATTCTCCTGTGTGATATGTTATGTCCATAGATCTCAAAATTTGTTTCAGGTCTCCCACAGGCGATTCTATGTATGTTTTGCCTGCATCTCATCCGTTGCTTGTTGGCTTATCACTAGGTAGATTTCAGGGTGAGGCCTGGATGCAGGTGAAGGCTCCCAGGTCCACAGCTAGACCGGCTGGGAGGGTAGAGGTCACCATCTCACATCCCTGTGGCCAGAGTAAATCAGTTCAGAGCCCAGCAAGTAATTAGCTGGAGTGCTTTCTCGCACCCAGCTAAAAATGTAGTTGTGGGCCTAATGGTTTCTTTGCTTTTGACTTGGTTCTCATTTGCGTCCTGCCGTGAAGTGATTTTGCTTGGTGATACGAGGTAGCGCAGAAGCAAGGGTTCTAGTGGTCAAAGTTTCACATCGGCCTGTTGGCTATGGCGTCGCGGCCACAATATCCATTTACTGCACTTTAGTTTGTAAGACCCTTTGCAGTTATATAGGCATCATTACCCCCACGAAATCCTTGTTGGCCTTTAATCAGTCGCTAAATATGGGAATGCATTTTCAAGTGCAATGCATTACTTCCATTTTTTGGGGGGGGGAGTTTTTATATAGCGCAAACTCGACCTGAACGTATCGGAGCACTTTACATGACCACCTGTTGCGTTAGAGAGAGACACATTCATTTAGTTAGGCACAGGGAGGTTAAGGGATTTGCCCAGAATCACAGAATTTTGAGTGTCCCTTCCGAGACTTGAACCTGGTTTCTCAGCTTCGTGGTCGACTGATCTAGCTGTTATGCCACATCCTTTCTCCAATAAATCAAGATTGGCCATATTTATAGAGCCCAGTACGCCTTCAGAAGACTAAGCAAGCATTGGCAGAACCTAACGGTTTGACTCCATTTTGAGTCTTAAGACAGTCAAAAGTGCCTGCTGCAGTGAAAAGAAGAAAACATTGATTGCTTTCTTGATAGAAGTGATATGCTTCTATGAGATAAAGATTGTAATGTATGGATACTAAGAGCACTTTAGAGATGTAAAATAGTCACTCATGCATTGCAATGCGAGCACCCAATAGGAGGCAGAATGACACACGTACACCAATAGCCTGAGGCGAGAGAGAAATACTCCTCTGGGTGGATCCAAAGTCCAGTCTGTTTATTTCAAAGAATTGGTAGCCCTAGCTGTGCAGTCAAGCCAGACCCATAAAATATTAGAACCATTTGTTACTTTCAGTGAGGCTCTTTTGATTGACCCTCGCAACAGAAGGATTTGGCTTCCAGTGCCTGGGCCGCAGCCCTGGTGCCAGGGCTCTCTGGCGCTGCCAGGAAGCCCCATGCCTTGTATGCCACAGCCAGTGTGGCTGTTCAGCTAATAGCACCTTGAATGTTGGGACGCGTGGGAGTGATCGTATACTGGTGGGAAAAGCAAAACTACATGCAGCAGAAGCTAACAAGCTAAGGCTGGGGAGGGTTCCACAAATAATTAAGTGCCACTTGGCAGCAGCACTCTAGCCCTCTCACCTGACTGTCTGTCTTGCCCTGTCTGGGAGTGGATGTATTTAAGAAATATCAATGAAATTGGGGTAGTGGTTTCAACAGAGATTTGATAACCCGCTAAGATGTCTGGCTGAGTATGGGTAGTGCAGAGGGGGCTGGGTTGTTAAGTGTGTGTGGGTGGGGGGGGGGGGGTAATAAGCAAATCAGGTTGACTTCTGCCTGTCGGAACTTTAACCACGGTTGGCTCTGTGAGCTCAATCCTCGCCCATGTGTTTACACTTGCTTCCTGCAGTCTGCATTTGATTTGTGAAGCATGTCTGTGATCTAGTCTCCCCTGTGACTTTCTGACCCCCCTTAGTTTGTTTTTCCTTCAATGTGTGCACTTAGACAGAGGGGTCTTAGGCCCCTTAAGTGCCGCGCCACATAGTAAATATTGGAAAAGCGTTGCTTACTCTGAAAATATTGTACAAATATAGCCCCACACACCCGTTCAATTCTTGTTGTTCCTAAAGGTTGGGGTGGAACTCTCTACCCAAAGCCTGTGCACATCTGTGTGCCTATGGGCAGTTCTACATTACTATCTATGACGGCCAAGGTCTCCAAAAGGTGTACGTGAATTGTAAGGGATTCCTAATATTGGCACTTGAAGTAGGGGTGTTGGCGGAAGAACCTACAAAATAATCATGCTAGAGTTCAAAATGCGAATGAGCAAAACATCTTGTCACATTTGCAGTGCGTTGGAAGACGGAGGTCAGTTGTCCGGCACTGGCTTCTTACAAATGATGCTTATTCTTTTAACATGAACATTGGTGTTTCCTTTTTCTGACTGCAAGCTGAGAGGATTTTGTGCTGTGAAGTGTGACAGTGTTGCTGTGGTACAGTGATGAATGGAATTGTTGTAGGGTGTAATTTTTTCTAACATATAACATTTGCATACTAGTGAACTGTTCAAATATCAAAAATATATCGGCAGCTAGGAAAGTGCATATAAGACGCATTGTTTTTTTGTAATTCTGACGTGTGATGGAAACAAAAATTTTAACAGGATCAAAAAAATCAAGACACTTTACTTGTGTAGTATACAAATGGTAAATATTTGCAAAAAATCGATTTCAACACATTATCGTTTGAGCACCATATAGGTTAATCATTAAAACCTGACGTCCAAGAAAACTTAAGGGCCATTTCATTGGAAAACGTACATCTGTAAATGACCTTGCACTCCCACACCATGTTTTAGTCATATATTTGTGACAGTGTGCCCTAGAACACACCACTGGCCTCATAGTGCACCCTTTCCACCCTCCTGCTAAATAAGTGTGGCTCATTAGCTTCCATTGTTCTTTGTGACACTTGGATCTTTTTCATAATCCCTTTGACCAGTTATGTGACATTGATGGCAGCACCCGACTCTGAAACTTGCTCAACTGTTTGGGGCTCGTTCCAAATTTCAGTGCCTCCAAAAGCAAAGAAGATTCTGCTTGGAGTGTGTTCAGTGGACATTCCCCTTGAAAGATGTATGGTTGGACAGTGATGTGTCTGTATTCTGATGGACTGAACGAGGAGACAAATGTTTCACACATGTGCTTTGTCGGATAAACCATTACTTGTACCCTATTTCACCTGGCGTGCTGGCGCCCAATAAGGTATAGCGAAGCAAACACTGCACAGTATCTGGGACCTGAAATTCACACAACCCACATTACCTCAAAGCAGAAAATTTGATAAATGTGTCTCTTTTGTTATGGTTGACAACGAATGGAATGCAGCAAAACATATTGTTTTTTAGAATCTTAGGAATGTCTCTGTCACTTTAAGACAATTCATGCTACTCTTTGCCCATTTCAAGGTTCATGTGCCTTGAAGGCGGCATTCAGGGGACACACAAAGCTGTGGAATGGCCACATTCAGCAGTTATGGTCTCCTTTTTAATCCCTAGAGAGGAAAGATTTCTGAAGTGTTGCCCCAGAGACATCAGCAATCCCATTTCTTTGTAATGACTTCTTTATTCCATGTGTTGTGAAGTCCCAAACGTTAATGCCTAGAACCAAATAATAAAATAGTTAATGTTTACGTTTTGAACTGAGACAAAGGCTTAGTGTTGAGTAACCCATCAAGAAAGAATCTATTTTTAAGTTAAGTTTTTACTAATGTTATTTTGCTCACGTTCTACCAGTTACGGTCTTTAAATATAGATTATTTTTTTTAGTATGAATATACTAATCCACCTGTGAAGTACTCTTAAATACATTCCCTTGAACAATTGAGTGTGAAATGTTTTTATTTACTGTCACTATTTCCTCTCAAGGGCTAACTAGCGCTGCAAAAGTTTTGTGCTTTTTTTTCGCATGGGTTAAATTGTAAACCGTTCTCCCAGCGACTTGGGAACTAATTGACTGTTGGCATTTTTTTTTACCTCGAAACAACTTAGAGATAACTTGTGTGAAAATGTCCAAATTTCAACCTGAAAACCCACCTGTAGAAAACTTCTGAACTAAAGATAGTAATCCCATTTTTTGCAATAAAGACAGTTTGTGAAAGGAAGTCTTTGTATCCTCTAAAAACGTGTGCAGCACAGACTGCAGTTCCACCCAGAGTGATTTCCAGGTGTGCTGTTATTTCTGATCAGTCTGTTGGTGTTAAAACAGCTCGCTGCCAAGTTCGGAGTTGACCTGCTTTGCTTTTACATAAATCTCAGACCTCCAGAACAGTGAAATTGCGCATATTTATTCGGACAGGTCTGCTGCATAACAACTATTAATACATCATTTCAAACAACTCTCACAGGTACAATGTGAGGACCTAACTCCCTCCCACCCTTAAGCACTCCCAACTCATACATTTCACAGCGATTCCTTGCGACAACCAAATCCCAAGAGAATCACCAACCTCCCAAAACGATTCCCACCTAGACCTGCTCCAACTCTCCAAACTTCTACCCCAGCCCGTCGCCTGTGCCCCTCCCCGGGGAGTGGATTCGCCCACTCGTGAATCGCCAGCCCAACAACTACTGTCCTTAGATGCTAAAAAATCGGCACCTGTCTAAGTGGAGTTGGTCAACGAGACAGAAACCTGACCCGCTACTAATAAACCTACACAGAACTCACCATTCCTAGATGGGATAACCTATTCCAGAACCTAAGGTCAGTGGGCAGTGCCACTCACCCGGGCAAACCCGTGCCATCCTACCTTTGGCACACGTTTGTCTCAAGCCTCTGCTTCTAATGGGAAGAACGGGCGATTTGCAAGGCACGGCGGTGATGCACCCTGGAGGGTCAGCGGGTGGCAGCCCCCTTTGGTCTTGCACGCCACCTTGCATCCAGTGCCTGTGTCTCGTTATCTGGGCTGGGCACCCACAAGTAGAAGAGGAGACACAAGGCTAGGCACAGTCTCTTTGTGCTTGCCTCTCACCTCACAGTGCCGCCGCCTTCAGCCCTGCGATCCTCAACCCCTCCAGCAGCTGATCTGAGAGATTTTCTGCTTTTGGCTTTTTTTCTCCTCTGCAGGTCATATTGACTGGGTAGCAGTGGGAGGTGGTATCCAGTGTGTGAAACGGCATTTATAACGCAGGCTTAACCACGCATGCTGTTTCAACGCAAGTGGAATGACTGCCTCAACCACGCAGGGTAATGGGGGGGTCAGGGTAGTTTTTAGGTCTGGGGGCTGATTTTAGGGCACAGGGCGGGTGGGCTGGGGTCGGGATAGTGTTTGGGGCTGGGGCTGAGTTTTAAAGCGGAGGGCGAAGGGAGGAAAGGGGCAGTTTTCAGGGCTGGGGGCAGTTTTATGGCTCAGGGCGGATAGGCTGGGATCGGGGTTGTTTTTTGGGCTGGGGACGGGTTTTTGGACCAAGGGTGGGGGGGTTCAGGGTAGTTTTAAGGGCTGGGGGCGGGGTTTAGAGCTCAGGGCAGGGGGGCTGGGGTGTGATCTTTACCAACCGTATACCTTTACCAATCATGCCTTTACAAGAAAAATAGTTGTAACAGCACGCGTAATAAAGACGCAGTCGCTATTAAGACAGCATTGTTAAGGCGTGTGTGGTTTAGGAAGTTGTTGTTCCGTCATACAACCATCCAGTGCAGGTGGTATGCAGTTGCCTGGCGGCATGATGATTGGTGGGCCTGTTCTCCGACTGCAAGCTGCCAGTTTCCCCCTCGACCGGGTGGCAGTGGTGAATTGGGCCTTCTGCCCTGGGGGGCTAGCAGGAATTCTCAAGCACAATGGATCTGCTTATGAGCTCCATATTTTGACCTATCCAATGGGTCCCTGGGGGCCACACTGCCCATCTTGTACATGCTTTATCTACAAACCCGGAGGAGAAGGGCCCTCAGCCCTGGCTCCCTGGACACCTGACTCTACAATGCAAGAACCCTGTGCTGAGCACAGCAGTCTGGCCGCCCCCTCTGCTCGTTCGAGGTTCACTTACAGTTAGCACTAGCAGACACTGTTTCTTTATTTTGGAAAGGTTTAACTTGGGGAAAAGACACGCTGTTAAGTAGATCCTGGTTTTCGCCTTGTTTTTGATGGCAGGCGACCATACTTTCCAGCCATTGGCAAACAGAACCCGTCTGGCAGGATTTCCTGGACACAGCAGAGCTCGAGCTCTCGGAAGACTGGCTTTCTGAGAGTTTAACCGGCAGCCCTTCCTCGCAGGGCAGCTAAGGAGTTTATCACTTCAAGTTCAGCAAAAGTTCAAGAAAAAAGCGTTTAAGAATAGCTAAAGTTATGACGATTAAGGCCAGCACCTTCAAAATTATGGGACATCTTTAGTCTACAATACCTGAAGGTGTGTTTTACGGACAGAGTTACACTAGCAGTGTGAAGTCTGTTCTTCAAAGTTTGTTTTTTAGATACTTCCCTACTATGCTGTGATTGCTGTGAAATTGTCCCTGTTGCAGAAAAATGTCACAAATGATGAACAATGTTGCCAAGTGCAACATCCGTTTGTTGATAGGAAAGTGTCACTCTAAACAATGATTGGACTATGTTATACCTCCACCATATTGCATGTCTGTATTATCACATAGGAAACTGTTACTCTAAACAATGATTGGACTATGTTATACCTCCACCATATTGCATGTCTGTATTGTCACATAGGAAAGTGTTACTCTAAACAATGATTGGACTATGTTATACCTCCACCATATTGCATGTCTGTATTGTCACATAGGAAAGTGTTACTCTAAACAATGATTGGACTATGTTATACCTCCACCATATTGCGTGTCTGTATTATCACATAGGAAAGTGTTACTCTAAACAATGATTGGACTATGTTATACCTCCACCATATTGCATGTCTGTATTATCACATAGGAAACTGTTACTCTAAACAATGATTGGACTATGTTATACCTCCACCATATTGCATGTCTGTATTGTCACATAGGAAAGTGTTACTCTAAACAATGATTGGACTATGTTATACCTCCACCATATTGCATGTCTGTATTATCACATCTGCTACATCGCCTACCTCGGTATTGTCAGAGTAAATAGAAATATAGACAATAAGAATAGTACAGTTCTTGATGGTGTAGTGCTAGGAGATAGAGTGGATGTTCCATTGTAGCCAGCAGATAGTTTCGACCTCAAAATAGTCATACAACCTCATCCTCACAAGGCCTTTATTAAATATGCCATCTGTTTTATCGAACAATTTATCAGCCAATAGCGAGATAATTTCTGCAGTAAGCAACATACAAAAGCTATGACCGTTTTGATTATGGCTATATCTTGATAACAAGGGTACCCCATAAAGCGAACCTGGGGTGATAGTGTTTTTTTTGAAAGAACAATGGTTCAGGGATGGCCTAATAAGGTCCTAAGAGAAGTGTAGCGTAGGATTAATTCACGCTAGGGAGCTAAAGATGCAGGTACATATAAAATTATTTATTTTCTTTTTCAACACTTATCAAAAAGTTTCAGGTGCTCATATGAGTGACAAGGTGCATAACGTGACACAAGTGAACACAGTGAAAAACGGAATGTCACACAACCACAAGGTAAAAGACCACATGAATATATACAATGGGGGGTGATATTTCCTTGAGTAAGTTGACGACGTTTCGATCTATATTATTTTAGATCATCTTCAGGACTGGGGAGCCTCCTGAAACTGTAGAGAGGTAATTAAAATTAAAAATAGGAACCTACATATTCATTTTCTTAGCTTAGTGATTCTAGTGCTCCCAGTGGCAGGATTCATTTCCATGCACATTTCGATTATAATGGGAAAGGTGGCGCTTAGCAGTAAACCAATGTGTGCTGCGCTAATTTACTGATCAGGCGAAAGGGGCATTTAATAGCGTGTAGGCACTTATTCTAACTTACTCTGTGGTTAGTGTATTCCGGGAGGACCGAAAAATCAATTGAGATTAGGTAGGGCATCAGCTGGTTTGACAGAAGAAATTTCTGAAGGGAACAGAACAAACGGTGTCATATCGCAGTATTTTTGGCGCCGAGTCTAGAGTGAAGGCTGCATGCATTATGGTAGTCATTTATTTAGGTAGACATTTGTTATAGTGACGCTAGCGATAGCAACTTATGATTGCTATTTTATATGGGACGGCAGTAACTAAGCTTGGATAACTCAGAGAAGCATTGTTTTAAAAAAAACATACATATTATGATTTAGTTAACTTACAGAATAAGAAAAGAAGTGAAAATCGCAAGCACTTACTAAATTATTTAGACTTGAGAATTGTGTTATGGGTTCCGTGAGCGGTTTTGGCGCTATAAAAATCGTAGCATCACATATTTAGAAGCAGCTCACCAAGGGCTAAGGGACAGAGAAGTAGTCCATGTTTTTAAGTGTTATGGTAATACAGACAGCGCGAGGAAGGGCGCAGTTTTTTGGCATGACTTACTAAATTCAAGGATGTGCTAAAAACGGAGTCTGGGCAGCTCGGTAGAATAATTTTGAGGATGGATCCTTCTGGCGTCTGCTAAACAACATTTAAGGCATTCCTATTATGATCTCAAGTTTTGTGAGTTTAAGCAATGAGAAAAAGGGGGGAAAAAACGCGAGCACTTACTGCGTTATTTTGGCCTCTAGTCTGTATTAGGGGTCCATTCCGTTTTGATTATGGCATCACAGAGAAAGATCGTCTAATGGAGTGCAGTGCAGGCCTGGTTTTGCTTGGGCTATGATTTCAAATAATATTATGCAGTGCCCTACATTTCACCAGATATGCTGCCAAACTAGTTTTCAATCCTTTGCCCTGTCACTGTTGATTTTCTGGTTGTGTTGAACATTCCTGATCGACTCTGGCTGTCCATAAACCCTCAACGCCCACATTTTCAGGCAGAAGAAGGTACATCTAACTCAGAAACAGAGTGGGCAGTAAAAAAAAAATATAATAATAATAAAAAAATAATTTATTTTTATATATATATATATATATATATATATATATATATATATATATATATATATATAAAATATGCATTAACATGAATTACGTAGACAAAGCATTTCTTCTGCTTTTATCACATGCATATCACGTGTTTAAACATTTATGTCTATGATTTAAAAAATCACACTTATATAAATATCCCCAAAATTGCGTTTCTTTGTTGTATCTAAGGCCGGACGGAGTATGTGGTGCCAAAAGCTCTACTCTGAAACCAGCGGACGATGCAATTAAATGTCTGCACACCGCATAGCAATGTAGTTTTGTCTTAAATCTACCTCATGCCTCTTAACCCACCACTAGGCACTCTTTGCCCCTTTATGACATTTTTTTTTGTCGTTCTCCTCTGTCTGATGCAGAAAAATAAATGCTGGTGCCCCTCACCAGCTCAAATTAAGCATGCTGTTTCAGTTGTGGAAAGCGCAGTCTCTAATGTCACATTGATAGTGATGGTTGTTTTTGTGATTTCTTCCATCGACAACACTATGGCGTTCCTTGCATTAAAAGTGAACTGCATGCCTTCTGGCGACATGGATTCTCTACACCCCTTAGATGGCACTGTCCAAAGAGGAATATACTTTTCATGGTACTCTACTTCCTTTCAGTTAAAGACTCAGGTTTAAGATACTATTCCCTGGTATCGCAAGATATTCTCCATTATGTACCTAGAGAGTTGACTCCCTTAACCCCTTCGATGCTGGAGACGGAACCATTCCGTCATCAGTCACGGTTGAGCTGTGCTGATGTCGGAATGGTTCCGTCACGACCGCACCCTGTTCTGGAATGTCCAGCACCGGGGAAGAATCTGCGCCGCACGGAAGCGGTTAATCAATCAATCAGTCAATCAAGTGACTTGTAAAGCGCGACTACTCACCCGTAAGGGTCTCAAGGCACTTAATCAGAGTGGACTTGTTTTACAATCTGCAGCATAGAATTTGTCTGCATTCTGTATGCCTCTTCTGCAAGTGGCACTTATCCGGACCAAGCACTCGGTAAACATGTTACCAGACAGAATATGTTTAATACTGAATATTGTCTGAGTTCATGCTCGCCTTGTTTCGACTTTTTTCTTAACTTAGCGGAGCTTAGTTTTGTTTGGTGGTTGATTAGGGTTTCACACTAAAAGATGTGCACTTCTAATTAGGGTCCAGAATCTCAATCCCTTCATCAAACACTAAAAAGCAAAGGAACTGTGTGGACAACCCATCATTGATCCTTTGACCTGGTAGTTGACAGTCTTCACCCGAATGGAAACCTACCAGAATTTTTAAAGATTCCGTATACGAACAGCGTACAGGGAAGTGGAAGCTCCCACTCTTCGGCGTTGCCTCAAAACCCTCCTCCCCAATGGCCGAGGCTCAGAATTTGTTGGTGGTGGAGGTACAGCAGTGCGCTTTACTAGAGGGAAGGCACATGCTGGTTCTAGCAACCAATGACTAAGGTTACTCTCTCAGCAGGCCTGCAGCACCTGCTAAGGGTCAGTCAGTGCCCTCGCCTGATATCCTCACCAGACACCAGTCCTGCAGAGCAGCTGCACCATCAACAAAGGGAGAATGAGCTGGTGCTGCTTAAGTGGAATAGCAGTTCTTCCACACAGACTGCAAAATGACTCCATTGGAGATAACTTGTTACAGAACAGATAACCAAAATAAACCTCTGTATCTGGTGATTTGAGAGCAGCAGACACGCACAGCAAAGTTCAAGATGGCCTCTCTGAGCAAGAGTTTTGTGTTTTTAAAAAAACGGTGTGTATTTGTGAACCAAGACCAATTCAGATAATTAAGGAAAGGTGTCAGATTTTTGTTGCTTGGTCAGCTATGACCTTTCCATCATTAATTTGTATTTAATTTATTTATAAAGCGCTAACAATCATCCTAGGTAGGATATCACGGCGCCAATGTTTGTTCCCTGCCATGGGCTGCAGATCATTGTATCTTGAACACGTAGGGGTCAGAGGCCTACTCACAATTTTCTTTTTTAATTTCAATACATTAAAGTAGAATTTCACATGCATCCTCAGGTTGCATTCATTTTTTTGCTCTTCATTCCAGGACATTTAATTGAATTGCTATGTGGGAAGTACCATCTCTTGGCCACCTCCTTCCACAATTATAGGTCAGCACCACAAGTGAACACCCACAAAGAGGAGGCAAATAACTGAAGACCATTATTGCCTACAGCAAACGGCGGTGAGGCCATTCACATCTGCCTTACCACGAACTGCCTTCCTAGCGTCCACCAGCTCTTTTCTGCACCTGTCTTAGCTGTGCCAGGACACATGACCCAATACACTTGCCCTTCCACATCACCTGCAGCTGTGTACTTTGGGAGAAACTTACTGGGCAGAGAAAAATTAAAGCCAAATTCCCCTCACAAACATCAATAGTGGAGCCCAGAAGGCTTAGAAAGTTGTATCAACTATGGTAAAATGAAAAAAAGACTGCCCGTCTCTCTCGACTATGCAAAGTTACCAGGCACAATGGCACACCGCAGGAACTGTGGCTGGCAGGGATATAATAGTCCATGAGCCGGCCTGTACCAGTAGTTAAAACGCCAGCAACGACCATCATCCATTTGGTTACTATGTGTTCTTTTGTGTTTCCAATTGGCAGAGAAACCTGTCCATGCAGGAACCTGGGCGTATTGTGTTTGCAGCGAGACTCCGGTTCATAGGTATATACATATATATATATTTTTGTCAAGTTGCTCAATAGAATTGCGAATGGTATAGTTGGTCTCCGTGCATACTGCGAAGCCTGCGGTTTCTGGTGCTGAAGTTAGCCAATGTTCAACCCTCTGCTCAGGAAAGGCCTGAACCACCCAGCGCCCAGAATCCGGAGTATGGCACACACAGAATGTAGGGTTGCCCCCAAGCCGGTTTTATTATTTGACTAGCCTACATTGTAATATCCCTGCAAGGAATTAAAAAAAATGGAAAGAGCATTGAAATCTGGTGTTAAAATTTAAACTTAAGAAAAGGAAAACGTGAAGAAGTCATTTCAAAAGTCTTTGAAAGCAGCAGGTTAAATGATATCTAAACACTTATTAAAAACAGAGGGATAATTGCCTTGATAAACAAGGATACTGAGAATTTTGCATAATTTCTTTTCACCCACCAGCCCTTAGATCTTTCATTATAGCAAAATGTAAACAAATGGCTGGTATTTTTGTGTGAGAAGGGGGCAACCTCAACAGTATGCATGCGAATACGAGCACCATTTTGGAAAGCTCTTCAAAACGGTTTTGCATCCTCCTTCCATTGTGTGCTATTCTTTTTCTTTATGTTCTTGGAAAAAAGATGTATGGAACTACTAGATACGAAAATATAGGTAGGCTATGTCATTTATGTTGTTTGTGAAGCGCTTAACCTAGCTTGAGGCCAATTTGGAGGGCTTGGAGGAGAGGAAACAAGAGCTCAGGAGAGCAAAAGATGGGTGAGCCTTCGGACTAGAATTGTGTTCCCTAAAACGCTCGTCCTCCTCGGCTGGTGGCGCTGTAAGGTACTCAGGGTAACCAACCATAGGCGTCTGGTCTTCTAGCCAAGAAGGAACAATGTGTCCTTCTTCAGGTCAACAGGACAGTATCATCCTGTTTTGGGTGATTAAGACTCTTCGGAAGGTGTTTCAGGCTCTTTCTTTCCCCGTGCACAAACAAGCATCTGTAGCATTGACTGTGTCCTGGATGGATCATTGGAACGTGCTTTATCTTGACATTAATAAAACTGCCATTGACAAGTTGCAGTTTGTCCAGAATGCTGCAGCAAGACTCGTTTTGGACCTTCCTAAATATCATTCAGTCTCGAAAATTGCATTGCCTCCCTGCCGCTATGCGGATTGCCTACAAGGCCTTCTTCATTGTTCATAAGGCTCTTCACTATTTAGGCCCTTATGAAGTTAGGCATTACTTTCAATAGTATATCCCTTCTAGACAGTTGTGTTCTACTGGAAAAAAATCTGAAGACATGGCTTTTCGCCTCTTGACAGCTCCACGCCGTCACTGGCGGCGTGTGCTCATGACGGTGTGGAGCCGCGATCAACTGCCCCTCCGCCCACGCTCCGCCTGCGCGGCACTAATTCCCCGCCTGTGCGGGCGAATTAGTGAGTGGGCGGGGTCAGCTCCACGCCGTCATGAGCACACGCCGCCCTTGACTCAAGGCGGTGTGGAGCTGTCATGAGGGAGGGAGCGCCACGCCCATCCCCGAGCCCCGCCCGCGCCCCGCCCCAATTTGCACCGCGTCCAAGGGGTTAAGGCTACTTTAGTTTAGGTATGATGCTCTTGACAACCATCAGACTAATAACATCAGCGCCTTGACACATTCGGGCATTTGTTTGCGCTTTATAAATTGCCAAATCAATCAAGAGGCAAGGTGGAGGTGCTGAATGCAAGAAGGAGGCCAAAGAGCCAAGAAGTTGAGTCGAAGATGGAGACTGAGGCAAGATGGGACGGTGCCAGATTGTGGAATCGGCTTTCCGGCAAGAGGCAAGTCAGGCCCTGGTTAAGCGAGAGAATCGCAGGTGGAGTGACAGGTGGAAGGGGCCAATATGTGGTGTGGGCATGGGTGGGTGGTTGGTGATGAGCCATAAGAAAAACTGTGCCCGCCATGTATTTAATATTATCTGGAAAATGCATTGAGGTGCTCGGTTACTTAATAGATGCGATTTGGGTAGTGCCTGGAATTGTGTAGTGTTTTCCTAAAAGGGTAAAAACAACACTTCACAGCTGGGAAACCTTGGCACACCGCCCGCCAGATGTTGGAGTGAAAAAGACTATAGCAAGGCTAGCCAAGAAAACAGTGTAATAAATGCCAGAGTAAGTGGACTCCGATTTCTGATGCTTTCGCAGATGCAAGCTATCAGGGCTCCTTCGTTTTTTCCGACCCATCTGCGTTCCATAAAGGCTGAGAAAAGCGGCTTGAACCAATTACTTTGATCCCAGGACCGAGCTGTTCTTTCATTAAATGCAGTTAAATCCAGTTAATGGCGACATCGCGCTCAGAAATCACAGAAATCCTCTCAAATCATCGGGTTGATGACTATGAGTTTTCACTGTTATAAAAATCAGACTCTGTCAGCCCCCAGAGTATGGTCTCTGACCTCACATTGTTGTGACCTAATAGCCAGGCCTCTGGAGTTGTACCAATTTTCGGCAGCAGCTTTTTCCACATAATTCACCATCAACCGTATAATTTATACATGTGAACCAAAAAAACGATTCTAGCTCAAACTCATCAAAAGTTGCGCACGTTGTGGCTCACAGTGACAGACTATCGCCAAGGTTATCCCTCAGCTTTAAGTTGGCGATAGCTGAAATCCAGATTAAACTGATACGGAGGTGAAACTTTTGCCCACAAACTAATATTTTGTTCTAAAATGTAAAAATAGTGAAATAGTATTTCCACAGAACTTAATATATTATGCAGCATAAAGTTCCCCATAGCAGGAGGAATCCGTGCTTTGAGCCGTACAGTCCACAATCTGTCGCGGTATTTGCTGGTGTGTTTATGTATGGAACAAGTTTGA
Source organism: Lissotriton vulgaris (assembly GCF_964263255.1). NCBI lineage: Eukaryota > Metazoa > Chordata > Amphibia > Caudata > Salamandridae > Lissotriton > Lissotriton vulgaris. Next base: position 941,089,139 of record NC_141699.1, read on the forward strand.
CATAAAATTCCAAAATGAACTGAGATGTAAAGGAAATACCCCAATCCAAACACCGGCTGTCTTGCTCCTGCATGTTCTTCGTCTCCAAATATTTAGAATCTTCCCTTGGGTGATTGATTGATTGCTTGGCTGCTAGATTTCTGAGTGTCCCAAAGGCGGTCCATTAATATGAAGAAGAACCTGAACCTGCCCCCGGCTCTACTGGGAGCAGATCTCAGGACTTTGCTAGGTGGATCATAGTTACGCGTTGAAGTTGTTAAAGGACCTTCAAGCAGTAAGGGTCATTCGTGGAAGACGTGCAAAGATGATTTGGTGCCCTGCTCTTTTCGACTAGAGGCTGCTGCAGAGCCTTCTGGTGGGTTTTGATGGCATCTTTCAGAAATCCTCATTTCTCAAATGTGCAAAGCTGCAGGATCCCTATATCCTTTTAGCACCAGTGTAGGACAAACTCTCCTACTTCCCATGGAGATGTCTCGGTGTGAAATGCCACAGTCCCAAACCTTGATGCATCCTTTGCTTTGTTTAAGTACACCTAGTAGACAAGCAGTCGGTTCTGACCTTAGTCTCCCCATTTTCTGTAACGTCTCAACCACCCGGCCCCAGTAAATGTTTACTGCGGGACATTCCCAAGCTAGGTGTAGAAATGTTGCTGGCGCTGTTTGGCATCATGGGCATGCATTCGATTTCGCGGGGTCTATACGGTGTAGCAGCACCAGAGTGATATACGTACAGTGTAGAAAATTGAAGTGGGCTTGTTTAAATTGCACATTACGTGAGCCCTATTTTACTAGTTTAAAAGGCTTCTTTCCACCCTGTGTCCATCTTTACTGTTCTCAGGTCTTCGTTCCCAGGCCACTCTTGCTGTTGGTCGCGGTCTGGGTGTGTCCATAATCATAGCATTGTACAAATGGGATAGCAAGTGTCTTCGCCCTCCAAACTTCAGTAGCGTCCTGAACAGGGCTGGGGATTTTGGGGCAGCCGGGCACGTAGGCCAGATGTCCGGGACTATATTAACAATGCTTGCATAGAGAAGGAATTGATCCTGTCCTACCCCAAAAGTTTCCTGCGCCGCCTTGAAGGAGATCAGTGTGTCATCTGTGAAAAGGTCTGCTAAAATCAGGCATCCCCCCTCTTTCCAGCCAGTTACATCCACCTTCGACGCAAGGGGGAGAAATGCTGGAAGGTCCCAAAACATCAACTCTCTAGCAAACGGGGGCGCGTCTCGGAACCACCCACAAAGCTACATCTGTATGTTTAATCAAGTAAGGGCTCTATCCCTGACTCCTCCCTCTCCCATGTAATAGCTGGGGCAAGGTTTTTTCCCTTGTGTCATCCATCAGGAGTTCCTTCTCCCAATAGTTCTCTTCAGTCAACCAGTGTGCTGCATGTTGGAGCTGGAATGCTATGTAATAGTGTTCCATATTGGGAAGCGCCAACCTTCCCTCTTCCTGTTGCAATTGCAGCGCCTCTCTGCTGACTTTGTTTCTGCCGTCCGCCCACACCAACTTTAGTAGCAGGGAATGAAGCCTTTTAAACGCGGACCGTGGGAGCGTGTCCAGTGATTGCTGAAGGGCGTAAAGGCATTGGGGCAGAACCACCATTTTGACCACCGCTACAACTCAGGTTTGTCTTTCATTACAGGTATGGCTTTAGTTTGCAACTGCACTTTCGGCAAAGATTTTATTATTATTTTTTTTTTTTTTTACAGTTATATTGCACTATGGCAGTTCAGCATCTGCTCTTTAGCACAACAATTTGAATGAATTTGCATAAATGTTGGGTGCGAGGGCAGTTTTTATGCCAACCAAGCATGTGGTCTGGGCCACTGTACCCTTGTGTTGCTGTCTGCAGAACCAATCTGTATCAGCATTCAAATGCACTTTCCCAGATCAGAGTTTTTAAGATCACTTAAAGTATATTTTTTGTAAACTTATCAGTTGAGTGTCTTGCAAACTGAAAGGGGCCCTAATATGGCCTTACCAAAGTGGCATGGTTTTCTGCACACACATGTACGTGACACTAACTTTTCAGAGCGTGTGGTCTGCCAAGGATAGGCTTTAATGCCTGAAAGTCTTTCATGATATCTACTAGAAACTTTGACTAGAACAGAGAGACTAAACTCTCTTTGGAGGAATCATAGGGCAACTGTTACTACACTGACCTTTAAAACCCACATAATGATTGGACCTTGATTGCATGATAAGGTTGAGCATGAATCTTGCATTCAATTATTTAAGTTGAGTCGACCAGATAGCCCAACCTGTCTAGATGCAAAGGACCTGTTGTGGGACTTTACAGGGAGTTTACAGCCTGACCATTTCTTACCACTGGTTGGGTTTATTGACACTTGTTTGCTTTCTTCATATTTAATGGTGTTGGATGGTAAAGAGGTTGGAGCACAACCTCTTTACCATCTCTCTGGCTTCTGTCCTTCTACATCGCACTTTTAGGGAACTTTTTTTTCTTTTTGGTTAAGCACTTCGTGTGAGTCTGTATTTTCCAGCTGCTTTCATGTACTTCTCTTGCCCCCCTGAGCTGTGTGCCTCTGTCTCTCTCTCTCTCTCTCTTCTCTCTCTCTCTTTCTTCTCTCTCTTCTCTCTCTCTCTTCTCTCTCTTCTCTCTCTCTTCTCTCTCTTCTCTCTCTCTTCTCTCTCTTCTCTCTCTCTCTCTTCTCTCTTTCTCTCTCTCTCTCTTCTCTCTCTCTCTTCTCTCTCTCTCTCCACTCTCTCTCTCTCCACTCTCTCTCTCTCCACTGATCCCATTTGCTTTATGCACCCTGCTACATGCCTTTCCACCTGTCGGGGCTCAAGGTCAAGGAGGTGCTCTATTAGCTACTGTACCTTGCATCAATTAGGTTTAGTCTACAAAGTTTCGGGACCAAAATTAAAAACCAATGCACTTCTTCAGAATAATATCAAAGACTTCTTTATTTTGCTTGCATTAAATTCACTCATTTCAAGACATAGTGGCCTTTTTATTAGATCTGGCATAGAGACTTGTTTAGTTGTGGCAACGTAATTTTTTTCAAAGAAATTCATAAAAAGAAATACATGCATATAAACACATATAACGGGCTTTTCAGTCAATGAACTTTACCAGTTACTCTCTTAACGTGTCATTCACGGTTGGCTTTGCCCTCCACAGCACAGGGAATGGGTCTGCGCACTTTATACATTTATGCCTTGTAAGTGATGCAAAGCTGGTGTCTGGACCCCTGAGCTACACCTTTATTTCTTTTTTTTTCTTTGCGGAAAAATATTTTACTGATGGATTCAAATAAATAATTGCACGTTTTCCAAGCCCAGACCTATGTATTTACATAAAAGTAACCTGCGTTGTGTGCAGTCCAAGACACCGAGGCCCTCAGTACTAGTTGAGAATGCAAGTATACCACACGGTTTGCAGCGGTAATCCCACTCCGCACAATTAAAAATGTTACCATGGTGGGAGTACCACATTTGATGGCAATGTCATACACGTTAGTCCCACTTGCTTTTTCATTCTAGACCAGAAAGGGTCTGGAATGCCGGAAAACATTCCGTAGAATACCCAGTAATACCCAGTCTCCGCGTTATTCTCCCATTTCAGGCCTCTTACTTGTAATGGCCAGAAAATGGGGTGGTAATTCATCTGCTACATGTAGTACTAGGCCTGGTATTGCATCCCGTTTAACCTGCCTACTGCCTCGGCAGTGGGTGTAGGACTGCACAAGGCACAGGCCGCTTTCCTGGAAGGCCGAATGAGCGAGGACTTGGGTGGGGTCCATATTTAGAGCTTGGTTCCTTGTGGGGCCTCTGTGAGTAAGTAGATGCAGTGCAAAGGCCACCTTCCTTGAAAGTGCATAATGTCCTACTGGAGTGTGTATGGAGCTGCTCAGGGCGGAGGATAGTTTCATCGGAGGCACGGGGTGTTGCTCTCCTGTGTGTCAACCAGCACAGTGCAAAGGCCGTGCAGGGGTGTGTGGGAACTCTCAGAGGGTGCGGCTTCCCTGGAACCTATAAAGCCAGCTATTGTTAGCAAATGGCAAAAACGGTACAGAAAAGGCCGAAGCCCTACTAACTCTTAAAACTGAAATCCACCATGTCTACCTTTTGTGGCCGAGCACCACACCCTCCATCTTGAGTTATTTGGTACGGTCTAGTTTGGTGTTGTGGGCGTCGACGTCTGAGTATGGTGTGGGAGACGTCACCTATGACTGGGAATGAGACGCAGGGGGCGAGTGCTTGCAATGTTCAACACTCCGTCCAACATCCCCTTTGGTTTTGCTTTGTTCTCCCTAAGTTGGCAGGGTGTGCCCAGACGTGGGTCCCTTGCTCACTTTGCCACTGGATTCAAGTTAGCCTGACTGATGACTGCTGATTAGCCAGAAACCGGTCCTAGGATGCTTGTTTCCGGTCCAGGGAAGACATTGCTTGGCGGTTATAATCCACATTTGTAAAGCGCGAACAATCACCCGTAAGGGTCTCTAGGCGCTGGGGACTGTCGGGAAGATTAAGCAAGCTATTGCCCAGAGTCACATGGTGCTGGGCTAATCTGCCACCAGCGCCGGGGATCGATCCGTGATCCCCAGATTCAAGCGTCAGTCGCCCTGGCCGCGGTTCAAAAGGGGGTGGTGATGGACGGAGCATCTGAATCAATCAAACACTCACACCCAGTCAAAAGATCTGGGTTTAATCCATCACCGTTCTTTAGCCCACTCTGCCACCCCAGTTCAGACATGGCTATATGCAAATCAGTAGTCTGACCCTCTGCCTCATGGGAACAGTACAGCCCGAACTGCCAAGCCATGTCTTCCCTGGACCGGAAACAAGCTTCCTAGGACAGGTTTCTGGCATTCCAGCCGTCTTCAGCCCGGCTTGCTTGAATCCATTAGCAAAGTGAGCAAGGGACTCACGTCTGAGCATACCCTGCCACACTTATGGCATCCAAAAGCGGTACAAAAGGGGTGGCCCTGGCAGCGGCGCCACACCTCTCCCTGCGGTTCGGGCTGGACTGTTCTCATTAGGCACAGGGTCAGGCTGATTTACATATGGCCATGTCTGAACTGGGGTGGCGGAGTGAGCTAAAGAATGATGATGGATTAAACCAAGATCAGTTGACTGGGGGTGAGTGCTTGCAATGTTCAACACTCCGTCCATCATCCCCTTTTGATTTTGCTTTGAACTCGCAGTCACAGCAGACTAAATGTTACACCTGCTGGGAAGGTCTATGACGTGAGGCCTAAATGCACCTCTATTCAGACTTCAGCTCTCTCTGCTTTGTGCAGACAGCTTCTGAGAGCTGCAGAACCTTCAGGCAGCAACACCGCCCCTAGGGGCGGCCTCGGACGCAGTCGAGTGCTGCCCCACAGCCTTTGACAATCCTTCATCTACCGTTGTGAGGTTTCGTGTTTGAATTAATTTTACGTTCATTTTAATTGTTGTAGAGTTTAATGGTCCGCTTCTCTATGTCGAGTCTGGCGTGACTTCACGTTTATGATATCAGATATGCTAATAAGTTCTCGCGCCTAATAAAAAAAAAAAAAAACTTGAGCCTTCTGTGGTGTGATGTGGTAAATGTACGTTTTGCCCTGAGGCACCCACTCGCTGCTGTCCTGCTCGGTCAGAAGGATTCATCTAGCGGCCTCAGTGACTTGCTAAAGTTAGACACTGGCATACGACAGCTGCGCTCGGCGCCTGGTGCCGGGTCACAGCAGTTGTTTCAAGGGTTCTGAGTGGAGCCACCCATAGTGCTTTGCAGCAGCTGTACATCTGAGCAGCAGAAGAACGAGTTTGCTGGGAGTGCCAGCAAAGTATTTTAAGAGCGCGCTAAGAATAGACGCAAACGTGCTTTAAAAGGAGGGCACGAGTGTTACAAGTGGCCCACGAAAGTGGCCTGCTTTTCTGTTCCCAGTGAAAACAAACACAAAACACAAGGAAGTGCACGAACTTTTTTTTTTACCCTCTTAAACATATTTTGGTTACGCTCAAAACAGATGTTTGCAACATCTTTTTCACTACACAGTGTTGGCAGTGGCTTGGTTACACCAGTGGGCATTATGTATTCAGCTTCCATTTCCCGGAAGCGGAATACAAAAATTGAGCTTTTTAGCATGTTAAAGATGCATACTAGCGTCTGTACCTGTGTCAGTATGTCTGTCCCTCGACTCCTCTACCTGATTCTCTCCTTGTTTACCTTCTTGCCCTGCTGCTTTCGCCTCCGTTTTGCTTCATTATCGCTGTACCCGTTTGTTTGTATGCTGTTATTCCTGGTACATGCCCCATATATAGGATGGCCTGATTAAAAAAAAAAAAAAAAAAAAAAAAAAAAAACATACCGGAACATGGACAAAAAGCAGGACTACACAATTTTAGTGACTTCCAGGCATGGACTGACTTAGCTGATATCTTTGTCCAAAAAAGAAATCCGACAAAACGTGTAAAATTAAATACAAATTTAGACAAACAGTCATTTCAACTGTTTTCTAAGGACTTTCCGTCAAATTTGGGACATCTGGTCACTCTTCGCCATGTATGAAATGAAACTTCTTGATATTGTACAATAAAATTAAGATTTTTTTTCTCTCCATCTGTTACATAGATTGGAACTTTCGAGGGACCCTAAAACCTTTCCCATCCTCTCCCCTCTGTGCACACCTTACTTTTACTTTAGGCCATTCCCTGAAATCCTTTGCCTTGTTTTACAGGGTGGTACTGTTTCGAATTGGTGCTGTCCTATGATTATAGCCCAGTTTTAGACCCCGTCCTTCCTTTGTGTTGGCTGGCATCCAACAGGAACAAGATCGTGTTATTACCTGTAGAGACTTCGACCTGAGAAGGCACATCTTGTACCCTCCCTCTATCATTTTGGAGGGAGGCCATATCTTTGTGTACAGAACGGTTTATTGTTATGCTTGTTACAGGTGGCTTGAAGACTGCGCACCTGAACTAATAGTTTCCTGTTTTTGGATTCCTTTCTGGGAATGTTAATAATATGTAGTGGTTCTATGTCATTTAATTTGTGTACCACTGTTGTTTTTGAAAATGACCAGACTTGGTTGGAAAGCTGAAACCCAATGTCTTGATTTGCCTTCAGATGGGATTGTGCACAGAAGCATAGTTTTGCGTACAGATATCTTTGCGCTACGAGCTATATTTTTGCCTAGGGGACTGGCTTGACCGTACCGTATATTAGTTTTTTTTAATTTCAGTTTCCTGCAGGACTGCAATATGAAGTGTGGACTTTTTCAAATTTGGTCTTCTGTTCCATTTGAGGGGAGTTTTGATCCATTTTGCATCTCCATTTTTCTATTACTCAATTACATTGAATTTGTTTAGTGTTGGATTACACCGCGACAGGTTGAGGCACTTTGTTTTTTGCTAACAAGGCATGTTGAATATATATTAGAATTCTTAATTTTTATTAGTGGTACGTATGCACAGGAGGGGAGTATCTAATCTGTAGCAATTCGTAATCAAATATTGTCTAGGCTCTTGCCTTGGGATGCTTACGTTCATGAGTGTGCAACGTTCATGATGGTCGAAGTCTTTCTGGGCTCAGTTGGTTGAGTTTGAGGCTGTGCTCTTGGATGGTCACTTGTTTTGTCCTCAGCACCTGTGCCTTTTAGCATCCGCTTGGAGGTACAACAAATCAATTTTCAGGGTCATAACATGCAAAGGATCCCCACTCGCCATCTAATTTCCTGATAGTTCAGAACTGATTCCAAATACTCCCTTATCCAGGTTTTTAGAAGAAAAGGTTGGAATCAGGCGTGTTGGCTGGTAAGTAGTGGAGGAGTGTGGCTCACTGATTAGAGCGGCAGACCCTGATGCAGAGGTCTGGCCCGGGACCAGGGTTCAATTCCTGACGGGCAGGGTCCTGAGCCCAAAAATGTCCACGGACTCGATAATTCTCGCCTCGGTGCCTACTCTAATCATGGGGGCCCACGCTCCAACTCTGGGCAATAGCTTGCTTAATCTCCACTACGGCGGCCCACCCGCTGCGGGATGCCTGGCTTTCACCTTGGGGATGCCCAGTAGGGGTTATCTCACAGGGAAAAGCCAGGACGGGTTCCCAAGGCAAGCGCCTTGATGCCTTCGGGTGATACGTGCGCTATATAAGTCGCAATACATTAAGTGGATAAATCATGTTGATACCATAACTTTGTGAATGGTGGCAGCTGCATCTTGACGAGCGGTAACCTGCAGCAGTGGCCTCTTGTTACAAGGGGTGCACCACAGTCTCTATGTAAATGTGAACTATCAAAATGCATATGTAAGTTGTGAAAGTGCTGAATATTTACAATTCATATACGTTTCGAGGTAGTTTTGAGATTTACTTCTCTCTTTATTTGGTAGTCAGTCCAATGATGTGACCCACTCCAGCAGTGTCCTGTACTCAAACCCTGTATGTAACACACTTGTGCCCTTCCACAGATGAAAAGAATCAGTGGTAGCATGAAATATTTTTTTAAACTATTATTTCATTGCAGAGATTATAATAAACGTGACATAAATGGAACACTGGGAAGATTACCCTCTCCTTTTCACGGTGACATGAAAAAACGTAGTCTGACCGTACCATATTTTCATTTCCGCAGTGTATCTGGTGGAATGCTGTTCTCAGAGCTCACCTTATGATATTCAAGATTAGACCAACACTGGACCTGAAACTTGTAAGATTGAGCTCGTAATGTTCACAACCATGGAGCAGGGCAGTTTAGTATGTTCTGGAGTTGTCTCACAGATTTTATGACAACCGAGGCAAATTATAACTGACTGTACGTAATTCTCCAGCAGCAGCAAACACTCAGGTGTGAACAATGTCCAGGTGCTATATGCAGGGCCCGGTGACAGACCTCAATAGTCAAATGCAGAAAAGTGGATCTTGCGAACAGAGATTGTGGTTGCAGCCGTTTAAAACTGTCATGGGAAGTGCAGCAAATAGTTTTGTATCTTTGTCAGAGAATCCGGTGTGTTTGAGACCCTCGGGACATGAAAACCTGGCAAGCTGGTTGAAGGACAGGCTTGTACAGCCAGATTGCTAGGTGAATAGTCATTTTGTGGACTGGATAAGTTGTGTAAAAAGAGGACCTGCATTTTATGCGTAACATCGCAAGTTGTTGAATAGATGTGCGTCCTGCACAGTAATGAAGTTGTACTTAGAATTTGGGACATTGAATCTTGATATTATTCCACTAAACAGCACGGGGATGTGGACCAGGGCACTTTAGCTATTGGCTACCGTGCACTCTGTGACGGAATTCTGTCTAATCCCATGTAGCCACCTAAACATTGGTGCACTTACGTGGTCAGCTGGGCTTCTCCTTTATATGTTTGCCTTTTTTGTATACGAATACATAAAAATGGCAGCTTGCCAGGGCCAGAATGTTTGGTTTTGCCAAGGCTTGTATTTTTTGGGTGACCCTGATGATGATCCATTAAAATAAGCCTTATTCAGCTGTTGTTTATTGAACGATCAGTGAGTTGGAAGCATGAAACTAGGCTGCCCTACAGCTATGCCTGTAATTCTCATGTCGACGTGTATTTTGAGGGAGCGCCTGAATGCTCAGTTCTCGATGTTTAGTAAGTAGTCGAGAGTTGAAAATTGTCTAATTCATAACGTGCTCCAGCAGGTTTAGATCCTGCTTTGCAGGAGGAAAATGCTGTTGCAGACCTGATGCATATTCTTTCCTTAGACTTACCACAAATATTGGCACTAATTGGGGCCAATCATTGATTTGCGTTCATTGCGTACTTCCATCATTGATCTAGATTGGATCAATCCTTGAATGTAGAACAAAGCACACTACATAGTCAATCTAGTTTTTGTTGCTCTGGTCACCTTCCAGTACTTCATCTAGGTGCCAAGTTAGAAGTCTGTGTATGCTTGCTCTTATGCCGATGCTTGGACCACTGTATGGAATTTTGTTGTGTATCTGTTGTAATATGGGGTTTACGGGTCTTTTTATTTAGTATTTTGTTCTGCCCTGAAATAACATCAAAAAGCACAACAACTTTTGTAAAAGCTTCTTTTTCGTATTACGCACAAAAAGTAGCCACAAATGTCCATGATAAGCACTTGAATTGAATGCTTTGAGGTGCCCTCCTGTGATCTCACGCAGTGTAACGAAAGCGGTGTCTAGGTTCGCCTTACAGTAGCAATACATCGGCAGAACAAGAGTTGCAAAGCTAAAAGCCACTTGACCTGCGTTTCTTTGAATTATCTTGTGGAAGTAGATAAAGCCACTTCAGGATCATTTGTTTGTGCTCCTTGTCACCTGTATGGTCATGCCAGAACAGGATGGACTGGGCCCATGTCACAAGACATGTGCATCCACCTTAGCCCATCAGAAACTGGAAAATCCCTGGCAGGAAGTTGGGCATATTCATGCTAGCTCAAGCAGCCGCGTCCTGTCGGAGTTGCTTAGGTTGAACCAGAAGCAAGCTTATCAATTCATAATCTTCTAGGTAAAGAGGCAGCATTATCAATGGAGCACGACTGCATCACTTGTAATCTCATCTACTAGTTTGCTGTGTGCAGCCAGGAAGTTTGTCCTCCGCTCATGGTTCTGCTTTTTGATTTCACTTCAGGGTTGAAATGTAAATGTACAGGAATTTATATAGCGCAAATCACCAACCGGTTTCTAAGCGCTTGCTTAGGGAACCCGTCCTGGTATTCCACTGTGAAATAACCCCGGCAGGGTATCCGCAAGGTGAAAGCCAGGCATCCCGCCGTGAGGGGCCGTTGTGGAGATTAGGCAAGCTATTGCCCAGAGTCGCAAAGTGTGTACCCGTGAATCGAGTAGGCACCGGAGCGAGAATTGTCGAGTCCATGGACATTTTAGGAGTCAAGACCCAGCCGAGCCGGGAATTGAACCCTGGTCCCGGGCTGACCTCTGCTTCCAGGTCTGCCTCCTCTAACCAGTGAGCCACACTTAGGTTGGATGTGTCTAGCTTTTCAAGATGAAAAGGTAGTAATACAATTTACTATGTGACAGCGGCTACGTGCAGGCATTGTGAAGGCTGATACATATGGACTGTGGCAATTAAAACCATGGGTGAGTGTGTTTTTTTTCCGGTTGGCCCTGTGCAAACAAAAACTGCCATATTAGACACAGTATGGAACAGAAACAAACACTTATTACATCGTAGTACAAGGTAATGAGTTGGCAGTCAGCAGTATTGTGAAAAAGGTCCAGTTAATCAGTAGTTATTTATTTGTTGTGCTGACAGATGATTGTCTAGCTATGAATTACAAGACAATTTTTGTGATATTACGCATCATGACCACAACTGAAGACTATTTACCATCAATGTTTATGTCTGGCTTATCCTCCATTGAATAGCCTGAAATTATATTATTTGATGACTGGCAGATCTGTAAAGTAGGCTATTGTTCACAAATGACCTACGTGATCAATACTGGCTTGGGCTTGGGTTTAATTTAAAAAAATAAGCAGATTGTTTACCTATTGCCTGCTTTCACGTGCTTGTAGATTCTGGGCATTTTGGGGTATATTCATCGTCCATGAATGAATTTGTCTGGGTAAGGTCAGAACTGCTTATCATGTAGAGAACATTTCAGTGGTGAAAAAGAAAACTCAAAATTTAAATGTAGTTTTTTCCCTACAATATAATCTTTTCTATTTTATTAAGGTGCAAATGTGATGCTACTTAACTCTAATACCAATTAAAAACTAGTGTTGTGATAGATAGGAAAATATCACCTATGTTATCTTGGATACATTTCTTTGAAGAAACAGTTGCGTGAAAATGACAAAAACGGGGTTTAGTGGATAAAATGTCCTGTGAAACCTAGCTAAATTTCTCCCGTAAAAATATTATTGTGGGAAAACTATGCACCAGCAGAAATCTGGGAAACGTACAATAACTTTACACGGTTCTGTACTTTAAAGAGGAAATTATAACTTCACACACTGTTATTAAAACACAATACAAAATCCATGTACTATTTCTATATCTGGAAATCCCCTTTTGCTATAGTTAACTTTTGGCTCCCTTGTAGGGCTGACTCATTTGCCGAACGTTTGCAAAGGACCAACTTTAGGTCTAATCGGACCCAGTCACAGAACCATTACATATGCAAATCATCAATCGCACACGCCCATCACTTAATGAGAGTGACTGAAAAGCAGTCTCTCCCATTCATCCCAGAATCCATGCACTTCTTATGCTGCCTAGCAACAAGATACAACATTTAATGTAATTGAAGACCAGGGCTGTGTTTATACTGTAGGACATGTACAAGTTATGGGAAGTAGGTCACTGGACAGTCTTTGCAAGGGTGAAGCTCTATCCAGTTATGTTTGTGTTATGAAAGCATGACAATGCAGCTTGGTGCAAAGTTTCCTTAAGACTCGTCTACTACTGTTGAACTCTTTGATCGAAGTACAACGGGAAGTGTTGTCGAGTCCTGGATGAAGAAAGTCCCCACCAAAAGTCACTAGTGAGGTAGATTGGGCGGATACTGATGTTTTCAGAGGAAATGTGCATGGGAAATCCTTTTTATATTAATTTTTCATTACCAGATTTGTTTACTAGAAGTTGTTTCCTTACCGGCAATGGAAGTGCTCCAATCCCTTACTTTGGTTCCCAGGTTAATGTTTCCAGTTTCTTAGAGCCAGATTGGTGTGTTTAAAAAAAAATCCTAATGGTACTGCATGCATCTGGATTGATATGTTTTTTTTTATTCCACATTTGGTCTTAAGTTTAACTTAAGACCAAAACTTAAGTTTAACTGAGACAAAATCCTAACTTTACGACTTGAGGTATTCACAAAGGGCATTTCAGAGTAGTAAAGTTAGGATTCTTAACTTTACTACTCCTAAATGCCCTTTGTGAATACCGAAAGTCGTAAAGTTAGGATTTTGTCTCCGATTACTTTTGTGAATCGGGCCCAGTGTCTATTTGTTCCTGTCCCCATTCCCCTGTTTGGATGGTCTTCTGCCCATCAGTATTATGAGTTCATCAATATAACTTTTTGTGTAGATAATACATTGTGAGAAACACACATAGCCAACATGTTTCATCCATCTGACAGACAAATAGTCAGCTAGGCATTTTTGAGGCTCATTATGGTGTATTGTATATAATATGAAAAATAATAGTCTGTGTTTGCAGAGCTTACCTCCAAACCTTATTTTTCATATATACGAAGAGGCCTGAGTAAACCCCTTAAAACAACTTACGTTTGAACCACTTGTACAGTATCACATGAAAAGTATGTTCAATCAGTCAGACTCGTACCCATGACAGGGGTTTTATCTGGGGCGCACCATGCAGGCAGTAGCCTAAGTCTCATTTGGCTATATAGTTCTACTTTTCTAACTTAATTACACACACAATTGTGTTTTGAGTAGGTGGGGTCTAAATTGCTGTATTAGAAAACGACCTCACAGATATAAGCATGTCATTATTAACATGTTCTATCCACCAGGCAGTCTTTAAAAAAAAAAATTTAGGTCATTTTTAGTGTGTCGTAAGTCTCATATTAACTACGTTTTTTTCCCAGGTGGTGACATTTTTTACTGAGTATAATTTTTTTTCAATGTTGGACTGATTAGAAGTATTTGGATTCAAACGTGGATCCCCACCGCCCTTTTCTTTCTTGAAGGAAATATCAATATTCTTTCAAAGCCATTCTTTGATTTTTCTGTAGCCTGTACATAAGAGGAAAGCACACTTATAAAACTAAAGTCTTTCCTGAATGAACGGTGTGACTTGACTAGGACCAACTTGATGAAGTTAGCACCAAGTAGAGGAAGTTAGTTATACCTCATTATCACAAAACGATGACCAGCTGGTGCAAACACTAATCATTAATTGTAAGATGGGTGTGTCACAAATATCTTCTTCTGATCTATGAAACCTTTTTGCTCTTGTTGCGACGTTTTTTAATAAACTAGTGCTAAAATTTGGTAACTTTACAAAAGGTAGCCCACAGTCAATTTTTTAAGCAGAAAATGTTTTTTCATACGAATGTTTATGGCCAAAATATTTTTGGGGATAAAATCACTCTCCCACTAAAACTGGGTGTTTGCTTTCTCTCTGCAAAAATCTACATTTGCATGTTTTTTTCTCGGCCACTATATTATTTGATGTCTCTATAAAGTTGTCACAGAAAAGGCTTTACATTTGCGTATGTGCCTAATTACAGGAGCCAGGTAATTACTGGGATTGACTGTCCATATGTGAAGGAAGAAACATCTGGATCTTCTGCTCCTTTCCTTCATTAAAGGATAAACAGATGTCAGAACCTAAAACTGGCCTTCCCATTTTTTTTTTTTTACTAAATGCGATCATATCTTTGGTGTCATGTTGAAGGAGAACAAGAATTGAAGACCCAAAGTAAAACGGCTTGATCACTAGATTATTATATATCACTAAGCTAATTTCTCCTTTGTGGTAGTCAGAAAATTAATAAATAACAGACGTACTCCTGTAGTGTGACTATAGCGTGTGGGACACCTCTTCACAATATCGACCATCAGGCTCGGGCTCAGGAGTAGTTCACCCCCAATAACTCAGTCTTTACGTAATTCCCTATCATACTCACTTGGTATATCCCTCTATTTTCTGTTCTTTTACAGCCCATCATGCATGCGTCTCCCTCCAACATCAGAGGGTCATTATATCTAGCATCAGTTATCTTCCTCACTTAACACAGGTATTCCCAATGCTCCATTACAACCGTTAGAAAGGTCTGTTTCATCAGTTTGTTTTCTTCTTTTTTTATGGTGGAAGAAATTTTAATCATAGTCGATTTACTCTCCGTTGTTGATTATGATCTTGTTGCTGGTCTGATTTCTATCCTTCCACGACCGCTTGCACCCAGCAATTACTATGTGTTAGGTGCCACAAAGAGCTTTATTACTATATTTTGACCATTCAGTCTGATGCAAAGGTACTGACTAGAAATATCAGCAGGGTCTGTCACACATATCTGTCCTCGCTTATCAGTGAACCTCTGGTCAGATTTTTCTGGCACAGGTAGACGCTGCTGGGCTTCTCACATCTTACTCTGTGTCCGACAAGGTCCAATTGTGGACTGAGAAGATCAGCAAAGTAGTACGGTCAATTCTACTGGACATATTCGAAGTTGATAAAAACTTGGTCTTTTCAGCTACAGACAGTGATGACTCTGTGAAAGTGAAAGGACTTTGGCATCTGGGTTTGAAGACATCATTAAGGTGATGTTACTGGTGGTTGCGTATTTAACAACAAGGGGTGGTGATGGACAGAGTTTCTGAATTAAGCAGAATACTCTCACCCAGTCAAGAGATCAGGGCTAGATCCAACACCATTTTTTAGCTCACTGCACCATCCCAGTTCAGAACCTGGCTATATGCAAATTAGTCTGTTCCTGTCCCAGTGCATGATGGGAACAGGGCAAACCAAACTACCAAGCCAATTCTTACACTGGGAAGGAAACAAGCTTCCGGGGACCGGTTTCTGGCATTTCAGCCGCCGTCGGCCCGGCTTGCTTGAATCCTGATGGTGCAATGAGCAAGGAACTCACATCTGAGTATACCCTTCCACGCTTAGGGTGGACAAAATATTTAACGACAAGGGGTGGTGATGGGCAAAGTTTCTGAATTAAGCAGAATACTCTCACCCAGTCAAGAGATCAGGGCTAGATCCAACACCGTTTTTTAGCTCACTGCACCTTCCCAGTTCAGAACCTGGCTATATGCAAATTAGTCTGTTCCTGTCCCAGTGCATGATGGGAACAGGGCAAACCAAACTACCAAGCCAATTCTTACACTGGGAAGGAAACAAGCTTCCGGGGACCGGTTTCTGGCATTTCAGCCATCGTCGGCCCGGCTTGCTTGAATCCTGATGGTGCAATGAGCAAGGGACTCACATCTGAGTATACCCTTCCACGCTTAGGGTGGACAAAATATTTAACAACAAGGGGTGGTGATGGACAGAGTTTCTGAATTAAGCAGAATACTCTCACCCAGTCAAGAGATCAGGGCTAGATCCAACACCGTTTTTTAGCTCACTGCACCATCCCAGTTCAGAACCTGGCTTTATGCAAATTAGTCTGTTCCTGTTACTGGTGGTTGCGTGTCATCTTCAGTGTTCCCTGAACTTTGGCAATTTGTGCCTTGATTTTCTGTCTCTTTAAACATGTTGAAATTGTTTATTGTAAATAACCTTCAAAATTTTTCCACATTCATGTTTTAAATTGCAATATCGTTTTTGTATATTTTATTATACTAGCCAGACAATTTTATAACTTATAGAAGCTTTTTGCAAGGTACTCCAACCTTTTCTTTAACTCTAAGAATAGGTTAGAAAAAAATAAGAGTACAAAAATATAACAGATGTCAAACGTAATACGAACCCTGGCGAGGGTATTGATTTCTAAGGCAATGCACTGCTTAAAAGTAGAGCTCTCTGCCCCAAAATCAGTACAGGGAGAGGAACTGCATGCCCCCCTCATTGGTTGACTGCCTTTTGGGGTTTGGCTGTGCGCAGTGTGGGGTTCGCTGCATGTGTGACGGCTGTATGCGGGGAGCTAGCTGCAGGCCTTTGCCTACGGCCCGGCTTGTGGCCAACCTCCTGCTGCTCTGCGTATAGGTTGGCTGATTGTGCTGGGTTGGCCACATGACCAGGCCGGCGGCCAGGACATACACCTACCACACTCCTGCGCATGGCCTTTGGAGCGCATGGAGGCGGTTGGATTAACCTATTGTAATTAAATATTACTTTACGTTAAAACTAGAAATTTACTGAAAAAAATAAAGGTTACAGGAACGTTATAGTTGGGAAATAGCATTAAAAAACATGGAAATTCCCTGAAAAATCAAAGGCACATTTTAGTTGGGAAATAGAATTAAAAAACCTACATACACTAAAAAAGTTAGGTTCAGAATTTACACACACAAAACCATAGAAATTCAGCAGTTAATTTTCTCAAGTAACTATAAGTCGTGCCCTAAGGTGATAGTAACTCGCCCACTCACCTTGCACTGCTAATTACCCCACATATTACATCACTCATGGTATCTAGTATAACATCTTTAATATCACTGCAACATTTGCTGTAAAACCTGTGCTAGGTGGGGCGCATGTTAGTTACCTTAGGCCACGAGTTCTAGTTACTTAAGATAACTATAACTGTTAAATTTTTCTAGTTTTCTGCGCGTAAAATCCGAACCTACCTATAATGTTTCTGTAACCTTTGCTTTTTTACTGAAAATATAATTTTGTATATGTGTGTTACAATCCCTGCAGTCCTGCCAATCTTTCGACTCCATCCACTAAACTAGGTCGGTGCTGGGTAAGTGGGCGCAGGACCCATTCCAGATGTGAAACACACTTGCGCCGCTACACAAGTAAAGGTCAGCCCTCCACGGAGAATAATCCACAGAAAGTTTATTGCAACGGCTGATGCGTTTCGACCGGTCTATGTCAAAGCCACAAAACAGGTTAAAGTGCCCTAATTCCTAAAGAAAGAAAGCAATTGCCAACAAATTAACATAGTGAAAAGACTCACAAGAACCCCTCCTCAATTTGTGTATATGTATAATATATATATTATTTTGTTATTAAAATACTGAGGTCATGGCTTACACCTGACCTCAAAATGTTCTTGTACAAGCAGTCTCGCCCTCTCAAGCTCCGACGTTTCTGCCCATGATGCTTCGCGATTCCTCAGACTAACCTAAATTTCAGTTGACGTCATTGGGAAGTGTATTTTGAGCAATTGTCTAAACATTTACCAGACTGTTGTGCCAGTGTCGGATTCACTATACTGCTGTACAGAGGAGCTGCATTCAGTAGTTGCAATAATGTGTGACGTACATGGTGGACGAGTCTTACTCCAAAAAGTTAAATGCTTCATGTCTGTCCCAGCACAGCATGAACAATTGAGGAATAATTACTATTTATGGATGTAATATGGGAACTCGCGCCTCTCTACCACAGTGTACCCTCCTCAAAAAAGCCACATTTCTTGTTACATCATCAAGTACTTTCCAAACATCTCCGCGATGTCTGTCATATCTGAGTCACGACTCCTTTGGAGCCCGTTTCATGGTTTTCCAAGAATCTTTATTTTCATTTGAGGAGTTCTCTCTCTTCCATTTGGGGGCTATAGTGTTCTGTGTTGGCTCATCTTCCTTCAGTGAGCCAAGTCTTTCTAACCAGGCACTCTCTTTGCTCGTCCTCTAGATTTCTCCTTCTGCAGAGTGTTACTTCACTATCAAAAATACCAAAGAACACTTGAAGCGACAAGAAAACGTAATGACATTGTAGCGAATGATGGGAGATTTTGCCCTGCTTTTATTTATTGAAGTCCCTGTCAAACTTCCGATTTGATCATGTAATTTCACCTGCATTTTCGAGACTCATGGCACCATATCCTGTGTAGGTGCTGTCCTTTTATATGGAAACATGAACACATATGTGTTCTATGGGACTAATTCCAGTTGTGTAAACCAGTGGCCATTGTTGTTCAGGCTTGAATTCTTACGGTCTGATTATAGGAGATTATTACAAATGGTAATATAGCTTTTGGGGCAGGCATATAGAATAATCAGTGCCCTTTTTGGAATGAAAAACTATAATGCATGTATTGTGTTATAGTGGAATATTCTTGAGAAAAAACACTTAAGAAGACAGTGGAGGACTATAGAGGGTTTTACATGTCCCAGGCATACTGGAAAAATTATTTCAAAACAAAAACTTCATCAGAGACTATGTAAATTGTGGGTGTTGGCTCCGGATCCACATCCGAAAGTACAGAAGGAGAGGGACTTACATTAGTTCATATATGGGTGGTGCTTGTGTACAGTTCTGAAGTCTTCTCGGGGGTTGGCTGAAGCAGGCACAGAACCGCACAGCGCCACCTGGAGGCATGCTACAGCAATACTGAGAAAATCTCTGGATCCAGTCTGGCACCAGGGGGTTTATCCAGCAGAAATATCATTACAGAAGGAAAGTAACTTGTTTATTTTTTTATGTGGCTGTGACTCCCAGCCATTTGGCTTTGCCAGTGCTTGTTTTGTTTCATCACCCGTTTTGCCAGACTTATTATTGGAGGAGCTGCTGAACCCTCACCAATTTTTTTTTTTTTAAAAAGGTCTAAAAGGAAAACAAACGTGATATCTTCATTTGTTTCCATAGTAGCCTAGCAGTAACAGAACTACTTTGGGGGTGATTCTGATGAGGGTTGGAAATGCTTTCCGACTGAATCGGGTTGGAAATGGTTGCTGACTCACTCGGATCGGGAGAGTCCGACCGACGGAGTACGATGCATCCGGAGGCTTCCTGAGGCGATTTGGTTGGACTCCCATTGACTTCAATGGGAGCATATGTTCTTAACAGCATCATAATGGGCCGTGGGTCACTCCCGATCCTATTTGGAAAGAGCAGGGGTGATTCTGATGAGGGTTGGAAATGCTTTCCGACTGAATCGTGTTGGAAATGGTTGCTGACTCACTCGGATCGGGAGAGTCCGACCGACGGAGTACGATGCATCCGGAGGCTTCCTGAGGCGATTTGGTTGGACTCCCATTGACTTCAATGGGAGCATATGTTCTTAACAGCATCATAATGGGCCGTGGGTCACTCCCGATCCTATTTGGAAAGAGCAGGGGTGATTCTGATGAGGGTTGGAAATGCTTTCCGACTGAATCGTGTTGGAAATGGTTGCTGACTCACTCTGATCGGGAGAGTCCGACCGACGGAGTACAATGCATCCGGAGGCTTCCTGAGGCGATTTGGTTGGACTCCCATTGACTTCAATGGGAGCATATGTTCTTAACAGCATCATAATTGGGCCGTGGGTCGCTCCCGATCCTATTTGGAAAGAGCAAATGCCATTAGGAGGCCTTTCTAACCGCATCAGAATCAGGCCCTGGGTGGAAATGCTTTTGTTACCGCTTCAGAATCAGGCCCAGTAAATGCAGATGTGCTCCTTGTGAAAAGGGAGAATGTTGTCACCCCCAGTGAATTTTGCCAGTGGCTGAAGTGGGCTGACCAATTGTTCCATGTTGTAGTAGGCAGAAGAAAATTGTGCCAGGCCTAAATCCTCCCACTTATTGATAAATACCTATCTGTAGTTCTGTCTTCAGTAGGCCAACTAGAATGGCTTTTTGCAGAGGCCTACCCATTGGACATAGTGCTATTGGTGTGGAACCTCCCTGAATATTTCCCAAATAAAGTAGAAAATATTTTAGGCCTCTTTGGTACCAATGTGTGTAATTGGGGATGCGCTTTCCAGCTGAATCGAGTAAAGTGGTGGGCCCTGATTCCTGAACATTTATCGTAAATGATTTGGTTAGTTTAGGATTCCGTTCTTTTATATTTGGTAATTTTTTTTTATATCTTCGTATTGCTGTTCTACAAATATTTTTTACTTTTTGGTCGTAGGGATTTTCTCCACATTGTGTTGGGCCTTGAGGAAAGTCCAAAAACACAAGCCTCAGCTTTGCCTCTTCTCGCTTTATTTATACCGTAGAACAACAGAATGCTGTGAAGGATCAATTTTTTAATTAAGGGAATGATACGCACAGCAGGCACTAACATTCTTGATATTTTTTAATCTGAACTGAAGACAATGAACAGAAAATCTCTGACGTAAAATCAATAAATATTTGAAGAAATGTAAGAACTGCAATACGAAGACATTATTTTTTAAAAAAACATATTAATGGATGGAATATGGTACTGACTATATCGATAATGTTAATTGTTAATACATCCTGCCCTTTGCATGCCTATAGGTTGCCTTGTTACGCTATGTCCCTCTCAGTGGAAAATTAAAGGCTACTGTCAGCATACAGGACGTAACGAGCATTGGCAAAGGTGATATGTCTCTCCGTTTTAATCTACTGGCTTTGCATATGCAACATCTGCGAAAAGCACTTTTTTGCTGATGATGTGCAACTTTCGACAATAATAATAAAAAAAAAGGTATAATGGCGTCTTCGGGCCGTGTCATTTTGTAGGCGTGCGCATGGGCGGCATGCTTCTTCATACATGCAAGTGCCTGTGAAATTATGCGTCCACAATTTTCCTGAATTTTTTGATCCGAGATGGATCGGTAAATTAATAAAAATGTAATGTATTTGGTGCAACTTATTATGGCATTTGTTTTAAACAAGCGGACGAAGGAGCCTACTAAGGTCATTGGTTACAACCCAATACTACAGCCCCCAGAATGCATTTGATTATAAAATCCCGTGGGTGAGGTGGCCACCGAGTTTATTTGTGGGTCTGCAAGTTCCAGGGTATATATGCTTGTAGGGTTAAAAAAGAAAAAAAGAATCGTCACCTACGGAATGGCCCGAAAGTGACTGATAACAGCCAGTACTGTATAATTAACTCAGGAAGTGCGGGACAATTTTTGTTTTTTAAACGGCTCATCACTCATGTCCTGTCACCTCTCCGCCCCCGTGGAGAATCTGCCCACACATCTTAACATAAAGCGACGCTGCCAGTTTCTCTGCGTGAAGGAGACAAGCAGGCTGGGCGAGGGAGTCGCCCTCCCCACCGAGAGGAATTGTAGGGCGCCCTCCTGCTGATCGGAGTTGTTCATAATTGAATGAACGTGCTTGTGGTCGCACGGCAAAACGTGAATACTCCTGCCTGATAAGTGATAATATGGGGGGGGGGTGGGCTTGTAAATGAGGCCAGTTCAGGGTATTCACACGACGTAATTATCTGTACACACATACTTTGTTATACAAACTAATGACCACGTGATTGGCCTCTGATGTCTATCTCTAGCCGGGTAGTGTGAAGAGCAGTTCGGCCAAGATAGGAATCTGGTGCGCCTGTACACTCGCAACCCTTGCATTTCCCCTACCTAAAATACAATTCATTGTATTATGTTCAGTGAGTATTGCTCAGGTTTGTGATGTACTAGTTTCAAGGGGCAAGCGGACTTTTGTCCATTGCAGTTTATTAATTGCCCAAACACCCACCCACTTCATTTTTGGGTACATTAGAAGGCACTTCAGGGATTTTCTCCGTTGGAGTACCATACCTGTACGGCACCTTTACTGAGCTGTGTCACCATTCCTATAATACACAACTTGAGCACAACTTAACATTCGCTATATCCAGTGGCCTGGTTCTGCCACTCAGCGCGAACACTTCCCGCTTGTAGCCCGCCTTCCTGCTGGTGAGTTCAATCTGGGCGGCATGTGGTGCGTTGGGTCTCACGGGATTAACTCCCCATCAATGGCAGAGACAAGACAACATGAATGAATGGCTGCCTTTCCCATGCAAATCGGCTGTCAGGTAAGATAAAGCGAGCCGCCGGGCCAGCAGTAGCGCGGCTTTGTCGCTTTACGAGAATAGTGGGTTTAGCGGCGCAGCCACTTCAAAGGGAGCCCGCCTCGGGGCCACACTGGCCGCTGGTGACTCACGAGGACTCCCAACACACGCCCTGACTCACTCCCTGCTCTCCTCACCCCGACAGCTCACACACACTGCGCGGGAGAACACGCAGCCTCTCGCTTCCGACCGCACACCGGGCGCGAGGCGGCGGGAGAGAACCAGAGCGCGCGCGCAACTGGAGCCACGCGGTGACACACAACACGGAGCGGGAAAGAGTCCACGTGTCCCTGGGGAGGTGGACTTGTATTTTGAACGTGCGAATAAGCCACGGCCTGTTAAGCTCCAGCACATGTCTACGTGTGTACATTCCTAAAGGAAAGCATTAGTGTGCTTGGCAGAGTTGCCTGCGTGCAGTTCTTACAGTGTATAGTGAAGAATATAAAGGCTTTAGCTGGGATGAAAAAATTAGGGGGTGTCTCAAAGGTATTTTGCTGTGTCTGTCATTACATTCAGATATGTGATACAACAAAACATTACACCTACAACAAGCCAGGACTATTGGCTTTGTCAGTGGTTGTTAGTTGCATAAGATTAATACGCAACAGCCATGGTTTTGTTGTATATAATATTGAAAATGCATCAGTTCTGAAATGATGAGACTGTGATAGAGTTAAAACTAGTCTCTTTGAAGTTACATCAAAGGTTTTGAGCAGTGGTACTGCTGCAGAGTTGAGAATTTTTTTCACTCTGAGGGCGAGGGCAAAAATGGAGAGCCGGATAGGGACCTGTCTCAGCACCTGCTTTTAAGCTGAGCACCGTCACGATCCTGCCCCCTTAAATCCCTGACCTACATCATAGTTTGGGTCCAAGTGACCACAGGTTTAAAGATCATAAAGCCCAATTCAGCCTTTCCTATTCACTGGATGGTAAAATGAGAATTGTGAGTAGTAAGAGCACCTGTTTGTGGATTTAGGGATAGGCAAGCCTCACACATACTGACAGATTGCACACGAGAAAGTGGTAGGTAACAGTAACAATACGGACCACTTTATTAGCCAGCAAGATGACTCAGTGAGTTGAAATTCTCGCTGATGACATTCTCTATAGTATGCAGGTCCCACATTTTAATACCCGCAAGTCCAGCTCCGTCTTTCACCCTTCCAAGATCAGTAAATAGAGTACCATTAAAATAGTTGATAGCTTTTTTGATTTAGTACACTTAAATGGCTTGTATAGTGAGTTAGGCCGAACAGATTGAGAACAAATCTCCCCAAATCTCCCCAAATCTCCCCAAATGCTCTAAAGGCCCACTTGTTAGAAATAAACAATATGGTCTACAAGGTGATTGATAGTTTTCTTTCTGGTTTGCTAGGCCTAATGTAATTGATGTGAAATGCAGGTGGTACTCGATTTGTGCCAGTGTTTTCAGGTGATGGGAATCTTCACTCATTTTTGGGATTTCATACCTCTTCACTTTGGAGAAACAAGCTTTGGCTAGGTTTGCCAATATAAATTAAAAGAACCTTGCTGAAAGTAAAAATATGTTTGGGGATTAAAAAAGCCCACATTGCCATATTCGTCTCAGCACTGAAAGGATTCAATTTGTGTGAGACTGTGCACCTTGTGAAAGAGCAGAATGTGTCACTCATAATAAAGTTAGCCAATGGCTGCTGAGTGCCTGCCCACTGCCCCGTGCTGTACACTGTAGTGGGTAGAAGAAACATTGAACGGTTGTTTACACATTGACCTGATCCAACTGTGTCCATATATCCGAAGTAGGTCGAATTCTTGTGGAGAGCCATGGAAGTCTGTAGATGAAAAAATGGGCACGGTTTTAAGGGAAATAAAAGTACTTTTAGCTCTAGTTTTTGATAACAAGACTGTCAAATTGACATATTGCTAACAATAAGGATAACGTGGATTTTGGTCTGCAATTTTCAACAATTGACTTTACTCATTCAGCGTCTTTCAGCCAATGGCTGGAGACTTTGTCAGTCAGATCTTGGCTCAGCCCAGCGGAGTTTACATCTCTCGTCTAGTCCCACTTGCATCCACTCCAATGCTTTTATTGACCTGTCACCTTCTCTATCCATTCCTGCTGGCTCCCTCTCAAGTGTTAGCTCCAATATGCTGATGCATGCATCAGGACTCCAAACCCAGACCTTTTGGCTTTGTCAATGCTTGTTATGTCCTTACTGTGAAGCAAAGTAAAACTTTGCAGCATTTCCTTTAGAATAAAGTTGAGAAATGTAGGTGCCTCTGTTGTGACTGTGTAGTCACTAATTGTAGAAGGTGATTGTGTTAAGTAATCTTGCTGCTTAATAAAATGGGTCACTTCATTGCCCAAGCTGTAGGCCTACAAAGAAAGAGCAGGTAATTACGAGTGGTTTTGCCTTGCAGTTTGGGGCAATAAATATATTACCATGATCTGCTCCCTTCTTGCGCAGGGTGCCCCATCGCAAAATATGGATACATTGCTGGTCAACAGGATCAAAGAAATGCCTGCCTGATAGAATAGGTGCTGGAAGTCAGGGTGCCCGGCTGCAGCACCCTCAAAACAACCATGCTGGAGTTCTGAAGGTGAATTAGCATTAAAGATGACTTTAAAATGTGTTTTTATCTTCTACATAATGTGTATCTGTAAAGCGCACGTTCACCCCGAAGGGTAGCTTGGTGTTTAATAACAGATGATCGTTACCCAACTCAGTGGTACTCATTTTATCGACCTCAGAATGATGACAGTCTCAGTGGACCTTGTCATATTTTCTACGTGTTTTTAGACAGTCTAGTCTCCTGACAAATTGCGACTTATTCTTTGAATCTGAAAACTGGTGTTTATTTTTCTTAAGTTTGCTACAAAGGGTGAGAATTTTGTAAAGACAAAAATATTGTCCTGTGTGAATGGAAAGGCTATAGGGTGATTTCTTCTGACACACCAATATTTAAATACCTACAATTGAACTGCACAGATATTTTAAAATAAATAAACCATTAGAAGTGGAAATAAAACACTTCTTTCCTAATTCTGAAGTGTGATTAGATCCAAGATTTTAATTGGATTAAAACAAACCAAGGCACTTTACCTAGCGATGCAGAAATGGCAAATATTGCTGAAAACCGATCTCCTCAGATTATCCTTTGTGCGCTAAATCGTTTTATCAGTAAAACTGTATGTCTGTGTAAATTTGAAAGCCATTTCAATGGAATGTGCAGTCAGTAAATGACCGTGTACTAGCACACAGTGCTTTAGAAATATATTTGGGACAGTGTGCTCCTAAATGCAATACCAGTTACGTACTACACCCTTACCCCTCCATTGCTGAATGGGCGTGGCTCATCTGTGGCTCTTGTTCTTTTGTGATCCTTGACATTTCTGAATCCCTATGAATTCAGTGATATAACATTGATGGCATTGCCTCTAGTCTAAAATTATTCCAACACCACTACCTGCCAGCCTGCTGGCTCTTGCCACCTCCCTCTCTTTGATGTAACACACAGAGCCTATTCACAGCCGCCGCACTCCCTCCCAGTGGCCACCTCCTTCATGAAAAACTCATGATGTTACCCTAGAAAGCTGAGATTGGTTGAAGCATGTGCTCTCTGTAGCCACTGTGCTCTGCTCCTCTGCTCAGTCCTTTAAGGTTCTGTGATGAAGCACGGAGATGAGAACTTGAAAAAAGCAACATCTGTTTTTCATGCAAGTTTTGGCAAAGCCAATAGGTCTCGGTTTAATCAGCTAATACATGCTGCCTTAGCACATTATAGACACACGGGAGGGAGCCAGCAGGAGTGGACAGATAGGGCTATAGTTGTAAAGTAGTCCCTCATGCAGTTCAGAGCAAGCACTCACCTTCAGAGCAAGGGTGTGTTCAAACAGCCAGTGGCAATAGGTGAGAAGTGAATAGTCACTTGGGCTGAGTCAAGACATGATTGGCAAAGCCTTAAGCCAATGGCTTAAAAAGGCTGGCCGAAGAAAGCTGACGTTGATATGGGCGGAACCAAAGGCAGCACTCTTTATATTATTAGCAGTAGGTGAGTTTCACAGCTGTTCTGGCAAATCTCAGGCTTACAAAAACCTAGGACGATGTTGAAAAGAGGGACTGTAGACGTTGGGCAGGATAAGGAACAAAAAGACACACCAGCCAACTCAGAAATGGGCTGAGCAGGCTGATGATAGTTGTAAGCATTTTGAGAGACTGGCCAGATCCTAGCATTGTATAGTAGGTGCTAATAGCATGTAAGTGCCATAGCGGTGGTATTTGGCAGAATGGCTGCAGGTATCAATGCATGGACATTCAAGCCATGTTATTACAATGCATTAACGTTATTATAATTGATCCCATCCCCTTTATAATACGACCCTGGAATCTTCCCATGTGCAGAACGTTTAGTGAGTGCTGCGCTTTGGATGTAAGGTAGGCCAAAGACAACAAAAAATTGGCCATGCATTGTCAATCGTGTGAACTTCGGACTAAGCGAATCAAGCTGTCTGCAAAATTGTCAAAGGTTTCCACATTTTCTGATGACACACCAATCCTTATGTCAGTGTACCGCAAGGATGGTAAGTGTGAGCCTTGTCAATTCTCCAGCAATCCACCCTTCACATACCACACTCGTTACCTATATTAGCGAACCGTAAAGCACCAACTTCCTACTACAGTTTTGGCCACGCCTTACAATCGTTAGCAACGTTTTCTGAATCGAGTCTTTGTCCTGATCCTGAATAATAGGGTAAAACTAGTCTGACTTGCCAAGCTGGAAGTTTCGGTTACGGAACCTGCCGATGGTTTGACACCATTTGCACTGGTGCCAAAAATAGAAGCATTTTCATTTCTAGAAAACATGTTGCCATTGTAATCCCACCGTTGTTAAGATTGTGAAGGTGAACGAGAGTGGCTGCTTTGTATGCCTACTCAGAGCTCCGGCTACATGGACCTCGAGAGATTGCGTTAGTTCAAATAATGCAGCGGCAAGGCAAAGCGACCACAGATTGAGTTGCTGTTCATTCAAACAACTGACAGTCAGGTTTCCCAGGACTTTTCGTACTCTGGGAAACACGCTTCTTTATGTTAGTACAGGGGTGTCCGACATAAGTCAAGGCAGGTCCAAACCATATCAGATTTTCTAGATCACCATTGACAAAAAAGTAAGCTCCATTTAGATTAATTCAATGTACATTTTCCATTTGTGGATAACCTGAAATCTGGCCTGGACCTAGGCCCCCGCTTCCACATTATCCTACGTGGAGCCGACACCATAACCGCCAACCATACACCCAAAACCCACCCAAACTGAAATTAAAAAAAACAAAAAAAACACAACTGTAGTTGTCCTCATTGAGTCAATTTAACCGTAAGCCATTAACCCTACTGCGTTTTTGAGCGAACTATTCTGATAAGTTAAGATGGACTTTAATGTAACTCACAGATATCGGATATGACTGTTCCCTCTTCATTTATCTCCCAAACTCGAGGCTCCCCGGGAACAGCTTATCGGGAATTTGTTTTATAGTGTCCATTTAACCAGTATATCATTTTACACACCACTGCTTGGTGAGCAGAATCTATTTTACTTTAGCAAATGGATGTCTCAGTTTGCCTGGGATGTCACTTTCACAAGAGGCACAAGGAAGTTTGAAATTTGTCTATCATGCATGCAACCGTGATTTGCATAGACTACATAGGTAATACAGCCACGCAGTCATGCCAGTGCCATCTGTGCTATAAATTGAACGGTGATCGTTCTGTATGCAGAAAACACCCGTGACGCGGGCTTTGGAACTCCACCAACAATAGTGTTGATTAGAGATGGGCTCACTGAGCCAATAAACATTGAAATGTGGTTATAGATTCCGAATGACGATTGAATTAGGAAAGCCATTCCGCAGACATTTATTACATGTACATTTTTCTCTTACATATTTACTGTGGATATCCTTAAAATAAGACTGGATTTTGCACCTTGATGGACAGATGATCCCGGCCATACTCTGTGTCTGATTCATAATGATTTTGCTGTGTCTTACGCTTTTAGTACCCCGGAACTCTAGTCACACCTACTCTTCAAAATGTTTGTTTTAATGTAGATTGAGGATACCAGGAGAAGCAAGTTCTTGTTGCGCTTACTGCGCAGTATTATGTTCAATAATGCCTTTTTCTACTGGAGAATGAAAAATTCTACAGAAAACAAGTTATATAAAATTGTGCCTGTTCTGTTGAACATTTTTATTTACTGATCGAAACAACACAGATATATAAGTATGATTTTGTTGCATGTTCATGGTAGTTGATAAGCATCCAATATACATGCAGCAGTCATGGTTGATGAACGAACGTATGTTTATGGCAGCAGGTGCTGAGAGAAGTTGACGGTAGCTCCTGCAAAGAACTAAAAGTTTGGGTGTATACACTCGTTTTTTTATTTTTGCAAAATTTGATGAAAACGATTGGGTTACATTTCCCAAAGTGTTCTTTCTCGTATGCCTCAGGAAAATTGACTGTAAGGGCCCACTTTATGTTCAAAAGTCACATGACCTACTAAGCGAGACTGGTTAAACAAGAAAAGGTTTTCTGCAAGACATTTAGCAAACTTTTGCTCCTGCAGAAAAACGCAAGATTTTGCAGGTGGAAAAAAGTTTTGTCCAAAACTAAACATAAACTGGCTATAAATGTCTCAATGCAACTAGCTATCTTGCCCGGTGGGAGCCACAACCTCTCTTACATTGGCTAGTTATCCAGTGATAACACGATGGAGCAAAACCGTTTGCTGAACTATTGCTTGTAATTATTCAGCTTTTCTCCATTTAAACACCTAAAAACCTCCTTTTTGATTGATTAGTGCTTAAAAAGTGGGTCACAACAATGTCAAAGCCATTCCTTTTGTACTTAAATCAAAAAGCCCCGGTGCTTTGCATAAGTTACCCACCATTTGCTCAGAATGCGCTCCTTGCACAAGGAGCCTGGTCAGTAAAGAAACCCATAGAGCGAATTTGGGAATGATAAGTTCGTGGGTGTGCTGTGAAGTGAGCTTGCGATATGATGCCTGTAATCTGGGCTGGTGACAATTGAGGTGCCTATATTAGGGGCCATATGTATCATAGTTCCGTTTTGCGAATTCCAAATAGCGATTTTTAAGGAATCGCTATTTAGAAATCGCAAAACGGTATGTATGATAAAAATCAAAATTTTTTGGGATTCCTTAAACTTTATATGCGAATTCGCAAGTTGCGAATTCGCAAATAAGGAAACATTTCCCATTCATTCCTATGGGCCAGGAGGCCCATAGGAATGATTGTGAAATGCATTTAATTTTGCGATTCGCAATTTGCGAATCGCAAAATGAGATTGATTTCAAGGGTGCAGGGGTGTCTCAAGGACACCCTGCTGCACCCCTGAAATCAGCATGTGTGTGCATATGGTGCACATACATGCCCTATGGGCATGTATGTGCGTCACATGCCACATTAAAAAATGCAAATTAGTGTATTTTGAACAGAAATCGTAATTTACCACCAACTGGAAGTTGGTGGTAAATTGCGATTTCTTAAGCTAAATTTGCAACAGTAAATTGCTTCATACATAGCATTTAAGGAATCGCAAAATTGCGATTCCTTAAATGCTATGGCAAATTAAGGAATCGCAAGTATTTGCGATTCCTTCAGATGCAATTGTTTCTTACATATCAATTCATGCAAAATAGCCTTTTGCGATTCGCAAAAGCCGAAATTCGGCGAATTTCAACCTTTGCGAATCAAAAAAGGCTTGATACATATGGCCCTTAGAGTTTATTCTAGAGAAAACAACAGGATCTACAGGTCTTTAGAGACAAAGGCCCGCGCTGCAGTGGGTGGACACCAGCATCAGTTAATCCATAGAACATAGGTGCTCACAAGCGTAAACCCTGTCCTCAGTAACAGAATAAAAACGTGTATGATCATGTCCTGTTTCTCAACCTTTCTAAACAGCTTGCAGGATATGTGCTTTGTTCTTGCAAGTCTGGACATGCCACAGGTGAGATTGCAGGCTCCTTGGGCAGACTGTGGGAATTCAGCCAGCAAAGCTCGTACTGACGAGCGGTCTACTGGGAGGCAGTGGATCGATGATGATGTCATGGCACCATTGTGCTGTGATTGTATATTCCCTCCCCCTTTAATGTGGCTGGACTGTGCATGAGACCTACATCCAGCACAGAGAATGGACGCAGTCGTTTGTAGTCCGTGCGGATCTTCTTTGCAGGTCGTTGATGGATGACAACGTGGAATAGTTTCTAGCCATTGCATATGTGGAATAGTTACCTAGCCATCGCATATGTCAACTCACCCTCATGGGCAGGTGTCTGCCTCTTCCTAACAATATTCACCCTCCTAAATAGCAACATGGCTTCACTTACGCCTATATAAATATATATATATATATATATATATATTAATACCCTCTCTGCAAATGTACCTCACCTCTAAATTAGTTTTATTCCATTGCTTTAATGGGATTGCCCTGTTACACATCTGGCTTTTGAGTGCCAGCTAAGCGACAGGTATGCGATTGGATTTGTTACTGGTCACCAGTTAAGTGTGGGGTATGGGTATGTGGTTAAAGCTTAGTGATCTTTTAGCATCATATTTTGTGTATCAGATTTTAATGCAGATGTATGAAATCTGTTTGGTGGATATTTTATATTAGCATACACATGCGAAAGATTTCCTATATGCAACTGCCTTCAAAAGAAAGATGTGTTTGTGTTTTCAAGTTAATCAAGTTTTGCAGAGGGGCTCTAGCTACCCATATTGCTTCCATATTTTATTTCATTCTAGGCATAAATAGTCCAATAGCACATTTTGACACCTCTTTACACCAGAGACGCTCAAGTGGATTCACCAGGACAAAAAATATTCTTTGAGGGAGATGGGGGGGAGCAAAGAGGGGCGGGTGGGGGGAGTGGAAAAGCAGTACATGAGGGTGTGGGAGAGAGAAATGTTGAGGAGCTTGTGGGAAGAACCTGGAGCGCGGGGGAGGGAAAGGAACATTCAAGAGACAGTGGCACACAAGAATGACAGAAACACAGAGTGAGAGAGTAGCGTGTGAGGGAGATAACAACACAGGATGGGGAGTGGTACATGAAAGAAAAAACTTGAGGAGTAGTACATGAGAGTAAGAGCTGGAAAACACATGCAATGTCATGGCGTGCTTAATCAAAAAGAAAACAAATGAGTTGCCTAAAATTGAACAGTGGAAGGACACATATCAGATAATTCAAGATGATGGTAAAGAGGTTGTGCTCTATGGGAGGGACACACAAAATAGATAAGGCAAACTATCAAATAAGAAGCAAGGAAATGAAAGTCAATTAAGTCAGCCAATGGTAAGCAATTGGCAGGCTTGAAATCCATTGTATGTTCTTGGCAACCCCACAACAGATCTTTTTTTTGCCAGACAGCTGTGTGCTGCCTGGTTAGATTCGATCTAAAAATGCTATTTTGGAAAATTTGAGGCAATGGAGGATTTAGCTGTTGATGAAAAAAGTACTAGAAGCTGTAAGGGAATTCCTCATGAACAACATGGTACTTTAAAGTGTCCTGAAAAAAAGGTGATCATAACCATTGTTTTTTAAAGAAAAGTAGAGCCAGTAAAAATACAAAACAAAAAAATATTGCTTTCGTAATATAGTACATCTATGCGATAAATAAATTAATGCGACATGATTTAGCGCACTATTGAAATATAAAACAGTCCCTCATGCACAGCAATGCAAGAACTCCATAGAAGGCAGAAAGATAACCGAACAGCCAGTAGCATGAAATATGAGAACAATACCCATTCTTGGCGGAGCCAAATCCTACTCTGTTTATTTTAAAGAGCTAATAACAATTTATCTTGTAGCCATCTGCTAAAAGTGGCAGTTTAGTTCTACATAAAGAGTATGTGCGATTCTCCACGGAGTGCACAGTTGGCGCTGTGTTTTAGCTTTGTCTCACTCGTTGCTGTCAATTCAGTGCAATAAAATTATGTTATGTTTATTATCAATGCTTTTAAGGGCGAAATAACGGGGTTGTGGGGCGGATTGGGGGTGTGATGTTGACTGCTAGTGGTTCATGCATAATGCATTCTTTTCTGTTCTGCAGGACTAGCCATGTTTTTTTCTGGCATGGTCTGAGGAGACAGATAAACAATTTCCGTGCTTTTCTCGGTGCCAAGGGGCAGAGATGTGCTGGATTTATCCTGTAGTCGCACAGAGGCCGGCTCACATTCGGGCTGTGCTTTCCCTAAAATGGCCGTCTCTGGCGCACACAGCGGGCCTGTTCACGACGCTCCCCTGCGTCGGCCTTCAATGCATCCCTGTGTTGGCTGCTTTAATCATCTGTTCCCATAGGTCTAAATTAAACTTCATTTTAGTAGCATTTGAACACACAGGACTGTACAGAAATGCGGCAGTTGGACTGGATTCAATGTGCTCCATGGTTTATAATTTATTGTACGTGAGTTTTTTTGGGTGAAGGTTTGCAGGGCAGTGTTCCTCAGCGGAGGTGCAGGCAGGGCGGTGCAGCCATTCAGCAGCCGCCCTGCATTTATCTGCCAAGGATTAGGCATTGTACGATAATTGCATTTATTGTCTGCTCATTTATATAGCTTCGAAATCCAAATCTTGCAGATGGTTTTTGTGTATTTTAGACCGCCTCATTAAGTCTTTTAGTTTTACACCCACGTGATTGACTTTTAAGTAAAACTAGGCAGGCGAAGGGGCAGATTTACAATAACTGGCGCATCCCTGCATATCAGCAGGGATGCACCAGTTATTGTGCGCCATGCCTCCGCCACCATGGATGCGCCGCATTTACAATACGGCGCACCATGGGGCAAAAACAGCACAGATGCGTGACGCATCTGTGCCGTAAAAGTGGCGCATTGCTGAGTTGCGACGCAGCTCCAGCAATGCTCAGGGAGGCCCCATTCTTACAATGCTGCGTCAATCCTTACGCCTGCTTCAAGCAGGCTCAGGGTTTTGATGCAGCATGGGCCCAAAAGTGACTGAGTGAAATCTGCAAGATTTCACTCAGCCACTTTTAAGAGTCGTTCCTACGCCGGAACGACCCCCCAGTGCAGGAACGCCTCCTTCTGGCGCAGGGCTTTACAAAGTGACGCATCTCCCAGATGCTTCACGTTATAAGTACCCCGCACCGTGGCGCATCTTTTGCGCCGCTGCGTCACAAAAGTGACGCAACAGCAGCGCAAAAGGGGTGCAATGGGCTTGTAAATCTGCCCCGAAATTTCTTACGCTTTCTAATTCTATTTACCACTTAGAAGTCCAGTGTGGCTACTGTGACTCTCCAAGCTAGGAATCCTGCTTGAAACCTTTCACTGTTCTACAGAGTGGTGGCCTCACTGGTGCCTGGATGTCTTTTGTCCTACGAGGGTGACTGACCCAACTCTTTAAACAATGGTCAGTTATAACTAGCAGTGATTGTTTGCAAGAAGCAGTAAGCCTGGCATCTGGTGCCGCTGAAGAGATATTCTTTACCTGGACACCAAATGAGTGCTTGCGACCGATCTCGGTGTTGAGCAGATGTGTGCCTGTTCTTACCTACATGACTACCTGCTCGGAGACCATCTTAGTGCAGGAGAATCACTCCCTTCGGCTGCTTTTGAGGACATTGACTGTGTCTTTAACGGTTACTTATGATCTGTCTCCTAGGATGTAGTGAAACAGTGCCGGTCCAGTGTTTACTCGTCTCAAGAGAGTGTTGGTCAACAATCACTGTCGTGGATGGAGCATCTGTGCCTTGGTGCTCCCAAAGGGACTTATGATTCTGAAGCATAGTAGTGCATAGAGAACTGTGCATGGTAAAGTGCGGAGAACTGAGAATTTTTACCCAGGGCATCAGGACAAGGATTGGGAAGCTCAAGTTGTCTGTAATTTGGGAAAACACTAGGAGAGAAGCATCTTTCTGCTGATTCGTATGAACAAACAGTTTTATGTTGTGTGCCCCTTGTGCTCCTCACCACCCAAGTCTTCTCTTGTCCTTTCTTTCCGCCCACCTGTAGTCCGCAGAGAGGTGAGCAGAGTAGCTGCTAGCAGCAGCACATATCATAAAATGCCTGATCACTCCAATCTAGTGTTAGGTTAAAGCACAGGATCTAATTCCTGTCCTGTGTGTACTCTACAATATTGCCATGAACTCATTCCAGTTCAGGGGCTGCAACTCGTGCTACGGTTTGAAGAACCACACACCAAACATTTGGCAATATTGAGTGTCTGTGACACCCACGCAATAGCCAGGAGCCCATAACTTCATAGGACCGGAATTAAAAACATTAACCGCATCGCTGTGGCGGTTATTTTTCCGCTGTGCGGCTTTTTTCTAAAAGCCGCGTTACATGACGAGCTCAGCTCGTCATCCGCACACGACCACTGTGGCTGATGACGAGCTCAGCTCGTCATCAGCAGCGAAGGGGTTAAAGCCATCTCCAGGTTGCACCCTCCGAGCAACACGAAGGAGAGCTAATAACACATTCTTTATCCCACCCACACTGGACTTTACCTTTTACTTTCGATCACGATTACTGTACACAATCTCTTATTGTGTGACGGAGCTCTGTTGCTTGCTAGCAAAGCTTCTCCATTCCATATACACGTACAAGGGTGTTAGCCCTAAGGATGTGGATCCTGAATATAGACTACAGAATAACGCTGGACCCTAGTATCATGGACCGAACAACAAGGGGCAAAATATCGAAGGAGAGTATGTGCAGATTTTCCATAGCTAACTCCATATCTAGATCAATATCTTCAAGGTACATAGATGTGAGGTTAGAAAGAGTAAATCTAAATCTATCTGTATTGCCTAATTGGCATGATATCAAGCAAATAAAAT
Organism: Lissotriton vulgaris; assembly: GCF_964263255.1. Taxonomy (NCBI): domain Eukaryota; kingdom Metazoa; phylum Chordata; class Amphibia; order Caudata; family Salamandridae; genus Lissotriton; species Lissotriton vulgaris. The sequence goes on from NC_141699.1 coordinate 941,124,302, forward strand.
ATACAATATACCTCCCTGTATGCACTTACCTTTCGATAGTTTGCCTCCCAATATGTGCCATTATGTTCTTGTACTCCGTATTCCAGAGTACAGTCGACCTATGCAGCTTTCTCGTATCCCTTAGCACAGACACAGTGAATGCATTGATTCTTTTAATCAATTTCCCAACCGCTGAGCCACATTTCGCCGCGTTCGCCTGTACGCACTGTCTTTTACACGTTATTCTGATAAACGGGGTTGGGGCTGGGGTTGGGGTTGGGAGAAGAGTGTGCGGTGTAGTCAGAAGGAAGTGGCGTTGAAGCTGTACATTTTTCAGAAGTGGTTTCCTGGATATGGTGTATGCTCAAACGTTGGACGAGCAGGGTGTCCTCATAGAGCAACAGGTTTGATCAAGTGTAGAAATACCTCGCTTGTGGTCAGAGCGCACCAGAAAGTGTTTCCTTTAAAGGAAAGGAAAATCATCCCTAGAAAAAAAACAATAACTTTGGCATAGTTTAAGCTGCACCTAGTAGCAGATTTCTGTCTATTGCAAGGAATCTCTGCTCGGATCCTGAAAAGGTATTTTACATTTTCTGTAGTTTAAGAATATAACCGTTTTGGTTCACTAATGTAAATAACGCACTTCAGCACTTGTATGCAACAATAATTCATACTTTAATTACCAGGCCCATATTGAAAGCAGCAGCTTCCAGAGAGGGCCCTTTATTCAGTGAAGGATGAGATCCTCCTATAGAATTTGTACAGGTGAACCTTCAATTTTACGTTGGCGTGTAACCTGAGGGATACACGCAAGCTTTGGCGTGAGATGGAGCCCCAGGAGGCGGGAGTCTCCCCTACATCACACAGGTGTGCAGGTACACACCTGAATTCATAGATAGGGTCTCCATGCTGGAACCAATGGTTCTGAGGTCGCACCACGCACTGAGTGACTGTGCCGGAAGAAGAAGAAAGTCTGTCTGTGCGTCTGTCCTTGGGTGAACCTGGGCATTGGTTTGTGTCCAGTATGAGCGTTGGGTATTCTCATTTCTGTAAAATTTTATGAATAGCTAGGAGCAGTGATTGATCTTGTGTGAGTGAAATCCACCTTTAGTAGGTACATAATGAATGAATTTGTTCCATGTGCTCCTTCGTCACTGTGGCAGTTTTCCACCATTGGTCCATGATACTTATGTAGCTTTATTGAATTCAGCGTTTGTCGGTCCAGTGGGGTTTGGACAACCTTGTGTCTTTAAGTTCTTAAAATAACAGATGTGGTTAGGCGCTACGGCAGACCCTCTTTCAGCAGTTTTCTATTCTTTTCTTGGGTTTTCATCTATCCTTACTCTGTCCGTTTTCGAGTACCATTCTCTTTCCTGTGTCTGTACTGACTGCATTTCTTGCCGAATTGCATGTGGTGTTCCGGGTGCACATTGCTTCGTCTGTTTGTGGCTATGGCTAATGCCCAGTTTGGAACCATACTTCTTCTTCCTCCCTCGACTGAACTGTTTGCCTATTCATATGAAGAGATCTATTTCCTAAAAGCAGATGTAACCTTGGTCACCCTTTTAATTATTCTGGCTTAATTTGTGAATGGGACTTTTATTTCCGCCCTCATGTTCTTGCATCCCGCTCCCTTTCTCTCCTTCCCTCTTGCACTGTTCCTCTCTTTCTTCTTGTGTTCTGCTTTTACCTCTCATCGCCTTCCCTCTCCGCTATTCTCTATCCGTTCTCAACCCTTCCATGAAGACTCTCTTCTATTTCCTCTCCGCCTTTCCCTGTTTTCTGCTTCCGTCTTCTGATTCCTTGTTCCCATACCCTCTTTCCTCTCAGTTCCATTGTTCTGATCTTCCGGTTTTCCCGCCACTTCTATTGTTCCATCTGCTATTTCCTCTACCTCTTCTCCCTATTCTTCTCCCTCTCTGCCTTGTTACTATCACCCCTCACTTCCGTTCACTTCTCTCTCCTGTCACCTACTAAACTTTCAACCTCTCTCTTATACTCTCTTCCGTTCCCTCATATTTACTCTTGTTTGCTTTTATGCCCTCCCGTTTCATCATCACCTCTCATATGTGCTCATCCCACTACCTTATCTCTGTTTCCTGTTTCTTTCTCCATACCCACTTTGTGTTCCCTCACGTTTTCTCCTTTCCCATATATGTTCTCTTACACCGCCATTTCCATTCCGTTGCCCTTCATTCATAGCTTTTCCTGATCTTTTTTTATTACTTTAGTGTTCTCTTTTTTTGTCTCTTTTTGCTACCTTTCCTCTCTCCTGGTCCTTTCTTTACCCCCTTCTGGTCTCTAGCCCCAATCAGTTACCCAATTTCCTCTGTCCTGTTGGCCCTGTTAGTTAGACACTTCCTTAGGATGCCATGAGTGACTGTATAACACACAGTTTCCACTCACCACAGAGCCTCTGCTTCTCGGGTGTCAATCCTCTTCAAAGTCACTCTTCTGCCTCCGTACACCAAGGATCCAAAGATAAACAATTTGCTGAGAGGCTTGCTCGACCCGCTTTCTGGCCCAATCTTTCCTGGTGGGGCTTCTGTCTTCGCCTTCGTATTATATTGTCCTGGGGCAAGTGGTTAGCGCTTCATGTCCCTAACGAGACCACAAAATGCTCTCTTTTTCATCGGTTCTAGGGTGGCCCTTTTGGAGGGGCTTTGTAGGGAGTATGTCCTATGCAGAAGGTGCTGGTTGAGGTACGTGAGGTTCAAAGACGGTGCAGTGTACATCACAGTGCATGTGTATGCAGTGTTTCAGTGTGTGCGCGAGAGGAGTTGTGGACGTGTACACCAGCATATCTGTGTGTTAGGATCAAAGTCAATAATTTGTCACCACTTCTTATTTGCACAGGCTTGAGTTTCAGACCTTGTCTGTTTGGGCATAGGAGCTTCTCTGTTTGTTATAATAGTATCTTTGCTGAAACTTTGATAGCTTATTTACGCTTTTCCTCCTGAACTTTTTGTTCAGTCCATTCTTGCAATACTCAAAAGCAAATCTGTAAACAAAGAAATACCCTTGGTTTTGTGCGACTGGCATTCTTATATGTGCCAATGGGGATATATTTGAGTTGGGCGATATATTCCACTCACCGTTGGCAGAGTTTTTGCCACTCCATGTTACGGTAGGAACGCGGAGTTCTGGCCGAATTCTGCCAACCGCCTCGTGGCAGAGTTTTTTCCCGCGCTTGGCTAGTCCACTGTAAGTTGGTAAGTGAGGTTTGGTATCCCCTAGTGTGCTTTTCGGTTGCTAAGGGAGCACCGGGTGAGATTTCTCGTACGTGGGCAGTCGCTGGAGGTCGCAACTGTAGAAGCTGCGCCTTCAGGCGCGCCACTTGGTGTTGTTCACGCTGAATTTTCAGCGACGAACCAGCTCCCGTCGCTAACTTACAGCACATGCAGCGTGACGTGCCTTCTTCCGTCCATTCGTGGAATTCTGTGGAAGCTCGTGCCGTTTCTTTTTAACTCCATGGAATTTCGTGGAGTTAAACTCTGCGATTTCCACCCAGGCCTATAAGATATATTAAACAATGTGTTTGCCCCAGCTATCATTTAAGTGCATTGCAATGTTCTTTAGCAGCTGTTCAGTGCATTAGGGACCAATAAACAGAAAGATGTCAACACCACCGGTGCTTCTTATTAATAGTACTACAATTTTTTTTCCTTAGCCCTTTTCACCACAATTGTGCAGATTCATAGCAATGTTAATAGCTTGTTACTCTTACACAGCTCTCTGGTACTCCGTTTCCTTGTAAGGATGCAAGGCTTGGTCTGGGCAATCGGATGCAAGCTTGTGATCTGACCTCTGATACAGTTGCTTTAACCTACATAGCTGTCTTACCAGTGTGGTGAACATTCACGCTAAGCCAGACTGACAGTTATGCTGAGACAAAGGAAGAGCTTTAAAAATAATTTCATATTTACTTTGTTTTTGTGTAAATTGTAAAAAAACAAAATCTTCTTTTTTTAATTAGATGTATCTTTTTCTGTAAAATATGGAACTTCAGGACTTCCCTTTGTGGGCGCATTGCAGGCTGTACTGTGCTCCTCTTTATGTGTATGTATGTATGTTTGTATGTATGTATGTATGTATGTATTGTACACTTGTATAGCGCAAGCTGTCACCCAAAGGGTATGTCCGATCGCTAAACACATTTCTTGGTGATTTCGACCGTAATGTAGTCTTGCAATTGGTGCGTGCCATGAAGTGACCTATCCTCTTCTTTTTGCAGCCATATTGAAAAGATCACAACATGGCAGGACCCACGGAAGACGATGACCCAGCAGCCCATGACCCTCATGACCCACCACCCTCCTGCCCCTTCGACGACTATGTCACAGAGATCGCTGGCTATGTCGCAGCCTAATCTTGGTAAGCCATACGGATTCATGTTGTAATGTCATTCTTTTCCAGATAGGTGGCACTTAGTGTCTGTTTTCAAATACATTTAGCATTACTGGCTTGGTTAAATGTAGAGATGGCTTTTGTTGTTGAAGCTACTAGACCACTGCACTGCTGTAGGTTGATAGTTTAGAGATTTGACCATTCACGTTATCCCTTTTGGTCTGTCTGTTTTCGCGAGAGGTATGAAATGACAAGATAGTCTCTTTTTGATAGGAACATCCCTCCCATAAAACTTTATTGGCTGGCTCAGAGAGGCAAAAGCAGAATTTGTAAACTGCGATATTGAATGCTGCCCCAGGACATGAATCTGCTATGTTGGTTGACCTACCTCACAGGCACTTTGTAAAAAATCTAAATGCTATTTCAATCTATTAAGCCTATAATTTAACTTCAGAACCATTGCAAAATGCGTAATAGTTTAAACTATTGTATATCCATGGTTGGATGCTGGGTATGTACTTCCCTCCCTGATCACAGAATTATACTAGGAGAAAATGAAAGTAAATCTTTGAATGCACTTTCCAAATTCTGCTCGCTCAATTCTCTGAAACTGCCAGGCGTGTGGTATCTACAGTGTCTTGAAGATTGGATTGGTTGATCCATGTATTCTTGTTCTGGAATACTTTCTTCATTAGTCGAAGGATGGCTCAAAAAGAACATTACTCCTGCCTCCCTTCCAGTCTTCAGCCTTGTTAAGCCCACTGTTGCGTATAAGGATGAACTGTTCACAGAGCTTCGATAGATGTATAATGTAACCCTGCCTGGTGAGTTGCCTTAGGCCTTGCACAACACCCTTTTAGGATCTGTACCCCATATTCTACTCCCCCAACAGAACACTATGCCCTGGTGACAATCGTCACACCAACCTCCACAGCATTCCCTTCTTACGAAAACACTTTCGACTTTGCCAGGTTTAGATACTGTTCAAAGATGTTTGCCTGAATTTTGCCTGTTTGGCATTTCTGTGATACTAGATTTCTTGAAACTGGTGGCTTTTAAAGCCCATCGAAAATAAAAATCTTTTAATGGGGTGGTACCCCTATTGCGACGTGCTGTGAGGATACATTTGTGGGTTAAGAGCACATGGCTCCTGGGTAGGACTTTGAAAACGGATCTATTATCCCGTCTCTGAGAGGCTTGTAGACATGGTCTGTTATGTAAAATGGCGACCCATCCAAGCACAGATTAATATCTTCATTGGTGAGGGCTGCACCATAAAGAGGTCTGGATTGAAGGGCAGCAGGCAGTCCCATTGGAGCAGACCGGAAGCTTACCACAATAGATCAGTGTTCTGCCCTCTGGCGCTTAGTTTAGACATGCTTGAGTGCAGCGTAAGAGTGATTATGCTCTTGTGTCATAAACTTCTAAGGCGCCTTGGTTAGTTTCAGTAGGCCGGCACTCTAAAAAGCCTTCAGGGAAGGGCCGGTCTCCTGACCGGTTGGGTATCACATGAGGTTTGCACACTGTGAATGGGACTCAAGCACAGAATTGTAGAAATGTTCAGTTCATATCAAACATGGCTCGAGAGTGTATTGAAGGACGTGTGTACCCGGCGTACTGACTTTTCAGCTTGTTCACAGCAAGTCTTCAAAAAGTGTTAGATGCCCGCTTGTTCTCTCCTCAGTCATCAACGGGTTCTTGTATGCAGATGGTCTGAACATTTTGGATTGGACACCACTGGATCTGGAGAAGTAGCTGAACTCTTCTACTTACTACTGTCGGGGAAACAGATTAATGATGAGCCCCTAATAGACCTGCGTGATAGTTTTTGCACTGAAAAGGAAGCAATATTAATGGTGGCTTGATGGCTAGTTGAGTTGATTGTGGTGGACTCTTACAGAATCTTAGATGTTTCATTTAATCTACTTAGTCGCAGAGATGTACTGGTGTTTGATAGCTTGATATGATTCAATAGAGCTTCAGGAAATACCCTTGTTTCCACTGAAGAAGGAATATGAAGACCCCTTCATTCTTTGATGGCTCTCCAGTGTAAACCCTTGACTGGACCTTTAAATATTTTGTAGAGAGAAATGTTGGAGAACTTGGAACTACGTTATCGCTTCCACAGTAGTTTGTGCTCCATGCACGGAATGGGTTCTCTGCTTGTTAGCTGCATTTGCCGAGCTGACTAATATGAACTATTGTAAAGTGAACAAAACTGGTGTATAAGTTTCAGGAAGTAAAATTGAAGTAATTTGGAAAGATGGCTGTAGTTTGAACGCTTATACTGTGCCTAGTCTTGAACAGAACGACGTAGAGTATGGGACTATCGCTCTTTAAAGAAGTGGATCCGGCATATTCATACATATCTGTTCTATCTCTGATTTTTTAAAATTATTTTGTATCCTGTTGAGACTGAAGGTAGTAATCATATCCTTACAGAATCTTCCTGATGGCATTCAACATGCGTGAATCGCTGTAGCTTGTTTGGAGGCTTAGATAAAGTGGGCTTTGGATCTTGCTATATGCAAAGGGTAAGACTCCTATAGCATCAGCCAATTGCTGTAGTAAAGGTTAACAGTGCAACATTTCTTGCAATTATGCTCGAGAAGGGGACTAGACCGGTTTGCCTGCTTTCCCCCATAATGTTTCCCCTAGCACTAGAACCGCTAGCCAACTGAATGCGACACAACCCACTAATCCGAAGCCTGTACTGGACGGACGATTGGGAAGAAAGAATATCATTATATGCAGACTATGTCCTACTTTATGTGACAGACTCAAATCAGAAAGTTTCCAGAATACTTCAAATATTTAAGACCTTTGGTCAGTTTTCTGGGTACAAGATAAACTGGAGCGAATCCCAAATATACTCACTCATGGGAGGGCCACCACAACTCCCACTAAACTGTGGGATACCCATAGCCACCAAAGCAGAGCTTACCACTGTCACTGCTGGGCAAAGAGGCCCTGCTCAAGATGATGGTCTCACCTAGATTCCTTTACCCCTTACAAAATACCCCCTTTTGGGTCCCCAATCCATTTTTTTTAAAACCTAAGGAAACGCAACTGTTGCTGTGGGATGGAGGCCCTCTCGCATTGCATTATAGAAGCTTATGAGGGGGGTATATGATGGAAGTGTAGCCCTACCAAACGTCAAAGCAATCTACAGGGCCGCCAGGTATAGTAAATTATTGGGTGTTCGCAGCTCAATAGAAACCGGGGATCAGAGTAGACCAATACGCAATGTGACCTAAGGGCAACCCTGCTTTATTGTATAAGACCCAACCTAATGGCAAACCGCCGACCCATACTGTAGTGTGGTTCATATATACCCTATACAGGATCTGCGCGTTTAGATAATATAAACTGTGGGATTGGTGAGAAACTAACTCCGTGCACCCCCACCAGATAGGTTAGCCTGTGTATCAGTTAGCTCACAGTGCCACTAGAATCTCCACTTATCGGGGAGAGAATAGTTTTTGGCAACCTCAGAACATGACAACCCTGATCTTTCAGAATCGTGGAAACAATATACTACCTTTCGCTCAGTCACTTGTGCTCACTAAGTTGGTCTCAAGAGAATACACAGAATAAACATACTGGGCATTTGTCAATAAGAATTTATTGAACAGTTGGTATTCTAGTGTAGAATAGATGTGCTGCTGCACCATTAAACAGTAGCAGAGATATATGATTAGAAGTACTATGAAAGTAAAAGGATGGTACAGTTCTACCATTTTGCAGTAATCCTGAATATACACAAGCATATAAAATACATGATATAAAGTGTGTACTCCTACGATGCCTCCCTAACTAGAGGTACCTAACATCTGTGTAGGTGTTATGCCAAGAATCCCTCTAGGATCTGGTCAACCCCATTACCTAAGAATAAGAGAATATGGGACCCCGTCCTGGTCTCGAGTTGGACACCCTGTGTGGGATGTCAGACCACTGCGAGCTGGAGCGTCTGCATGCAGGAACCTCAGTGTCTCTGGTCAGTGTGTCAGCCGGGAAGTCTTGGTCTCCTCTGTCCTTCTAAGTAAGATGTGATGTATATATACCCATAGGTCTCCCCAGGGGTCCTACCTTGCTGTATTACTGTGTCGGCCTGAAGGATGACGTCGGGCCTAAACTTTATACAGAGATATTATACAGGAGATGGTAGTCCTGCTGTGCTTCCAAGAAACCTCATGCATAATTTATAAGATTGAAACTAGGGAAAACCTGTGTTCTGAATGCGGTGTTGTATCTAGGTAAAAGGTCAGTCCCTAAGAACCATTATGTATGTAATGTAGGGAAGAATATAGGCGAAAGGTTGCAATGTTACCTCCACCTATATAGGGTACCTATATGGAATATAACAATACGGATATGGCTGTAACAGTCTGGAAAGATAATCTGACGGACCAAACACCACTATGGGACATTGACATGTTGCTGGAGGTGGGAAACCTGGAATGACTCACAAAATGGGACATAATCGGTTTCTCCAAACTAGACGACCTCTGGGGGGGAGGGAGACATGAGACCCTGAGAGACAATGATAATACCAAGTAGCGGACACTCAAAAATATAGATACCTTAAAATCAAGCACACATTACTCCCTTCTTAGACGAGGCACAATGCTGAAATAACCAACTCTCCAGGAAGACAGCCCGTTGACAGATCCACTTACCAAGGGATTAGTGTCTTTGATCTATAAAAAGATAATCAATAGCTCCCCAAATGTCTTCCTGAATCTTAAGCCAGATTGCAAAAAAGACGTAGAGCAGCTAGAACACAAGGAAAGAAGCACTACGAGGCCCGCAAGAAATTGGTTAAAGAACTGGATTTATACCTATTCAGCTGTGCGTATTGCTCACATCATACTATTCCATAATTCTCCTAAATAAAATCGGGAGGATCAACTCACCGAAGTGTGTAAGGGGTTGCAATCAAGAAGGCTCCTTCATTCATATAGTCTGGGCCTGTCCAAAGATACAGGGTCACTGGAGGGAGATTGTACAATGCGTGAAATCAGTGACAGTGCCATTAACAAGAACCACTAAGCAGTTTGTACTGAATATTTGGTTAGAGGATGATGCTCCAAAATACTCCAAACTATGGGGTGCGTTGGGCCTGCTTGTGGTGAAATGCAAAATGGCCTGGAAATGGGGCGCCGGGGAAGTGCCAGGCCTAGCTGAATGGAAAGGCGACATGGACTGGTGTATGCTGGCTGAAAAGGTGATGTATCAGGGTAGGGAATTCCTCCAAAAATGGGAAAGAATATGAGGGGCTTGGAGGTTATATCCGGGGCTATAGGGGTTAGAAGGGAACCCAACCCAACTAGAACCCATGAGGGAGAGCAAGAAATGTGAGACAAGAGGAGATTTCATGGAACAGCACATAAAGAAGCCGTATTTTTGTCAGATACCTAAATTACGAATGCTGGTGACTCGCTGTTTTTTTCACTGTTTATATGATTCTTTTTTTTTTAAGCTTGGGCTTAAAGTGAGGCCTTTGCTTGTAGCGCCTTGTTGGTCAAATACAATTGGCTTCACAATTGTTACTGTTTTTTGTCATTTGCTTTGCAGACTTCTACCAGTAGTACAGTCTTGTAATAATTGAGTGTAAGTCTGAGAACGTTTACAGGGTATGGAGAGCATGTGGTAGACGGGAAGTTGTTGGTATGTTGTGTGATGCTTCTATGAGTGCTCGGAGCCTTATACATGGATGCTGCTCAAAAGTGCGATTGTGGGGAAAAAAGCGTTAAAATAAATATCAGGAAGTGGGAGATGCAATGTTTGTATACATACCTGATGCCAGCATTCAGTTGTTTTCCCAGTGAAACATGTTCCTCTGACTATTCTAATAGGCAAGTGTTTTCAAAGGGAACGAAGGAATAGTTCTGATGTTGGATTAGAATGTATTAGATCTGTTAGTGGAAGCCATCAACCAATTGATGACATTTGGTGAATTTGGAAGCCTTACTAATATCTCATTCTACTGACCACAACCAGCTTGTTAAACATGAGGAGGAGGCGCTGATCCAATGACTCCCCGCATTCAGGTCCCTGCATCCATGTAGGTGATTCAGTGTCAAGGTGTTGACGTATTAAGATGTAGACATTGGCCAAGGAGAGTCAGGAGCACCCTTACTGCACAGTCTCACATGTAGGACCAATCCTTGAGGTTCTGCGTGATGTTCAAGAAGCCCAGCCGAGACTGGAGCTGACCCAATGACTCCCCAATATCTAGTTTTGTTTTTCCGTGCAGGTTAATCCATGCCTGAAGCTAGATGTATCAGTATGTACATTGGCCAAGGCAAGGGGAGATATGACTGCCCTGGCTGCAGCGCCTCGTGAGGCACCAGGTGTCCAGCTGAAACCAATGCCCGAGATTATGTGTGATGTTGAAGAAGCCCGGGCTGGATTCCAGTACTTTAGGCTAGCACCGGACGAACAACTGCGGTTCCACCAGTCACCTTGCGTCCAGATCTGGATTAATTTGTGACGTGTAAATGTAAGGGTTAATGCTAATCTCTGGAAGTAACCCTACGGCATAGGATAGCGTGAACAGTGATTTCTGGAAATGAGGAGATTAAACTTTTTGACCTGTGTTTGTGTATGATGCTTCATATTTCTATATATTACAAATTACATGTGTGCTTCTCTGGCGAAGGCTAGCTGGAGAGCTATTGTGTAATCCCTCGTTGTTCTTGCCTGTGCTGTTGGCTGACAGCCTTTTGGCAGCAGTCTGGAGATGTGAAGAACAATGCATCCTTTTAACAGTAACCGAGAGTGTAAACAGGCAAACCACTAGAAATCTGTGCATTCATGACCTTGGAGTCACAAACATGGATACCAAGTGCCTGGCCTTCACACTATGAGGTTAGACACCACTCAGTATGTAGCAGCGCTGTTCCTGTTAATGCTGGAGTGGTTTAAACTGTTATGCTGGCTTGTTTTGTTATGTTTTTGTTCCACAGCCACATTTGTATTGGTTGCCTTGCTGAACATTCTTGCAGTTCCCATTCGGCAACAATATTCAGACATGTAACATTTTTTAAAAAGTTTGTTTATTACATGTTTTATGACGTAGCTGAAATTTTCAAACAAACAAAAACATCAATATGTCTGAAACGTACTAAAATAAAGAAAATGCGTAGACAGCCTGATGGGCGGAGAAATGTAGATGGAACTTGGAGTCACCAAGCATTTTACCTCTTCGGAGTAGTATGGCTGTATGGTTTAATTTTGAAAACCACGCAACATGCCAACTAAGGCCTGCCTTGGGACATAGGGGTTTACCAGTAAGAGTCAGTCAACGAATTAGTTCATAAGGAAACCGTGTCAGAGGTAAAATGTGAATTGCTGTAGACATTTGTGGAAAAGGAAAAGTAATAATAAAAAAGATTAGAAAAATTAGGAAAATAAAAATGTTAAACAATGATCGCTCAGGTAGGATTGGCTTCATATGAGAACCCACACCATCTGGGCTGTCATTGGATGAAAGTGATGTGTAGGTGGATTAAAGTCTCTTTTTTTTTTACACAGTTTTTTATTGACTTTCAGTTGACAGATGCATACACATATTCAGTACGATATTTAGCACATGACATAGCAACGTCCCAATGCAGTAGTACATAGGGGTATATCTGGCACTGTGCCCACAGAGCCATCGGAGCAATGAGTGAAACTCAGGTTTTCTCTTTAATTGAACCACATATTCTAAAAAAACTTAACAAAAAGCAAAACGAATTAAAAAGAGGAAAAACCCCACTCAAAAAGCGTCCCCTCCCTTCCTTGGTCCATTGGCCCACACAATACAGTAGGGTTTAGGAAAAAGGTTGTGTACACCGTCTCAATTGTAAACAAAGGAAGCAGACTGCAGCAGGTGGAGTAAGCAATAACATACATCCCTGGGCATCAAAAATAAATTATAACAGATTGTTACTCAGTTCCAAGCGAATCAGCCATAGGGGAAGAGGGGGTTGCGGGTGATGTGGGCACAGTTGGCGTCACAGGGGTGAGTGAATCAAGGGCTTTAAGTGTCTCTAACATTCGATCCCAATCCATAGAAATGGGGGTTTTGCGGTGGCCTGGGTAGGTGGATTAAAGTATCTTAATCACCAATCCGGTCCTGGACTCTAGAATGTCTCACCTGTCCGCTTAGCATTAATGGTTGAGGAAAAATGTCATACAGCATGGACAATAGGGACATAAAAGTGAGGGAACAAAGAAGAGGTTGTCAACCCAGACATAGTTAAAGAGCTGCAACAAATGGGATGCAGGTGTCCAGCACCACTCCATATTTTTCGTGCCACTCCTTGGTTCATTTTAATGTAAACTTTCGAGCCCTCATTATTATGAATAAATTACACCCAAAGGGTAAGCAAAATTCAGATTCTGGGCACAACAGCAAAGTCCGGTTGCTTCTCTTCAATGCACTTGATGATGTTTGGATCTCAACAGCAGATTTGAAAGTTATGGCAGAGTTGGAAAATTTAGCAATCAAAAAACAGCTCCACAGCAGAGAAAAAAATTGTGCTCGAAGGGGCCCTATCATCAATTTTCTCCAGACTTGGCACTCTATTTAGGAGATCAAAAATCTCAAGATTTGCACAATACCACCATATATGTATTGTTCTCTTTTTGTGCTTACATCAACCACCAGGCATTGCACGCTTTTCAAAACCTGCCAATCAACCATTCTGGCTTCATGTTCAATCAGGAGGTCTCTGGTCACAGAGAGCTATTTAAAAAAAAACATGACTTTAACACGCGATCCTGGTTAAAACCGATCACCCCTGAAGCGAGCTGCATGCACACATAATACCCACCTCCAACTCAAGGGTACATGTATGCATCTAAACTCAGTCACACATTACCCACCTCCAACTCAAGGGTACATGTATACATCTAAACTCATGCACACAATACCCGCCTTTAACTCAAGGGTAGGTGTATGCATCTAAACTCCAGAAAGAACTAAGTAGGTTGTAGGAAGATCCAGCCATGAGAATTTACAGTTAAAGGCTCTTGGGAGGCTGCTGTGGGTAAGTGTACCTGGGCTTCTGTCCTTTAGTTCTGCCCAAGGTCAGAATTAATTAATCACTAAGTGAAAAACGCCTCAAACTACAAATTGAGAAGGCAAAATCCATGTTCAGGCCTCATTCAGCTCGTCCAGCTGAAACTTTTCTCCTAGGTCAGGGGCAGGCAGTATACCTCCTTCACCAACATAAAGCAGATTGTCTTTTGATTCTAATGCTAAACCGAGAGGAACCTCTCAGAGCCATGAAACCGGAAGATGAATTCGTGTAATCCCGAGAGGCGCCTGTGAAGGGAATTGTCAATAAATGAAGTGCTCGGAGTGTTTTAACAGAACAGAAGAATGAAAACAGTTTCATACAGTATCATTCAAGGGAAAGTGGGACAAAAATACACAAGCACATACTTACCCAAACCGAATACAAGTCAACGTATCGAAACAAAACGAAGAAAAAATAAAAAATAAATGCCCCAAAAGGGAAATACCCAATAAAGAAAGAGCGAGTGAGAATTAAGGAAAAGGTTTAAAAGAATAAAGTAGATCTAACCGAGACATAATAAACTATTTTGAAAGACGAGGTAAGAATCCGGTGTTGTTAATGAAAATAAAAAATTGAATAAATAAAGTAAGTGATCGCTCAGATACATCATACACGATACAGAGAATAACTTCCGGTCCATAAAAAATGTGTTAGCTGCAGATGCCGAATCCTACAGGTGTACATTTTGACGGAACGAGCTCGCGCGGTGGTGCCAGGCTGCCAGCGTGGTTGCAGTGACTTCCATTGCTTCAGTGCCAGGAGCGTCTGGGCACATCTGTGGATCGTTTTTCCGGCAGTCTGCGCTTGAATTCACGTGAACTGGCCAACTTTAGAAGTCACGCAACCCCGGTCTGATACAAAACACATGCCGGCGAGGCGGAGGAGAAGGCCTGCCTTCGAGGGCTGCACTCCGAGGCTAGCTCAGACAACACGACGACGTGAAAAAACACAGCCTCGCTCCCCTCACAGGCGCTGCCAACAAAGGGCTGTCTGTTTTCCGCATTTCCGAGAAACCTTCCCCTAGGCTAGCAAAAATGATGCCTTTCAGTTGTAGTGAAATTTCCTCCGCAAAAACTGTGAAGAACTTTTTTTTCCCAGCTCGGTCAAACTCCCATGCACTACGGATGCCAAGGTGACCCGTTCAGCACTACCACTTGGAAACTGTCACAGTGAGGAGGCGGATGGTGAGAGGGAAGAGAACCGAAATGATGACGAGACACGAAACACCATTTAAAATAAAATGGATGTGGCCAAGAAAAAAGAAGTATAAAATAAAAAGGATGTGGCCAAGAAAAAAGAAGTGCCAAGCAGAATGATTTCTTGAAAAAGGCAAACATCCCAGTAAAAAAAATCTGGTCGTGGGATGTAAAAAGACACATTCAAAAGCTCTAACATTTCCTAAACAAGTAGACGTGGTGAGTCATTTAGGTTTCTAGTCAACATAAAAACATGTAGCATTTCTTAAATAATTTTCAATAAGTTTAAAAAGAGCCAGCAGAAGTATTTTTTCTATGTCTACTGCAATGCAGATAGGAAGTTTAATGGATTGGAGCAGAGAAGAAGAAAAGGAGAGACGGGATATATAACTAGCATTTGCAATGCAATACCTATTGTATTGCAAATAGTAGGCATCACGGACAACGGGAGGGAGGGCGGGTGGGGGAGGAGACACGGACAACGGGAGGGAGGGCGGGTGGGGGAGAAGACACGGACAACAGGAGTGAGGGCGGGCAGGGGGGAGAAGGCAAATAGCACGTACCGTGTAACAACCGAAGTAAAGGGGCAGGTGACAAATGAAGAGGAGGTGGTACTAAGAGAAACTAACAAGCTTATTAACGAAACAGAGACCAGCAATTAGGACGGACAATGACACAAGCCAATGGCAAATATGGGGGGGGGGGGGGGAGAGTGGGCAGGGCTTCTATTCCTTACTCCTGCACAATAAGTCTCGCAGAGCAGTGTAGGCTCGACCTAAAAGTGCAAGTTTAGACAAGAACTTTTGTAATGGCTCGGCATGTGAATTTGGGGTGTAAATGGATCATTTTGCAAATAACATTAATAAAGTGAGAGAGGACAAAGGGCTGCACAGCAGATTTGAGGGAAGGGAAGCGAGAAAGGGTGCCCAACCCACCTTCAGGCATACAAGCTAACTATTGGGAGGAGAGAAAGAAGACAACTAGAGCTGCAGAGAGAAGAGATGTTGAAAAGGACTGCTGGAATATGGGGAGGGGAAATGGGGGAAGTATTGCTTGGGTTGACCTAGTTTCAATATTTAAAAAAAATGTGTGGAGTAGAGACATTAAAAAAGAGCATAATGGAATTAAAAATGCGCTTGAAAAACATTTACTAAGAACATTAATTCACTGTTTAGGGATAATCTGCCTGGAGGATGCCCTGCATATTGAAAATGTTCAGTATTCCTTTTCAGGCAAAAATTTGACCAGCAACTTTTCCTCTAAGCTTTTTTCGTCCACAACACAGTCATTATAATTAGGATTCTTTTGATACTGGAACATAATTAGGTACAGTTTGTCAGAATACAGCTTTTCTCCAACCAACAAGACCCCATGACAGTGGTAAAAAAAATTGTTGTCGCGCTTCCACACCAAGTGAAAACAATTCCAGAATTTCTCATATTAAATGTTTGATAGGAGTTGTGTTACCCCATATAGCACTATGATACAAATAGGGTTAGTTAAGTGTTTATCCAACAGAAATATTACATTCCACAGATGCACTCTCAGAAGTTAACGTTTAAACAATTTGCAAAATGTTGATCAGTTGGATTTTGCATTTATTTCTTGGCATAAGTAGCTGGTAATTTACGTTGTTGGTATCGCTAACAGCTCACAAAATGTTAACAGCATGATAATCTAGTGCATGGTTATAGCCAGAATGTGAGGTGCAGGCACTTGAAATGGGTCGCAATCATGACCGTGGTGGGTCATTTATTTGTTCTTTTTTTATGAGATTGTGAGGGTGGGGGTACAGCGGGCCGGAAAAGCAAGCGAGGAGGCCGTATGTAGTGTGCAATAGTAGGGGTTTATTGCAGAGTCACAAAGGTAGAACACAAGGAAAACAAAGAGGACGTCCGGGTGCTGGATCCACTCCGGGCCGGCGTTGCTGCTTGCGGTCTTCGGCGGTTCCAACGGAGGCTCCGGCGACGTGGAGGATCCACGGAGGGCAGGGAGCAAAAGAGAAACAAAAGGGACCGTTAGTCCTATCCTAATCGGAAGATCTCTGCTACAGTCACCGTCACCCGGGTGTGTGGGGAAGGAACGGAAAAACGAGACAGTGAGGAAAGGAAGGGACCAGGAGGAAGGAGTACGGGGCGGGAGGAAGAAAGGGTGCTCGGTCGGGACGTGAAGAGGGTGGCGGGTCAAACAGTGCAGTGCTATACAATTATAATACAGTACAGGGGTCGTGATTCTAAAGAGAAGGGGAATTTATACAAGGACTATACAGGGGACTCCTAGTGAGTAGAATTAGTGAGGTTAAAGGCACTCACGCGGTCCGCCGTAACTCTCCCGTTGAGTTACGGCCGCTCTACAGCCACCTCCTGTGGACTCCACCACTCTTCGGTCCATACGTCTGCTTCAGCCGTCTGCTCTCCGTCTCCTCCCTCTTCTCCTTCGCGTCCACCAGTCCGAGGTTCCTGCCACAAATCTCCGACTACTTGCACTTCCGGGTTCTCCCTTTTATCCGGTGCTGTCGCTGCCATAGGGGCGGAGCTTCCGGAGTCCGCGATATTTGAGGCTGTCTGACCCGATGTTCTGGTTGGTCCCTGTGGGGAAAAGAAGGGGGTGACTCTCTGGCGTTTTGCTGGCGTCTCAGGTCGAGTCCTTATGGTGGTATACTGAGGCGGGGGATACAGTCCCGGGGGTGGCGAAGGAGGTAAGTGTGGGGAAGGGCGGAGTACCGGTCGGGTTTGTCGGGAGGCCGTCTCACATCCCCTTTCCCTAGCTGTCCTTCCTGTAGGGGAGGGAGACGCAGGGTATCTCGAAAGGAAATCCGCGTTACCCTGTTCGGACCCCTTCCTATGTTTGGTAGTGAAGCGGAAGGGCTGTAGGGAGAGGAACCATCTGAGGACTCTGTCGTTCTGACCTTTGTTCCGGGCCATCCACTCCAGAGGGGCGTGATCCGTGTAGAGGACAAAGTCTCTGCCCTCCAGATAATAGCGGAGATGGTCCACCGCCCACTTGATGGCCAGGGCTTCCTTCTCTACCACTGCGTAATGTTTCTCACGGGGGAACAACTTGCGGCTGACATACAGAATAGGCCTTTCATTCCCTTGGGAATCCTTCTGGGATAGCACCGCCCCTAACCCCTGGTCGGAGGCATCTGTTTGCAGGATAAAAGGCCGGGAGTAGTCGGGGGGTATCAAGACAGGGCTGGAGGTCAAGGCTTCCTTCAAGTCCGTAAAGGCTTGCCAGGCTTCGGGAGAGGGGTTCCGTAGTTTTTCCTCGGATCGGTTTGCTTTCGTTAGCAGATCCGTCAGGGCTGCTGCTCTCTGGGAGAAGTGTGGCACAAAGCGTCGATAATATCCGAGAAGTCCTAGGAAGGCTCGGAGGTCCTTTTTTGTGTGGGGGAAGGGAAGGGACCGAATAGCAGCTGTTTTGCTTTCTTGGGGTCTTATTAAGCCATCCCCCAGAAGGTACCCCAGGTACTTAACCGTTTTCGCCGCCAGGGTTGTTTTGGCGGGGTTAATGCGAATCCAAAGGACCCTAGGGAGGAGACAACGTCAAACAGATGTTTCAAGTGTTGGGGCCAGCTGTCACTGAAGATGATGATGTCATCCAAATAGGCGCCAGCGTACTGTGCGTGGGGTCTCAAGACGCGGTTCATAGCGCGCTGAAAGGTGGCGGGGGCACCATGTAGACCAAAGGGCATAACCAAAAACTGGTACAACCCCTCAGGGGTAGAAAAGGCGGTCTTCTTTTTATCTTGTTCCCTGAGGGGTATTTGCCAATACCCTTTGCATAGATCCAAGGTCGATATGTACTTTGCTTTGCCTATCCTTTCGATCATTTCATCGACCCGGGGTAAGGGGTAGCTGTCAAAGGTAGAGACCTTGTTGACCTCCCTAAAGTCTATACAAAAACGGACCGATCCATCTGGTTTGGGCACAAGGACGATTGGAGAATTCCAGTCACTCACTGAGGGTTCTATGATTCCCATCCTCTGCATGTCCGCTATCTCTTGTCGTATGACCGCTCGGCGTGCCTCGGGAAGTCTATAGGGCCTTAAGCGGACTATTTTTCCTGGCGTAGTTTCTATTGCATGCTCGGTGATGTTGGTTCGACCAGGAGAGGAGGAGAAGACCGCTTTCAGGGGTGCCAGAAAATCCCGTAATTCCTGGGTTTGTATTGGAGTCAGTTCCGGATCAACACAGGAGTCAAAAGAGAGAAGTTGGTGATCGGGGTTTCCATGTAGAACGGGACGGGGTCCTTCCCATTTTTTTAGCAAGTTTACATGGTATATCTGGGAGGTTCCACGGGTAGAGTCTATCTCCACCTCGTAGGTAACCGGGGTCACCTGTCGGAGGATGGTGTAAGGCCCTTGCCACTGTCCAAGAAGTTTTTGGTCTGATGAAGGCATCATGAGGAGTACCAAGTCGTTGACAGCAAATACACGGGGCCTGGTACCTTTATCATACTGCTTCTTTTGGTTATCTTGAGCGTTCTCGAGATTCTGTCTCACTATGTCCCGGACCATAGAGAGGTGAGTCTTCAGGTTCTCAAGGTATTCCGGGAGGGGACGGGTGCGATCCGGTTCGGCCTCCCAGGCCTCTTGTGCCATGTCTAGCAGGGTACGCGGGGGACGCCCATACAGTAACTCATATGGTGAGTAGCCGGTGCTACTCTGGGGTTTGCAGCGGATGGCGAAGAGGGCCAAGGGTAGCATGTCCTCCCACCTTTTGGCTTCCAGGCCCAAGAGCTTCTTGAGGGTCTGTTTGAGGGTGGCGTTGTATCGCTCCACCAATCCGTCCGTCTGCGGATGATATGCCGAAGTACGGATTTGTTTTATCCCCAGTTCAGCGCACACTTGCTTCATCAAGGCAGAAACGAAAGGTGTGCCCTGATCGGTCAGGATTTCCCGGGGAAACCCCACCCGGGAAAACAGGGAGATCAGGGCTTTGGCTATCGCTTGGGTAGTGGGTTGTCTCAGGGGTATGGCCTCAGGAAAGCGGGTGGCGTAGTCCACTATGACCAGGGCATAGCGACAGCCGCTACGGGAGGGCAAGAGTGGTCCTATGATGTCCATCCCTATTCGGCTAAAGGGGACGTCTATGAGAGGGAGGGGTTGCAATGGCACTCTGGGAGGTCTATGTCGGCTGTTTTTCTGGCATACTATGCATTCCCGACAATAGTTTTTGATCCTTTGGTACACCCCGGGCCAAAAGAATTTCTCTAAAACGGTTTGACTGGTCTTTTCGTCGCCAAAATGACCCCCCAGAAGGTGGCTGTGGGCAAGAAAGAGGACTTTGTCCTGGAAGGGGCCTGGGATAAGCAACTGGGCGTTCTGTTGGGGCCCACCTTTTCTGTACAGCAACCCGTTTTTCTTAAAGAAATAGGGACCTACTTGCAAGGGGTCTTCGTGATCGAGGGCCCTTCCCCACGCTTCCTGAAGAAGGGGATCCTCCTGCTGGGCAGCTCTGAATTCCCTATCCGTCTGCCACGGGTGGTCATCAGTGATGGCGGGTGTTCCTCCTTGCCCCGCTGGAGTTCCTGTGCCCGGCTGAAGGCTGAGGCTATCTCAATGGCGGTTTCTAGGGTGAGTCTGGAATGTTGTCTCACCCACCGCTGTGTGGCAGGATGTAAAGAGTTCAGGAACTGTTCCAAATAGATTTTCTCAAGTATCTCGTCTTTTGTTGAGTTTTCTGGCCGGAGCCATCGGTTTGCAAGATCCCTGATTCGGAACGAGAGGGCCCGGGGATTCTCTTGTGGCCTCTCTTTGGCTTGGCGTAGCTTTAATCTATACGTATCATCGTCGATCCCAAGTCGTTCCAACACGCACCTTTTGATGTCTGCGTACGGGGTGGTGCCCTGTATGTTGGCCTGCTGGTATGCGGCTTGTAGATCGCCAGTGAGAAGGGGTCCCAAATATTGCCCCCAACGGTCCGCTGGCCAATTGGCTGCTTGGGCAAGACGTTCAAAGTTAGTAAAGAAGTAGTCCGGGTCTTCCCACGGGACGTACTTCTGCAGCACCACAGAAGGGAGGGAGGCTAGTGGTCTCTGCTGACCCAGGGCCGTTGTTAGCTTCTCCATGGTCTCTCCGTGGGCGGTCCCTTGACCCTTCAGGACATCGTGAAGTTGGCCCCTGTCGTCTTCAGCTGTCTTTAGGAACTGCTCCATCAGTTTGGCAAACTGTTCCTGAGACTCCGCCATCTTCTGCACAACGGCCTCCATGCTTCCGGCGGATCCCACTTCTGACACCAAATGTGAGGGTGGGGGTACAGCGGGCCGGAAAAGCAAGCGAGGAGGCCGTATGTAGTGTGCAATAGTAGGGGTTTATTGCAGAGTCACAAAGGTAGAACACAAGGAAAACAAAGAGGACGTCCGGGTGCTGGATCCACTCCGGGCCGGCGTTGCTGCTTGCGGTCTTCGGCGGTTCCAACGGAGGCTCCGGCGACGTGGAGGATCCACGGAGGGCAGGGAGCAAAAGAGAAACAAAAGGGACCGTTAGTCCTATCCTAATCGGAAGATCTCTGCTACAGTCACCGTCACCCGGGTGTGTGGGGAAGGAACGGAAAAACGAGACAGTGAGGAAAGGAAGGGACCAGGAGGAAGGAGTACGGGGCGGGAGGAAGAAAGGGTGCTCGGTCGGGACGTGAAGAGGGTGGCGGGTCAAACAGTGCAGTGCTATACAATTATAATACAGTGCAGGGGTCGTTATTCTAAAGAGAAGGGGAATTTATGCAAGGACTATACAGGGGACTCCTAGTGAGTAGAATTAGTGAGGTTAAAGGCACTCACGCGGTCCGCCGTAACTCTCCCGTTGAGTTACGGCCGCTCTACAGCCACCTCCTGTGGACTCCACCACTCTTCGGTCCATACGTCTGCTTCAGCCGTCTGCTCTCCGTCTCCTCCCTCTTCTCCTTCGCGTCCACCAGTCCGAGGTTCCTGCCACAAATCTCCGACCACTTGCACTTCCGGGTTCTCCCTTTTATCCGGTGCTGTCGCTGCCATAGGGGCGGAGCTTCCGGAGTCCGCGATATTTGAGGCTGTCTGACCCGATGTTCTGGTTGGTCCCTGTGGGGAAAAGAAGGGGGTGACTCTCTGGCGTTTTGCTGGCGTCTCAGGTCGAGTCCTTATGGTGGTATACTGAGGCGGGGGATACAGTCCCGGGGGTGGCGAAGGAGGTAAGTGTGGGGAAGGGCGGAGTACCGGTCGGGTTTGTCGGGAGGCCGTCTCACAGAGATCATTTAGCGTTCCAGAAGTGGCCTGCATCATTTGGTCCATGAACCTGTCCGTCTGTCCTCTTACCGGTCTCCCGAATGACTTTTGAATGTTTGGTACGCCCTTGAATTCAATTATCATTGGAGATGCAACAACATTTTGATTTGGGTTCTTCTGCATAATTTTTTCAGAAAATTCCGCAAAGAAAGGAAATTGGGAACAGGCCTACCTATACATGACCCCTCCCCACCATGAGAAATAATATTTAGTAAGTAAATATACAGGCTGTATTCAGGGCCGGCTTTAGCGCTGGTGGAGCCCAGTGCGACAATCACTTTAGGCGACCCCACGTCTCATGACTGCCTCCTCGGATTCTCTCCCTACCACCTCCAAAAGTGCCCCTTATCTCTCCTATCATAAGAGATTGCTCAACACAGCACCCCTCTGAGGTCACAGTGCTCCCACCACAGGTCAGCGCCAAGTGCGGCTGCACCAGTCGCACCGCCCTAAAGCCGGCCCTGGCCATATTTCGTTTCCATAAGCAAAGTATGTAGGCAACAGAGGTCACACCACACCAGTGCTCATTCTCTGGAGGGTCTGATATTATTAAAGTGAGCGCATGAACTTCCCACCCAGACTGTCCGGTCCAACTGCGGGGTTTACACAGCAGCAGCTTTTCCTGTAGCCTTCTGTGCTCATGGAACCAAAACTCATTCCATTCACCGCAGACAAAGGAAAGGCTCAGGCCGCTGCAGAGCAGGATGTGGAAAGTATGGCTTATGTGTTTGTGACTTCTGGGCGCGAATGCTGCGCCTATTGTTAGGGGTTTCCTGCTTGATTGAAACAAACGATAGCGCGTGCAGGACGGCAGAGCGCGTGCCAGTCACTGTACCGTCTCCACAACAAACTGGAGCTGCGTGGAAATCAGGGCTCTGTACCTCCACTGCCCATTTAAATGCTGGTCTCAAACTGCATCAATAGTTCATGCTTCATATAGACTTTTAGTACTATAAAGGACCTCCCTTCCATAGGTGTTATCTGTTTAACCTTCTAAAGAGAGAGTGTGGGTGTTTATGGGGCCAGGACATAGATATTTGTTATGAAGGAAGACACCCTCAAGGCACCAATAGGGAGGTTTTTCCAAATAACCTTTATTGCAGGCACAACCTGGTGTCAGTACAGTCCAAGGTGCCAGCAGCAACTGACTTCTGTGGAATGCCCTCCGCCTTACAATCTAAGGCAGAACCAGGCAATAGAACGTAGGCAAATAAAAGAACGTACAACATCATAACAATATTTTCTCATAAAAATTTAAATATAAAGAAAGACAACCTATTTCCATTTGCTACCTGAAAGACACCTTCTGGTGGAAAGAGATTAGTTTCCAGGCCACACACTATTAGTCCAACTTTGGCAAAAATGTCAATAACGAAGATATTTTCCATCTTAGACAAGTCAAGCTTCGCTCTTATCGATAATTCTATATATTGTAAATATGGCGCAGTATAACGCGAAATGATGCACTCGCTCTTCATGGTATCCTTGAAAAACAAACTGTGGGTAAAGATGGAATCAGGTGACAATAAAAGAAAAGGTTGAAATAGACATCTTCAGCATAGCATGAGTGGTAATTGGGAGATCGTTGATCCCCATTGTCTCAGCTGCTGATAAAAGTACATGTCATGAAGCAGGGGGAGAAAACAATAGTAAACACAAGGTAATGATGGACGGAGTGCTGAAACTTTTCAGACGCTCACCCCCAGTCACAGATCTGGGTTGAATCCATCATCGTTCTTTAGCTCACACCGCCACCCCAGTTCAGACACATCTATATGCAAATCAGTCTTGACCCTGTGCCTCATGGGAACAGTCCATACAAAAAGGGGTGGTGATGGATGGAGCATCTGCTGGGTTAAATCCATCACCGTTCTTTAGCCCACTCTGCCACCCCAGTTCAGACATGGCTATATGCAAATCAGTCTGACCCTGTGCCTCATGGGAACAGTCCAGCCCGAACTGCCAAGCCATGTCTTCCCTGGACCGGAAACAAGCTTATGAGGACCGGTTTCTAGCATTCCAGCCGTCTTCAGCCCGGCTTGCTTGAATCCAGTGGCAAAGTGAGCAAGGGAATCACGTCTGAGCATACCCTGCCACACTTATGGCGGCCAAAAGTGGTACAAAAGGGGGTGGTGATGGACGGAGCATCTGAATCAATCAAACACTCACACCCAGTCAAAAGATCTGGGTTTAATCCATCACCGTTCTTTAGCCCACTCTGCCACCCCAGTTCAGACATGGCTATATGCAAATCAGTCTGACCCTGTGCCCCATGGGAACAGTCCAGCACGAACTGCCAAGCCATGTCTTCCCTGGACCGGAAACAAGCATCCTGGGACTGGTTTCAGGCTAGTAGCCTTCATCAGCCAGGCTAGCTTGAATCCAGTGCCATACTCTTCATTCTGACTTCTTCTAATCTAGGTACAAGTCAGAAAGCATGTTGACTACAGGAGCATGTCTTGGATTTCTGACTGACTTCTACTCTTACAGGTACAGTCAAGAAGCTAGGCAATAGGTGTGGACTTACATCTGGTCTTACTGCTAGAATCAGGAGTCAGGAAGCATGGTAGTGACTTGAAAATCATTCTTACCCATACTCATTTAAGTAGACAGAGAAGTTCAGTCTCTCGTCCATTGAATTAAGTCTAGGCCTGGAAGCATGGGTGGTGCAGGGATTGACTTAGACGTCAAACTGACCAATATTTGTGTAGGCGGGGGTTAGGGGAGCCATAAAACAGTGCTTACGTCCCACTTTTATGTGTAAGCTGGGAAGCCCTGCGGATATGGGTTCGGAGTTGCTCTGATGTCGTTGTCGCCTCTGTTGAGTTAAATGCACACTAAAGCCTCAATAGGGAGCATGAGGAGTTCCTCACACTGCAGTCTCTTTCCTGATTTAAGTCTAAGTGGGGAAGCATGGCAACGCAGGGGAATGGCTTAGGCTTATTGTGATGCAACATAGATGCAAGGCAAGAAGCAAGGACAATGCAGGTGAATATCTGAAAGTCACCTGCGCGTCTGCTGGTGCTCAGTGCAGACCAGATCACGTGGCTTTTAGTGATGAGATCAAGGACTGAAACTATAGAGCTTAAGAGGGCAGAAAGAGCCTATGACGTGAGCAGACAACGGATGGTTGTAAAATAAACCATATTCGCCGGATTACAGTCAAACATGCGTTTCTGTTCATTGAGCACCGCTGCTTCATAGAACTCCCCAAGGCTGTTTGTGTTGCATACCCTGCTAAGTGGTAGGATGTGGTAAGTGTCTTAGATACATTTGTTTTTTTGCATAATATTTTACAACCTTTTAATACTTTCACTGAAACAAATCCCGCAATCTATATGTTCATATTTATTTTATGGAACACCATTGCAGCTAGGATGGGGCACGGCTTCAGGCGCGGCTTGCCTTCATAAGGGAGAAAAGATTTCTCCTTCTTTTGCATTTTTTATTTGGGCGATTAAAAAAAAATCGTGGTTGCAGACAAAGATGTAGATTTGGTTTGTAAAAAGAGGTTTAACATTCTAGCCAGTGATTTTCTGCCACCACCTGATGCTTCTTCAAGAAGGCTGCCACTCACAGTGTAGCGGCAGCCCAACGTCCTGACTATCAACATGACATAAGCACCAAGCACAAGACTTTGGAATAATAAAGGGCGATGGGGGGTGATAAACAAGAAGATGATCCAGCCCCTTCCTTGACTCAGAAGTTGCAATATTGGAATATTGACAGATCACTCAAAACAATCCATTGGCTTCTGGACTGAATGTCTCTGCACATTGGATACATATTGTGCTTTTTGTAGAGAGCTGCAAGCAGTTGTTCTAGGTTGTGCTGTAATTGATAATGAGGACAGAGTGTCAACACAGGGCCACTGCTTTTCTTGTATTATAAAGTAGGCATTAGCTTGCAACACCATCCCGTTCTCATCAACTTGCCTAACATGACGAAGAGTGCTTCTCCTTCCTATGACTTAAATACATCATTGGTGACTCAACCATGCACTTTCCACGACCAAATTGCTTTCCTGTACAACTAATGATCTTCCTTTTCAGAACCCACTCTTCTGACGCAAAGGTTTCACAACTCGCTCCCTAAAAAAATCCTTCTCTCTTAACCTTACAGTCCTACCTCTGGGCCTAAGGGACCAATTATTCTGGGCTTCAGGGTAACATGCCCGCTCGAAGGAATGGCGGCGGAATTCCACCCACTGTACCACAAATTGTACCACCTAATGAACCAAATGTTATCTCTGCTAAAATACTGCCAGTATTCCTAGATAATCAGTCACAGACATGATAATCAAGACTTTTTTCACAATAAAATACAATTTAGCATTTAAATCCATAGTTTGTTACTTCACAATTCTGTTTAAACTAACTTATCCATCAAACAAACTTATCACGCACTCCTTCACCAGTTTCCAGAACCCAGTCGGGCATCCGCGAGTCAACTGATAAGAACTCGCATGAAATCGCAAAATGCATCATCCTGGACTCAAGCCTTCCATGCCAGAAAGTCTAAAACGCCAACTAATAGAATGATTTAACCCAACCGACCCTCAAAAACAAATCCATCATGGACTAACTCTAAGGAAAAAATGCCCCAAATTGTAGAAGGGAGAGAAAATTCATACTTGAGGATTACAAACTTAACAGAACACAAGAATCAAGCTATAATGGCATCCTCTTTTCAGCAAGCAAGTCCTGAACAGCCCATGTATCAAAAGCAGCTCGAATGAAGGAAACATTGCCAAAGATATCCTGTACGCTTGGAACAAAATTGGAGCTAAGATGGCCTCCTACCTCTACAAGATGTCTAGTGTCAACGCACTTGACAGAGCAGAGCAAGGCAGACTTTAGCAAGAGATAGTTTAACCTGCACTGCTACTTTAAAAACAAGCTCTCCCTAGAAGCCACCTTTAAACAAGCATTTGCAATGCAATAGGTCTTGCATTCACACAAGTTTAAGCTATTGGCATTGTAAATGACAATGCCTTTTATTTATGCTTTAAAAACCAAAACATGAGTAAAAGACATTGTTGTTTACAATGCCAATGGCTCAAAGTAGCGTAAATGTGAGACCTATCACATTGCTAATGCTTCTTTCACTTCCTAAGATTGCCTCTAAGCCTCGCCCCCTCATGCGAGGGAGGGAGGGTGCCAATAGAGTAGGCGAGCTCAAACTGGCTGAGGGGAGGGAGTGGGCATCGAAGAAGTTGAAGCATGTTGATAGCAGCAGCTGTTCCTGGTTCAGCGTGGTGTCCCTGAAGCAGGTGCAGCGTTTATTATAAAATTAAAAAAAAAAAAAAGAGCGTGGCGCCCGGTTCAGGGACAGCTCAGTATTAGAGTAAAAAAAAAAAAAAATGAAACAGAGCGCTGTGTCCCTGAAGCGGGCGCCGCGCTCTGTATAATGTTAAAAATAAAAATGTGCGGGGGGGGCGTGGCTTGGCGGGCGAAGATGGGGGTCGCAGCCTTGTAGAGCTCCCGCCGGCCCGGACTTAATCCGATCATTTATCCTGACCCCCGAGCCCGCTGTTGATACCCAGTGTTTGATTTCGATCTGGGGAAGTCTCCTGTCTACGTTGGTGTGTCGATCCTGCATTTCTTCCCTTCCTGTGATCGGAGGGAGGCGGCGGCGCAGTGCGGCCTGGTGGCCGGCCGGAGACCGGGGTCCTCGAGTTTCGCGACGCATGGTGGCAGTTGTGATCTGACGGGTGCGGGTGTGCCGACCCGGGCTCATCTTTCTGGCTGCGATCGCCTGGAGATTGGGACAGTGCCACTCGCTCCTAATCATCGGCTCTTCCCCTGTGTGACCAGCGAGCGGTGACGGCGAGGCGTGGCCCCGTGACGGCCTGGAGACTGGGATCCCTGAGCCCTGAGGCAGCCGGCGACGGCCTGGCGAACGGTGGGGGCATCCGATCTGCCTCTCCTGGCCCGGCCCGCTGGGCTCGGTTGCCCACAGATCACGGCGCCACTGCCTTTTCCTGTACTTTGGACAGCCGCTCGTAGTGACGAGAGCGGGTGAGGCCTGTCCCACCTGGGTGACGCCGGGACCTCGATTTTCGCGACGCCGGCTTTGGGAGGCCGGCCCACTTTCTCCTCTGAGGCCTCGTCTGGTCCGTCCCATCCAGGACTTGTGACAGTGCCCGACAGCTCGGGGGTGGTGTCCGCCCTGCCCAGCGTGTGCCATGACCAGGGACAGAGGAGGTGGCCCGCCTAAACATGGTCCCATCGACAAATTCACTGGGCCGAGCGGCGGCGCGGGGGCCGCCGGTGGCAGCGGTGGCCCTGGGCCGGACAATGCGGCTATTCTGGCGGCCATCACCCAATCCCGGGACATGCTTGATGCCAAAATTGGGGCAGTTGGGGCGGATGTCACGCTCCTGCGCCAGGACCTCCGCAACGCGGTGGAGCGGATCACTGGGGCTGAGACCCGCATCACAGCGACCGAGGCGGACATTGGTGGCCTAAAGAAACGGTTGGCGGAGGTGGAGAGCATCCAAAAGACACTGGCGGCCCGCGTGGAGGATGCAGAAGGGCGCGCGCGGCGCAACAACCTCCGCTTCATTGGCTTCCCGGAGCGGTGCGAGAAGGACAATATGGAGCGGTTCTTGACTGAGTGGCTGGAAAGCTGGCTTCCCGAAGGGGCACTGTCTACATGCTTCGTGATTGAGAGGGCCCACAGGGCCCTGACCCAGCGGCCGCCGGAGGGTGAGCGCCCACGACCTGTCATCGCCCGGCTGCTGAATTATCATGACCGAGATGCTATCCTGCGGGAGGCGAGGAACAAGGGCTCACTCGCCTTCGAGAATCATACTATCATGATTTTCCCGGACTACACGAAGATGGTACAGCAACAGAGGCAATCCTTCATGGACGCTAAGGCTAAGCTACGGGGCCTCAAGCTCCAATACTCTCTCCTGTATCCGGCCCGCCTGCGGGTGATATATCAGTCCCGGACCCATTTCTTCGATTCACCTTGAGGAGGTGTTCCGCTGGACCGACGAGGCGGTGCGAATCAGGCCTCACGCCCAGCCGGGGCTGGACCCGGGCAGGTCCCAGGGATCGTCGCCGGAGCGGACGGATCGCCCGAACAAGAAGGGCCGCCATCGGCGGTCTCGCTCCAAGAAGAGGTCGGCTTCAGCCAGTGCATCGCGGTCGGGTGGTGCCAGGGACTCGGAGCACTCCGACGCGGGCAGCTGAACATTGCCGGGACTGAACACGCTCTGTATGCTGCCTACTGAACTGCTCTGCTTCGGCCGGTGAGACTGTTTCATTCTGTCCTTGAGATGCCGGTCGGTTCCCATGTGAGGACTCCAGTTATTGCCATGGGACGCAGTGGGGCTCGGGGGGTACTGTTTGTGGGCCTCAGACCCTCACGGATGTGAGTGTTGTTGGGGGGGTGGTGTGTGTGACATGAGGGGGTTGTTGGGATCCATTGGTATGGGGGGCCCTGGGTCCTCTGTTCTGGACCCGGGTCTCTCCATGCCGCGACAGATACTTCAACGTTTTCTGAGGTATTGGGGTGGTGGGTGTGGGGTGTGGGGGAGAGTTTTGGTGTTGCAAATGTTGGGGGGGTTCTGGGTTGGGGGGGGGTTGCTGAGTTCGCGGGCTGGAGGGGTGGGACCACACGTGTCTGAGGTTTTGATGTTGGTTGATTTGCGGGTTGCGCCAGGGTGGGAGGGGAGGCCGGATTCTGGACTGTGTGTCGATAATGGCTGATACCGTGACTGTGTCTTCTCCAAAGACGCTGCTGGTGGTGACATGGAATGTGCGGGGTATCCTGGATAAGATCAAGCGTGGGGCTGTGCTGCGGTGGGGGAAGAGGGAGATGGTGGACGTGCTTCTGCTCCAGGAGACTCACATGCTGGGCTCCAAGGCCCTTAGCCTCCAGAGGTTTGGGTATCAACAGGTTTATCATGCTGGCTTTACGAGGGGGTCGCGGGGGGTGGCCATATTGGTACACCGTAGGGTGGCTTATGTTCACGAGAAGCAATGGAT
This sequence comes from Lissotriton vulgaris, assembly GCF_964263255.1. Classification (NCBI taxonomy): domain Eukaryota; kingdom Metazoa; phylum Chordata; class Amphibia; order Caudata; family Salamandridae; genus Lissotriton; species Lissotriton vulgaris. Next base: position 941,154,158 of record NC_141699.1, read on the forward strand.
TGATCCCCAGGGCAGGTTTGTCTTCATCAAGGGCCTGCTGGGCTCCGAGCCGGTGGTCTTTGGGAGTGTGTACGCCCCTCCCCCCCTGCAGTGGGCATTGTCTGAGCGGCAGTTTGCGCTGTGGGACGAGATCCCGGAAGTCTTGACCATGGTGGGGGGCGACTGGAACGAGGTCATGGATGTGGGCCTGGACCGCCTGAGACGAGCTCCTGTAGTGTCTGACCCCCCCCCCCCCCCGCGGCTGCTCCCACCAGATTGTGTGCGACTGTGCGTGGCCTGGGCTGGATTGATGTATGGCGGCATTTTCATCCCGCAGTGCGGGCCTTCACGTATGTATCGGCGGTGCATGGGTCCTTCTCGAGGCTTGATTATTTGTTTGTGCCGGGTGCCTGTCTAAGTCGTGTCAGGGATGCCGCAATACTCCCCAGGGGCCTCTCGGACCATTCCCCTGTCTTGGCCACCGTGACCCTCCCTTCCAAACGACAACCCTTTCGCTGGCGTATGTCCGCCTGGCAGCTGCAGCGGCCGGAGTACGTGACGCATTTACGCGAAGCGATTGATCACTTCTGGCGCGAGAACCTGGTGGGGGGTGTTGATGCAATGGTTGTGTGGGAGGCGCTGAAGCCTACGCTCCGGGGCATCGATATAACTTGGTGTGCGGCTGCTCGGCGGAAACGTCGGGAAGCCATTGTGACCGCTGCAGCCCGCGTAGAGGAGCTGGAGCAGCGTGGTCGGCTTGGGGGTGACGAGGGCGTTGTGCGGCAGCTCCTGCAGGCCCAACAAACATATGCTTCGGTCCTATACGAGGAGGCCCGACAGGCGTGGCTCGCCACGCGCAGCAGGGTGTACCAGTGGGGCGATAAGTCCTGCACCATGTTGCATAGGCTTTGCCAGGCAACTTTCCAGCCCCTGGAGCTGCCCGGTCTAACGGCGGATGACGGCTCGGTCGTGACCGACCCGAGTCTGCTGGCGGCTAGCTTTGCCCGCTACTACGAGGCACAATACGCTCCTCGTGACCCTTTGATGGAGGGCGAGATTGCATCATACCTGGACGACCTGCTCCCGCAGGCAGTCCCTGATGAGACTAGAACCGCCTTGGAGGCCCCGCTTACATCTGAGGAACTCGGGGAGGCCCTTGGCCAATTGAATACTGGGAAGGCGCCCGGCCCGAGCGGCTATCCTAGCGAATTTTATAAAAAGTTCCACGTCCAGTTAGGTCCCCACTTTCGCAGTGCCCTGGAGGCGGCGCGGACTAAGGGCGAGCTGCCACCAGACTGGCGTCACGCCGAGATAGTGGTATTTTTGAAGCCGGGCAGGGCGCCGGACCGGCACGACTCTTACAGGCCGATCTCCCTTCTCAACATTGAGGCCAAGATCTTGGCGAAGGCCCTGGCGAACCGCCTCTTGCCCCACATTGCCGACCTGGTCCACCCTGACCAGGCCGGGTTCATGCCGCGCAGGGCCACCAGGCATAATATCCGGCGGGCGCAGGCGGCGGTCGACGCCATGGGTGCTAGGGATGAACAAGCTGCACTCCTTCTTGCAGACATGGACCGAGCCTTTGATTCAGTGAGCTGGGCGTATTTGTTCACTTTGCTGGCCTGCCTCAACCTAGGGCCTGTCTTCCTGTCGTATATTCGACTCCTTTATACGAACGTCACGGCGTTGGTCCGCGTGGCCGGCGCGGTCTCTGGGCGCTTCCGAATCGGACGTGGTACCCGACAGGGTTGCCCGCTGTCCCCCTACTTATTCGCCCTGGCCATGGAGCCCCTGGCGTTGCGAATACGGACAGACGCCCACCTACGTGGCTTTGTCTGGAACGATGACCTGGCGGACAGGATTGCACTATATGCAGACGACGTCCTCCTGTTTCTCACTGATCTACGGCGCTCGGGTCCCCGGGTTTTGGAGATCATGCGGGGGTTTGGCGAGGTCTCTGGGCTTCACCTTAACCTGACTAAATCGACCCTGTGGCTTTTAGGTGGCGGTGTAGTTGCCGACCCATGGGCCGCCGACTTGCGTGTGGCGACGGATGGCCTGAAGTATCTGGGCGTCTTCCTCTCGACCTCGCGGGCAGTGGCCTGGACGCGCAGCGTCTTGCCGGTGTGGGAACGGGTCCAGTCAGATGTTAAAACCTGGTCCAGGATGCCCCTCACAATATTTGGGAGGTCGGCCATCTTTAAGATGGTGGCACTACCGAGGCTGCTGTACCAACTCCAAAACTTCCCGCACCCTATTGGCATGGAGTGGTTCCGCCAGGTGAACTCTGTGCTGAGCCGTTTCCTGTGGGATGGCAGTGCAGCCAGGGTAGCCTTGAGGACGTGCTTTCTGTCCACGTACTGTGGTGGTTTGGCCACATCCGACCTCCTCTCCTACTACCAAGCGTCGCACCTACTCGTCCTCAATGAATGGTGGTATGGAGATAGGAGTGACCCGGCCTATGCCCTGGAGAGACTTCTCATGGGAGATCGCACACTCCACACTATTCTCTATTCGGCTCGCATACGCCGTGGGTTGCCGTCGGTCACTAAGATGGTATTTACGGTGTGGCGGCAATCTCTGCGCCGCATGGGTTGGTGGGGCAAATTAACAGCTGAAACGCCGCTGTGGCACAATGGCATGCTCCCGGAACTGGCGGCCCTGGCCGGGTTTGAGGGTTGGGAGGCTATTGGAATTACGCAACTGGGCCAGGTCGTGTCGGGTACCACCCTCAAGTCCTTTGAGGAACTCCGCGTGGAGTTCCAGATGCCTCAGTCCCAGTTCTTCCGCTACCTCCAGCTGCGGCATGCCCTTGCCCCGAGCATTGCCGGTCTTGACTCCCTGCCGAATTCAGCCCGCTAGAGGCGAAAGTGTTTATGGGGGACTTGGGTGACAAGAAGGTCTCTAGGATCTATCAGTCACTTGTTATTCACTGCTCCTCCACTCTCTGCTCCCTTCGGGAGGCGTGGGAGGTGGACGTGGGCGCCCTTGATGAGGACGATTGGAGGGAGGCGCTGGAGTCCCCGCGCGGCACCGCTATTGCGGTTCGGCTCCGCCTGATACAATTCAAATACTTGCACCGTGCCTATTATACACGTGAACGTCTGTGGAAGGCTGGCTTGATTGCGTCACCGGAGTGCCTGCGCTGTGGGGAAGTGCCTGGCTCCCTGATACATACGGTGTGGTCGTGTGGTCGCCTGGCTGGCTTCTGGAGGGGCGTGTGGAGTTGCCTGGCTGAGGTCCTGGGTTGGGATCTTCCTCGTACCCATCGGCTAGGCCTGCTACATGTCATGGAAGGGGTTGGGGGCAACGTGTATAAGCGCCATCTGTTGCTCCTGGGTCTGGTGGTGGCCAAGCGTGACCTGGCTCGGGCATGGAAGTCTGTGAGGGCCCCCCCTCTGTCTGCATGGAAGGCTGGGTTAGACTATTTCATGGGCCTTGAAAAACCAGTCTTTGAGGCGCGGGGATGCCCACCCAAACATTTCAAGATCTGGAAGCGGTGGGCCGACTACCGTGGCCTATCCTTGGATCCCCCAGCAGAGCAGGAGGAGGACATTTGATCGCGGTGACACTTCTGGCCTCGAGTGGCACTGCCCTGGCTGCGCTATACCTGCATCTTCTTTGTGCCTCTTCTATGTGTTGCTTTCTGTACACGTGTGGTGGGGGGGGGTGTTGGGTACGGGGTGGGTGTAGTTGGGGTTTAGGGTAGGCTACTAGGGCATCTTTAAAGCTGAGCTTCATTGGCACTTGCTGCATTCATTACTGAATATGTGTGTGAAGATACCACATCCTTGATACTCTTATGCTCAATAAAATTGGTTGTGAAAAAAATAAAAATGTGCATGCTATCCCTAAAGTGGGCGCCAGCCACGCTGAGTATGCAAATACAAAAAAAAACTGCCGCCATTGTCTCCAGGGTCAATAAACAAAATAGTGCTCACCCACTTATAATGGAGACCTTGAAACAAGCCAAGTAAAAGGTCCAGTCATTATGGGCGGTAACAAATGCAGACAAGGAGGTACCATGGAGGACTGACAAGCCTTTTTACGAATCAGAAGCCAGCATTTAAGAAGAACAATGACACAAGCCAATGACAAATATGGGCGGAGAGTGGGCAGGGCTTCCACTGTATACTTCATTACAGTATGCCTTGCAGAGCGAGCAGTGCATGCACGCTGCCGCTATGTTAGACCCAAAAAGAGTGTGGCCTTACTTCTATAATGTGGCATTCAACGATAAGGAATATTGAACATGAGGTTTCATGGTGGGAAAGGCACCCAGGTGACCCATCCTCAGTGCTGAACATTTCAAAGAAATCCATGAATGTGGATTGAAAAAGGATACTAGAGACATGACTGAATTTATAGAACGCTCACCCACAACCATGCAAAGCTGTTTCTACATTCAACATTTACAGTAGTGACAAGCTTATTTTACCTGGACGTTTTGTTACAGTTAGCATCTTAAGTTGTTATTCTCCCCCTTAATGGAGTCTGGTATCTTTCTGCCCTGTTTTCAGGGATTCTGTCCTAAACTGGTGTCTCGGTTTATGAGTTGTAATTGGTACTTGTGTTGTATTTGTATCTTGTCAGTGTGTGGTTGAGGCTTTTATCGTTCAAGTGTTACAGGTCTGCTCATTGTTCCTGTAAGACTTGTGAAAATGGCTTACCCATTGCCCATAAATTGATTTTTGAGTACACTAACTAAAAGTGTCAGGTGATATTAGTGGCCTAGATCAGTCGCAGCCAGTGCAGGTAAGAGCGATGGGGTGGTGGGGCCGGGTGGATTTTGATGGAAGATGGCGAGGGAAAATCTCCCCCTTACCTGCACGGGCCGCAGCTGGTCTAGATATCAATTCAATAGCCTATGAAGATATTGGCTCATATTTTACTTGCTAGAAATGACAAAGGTCGGCTGTGAACCAGAGGTACAAAAAAGACAGATAGGGTTGACACCCTACTAACATTCTGCTAACTTGTTTTAGAAGTTTAAGTGAAAATGAGTTTCTCTGTGACTGCGCTCAGCTTCTGCACAGTGTTCGCTCTACTGGCCAAGAATTTCACTCTGCTCCAGCCAGGGAGTAGTTTTAAAAAACATTTCTGCCTAAAATCTGAACACTCCCAAAGATACGGTTTCAGGCAGAAATATAAACTGTTGAACAGGATCTAGTTACTCTCTGGCTGTGGATTAACCCTCGAAGACGCGCCCCACGTGGAATCCAGGTGGCCTGAAACATCAACAGTCCTCTTGCACAACGCTTTCTTCAAGAGGTGTATCTTTGTCATCCTAAGCCCCACTGTAAGTTCAGGATCCAGACACCTTTGTGTTTGCAAAATCCTTTTACCACACAGAGTCTCATTTCCTTCGGGTCAAGCTCCATATTACGAATGCTGGTGGCTTTTTCTCGGTGTACAAGCTGGTGCTTTGAGCAGCACATCAATGTTGGTATAGTTTGTGATGGGTTTCATTAAAAAAAAAATCCTCAGCAATGCTCGTATTTTATTTGTAATTCACGGCCCAGAATGTTGTTCCCAGAATTAACCAACATGCCTCTTGCTGGTCTCTGCAGACAACACTGGGAGTAAAAGAATTGACCGTGACGTAGAATGCATTTCTTCCCTATAGTTTGATGAAATACCCAAAGTTCTGTGAAAAGTGTTTAAACCATATTCGCCCTAGCTGCAATCTGGTTTCAATTCTGCCCCTTGTTAGAATTTTTCGAGGGCATTATTCTGAACCATGACACACACAAACAAGTATTTGCAATGCAATAGGTCTCGCATTAGGAAAGTTTGAGCTATTGGTCTTGTAAATGACAAATATTTTATTTATGTGTTGGTTTTGAAAATAGTGAAATGAATAGCTTTGTCATTTACAATGCCAATAGTTTTAACTTTAGCAAATGTGACACCTGTAGCATTTGTAATGCAATATGTTTTGTTTTTACATGACTTGGATGTATTGATATTACAAATAACAATGAATTTTAATTTTTTAAATAATTAATACCTAAATAAAAGTATTGTAATTTATAATGGCAATAGCCTTAACTTTTGTAAATAACTTTTGTGAAGGTTACGTTCAGTGTATTTTATTGTGGCGAAAATCCAAGAATTGAAGTGAAATATTAACATTCTTTTGTGACAAATTGTTATAAAGCTTGAAACATTGAGAAAACATAATTGAAATAGTTGTTGTTGAATGGTTGCACAGACTGATGCGGTGGTGGCGCTGATTGATGTGGTGGCGACGAGTGAGGATGTGGCGTTCAGTCATGCTGTGGTAGCGCATAGTGTTGTTGTGGTGCCCCTGAGTGATGTTGTGGTGCCCCCGAGTGATGTTGTGGTGCCCCTGAGTGATTTTGTGGTGGTGCTGAGTGATGCTGTGGTGATGCGATAGATAGAGTGAGTGCGATAGATCGATAGAGGGAGGGCGATAGATAGATAGAGGGAGGGCGATAGAGTGAGGGCGATCCATTGATAGATAGAGTGATGGCGATAGAGTGAGTGCGATAGATAGACAGAGTGAGGGCAATAGATAGATGGACAGATAGAGTGAGGACTATAGATAGATAGAGTGAGGGCGATAGAGAGAGTGAGGGCGATAGATAGATAGAGGGCAATAGATAGATAGATAGAGTGAGGGCGATAGATAGAGTGAGGGTGATAGATAGTTGTAATTTAAAAGTGTAAGAAGCACTGAGTTATGCTGTGGTGGCGTTGAGTGATGCTGTGCTGGCCTTGAGTAATGGTGTGGTGGCCCTGAGTGATACTGTAGTGGTGCTGACTGATGCTGTTGCGCTGCAGAGTGATGCTGTGGTAGTGCTTTGTGATGCTGTTGTGGTACTGAGTGATGCTGTGGTGGTGCAGAGTGATGCTGTGGTGAAGGTGAGTGATCCTGTGGTGGCCCTGAGAGATGCTGTGGTGGTGCTGAATGATGCTGTGGTGGTGCTGAGTGATGCTCTGGTGGTGCTGACTGATGCTCTGGTGGTGCTGAGTGATTCTGTGGTGGTGCTGAGTGATTCTGTGGTAGTGCTGAGTGACGCTGTGGTGGTGCTGAGTGACGCTGTGGTGGTGCTGACTGATGCCGTGGTGAAGGTAAGTGATCCTGTGCTTGCCCTGACCTGTCGGCGATCCCCCGTTTTTAGCCTGAAATAAAGTTGTTTGCCTACTCAATTTTATGCTCTGAAACGTAGTGCATGTTAGCTGGATAAAGTAGAACACATTTGTAATTGGTCAACACATGGTATAGCAATTCAAGACAAACAGTGCGGCAACCTGGGGCTTTCATTAAGTAACCACTGCATTAGAGAAGTAAGCAGTTCTGAGCGGCGGTGTAGAGACTTTGTGTGCAAATTTGGACTCTCCTGAGAATCTGTGTTGTCAAACGTGAGAAAAGGGGGAACGATATGAGGGTTCTGGCGCAAATTGCTCTCAGATTATCAGCGCAAGACCACTTCAAAATCCTTTATAAGAAAAATGCAAAGTAGGGGACCTGCTTGTAAATGAACTATTCCCGCGCTTCTTGCAGCAGGAAGTTTTGTGAACTACCCACAGGCCAATGTGGGAACTAGCCAACTAGGCAAGACGACACTCGTGTTAAAACTTCGCACAGCCCAGGCAGGGGATGAGGAAATTCATCTAGGAGTCAAGGATAGAAGCAGGCGACTCTCAACCCAGGAGGCTAAAGGGGGCAGGAGCAGGGGCAGTAAGCATGTGGTGTAAAGGGGACAGTGGCCGCAGATCATGCAGTGCGTGGTGGGACGGGAGGAGGCAGGAAAGAACAAGGGAACCTAGCGCCCAGGGTGGGAAAAAACATTCATCCTATGGGGCAGAAAGAAAGGACCTGGAGTCAGCGGCTTGCAGCAGCGAGAGCGGCCGGTCAGCATCCACCAGTGAGGCGATCCCTGTACCGACCAAAAATGAATTTGTCCTTGTGTAACGCTCATTTAAAACAATAACTTCGGGTCTCGTTCGCGCTATATAAAACTGTAAAAAAAAGCCGGGGCTGGAACGAGGAATATTTAATGCAAAGGGGGCGGGGCTTCCAGTGCATGTGGAGGCGGCTCCATGCAGCACTCCTGGCAGGAGCCCAGCACAGAGGAGGTGACAGAGGACGTGCCGAGGGGCAGGGGTATCCCACTCTGGGGATCACGGGCAGGGGCATACAGAGGGAGGGGTGCAGCAACTGGAGGAGCGCCATTGGGCATCGCGCACTGGAAGAGGGTTGGAGGTATGACACACCTGGGTCAAGGCAGGGTATTCCATCCCGAGGGAGGGCCAGGGGGGCTGTAGCACCCGGTTGAAGGAGGGGGGCACAGCGCGCTTAGTAGTCTATCCGTACTCCCTCCAAATCAAACGAGACACAGGAAGCCAGGCGGAACTGCCCGGGACTGCCTGATTGAGGGCGGGGCCACCAGCACAGACAGAAAGTGTACGGGAGCCTACCCCGCACTCCTGTGACGAGGAGGGAGGCAGCGTGTGACCCAGCGGGGCTCCCGGGCTAAGGGAGAGCCCCGCCTGCTGCTGGGCCTGGACCGCTGCCGCAAGGAGTCTGGGGAGAGAAGCGGAGGGGGCTAGAGGCACATTGCCGGTGTTTGCCCCCGCCGCCTACCAACCCCATGCAGCCGCCACCACCGCGGGACAGACCCGGTGAGTGGGTTGGGGGGGGTGCGCGTGAGCCCAGTGAGTGGGGTGGGGGGGGTGCTTGAATGCGTGTGTGTGTGTGTGCATGCGCTATCCACTTGCTGGGAATCTGGGACAGGAGATGTGCACGGCACGTGGGTGAACGTGCGTGTACACATTGTGAAATCGCCTGCGCGTGCCCATCCCCTGTCTCACATTCCCTGGAAGTGGATAACAAAAGAGGCTTCGCTGGACACAGCACTTCGCGCTGCTAACACCAGCTCGACCTAAAAAGGCCTGCTGAGATTTAGAGACCCACAGGGAGGGACTCTCCTCAAACCAATTTGGCACCACACACTCCACTCTGGTTCAAAATTGCAACAACAGAGTGCAGGGGAGTCCCTTTTTAAAGGAGAAATTACCTCATCCACCCGAAAGTGGCATGCTTCATCACCAGGAGCCTCCTCGCACTGCGAACCTAGTCGCAGTGTGGGCTTCAACGCCCTCCTTGTGAGGGAGGAGGTCAGGGATGTTTTAATGAAGTAGTTGGGAGGTATACTAAAACCTTCAGATGAGCCAGGCTTGGAGGGAGTAAGTGAGGAAGGTGTAGGTGAAGTTAAAACTAACTACCTGGTACGCTTAAGATACATTTTAATGGGACATCCTGGGATCAGGATTAAAAAGGTGTGTGGGCCACAGCAGGAAGATTCAACCTGTCAGGGTGGCATGTGTGCAGTGCCATTAATCTGAACCACCCATTATTCTAGGGAATGTTTTTAATTTAATTTATGGAGGCGGCAGGATGAGGGGGAGGTGTTGTAAAACATAGACATGGTTTCTGAGGGCATTTGAGCGCCCTGCACTGTAAATAGGGTGTGCATGCCAGGTATAGTTTACCAGCTCGGGGGCTTACACAGGAAATATTCAGCTCATTTTTGGGGAAGTGGTTGAGGGAAGAAGTCAGAGGCAGACTCGATATTGTTGAAAGCTATTTGAGTCTTTGTGACATAGAATAGAACTATTACTGCTAATAGTTCTTGTCTGTTCTACCGAGATTCAAATAACTTTTATCATCATCAATTCTTTAGTAACTTAATAAATAAAATTCTGGTTACAGTCCTTTGCTGGCTAGAAATTTAAAGACACCCAAATAGATAAAACACTTTCTACTTCGTACGCACTTGGAAATAGCTACTCGGGCACTAGTTGACAAGGTACTATTACTGAGAATTGTTGACTTACTGTTGTGCACCAGAGACCATGTGAGTCCCGTTGTGGTGGCATCTATCAATCTTACGCCGAAATCACCCTTTTGCCGGAGGAACACTTACGAACAGGGAGCTCCCATAGCTAAATCAATTGCAGACACCAAGCCAGATTAGATTATTGGAAATGCTTAAGATTTGGCCCGCATTAAGTGCTCATCAACAATGACTGTGGTAGGTGCAACAGAAAATATGCTTTGTATGCTCCAATCAAATCAATGAGAAGTTGCTTGACACCATCCTTGAGAAGAGGACATCGTTTTTTCTTCTTCTAAGGCTGGCGTCTCCGAGAAATGGACATAGTTGTAGGTTTAATATCTTTACTGTGTCATGTAAAGCGCTATCCAGTGAATCACCAGTGAGGCTGAGACTCCATGTTCCTGGCTGAATTCTCTGCCCCAGCAGTAGTTGGCCTTAAGAAGGGCTAGAAAGATGATACTGACCATGAGACCAGTGCCAATGTTTTATTTCATTGCAACAGAAGCCTGGAATGTTGTCCATAAGACCTGAAGAACACATACGTTCTTGATAACTTTTTAGGACTAAAAGGTTATTTAGCCTCAAGAGGGATTATGAATGTAAACCACATTTAGTTAAGCTCGGGGTCATTTAAAGGTGGGTGTGAGTGGGACAAACCCCAAAAACTGCAGATGTGCCATTTGCCCACCTTGGGGTCTCCTCCACTTATGTGTGTGTGGAAGGTGGTGTTCCTGATGACAGAGTCACAGGGTCCTCCACCATCAGGGTCTGCCGCTTGCTGGCTCTGAAACCACTTGAAATGGAGGGGCCACCGCGGAGAAGTGGGCTCTGCCATGTTATTTCCTCTAACAGACCTTTTTTCTTGAAACTATAGTGGTCATGGCCTGAAAAACTTGTGAATGTCCTGTGTGTTCTGGAATATAACTATCTGGACATTTGGGACAGTAGTGCATGAACCATTCTGTGTAGCAGTCTTAAAAGCTTTATGCATTAAAGCCCCACCCACCTGAGCCCCACCCTTTTTAACTTGTATGTGGCCCCTCTAGCACAAATTATAAGGGATTGTGGCTTTACTCCAATATCCTACGCCAACGACACCCAAATCGTGGTGTCCATCAGCAAGGATATGAAGGAAACGGCAGAAAAATTTAAACTACGCATGCTACAGGTCAGCGAGTGGATGAAAAAGAACTGCCTAAAGCTTAATGGGGATAAGAGCGAGGTGATGATACTAGGGGGCAATACAAATATCTGGTCCCCGGCATGGTGGCCCAATAATCTGGGCAGATGTCCAGATTCGTCAGAAAAAGTGAAGAATCTGGGCATTACTCTGGACACCAGTCTTTCATTTGACGCCCAAGCCAGCAAACTGGCCTCAACAATCTGTACATCTTAAAGATGATAAAAAAAATACTGCCTTATCTACCAGAGGACTCTCGCAAAACAGTTGTGACAGCTTTAGCCTTGTCAAGACTGGACTACGGGAATGGCTTGTACGCTGGGGCTAGGACAAACATCCTAGCCAAACTACAACGCCTGCAGAACGCAGCAGCCAGGCTGGTACTCGGCATACCTAAATTCGAGCCAATCCGACATAAACTAAGAACTTTACACTGGCTTCCAATGGCAAAAAGAGTGCAATTTAAATCTCTATGCCCGGCATATAAGGCACTTCAGGGAACAGGACCACAATTCCTGAAGTCCCATCTAAAACAATACGAACCGACGAGACTTCTCAGATCCAGCAAACTGAAACTCAGCAGGGTCCAAAATTTAGATGAGCCAGTTGGGGTGGAAGAAGCTTCCTGGTGCACGCAGCACGAACCTGGAATCGGTTGCCTCTCGCCATAAAAAACAGTCCATCTTTAGGATCCTTTAGAAAGGCAGTCAAAACCTGGCTGTTTTCTGCATAGCTCCAGCTACCATTCTCGATAGTCAGCGGTCTGTCATAGCGCCAAGACGCCTCCGGGCATTCGCGCGCTTTATAAGTGGACAAATCAAATCATTAAAAAGAACATCTGCACTAGCCCTCTTTTTCTTCAAATCTAACATCAAACAGGAACAAATTGCCTTCTCTCCCACCCTATCCAGACCAATATACCGATTCTTCCAAGCAAATCTGCGAGCACTAGCTGTGGTTACGTTCTTCCGGCCATCTTTCTGGTTGGATAGATGATTCTGGCACATGCTATTTTACATTGTGGGTGTTTCGGTTCTGCTGTTTCTAAGGTAATTGTGTTGTGGCACCCAAACTTCAATTTCTCCTTCAATGTTCCTCAGCTCTCCGAATGTCTTCATTTTATAAGGGAGATTTTTTCTGCATGGTTTTGAAACCATATTCGTAAGGGCTTTGCCGAGCTGAGATGGACTTACGCTACTTACGCTTAGAAGTTATTGTACTTGGGACCTCAAGTTGGTCCAGTCTCCTAAGATGGACGATTCGGTGTAGTAAGTTGAAAGGTGTGAATATCCAGAAGGTACCAAGATAAGGAGTGATTGGATTGGAATATTCCCACAAAGTGTGGATAGCTATTTTCACAGCACCAGGATGATCATGGTGAGATTGAACAAATACTTATATTCCATCTAACTTTAAACGTGCAACTTCAGCTACATTACAGGGGATTGGCATGGCCTGAGGGAATCAACCCAAGTGATGCCATTCATGTGTTCGGGTGTTGCACCTCCCCACGCGGTCCCAGTACTTCAGTCGGACCGGGGGAACATTATAAATAACATTAGACATATTTTCAGAACCGAATGCCGACTACTGATTGAGGTCATTTGGTGATGTCACAGATAGTTTGTTGACTTACGTCTTCATCTATGTATGAATGGTGCAACTTTGCAAACTCTTTGCCTTCTTTCGATGTCCTTCACTTGTCCTTGGCAAAAAACGCTGCTTTAGGCCAGTCACTATTTTACTTCCGACAGAGAGCATAGACTGGGGAGATAAGATTATGCAAAATGAAACACGGAGATAGAACCGCATGCACCGGTACTTGTAAGAGACCTCAACAAGTAGAGCATAATATCAAAGCAACAATTGAGACTACTCCTGGACAGGAGAGCGGCAGATTGAATAAGAAGAAGAGGATGAAGTATAGGAAGGTTGATGAGGTGAGAGCTGGTTTTGGCAGGAAATAGAGAACTACAGACGTAGCAAACCCATAGAAGCACTGGCTGAATGCTTCCCATTTACTACGGATGTCCTAAAAATAAAAAATGTTTGGTCTACTTGGGCCTGAGGGGCCAGAAGAGATTTTAAGCTTTTGTGCTACGTATGTACAGGTTTTCGTGTAGAGGCTTTGAAATCAAGGCATGCTGTTCTTAATTAAATGATTGCTCGCACTAGAAGCTCAATGCATGGATTTAAGAACTTGATGTGATTGAATCAGCTGGATTTAGTCAGTAGCCAGTCTGGTACTTCCCAACTAGGGATTTTGCAACCCTGCTGATGGCTAGTTGGCCAGGTAGTACAGCAGCGCCGACTTTGGTGCCTAATGATACCATTAGGTATAATTGTTCCTATTGGAGCAGGGTCAAGACTGATTTGCATATAGCTGGGTCCAAACGAGGTGGCATGATATGCAAAATAATGATGGATTGGGATGCGGCCAGAGTTATGACCATTGGCTGAGTTTAATTCAAGCATTCCATCCATCACTGTTTGTATACATGTTGTTGAGCTCAGCTCTAGCTCTCCTGCTGTGCTTTCAGCTGGTCGTTTACTCTCAAATATTTTTTTCTCCCTAGAGAATGAGCTCTAAACACCTGGAACAGGTTAAACATAGCTGAATTAACGCCTTAGCTGCTGCCGGTATTTCGGCGCAGTGCTGGGCGTTCCAAAGAGTGGGCGGTGCCGCGTCGGCCGTTGAACGTTCGCAGCACCAGCCAGGTTGTGCTCCAAACGTACAGCAGCCGACGGCAGCCGCTATGAGGTTAACAGCGGCAATTACAAGGAAGAGCTCTGCATTAGGTCAAGAAGCTTTTACCATTTTCTCCTGCATATTATTATTATTTTTTTAGCTTAGTTAAGAGCAGTACAATACATCTAAATACCTCAGATCATCAAAAGTAATTCCTCGTGTCAATTTTTATTTCCTATAGTGATGAACCACCAGCATCAGCCTCAAATGTCCTCCAGTCCCGCTATGTCGCAACAGAGCCACCCCACCCAGAATCAACAAGCGGGTCTGATGTCCCTGCCCAACGCCTTGACCAGCCAGCAACAGCAACAGCAGCAACAGAAGCTGAGGCTGCAGAGGATCCAGATGGAGCGGGAAAGAATCCGGATGCGCCAAGAAGAGCTTCTAAGACAGGTACAAATCTGCAAACAATGTGGCAACACGATGGAAATTTTGACTGATGAAATGTTGCACCTAACCTTACAGCACAAACATCCCATTTGTAATGCAGAACGTCTAGAGTGCAGAATTAAAGAGGCGCCACCTGCCTCTTTTCCAGGATATTAGTGGCTATTGGGGCCTAGAGGAGAGGATAGAAGGGTTTTCCCTCCCACTCTTTTTCTGTCTACAACGCAGACCTATGCCCATTGTAGTTTCTGGCTTTGGGACAAAGTATGTTTTTTAAACTCCAAATAGCCACCTCTACGTTCTCAAAAAGAAAGTGCGAAAGTACTGCCTAGAAATCACTAATTTGTTAGGTGAATTAACCATCTCCAGATTGGTTCTGTCCCTCATCACTAAAGGTGCACTTCAACCACTCAATTGCCTGAGTTGGTTACACTTTTGAAAATTATTATTCTGGGAATTACTTACAACGAGGAGAACTAGTGACCTGAAAATGCTATGCACTGCCCAGCAGGAAGACAGGCCCACACTGTTTTCAGTGCTCTACCTTTTCTCTTTATTTCTCTAGACCACATACTCTACACTCACGAATCATCCTGATTGTAGGCTGAGTGACGTCACTGAGTCCAACAGGTCACCATTAATGATGTTCCAGAGATTGTCTCTTGGTTTATTGGGCTCATTGAGTGGTGGGTGCTGCCGGGGTTCACGCACAATAGGACAGGACCCAATTTTTAATGTGCACATGCCTATCTGGTGGCTTCACCCAAGAACCACCGAATTGAGGGAAACTGATGTGAACATACACTAGGTTTGTGCCTTCTAAATGTCTGTAAAATCCTGGGGTAATAAATCCCGAAATCCGATGTACATTTTTAATAAGATATTCTGTATTTATTGCCAGAAATAAACCAAAGAAAAAAGGAGAACAACCGACACATGTTTCACCTGTGTGGCCAGTAAGCCAAGGCCTTTTTCAAGGCTGGTTTAGGGAAGGGTGGTATATTGATGTTTATTGGCTTGTAGATCGCAGTCATTTATCATCATTCGTTTGGTAAGTCCAGCCTGAACACACTCAAATCGACTTGAATTTGAGTACCACCACTATGGTGGCATAGCAGAGTTATCAGCCTCGGATGGCAGTGTGTAGAGGTGTTTTCTCTCCACACTTCTCCAAGTATTATACCAAGTTTGAGGGGATTGCTTTTAAGTTGTTCCTCTTCAACTCTTCTCTCTGGTTTTACTGACTTATTGGAATTAGACCGATGTCTCTTGATTGTGTGTGCAGCCAGGGGGGTCTCAAAGGAGACAACAAACGCCTTATACAATAACCCTACTTATTGCCTTGAATAGGGTTTACCATAGGCCCTGCCACACCAACACCTGATTCTTGAGAGAAGACAACACAGCAGGGCTATTTTTGTGTTGGTTTTCTTCAAATAAACCCTGTTCTTCTGAAACTTTTGCTCTGTTTTTTTTTTTATTGTTTGCTTTGCAAACTTTGTGAAATGTACTTAGATTGTAAAGATTTAAAAGAAACTTCAATTAGCTGTGAGGAAGAAGCTTTGTGTAGCTCCGATTATGAAGTGAACTAGAAAATCAATATTTGTTTTTGGGAGAGGCTGGATTAAGAAAGATTTTGGCATGAGCAGGCGGGATTGAAGATTGTACTACTCCTCGGTTACTTCTGACATCCTAGTAACCAAGGACTGGAAATATCTTACTGCTGTATTTTAGGAGTTAGTCGAGAGCATTACAAGAGTACGTCACAGCAAAATCTTTGTGAAACAGGCCCAATGAGTTTTTGTAGGCACGTTCCTCCCTGTAATTGACAATCTATTTTAATCAAATGTTGATTTGTTTATCTGGCTTGACCTGTGCCTACTTGCCTACATTATGACTTTACAATGTATTTTTTACGGGGAACGTCGTTTACGACGCAACTTTTAGCACGCAGTGCTATTACAACGCGGTTTTTAAATCGCATTCTATTACAACGCATGACTCTGGGGGGCGCTCAAGGATAGGGAATACTTTTAATTTACTATCCAACACCTTCCCTAGTGTCAACGGGGACTGGTGTTGGAATAGTAAATTAAAAAATTCACTATCCAACACCCCTTTGAATTATGCATTGTAAAAGAATGCGTTATAAAAACCGCGTTGTTACAGCATGCGTGCTAAAAGCATGCGTTGTAACAACGTACATCCATTTTTTACATAGAGTCAAGAGGGGCCTGGGTGACGGGCGTTTGCTGGGTGCCTTCACAGTGTTGTGGCTAAAATCCAGCAGCTAGCCCAGAAGTGTCAAGATCCCAAAATAGATGTGTATCAAAACTAGTTTGGGCATGAACCGCTTTGTCCGCTCCACCTTGGATGGCTCCTTTTATTTAACAAGGGCCCCTGGCGCTTTAGCTGAATAATAAGGTAATTGCAGTGGCTGGTCGCCTGGGAACTCGCCCCATAATTAGGTGTATGTAGGACGGAAATTGGGTCAGGATGTAAATAAGAGCTAATTGTAAGGGCTGGAATGGAGGCTACACCCGCAACCACTCCTAGGAGTTTCCTATCAATCTGTAGGAAGAACCTCAGTGAGGTACAGTGACAATGGGCATTGGGGAAGAGCATGAAAAGCGACACCGAGTGGAACACCCAAGAATGCATTGAACCTGGCAGCAGGTGACTCTTTCATAACATAAAAAAAATTGTGACATTCTTTCACGTGGTACAACTCACGGTCGGCTGTTAGTGGTGTTTCAGCTAAGGGTGAGAAAGGGACTCTCACGCTCTCTCTCTCTCTCTCGCTCTCTTTCTCTCTCTCTCCCTCCCTTCCCTCTCATCCTTCAACAACCTTGTGAAGTATTGTTACTACTGGCTGCTTGAACAGCAGACCACTTCCGTGTGCTACCAGAGCCAAAATGGCGGCATTCGTGTGGAGTTAGTAAAGGCATATTGGATCTTTTGGAGGGGGGTCTAAATAGCTTTTTATGAAGTTAAGCTGATATGCTAAAGCTATGGCTTGGAGTTACAACATTTTTTGTGCTTTGAACTACAAAGCACCTCCCTCAGGTTTTTAGCTGTTGGGCAGGGGGGCGAGTTAACCAACTAATAAGATAGGCAATTAATTAGTAATGGTTTGTTAAACAACTGAGGGTCTCTCAAAGTGGCGTGGCCGATGTAATTAAGGGCGTGGCTTAAAAACAGGTAAGCTGAAAAACTGTGCTTAGCTTAGTGGGCCGACGACTGGCATTTTGCCACTTCTGTCATTGCATCCAGATATATAATACAAATGGTAACATTACGCCTACAACAAGCCAGTACTATTGACCATATCAGCACAGCACAAGAAACAAGTAGGGGAAATTTTCCTAGAGCGGAAAACCCAATGCCGTGCTGTGGCTGAAGGGGGAAAAAAGTCAGTAAGGGCCTACAATTTGGTGAAGAGTGTGGAGGGGATGGAGCCCTACCTGTCTCTTGTACATAACACACAGGACAGATTTCTTATGTGCCGTTTCAGAATGAACCTACTTCCTTTTATCTTGGCTTCGCCAGCAGGTTTTACTATGTCAATTGAGCAGAAGGGACCCTGCGGCTGCGACAATCGGTCTCCGCAGGACTCCCTTCATTTTACCTTGCTCTGCCCCTTTTATTCAATGCCTAGACGCAGATTCCTAGTAGACATCTTAAAAAAAGCCCGCATGGAACATGCCAGAGACGCTTTAATTTATCTGCAAAAAGCTTCTGACCCGCTAACCTTGTGTTGTGTTATGAATTTTATCAAGGTGGCGGTCCGACTAAGGAAGACGAGGGGAGAGAATTGATGGACTTGGGGCTCCTGGTTTTTAATTCATGGCGTGTATGTCAGTACTCCATTGTTATTTATGTACAAGGATCTTGTCTAATATTTAATGCTGTTTTATTTATGTATATGTATATGTGCTTTTATGGTGTTTTTTAATCACCGAATAAAGATTCTTGAACTGAACTGAACTATTGACTTTGTCAATGCTTGTTTGTTGCATAAGATAAATAAGCAACAATTATGGCTTCGTAGTATAGCATATTGAAAATGCTTCCATTCTACAATGGTGAGACTGTGAAAGAACTATACTGAGTCCCTGTAAAGGTACATCAAAGGCAATGAAGGGTGGTACTGCTGCAGTTAAGATATATCTTTTTTTCCACCCTGAGGACAAAAATGGAGAGCTCGATAGGGACCCGTCTCAGCACCTGCTTTTTAGACCTGCCGGTGTTGTGCTCCGACAGGACCCGGCCAACTTAACCCCTTCCACGCTGATGACGAGCTGGGCTCGTCATGGCGTAGCCTCCTCGCACGCTGATGACGAGCCCAGCTCGTCACGTAACATGCGCTTTTGAAAATCTCAGCGTAGGAGCGGAATTCCGCTAGCGCGCATGTGGTTAAAGCCCTGTGATAGCCCAATGGTCGTCAAACCAGGAGCAGTGTCAGATAGCGGGCACGATATGAGCAAGTTGTTGTAATTCATTTGTAGAGTTATATAGCGCGCCTTATCACCCGTGAGGGTATCCAGGCGCTGATGATCATCGGCACGGGTGATTAGGTGATTTGTTGGTGGTGTGAAAAGGTCCTTCCTTTGTTTAAAGTTTCAGACTTGAGACCATCAGTGTTGCATTGATTGATTAATTCTGAATTCATCTACATTGTCCTGCCTGGAGCTAATTAGAGACTTAAACTGTTGTACGTTAAGCGAGAAGTTTGCAGTTTTTGCCTCCTCGGTGTGCTCAAGCAGTATACATCAGGCATGCAGTCGTCAGTGATAAGAAACCTCCATTTAACTAGGCCATGGTTTTCCGTTGCTGGACTTGGCTTTTACAGATCGTATTCAGTTGTGTTGGTCCACCTGGTTCAATTAAAACCGACTAAGACTACAACTCCCAGAATGCACTTTCCTGCTATAGCCAAAACCGCAACAGAAACGTTTTTTGTCCCAGTAACATGGAGTCATCTGTTCACCTTAACAGTGTGCCTGTTTCGTTTCTCGAGCAAGCACTGTAACCAGAGCCAGCTTTGGCCAACCCTTGTCAGATTTGTCTCTTGTAACAACCACCGTCACTTCCTGTGGGCGGGAGTGTGCTGCTGGAGGAATCCATGCTGGTTTTTCACTGTTCCAGCTCTTCATCTTTGCTTCTTTCTCTTGCTTTATTGATACAAACTGCTTCTTGAAAATCACTGACTAAATTGTGGTTGCTAGGCAACATGAATGAGGTGAAAAGTGCTTCGGGTGAAGGGGAGTGGCGCTATTTTGTCAAGTTTCTTGTTACCTTTTCAACCTCACCTGCAGCTGCTGGTTTTGCAGTCAGCTCTGCTGGCTACAGGCACTCCTTCCAGGGCAAGAACGCCGGTCCTGGAGTGTGTCTGCTTGAGATTAAGTTTTGCAAGTTGTGTGGTGAAGGGTGAGGAGAATTGCACTTGGTAGATTCACCAAAGATTTACACATAGAAGTGAACGTGGTAGGGTTATGGCAATTTCTAGTTCAGTGCGCAAGGAGATTATCCATTTCAGGTTTTGTTTTGCTGTGCATTATGGGATTTCTAGTTCTCTGTGTCTCGTTCTAAAATCACAACTACAAGTCCCAGAAGAGAAAGTAAAAACCTGGACTGTGTAGATTACTCAGGTAACTGAGAACCTTGAAAGCTCTGAAGTGGCAGTCCATGAGAAGGCAAGCGTAGCTTGCTTGGCTTGATACTTGTAATTTGGGTAGTTATGTTTTATATTACTTAAAATGAAAATGTTGCCTTTTCATGTCGTTTTTATTGCCAATAACCAGTATGCCCACTCAGGAAATCATAGCATGTTTTTGAATTTTTGTTAGCACACAATTGCCAGTTTTTGTTATTCTCAGAAAGCACAACATTGCAGCATTCCTATTTATTGCAGCACAGGGGTGTGTCATTTAATAAAATATCCACTTGTCCATGGGGCAGGTTGCTTCTTAAATCTACTAGACTGTAACAGAAACCATTTGTCCCTGTGGTGCCATGTAGTGTGGTGACAAATTATGGCAGCAATCTCATAATATAAGAGCTTGGATATAGCCTCCTGATTATGCTAGGGCTCGTACCTTAGTAGTGTTTGAATACTTACAATCCCCTTATGTTGCCATGTTTCCGCAGATCTACATACTGGGGCTAAAGGTAGTGGTAAGCAATAGTTTCAGGGTTAGAATGCCCTTTTGAGTCTGTGCAAACCTACTAACTTACATGTTTTAAGGGTTTTTAACAACTCTTCTCTAATCTTTTCCCATGCTGAGAAATGTTGGAAATTTACTCCGGACAATGGCAAATGTAAACCTTCTTCCAGAGTTGGGAAAACAGTGGTTGGAGGGAAAGTGAACTTGCAAATCTACACATGTGTTTTTTCTAAAATACAGTTCAGAAATATTTTCTAGGAGTACTATTTCTTGCCCTACTTCTGTAAATTATTGAAAATTCAGAAAAGCCATATAACTGCACTTAATGCAAGAAGATATATACCATGGGTGCACTTTTGAGACTTTCTTTAATAATTGGGTTCCTAATTAGGTCTGGCGTTGGCAATGATGACCATTTGTGTATATTAAAATTCTGTCTCTCTCTCTCTATATTGGCCTGCTTAACTGTGAGTTACCGCATTCTGCTAATTCACGAGGGGTTTATCGGCACACAAAGTAGTTTTGTTCAGTGTCAGTAACTACTGTGGCAGTGTGTGCTTTTTGAGAACAAAACATTTTTTTGCCTTTGCCATTGTTTGTTACAATGAGGGCATGGCAGCTCCTACACCAATAAGGTTTTACAAAAACCATGCTAAAAGAAGTCACACATTGACAAAACTAAAAAGCTGACCAATTTCAGACCTTCTGGCTTTGCCAATGCTTGTTTATTTTTGTTTCCCATAATCTCTTTGAAAGTGGTTACAATGATTTCCCATTATAACTATTTTGGGACAATACTAGCATGCATCAACACATGTTACTAAATGATGCTGCAAAGAAATAGTACCTGACATTTTACAGTAGTTTAGCAAAATGTTTTTTTTCATGCTTTCATGTTTTTATGAACATTTATTTTGAAAGCAAAGAATTATCAATCTTGCTTTCAAGCCTCTGCAAATATTCACATCAAATTAGAGAGCATTCTGGGAGCATTATACTTAGCCTCATATTGCCAAACTTTGAAAACGTGTGTACACATTTTTATACTAGAGCCACTGTCAGCAAAGCAGTCAGAGCTTACAACATTTATTTAGAGCGCTCACCCTAATAATAAAGGCTTTCAATTAATGAACCATGAATACAAGTTTGAACAGCATTAACATATGGACAAAAATATTACCTTCACTTCAAACAGTGCCCTTTCCTAATCCATAATGTGGGATACAAACTGGCAGTTAAAGGGTTTGTGCTGCAGGGGGATGGGCTTACTTGTCCTAAGGACAAAATACACATGAAAACCTGTTGTCCTTGACCCCAAATAAGATGGCCTGGGCGTCGGGCTATAGGAATTCCACATCCCTACATCATATCTAATTACCAGTAGTTCTCAGTGGTTAGTTTCCATTAGCCTCATTCAACATATCGAACTGGTTCCCATTATACCCAGTTGACAAATTATGACCAGTTTGCTTAGTGTCATGTTACCACATCATGATCAGTTGCCACTTTGCACTGTTAGCATACTGTGGTTAGCTTCCATTATAGCCAGTGAGAAGAACTTCCACTGCGCCCAGCTAGCACTTCCTACTATAGGTCCAATGGGCACACCATGACTTGTTTCCATTATGTTTTCACGACCAGTTTCCAATAGGCCAATTTAGCATATATCAGTCAATCAAGAATAAACTTTATTCGTTTTATGAATAAAACCATAAAAGTCATACAAACATCAATAAAACAACTTCCAGGTTGCAGATTGACAAATAAAATACGTCCCAGATAATCTAAACACAAGTTAAAAAGTACATGAGTTGCAATACAAAGATTAATCATAGCTTGCCCTAAGTTTGACAGCAACCCGTAAAAAGTTAAGAGTATACAGAACAGTATCGTAAGATAGGAGTTGTAAAAAAATAAAAGCTGTTCTCACCCTCCTAAAACCCACCTTTTTTAGGTCGAGCTGGAGAAAGCAATGCAAAGCATTGCGTCCAGCGAAGTATCTAATGTTACCCGTCTCCTGGGAATCTGAGACAGGGGTTGGGCATGCGCGGCGATTGGTGTCTGTGGATGCGGACGTCCAGGCCATCGCCGTGCACATCTCCTGCCTCAGATTTCCTGAAGTGCGCAAACACACACATGCACACATGCACATACACACACACACTCAGGCAGGCACACACACACACACAGGCGCACACACAAAGACAGACCCACGCACACACACAGACACACGCAAGTTCTTGAATTTTCGTCACATTAAAATACTGAACATAATCTTCATAAAAGTTGTTTACAAAACTTTAAGCTATTACCATTATAAATTACAATAACTTTTATTTAAGTATTAATTATTGGGAAAAATGTAAAGCCATTGTTATTTGTAATATCAATACATGGAAGTCACATAAACACAACACAAATTGCATTACAAATGCTATAGGTGTCACATTTGCGAAAGTTATAACTATTGGCATCGTAAACGACAAAGCTATTAATTTTGCTATTTTCAAAAACAAAACAGAAATAAAAAATGTCATTTACAATACCAATAGCTCAAACTTTCCTAATGCGAGACCTATTGCATTGCAAATGCTTGTTAAGAATGGGAATAATGAATATTTTTCTAGGAACAGCATAAAAAGTACAAAACATTAAAAAGTGCATCATGTCCTGAGGAGACTCACCGTCGAAGCCAGAGGGCATGAGCCACTGATCTCTGTGGGAGCCATGGGGCTGTGCTAAAAGATAGTGAAAAAGATTGAGCTGAAGCATATATCTGTCATTATACCACGGGGTCTGCTTTTATTCTCCCTGGGCTGTGGTGACCACTGTCTTCACCATGTCTTCCTTGCGCAGACTGTAGTGTTATGTTCTTCCATCCTGTACCTGCTGTCCTACCTCACTGGGTGCCATTGTACTTCCTCCCTGACTTCCCCTGGTCCCTCTCTCCTCTCCCACCTTCTCCTCTGAGAGCTGTTGTCTGCTTCCCCGGGCCCTGCTCTGCAACACATTACCCTGGTGTCCTCTCCCCTGTGAGATCACCTCTGAGCCCGCTTTCCTTCTATGGCACCTGCTGTTCTTCTCCTGGGGCCAGTCACGGCTGGCAGCACTAGAGGGTGGTGGGGTGGGCAAATAGGTGGGGGACACATAAATAAAGAAAAAAAACTCACTTACCATCACAAACGTCCTCCGCGCTCCTGTCTGGTTTCTGTCTTCTCTTCCAGCGCCAGACCCATAACAACTCCCTTGACCAATCCTGTCATTGCTCTCATGCTGCAAGAGAGCAGCACCAGGATTGGATGGAGCTTCCTCTCTAGGCTCTCCGGGGGTCACTGGAGCCATACACTTGCTCTAGCTGGGTTAGAGCTTTCAAATTGTGCATGCCTGGATGGCCATCTCAAGACGGCCGGCTACAGGGCCATGCGCTCTTCGAAAAATGCACAGGCAGCCAGCCCGCCCCTCCCTGCTGCTACCACGCAACAAGACCCACCCCGTCCTGATACTCTGTTCGGGATCGAGAGGATGAAAAAAAGGTATTAAATCAACTTTATTACCCTTTTATTTTTCAGCTCTGGGGCTTCTTTGGGGCATTTTGGACTTGGTTAGTCGGCCGACGTTTTTACGCTCAAACGGAAGAGCCGCCCCTGCCTGGGGGCCACTACTTCCTTTCGGCTTTGCTAAAAACCCCAAAACACACTACTCCAGAGTCCTCTATCCTGGGGCCACTGTCATTCGCTTGTCTTCCCCACTGTCCTTCCAGCCCTCCTTGATCACCCTTCTGTCATTATGTTCTAGGTCACCCTTTTGTGCCTGTTGCCCTTAAAAAGCCCCTGTACCTCCAGCCCTGTCTCCAACTCCTTTAACGCTGTACTACACTAAATGATGCTCCTGGACCCGCTGTACTCTCTCCTGGCCCCGTTTTTCTCTCTCCTTGGTCCTGCTGTCACCTCTCCAAGCCTTTGTATCATACAGTGGATCAACTCCCCTCCCTCCTGGATCCCCTGCCCCCACGATCTCCCGCCTCCCCTTTCGACCACATAGGCCTCTGGATCTAGACCATGGTTACTCACAAACATTTACTTGGGGCCCGGAAAGTACTGTCTGTGGCATGCCTGAGGGCCGTACTGATGCCAACAATGGAAGGAACGGGGTGATGAAAGGTGAGCGTAGGGGAACGTGAAAAAGATGCATGGTGTGGACAACAAACCAAGCCTTCACATGACTTCTGTCTGCCACCTATGCTCTATTCTCTTGCATCAAGAATTGAAGTCAAAGAATTAACTTATAATGTAAAAGACGAGAGGGAAAGAGATAATTATCTGGTGGCTAAATTGCAAAATGTGAAACCAGAAAACCTGGTATCAGTCCTGGCTTCCCCACTTGATGAAATTGTGATCCAATGCAATTTGTTAATTTCACTTTGCCTATTATTTCCTCATTAACACATATGGAAGCCCCTTAAAATACATGTGTTGGGAATAAAATATGTACTGTACAAAACCTTCTCAAGTTTTATTTAATAAACTATATTGGTGTTCCAATTATATAACAACCAAGGCTACACACAAGGTACACCTGACAAATGACTTCCCTCTTGGTTCACTAATAGCATTCTTCCCAGAATGGGGGAGGCACGAAAGTTTCCAAGATCATGTTTGAAAATGTAAATGTATTGCGATTTATATAGCGCACGTATCACCCGAAGGCATCAAGGCGCTTGCCTTGGGAACCCGTCCTGGTATTCCCCTGTGAGATAACCCCAGCAGGGTATCCACAAGGTGAAAGCCAGGCATCCCGCCGCGAGGGGCCGTAGTGGAGATTAAGCAAGCTATTGCCCAGAGTTGCAGAGTGTGAATCCGTGAGTCGAGTAGGCACCGGAACGAGAATTATCGAGTCAGAGGAATTTTTGAGCCCAAGACCCGCCAAGGCAGGGAATTGAACCCTGGTCCAGGACCGATCTCAGCTTCCGGGTCTGCCGCCTCTAACCCCTGAGCCACACTTCTTATGGCACCTGCTAATAAATGCCTCTCAGTGCAGTGACAATCGGATTTACTAAGATAATACTCTCATGCATGTTAATGAAATAACATGCATAACAAATCTATACCCTAAATTGATTCGAGTCTCCTTATTTCAGTACCTGTGATGCTTTCAGCATACATGCTTAACTTTCTCCAGAGTAATACCTGTTGGGATATTGTTTGTTTTCTCTACCTCTAACCTTCACGGCATGGTGTGCAGGTGACTGGCAAGGATTGCCAAATGACTGCAGGGCACCATGTTTCTAGGCCTGAGATTTCATTTAACAAATCAAAGCTTTGTTTGCAATTTAGTCGTTGTTTGCTTTAATTGACCAATTGGACTAATGCACCTCCTGTGCACAGAAAGCACATGACTGTAGCTATGTGGCAACCGTGACAGCTCACCCGCCTTCTCTACGTAGTCTGGCAGAGGCTAGTCCCGCCATGGTTGTAAGCCAGGTACAGAAAGAACTTGCTTGCATAAGAACACACTTAGTTTCTTGTTTGACTTCAAATGTTTGCTCCTGCAGAAATCAAAAGATGAATCGTATCCTCGCCCCCATACGTCTCGATTTGGTCCCCAACGTTTTTGCCTCAGTGGCATGCCTTGATTGGCCTTATGAACAGAGCGTGTGTTCGTTTTATGAATGCAGTCTTAGCTGGAACCCTGTGCACAGACATGACCTCAGATCTCTGATCTTAAAGTAGGAGTGGCCGGAAAAAGTTCTTTAGGCCGGGATCCATGTCAGATTTTTAGGATAAATACGGACTATGCAGCCATAATTTGAATAGTGGTATGCAGGATATAGATGTGTGCATTGTTTTTGCATAGTTAACCATTTTAAGAGTGATAAATGGGAGACCAGTGCAATCTATACTACTAGTATAAAGAGAGAACAGAAACCTTTTGGCAAGGTAAACACAGGAACCACAGCGCCAATCCACACACCCAATACATTGTTGGAATCCTCAGGGTGTGTAGATGGACATAGGCGACATAAAATAAAAATAAAACGTAAATTAAAAAATTAAAATTTCTAAACAAAGTAGTCCCCTAAAACGAGCGCCGGCCGCGACGTAGCGCTGACCGCGACCTAGACATAATGACGACATGCGGGGAGGAGCGTGACGTGCGGCGAGGAGTGGCGGTGAAGTCCAGAGCGGGTGGCTCAGGTAAGGCAAAGGCAGGCGGGAGGCAGGAGGCGGTATGGGCAATGTCAAGGCGGGCGGCGGGGGGCGGCGGCGAGGAGGGAGGGATGCGGTCTGGGCAATGTCGGGGCGGGCGGGAGTGCACAGAGGCTAAAAATGCTGCCCCCAGCCCCCTTCTGCCCCGGGCAACGCCGGGGTGGGCTGCTAGTTATTTATAAATATCTGTTTCCTACAGAGAAGTGCTGAGCCTGTCCCATTTAAGAGATCAAATTCCTGTAACGTTTCTGGTAATGCCCAAGTATTAGTTCTTTACTCTTGCTGAGAGGTGTTGGTAGTGTTGTTTCCAAGTATGGCAGGCCTGCTTTGAAGCTCCACTTCAGATAATTTAGTTTGGCAGACCTGCAGAGAAGTACTCGTGCTTCCCATTACTAGTGTGGCAGCCCTGCTGAGAAGTACTCGTGCTTCCCATTACTAGTGTGGCAGCCCTGCTGTGGTACCGGTACAGTCCCTTACTAGGCAGCCCTGCTGAGAAGTACTTGTGCTTCCCATTACTAGTGTGGCAGCCCTGCTGAGAAGTACTCGTGCTTCCCTTTACTAGTGTGGCAGCCCTGCTGTGGTACCGGTACAGCCCCTTACTAGGCAGCCCTGCTGAGAAGTACTTGTGCTTCCCATTACTAGTGTGGCAGCCCTGCTGAGAAGTAAACATACTGCCCATTACTAGTGTGGCAGCCCTGCTGAAAACTACTAATTCTTCCCATTACTAGTGTGGCAGCCCTACTGATAAGTACTTGTACTGCCCATTGCTAGTGTGGCAGCCCTGTTGTGAAGTATTCATTCTTCCCATTACTAGTGTGGCAGCTCTGCTGAGAAGTACTCATTCTTCCTGTTACTAGTGTGACAGCTCTGCTGAGAAGTACTCATTCTTCCCATTACTAGTGTGGCATCTCTGCTGAGAAGTACTGGTACTGACCATTACTGGTGTGGCAGTTCTGCTGAGAAGTACTCATTCTTCCTGTTACTAGTGTGGCAGCCCTGCTGAGAAGTACTCATTCTTCCCATTACTGTGTGTCAGCTCTACTGAGAAGTACTTGTACTGCCCATTGCTAGTGTGACCGCCCTGCTGTGAAGTATTCATTCTTCCCATTACTAGTGTGGAAGCTCTGCTGAGAAGTACTCATTCTTCCTGTTACTAGTGTAGCAGCTCTGCTGAGAAGTACTGGTACTGCCCATTACTGGTGTGACAGTTTTGCTGAGAAGTACTCATTCTTCCTGTTACTAGTGTGGCAGCCCTGCTGAGAAGTACTTATTCCTCCCGTTTCTAGTAAGGCAGCTCTGCTGAGTAGTACTCATTTTTAGGTCTCGCCTGTCGATGCGCATGCGCATCGAGCAAGCGAGACTATAGCGAGTTATCCACTCTTTATCCACACTGCAAGGAATCGTGGCGATTCCTTGCAGTGCACGATAAATTTAAGGTCAATGCGCATGCGCATTAAGCTTATGCGCATGCGCATTGACCTTAAAAGTCACATGCGCGTGCACGTCCGTCGTGTTTTACCCCCTCCGCCCCCTCCCGCCGTGTCGCATTTCTCCTCCCCCTCCCCTCTCTTCCTTCCGTCTTCCTGCCGTGTCACCTCTCCCCTCTCCGCCCCCTCCCCTGCCCGCCCCCTCCCGCCGTGTCGCATTTCTCCTCCCCCTCCCCTCTCTTCCTTCCGTCTTCCTGCCGTGTCGCACCTCGCCTGCACGTTTTCGGCAAGGAACTTTGCCAGCGCTTGTTTTTAACGATACTGAGGTACGTCACTAATAGGTATGGCTTTTTGACTGATTCATAAAAAGCCTTCTCACGTCACTGCTGCACATTCAGCTTCGCCTCTAAGCAGATATGACAAAGGCATAGATTAATGCCGTCTGGTCTGTCAGGGGATTATACTGGAATCAAACGGAGGGGCCCCTCTGCACTACTGAATTCAGCTCCACACTGCACAGCAAACGGCACACAATGTTCAGAGCTAGAGAAGAGAGCGCTAAACTGTAGAATGAATAAAGGAAAACTAACCTAGGCATGCACGGGCTCTCACCAACCGTTTAACGAGAGATCAAATATGCAGAAATAGCTTCTCGGATCCGCAATGATTTCCTAGGCGCCCCCTGGCACGGCATCCGTAAACTCAGTAATTCTCTCTTCCCATTAACGGCAGTAATGGAGTCCCTCCTGAGGGCAGTGTGCACCTGGTCCCACACATTTTAGAATTCGTATTTTAATATTGTAGTCCGACTCCCCAACAAGGGGCACACGAGCACAACGAGCGCACATTAACACTGTAAAACTGGAGGAACACCGAGAGGGCTAGTAAACATTTGAAACATTACACATTCTCACCCTCTCCTGATATGTGCGCAGACAGGCATACCCAACCCTTTGCATCAAGCCGCACTAATCTGACAACAACTGCTGTGAAGGTTGCAAAGCTGTGCCCTTCTCCAGTAACATGCCATTTTCAGTCCGGTTCTGAGAATTAGTTGTGTTAGTCCTCCAGAAGTAAGCCTTTAGCAGAAGGTGGGAACAGTGATACCTCAGAACAGGAACGTGCCCTGCCATCCTCCAATAGTAACCAATATACAAAATGTCCCCCACTCTCCATGTTACTCCTCATCTCAATGAAAATCTACACGTGTCTCTCTGAGCACCTACACACAATCAACATCATGGTTCACTTGCTAAGAAGATTATAATTCAATACATAAAAAATGTACAATACCATATGAATTTTACGTAGGCTTGATAAATCAGAAGTGATCTAACTGACCGAGTGTTTCGTGACAGATACTTCTGCAACACCCCCTCACCTGCTCCCTCTCCATTTTTCACCAGCTCTGCCACTTCTCCTGCCAAAAATGCAACATTAAATCACAAAGCCCTTCTTGGTATAGCACACCCTGCTCTTTGATTTATTATGCACTGTAAATCAGATTGGTTTAGGTACTGTCTGCAATCAGTAGGAGCCATGTAGAACTAACTACAGAACATAAAACACTGGCACACCATTCTGAATCAGCGACATAGAAAGATAAGTAGGAAACCACAATGTTGAGCCGGAAATACAGCACGGCCAATAAGTTACCAACCCAAGTCCTCAAAAGTCTACTCTCCTAGCTAACAACAGTTTTCATCAAAATCACCCAGTTCTGCTGCCAACACATCCATCTACTGACTACTGTTCCACCCTCCAATGATCAGTTTAGAATTTGTTTTATTAGCTTTACCCTTTCCCATGATTTTTCCGCTCCTAATTTCTGAACCTAAAAAAAAAACAAAGCATGTATAAAACTCTTGACAAAAAATAAAAACATTCAGCACAGAAAGATTGGGGGAGGCTTCAACAAATATATTTGTTAAGAGTATGGGTTCCTCTTTGAAGCACGTATCTATTTCTCCCTGTTAAACTACAGTTACATTCTTATAAAATAAAAACAGATGTGAAATATTTTAAGATTTGGACAGGGAATCTCCTCAGTGTTTTCAGAGGTCACGTCCTTTGCAAAGAACCTCTGCAAGAGCTCAAGATACAAAATGGAGCATCATTAGGTTATACAGGCTGTGTTTGTCCAAGTGAAAAAGATTCACAGCCAAAGCATGTTCTTTTTTCAAATGCAGATTTCTGCTTTATTCCTCAAAACGCGGAGAGAAATTTACTATAAAGAAAATTCGATCCTCAGCAGAAAATAAATTATGACTAGGTTTGTAAAGCTCTTATTCAACATCTTTAGCCGTGCCCTCATTCATCCCCCACGCTGCATGCCCGTGCACCATCACCGTTTATTTACCCTGGCAGCCTCACTAATGCAGGTAAGTCTGCATTACATGGAACCTCAGCTGGTTCAACAAAAGAATGGCTTTCTAGTTTTGTGTACACATAAAAAAGCACAACAAATTGGTCCCTGTGTCAATGTCGGCTTACTCATAGCTTCACTCTGTACCACACAGCAGTAGGGGACTTGTCACAGCTTCCTATCCACTATTTAAGACTGAATTACTGTAGAAAAGGTATGTGTTATTATGATGTCGTGGTTCACTATAGAAAAAGGGCATGTTTCTGCAATATATTTTAGGCACTGGCAGAATTGCTGATGAGCCCCTTATGATTCGCATACTGCTTGCTCTAGCCCCCCTCCCCCCCCCCCCACTTCCTTTATGCAGCTCAGCACTTCACGTGAGCTAACATGGGCACACATGAAACACAGAAATGCAGTGTTATTGTAAGAGAAAGTGTGAGTGTGTGTTTGTTGTAAAGACTATGTCCCCACATGGATAAACCTATGCCGGACAGACCATCCAATCAGTGGTTATCTGTGCCAGATGTGTATTGCAGGACAAAGGCTTCTTCGGGCTGTGCAGTTTTCCCTGGACCTCTAACGCGCAAAGCGATCCGAGGAGTCTGGTAGAACCAGTACTTTAGTTGAGCAGCTGCTCGCATGTACTGAAAGGGAGAGTACCTGCACTTCTCAGCAGGGATGCAATACTTTTAGTATGAGAGTACCAGTGCTTCTCAGTAGCAAACAGGTACTCTGGGACAGTGAGCACCTACACTTTTAGATTTCCATTTCAAGCATTTGGTAGAACAATTAAGCCTAAAATGACCAGAAGGCTCCATTTTACCAAGCCATCACTTACTCATGCTTAGGTTCAGTGATATTTGTAACAACGATGACAACACCAAGGTGGGGGCATCATGTATTTGGTCAGGTTACATTCTACATTTCCACCAATCTTCGGACACAAGCCACGCCTTGCTAGTGGCAGGTGGGCTGGGTGATGCCTCAAAGATGGACGTCTTGCCTGACAAAGGCATCACTTATGTTGCATTTGTCACAATTGGAGGTCCTGGCTAAGTCCCTGGTGCTCCTCAGAAGCCGAACTCTAAACCGCGAACACAAAGGTCACTCATACGCACTGCCGCCAATGCTCTCGATATGAGTGCTGCTGTGAAAGATTATCAGCTGTATCCAGGAGACATGGGATAGTTTGGCGTGGGTGGTACTCTGTTGCCTGTAGTACAGCATGCAGGCAAAATACTAGTTAGCGGGCCACTCAAAGATGGCCGCTCCTTCAAACCTAGGGTACGGAGTCACCCTTGATATGAGGTGGACTTCCGGTCTCTATTCTTTGTTCTAAAGATGACAACAAGTCCATCTTCACTGTTGAAGGCAATGGGCTCAATTTGCACAACAATAGCAAATTTACTCATATAGCCTTGCAACCAATTTAGTAGTATATTTAAAGTTTATTTGGAATTCTCAAACAAATCCAGGAGTACGCTTTGGAAGCTGTGACAGTTGCAGCTTTCCTAGAGTACTCGTATTATTTGTGTACATTCATGCATGTGCCAGTATTTAACAAAATGTACTTTCTGTGCTGACTTTTTATTTTAATGTTTAAAGAGTGGATAAGCCCCCATAGCCTCACCCTCACTCACCCTCACTCACCCTCAACCCCTCACACTCACTCACCCTCGCCCTCACTCACCCTCAACTCCTCACCCTCACTCACCCTCAAACTCTCACCCTCACCCTCACTCATCCTCACACTTACTCACCATCACTCACCCTCACCCTCACTCACCCTAACTCACCCTCAACACATCACCCTCACTCACCCTCACCCACCCTCAACACCTCACACGCAACTACTCACTCACCCTCACTCATCCTCACTCAACAACACTCAACTTCACTCACTCTCAACGCCTCACCCAACACCTCACCTTCAATCACCATCGACATCTCACCCTCACTCACCCACAAAAAATCAGCCACAACACCTCACCCTCAATCACTCACCCTCAAACATTCACCCACACTCACCCTCCCTCACCCTCAATTCCTCACCCACACCCTCAACACTTCACCCTAAACACATCACTCATCCTCAACGCCTCCCCCTCCCCCTCACTCACACTCACCCTCACTCACACTCAACACCTCACCATCACTAACACTCAACACCTCACCCTCACTAACTCTCAATACCACAATCACACTTCCCCTCACTCACACTCAATACCTCACCCTCACTAACACTAAAACACTCAATCACCCTCACTCTTACTCTCACTCACACTCTACACCTCAGCCTCACGCTCAACAACACACCCTCAACACCTCACCCTCACACCCTCAACACCTCACCCCCTCAACTTCACTCGCCCTCACCCTCAAACACTCACCCTCAACACCTCACACCCTCACCCTCAAATCCTCACCCTCAACACCTGAACCTCACTCACTCTCCACACCTCACCCTCACTCACTCACCCTCAACACCTCACCCTCACTCACTCACACTCAATCACCCTCAACACCCTACCCTCAACACCCTACCCTCAACACCTCACCCTCAACACCTCACCCTCAACACCTCACCCTCAACACCTCACCCTCAACACCTCACCCTCAACGCCTCACCCTCAACACCTCACCCTCACTCACTCTGACTCACCCTCACTCACTCACACTCAGTCACCCTCACTCACCCTCACTCACCCTCGACCCCTCACTCACCCTCACTCATCCTCACTCATCCTCAACACCTCACCCTCACCCTCATCCACCCTCATCCACCCTCAACCCCTCACCCTAACTCACAATAACACTCTCTCACCCTCACCCTCAACTCCTCACTCACCCCCACCCTCACTCACCCTCAACACCTCACCCTCACACAGTGCAATAGGTCTCGCAGGATTTTTAGTTAAAGCTTTTACATTTGCTTATTG
This sequence comes from Lissotriton vulgaris, assembly GCF_964263255.1. Lineage (NCBI taxonomy): Eukaryota > Metazoa > Chordata > Amphibia > Caudata > Salamandridae > Lissotriton > Lissotriton vulgaris. Next base: position 941,187,429 of record NC_141699.1, read on the forward strand.
CTTTTTTGATTTGTAATTCTTTTGCATTGCCTACAAAAAAATAAAATGCAAAAGATTTACAACAAAAAACCTATAAACAATTCTAAAAGCACTAACTCTAATGCTGCGAGACCTATTGCATTTCTAATGCTTGTTCCTATTACTAGTGTGGCAGCCCTGCTGAGACCTTCTCGTACTTCGCATTACTAGTGTGGCAGCCCTGCTTAGAAGTACTCATTCTTCCCATTATTAGTGTGACCGCTCTGCTGAGAAGTACTCATTCTTCATATTACTAGTGTCGCAGCCCTGCTGAGACCTACTCGTACTTCGCATTACTAGTGTGGAGCCCTGCTGAGAAGTACGCATTCTTCCCATTACTTGCGTGGCAGCCCTGCTGAGAAGTACGCATTCTTCCCATTACTTGCGTGGCAGCCCTGCTGAGAAGTACGCATTCTTCCCATTACTTGCGTGGCAGCCCTGCTGAGAAGTACGCATTCTTCCCATTACTTGCGTGGCAGCCCTGCTGAGAAGTACGCATTCTGCCCATTACTAGTGTGACACCCTCCTGAGAAGTACTCATTCGTCCTATTACTAGTGCGGCAGCCCTGCTGAGAAGTACTCGTGCTTCCCATTACTAGTGAGGCAGCCGTGCTGAGAAGTACTCATTCTTCCTATTACTTATGTGACATCCTCCTGTGAAGTGCTTGTTCTGTAATTTAAAAGTATACCAGGAAGAGGTGTGGCGCAGCGGCCAGGGTGCCTGACTCCGGACCACAGGGTTCACGGTTTGTTCTCCAGCGGCATCTTAGCCCAGCACCACGTGACTCTGGGCAATAACTTGCTTAATCCTCCCGACAGCCCCCAGCGCCGGGATACCTCCATTGGAGGTAGCTGTGCGCTTTGCAAATGCTGGCATTTACATTTACATGTGTACGCTCTAATATTTCTGTCAAATACAAGTAAAGCAGCCCTGGTGAGAAGTGTCAGTACTGCCCATTACAAGCACAGCACCATGCTGAGTAGGGCTGGTACTGTTCCACACACATAGTACAGTAGCTCTGCTGAGGTCTGGTGGGTGGTACAGTTCATTCATAGTACAGCAGCCCGTATGAGTAGTGCTTGTAATGTAACATCAGACGTATGGTGGACCTGCAACAGTACTAATCTGTTGATGGCATGATGGGTATTTCTCACCTCTGCTCACTAGTTGGGGCCTGTCAGTCACAGGTGGCCTATCAGCTGCCTGTCACCCGGATGTAGTAACCTCTCTCGCGACCCGTGTCCCCAGCGCCACTTATGACCGCCTCCCTCTGGAAGGAGTTTTGCCAGAGTAAGTGCTTCCATTTCCAGCACTCCTTAGTCTACCCCCACCACAAATTCTGAAACAAAACAACGTTCTTGGCGCTATGAAAAGAAAGCCCTGCATTTATCCTTTACTGTATGGACGTGCAAGGACCGTGAAATAAAAAATACGGGTAAATCCGTAGCGGTCCCATGACCTGTGTCTCTAACAATAAAAAACTAGTCCTGGTAAGGGCTCTTCCGGCGGAAGCAGACTACAGTGGCACCGCGGCTGGTGCGAGTGTAAACATTGTCCATCAGATGGCGCAGTTTCACAGCACGGATCCGTACCAGGGCATGGCGAGGGAGGTGTTTGTGCCAGCTGGGTTCCAGGAACCGGCCCAGCGAGTAACTAGCAACAGTTAGTCCTTGGGAGCAGGAAGGGGTTCTGGCGAGGATGAATTATCCAGCTCGCAAAGTCAAAGTTGTCGCGTTGAGGGTAAACGAGCAGCGAAGGGCTCCCTGTCGTTTACATTTAGAGAGTTTCTGGCTGTGCGGCCACACGGGCCCTGCTTGGACTCTTCTCCCAGGAGCTCCACATTTTCTCTTAAAAATGCCTATTTTTAGCTCAGATTTTTTGCAAAGCAAATACGCAGAATGTTATCATTCGCTAAATGCAGTTTTGCTTTAATTGGGGCTTTGTCTCTTGGGTTTTTAAAATATATTTTTTTAATCATAGCGGCTTCATCGTTACCTTGGGCCTGTCATTGTAAGGTAGGTAACATGCTTTGAGTTCAGGACTCCACTTCAAAGGTTTCGGCTCCTTTATCATTTAAGTGCACTGGGTCAGGATGACATTCTGAGGTCCAGTCCAGTGGTTACTGATGGCACTGTGCCACTGGGGAGGAGGTGGCATACTGGCAGAGGTCATCGGAGTTGTGCTAATGGTTTAGGCTGCTAGTGTGAACCCTGCTGTTTTCTTTCCTCCTCTCTCCCACTCTAAACGATTCTCAGAGCTGCGAGGGCCCGTGCTGCCTTGGCAAAAGCCCACCATGTCCTGCTCAACAGGCAGGCGGCAGGCCTTGGGAGGGGCACCCATTTTCCCTGTGTGGAGTGGAAGGGCACTGTGTGGAGTTGAAAGTGGACGCTTCATACTTAACCCCTTCACTGCGGCGGCTATTCCGCCGCAGTGCTAAAGGGGTGGGGGGGGCCGCGCGTCGGTCCGGTGCTCGTGACTGAACCGCTCCGTCACGGCACGCGGGTGAGCTGTGCTTGTGACGGAACGGTTCCGTCACGGCCCCGCCCACGCCAGAGAACGTTAGCGCAGGCGCGGAATCCGCGCCGCGCACGCGCGGTGCGGGGGCCGTGACGGAACCGTTCCGTCACCAGCACAGCCCACCCGAGGCTCGTGACGGAACGGTTCTGTCACGAGCATGGGAAGGGTTAACCCATGCACAGTCCAAACTTCCTTGTTCAGAATACTGACACCGCATTGATTAACATGTGAAATATACCCTAATAAGGTTTCGGCATGTTACTGATGTGAAACCAAGGGCTTTAAGTGGGCCGGTGCCTGCCAGTGCTCAGCTTTAAAGCAGGTGTTGAGACGCTCTCCATTTTTGTCATCACCCTCAGGGTGAAAAAAAAGATCTCAACTCTGCAGCAGTGCCACTGCTCAAAGACTTTGATGTAACTTCAAAGGGACTCGTTTTAGTTCTTTCACAGTCTCATCATTTCAGAACTGAAGCATGTTCAATATTATACTCAACAAAGCCATAGTTGGTGCTTATTTATCTTATGCAACTAGCAACCATTGACTAAGCCAATAGCCCTGGCTTGTTGTAGGTATAATGTTACTTGTTGTATCATATATCTGGATGAGGTGACAGAACCAGCAAAATACCAGTCGGGCGGCACACTAGGCTAAGCACAGATTTTTATGTTAAGTGTTGTTAAGCGTTGTCCTTAAATGCTTCAGCCACACCCCTTTGAGCGAACCCCAGTTTTTTCATCCCACTTAAAGCCCTGGTGAAACCACCGCTGATGAGCTGTACAGACCAGCACATTTCCAATAAGCTAGTCTAGCATAGTGGCTCGAGTGCTGTTTATCAGCAGGAGCCTAATCAAGGGCTTTTCCTTGATAAGCCTTGAAAATCAGGTGTTCGGCTTGCGAAACACGTGTCGGCGGTGTCGCTTTTGTGGTAACGGTTGGGCAGAATTGAACTGGATTCATGTGCCAAAGTAATTACTCAGTTTTTATCTGAATGGACTAGGCATAAATATAGCTTGTTGAACCTATAAGGTGGCCAAATAAAAGGACTCATTAGACTTGAAATTTCAAGATTGAGTTAATCTTACTTCAAGAGATTTGAATGCCGAACAAATTGGATGCTCCTGATAAAGTTTTTTTTTTAATAAACCCGTCAGAATATTCATCTGAAACATGCATTTCAAGTATATTAGTTCTCACCATACAGTATCCAAAACATGATAATATACAGCCAGAGCAATCTTGCAAAGGCATGAAGAGCTGTCTGAGGGTGCACCAAGGTCAAGGGTTTATTTCAGAGAACATCAGCTGCGCCTTGTGGGCTAGAATCAAAGCCAGACCAGGGCCTCGATGGAGCATATGTGCGGACAGTTGGTGCTGCAGCTGGGAATGAACACAGGGCCAAGGAGCTGAATGAAGACCACAAAAACGACAGTCGTCCACAAAACAAACAAAAAAAAACTCCAGCTCTCTTTCTTATACCGGATCATGCTGAAATAATAGTTTAGAGACACCCCTAAATGTTCCATAGGGCAACTAGTTGCTTACAGCAGTTCAGGGACAACAGCTAGATGACGATTACCTTCAACAACAGCCTTTGTGTTTGGTGACACTATTTCCGGCTTCCTATGTGTATAACACCTTAGCAGCTATGGAACGTCCAGCTCCAGTGCTGAACGTTCCATTGCGCAGGTGCAGTTGGAACGTCCAACGGCCGACGGCAGCACTCCCGAGGTAGTGGTGCCGTCTGCCGTTGGACTGGGCGCAGCACTTATGAGGTTAAATTATTTTTCTTCAGAGACAAGTTGAAAACTATCAAAACCAGGTTGGAAAGATGAATTAGGTAGCATATTTCAAGCGTGCATGTATGAACTGTTCTCGGGGCAGGGCAGTGCTTATTCCACACAATATTAATAATTATTATTAGTGCACAGGTCAGAGCTTTTGTTCGGAGTTCTTAGCTGCTGAATACAAGGTTTGCCAAATGCCACAGCTGACCCTCTTGATTCCACCTCGTGCATTCATCTACCAGGACCCTACACTTTCTGTCTCTTCATTACATTCTTGCAGATTCCTTTTCATCCCTGCTTTCTTCCTTTGTCGGTGATTTTCTACCAGTTTCGCTCTTCTTCAGCTGGTGTTTAGGTGGTGTTCGTACTAGAACGAACACTCCCGACTTGTACTCCAAATGCTGAAATTGCTAGCCTCGATATGAACATGTCAGTCAAGCTCCTAAAAACATGCACTCACACATAAACATACACCAAATTTGGGCTACATTGAAATCACGCTCTGCCTTATCTGTTGGTCTTCAGGCGGTCGTGGGTTGCTTGAAATATATGCACAAAGCATTCTGGTTTATCTCAAGTCTTTTGATCCTACTGAATTCCAAATATAACTAAGTAACGTGTTTTTGTTAATTTAACTCTACATCGGTAGCGAGGGAGAGCAGTCAAAGTTTACTCTAGAAGGTTGTATGAAGTTTGGAGCTCATATACAGCATGGCAAAGTAATATCTTGAAGAAAACTTAGTATCTTGTGAGATCTGTAGCCTATTCAAAAGGAAAAGCTCTTTATTTATACATATGAAAACTGCTAAATTGATCATACGTAGAGGTTCTTGTTCCTTCTGTGGCAGTACTACTACTCCAAACAGTTTAATATCACTTGCAGGATAGGGCCATACGCTTCAAATAACAATAATGTCCGACCGCAGTGTAAAGTCTGTGGGCGAAGATTGGTGGTTCTGGGCTTTCTTCTCAAGCTGTTGGGTCTCCTCGGTTAATTTACCAATGGAAAAGAGGCAGAGCGTATACTTAGATCTTCAACCATTAAGTTAATAACATTTGGCTTGAGTAGGTATCTCCATGGTGTTTGCTTAACTAGAAAGAAACTTGGAATGTTAATGTAGGATAAAACTGTTTTTATAGCTGGCATTTTAACTATTTATAACTGTATCTAATTGTTTTTAATATTTGGTCTTGTAAGATAGCCGGATTGTAGATTTTCTATTACCATACGAGTAACGAATCACCGTACAATTTTTGTAATGATGGTCCTGGACCTGCACTTACTGCACTTTGTACTTATTGCACTTTGCACATTATGAATGTTTGTCAATGTCTTATCAATTTTAAACAAATTTTTATGATGATTATGTTGTATGCATTATATGTGTGTGTTGGCTTTATGACAAAGTGTCGAATAAAAGCTTTTACAACAACAACATTTACCAATGCTGTGTTTCTTAAGGGACGATGGTTGAGGCAGCATGCTACAAAGGTACCAAGTGGGGTCTTCTGGTTTGTTGATGATCTTCATGCAAGTAGTACAACTTGGTGGTTCTGGGCTTTCTTCTCAAGCTGTTGGTCTTCTCGGTTCATTTACCAATGCTGTGTTTCTTAAGGGATGAAGGTCAAGGCAGGATGCTACAAAGGTACCACGCGTGGTGTTCTGGTTTGTTGATGTTCTTCATGCAAGTAGGTACAACTTGGTGGTTCTGAGCTAGGCAGCTCAGAATCTGCACAATATTTTCCTAAGCTCCCTAAAATGTATAAACAACCAAAAATCCGCACACAAATTATACTGAATGAATGATGCACAAAATGTCTACTACACCAAGATTCTCCCCTTACTTCCACCTACTTCCAGGAAACTGCTCATCCAGGGACTAGTACTGTCTCGCCTGGACTACAGCAATTTGGTCTACCTAGGAGCCCCTGAGGCCACCCTAACGAAGCTTCAGCGGACACAGAACGCGGCGGCACGCCTGCTTACCAACCTCCCCACCAGAATGTCCGCCAAACCGGCCCTCAAAGCTCTGCACTGGCTCCCTGTGAGCCAAAGGGTGCAATTCAAGGCAATGTGCACGACACACAAGCTGATCAACGGATCTGGCCCGGCGATCCTCAGCAAAATGATCACCCCCTACACAGCAACCAGATCCCTACGATCCCAGAATGAGAACTTGACCAACATTCCTAGATTTAAAAGGACTCGTACAGGAGGACGACAGTTCTCCGTTCAAGCAGCTGCCGGATGGAACGCCCTCCCCCGCTCCCTCAGACTTGAACCTAACTACTTGGCATTTCGTAAGAAATTAAAGACACACCTATTCCCTAAATAGAGTCCCTCTGTAAGTGTATCTCCTCTCTCCTTCCCCCTCAACAGGATTACAAATCTTATAGCGCGGGGATGCCCTTGGGTCACCAGGCGCTTTAGAAATCGCTATTAAATTAAATTAAATTAAATTAGTTAGGAGGGTGTTTAGTGCAGTTCTACACTAGCGCATCTTAACAAAATTTCTAAATACATCTTACTGCACTGGGAAAGGAAATCTTAGATATGATCAATTCTTTCTGCATTGGTAAACACTTTACTTATGCAATTAATGTTAAGTAATCACAAAACTTGGAGCTTTGCTTTGAGACTTTCTTAGTAGAGGTTTGTCTTTGTTGATTATATGCAGATTCTTTATTTATTGATAGTTATGTGGCACCGACTGCTAATTGTGTCACCCCTGGTGCCGCACGACTAGAGTGAAAGAGTACAAATGTAAACTAAGCGGCAATGATGAGGTCTGAATGGTCTCCCAAGAGCTAGAAACTGAATGTGTATTCAGAGTTGTGAAAGCCATGTTTTGTGATGGTATAAACATTACTGTGAGTCTACATCAATATTTAGGAATCATGGCTCCTTCGTTCTACTAAGGAAGAGCTCACCACATGCTTCTCTCTGTAGTCTCAAGCCTTCTGTTCACTTTACTTTAGAAACAGCATTTGTCCAGTGTAGTCTGTCTGAACAAGGCCAAATTGGATATATTCAGATTCAAGCTGAATGTGTTTTGTGTAAATTTGAGGATCGGTACAGTTACTATCAGGCCAGGGTGGAGACACCAGCGAAGAAACTGAAGAATTTCCTGGTGGTTGGGGAGGCAGCCTTCAGTGCTGCAGGGGCTGTCTGTCCAGCCTGCTTTAAGGTTGCACATCAGATTACCCCCTATGTCCCCAAATTTTGGCCTAGAACAGCTTAAATGTTTTTACATGTGAGTTTGAGATTAAATATCTCTTAACTTTCCCATTTGCATGACCTTCTGTTGCACTTCTTCCAAAAGTGTTGTTAGATTTGTCTACTCTGTACTGTTGTCACTTGCATCCAATTTGATTATTATTTAATTTGAAGTTGATATTACAACAAAATGGCTACAGGCCTTGGTTTCCCTATCTGCCCAAAGATGATCTAGTGATGGAAAAGACGAGTGCAAAGTGGATTAAGGGAAGTTAGAAAAGTAACGCTTGACTCCTTTATTGAATGGGGAATTTAACATTTGTACTTTTGTACAGAGCTATTAGTCAAATTAAATGCAATCTTGATTTTGGCCAGATAGCTGCAATAAATGTTACTATTGGAGTTGTGAAGAGACACAGATTTTTTGCACTTTCCGGAAGATGTAACTCACAAGGGTGTACTAGTTTGGAAACTCCCTCAAATCTTTAAGTCCATCCATCCATCCATCTTTTGAGATGTCAAAGACCGCTTTTATCCTAAACCATAAAAGATGCATGGCTGTTATAGTAAAACTTTATTATAAGGAAGCATTAGAAATTTTAACAGATGGGAAATACTGCACATTTAGTCACAAGCTAAAAAGAGCCTTCATTTGAGTTTCTTTAATTCTGCTGTAAATATAAAATGTCCAATCCTTTCCTACCATTCTTTAGCTCAACAGCGATTAACCATAACCCCTTCCCTAATACTGGCACCGTTTCCCCTGGAATGGTCAAAAATGTCCTCTAAAGGACTGGAACCCAGGGTTTTGTTTATACTGTTTCCTACTAGTAAAGAAAATTGTCCTTCTCACTTTCATCAGAGGGCATCAGGCCACTGCATGAGGAGTCATGCTTGCCTGAGGCAACAAGAAGAATGGTGCAGGGACTGTATATGTTGCAAAGCAAGGTTGCAGACTTTCACAGGATGATGGTGAATACAGACTGTGGCAGATGGTAATGAAATTAACTAGTAGAGAAATTTAAAAGGAGAAACCCTTTCAAAGAAAAGGGATGGGGTTTTAGGCACTCTAAAAAAACAACAGTTCCCTTTTCTTAAGTTTTATAGAGGTATCGAAACCTCTGAGGGATTCTTTCCCACCAAGTTCAAGGATAAGCCATATGTTGTATCCAGAGTTGCAAAGAGATTGACAAATTTACAAATAAAACATTTTCAACAGCAATCTATCAAAGAAAATTAAAATTAAAACCCAACAGCACTAAATATGCACTCACAGTTATTACGCAACGCTGGACTGATGAGAATATGCACGTTCACAGGAATATTTCTTTAAAAATTCTTTATTTAGTGGTGTGACCGACCATTTGAATTAAAAACAGAATACTCCACTTTCAAGAAAGGGGGAGGTTTCAATTGTTGTTCCCCTTGAAATTCTTTAAATTGGAAGGTCGTATTCTCTGGATTATTTTATTATGATCCTAGGGTGGACGGTCGTTTTGTCTCCTTACCCAGCCGAACTGTGCGGAAGTGTCCCTGACAGCTGTTTTTTATATCTGTCTGCTCGCACTATTTCTTGGGTGGCGGCTTATTCTTAAGACCTTGGACGCTCTTGGGCTTTATTTTGAGAGGTTCTTCTGGCGTCTCGGGTGGGCATCTGCAATGACCGTCTTTCCGAGCTTTCTTGAAAAGGCATAGAAACAAGAATCTGAATTTAAGTTGTAAATATTCCGGAAATCGCCCATTGATAAAAGCGATTGCTGAACTACTAAGTAGTGATTTTAAATTGAAATCTTGTCCTGAAGAAGGTGACAACTTACATCACCGAAACGCCGCGTCGACACATTTCATGTTTCTGTTTTTTTAAGTTTTTAATGTGATTATTGAATAAATGTGAAGTATTCTGTTTTTAATTCAAATGGTCGGTCACACCACTAAATAAAGAATTTTTTAAGAAATATTCCTGTGAACGTGCATATTCTCATCAGTCCAGCGTTGCGTAATAACTGTGAGTGCATATTTAGTGCTGTTGGGTTTTAATTTTAATTTTCTTTGATAGATTGCTGTTGAAAATGTTTTATTTGTAAATTTGTCAATCTCTTTGCAACTCTGGATACAACATATGGCTTATCCTTGAACTTGGTGGGAAAGAATCCCTCAGAGGTTTCGATACCTCTATAAAACTTAAGAAAAGGGAACTGTTGTTTTTTTAGTATGAAATTAACTTACATTCATAAAAGCATTTCAAAGGCATAATGAATCAACAAAAACTTTCACATTACAATTCAATACAAAACCATTTCATGTTACCCACCAGGTGAGCAGGGGTCGCGGTTAATGAATGGTAACAATTAATGGCAATGGAAGCCAGAAACCCCCCCCCCAAAATATTACTTTACAAAGCTGAAGGCAATGATAAAGGAGGAAAGACCTAGATGAGGTTTAGCACACGGGTGGTGTAGGGAAAAGCTGACCTAGTACATATTGCCGTTGTCATTTTGTACGACTTTCTCATATAGCTCTTCAATACAGCAAGTTCTCTTGGATAGCCACCATATTAAAAAATATTTCAGTTCTGTCACATGGAATCCTTAACACCCTATCACTTTTTAAAAAATAACTGAAAAAAAACTTTAAAAAACATGATGGCCCCTACCGACGGGCCTTCATTTTGAGAGGCATGAAAGAGAGTTATGAGAACACCTACCACTTGTGTACACCACAGTGCTTAATATCAGGAATGCAGACCGGCCAACTTTGAAAAGTTTTTCACCACGCGAGTGGAGGAAAAGGGCCCTTGGAGGGGGTGTGGTCTGAAGAGGATCCCATTATGGTCTAAACTCTCCTGGAGGGCTTCTGATGGTTGCAGGGTCATGGAGAGGAGGCGGTAATGCATGCAGAACACTGCCCAAGAGCCACTTATACACTCTTTCCTTTCCAAAAGCAAAGGTTTTAAGGTTCCGCCTATTTTTATCGCTTAGAAGCCTTGCTATTATCAAGGTTTATCTCCTAAGCGATAAAAATCGGCCGAAATGCATGAATATTGCTGAAAAGTCAGCGATATTCATGCATTACCGAGCTAATGTTCTTAGCCATGTTATCCACCTACCATTGGATAACATGGCTAAGAACTGCTCAGGGCAGGCGTTAGCTTTTGGAGATATTCGCGCTTAGCGCGAATATTTCCAAAAGTTGGTAATCGGAGTTAGCGATGTTAGCGACTGTTTTCAGTCGCTAACATCTTGGCACGCCCACTTTGCATGTCATTAGCGATAATTATCGCTGACATGCAAAGTGGGACCCTAAATGCCCGCTATTACCTACAAGCTGTCGCTAACTGGTGTTACCGACAGCTTGGTAATAGGGCGATGAAATTATCGCCGCATTAGCGGGAAAAAGACCCGCTAATGAGGCAATAATGGCCCTTGGTAATATGCCCCAGAATTTTATATTCATGGATTATCGCCCAAGCATGAGATCGTTATGCAGGGACCTCTTTATCTTGCAACAGTGACATTTTTGTTCGTCCAGCCGTTGATCGCTTTTTTAACAGCCCCCAGAGGCAAGGACATTTCCCCTAATGGCGAACTGCCAGATCGTCGCTCTCAGCTTATAAATACTACCGTAATGGGGCATTTGTGTTTATTTGTAAATCTTTCCAGAGAGCTTGGCATAATTGATTTGATTCTGGGGAGGCATGCGGTAAGGTGGGTATAGTGGAAGTGAAGCATATACATCTAGTGGCTGAATTGCAATATGTGAAACCAGAAAACCTGCGATTTATCCCAGCTATCCCACTTTACCAAATTGTGTGATCCTATGCAATTGTTTTGTTTCACTTTCCTTCCTTTATCTTTTATTATCACATTTAAGAGGACCACAAATGACTTCAGGATGTGCGCTGCACAAAACCTTCTCCTCGGTTTTAATAAACTAGAATGTTGTTCATGTATAATAGAAGGCCACCCTAAGAGTGCACATAACTGACTTACCTCTTACTTCACTATTGGCATTGTTGTTATTGTGGGGAAGTATGTCTGTTTCTAAATTCATATTTGTAAACTATCTCTTCAAAAAAAGACTTCTCAGTGCTCTGATCTGATCTGATATATTAAGGGGAAATGGTTCTACATGTTAATGAAATACACTTTATGAACTTTTTGAAGAAATCTTATATTTTTACACTTTTGCTGCAAGATTACTTTGAAAATAAGTGTTCTTAAAGTTAACTGGTGCATGACAACCTATTTACTTCCTTTATTTAACTTCAATCAACTTTTAAATAAAGGCTTGCCTGTATATTTAACATCGTTTTAATGTTAGTACTGAGTTGAGTGAACAGCAGCACAGTGCTATTGTTGATGGGGGGGGGGGAGCGGGGAGGGGTGCACATGTAAAGGTCAGAAGGGTCGCATACGATCTCTGGGCCCTACTTAGAGTATCACTGTCTTAAGTGTTCAGCACTAACCCTGGGCGTAGTGCGCGCAGTAGCGCTACGCATAGCTACGCGAAGTGCACTATGCGAACTACGCGGAGTGCACTGTGCAAAATGCTGTTCGCACTGATTGCACAGTGCCGGATGCTTGTCCGCAGTGTGCAATCATTGCAAACCGCATCTTGCACAGTGCAAGCGGTCGTTTTCTGCCGCTCAAGTAGATTTCTACTCGAGCAGCAGCTTTCTCAACGCCGACTAGTAGTTCCTCATCGCGAGCGGTCACGAGCATACGCGACCACTCGCAATGAGAAACCTGACCTCCCCGCATTGAAAATCTCGCCGGGAGGTTTATTTTCCACGCTCGCGATCGGCAACTTGATGTTGCTGATCGTGAACGAGGAAAAAGTCTTGCTGGGATGTCATTTTGCTCGCTCGCAGTCGTAAAGTTGACGTTGAGGACCACAAGCAAGCAAAAAATGACTGCTACGCTATGTGTTACGTGCAATTTGCGTAGTGCGAAGTAGCGCAAACTTCGCAAACTACGCGAGCGTAGCACTTCGCCCAGGGTTATTCAGAACAGGTCCCAAAAATGTAATGTTGTAACTGCACACAGTAGAAACCATTACCAACTGGTTAACTGGAATTTTCTGCAAAAAACGGAAGTCTAACATTTAGTCTTGTGATTAAAGGAAGGTTTAGATTAGAATATGTTTCGTTTTCAAAGGGACAGTTGTTTAGTAACATGTCGTTCCGGTTGCTCTGTAAATGTCCCAGGATGTGACCCTTCCCTATTGCAAAACATAGGGAGCAGTTCATGCCAATTATGTCTTGCATCAGAACGTCTGACACAAATGCGTCATCGACAATCTTGATGAGAAGTCCAGAACTCATCATCCTTGCTACAGCCATCAATTAACAGGTGTTCTGTTCTGATTTTCTTTTTTATGCACTGTCGCCCACCATGTTTGGTCTGTTCGTGTGTCTTCAAGCAAATTGCTTTGAAACAAATGTCATGAGATTTTGGTACCGCCTGCATTTTTCAAATCGATTCTTTTTTGGTATGGCACACCACGTTCATTCCAGTGTCAGTGGCATTGTGAACACTGGATAAATGCTGCATTTCCCCGCTGTAGTTAGATTTTTTCCCAGTGAATACTTTCGCCCCCCCCCCCCCCCCCCACCAATAGTTTATCACAGATAGTGTATCACTTCATTATTGGACTGCAGTGACATCTGGTGGTTTAAATGGGTAACTACAGAATCCAACAAACACTTCACTAGAACAGATTCGCTCAAATATATCTAGGGAAACTGCTTGACAGGCAAGTGATATGAACCGAATCAAGGGTGTAAGCAATACATAATTTCTGGGACGTGGGGTTACGGACAGCCCTGGGGGGAGCCGAACTAGGGGTCTGGCTTGGCTCTAAGGGCCAAAGCACGAGCTGAGTCATCAAAAGATGTAAATCGAGCAAAACATTCATTGGAAAAAATATGATACATTTAAAATCAAAGATGTGTTTTTCAAGTGTTCATAATTTATCAAGTATATATAAGATTATATCCAGGAATTGAGTGATGTTTATTGAAATAATATTTTGTTGAACATGAAACGTTCATTGGTGACGTTGCCACAAGTTACCCAAAATGTGTAATTTCTCTGTTTGTCATGTACTCTGTTTACATAGTGTTTATTGTTATTAAATGTTCAGCACGGTTAGAACTTCGGAATGTTGCCAGCTCCATTGAAGACAAACAATGGAGTGCTTCGGGCTTCTAATGGCTGGTAGAAGCCCGGAGCATCAACATTCCAATAGTTCTTCACAGCAACAGAACAAAGGCCTCACGGAGCCCGAGGGGATTCCAACCCCCTCGGGCTCCATGAGACCTTGGTCTTACACATTAGAACATTCTGACCTCTAGGGATGGAACTAATAGCCTTAGAGCCCTCTGTAGCTGTTTCTTCTGGCCATTAAAGGCCCGTTCCCTTATTAAAGGGCCTCTCCTTCGGCGCTAACCTTTAATGGCTGGTAGAGCATGCTGCAGCGGGCTCTAAGGCTATATTAGAACATTGGAATGTTGAGAGCTCCATTGAAGACTGGAGCAGCAGCGACCTATATGAACAGGTGACCCGCTACTCTCAACAATTTCAGTGTCCCGATACACAGCCTCTGCCTTTCACTTTCCCCTACCTCTTAAAGATATATTAATTAGGCAAAGGAAAAAGAAAGGCAGATATAGAAGGACACATGTGGCCTTGACCCTTCCCTCCTCCTGTAGCTCAGTTGTACTACGGCTTCAGATGGAGGGAAGGGTGAATGCTGCTCAGTTCCTGGGTCTCCCTGGCGTGAGTGAACTACAAAAAGCAGTTCAGCTGGGGAGAACCAGGGGCTGACTTCAGCCCCTTTTCATCTCTCTTGCTGTGAAAGTTCAAAAGCTCTTATTCACAAAAGAGAGTGAGAGAAGCAGATCAGTTGCAATCTCCCAAGTACAATCGCATCACAAAAGGCAACTGCTGGTGTCTGTGTATCCGTAGGGGCTATTCAGACAAATCTAAGGAAAAGGGACATACGAAAAACACAGAGGAGTGTAAAAGGATCCCACTGCGGTCAATTGTTATGCCTCTGACTATCTTTGGGTGATGGGATATCCAAAGATATTAGAGAAGATGCCTCACTCACTTGTTGTGACATGCTTCATCATAGGCATCTTTCCACACCCAGGTAAGATGGTACTACTTGGGTAGACTCACAGAAAAAAGGTGCTATGGGAGTTCTTATATAAAATATTAACTGGCCATGCATGGAACCAGATGAGTGAGGTTAAAAATACCTAAAGGTACACCCATCAATAAGTTTATTCATAGGGTACCTGGGGTACTGGATAAAAACATGATACAAAAAGGGGTTTTCCTTCTGAACGTTATTGGCTCAGGTTTACCCACTTCAGAATGCCAACATGTTTCAGCCCACAACTAGAGCCTTCACAGATCTGGGGCCTTCTTCAGGGCTAGAATCTCTACTCTAGGGGGTCCCTGCTGTAAAGATTCAGCATGTATTTCATGCAAATGAGGCCTAATGCGCTGACCTGTTTCTTTCGGTTTTCCAGTCGTTTTTTCTACTGGGTAGCGCTATTTAGCACCATGCGAGTCAGGAGTTTGGTGCTGTCTTATAGTCACACATTCTTCAAAGTACAAGCACCACCGGAGTACCTATCTCTCTCGTCCTGCCCAAGCCACAGACACCATCAGATGCCTTTTGTGATGCGAAAGTTCAAAAGCTAACAGCCGTGGCCCTGCACGTGGCTGTTGGCAGTAGAACACTCGGAGCAAGAGCTGTGAACAAAGGTCTCACGGAGCTCGAGGGGATTTGGATCCCTTCTGGCTCTGTGCAGCTTTTGTTTCAGCAATTAGGGCAGAATGTTCTAATAGCTACATATCCCACCATAGCTGGGCTATACCGGCCATTAAAGGCCCGCAAACAAACACTAGAGTGGACCTTTAATGGCCGGTATAGCCTGCTACGGCGGGCTATAAAGCTATATTATATAAGCCATATACTGGTGAGGTTTTTGTAGATTGCAGGTTCTGTATTTCGATGCTCTCAAACTGGATGGTTGAGGAAAATGCTACGTAATGCAATAAGGTGATGAACTATGGATCACCCAGTATGGTTTAGCATGTAAGCGACATTTTGGGTATAGGTCTTCATATAGTACAGTTCAGAGACTGAAGATTACATCTTTTCACTTCCATTTAACACTAAAGTTCAGTGCTTTGTATTCAATCATTCTTTTTTAATTAGTGATAGTCTATGGAGTTCAATAAATACATTTATTGTATCTTAAATCACACTGACAATGTACACACTATACATGTGCATCGTCCTATGATTTAAGGTGCGCTTTTCAGTTTGGATTTTTTCCACAGACTCTAAAGATGAAACTCCAACATTAAGGTTCTGTGTAGAATCCCGGCCAATAGGATATGGCAGGTGATGGGACGACTGGTTTATGACAATCACTGCTGATTCAACCCCCGGGCCGCAGCATGGCAATAGTTATTTGTAGACTTACAAACATGCTGCCTTCAATTATACATAGTGAGGAAAAGTTTTCTCTGGTGGCAGTGCACCTAGAGAAGGCTTTTGACACATTAAATTGGGCGTGTTTGATGGAGATTCTGCGGCCAATGCGATCTGGTCCAGTATCCTGAGTCTTGGTCTGGTTACGATATATCTCCAGATCACCAGTTTGAGTCTTGTCTAGTTCTACACAAGCTTTCACCCTTTTGAGGTTGATAAATTGCGTACTTTTAAATAAGGTGATATAACATCTGCTATTTAAAGTGCTTAAAAACAGCACAACAGCCTTATTACGTGGTACATAGCTTGTACTTGGAATAAAGATCAGTCCCTCCAGAATTTCGCGATTTGCAAAAAATCATAAAAATCCGCAGTTTTGTGAAAAGCATGTGCTTTTTACAAAACCTTACAGAGGAGCACAGACATAGGCGCAGAGGCTGGGACCACGTCACGTATCATGTTTGACCTAAGGGGTCTCCTGACCTCACCCACCTATGGGGCACAGCGTCCCAACCATAGGGCTTTAGATACAGGCCACATTGCGGTGGAGAGTGATCTCTTTCA
Source organism: Lissotriton vulgaris (assembly GCF_964263255.1). Classification (NCBI taxonomy): domain Eukaryota; kingdom Metazoa; phylum Chordata; class Amphibia; order Caudata; family Salamandridae; genus Lissotriton; species Lissotriton vulgaris. The sequence goes on from NC_141699.1 coordinate 941,204,044, forward strand.
CCCCAACCAGTGAAATTCTCTCACTATAGTTTGGTAAGAGTGGAGCCCGCAGTTAATGTATTCGTTTAGGTCCTGATGAATGCCACGGACCCTACTGGGCAAATAGCAGAAACATGTCGACCTCATTGATATCGGTAGGTGGACAATAATATCCCCATTACACCAATCACTTTATTTTAATTACCATATAGATGCCAGCACCATTAAAATTTAATTTGACATCTATAATGGTTTTTTATCCTAACTATTTGTCTTAGGGCCCCACTTAGTTTAGAAGTGCATCCCTGTCGTCAGGTGTATGCCCGCCCTCAATCAAACCAAGTTTTTAGAGGGCGAGGACTGGTCAATGATGAAGCATGCCACCAGGTGGTGTGTGAGACCGGTCCATCACTTTTTGTGAGATGCCTGCACTCACAAATTAATTAGCACTAGCTACAACCCACTGGGAGCGGCTCTATTGTGATTAACAACTTTTTACAAAACCGCCTGCGACTGGGCTAATAGAAGAATGCAGGCGAGGTGTGTATTTACTCCTCACCTGCCTGCTGTTTCCCATTTTTCGCCACCGGGACCAGACTCAAGAGAAGCCTGCACGGTGGCGATCAGGACACCAACATCAGGGATGTTATTCCTGTCCTAGTATCCTGCAGCAGTGTGCTTCCATATCTTCACTCGGGGCACCTAGAAATAGAAGGGTGTAGTGTATGAGGGCGGAATGGGATCAAGGGGTACTGGTGGGGCAAAAAAAGTAAAAAAACAAAATAAACAGCCCTGCAGCCCATGGGGCATGCAGCATGCCCAGCGGGCAATTAAAAAAACTGTAAACTCCTCACCCTATGGAGCAAGCGGCGGGTTCAGGGGGGCATTTTTTGTATGCAGTTTCAGGCACTGGGGGCTTTTTTCAAAATTACGTTTCGGGCCCCCCAACCACAGGGCACTCAGCAGGCCCGGAAGGCAGTATTTTTAAATTAAATTTAGGGCCTACCACTCATGGGGCTTGTGGCGGGCCCAGGGGACATTTTTTAATGTTGTTGTGGGCACACAGCATGCCGAGGGGACATTTTTTAAATTACGTTTTTGGCCCACCGTCCACAGGGCAAATCTGGGGCCTGCCACCCATGGGGCAGGGGGGGAGGGGGTGCTTTTTTGTAATGCAGTTTCGGGCCCACCACGCAAAGGATGCTGAAAGAATAGTATAATAAAGTGCAGAAAATGGCCATATTTGTGCCACAAGATTTGCAAATCCATGCTGCAATATCCTAGGTTGTCTGATAAGATACATAAGTGATATTGAGACAGTCTTTCTCAATTGGCTTGCTCAGTTGTAGTGCACTGCTCTTAATTGTAGTGGCTCTGATACATTAACTGAGTGACAACACTTGGTCTACTGTGTTAGCAGGATTGGCTTGCCTTTCATTGGCTTTGGATCTTATTTCTACATCTTTTTGATGTAGTGTAGGCTTGGTGGAATGCAAATGTTTATTTGTCCACAGTGAACGCGTTTCTATCACATGCATTTTTTTAAATTATATAATCAGTTGCTTTCTGTCCCATAATGAGAGAAAAGGTGGTCGTCATTCGGAAGTTGTTTTGCTGCACATTCAGTGACAGCGCGTGACCATGTGCTTGATTAAATGGGGTGTGTGGGATATTTTAGTTTTGCAGTATGCTGTGCATTATTCGCCATCTAGTGGTTGGGTCTGGAATTGTCTCATTCTAGTCTGTGTTTCATTTGGGTGCGTTTGGGAGACTGGTCTTGCTCTAGGCCCATTCTCACACATGTGCCACCTCAGAGTGTGATTTTTGATGCTGGCTGCACAGGAAATTATTGAATAACCTTGCCTTTTCCTGTGCTCTATTTGCTCCATATAGGAAGCAGCCTTATGTCGACAACTTCCCATGGAGTCTGAGAACATGGCACCTGTGCAGACAGCTGTGAACACACCTGCCCTGCCACAGGACTTGAGGACAATATCAAACAACGGATCAGACCCTTTCCTGAACAGGTAATGTGGACATGCCGTTTCAAACCTTGTTATATGTTGTGCTGTGGAAGGAAATAACAACAATATGATTTCCATTTTATTCTACAAACAGGAAAACGCACTGAATGATAACATTTTTAACTCCATTTTTTCCCCGTTTCATATGCATTCCATGACTATACAAGCCTAGCACCATTCACTTTTTTATATTTGTGTCTATGGCTCTTCTGACCTTGAGGAAATAGCACTATGAGTAGCACTAAAGGGGGGGGTGTGGTGGGGCAGAGGAAGTGGCTGTTGCGGCCAGTGCAGGTAAGCGCGGTAGAGCAGGGCTGGGTGGGACGGAGTGGGGAAGTCGACAGGTGACAGAATAGTTTTATTTAATTTTAATTATTCCGTTGTCTATTAACTCCCCCCTCACCCTGCCCCGCCCTGTCCACTGCGCTTAGCTCTGCTGGCCACCGCTGGGCAGTGGGTGTCAGTTTCTTGGCATTCAAGAGTAAGCCAACATGAATTCCTTTTGCCCCTAATTACGAAGGAACAAAGGTGGGTCTACCGGTTGGGCACACACAAGCGAGGGCTCAATGACAGCATCCCTTGGGGCGCAGTGCTATGATGGTGACTCTCTGATTTTGTGTAAGAAATGTTAGGTTAATCCAAGTCAGTGGTTTAGTTCCTGTTAGTATTATACAGGTTTTACTTAATCGTGCATGCGCTAAGAATGTTAGCTATTTTCAGGACGTTGTTGTTTTTGTATATTTTCCATCTAGCATGTTACTCTTGTATAGTGCTATATCTTAAACAGCTAATGATCAGGGACACAGCCAATATTCTCGGCTGGTTTTAGATGTATGGCAGTTCTGTTATGTATCTGGATTCAATAATGGAGGCACCAAAATACCAGTTGGGTGACACTATGGATATCACAGAAATGTAGTTTGTGTTTAAGTCACGCCCTTAATTACATAGACAAAGCCCCTTTTTGAGCTCCCCCATGCACACACACTGTAGCGGCAGCTTCAAATGCGACATGGTAGGGCGGCAGCGTTGGGGAATGCAAAAATAAATATCACAAAAGAAAATATAAAATATCACTTACCTGATGCTGCGCGCGCCACCTTACTCCTCTCCCGATCCTTGACTGGTGCACACAGTGCAGGCCCGCTATAGATACCTATCACTACGCTGCTGTCATGCTGGGAATACTGTTATCTAGCACGATAGAAGCAATGGGATTGGTCTGAGTGGCCGGTTTGGCATTCAGACGAGGCCTTGGAGTATGTGTCTGTTCTCCACCCGGCTATGCAACACAGCTCGGGCTGGAGAAATGCTAAGTACAATTCAGTTTGGCCGTCCTAAGATGGCCGGCCAAACCGACATGCGCCCTTATCAGTGCCCATCACTCCTCCTCCCTGAAGCACAGGATGAATTTTATTTTTCACTCTTGCCTCTGCTGGATATCAGCAGTGGGGCGGTGCTTGGAACCGCCCATGAACATACATATTTTTCCATCCTACTTAACTCCCTCCAGTGGACTATGCTTACCGGTATTCATTGGCTCACATTAATCAACCACTTCCATTATACTATAATCCCTGTTGTCCATATGTTCTTCATCTTGCATGTAGACTGTTTAGGGTGAATTGTGTATCTTTACTAAAATAAGAATTCACAATTGTCCTTCTGCAGTGATCTATTGCCCCAGTCGATTTGTCGGCTTTGCAAGGCATGACTTTTCTCACGTCACGTCTCTAACTCCCAAGTTTCAAGAAAGTTTAGTGGGGTTTTGCGTTTTGAGACTGGATCCTCTAACTTTTGCTACCAGGTGGCATGGACTGGTGAGGTTTCCTCTCTCCCCCACTCACAAATGTATTGAATGGGATTATGTCTGTCTTCCTCCTCTTCTGGGGATTCTGCCTCTTCATCCCGATTAAGTTGCTAGAAGTGCTTCCACCCTGGCCTTTAGATCTTTGTATGTCACAACACAAGTATTGAAGTACAGCAGTGTTGATCATCTGATTTGGCAACTGCCACTTACAATCCTGGTTTGTATGCGTGTTCTCTTTGTATTGAGGATTGACTGATAAATATGAAATTTTCTGTAGTTCCTATCAACTTTCTCTTATGCCTTTAGATTTAAGAGGATAATTATGATAAACATGTTGTCTAAAATGCTGTATGTTTTGCTGGAAAAGCCACTGTCAGAAGCAGCAGTGTGACAAAACCGCCAGCCTACTCTATGTTGCTCCTTTTGTGATGCTTGGGCGATCTGACTTCAGAATCCATTTTGTTTGCAGTGGGCCATACCATTCGCGGGAGCAGAGCACAGACAGCGGCCTGGGCCTCGGATGCTACAGCATACCGACCACTCCAGAAGATTTCCTCAGCAACGTGGATGAAATGGACACAGGTAGGGGTGTGGCTGATACTATAGCTTATTGCTTTTATTCCTGTTGCACATTGCTGTTGGCATTTCTCTGGGTAGGGTTGGTTTGTCTCAGTTGCAGTCATTTAGGTCGGATGTGAGAGCAGAGCTGGATACTGGTACCAGTTCTTTAAAATGTGTATAGAGTGGGCTTTCGCCCTGCCCAGAGTTTCTCTGTCGCCACATATCATTTGCAGTTTGGTGGATCAATCAGTGTCCAGTGGATTGCTTGCACTGCAATCCTCAAAGGACTATTTTACATTTTAAAAGTACATCTTTACATCAGACGTTACTTTCCTTATTTCATACAGTCATCGTGTACAAAAATTAGTCACAGTTTGTATTTTCACTGTAGCACGATTTGTAGAAATGTTTTAATCAGGACTCATTTTGCTTTCTGGAGCTCTTCATGTATTCTGATTAACTCTGATGAAGCTTATAGATCTAGCCTTAATATGCCACAAAGGCATGCAAACATGCTCTTCGTTTACTTTTGTACATAGCCAAACCTATTGACTGTGTTAATTCTTGACTCCAAGTTGGAAGTCAAACCCCTTTGGACACTTGAGCGTGCTAATCATAAGTCGGTCCTGGCTTCAAATGGGACTCCATATGCACCATCCTTCAGCCAATCTCAACCATAGATGTCTGGGCGGCATAAACATATTGGTCCTGGATTCTGGTTTACCCATGTGCAAGTAATCTTAGACAGAATCCCAGCTATAGATCTCATGAGGAGGTGAATCCAGGCACAAATGTAACTTTCATTGAGCCATGGATGACACGAGTGAGTCAACGCACCATAGATGGAGAGCAGAAGTAAGTCCCCAAGATAAAGGCGGAGAGAGAGAATGTATCCGGGGCACACAGGACAAGCGGAAGTGAGTCCGCGAGGAGGAAATGAATCAGCAAGCTATAGGTGGCATGGGAAAGTGCTGTACATATAGAGGGGAAGTGAGTTAGTGGGGCATTGATAGGCAGAGGAAGTATTTTGGAGGCGAAGATGTTGACCGGAAGTGAGTCAGCCAGCTATAGATGGGGTGAGGAAGTGAGTCCGCGATATATATATATGGCTGGAGAGAGGAAGTGAGTAAGCAAGTCATCGGTAGAGAGACGTAATATGTCACTAAGATTTGCTGGTGAGATTGTGTTACAAAGGCTTTTAATGTAGATGCCATATGGTCTCTGAATAATGTGTGTCAACGGAAGATACTGCGCAGAGTGAACCCTATGCTTGATGTAAGGAAGACTGTCATCAGTTTTAAAGAGGACTTCCTTGCTTTTTACTTGTATATAAGTGGGCGCACACTGCCCCTGCACAGCATGTGGATAGTTGCTTGCTTCCGCGACCCGAGTAGGGATGCCTTCTCACTTCCGCTGAAGTTTGTGGTGATCCCATGATTTGCTACTTGCCCATATGTCCATTCAATTTGGTGAGATAGTGTGGGGCAGTGGTGCAGTAATGAGGCAGACCGTGCCATGCTTCCAGTCATCCCTCTTTTTGTATGCTTTGGTTCTAAGATAGGCACTGTATGAACAAGTATAAGGAGTCTCCTGCTGAAATTCATCCACCTCATATGATCCCATTCTCCCTGAGAGCGTATTTGTGGTATTGGCTTACCAAGACACATAATCGACCCTGTGGCCTACAGAATCACTAAAATTCATATTTTTTGTTTTCTAGGTGAAAACCTTGGCCAACCAGCCCTGAATCTAAATCCCCAGAGCCGCTTCCCTGATTTCCTTGATTCTCTCCCAGGAACGAATGTCGATCTGGGGACACTGGAGTCTGAAGACCTGATACCAATTCTGACAGACGTGGAGTCGGTGCTGAACAAAACCGAGCCGTTCCTCACCTGGCTGTAACAAGTCGATATGCATCAATCCCCAGAATACAACATTTCCTTCTTCAGCGTGGAACCGAGTATGGTCATGAAAAAGAAACCTACAACAACCAACTTGCTTGCTTAGCGACTCATAACATAATATAACTTAATTGCAATTTTGCGGTTTAGGATTGAATCTGGCGCAAGAGTAAAGCATTACTATAACACCGCCTATCAGATTTGTTATGGGGATAGTTGGAGAACAGCACCCACAGGCTTGAAACTAGTTTCCCTTGCAGTTCACGTAAATTTAGCGCCACTCTTTCCGTTCCTTTTAGATGCCTAAAGTTGTGGGTTTTCATGAGGTTTCGAAGCTCCTGATGAGCCGCATGAGCGGTTTTAGCCCATGCCAGGCAGGAGGCTTATAATGGGTGAAAAAGCATGCAATCAAACTCACAGTTCAATATTTGTATTTATGACAATTGTACCAAATGCTTTTTTTATTCTTTTTTTTTTTTTTACCTTATTTAACTCGAGCTTTATTCTTCTTTGTATTAGTAGGTTGTACTGCAATAGGGAGTAAGGCGTAGTTTTAAATCAAATGCAACAAGATTGTTAATTATGTGTTTGCACAGGCACAAGCAGTACTTTTTGTAGTTTATTGTTCAGTATATTACTGTATGGCTTCCAGGAAATTAAAACTTCCAATTTTAATGTAGGGGTATGTTTGTTAACACTTACACACTACAATACTGTAAAATAGACCCGATTGGTACTAACTACCATCATTTTTATAAGCAATGTGATTGTTTTGTAATGTTTTTTTTATGCATCTTTATTGTTGTTTGTTGAATTTTATTAAGCACTACTAAGTTTTGTAACTACAATGAACTCAGCAAATGCCGACACTTTTGCTAGGCAGTTGTATCTTGACATGCTCAGAAATGAAGTGTGGGTTTTCTTATGAAATGAAAATATGGTGTGCAGTGAAAATGTCATGATTTTGTTGGAGTAGTGTTTTACCTGACCACAAAGTCAGGACTGTGCATATCAATTGAAGAATGTGATCTTGAATCCCCACAGCATCAGACCATAACCAGAAAGATTGTGGAAGACACAAAAAATAAGTGGTTCTTTGTGCCGCGGGCTTGTCACTTAAAATATGCTAATTTTGCCGCCTGCTACAGTTGGTAGTAGGCGCACTCTATGCTGCCATGTGTACTCATAGCTGTATTATGTCCTATGAAGAGGTAGCTTGGACTGAGAAAGCATCAAGGACACAGAGCGCGCAGTTCTCTGATATGCAGATGAAGTCCTGGTATTATTGAGTATTTTAAAGGGGTATTTATAATCAAAGTTATTAAGCTTTTAAATTAAAAAAACATACTTTAAAAATAAATGAAATAAAAGGCATTATGAATGCGAGTCTTTGAGCTTTGTCTGGGTTGTTCACGACAAGCAAAGACTGCATTGGGCAGTGTGTATCGGTTAAGCACAGTCACTCAGACCCTATATTGCGCTCTGAGCACCGGCAGCGCGAACCCTTGTACTGTTTTTTGGTGGGAAAAGGCATTTGGAGGTCCATGCTGACCTTGCAAGGAAGGAGAGCAGATGTCTTTTAGCAATGGACGGTGTGTGAAGCGGTATTAGCAACAGCAAATGTGGCACAAGTATTAGGGCGGTGGCTCTGAGAATCTGGTCGGTTGAGGGAGCCGAGGAGTTATGCGTGACATAGGTAGATTGACCTGCATACTAGGCTGTAGTTGAGATGTGGAAGCATTTAACTACTTCTTGGAGGTTCGAAACCACTCTGCTTCTGCGTGAAACAAGATATTCCTACTTTTTTCAGAGTTGGCTATTTTCAGTTCATATGCCTTTTTGTAAGTGTATTAATTGGAGGGAGAGAATTAATCTCGAAGGTTCTCCCTAGAATGAATAGCAGTGAACTGGCCTGCTGTCACTGTGCTAGGGGCAGGGACTTATTACGCCTGCTTTGTTTTTCCTTTGAGCGTTGATTTGATTTTCTGAGGAAATCGGTCTTGTTCTTCATTTACCAGGAACCCTAGCCAAAGGGGGCTTCACAGTTTAGCCGCTGCAGTGTTGTTTCTATTTCCCCCTCTTGTATTCTCTTTCCTCTACTGCACTTCGTTGTTAGTACTATTGCATGCGGTATTTTATTCTCCATGCTTCACTTCCGTGGTAGGTCGACCTCAAATGTGTTGTGGGGGGGATAGCCGTTTTTGGGAAGGAGGTGGTTCTAGTAAACAAACTTATGCATACCACACTAACACCGCCAAAGTATAGCTGGATGGTTTCCATTCCTGAAGGCCTTGTCAAGATGTGTTTTTTTTGGGCTGATGGTAAAGTGACCTCTCCAAGGTCAAATGGTCACACAGTTCTCAGGCTGGCTTGTAAAATACATAACGTTTCATCAGCATCATTCTCTTTATTGATACCAGATCAAGTAATGTAAACAAGTGACTGGGAGGAGGGGCAAGTTTTATATTTTACAGACCTAAGAGAAGGCTGGATTTGGGGCTGGAAGTTCAGTATTAAACTGCTGGAACATGCCTGTAGGTGGACAGGTTCCTCTGCCTGTTTACTTTGATTCGATTGGATACATCACAGCAAAGGCGATGATGGCTGTGCAGTGGCTTGAGCAAAGCAGGTGGTTATGCAAAGGCTTTCAAAGCAGAATGTTTTCGATTGACACACATTTTAGATGGGCATGATTCTTGCATATTTTCCTCCACAGAAAAGGAATTGGCCACGGGAAAGGAACTGGTTTGTGAATTTTCGATGTTAAATGGACAGGCGCTATGGGAGCTTGCATATTTCTGAATTAAACGTGCTGGCATATTAGTTTGTGCTCAGTTAGTCCCTCTCTGTCTCCCACCCTCGTCATCATTTATATCTTTCTATCTCTTTCTCACTCATTCTGTCTCTGTTTTTTACAGATATTCCTCTGTAATTCTTCTCTCAATTTGTCTGTATTTCTGAATGTCTTCCCCAATACCCATATCTACCTGCATGTTTCCCCCATTTCTACCTCTATCTCCACGTCTATTTCTATTTTCCCATTTATCGCTACATCAATCTTTATCTGCCTGTTTATCTCTATCTGTACTTATCTACCCCTATCCCTATACAAATATATGTATATATCCATGCATCTTTCTACCTATTTCTAGATCTTTCACCCATCCATCTCTCTCCGTACTTCTATCTCCCTTTCGATATCTATTGGTACATCTGTCTTTGCTTCTATCTCCTCACCCATCTCTATCTGTGCACATCTTTGTGAGTGCATCAGTGGTCATTCCTATATCCATATGTATGTCTATCTTCCTATCTGTATATCTATCTCCCTCTGTGTCCATTTCCCTCTTTATCTATGTCTATGCATCTGTCTCTGCATTACTGCCCCTATCTGTTACTATCTTCTGTACATAGCTCTTATCCGTTTGCAGTTTTATCAACATTTTTGACCCTCGTCCTGCCCCAATCACCATATTTATGCTATTGCTACACAATTGCCTATGACGTTGTACCTATTTTCCTCACTTAAATATTTTTGGGGACATTTTCAACCATACTTACTGAAAATGTTAGATAGGGTAATGGTGTTGTTTATTTGAAGAACAATGATTGATTTTCCGACTTGTATAATCCTGCATGGACTGTTGGAGGGTGTATCTGACAATCTATGAATTGATCCGGCCTTCACTCTCCCCAAAAATTGTTTTTAATTGTGCAAAGGCAGAATGTTGAATGACCCCTGGGCTGTAAAAGAGCAAACAAGTGGTGATCCTCTCCTCCTCCGCGGACATGGGTAGCAAGTAAGGATCGTGTGTGCTATAAGGCTAGTTTTGTAAATGGACAATTTCGTCCATGGTTGGAAATAGAAAGTAGTCTTTTATTGAGTCTTAGTGGGCTGGGCATTTCTGGCGAGTTTGACCCTAGGTGAAGCTGAAGGATATGAAACAAGCGATACAGTTGTGAAAAGAAAATACCTAAAATGGAAGTTATTGTTATTGAAGCTGCAGTTCTCCATTGAAACTGTTGGCCACGGTCAACAGATATTTCTGACCTCTTGCATATGCTATGCAATGCACCATGTTCATCTATGCTGGCCACTCAGAAAGCGTTCACCCATGTCTTGAAGGTCAAAAAAGCCTCTTAACAACTTCATTTGGTATATCTAGAAATTCCTATTGGTGCACCTTTGCAATGTGATCAACAATCAGTGTTTGGCTTCCTCATTAACGTTCCTTGTGTCACACATTTGGTGGAGACCAGAGTGACGGAAAGCCAGCAGTCGTCAGTCTGCAAAAACGTCCACAATTATACTAATGTCTTAGTAATGTTTACTACACACAATCGTAACCAGGTATTATATGTAAAATTACTTATTCAAGGACAGATTTGGAATAGAGCAGCTCTTCGAAACTCAATTGATGGCTGCGTCTTCGATATATGTTCTTGGGTCCTTTTACCGCTACGTTTTTTAGGGCAGCCGGGTTACTTTGGAGGTTCAGCATTTCTTTCGGGTGGAGCTGGTGTTGTAACTCTCAGTATTTCCAGTACTTGTATTTGAAGTTTCTCTTTTGAACTCTTAGGGTCTGAGCTAGACAAATGTGCTGCTACTGCCAATTGGTGCCACTGAAAAGTCTGTGCCGTCTTGCATGTGCATGGTAAATTGCATATTTAGCACCAAGGATGAATAATGTTCGGAAAGAAGCATCTAGACAAAAATGTGACTGGTCGCCAGTTGTGTTGGCCAAAAAGATGCAGCAAATGACTTGCAGACACTACAAACAAAAATAGTTGCAGCAGCCATCAGCTCAATTTTGCAATCCCTTATTTCCTGCTCTTCTTGGGGATTTCATCAACTTTTAAGACATTTTTGTGTAATTTCTGAAGGTTGCATCAGAGTGTATCACTTTTTTTGCAGTTTTATGCAGCACAACTTGGCCCAAGGGCATTAGAGCGCTGTAGGTCTTTGCACTGGTCTCTAAATTGAGCCCTTCAAATATCTTTGATAAGGAAGACACGTGATACAGGACGAAGAAACGAGCAGTATCTCACTTGATACTACACTACAGGTCTTATTTGTCAAAGGGATGCTCCATAGACCTATAAATGGAACTGTATCCTCTTCTAAGTAAATTCACAGTGTCATGACATATCATGAGTAGCTTTTACAAAATGTGGTTCACTCGTGACATATGCAGGATATATTTCACTGTATTATTTATGGATATGAAAGAACTTTTTATTCGAAGAATTTACGCAATACGTTTAGTTGAAAATACATGCTGTATGCTAGCGGACCAGGCTCCTGCCCGCCATTGCAGTTTGGTATATGCAATGTCGGTGATATTATGCATGTGGAAACTGTTATCTTGAGCTATGGTGAGTCACAATGCAACTTGTTGTCTGAAAAGACTATTAGAATGTAACGTTTTGAGGTGCAATTATGAAAGCGCATTTTTAAGAGAAATTTGCATTCATTTTAAACACGGGGCGGGAAAATGTGATCGAAGTGTGTTTTCAAATGTACTACAGCAATATTGTGCTTGTACTTTAACTTTTGTAACTTTTATTTTGTTACATGGCATACGTGTGTTTTTAATTTAGTATATTTTGCATCACGAATGTATGCAATAAATCAGATCCAACTATTGTACACACAGTTTGGGACTGGTTTTTGTTCTCTGACCTTATACAAGAAAAATAAATATACTGAATTGGAACCTCTGTGTTCGTTTTTAATTATTTGTGTCTGCGTCTCCTAATTTTAATAGTTTGGTTAATTAGTTATACTTTATCATTACCTTCTTTCCAGCAATTTACCATTATGTGTAAATAAAAAAACTGATAGCAAATCTGAAACTCTGCAGTGATGATTTGAAATATCTGCAGGTAAAAAGTGAAACCCGCAGAAACGACACTCAAAACGTGCAATCCAATTCCCCAAAAATAGACACAGAGACAAACTACATCAAGGTACTCAATGTTCATCTATTTTTAACAGTCCAAGGTCATTGTGAAAGCTTCTGCAAGATAAACAGTACGATTTCTGTCCTCATGTGCATTGCCATAACTTTTTGTGCATCTTGAAATAGAGGGAGATTTACTTGTTTGGTGGGTGGTTTATCGGACCACTAGGTAAGTTGAGGTTTTACCCCCCGCCCCCTTGTTGCTCGTCCTCTTAAAAGATTCCCTGCCTTCATGGCAGAGATATTTGTGCTTTCAGCGATCCCCTGGTGTGAATAAACGCCTAGCAAGTTCTACATTGTTGCCCGCTCATAGGGAACTCGGTGAGTGTGCGTAAAGATACTACAATACATGGACTTCACAAGCACACGAAGAAGCAAGAACTAACACCAGGTTTACAGTTCAATCACAAGAACAGGATCTTTGCCTTCCTGGATCCCTTAAGAAATACTCTGAAGGACGTCCTAGGAAATGAAATACCAGCATTTGTAAAGTGCACAGCTACCTCCGGAGAGGTGTCCCCGCACTGGGGGACGTCGGGAAGACTAAGTGAGCTATTACCCAGAGTCACATGGTGCTGGGCTAACCTGCCGCCGGCAACGGGGATCGAACCGAGTCAGGCACTCTGGCCGCTGCGCCACACCTCTTCCACTGCTTAATTGTATAATGAGTGAAATACTCAATTGGCTGTGGGTGTCACTCTCAATGAGTGCTAGAAACTAGATGCCACAGGAATGGCTGTATAGTAAATTTGCACAGTTGTAGGAAGATGGGGAAGCTACTGTAACAGACCAATTTACTAGTCTGTCACATGGTGGAACAAGAGAAAGCCAATGACCCAGTGGGCATTTAGCCACACATCACCACCAGTGACTGTGTTACAGGAACTTAATAAACTGGGATTCAATGGTCATTTACAAACTCTAGGAACAGCTCTATATGAGTGAAAAGCAGTGTTGTTGACATCAATAGAACGTAGGGTGACCAAAAAGATAGTTTTGCTTTATGCCTTACATAACGTATGCGATCCAGCTATTTTTTTTTAACATAGCTTTTTGATTTCTGTTGCAGCAGTAATAGCTTTGAATATATTGAAAGGGCAAGGAATATCAGGCCGACATGGCAAGTGCTGTTCCATCTTCGTCTTACTGGATCTATCCCTCAGTGTAGAGTCAATTGTTTGTTAAAAAACAGGTCTCTAAAGCGCTTCAAAACTTTCAATTCGTTTGTCCAGAATGGTTCAGAAGGAGGTGATTCAGAAGATGAATTGGTCTGTTGGGCAAAGACCTTGTTTCTTTAAAACTGGTTTGACATGGAAATGTTATAAGATCACTGGCACCCTGGCCAGACATTGGGAAATTGTTGCAATGCTCATTGGAGTATGTGATGCCACAGGAGGTGCATTGTAGAGTCTTGAATTCAACAATGGATTATGGAGTTCATTTGATGGGCACCTTACATTTGGTAATGTTGTGAAGTCGCTCTGTTTCTTAAAAGTGGATTTATGTATTCTGTATTGATTTTAGAAGCAAAGCTAGTTATTTATGTTCATAATATTTCAAGGATTTTGATAATTGGGTTTATTTCCTTTAAGTCTTTAGATCACCAACCTACTTTGTGCCAACCCATCATTATCGAGTGTTCAATGCAAGGGTGGAGGCAGCACCAGGGATGAAGTCACAAACTGGTCACTTTATTTCAAAAAGTTCTTTATTTTTCTTCATAGAAACAACTCAACAACAGCGAACGCATTTCATTCCTGTGAGAGGAACTTCCTCAGGGCAGAAAAAGTGTATGCGACATACGCACTCCTAGGAGTGCGTATGTCGAATAATGATGCCGTGACTCTGCACGTCATTCTGATTGTATGTCTTTGAGATTTATCATGATCTTAAGTATCTATTGACGTCAGGACCCACAAGACAGACTTTCATCCTCACTCTCTGCAATATTTCTGCGGACTGGTTGATTCAGGCATTACGACGGTTTGACCAAGGCAGATATACCTCTCATGTCTAAACCACGCCTGTGAACTGCTTTAAGAAAAGCTTTTTCATGATTTTGACTCTTGAAAAATAAGAAGAAATAAGGATTATAAAAAGGATTGGTTCCACAATGTCCAAGGTCAGTATTCTGGGTTCACTCTACAAATTTATTCATACACTTTTTCTGCCCTGAGGAAGTTCCTCTCACAGGAACGAAACGCGCTGGCTGTTGTCGAGTTGTTTTTATGAGGAAAAAAAAGACCTTTTTGAAATACAGTGACCAGTTTGTGACTTCATCCCTGGCGCTGCCTCCACCCTTGCATTGAACTTTGTCTATGGAATTTCAGTGGGACCGAGCTGCAGCAGGTCCCGTGGTGGGCTGGCACAGGACTTCACTTAAAAAGGGACTATATGATTGATGTGCTCAGCACAGAGTCAGCTGTAGGTTCATTTTGTTGTATTATCGAGTGTTTGATATGGAATCCAAAAGTCCTGACTAAAGAATATTGTGCTTGACTTCCTTCCCTAGTATGATGAGGGTCTTGTTTTTGAGAAGATTGGTGTGAAAAGAGTAATGGGAAGTTGATGATGGGGTGATGGCTCCAAGTGATGAAGTAATGGTGGAGGATCCTTGGGAGGCAAAGACAACCGTGTGGGAGAACCAGACTGAGTACCTGGGGCTGTTTAAACTTTGATGAGGTTTCAGGCCTTCAGGTTAAATAGCGGGGGTCTGATTTCAGCCAGTCATGTTTGTTTGATCAAGTGAAGTCACTCCGCATGCCCACATTTCTAAGGTTTAGGGAAATGTCTGGGATAGATTAAATGAAGGACTCCGAGAATGCTTGAGTGCACCAAGGGGATCTGAGGATCATCAGTAACAATTAAGAAACGGCAGGAGAAAGCGTGCATTGGATGAGTAAAGATTCAAACTCTGCAGTTGAAGGGTCTTGCCAGCTGAATGCAGATATGATTCATTAAAATATCCTGGTGGGATAGTCTTTTGCAGCTCTGGGACAGCTTCTCACCTATCTTGTTTTCTTATATGAATGTCATGGAAGTTCACACTGCTATTGTTTAACGATTTGGCATCGCATTTGCAAGCCAGATGAAGGGGGACGGCGGACATTTTAATAATTTGCAAAGTTTTATATAGCACTGGCTAGACCCCGAGGTATCAGAGCGCTTTACATGAGGATCAACAAGTTACAAGTTACATAGCGAGTTACAGGTTACATAGCCAAGTATAGATATAGGAGAAAAAAAACCATTCGATTACACAATAATGTGAGTTATTAGCGCTTACACATGTCTTATGTAGAGGGAAAAGGTAGGGGGGGAATGGTGAACAGGGGTAAGGGAAGCAGGTAGGAAACACAGAGGGGATGCGAGGAAAACAATGTCCAATGTCCGGCTGGGTAGGTGATGGCCGAGGGATGAACCAAAGCCAAACTCCTCTTTAGCTGCATAGGACAGCTCCACCGGTCAAGGTTACTCGGGTACCGAGGTAAGTACAGACAGATTACACAATAATGTGAGTTATTAGCGCTTACACATGTCTTATGCGTAGGGACAAGGTAGGGGGTAATGGTGAGCAGGGGTAAGGGAAGCAGGTAGGAAACACAACGGGGAGGCGAGGAAAACAATGTCCGATGTCTGGCTGGGTAGGTGACGGCAGAGGGATGAACCAAAGCCAAACTCCTCTTTATCTGCATAGCACAGCTCCACCGGGCATCGGTCAAGGTTACTCGGGCACCTCGGTAAGTACAGACAGTTAGGTTTCCGCCGGGGGCATGGGCATAGTTCCATCGGGAGCACCAGTCAGGGCGTTGCTGGGGAGCTCCCGCTTCATACTCCTGCTCTCCCCCAGGTCAAAGGTCACATAGTGATGCAGCTACCCGGACAGAGGTTAGCTGCCATTAAAGCCTCTTTGCCTCTAACAGGAACTGGGGTCTCAGAGCTCCCAGAGGACGGAGGTGGAGATCGCTGGTGGTGGCATAGGAGAAATACCCGGGTGGTGGTTGGTAAGGGGTCATATCTCTCAGAGGGGTGTTTTGTATACGGAGGGATGGTGTTCAGCTGCTGCAAATGTCTAAAGTACCTCCCAGTCACGGACTCCGTCCCTGATTTAAAGGCTTGGTCTTGGGGGACTATTTTGGGTCTGAGTGATGGGTGCCATTTTGGGGACAGTCAATGTTCAAATAAAGATCGCTGTGGCGATGAAGTCGGCCTTATGCTGAAGCACTCCTTATTATCAACCAGGCACTGCATCAGCATGATAATGGTTAATAATAATTGGGGTTGCAGATGAACGAGACTAGGATGAACAGGACTCTACAAGTCTGATGAAGGATTTAACATTGTTCGGACGAGCAAGGTAAGGGAGGTGAAAGGGAGATACGGGTGGGTGGCTTAGGACATTGGGGGACTAGGAGCAGAGACATGAGGGATAAAAAGCAATGGACGTAGATGGAGTGGGGAGGAGATGGGGATAAAGGTCTTCTGTGGACAAAGAAAGATGGGAAGGTTAAGAAACCTCCAATTTGGTTTAAAAAATTGAGTATTTTGTGATGCTCATAAAAATAAAATGGAGGCATTTTTCTGTTGGGTTTATCATGCTGTATTATTGCCTTCCTAAATTTGCAGGGTTTTATTTCACTTGGTTGATCATTTGGTGGTTCTTCATTCTTTAGAAAATCCTTCTTCCACTGGGTGTTAAACAACTAACCAGTATCAATAGTATGGCTTGGCATTCAGCAGTTACTGAAAAGCGTAGCATTTACTGTACCCAATGGAGTGGTTGACTCCTCTCCATGGTGCTGGGCATTCTAACCTGAGTGGTCTTCGTTTTAACTGTCCTTTCTTTGATCAAACCTTTAGCTTTACGGCCATCACGAGTGATAAGTCTGCTATGAACATCTTGCATGTAGTGACTTCCCACCCTTGAAAAAGGATCACATCTTCAATCTGGCTAGAAAACTTGTTACAAATTCCCTTTGGAATAGGAATACTTATGATCTGGCTGTTGTGGCACTATGCCTTCAGAAGATTATTCATTTGGCTCCCGATGAGCTATCACTACTAGAATCAATGTTACTAAAGATGTAAGCATTTTTCCTGCTTGTAAACAAAGAAAAAGCTACACAATTTCTGGAGTCCAGCTGGAGAGAGGGAAATTAGGTTAAAATCATTTTTATTTGTCAGCTGTGGAAATATATCCTTTTTATTAGATGAGCCCCAAAAACATTTTTTATTGCTAAAAGTTCTAGTAGAAACTAATCCTCTTAAAATCTTCTGGGCACTGGAATCTCTTACTATCCTTGCCACCTTCAAGAATGGTGGGGCTCCTCTTGCCCATGCAGAATCATTTTACAGCTTCTCTTCATCATTACGGTCAAGATGATTAGAGAAGATGTAACAGCAGAAAAGACTTCTAGACTTGTATATCCCGAAACGAAATGTCTCAGTCAGACATTAAGTCACATTCAGATCATTTCAGTCTCCGCAACTCAATGATCTAGAGAACTTTGTTTCATCCGGTAGTACTGTGCGTTCCCATAGGCTACTTATTCCTTATGAGCTTCTTATAAGCTTTTGCACTGGCAATGCATGGCATGAGGAAATTACTACTACTACTACAAGTTATCAATGGTTTCTTTTTTAAAGCGTGTTCCAGAGGAACAGAAATTTGTGAAACTATACCTCACTTGAAGAAGCCCTCCTATCCTGACAATTGTAAGAAGTGTGCCCTAGTTCCCTCTCACCCTATCCAGCTACTCTTCTTCAGAGTGCTGCACCCAGGCAATTACAGATCTTAGTGGAATAGAATGGTATTCTTTAAGGTTTCCAAGCATGATTCAATCCAGGACCAATCCCTGAATCCATGGTAGTTTCTGTGATGGATGATCCCTGGATGATAGTAGATGAAGCCGGTGCTGTGCCCTGATATTGTTAGATTTGTCAGCAGCATTCAAGACCCTCACCATCTGTTCCTCATACAACTTCAGGCCGATTGTTAAATTTTGTGCATGCCCCTGAGGAGGAAAAAGTATTTTTTTTCCCTTTAGAAATGCCTAGTGTTTCAATTAGGCTCCTTACATTTTGCCCTTAAGCCAGTGCTTTGGGGGACTCCCAAAATTCATTATGGTCTCTCTTGTTCGATCTTGCACTTATGCGACACAGATTTTCTTACTTTTTACATGCATGCAGACGATACACAAATTCTTGGGACCCTGCGGAATCAGGAAAACTCTACTTTCCAGGCACTCCGGACAGCATCGGATACAATGTTCTGGTGGGTGAGCATAATGATTTGAAGGTGTAAAAGACAGACTTTGCTGACTCAAAACTCTCCAAACACCAGGAAGCCAAGTCTACTGCCTGAGTCTGTGGTGTCCTGCCCTCACGGCTATGCTTAGAAACCAATGAGTCATGATAAAAACTGAACTCTCTCTAATATCAGTGGTGTCAAAACTAGGGCTTTTGCATGCAGGATTGCCCTGTCTCAATTTTCCACAGAGATTTAGGGTCGCTAATACCCTTATTAAATCACAATTGGGCTTTGGCAATGCAGTATACTTCAACCTGTAGGCAAAAGCCATCATTCAATTACAGCGTAATCCAATTGTTACAGCACAGGCCCACTTTGGTGTGAAGTCATTTGATCAAATCTTTGCTAAGCTTATACATCTGCATTAGCTTGTGAGACAGAAAAGGATGACCTGCAAGCCAACGTTTTATGAACCGGATCCTTTATAACGCAGGAACAACTTTTCTCGGAAAGCAAATTTCTAACACTTGCCATCATCGAATCTGATGCCAAACATAGAATTGGTGTGAGGGAGATAGAGAGAGAGAGAGAGAGAGAGAGTGAGAGAGTTCAGAGTGCTTGGATCCAAACTATGGAACTCACTGCTTCCTCACCTTAAAGCAGAGGTCGCCATCTGTGCTTTTGGGGAAAAGAAAACTAAATTAAAAATATCTTTTTTTTTAGTTTTCTGAAGCATTACCTTAGCACTCTGGGTGTTTTTCAACAATACAATATTTTCAAGGTTAAAAGAAGATAACATAGGTCAGGGGTTGGGAAAGAGGTGGGTACTTTTATAATTGGGAGGTTTGAATGGAGAAATGCAGTTCAGGTTTTGGAGGTTAGGAGAGATGGAAGGAGGAGAGGAATCCAGAGGGTGGGAGGTGGCAGTGGGGATAAGAGGACGGGTACCGAGCTTAAGATATAAGAAGCATTGGCAAAGTCAATAGATCTTGCCTTTGCAAGGTCTATTGGCTTTGTCAATATATATATATATATATATATTTTTTTTTTTTATTGGAGTACCGTGTCAGCCAAAACTAAATCGGACCCTTAGTTGTTGATAACATTTCCCCATATTAGATTTCCTTGGCAAGTTCGTTTAGGTATTTCTTAGTTGTTTAGTGAAGCAGTTGCTATTACCGCTCATGGTTACACTTTTTGTGCTGCAATGGTAAGGGAATATAGAATCCAAATATTCAGTTCCCCAATTAAAGTTGTCAAATTAACGACAACAGTTGAAGCTTCCTTGTGTTACTAATATGGTGTTGACTTATTAGTTTCCATTTTACTGCTCCACTTAAAGGTATCATTTTTTAGAAATCCGACCATTTAATTCTTTCAAATTTTTCTAGCCCGTTGGTATGTGCCAACAAGTCTATTGGCAAATTATATGGAGAGTTGCAGTTCAATTTGATCAGCTGAGGATAATTGTCAATCTCTGCCCCTTTACTAATTTCTTAATCCCCAATTTTTTCAAATGCTGCCCTAATTATCCACATATAATCAAGCACTGCTTATCTTATTGCAGACAAATAGCTATACCACAGCGGCCCGTTTAAAAAAAAAGATTATTTAAGGTAAGAAGACCTAAATATTGTAGGAGATTCACAGTCAGTGTGCCTCCTGAGTGCGCACCCGCAAATATGGGTTCCATGGGCCCCACCAGACCACACCCAGCTGGTGAGTCAGGACTGCACTTCTTTGGAAGGGGATCTCTGCACCCCCTTTGCAGTGTAGGTCAGATCCCTTCTGCACTGTGAAAGACAGAGAAACTGCTTCAAACTACTACACCACCTGCCACTCATGTGCGGGCCCCAGGGGAGCGGGTTAGTGGGTGCCCGGGGGGCAATGCATTATATGGATAAGGGCACACTGTTCCTGTTTGCGTCCCGCACACCACGTTGAAGGTTGAGCATGGCACTAACAGGAACAGTGCCCCCCGCCCGCACACCACGTTGAAGGTTGAGCATGGCACTAACAGGAACAGTGCCCCCCGCGTACAAGATGGACTCTAGTGATCTAAAAAATGGATCAGGGGTGATAAGTCTGTTAGGAAAGATAACTTGGAATAAAGGTATGAAACAACATTTTGTTAGAGGCCCACTTCAAAAAAGGGAGAGTAAGCAAGTAAAACATGCATTTCACCAATACATACATTACAGTGACACAAGCACCACTATGTTACGGTAATATTTGTAGATGACCATGCAAGAGCAGCTTCACTGAGCATTTCAGAAGTATGTTTCACAATGCAGTGCAGTTACTTCATTTTAGCTTTCACGTCGAAAGTATTCAATGGTTAAGGGTTCGGCACTCAGTCCCACCCTTTTTAACATTTACCTCAGACCCCTAGCTGAGGTAGTAAATCCTTCGGAATGTTGGTGTCGTATGCTGATGACACTCATCTGGGTTTTTCCCTCTCAGCTGAGTTGACCAGTGGCTGTATCAACTTTAAAAACTGTTTTACAGCAGTCGCTGATTGGATGCACGACAACTGTTTGAAACGTAACTCCCAACAAAACGGAGAGCCATACCCATTTGTGGAGTGACCAATGGCGGCCGGAAATACTAGACCCCCCAAACCTAAATCGGTGATGAAAAACCTTGGTATGGATAGATAATTCATTATCCTTTGAAACCCAAGTTAAGACTCTAGCAGGCCACTGTTTTTGCATCTTAAGGAGAACCCCCCAAATCGCCCACGGATTATGCAATTCCTCATCATTTCACGTCTTGACTACTGCAACATCCTCTTATCTGGGCGCAAAAAAATCTGTCCTGAACCGATTGCAAGTTGTTCAAACTGCTGCTTGCTGTCAGGCTTATTTTTCCCTTCCTAAATCCAGCTCGGCTTCCCATCTTTTGGTTAAGCTCCACTGGCTACCCATAGGAAAAAGCTCAAAGTTATAGGCCCTATGTATCTCCTACAAAAATCCTATTCAAGCAATGAGCACCCAGCCTAGCTACCTTGATGCAATTCTACAGGCCCTTCAGAACGCTACTCTCCACTAACTTCAAGATAGCACATATCTCCCGTCACACCTGGGCCAGAATGGAAGGTTGCTCCTTCCGTGTCTTAGCCCAGACCCTGTAGAACTCTATTCCACTCCACCTCAGAAATACACAAAATCACTTACTATTCTGGAAACAGTTGAACGCCTGACTGTTTACCAGCTAGTCTGAGGTGGTTCTTCTCTACTGTTTCTTTGTCTCTCCTGTGAGCAGCACACAGGAGGCAGCTGTACGCTCTAGAAATCTTTTTAACATAACAAAGAAGTATTAACATGAACTACTCTTTCGAAAGCAATCTCTTGAACAGCCAGCACTGCCTTCTGCCAGTTGAAGTAGGAGGGCCAAGGATTAATAAAGAGGGGGAGATGGTTACTGTCTGCACCTCCCTTCTCTATATTGTTATGGCCCTGCCTGGCACGTCATTGGGAGTATGTTTTGGCAAGAGAACCTTTCAGACCCTGAAGAACCCTGGTTGTAATTAAAGGGGTATACCTACTAATAAATGGTTCAGGATCTGTGAAAAGAATGGTGGTATGATTTCACTCACACTGAGGGGGGAAAGGCGCTTGAAATGGACTACTAAGGGCAGCATCAAAGAAGGGTAATTCTCCCACCAGGGACATAGAATCCTCCTATTCCCAGACCTGTGCTAAATGACCATTTTGATTAAACCAAAATGTAAAAATTGAGAAAGAAAGCGATGAAGCTTGGGGTCAAGTCCTCATGTGTACCCTATTTGGGTGAGGATGATTGTTGATTCAAGATGGTTGCTTCTGTTGCTGGATTAGGCTGCAGCCTTTAGTAATTACCAGTGGCTGTGATCAATTCAAGGATTCCACCCATGGCTTTTTTGTATTCTCACTTTGAAGCTGTATGTGAGCAAAGTGGTGTATTATATGTTGTACTTGTGTGACCTCACCCTGTAATGCACTCACAATACCGTCTTGGATCCCGTCAGGCTCATTTGTAAAACATTTAGCTCAACCCTGGGTAGCTGTGGCTTTGGGCAATGGGGCTTAAACAAGGTATGTAAAGCATCAACTTAAGAAAGTTATACAACATAAAAGAAATCCAACATCAATTTATCAAAATAGACCTTATTTTTTATTAATTTTTAGCCACCAAAATGAACAAATCCACCGGAGGGTTCCAGAGATATAGGTAATTGTGAAGTTTGAAGCCATTGTAACACTTTTTAAGAGTTGTGTTTGGGTAGTCCGACCCTCACTGTGTGACCAACTTCAACAGGGATATGGCCAGGGAGCTAATAAGGAGTAATACTACAGTGGCCTTGTCACCAGAACAGCCTCAAGTACATTTCCATGTTCTATGGGTGAACAGCCCTAAACTTCAATGGAGTTGTTCTGCTGCATGAGATACATGGTGCTGAAGAAACTGTAAGATGCTGAGAATACTGTGCTGTTGACGGGGGCTTCCAGTGGCTACTCCTCGGTCCACAGTTCAGGTGGGGCGATGTAGTATTGAAGAAAGGACACTTTAGCCAGGTAGTTTACCATGTAGAGTTAATGAGGTGGTACATTTGATACATAGGTAAAGTATAGAGTCTAAGTAGGAGCCCCACCAGGAGCAGCTTCACAGCTGCTCAGCCCTTCATCCAACTGATTCACGCACGCACACATTCCAAACACTAACATTCCGAAAGCAGTCATTCTTGGCTGAGCAGCAGAATACTACATATCTCCCCCCTTTACAACGCAAAGGAAGGACATTTTAAAAGGCATCAAACAGAGGCGAACATAAACGAATATATAAAGTGAATGGTATACTGAAAGAAGGCGTAAAAATGAAATAAGGGCATAGCAAGCAAAGGAAGTAAAGTGGATAGGAAGTGCGAGAAAAGAAAAGTACAAGCGACTATTACACCATCTTCCTTTCCACAGAAACACAAAAATAAACGCAGAGCCGTACAATAGACTCAAGAGGAAACCAAGTACTAAGATCATGTATGCTGGCCAGGCAAACCAGGAAGTAAGTACAGGGTGTGACAAAGAAATTGGAAAAATGAAATAACAAAATAAGTACAGATAACAGTGAAAGAGTGGAAGACAGCCGAAGACAGAAAAAGAAATGAAGGCTGTCCTTCACAAGCAGTATACAGTAGTGGTATTAAACACAGTAAATAAATAAGCATGTGTTATGCTCACAAAGAAGGAAAGGGTGGAAATGGAAAGGTGAGCTACACTACAGAACTTCCCTAAAGCAGGTTGGGTGAAAAGTCTGAGATAGCCACACAGTGTAAAATGTGTGGAGAAAGACCACACCGTGTAAAATGTGTGGCGAAATACAACACAGTGTAAAATGTGTGGAGAAAGACCACACTGTGTAAAATGTGTAGAGCAAGACCACACCATGTAAAATGTGTGGCAAAATACCACACTGTGTCAAATGTGTGGAGAAAGACCACACCGTGTAAAATGTGTGGAGCAAGACCACACAATGTAAAATGTGCAGATGTGGTTGTACCACATGAAACAATTTGTAAAATGCACAGATGTGGTTATACCATATGAAACAAAGTTTAAAATGTGCAGATGTGGTTGTACCACCTGAAACAAAGTTTAAAATGTGCAATGTAGATGTGGGGATACACCACATAGAAAAGATGTGGGGACGCACCACATGGAACAGTAAAATCTCCCTCAAAGCATGTTGGGAAGAAAGGTGTGAGTAGGGACCACACGTAATAAAATAGGATGCATGAAAAGCTTTAGAGCTTGATGTGACTGTAAGTGCCACACAGTAGAATGCATTTTTTTAAAAACAGTAGAATGCATTACACCACATTATAATATGAAGAACATTGAAGAACTACCCCCTTCTTTTTTTTTTTAAATATGACAGTAAAATATAATTTGCAGCGACAGTAAGGGTTGATGAGGCATGTAAAATGATCCCATTCAGTGGTATAGCAGTGAAATTACAATGTACAGAGTAAGAAAATATAATGTAAATATAATCGTAAAAACACCATAAAGTAAATATTTTGAGCATGTATGAAATTGTAGCATGGCAAGATGTACAGTACAAGTACATGGTACATAAGCACTTAGTGACACTCTGCTTAGATGATGTGCGGCAATGTCCCAAGAAAATAATACAATAAAATAAATGACGTGGTCACCGTGGTCTGGAATCAGCTGACTAATTGTGCTGAGCTGAAGTGAAAAGCAATGAAAATGAATAGAATAGTACCTTGGTAGGACAATTGATGCAAGATAATACACCGGAAGACGTGTATTATAGTGCCCAAAACGAGTGAACTTCAGTTTTCATTGCAAAGGTGCCGTGATGGTGGTTGACCGCTAGGTAGCGTTGTTACCTAGTTAATAGAACTGTAAATGCTGTACTCACAGTGCTTTGACGATAACAAATTGTGGTCCAACAAATTGGCCAGAAGATTGTAGAAAGTCAAAAATGCTCCGGAAGAGCCAGACGTAATAATAATACCCCCTGAAAAATTAAGTTTCTCATACGAGAAGGATGGAGGCAGTGTAACTGAAGTGCACCACAGAAATGAGAAATGTGGCTGGCAGAGGCACACAGCATAGCAGAATAACTCTAAGCACTTCAACTTCAGTGTGCTTCAATAGTGCCAAACACAAAATGAAGGCATGTAGCACAACGCAGGCCGGGAGGCTCCTCGCGGGAACCAGCCACTACAACGCAGCCGTTTCCACGCTATACTTATCCACGCATGCTTTAAAACGCATGCGTGGTTACCACGTATAGCCTTTACCACGCATTCCTTTACTACGAAATACGTAGTAAAGGAATGTGAGTTAAAGGAAGAAATAAAAAAGGGGGCTTGAAGGGGGGCTTGGGGGGGTCTCCCCCCCCCCCCAAAACAAAAACAAACATGAGTGGGTTTAATTAAAAGAAATAAAGTCTGACCTATAAAAAGCTCTTCTGTGTGTCCGTCTTTCAATGAGCCTCATTACCTACGTAATAACGTACGTGCGTCTGCGTACTGAATTAACAAAAAAATAGAAGAAGGACCACATAAACAGAGAATGAAGAAGTCCGGCGATAGAGAAGTAAGGAAAACTGTGAGTAATTTTATTTATTATAATAATTTAAAATATTAGGCATATTTAAAAATAGATTTATAGTTATAAACAAACACAAAAAAAGCAGGTGGTATAGGTGTGGAAGGATTGGGGGCTGAGGGCGGAGGGAACATATAAGGTATTGGGGCAGGGATCGGAGAAAGCATTTAGCATGAAAATACCATTATCATGCATAGTTATACAACGAAAATCGTTGTATAACTACGCGTGGTAAAGGTATTTTCGTGCTAAAGGCATATTCATGGTAATTGCATTCCGTTGTAACGCATGCGTGGAAAAGGCATGCGTTGCAACGGAATGCGTTGTAACAATATACAACCCTCCCCGCACGTTGATGCAGTCAGGCGTCACTTAGTAAGCTTGAGGGTGCAGCGTCATAGAAGAAGCTCACGCTGTCAACAACGAACACTGCGAGCAGGTGACTGTTTATTCAATTTTTATGGCGCAGCACCAAATTGAAAAGGGCAAAATGTACAGTATCACAGCACACCAAAAATGCAGCCTCAGCGATGTTGTAAATAACAAAACATGACAGTTCCTCAAAGATGCACAAGGCTGGTTTAAATGCAGGAGCAGGTTTCATGCACAAGATGTAAATAGCTGAGGTTTAAAGTCCCAATCCAAACGACATTAACAGGTAAATTGTAGACCACAACTCCTCCACAATGAAAAACATGTCATAGGTAGCACGAAGAGCAATCACTGTTGAGCAGTTTGCCAGTTAGTCAGAAATCACTGTTTGTCATGGAAAGGGCTGCTGAAATGCTGTAAAACTGCAGCTGCATTTACTAAAACAGGTTTGATTCCTGACTCGTAGTGGCTGTAAATAGAAGCAGTAGAAGGGAAAATCAAGCTGAGACTGGCACATCAGGTGAAGAGGGCGACCGGTGGGAGGTCACTGGTGGGGCTCGGGTGCCAGTAATCTTAGAAATGTTCAGCTTAAATATGTAGAGAATTCTTTACCTTGAGTGGGCTGCAGGTTTCTACAGCTTCTTGAAGATGAACGATGGCTTGATGCTTGAAGTGGGTTATTTCCTAGACTGAAGTCCAACACTCCTGGTACCAAAATATAGTATTGAAGAAAGGACGCTCCAAGCCAGGTAGTTTACCACGTAGTTTTATTGAGGTGGTAAATTAGATACATATACAGGTAAAGTATAGAGTCTAAGTAGGAGCCCCACCAGGAGCAGCTTCACTTCTGCTCAGCCCTTCATCCAACTGATTCACGCATGCACACATCCCAAACACTAACATTCCATCAAGCAGCATACTACAGGCAACTTCCTCCCCACAGGTCGATGTCTTTTGAAGTCCTCTGATCCAGCGAAAGCCTAATTGCCTTTGGACATCTGGTCTCCGGTCACAGGGAACCAGCAGTTCCCTTTGGTGAAGGGTAGTGTCCGCCTTGGGAGACAAAACTGCACTTGACGACGCTTCCATGTCCAGCAAATTCAGATGCAACTTTTGAGCATTAAGGTGAACAAGCAATTGTGTCTACTTCAGCTTTGGTGACCCTGGTGCTGAAACAGGAAGTCTGCTAACTGACTCCCAATTCACTTTTTCTGTCTGGGGCTCGGGAGGGAGATTTTCCATGAGCCAGGCACCACAGGCTAGCTCAAAGATCAGCAGGTGCAGTTCAGTGATCGGTGCAGCCTCTCTTTCTAGGTCAGCGAAAAGGGCAGCCCTACTTTGGTTCTCTGTCCAGTTCAGAGGTGATCCGAGGTCTGGATGCCATATTTATGCCCAGAAAGTGCCTCTACTACTGGATAGTTCTGCTCTAGGGGTAACCTATAGATATTACAAATTTAGGTTTGGGCTTTGTCATAAGTTTAAACATCAAATACTGGTTAGCAATGTTAGAACTGCTCTGCTAGTATGGGAGTTCTGTTTTACTTTGTCACACTCAAGGCGGCTCAAGAGGTACTGCAGCCCTGAGAGGGGCATTTTAAGTTACAGGCCCTGGGTACCCCTGGTACCATATGCCTGGGACTTATAAGTAAGCTAACTTGGGCCAATTGGGTATAACCAAACAAGGGACCAAATAGCTCTGGCACTGAGGTCTGGTTAGTAGGCCTCAGTGCGCTCTTGTTGGAGGTGTTCATCCAAAAAGAGGCATTTTCTTATTTGTAGAAAACGTGAATACATAGAGAGAGAGAGAGATGATGCCCTTGGACTTGAGTTAGGAAACTGCTGTTACGAAGTGGGACCCTCATAGAGATGTCAGAGTGTCTGAGGATGGCCAATACAGTTATTTTTAATTTGTCGTTATTTGACTCCCTGGGCTAAAGGGGAGCTTGAATCTTTATCCCTCTCTGGCTTAGCCCTTGCGGCTATGCAGATTAATGTTCCCTCTTACTATAATGCTAGGACTCCCACCACCTGCTGATATGGGTCATATCCCCCTTCCCTGGGAAGGAGGTAGGGTCCCTTGGGAACTACCGGGGTTGCGCGTAAACCTACTTGCCTTGCCTTTTATTGTTCCTCAGTGTTGTATGATCTTCTTTGATCTCCACTAATTCTTCAGTGGGAGACAGTGGCATGCTGTGATTATACCATAGTTGAAATAAAAAGTTTTAAAAAATTCAACGTTGTCTGCTCTTTGTGAGGGAGGCCTGTGTAAATGGCATTGCAGTAATCCTGTCTCAGTGATTACAATAGGTAATGTTTTTTTTGTAAATCTTTTTATTGTTATAAAAAACAAAAAACAATAAGAGTGTATCAATTGCAATGCGGTCCAAAACATACAAGGAATCAAACAATTGAAAGGTCGCAATATCGGCAGCCGTTGAAGCAGGACACTGAGACTCTAGCACACATTTGACGAATCAGGATTAGAAAACTAGTTGAGTTAGCCTATATCAATGCGTGCTGCCCACAGGCCCCTCCACCCACAAAATCAGGATATCAAGGATCATTGCGTCCCTCGATACTAAAATCGTAAACAGGATAAAGTACAGACACTTGTATGCAAAAATTGACAAATCAGAATAATAGAGCTCGCATTGGCACCTTAATACTGAAAACAGAGTCAGGATATCCAGTAAGTAAAGAATGAAAAAGAACGCAACTCGCGCAACACCTCACCCCCCACCCTGCACCCCTGCATGTAGCTTATGCCTGACCCCAACTAGCAGTGTGCCTGTCGCCCCATCTAATCTACAAATATTAAAAGAAATAAGTGGAGGAGGGCCATTCGTACAGGCTCCCGGCCTTTCACCCCGCTAGTTCTAAGCCCCCCCCTATTACGGATATATTATAATTTCACTATCAAGCAAAAATCGGGGAATACATTACTCGCCTACACTGCCTCCCGGTACCAACATCATAGAGTGAATCCCACACTGCCACCATTTCAATAAAAGTCTTGAAACGATAGTCAGATCTCAGCCTTAACCTTCTCAATCAGGTACACAAATGTTCTTCAACCGAACAGCCGCCATCTTGAAAAATTTGAAAGAACAGTAGCGAGCCAGAAATAGCTGGGCTTTCTCAGTCTCATTGTCACTGGGTCCCATCTGTGTCGATAAGAACTACGGATGTTGTTTAAAGTCCAGGTGCACTGAGTTCGGAAAGTGAGAAAGGGCCACCCTGTCGAGCCACTCCTGAGTCGTCATATGAGTCATCAGATACATTGCCTGGTGCGATCTATCCTCAGTCGATAATAATATTGTAAGCACTGATATGACCGGTACCTCCAATACACGGGCATTAGCTAATTTGCAATCCAGGGTCTCTCGCATCACTCGTTTTATGAGGTTGCTGACCGCCATCAGTCCGGGTGGTGTGGATATTGTTACTTCCGCAGTGTCTTTGAATTGAACAAAAGCTATGTCACTATTTCCCAGTCCAAAAGCCATGGCGTCCAATTTGTGCTCCAAGGCTAGGGCTCTCCAATTCAGGGAGAGATGAAGACCCTCGATCGCCGCCATTATAGCCCCAAGCGTAGGTTCAACCCTGGCCAGCACTAGTTGGTCCCCCTCGATAGGGAAATTCTGGTCCGGTCTCAGAGATCCCTTAGATAGGATATGTCGTCCAAGGTCATCCGCTCGAATTTTACCAGACCTCTCGGAGGATCGGGTCCGATTCACACAAAGGCCGATATTGAGCGCCATTTCACGCGTTTCGTTCACGTTCTATCCTTGGGCCCTTCGGGATAGAATCAGAAGCAAAGACACACGTTCCAACCTCTCTGTGTGCAAGGATATTGCGGAGCTGTCTTCAGGATATGTCCGAAACCATCGGGTCGCAGTTTAGACGGTAACAAGCAG